>NC_138882.1:11075186-12491986 GCF_965194825.1 Balaenoptera physalus
AGTAAGTCGAAGAGATAACGCATAGGATTTTCCCCCAGGAGTTGCACTACTCACTACGGACAGGTGGTTAGGGGAATGGCTGTATAGCTCACCTCTGCCTAATGGAACTGCGGGCAGTGGGACGTGCCCTTCACTTCTGTATCCTCAGCTGCAACAGCCATTCTGAATGGCACCTTCAGCTCTCAACTCCCTGGCTAAGCCAAGAACTTCATTTGCAGCTGCTTATTTTTCCTGACCGCATATTGATAGAATTGGTACTTCAGAGTTCGCAGCCTTCCACTTTTCTGTTTGTCTGCCACGCTGATGTGTAAAGTCTCAAAATTCAGCAGTCATTTCCTCCATGTTTAGCAATGTTCTTGGCTCTTCAGGAATTTAATAGATCTTTAATGAAAGAAAACAGGAGGGGAACTCTCAGATTGCTGAGTGGAGAACTTCTCAAATTCAGTTGTGTAACGGTGTATTGAACTTGCCAAATCAGTTTCAAATGAAATTGATCTAAAATGTGTGGTTTTTATAAAAGTAATAAAAATTATTTTATTAATCTCTACTTAAATTTAATTCTTTTAAATAGTAGAATTTAAATAATACTATCAGTGGTACCTATTTGATAATGCCCTTTGCCAGGTTGAGACACAAATTGTTTTACCACTTTGTTTCTCTAGCAACTGTGTATCTATCTTTTGATCTTCAGTTTAAGAACCACTCCCTCAAAAAGTTTGTTCCTTTTCCCCAATCTAAATCAAGGTTTAATATATTTTAAAATAGCAGCCTATATTTCTTGTACATGACACTTTTCCAGTTATACTAATGGGATTGTATTTGTGTGATCAATACACACTTGTCTCTCCAAGCAGACCTCCAAAGGCAGAGACTGTGCCATTTTTGCTCACACCCTAGTCCATGTACATATGGAGAACTACTTGTTGAAGACATAAATAAGTTAGTGTTCATTTTAAAATTATCATAGTCACTAATATTTCTTGATTTTCCCCTGGCATGAATGTATTCCCTTCAGTATTCTCCTATGTATTTGTACTTGCATATGAATTTCTGTATTTTAGCTTATCTTGTCTGTTACTGTAATCTCTTTTGGAAGTCTGTAGTCCAAGACAAAATGGAGCTGAAGAACGTTTGACCCTCAAGCTGTTATGCAGGAAAGCAGTCATAAATACTGAAATCCCCCTATGGTACACAGAACTCTTGTAATGAGGTTCCTGCCCACAATTTAATTCTCAGCTCTCCCTTCCATTTCTAGTAGTTATGCTGTAGTGTTGCTGAAGTAGTTAAGGATCCATACTTATGAGACTCCTCTGTACCCTGCGTTCATGTCTACAGGTGCCTGTACCCTCTTCTTCCACTTAGTGACAACTCTCTTCATAATACCCTCATATAGATATGTGTGTCTGTCTCATATAATACATATCCACACACATTATAACATCCATTATGTGTTTTTGCACTTATTTATATTGCCTATCTTGATGAGAGAATGAAGACTAGAACATGTTCTTGTCACCAATCTCTGTTGCAATCCTGGGTATATATAATAGGCTCTCAATAAACATTTTGTTGAATGAATGAATGAATGAATACCTGAATGGAACATTTCTAAATTTAAATACCATGACTGAATTTTTATCCAAAGTTTAATACACTTGTGAACAACTATGTGAGTCAATTCAGGAAAATATAAAACTATTTTCAGTCTAATATTTTTTATGGCTTTTTAAAATTGAAGCATAGTTGATTTACAATGTTGTTTTAGTTTCTGGTATATAACAAAGGATTCAGTTATAGGTATATATACATATTCTTTTTCATTATGTTTTATTCCAGGATACTGAATCTAGTTCCCTGTGCTTTATAGTAGGACCTTGTTTATCTGTTTTATATATAGTAATTTGCTATGCTAATCCCAAACTCCTAATTTATCCCTCCCTCACCCCCTTTCCCATTTGGTAAACATAATTTTGTTTTCTATGTCTGAGTCTGTTTCTTTTTTATAAATAAGTTTCTTTGTGTCATTTTTTTAGATTCCACATATAAGTGATATCATATGGTATTTGTCTTTCTTTGTCTGACTTACTTCACTTAGAATGATAATCTCTAGGTCCATCCACGTCGCTGCAAATGGCATTATTTCATCCTTTTTTTTATGGCTTGGCTGAGTAGTATTCCACTGTGTATATATACCACATCTTCTCTATCCATTTATCTATCGATGGAAATTTAAGTTGCTTCCATGTCTTGGCTATTGTAAATAGTGCTGCTATGAACATTGGGGTGCATGTGTCTTTTTGAATTATATTTTTCTTGGATATATGCCCAGGAGTGGGATTGCTGGATCATATGGCAACTCTATTTTTAGTTTTTTGAGGAACCTCCATACTGTTTTCCATAGTGGCTGCACCAGTTTACATTCCCACCAACAGTGGAGGGGGTTTTCCTTTTCTCCACACTCTCTCCAGCATTTTTTTTTACACTTTTTAGTGATGGCCATTCTGACTGGTGTGAGGTGATATCTCATTGTAGTTGTCATTTGCTTTTCTCTAATAATTAGTGATGTTGAGCATTTTTTCATGTGCCTATTGGCCATCTGTATATCTTCTTTGGAAAAATGTCTATTTAGGTCTTCTGCCCGTTTTTTGACTGGGTTTTTTGTTGTTGTTGTTGTTGTTACTGAGTTGTGTGAGCTGTTTGAATATTTTGGAAATTAGGCCTTGTCGGGTGCATTATTTGCAAATATTTTCTCCCATTCTGTGCAAAAGCTTACAAGTTTAATTAGGTCCCATTTGTTGATTTTTGCTTTTATTTCTTTTGCCTTGGGAGACTGACCTAAGAAAACATTGGTATGATTTACGTCAGAGAATGTTTTGCCTATGTTCTCTTCTAAGAATTTTATGGTGTCATGTCTTATATTTAAGTCTTTAAGCTATTTTGAGTTTATTTTTGTGTATGGTGTGAAGGTGTGTTCTAATTTCATTGATTTACATGTGGCTGTCCAGCTTCTCCAGCACCACTTGCTGAAGAGACTGTCTTTTCTCCATTGTTTATTCTTACCACCTTTGTCAAAGACTAGTTGACTAGTTGACTATAGGTGTGTGGGTTTATTTCTGGGCTCTCTATTCTGTTGCACTGATGCATATGTCTGCTTTTGGTTCACTAGCACACTGTTTTGATTACTGTAGCTTTGCAGTATTGTCTGAAATCTGGAAGGATTATGTCTCCAGCTTTGTTCTTTTTCCTCGATTGCTTTGGCAATTCTGAGTCATTTACAGTTCCATATAAATTTTAGGATTATTTGTTCCAGTTCTGTGAAAAATGTCCTGGGTAATTTGATAGGGATTGCATTAAACCTGTAGATTGCTTTGAGTAGTAAGGCCAGTTTAACAATGTTAATTCTTCCAATCCAAGAGCATGGGATAGCTTTCCATTTCTTTGAATCATCTTGAAATTTCCTTTATTAATGTTTTATAGTTCTCAACATATAAGTCTTTCACCTCCTTTGTCAGGTTTATTCCTAAGTATTTTATAGATGTTGATGCAATTTTAAAAGGGATTGTTTTGTTTTTTTTTTTTACTTTCCCTTTCTGATTATTCATTGTTAGTGTAAAGGTATGCAACAGATTTCTTGATGTTAATCTTGTATCCTGCTACCTTGCTAAATTTGTATATCAGTTCTAATAGTTTTTGTGTGGAGTCTTTAGGATTTTTATATATAATATCATGTCATCTGCAAACAGTGACAGGTTTACTTCTTTTCAAATATGGTTTCCTTTTATTTCTTTTCTTGTCTGATTGCAGTGGCTAGGACTTCCAATACTATGTTGAACAGAAGTGGTGAGAATGGGCATCCTTGTCTTATTCCAGATTTTAGAGGGAAGACTTTCAGCTTTCTCTGCTGACTATTATGTTGGCTGTGGGTTTGTCATAAATAGCTTTTATTATGTTGAGATATGTCCCCTCTATACCCATTTTGGTAAGAGTTTTATCATGAATGGATGTTGAATTTTATCAAATACTTTTTCTGCATCTATTGAAATGCTCATGTGTTTTTTTTCTTTTCTTTTGTTGATGTGGTGTATACATTGATTGATTTGTGTATGTTGAACCATCCTTGTGACCCTGCAATGAATCTAACTTGATTGTGATGTATGATCTTTTTCATGTGTTGTTGGATTCAGTTTGCTAATACTTAGTTGGCGATTTTTGCATCTGTATTCATCAAAGATATTGGCGTGTAATTTTCTTTTTTGACATTGTCTTTGTTTGGATTTGGTATCAGGGTGATAGTAGCTTCATAGAATGACTTTGGGAGCATTCCCTCCTCTTCAATCCCTTGGAAGAGTTTGAGAAGGATCAGTATAAGTTCTTCTTTGTATGTTTTGTAGAATTCCCTGGTGAAACCATCTGGTCTGTTTGTAAGGAGTTGTTTTTTGTTTTTTTCTAATTACAGAATTGATTTCACTTCTAGTGATGGGTCTGTTCAAATTATCCATTTCTTCTTGATTCAGTTTTAGTTGGCTGTTTGTTTCTAGAAACTTGTCCATTTCTTCTAGGTTGTCCAATTGTTGGCATCAAATTGTGCATAGTATTCTCTGATGATTGTTTGTATTTCTGTGGTATCAGTTGTGATTTCTCCTCTTTCATTTCTTATTTTGTTTATTTGGGTCCTCTTTCTTTTCTTCTTGGTGAGCCTGGCCAGAGGTGTGTTGCTTTTGTTTACCCTTTCAAAGAATCAGCTCTTGGTTTTATTGATTTTTTTCTATTTTTTAATCTCTATTTAATTTATTTCCACTCTGATCTTTATTATATCCTTCTTTCTTCTTTTTAAACTTACCTTAGGTAGTAGGTTAGGTTGTTTATTTGAGATTTTTCTTGTTTTTTGAGGAAGGCCTGTATTCTTATGAACTTCCCTCTGAGAACTGCTTTTGCTGCATCCCATAAATTTTGTATGGGTGTGTTTTTATTGTCATTTGTCTCAAGGTATTTTTAAACTTCTTCTTTGATTTCATCATTGACCCATCGGTTTTTTAGTAGCATGTTGTTTAGTCTTCAGGTAATGTTTTTTTCTCATTTCTGTCTCTGGGGTTGATTTCTAGTTTCATACTGTTGTCGTCAGAAAAGATGCTTGAAATAACTTATGTCCTCTTAAATTTGTTGAGACTTGTTTTGTGTCCTAGTATGTGGTCAATCCTAGAGAATGTTCCATGTGTACTTGAAAAGAATGTGTATTCTGTTTTGTTTTGTTTTGTTTTGTTTGGATGTAAGGTCCTGAAAATATCAATTAAGTCTAACTGTTCTAGTATATCATTTAGGATCCTGTTACCTTATTGATTTTCTGTCTGGAAGATCTGTTGATGTGACTGGGGTGTTAAAGTCTCGTATTATTATTGTATTCCTGTCAATTTCTCCCTTTATGTCTGTTAATATTTGTTTTATGTATTTAGGTGCTCCTATATTGGGTGAATATGTGTTAACGAGTGTAATATCCTCTTCTTATATTGATTTTTTTATCATTATATAGTGTCTTTCTTTATCTTTCTTTATGGCCTTTGTTTTAAAGTCTATTTTGTCTGATATGATTATTGCTACCCCTGCTTTCTTGTCATTTCCGTTTGCATGAAATATCTTTTCTATTCCCTCACTTTCAATCTGTGTGTTTTCTTTGCCCTAAAGTGGGTCTCTTGTAGGCAGCATATTGTAGCCAAGTTTTTTTTTTTATCCAATCTGCCACTCTATGACTTTTGATTGGGGTATTTAGTCCATTGACATTTAAGGTAATTATTGATAGATATGTATTTATTGTCATTTTAAACCTTGTTTTCCAGTTGATTTTTAAATTTCTTCTTCGTTCCTTTTTCTTTTTGTTTTTCCTTTTGTGATTTAATGGTTGTTTTTTGTATTATGCTTGTGTCCTCTTGTTTTTGGTTTTTGTGAATCTATAGTATGTTTTTGTTTTGTGGTTACTCTGTTTTTCAAGTATGTTAATGCATTGCTATATCTACTTGCTTTAGACTGGTAGACATATAGGCTCAAACACCTTCTAGAAAAAAATCTACATTTCCTTACTCTCTTCCCCCCATTTTATGATTTTGACGTACTCTTTTACATCTTCATGTTTTTCCTTTTGCTGTTCATTGTAGTTATCATCACTTTCATACATATTTTTTTGATTTTTTTTTTAATTGTATACTGGCTTATTCAAGTGATTTATTTTCCAATTGTGAATTTTCTCTTTCCTGTAGATTCTTGCTTTTTTATTTATAGAAGACCTTTCGATATTTCTTTTAGGATAGGTTTAGTATTGCTTTATTCTTTTAGTTTTTGCTTGTCTGAGAAATTCTTTATCTCTCTTTCTATTCTAAATGATAATCTTACTGGGTAGAGTATCCTAGGTTGCAGCTTTCTCCCTTTCAGGACTTTGAATATATCTTGCCACTCCCTTCTGGCTGGCAGTATTTCTGTAGAGAAATCAGCTGATAGCCTTAGGGGGTTGGGGTTCCCTTGTAATTATCTCTTTGTTTTTCATTAAGTGCCTTTAGAATCCTCTCTTTAACTTTTGCCATTTTAATTATATTATGTCTTGGTGTATGTCTGTTTGGGTCCATCTTGTTTGGGACCCTCTGTGCTTCCTGTCCCCATTCCTCTGTGTTTCCTTATTTAGGTTTGGGAACTTTTCAGCCATAATTCTTTCAGATACATTTCTGATCCCCTTTTCTTTTTCTTCTCCTTCTGGGATCCCTATTGTGTGTAAATTGGGACACTTTATATTATCCCATAGGTCTCATATATTGCTTTCATTTATTTATTTTTTTAATTTGTCTGTCTGCTGTTCTGATTGGGTGATTTCCATTATTCTATCTTCCAGATCACATATTTGTTCTTCTGAATTATCCAGTTTGCTGTTTATTGTGTTTAGCTCAGCTTTTGTCTCAGCAAATGACTTTTCTAATTTTAATTGGCTCTTCTTCTTTATGGTTTCTAATTTCTTTTTACAGTAATCTGCATTTCTATTGATAGCCTTTCTTAATTCCTTCAGTATTTTCATTTCTTCCTTCTTGAACTCCGGATCTGGTATACTGGAGATATCTGTTTAATTGTTTGTTGTTTCAGGGGAATTCTCTAGATCTTTTAATTGAGAGTGGTTCCTCTGCTTCTTCATTTTACTTATTTCTCTGGCTCTGTGAGTTTAGGAGAAACAGTTACCTACTGTGGTGTTTAAGGGCTGTTTTTATGTGGGAGTGTCCATGAATCTGTTTTTGGTGTGAGGTCTATTTTTAGTATAAATGCCTGCCACATCTTTCCTCAGTGTGTGCTGGCCATTATCACCTTGATGGTGGTATGATTGTTGTTGTGGTGACCAGAGCCTGCACTAGATGTTGAACAGGGCCTCCTCTTTGCTGTCTGGTTGCCACAGCCCTGTCAGGGGCAGGGTCTGCTCCCCAGTTGTTGGAGTATATACCCCCGTTCTGCTTCTGAACTGCGGTGTGAGGTAGGCGAGACTGGAGTGCTCCCACTGGGAGAGAAGCCACTCAGTATTCCTCCACGGGAGCTGTCCACTGGGGAGTGCACTCTGAGGTGTCACCTTTGTGTGTGGGCTCGCAAAGTACACTGTTGTTGGCACTGCCTTCTGCCCTGCCTCAGCTGTGGGAAAACAGGCATTTGGCCCTGCTGTTCCTTAAGCACTGTGCTCACAGAGCCACTAGTTTAGATCTGTTGCTGCAGAACCACTGAGGTCAGGTACTGGGACTGCCAGAATTGTGCACCTGGACCCACCATGGGGGGGGTCTGAGTCAGCCCAGACCCCAGCCTCACATCTGCGTTAACGTGTACCTACAGAGCCTGCAGTTGCCATCGCAGGACCTGCCCCAGGCATGGGAACACCAGTAATCCTCTTGGATGTCCCTCAGGCAATGAGTTTACAAAGCAGCCTGTGGTGTTTAAATCAGCGGATCACATAGTTGCTGGGAAACTCAGGTTCAGCCCTGCTTCAGAAGTCATGCAGCCCCTGGGAATGGCTTGGATTTCAACCCCACCTCTGAGTGTGGACAACCTCTTGGAGCTTGGGTGGTCCCAGAGCTCATAGAGGCAGAGCCGGGCCCACTGTGAGCACAGGGAGAATGAGGCTGCTAGGGTGGGCCCTGCCCCTCCCTTCGATTGTGCACGCCAGCTATGGAGCTTCAGTGGTGGACCTGGGCTCCATCCTGCACCATCCCTGGTTGTGGCTTGGACTATACACTCTATCCCCTTCCGGCTGTCTCTGTGCAGCCAACCACAGTCCTCTCCCTGAGTCTGTCCTCTGAAGTCCGAGTTTCAGCACCCAGCCCCTGCGTGCACCAGCAGATGCGTGTCTTGGGCTGGGGACTGTAGTGAGATGGTCAAGATCTCCTGTGCAGGTCTCTCTCTGTTCTGCCTGCCGCAACCTGGCTGCTCCACTCTCCTGAGCCTATGAAGCTCCCTTTCTGTGCTGGCTGATCTCCCTGCCAGGGAATGAGCTTTCCAGGTGAGGGAACCTTTCTTCTTTCTCAGCTAACTCCCAGGGGTGCAGGTCCTGTCCTGATTCCTTTTTTTTTTTTTTCCCCTTTCATCCTACCCAGTTATGTGACAGTCTTTCTTGCAGTTTTGGTTTTATGAGATCTTCTGCCAGCATTTAGCAGGTATTCTGTGAGAATTGTTCCACATGTAGACGTATTTTTTTGAATGTATTTGTGGGAAGAGGTGAGCTGCATGTCCTTCTATTCCCTCATTGTGATCTGACCCTCAGGCTGATATTTTTAAAGGACAATATAAACTTTATATGAAAATATACTGTCTTCAGTTTATTTGATTTTATTTTGAAAAATACTTTATGAACTGAAGATGTTCTGTATTGACTAATATAATGGGAACCTAATAAAAGCCATGCCCTGAAAGAGAGTAACATATTTAAATTTAGTGTCTTATTACACATTATTGCTAGAGCTGTAGATCCATTGAAGGATGCTATCAAAACCACAAACATCTTATTTCACCACTTATTTCTGAGCTGTTCAGGCAATTATGTAAGTACTGGATTGCTTCCAGAATAGGGTGGAATGGCTGAGGGTGGAGGGGTGCACAATTCAAATATAATCGCAATAGTTTTAGCTTGATCTTGATAATGATTTTATTACATAAGCCAACAGCCACTCAGCCATTGTTAAGTTTCATGCTGATGCACAAACCACATTTGGAGTTTTAATGGTTTTTTTCATTCATCTTCCTAGTGTCCTTATATGACTTCAGCAAAACCAACATGAGTGGGACAATTCTCCCTTGATTTTACATCCATGAAGATTGCTAGGAACAGTTTTGTGTTCTTTCTCTCAAAGGCCTAACCGCTGGTCTGCAATATAGGATCAGTTATGAGTTGCTTCCTACCACCGTTATACACTCAGCACCAGTGTAACTGGCAAAGTGAAAATGCCCTTGACTGGATAATTAAAATTCTTTCGTGTGTTTTTTCAAAAGATACATGGAAGTGGAAGGTAAATTCTTATTCTCAAAGACAACGTACATAATTTTCTTTCTTAAAGTCCTCGTGTTGTTATACATTTTCTGCTCCAAAAAGTTACTTAGCAAGCCTCTTCAGTTAATGGTACTTCTGTGTCATCGCTCTTTATAACAGTTGTTGTAGAGAACCACAGTGCTGTCATGACATAGTGCTCTTGGGTTAAAATCAGCAACTGATTGACAGGGGTAGTTTGCTATCTAATTTGTCAAGAAAGAGCAGTGAAGAATAAAATTACACCTATCATTTCTGTTGTTTTGAGAGTATTTACCTGATATACTCTTAAGGGATTCCTTTCAGGAGCAGTTTATTTTCAAACAAATGTACATTTGTTTTTTTTTTTTTAATTAAAATTTGAATTAAATATTATATATCATAATGACATAACTGATAAAAACCACCAAGATAACACATCAATTTTAAGTTTTTAAGTATTCTCACTCAGTGTGTAATTTGCAATCATTTTGCAAGCACCATTTCATAGTCCACTAATATCATTTAATATTTGAAATGTCTTATTGTAGTGACACATCACACACATTCACACCCACTTTCAGATAAGATCAAGTCACTGATATTTTAGCCAAGAGTTTGGAAACTTAGTGGAATCAAGGTGGCCACACTGAGTGAGAATTGAGGTTGCGTGTCATGGGTCCCCATACTCCCAGAGTTCCAAACCCTGGCACACTGCTGCTGTGATGCTGATCAAGGAAGGAAGTGACTTGCTGGCTAAGAGAAGCTCGGTTTTCACTGTACTATCATCCTCATCCAGGAATTCACAAACATCTACATGCTTTCATTAAAGAAATGCATACAGTCACTTGGTTCTCCTGTTTCCTAAAACAACCTGAACCTTAGCAAAGACATCTTCACTTTAAATTAGAAACTCAAGTCAAAGTAGTGGCCAAGAATCTTTCAAAAAATATCTCAGCTTTCAAGTGTTCCACAAAGTCCATTTTCTTAAAAAATTTTTTCATAAAAGGTTTTCATGTTATTTCCTGAACTTTTTGTCTTTTCAGTATTAGTAATGATGTAAGAGTTGGATTGAATAATTAAGATCTTACTATGTTTCAAGAAATATGAGCTTTGTTTTTACCATCATTTCATCATCTCAGCAATCCAAAAGGCAGGTTTTATTCACACCAAACAAAAAAAGAAAGGGAAACTTAGAAAAATTAAGAAAATCTCAGGTTTTAGGCAGACAGAAAATTTATGTTCTGTACTTGCCACGTGGCATCAAAGTGTATTTTATCATCTCTATAATATTGGATATTTATGTTTGGTCTCTTTTTTTTCCAATATCTCACAATCAACCTTTAAAATTTTACACATAGAAGAAACGCTTGTTTCTTTTAAGATTTATTCCTAGGTACTTGCCTTTTTATGCTATTTCCAATTGTATTTTCGTTTTAATTACATTTTCTAATGCTTTGTTGTTTTATTAAACGGCAACTGATGTTTGCAGATTAATATTGCAGGGTTTTTTTTCCTGCTTTTCAGTTAGAAATTATTTAATTTTTTATTCTTGTTTTACTAGACTGGCTTCAACAATGGCAAATGCTTGCAGCAGTATGGCTGTCTTGTTTTGGATTTTAAGGAATGCTTTTTACACAGCTAAGATGGTGTTTAGACTGTTTTCTAATAGATATAATTTGCCAGGATAAGATAGCTATCTTTTATCCCCAATGTACTTATTTTTTTTTATTTTAAATTCATAATGAGTTCTATACATTTTTTTCTACGTCTATTGAGAGGCTCAAATTAATTTTGTATTTTAACATTTTATTGTCGTAAATTGTCATTAGGTGTTATATTATTTCATTCTCAATAAATAGTCTAATTTATCCTTTATTATCTTTTGTAAAGTTGCATTTTATTTGCTAATATTTCATTGAGGATTTAAAAATACTTATTAATAAATTAAATGTACTTATAAAATTTTTCTGTTGTATTGCCCTTATCAAAGCAATGCTGACATCATAGAAGGTGTTCTGGGAAGTAAGATTTTTTTTTTTTTCCTATTGTCCAGAAGAGTTTAATAAGATTGAGGTGATCTGTTGCTTGAAGCTAGTAACATATCTTTGTGGAAATATTTAAAATTCTTTGATATATTTGTTGTTTTATTTCTTTTTAAATAAGCTATAGGATTATTTAGGCATTTCTAGTTTCCCCAAGCCAGAAAGACTGGTCTTTCCCCTGGTGCCACTGCTGCCATCTGGCATTTGCCAGCCAACTGCATGTAGCCCCAAGCTAAAAGCTGCAAAGAAAATAAAAACAAACAAACAAAAAAACCAGGAAGTAGTTGTCTTCTCCTCTGGGCATACATCCCCCACCAGCCTCCCTGATCTGCTTGCTTTTTATTGGTATTATATACAGGTTTTATACCTGTTTTCTGCAGGGATTGATCCAGTAGTGCCTTTATTGTTAGAATCTATCATTGCTTGAAACACTGGCTCCTAACTCTGTTTTCCATTTCATTGATTTGCATCTTCTATATATTATATACTTCTTTCTCCCTTTGTTTGCTGTTGTTCTTTTTCTAACTCTCACTAACTCATTTTTAACCTTATTTTCAGGTGTAATTATATAGGTATAAAACTTTATGGGGAGCATCATAGTAGTTTCACTGTGCAAGATTGTCCACATAGTTTTCATTTGTTTTTAAAAAATTTTCAGTACTAAGTATTAAAAAAAAATCATCTATGATTTTTCTTTGACCAGTATATTACTTAGAAACATATTTTAAAATTTACAATAATATGAATATTTTTATATTTGTGATTTTCTTATTAACTTCTAACTCGGCACATTTTATGATATTTAATCTTTAAAATTCTATTCGTTAAAACTAAATCTATTTTATTTCTTATTCTAACTCTGTATGCTCTGTATGATATCTGTTCCACAAAATTGGGACAGATTTGCTTAGAGCCATTATATGACAATTTTTGTAAATGTTCCATTTTAAATCTCATTTTAAAAGTTGAATGTATACAAGGTGTTGTACGTGTACATATTGCAAAATGATTACCAGTGCAGTATTTCATGTTTGATTGAAAAGAGTTGATATTCTCCAAGTGTTGGATACATACAAAATTCCCTATATATCCATTCATTAGGTTAAACTTTTTGTTTTTGATATTCAGTTCCTCTCTACCTTTGTTACATTTTTGTCTGATAGTGTTCTCAGTGTTTGAAAGAGCTATGTTAAAATATCATACTGATAGTGATTTGTCACTTTCTCATAGTAAGCCACTCAGTTTTTCTTCGTATACTCTTGATGCATACATGTTCACAATTGCTAATTCCTTTTGGTGAAGTAAATCTGTTAACACTTTGTTATGATTCGCTTCATTCAAAAAGACATTTGCTGCAATGCAGTCCATTTATCTGCTACTAATTTAGCCATGCCAGCTTTCTTTTGCTTAGACGTGGTAAGATAGAGTTCCTCTGACATTTTACTTGTAGACTTTTAATTTTTGTTTTATATGTGTATCTTAACACAGAATATCCCTTGATTATTTTAAATCAATTTGACAATCTTTTAAATTGGAATAGGCAGTTTTTCATGTTTGTTAGTTTACTGAAATATTTAGCGCTGTTTTAACAACTTTGTATTTTACTCTCCTCCTTTTTCTATATTTCCTTTTCTTTTTTGCCTTTAATAAACTTTTGCTTTTAGATAAGTTCTGTATGTACAGAAAAATTCCAAATGTCCCTTATCTCCCACATCCAGTTTCCCCTAATATTAATATCTTACATGTGTAGGGTACATGTGTCACAGTGTTAATGAACCAGTATTAATATATTATTATTATCTGATCTCTGAATATTATTATTCAGATTTCTCAGTTTTACCTTTTTTCCTTTTTTTTGTTCTGGGGTTCTATCCAGGGTGACATATGACATTGTCTCCTTAGGCTCCTCCTGACTGGGACAGTTTCTTAGATTTTGTTTGTATCCGATGAACTTGACAGTGTTAAGGAGAATTTGTCAGACATTTTGGAGGTGTCCTTCCCCTGGGGTTTATCTGATGCTTTTCTGGTAACTAGGCTGGGCTGTGGCCTCTGCGGAGGAAGACCACAGGGGTAAAGTGCCGTCTCCATCACCACCACATGTAGAGGGAACACGCCATCAACATGGCTTAAAACTGTTGACGTTGGCCTGACCTCCTGGCTGAAGTAGTGTTCGTCAGCTTTCTCTACTGCGGAGTTACACTTTTTACCCATTTCCGTACTGTCCTCTTTGGGAGGAAGTTATTATGTGAGGCCTGTACTTGAGGAGTAGGAAGTTATGTTCCCTCTATATTTCTGTTTAATATAATTCTACCTTAACAATAACAGCAACAAAATGGGATGTCAGTATTTTCCTCCTATCGGGACAAGAAATTTGGGACATGCTGAGGTCCCTTGGTCTCATTCAGGCTACCACACACAATGGTGATCCAGAATTTCTTTTGGTCTTACTTGTTTATTTGCTTTCCTGTTTAAATATATTCAATATTTTTCTGAGACAAAATAGTATTTGGAATATTTACTTACAAATTTTAAATGACATTATCTAATCTTGAAATACTAGTCAGCAAGTTATCCTTTTTCAGGATAAATTAAGTGAAAACATGGAACTTATAGGATGCTTAGGAACTGAGAGTTGCTATATGCTACTTCTAAGCTGTATATCTTAGAGCCAACAGGTCAGCAATCTCAATCAATTACTTTTTCACAGTCTATTGGTTTATTTTATGTTTTCCATTCTGGAGATGCAGCAGTGGTCTGTTTCCAGAAATAATGGATGTATTATTCTTCTTTTGGCATATACACAATGCATACATTATGCAGATAAAAATATATATCTAGTTTCCATTTGTTCCCATTTTGTTTTCTTTTGCTTTTATTGTTAAAGTACAAGCAGTAGCTGAACATGGTTTTTTGTTTTGCTTTATTACAGTTTTTTGCTTGTGTTTAAATTAAATATATCATATATTCATTGCTGTTAGAGAGCTTTTTATTTTGCTTAGTTGTCCAAAATATAAATGTCTTAGAAATCGAGATTTATGAAGAAGTATAGATTATCTATTTTCAAAGAAAATAGGTTTTTCTTCTCTATTCTGTATCTACACTTTAACTTGATTTAAATGGGTTTTTGAAGGCCTTGCTTGTAAACAGAAAAAAAAATTGTCACACTTCCACATTAGGGCAATACTACAAGTATTAAACTGCCAGTCCAACATGTCTGTACACATGCGAGCTTTCTGCCCTAAAGATGTATTATTTCAAAGTACATTAAAAATAGAAATGGCTAACAGAAACATTTTAATTAGTACCATTGCCATCGGGGAACTCACCATGAAAAATATTTCATACATAAATTTAGATAATATAGTCAGAGTAAAATATTTTCACTAATCATATAAAATCAGATCCTCTTTTATTTTCAATATTGGGTATCGAATACTAGAATTAGCACTTAGTATAAAACAGTTTTCTAGAGAGTTGGTAAACAGGGTTATCTGAAGACTAAAGAGTTTATTTATAATTTTCTAGGAAATGATCATACAAAATAGGATCATTTTCTTCCCCATTTTGTGAGTCAGTAGCTCACAGACTGTTAGCCACTGTGATGAAGAATAGCATTAGTAGATACAGGTAAAGAAAAAAAAACGAATACCCAGTAGAGGTCAGGAACCAGTGGGAGAATGCAAACACCATGTTAAGATGAACTGAACATCTGTGAGAAACTCTAGCAGAAACTGAAACCACAAAAACCAAAGATAAACTAAAAAGAATGATTACATATGAATTTATAAGGTTTAGGTCTATAGCAAAATTTTCCTTTTTTTAGTTTTGCTCCACTTTTCTCTCTCTCTCCCTCACTCTCTCCTCTCTCTGTCTCTGCCAGCCATTGAAATCAATATTTTTTTATGCATTTACCATTTAATACAACAATTTACTAAGGCAGGTAGTATTTTTGTCCCCATTATCCAGGCAATAATTTGAGGCATCAAAAGGATGAGTAACTTGCCCAATTTCCTAGAGCTAGTAACAGATAGAGCTGGACTTAAGAACCACCAGTACATATATTGCCTCAATAATGCATACAAACATTTTGGGCAATGCAGTCAACAAATGTTGTTTATTGAGTGTCACCTCTGTGACCAGTACTGTGCTTAAAATGATTTATAAAAGAATAGATCAAACTGATACATGATATAAAAATATTTGTACTGATGCAAAGGAATTAATGAGTGTATAAACATTGATTGCCTGTAGTTGTTGGTAAAGTTTTTATTATAGTTTCTGATCAGATATGGCTTTTATCTCAGGCCAGTTTCCATGCTGCTATAAGCTGAATAGGTAGTATAGCATAGTGGGAAAGTAGACAGATTTGGGGGCCAAGCATCTGGGTTCAAATCATGCCACTTACTAGTCAGGTAATTTTGAATGAGTTTCTTAACTTCTCTGTGGCTCAGGATCTTTATTAACAAAATGGGAAAAATAATCTTTCATAGAGTTTATGAATTTAGTGAGCTAAAGCATTTAAAGTGTCTAGAACCATGTTTGATGCATAGCAAACATTATGTTATGCACTGTTACTATGGTTATTATGCCATTTCTTTTTTTACTGAATAAATTTGACATGTAACATTGTGAAAGTTTAAGGTATATAGCATGTTACTTTGATACATTTATATAGCAATATTTATCACATTACATAATTACAGTAGTCCCCACCATCCACTTTATCCATATGTTAGAAGAACCCAGTGGTTGCCTGAAACTGTGGAGAATACTGAACCCTATGTAGTCTATGTTTTTTCCTATACATACATACCTATGATAAGGTTGAATTTATAAATTAGGCACAGTAAAATATTAACAATAACTAATAATAAAATAGAACAGTTATAACAATATACTATATTAAAAGTTATGTGAATGTAGTCTCTCTCTCAAAATATCTTATTGTACTATACTCACCCTTCTTGTGATGATGTGATGGCTAAAAATCACAAAATAAAATGCCTTTGTGATGAGAGGAAGTGAGGTGAAAGACGGAGGCTTTGTGGCATTGCGTTAGGCTGCTGTAGACCTTCTGATGATATGTCCGAAGGAGGATCGTATGCTTTGGGTGATCCTGGATCATTGAGCGATGATGATGTTGATGGCTGGAGATCAGGATGATGTTGATGGTTGGGGATCCTGGGCAGATGGAGTGGGATGGCATGAGATTTCATCACCCTACTCAGAATGGTGTGCAGTTTAAAGCTTATGAGTTGTTTATTTCTGGAATTTTCCATTTAGTATTTTTGGACTGCAGTTGACTGTGGGTAACTGAAACTGGGGAAACTGAAGCTTCAGATAAGAGGAGGGCTACTGTATAGCACATTATTGTCTGTATTCATTATACAGTGCATTAGATCTCTATGGCTTATTTACTATTTATTACAGGTCTGTACCTTAAATACCATCAGTCTTATCCCCACCTTCCACCAATGCCCTGGTAAAAGCCATTTTACCGTTTTTTTTTTTTTTTTTTTTTTTTTAACAGATTTGACTTTTTTTAGATTCCTCATATAAGCGATACCATACAGTACTTGTCTTTACCTGTAAGATAGTAGAAAAATACGTAACTGAGATGAAGTAGCTAAGTAAATTGTACATTCAGGTATATCCTCATTTTTCGCGAGCAACAGTAATGACACCTTTGACACAATTTCATTACCCAAACTTAATCTTTCAAGTAAATAAAATTGCTTACTAAGGGTTTATCCCAAATGTGTCCATATATTAGTTACATTGTCTTTCATGGCATAATTTATTTTTTTGTTTAAATCTTCATTTGCTAAAGTTTAACTTAACTTCATGTTCATGATTCTTTAGAATGTTGAACTGAGATAAAGGAACTTCCAGTTATTTAAAACTCATTTTTTAAAAGTCAAACTCATAAGCAGTCTTGAAATTTGGGAGATGAGAAGCAGTTATGCTATTACAGTTTCAAGAACTCTGAAGGCCAGGGTGAGAAATGACTGCTGATAGTCATCCTTAGCTCTGGGTCCTTATAACAAACTTCAGAGCAACAGAAAAATTTTGCTTGATGAATCTATGAAGGAGATTGACACATAGAAATTTGATTAAGAGAGAGATAAAGTTACAGTCAAATACCTACATAGGACTTTCAGGCATTTTTTTCTGTGACTCTTGTTTTTGTTTGTGAACTTTGTGCCTCAATCAGTTAGGTAAATCTGAACCACTATGATTTCTCACTCCACAGGTACCTAGATCTGACCTCAGAATAATAGTTGAGCGTTTCTTACGTGTTCCTGATTTTGGTTTTTGTTTGAAAATCTGTTTCTGATCTGTTACTGGATTGAAGATTGATTCAAGTATTTTATTTCTACTGTCTCCTAATTTGAATCAAATTGTGTCTCACCCCAGCTTCGCAGACAGATCCTGACTCCTGATTGCTCTTAGTATGTGATGATTTATTACTTTAAATTAATTTTAACTGATTTAATCCACTAATTAGTTTGAATCAACTAAGTTTGAATTTATAATATGCCATAAGGAAAATATTTACAATATTAAACTGTTTTCTCAATTTTAAGATACAAAATTATCTGACAATTTTAGCATGGGATAATAGGGTGGTTTATCATAAATAGGGCAGTAGAATGATTTGTGATTTTTGCATTTATTTAATTCTCAAAAAGTGTATATTTACTTTTAAACTGCATTATGTATGTTTGACTAACGTAATGGAATACTTTTTGGGGGATTCAAGTCTGAAATAAAGACATAAGTTGTAAACATTTTAAGTACAATTTCATATCTTGAAATTAAAAAATAAGGCCAAATTAGATTATTCTAAGGTTGTATAGATGGTGTGATTATTTCCCTCAAATGTATTGAGAACATTGAAAGTACCCAGTAATCGACCTCACTAGATCCCACCTCCCCCCACACCCAAGCATCCATTCAACATGCACATGGCTACAAAGTGATCTGTTGACTTGTTTTTAGTTTTGGTTTAATTACAAGATGAGTACAGTAATGGTATTCCCGTATTGGAGAAACCACCATCACAAACAATAATACAATGATAGCATGGACAAAATGTTGATTTCTTCTTACTGTTTGAAAGATACTTTTTGATGAAATTTGGCTTATCTAAATTTCTAGTTTCATATTTCACCATCAGAATCTTTCTAAGTAACCAGTTCTCCAGCAAATGTGTCTGTGTACTGAGAACACACTGCACTTCACTGTACACATATTTAAAATTCATTCTGTAAACTTGAAATGCACTTATCTCTACTTCTTAAAATTGTATTCAGTATTTCAGAACCCACTCCAGTGTTATATCTATGTTTAGGAAGGAAATTTTAAATGCAAATCTTCCTGAATATTTGTTTTTCTTAATATGAAATATTCCCACTACAAACAAAGAGAAATATTACACAAACTGGAGCAAAATTATTTTGAAAGCTTTATGAACCAGTAAGAGAAGAAAAGGGGTTAACCAATTTCCTTAAGCAAAAAGGGAGTTGGGAGACATAGCCATAGAATCTTCCCTCCTGGCAGCACCTGGCTGTACTGGCATAACTGCCAGCTGCTTGGGTTTCATCCCAGAGCAGAGCAGAGACCTCAGGCCAAAACAAGGTGGGAGGTGAACAGTAACAAATCTTTATAAATACAGAACACTTTTAAAATGTAATTCCAGGGTAAGGTGGACTGATTAATGCAGTCATTGGTCAAGGAGAGAGAATGAAGCTTCTATAATTCTGGATAGAAAAAAATGCAAAATAAGAAATGTTCACACTCCTGTTATAGTGTATAAAATAGAAACTGTCTTGTCAATAAATTGTCATAAAATTGGTCTCAGGTGCTCTGAAGTGCCTTGGGCAAATCAATGTAAAACAAATCCTTGAGTTAATACTGAGAGTGAGAAGGCACAGGGTTCACCAACACACAAAAACTCTCCTTGAGGCGATGTCAAAATGAAAAATAAAATCTAGCAAAACACACTAGAAATATAAATTTTATGAGTGAAACATAGCAAATACCAAAAACATGGGAAATAGGCCCCTATGTATTTAGATACTAGATTAAAAAATAAGTATGTTTAAATTGATAAAATGTTCAAATACAGATTAAATTTCTAAAAAGAACACAACAGTTAAAAATAATGAGCAGCTTTGAAATTCGAACAATTATTTATTGGAAGAGAAAAAATATATAATCATGGAAGTTAAAATGTTCATATGTTAGACATCAGACTGAATGCAGCAAAATCCTGAATTATGAAATACAAGAACTAAGGAAATTATCCAAGAATGACAAATACAGTGAAAAAAGTGATAAAGGAATTTGAAAATGAAGGACAAATCTTTTTAAAATGTGAAATGGTTTAAAAATTACCTATTTAAGAAGAGACCAAGAAATAAAGAAATTGATAAAATCATATTTAAGAAATATGAGATCTGATAAAGTTAAATGACTTTACATGAAGTAAAATGTGGTATAATTGAAAAGAGACATGGATAAATCTAAAATTGCAGTTGTAAATTTAAATGCTGTCTCTTAAAAAAGGTAGAAGATTTGAACAACACTATCAAAAGCATCACCTGATAGTCAGTTATAGGACAGTCTTCTTTCTCAATAAAACAAGATTACTCATTCTTTTCAAGTACTCATGAAATACTCATCAAGATAGACCATATGGCATATCATATAGATTATATAAATTCTTAATAAATTGAAAAATAGTTAAATGTAAAAATATTTTTTCTCTATGGATAACAGTATGGAGGTTCCTTAAAAAACTAAAAATAAAACTACCATATGACCCAGCAGTTCCCCTCCTGGGTATATATCTGGAGAAAATTCTAATTCAAAAAGATGCGTCCACCCCAATGTTCATTGCAGCACTATTTACAATAGCCAAGACATGGAAGCAACCTAAATGTCCGTCAACAGAAAAATGGATAAAGAAGATGTGGTGTGTGTGTGTGTGTGTGTGTGTGTGTGTGTGTGTGTATATATATATATATATATATATATATATATATATATATATAAATAAAAATACACACACATACACAGGAATACTACTCAGCCATAAATAAAGAATGAAATAATGCTATTTGCAACAACATGGATAGACCTAGAGATATCATACCAAGTGAAGTAAGTCAGACAGAGAAAGACAAATATCATATGATATCACTTATATGTGGAATGTAAAATGTGACACAAATGAACTTATTTACAAAACAGAAACAGACTCACAGACATAGAAGACAAACCTATGGTTACCAAAGGGGAAAGGGGGTGGGGGAGGGATAAATTAGGAGTTTGGGATTAGCAGATACAAACTACTATATATAAAATAGATAAACACCAAGGTTCTACTCTATAGCACAGGGAACTACATTCAATATCTTGTAATAACCTATAATAGAAAAGATTCTGAAAAAGAATGTATACATAAGTATGTATGTATAACTGAATCACTTTGCTGTACACCTGAAACATTGTAAATCAACTATACTTCCATTAAAAATCTACTAAAAATATTTTCTCTCATCATAACAGAATTAAACTGAAAGCAAATAACAGGAAAATATCTACAAATATTAGAAAATTAAAAAGAAGGTAAGAAAAATCAAAGTATTTTGAAATGAATGAAACTGAATACTCAATACATCAACATATGATGGTGTAGCTAAATACGTGTTTTGAAGGATATATGTAGCATCAAATTACTACATTAGAAAAGAAGAAAATATAAAAGTCTATACAAAATTTATTCAGAACAGATTATAGAATGGAGAAATTATTTATGACATTTGGTTAGGCAAAGACACAAAAGCATGAATCATGAAAAAACATGTAATTTAGAATTCATCAAAATTAAAATTTCTCTTCAAGAGTCACCAATAAGAAAAGAATAAGGGAAAACACACATATCTGAAACATATCTGACAAAGGACTTGTGTCCAGAGTATGTAATAAATGTTTACAACTGAGTAATAGGCCAGCGTCACAGCAATAAATCAATACAATGTTTGAACACATACTTCACTAAACGAGCTATATAGAAATCTAATAGACATGTGAAACAATGTTCATAATTTTATTCAGTAGGGAAATTCAAATTTAATTCTCAATAAGATACTACTAACACTGACTAGAGTGACTAAAATTAAGATGGACCAGCAATTTTAAGTGTTAGCTAGTATGTGGAGAAGATTTGAGAATATTTTTCTTGCAACTTTTTGCTAGCCTATTGCAAATAATAGCAATCATTTTTTCTACATGTTGATAAACATATCTTGAAATAGGAAGTAATCTCTTGATTTTGGGTATATTTCTTGCAGTTGTGTTTTGTGTGTGTGTGTGTGTGTGTGTGTGTGTGTAAAATGTGAACTGAAATGTGATTTTTTACCTTATTGTTTAGAAATGGATAGTTTCTTAATATCATGTATTAAGCAGGAACTACCCCACTTTTTCACTGAATGTGAGAAAGGGAAACAGTTCTGTACACTTTTTGGATTTGGAAGAATAGTCTAAGCAAAGGAAATTAACTATTGTTTCGTGTTAATAGAGACCGCTGATTGCACTGGGTGGCTTGTTCTTGACCTTCCTCCTTGACATACTACTTTGGAAAGCATTCAAGGGTTACTCTATGTAGATCATTAAGCTTCAGGGATTTTTGGATAGTAAAATGTCTTTATAATGTGACTTGAATATTATTCACAATATTGAAAGTTAAATGTGTTGTGTGGGGTGTTCTTTGTGGTTATTGCAGCCTTGCCTTCTGTTGAGCAAAATTTGTTATTACCTCCTGAATACTACTAGTTTCCTTTGTTTTGAGTTTTTTACTTAAAAATATCTCTATATGTCTTAGTATGTCAGTTCGAATATAAGTGCTTTGTTTCTAAGTGCAGGATAAATGACTACAGGGTAATAATTTCACTTGTTTTATATTTGGCTTTTTCATATATATGTGAAATCATCAATTATTTTATTTCAACTAATTATTTCAGTCAAACAAATAGATGAACTGATATGTAGGATCTGAAATGTTTTACATTCAGTCAGGAGTGTGGCCATTATATGTGAACATGACAGTTCTCTACGTATCTTCTGGATAATTCATGTGAGGTTAGAATTTTTATACATTGTCTTCTGGATAATTCATGTGAGGTTAGAATTTTTATACATTATCTTCTGGATAATCCATGTGATATTAGAATTTCTAAGCATAATCGAGTTGTTACAAGTCAATTTTGAGTATCATGAGAAATATTCAAAAGCAGTAAATAGTTTTGTCCTCATATAATAAACATTTAAAACATTACTCTCAGAGGTTAAATCCCTGTCTGTTGCCTATTTACCTGAGATTTCAGGGGCTGTGCAGTCTCATTAAGTAAAATCCAATTATCTGTGTAGAGGAGAAACAAATATTTCTTACCTCTCTGCCAAAAATGTTATTGATCAGAAGATTACCTGTGGCAAATAACCTGTGTAAGGTCAGAGAGATAGTTACTGATACTCATGAAGATAGACATCTATGTTTTTTGTTATTGAGCTGCATGAGCTGCTTGTAAATTTTGGAGATTAATCCTTTCTCAGTTGCTTCATTTGCAAATATTTTCTCCCATTCTGAGGGTTGTCTTTTGGTCTTGTTTATGGTTTCCTTTGCTGTGCAAAAGCTTTTAAGTTTCATAAGGTCCCATTTGTTTATTTTTATTTCCATTTCTGTTGGAGCTGGGTCAAAAAGGATCTTGCTGTGATTTATGTCATCGAGTGTTCTGTCTATGTTTTCCTCTAAGAGTTTGATAGTGTCTGGCCTTACATTTAGGTCTTTGATCCATTTTGAGTTTATTTTTGTGTATGGTGTTAGGGAGTGTTCTAATTTCATACTTTTACATATACCTGTCCAGTTTTCCCAGCACCGCTTAATGAAGAGGCTGTCTTTTCTCCATTGTATATTCTTGCCTCCTTTATCAAAGATAAGGTGACCATATGTGTGTGGGTTTATCTCTGGGCTTTCTATCCTGTACCATTGATCTATATTTCTGTTTTTGTGCCAGTACCATACTGTCTTGATTACTGTAGCTTTGTAGTATAGTCTGAAGTCAGGGAGCCTGATTCCTCCAGCTCCATTTTTTGTTCTCAAGATTGCTTTGGCTATTCGGGGTCTTTTGTGTTTCCATGCAAATTGTGAAATTTTTTGTTCTAGTTCTGTGAAAAATGCCAGTGGTAGTTTGATAGGGATTGCATTGAATCTGTAGATTGCTTTGGGTATTAGAGTCATTTTCACAATGTTGATTCTTCCAATCCAAGAACATGGTATATCTCTCCATCTATTTGTATCATCTTTAATTTCTTTCATCAGTGTCTTATAATTTTCTGCATACAGGTCTTTTGTCTCCTTAGGTAGGTTTATTCCTAGATATTTTATTCTTTTTGTTGCAATGGTAAATGGGAGTGTTTTCTTAATTTCACGTTCAGATTTTTCATCATTAGTGTATAGGAATGCCAGGGATTTCTGTGCATCAATTTTGTATCCTGCTACTTTACCAAATTCATTGATTATCTCTAGTAGTTTTCTGGTAGCATCTTTAGGATTCTCTATGTATAGTATCATGTCATCTGCAAACAGTGATAGCTTTACTACTTCTTTTCCGATTTGGATTCCTTTTCTTTCTTTCTCTTCTCTGATTGCTGTGGCTAACACTTCCAAAACAATGTTGAATAATAGTGGTGAGAGTGGGCAACCTTGTCTTGTTCCTGATCTTAGTGGAAATGGTTTCAGTTTTTCACCATTGAGGAGGATGTTGGCTGTGGGTTTGTCATATATGGCCTTTATTATGTTGAGGAAAGTTCCCTTTATGCCTACTTTCTGCAGGGTTTTTATCATAAATGGGTGTTGAATTTTGTTGAAAGCTTTCTCTGCATCTATTGAGATGATCATATGGTTTTTCTCCTTCAATTTGTTAATATGGTGTATCATGTTGATTGATTTGCGTATATTGAAGAATCCTTGCATTCCTGGAGTAAACCCCACTTGATCATGCTGTATGATCCTTTTAATGTGCTGTTGGATTCTGTTTGCTAGTATTTTGTTGAGGATTTTTGCATCTATGTTCATCAGTGATATTGGCCTGTAGTTTTCTTTCTTTGTGACATCTTTGGTTTTGGTATCAGTGTGATGGTGGCCTCGTAGAATGAGTTTGGGAGTGTTCCTCCCTCTGCTATATTTTGGAAGAGTTTGAGAAGGATAGGTGTTAGCTCTTCTCTAAATGTTTGATAGAATTCACCTGTGAAGCCATCTGGTCCTGGGCTTTTGTTTGTTGGAAGGTTATTAATCACAGTCTCAATTTCAGTGCTTGGGATTGGTCTGTTTAAATTTTCTGTTTCTTCCTGGTTCAGTCTCGGCAGGTTGTGCATTTCTAAGAATTTGTCCACTTCTTCCACGTTGTCCATTTTATTGGCATAGAGTTGCTTGTAGTAATCTCTCATGTTCCTTTGTATTTCTGCAGTGTCAGTTGTTACTTCTCTTTTTTCATTTCTAATTCTATTGATTTGAGTCTTCTCCCTTTTTTTCTTAATGAGTCTGGCTAATGGTTTATCAATTTTGTTTATCTTCTCGAAGAACCAGCTTTTAGTTTTATTGATCTTAGCTATTGTTTCCTTCATTTCTTTATCCTTTATTTCTTATCTGATCTTTATGATTTCTTTCCTTCTGCTAACTTTGGGGTTTTTTTGTTCTTTCTCTAATTGCTTTAGGTGCAAGGTTAGGTTGTTTATTTGAGATGTTTCCTGTTTCTTAAGGTCGGATTGTATTGCTATAAACTTCCTTCTTAGAACTGCTTTTGCTGCGTCCCATAGGTTTTGGGTCGTTTTGTCTCCATTGTCATTTGTTTCCAGGTATTTTTTGATTTCCTCTTGATTTCTTCAGTGATCTCTTGGTTATTAAGTAGTGTATTGTTTAGCCTCCATGTGTTTGTATTTTTTACAGATCTTTTCCTGTAATTAATATCTAGTCTCATAGCGTTGTGGTCGGAAAAGATACTTGATACGATTTCAGTTTTCTTAAATTTACCAAGGCTTGATTTGTGACCTAAGATATGATCTATCCTGGAGAATGTTCCATGAGCACTTGAGAAAAATGTGTATTCTGTTGTTTTTGGATGGAATGTCCTATAAATATCAATTAAGTCCATCTTGTTTAATGTATCATTTAAAGCTTGTGTTTCCTTATTTTCATTTTGGATGATCTGTCCATTGGTGAAAGTGGGGTGTTAAAGTCCCCTACTATGATTGTGTTACTGTCAATTTCCCCTTTTATGGCTGTTAGTATTTGCCTATGTATTGAGGTTCTACTATGTTGGGTGCATAAATATTTACAATTGTTATATCTTCTTCTTGGATTGAACCCTTGATCATTATGTAGTGTCCTTCTTTGTCTCTTATAATAGTCTTTACTTTAAAGTCTATTTTGTCTGATATGAGAATTGCTACTCCAGCTTTCTTTTGATTTCCATTTGCATGGAATATCTTTTTCCATCCCCTCACTTTCAGTCTGTATGTGTCCCTAGGTCTGAAGTGGGTCTCTTGTAGACAGCTATATACGGGTCTTGTTTTTGTATCCATTCAGCCAGTCTGTGTCTTTTGGTGAGAGTATTTAATCCATTTACATTTAAGGTAATTATCAATACGTATGTTCCTATTCCAATTTTCTTAATTGTTTTGGGTTTGTTATTGTAGGTGTTTTCCTTCTCATGTTCCTTGCCTAGAGAAGTTCCTTTAGCATTTGTTGCAAAGCTGGTTTTGTGGTGCTGAACTCTGTCAGCTTTTGCTTGTCTGTAAAGGTTTTAATTTCTCCATCAACTCTGAAAGAAATCCTTGCTGGGTAGAGTAATCTTGGTTGTAGGTTTTTCTCCTTCATCACTTGAAATATGTCCTGCCACTCCCTTCTGGCTTGCAGAGTTTCTGCTGAAAGATCAGCTGTTAACCTTATGGGGATTCCCTTGTGTGTTATTTGTTGTTTTTCCCTTGCTGCTTTTAATATGTTTTCTTTGTATTTAGTTTTTGATAGTTTGATTAATATGTGTCTTGGCGTGTTTCTCCTTGGATTTATCCTGTATGGGACTCTCTGTGCTTCCTGGACTTGATTAACTATTTCCTTTCCCATATTAGGGAAGTTTTCAACTATAATCTCTTCAAATATTTTCTCAGTCCCTTTCTCTTTCTCTTCTTCTTCTGGGACCCCTATAATTCGAATGTTGGTGCGTTTAATCTTGTCCCAGAGGTCTCTGAGACTCTCCTCAGCTCTTTTCATTCTTTTTTCTTTATTCTGCTCTGCAGTAATTATTTCCACTATTTTATCTTCCAGGTCACTTATCCGTGTTTCTGCCTCAGTTATTCTGCTATTGATTCCTTCTAGAGTATTTTTAATTTCATTTATTGTGTTGCTCATTGTTGCTTGTTTCCTGTTTAGTTCTTCTAGGTCCTTGTTAAATGTTTCTTGCATTTTGTCTATTCTATTTCCAAGATTTTGGATCATCTTTACTATCATTATTATTAATTCTTTTTCAGGTAGACGGCCTATTTTCTCTTCATTTGTAAGGTCTGGTGGGTTTTTCTTTGCTCCTTCATCTGCTGTGTGTTTTTCTGTCATCTCATTTTGCTTATCTTACTGTGTTTGGGGTCTCATTTTCGCAGGCTGAAGGTTCGTAGTTCCCTTGTTTTTGGTGTCTGTCCCCAGTGGCTAAGGTTGGTTCAGTGGGTTGTGTAGGCTTCCTGGTGGAGGGGACTGGTGCCTGTGTTCTGGTGGATGAGGCTGGATCTTGTCCTTCTGGTGGGCAGGTCCACGTCTGGTGGTGTGTTTTGGGGCGTCTGTGGCCTTGTTATGATTTTAGGCAGCCTCTCTGCTAATGGACGGGGCTGTGTTCCTGTCTTGCTAGTTGTTTGGCATAGGGTGTCCAGCACTGTAGCTTGCTGGTCGTTGAGTGAAGCTGGGTCTTGGTGTTGAGATGGAGATCTCTGGGAGATTTTCGCCGTTTGATATTATGTGGAGCTGGGAGGTCTCTTGCAGACCAGTGTTCTGAAGTTGGCTCTCCCTCCTCAGAGGCACAGCACTGACTCCTGGCTGGAGCACCAAGAGCCTTTCATCCACACGGCTCAGAATAAAAGGGAGAAAAAAATAGAAAGAAAGAAAGAGGAAAAAATAAAATAAAGTAAAATAAATTAAGATAAAATAAAATAATTAAAATAAAAAATAATTATTAAGAAAAAAATTTTTTTAAGTAAAAAGAGAAAAAACAACGGACCCACAGAATGCTAGGACAAATGGTGAAAGCAAAACTATACAGACAAAATCTCACACAGAAGCATACACATACACACTCACAAAAAGAGGAAACGGGGAAAAAATAATATATCTTGATCCCAAAGTCCACTTCCTCAATTTGGGATGATTCATTATCTATTCAGGTATTCCACAGATGCAGGGTACATCAAGTTGATTGTGTCGTTTAATCCGCTGCTCCTGAGGCTGCTGGGAAAAATTTTCCTTTCTCTTCTCTGTTCGCACAGCTCCTGGGGTTCAGCTTTGGATTTGGATCTGCCTCTGCGTGTAGGTCACCTGAGGGCATCTTTTCCCTTTTGGGAGGTCTGAGGTCTTCTTCCAGCGTTCAGTGGGTGTTCTCTAGGAGCAGTTCCACATGTAGATGTATTTCTGATGTATCTGTGGGGAGGAAGGTGATCTCCGTGTCTTACTCTTCTGCCATCTTCCTGAAGTCTCTGTTTTACTTTTATCTTATGCCTTTAAACTTAAGGAGTGAATCTGTACCCTGATGACTGCTTTATCTTCTACAAAGGAAAATACGTAAGATATTATACGTTTCTCATATAGAAGAAATGTACAGAAATATATAATATTTAGAATCCTTAAGTTAAATTTTAAATGAACAGAAAATTTCAGACTAAGGTTTATAGAGCACTTTAGTAGATACATTTTCAATAAATATGCATGTTTTGACATATAATTTATAAATATGTGTATTTCGTTTTTCATTTTTTCAACAGATAATTACGTAGTGACAATATATATATAGCACATCTTTAGGCTAGTGGTTCTCCGAGTGTTATCCAGAGATCTTTGCCGGTTCCCGAAGTATTTAGGTGGTTTGCAATGTCAAAATAACTTCTATCATCTTTATCATGACATTAGTTTCCAATAACTTATTTTGAAATTTGTAAATTGTCCTTGTGCCTACATAGAAAAATCTGAAGTAAAATTTATTCATTTATTTTGCAAAATTATTTATAAAAGATGGACACAAAATTTAAATTTTTACCTATGTTATCTTGGGATTTAATGTCTTATTATTTTAAAATGTTTATAATTGTTTCGTGTACTTGAGAATTGATTGGTGGCTAAAAGTACAGATTAGAAAACTTGACTTCCTCAATTCACAGGAGCACTGTCTGTTACTAAAGATGCTGAGAAAAGAAGGAACTGACCTGTCAGAATATTCTTTGACTAATACAAAGACACTCTATTCCTTTTCTTAATTTTAATTTTATTTATTTCTTTTATACAGCAGGTTCTTATTAGTTATCCATTTTATACATATTAATGTATATATGTCAATCCCAATCTCCCAATTCATCACCCCACCACCCCTCCCCCACCCCGCCACTTCCCCCCCTTGGTGTCCATACGTTTGTTCTCTACATCTGTGTCTCTATTTTGCCCTGTTAACCGGTTCATCTGTACCATTTTTCTAAGTTCCACATATATGCGTTAATATACGATATTTGTTTTTCTCTTTCTGACTTACTTCACTCTGTATGACGGTCTCTAGAGCCATCCATGTCTCTGCAAATGACCCAGTTTTGTTCCTTTTTATAGCTGAGTAATATTCCATTGTATATATGTATCACATCTTCTTTATCCATTCGTCTGTTGAAGGGCATTTAGGTTGTTTCCATGACCTGGCTATTGTAAATAGTGCTGCAATGAAAATTGGGGTGCATGTGTCTTTTTGAATTATGGTTTTCTCAGGGTATATGCCCAGTACTGGGATTGCTGTGTCATAAGAAAATTAATCTTTGTCATAGATTAGTTGACATCAAGTGCATGGGTTTATCTCTGGGCTTTCTATCCTGTTCCATTGATCTATATTTCTGTTTTTGTGCCAGTATCATATTGTCTTGATTACTGTAGGTTTGTAGTATAGTCTGAAGTCAGGGAGTCTGATTCCTCCAGCTCCATTTTTTTCCCTCAAGACTGCTTTGGGTATTTGGGATCTCTTGTGTCTCCATACAAATTTTAAGATTTTTTGTTCTAGTTGTGTAAAAAATGCCATTGGTAAATTGATAGGGATTTCATTGACTCTGTAGATTGCATTGCGTAGTATAGTCATTTTCACAATATTGTTTCTTCCAATCCAAGAACATGGTATATCTCTCCATCTGTTTGTATCATCTTTAATTTCTTTCATCAGTGTCTTATAGTTTTCTGCATACAGGTCTTTTGTCTCCTTAGGTAGGTTTATTCCTAGGTATTTTATTCTTTTTGTTGCAGTGGTAAATGAGAGTGTTTCCTTAATTTCTCTTTCAGATTTTTCCTCATTAGTGTATAGGAATGCAAGAGATTTCTGTGCATTAATTTTGTATCCTGCTACTTTACCAAGTTCATTGATTAGCTCTAGTAGTTTTCTAGTGGCATCTTTAGGATTCTCTATGTATAATATCATGTCATCTGCAAACAGTGACAGTTTTACTTCTTCTTTTCCAATTTGTATTCCTTTTATTTCTTTTTCTTCCCTGATTGCTGTGGCTAGGACTTCCAAAACTATGTTGAATAGTAGTGGTGAGAGTGGACATCCTTGTCTTGTTCCTGATCTTAGAGGAAATGCTTTCAGTTTTTCACCATTGAGAATGATGTTTGCTGTGGGTTTGTCGTATATGGCCTTTATTATGTTGAGGTAGGTTCCCTCTATGCCTACTTTCTGGAGAGTTTTTATCATAAATAGCTGTTGAATTTTGTGAAAAGCTTTTTCTGCATCTATTGAGATGATTGTATGGTTTTTATTCTTCAGTTTGTTAATATGGTGTATCACATTGATTGATTTGCATATATTGAAGAATCCTTGCATCCCTGGGATAAATCCCACTTGATCATGGTGTCTGATCCTTTTAATGTGTTCTGTTTGCTAGTATTTTGTTGAGGATTTTTGCATCTGTATTCATGAGTGATACTGGTCTCTAATTTTCTTTTTTTGTAGTATCTTTGTCTGGTTTTGGTATCAGGGTGATGGTGGCTTCATAGAATGAGTTTGAGAGTGTTCCTTCCTCTGCAATTTTTTGGAAGAGTTTGAGAAGGATGGGTGTTAGTTCTTCTCTAAATGTTTGATAGAATTCACCTGTGAAGACGTCTGGTCCTGGACTTCTGTTTGTTGGAAGATTTTTAATCACAGTTTTAATTTAATTACTGTGATTGGTCTGTTCATATTTTCTGTTTCTTCCTGGTTCAGTCTCGGCAGGTTGTACCTTTCCAAGAATTTGTCCATTTCTTTCAGGTTGTCCAAATTATTGGCATAGAGTTGCTTGTAGTTGTCTCTTAGGATGGTTTGTATTGCTGCGGTGTCTGTTATAACTTCTCCTTTTTCCCTTTTAATTTTATTCATTTGAGTCCTCTCCCTCTTTTTCTTGATGAGTCTGGCTAATAGTTTATCAATTTAGTTTATCTTCTCAAAGAACCAGCTTTTAGTTTTATTGATCTTTGCTATTGTTTTCTTTGTTTCTATTTCATTTATTTCTTCTCTGATCTTTATGATTTCTTTCCTTCTACTAACTTTGGGTTTTGTTTTTTCTTCTTTCTCTAATTCCTAGGTGTAAGGTTGGATTGTTTATTTGAGATTTTTCTTGTTTCTTGAGGTAGGCTTGTACTGCTATAAACTTCCCTCTTAGAACTGCTTTTGCTGCATCCCATAGGTTTTGGATCATTGTACTTTCTTTGTAATTTGTCTCTAGGTATTTTTTGATTTCCTCTTTCATTTTTTCAGTCATCTCTTGGTTATTTAGTAACATATTGTTTAGCCTCCATGTGTTTGTGTTTTTTACTTGTAATTGATTTTTAATCTCATAGCCTTGTGGTCAGGAAAGATGCTTGGTATGATTTCAATTTTCTTAAATTTACTGAGGCTTAATTTGTGACCCAGGATGTGATCTATCCTAGAGAATGTTCCATGTGTATTTGAGAAGAAAGTGTAATCTGCTGTTTTTGGTTGGAATGTCCTGTAATAATCAATTAAATCTATCTGGTCTATTGTGTCATTTAAAGCTTGTGTTTCCTTATTAATTTTCTGTTTGGATGATCTGTCCATTGGTATAAGTGAGGTGTTCAAGTTCCCCACTGTTGTGTTACTGTCAATTTCCTCTTTTATAGCTGTTAGCAGTTGCCTTATATATTGTGGTGCTCCTATGTTGGGTGCTTATATATTTATAATTGTTATATCTTCTTGGATTGATCCCTTGATCATTATATAGTGTCCTTCCTTCCTTGTCTCTTATAACATTCTTTATTTTAAGGTTTAATTTTTCTGATATGAGTATTGCTACTCCAGCTTACTTTTGATTTCCATTTGCATGGAATATATTTTTCCATCCCCTCGCTTTCAGTCTGAATGTGTCCCTAGGTCTGAAGTGGGTCTCTTGTAGACAGCATGTATATGGGTCTTGTTTTTGTATCCATTCAGCAAGCCTGTGTCTTTTGGTGGGAGCATTTAATCCATTTACATTGAAGGTAATTATCGATATGTATGTTCCTATGACCATTTTCTTAATTGTTTTGGGTTAGTTTTTGTAGGTCCTTTTGTTCTCTTGTGTTTCCCACTTAGAGAAGTTTCTTTAGCATTTGTTGTAGAGCTGGTTTGGTGGTGCTGTATTCTCTTAGCTTTTGCTTGTATATAAAGCTTTTGATTTCCCTGTCAAATCTGAATGAGATCCTTGCTGGTTAGAGTAATCTTGGTTGTTGGTTCCTCCCTTTCATCACTTTAAATATATATTGCAACTCCCTTCTGGCTTGTAGAGTTTGTGCTGAGAAATCAGCTGTTAACCTTATGGGAGTTCCCTTGTATTTTATTTGTCATTTTCCCCTTGTTGCTTTCAATAATTTTTCATTGTCTTTAATTTTTGTCAGTTTGATTACTATGTGTCTCGGCATGTTTCTCCTTGGGCTTATCCTACCTGGGACTCTCTGCCCTTCCTGGACTTGGGTGGCTATTTCCTTTCCCATGTTAGGGAAGTTTTCGACTATAATCTCTTCGAATATTTTCTTGGGTCCTTTCTCTCTCTCTTCTCCTTTTGGGACCCCTATAATGTGAATGTTGTTGCATTTAATATTGTTCCAGAGGTCTCTTAGGCTGTCTTCATTTCTTTTCATTCTTTTTACTTTGTTCTGCAGCAGGAATTCCACCATTCTGTGTTCCAGGTCACTTATCCGTTCTTCTGTCTCAGTTACTCTGCTATTGATTCCTTCTAGTGTATCTTTCATTTCAGTCATTGTATTGTTCATCTCTGTTTGTTTGTTCTTTAATTCTTCTAGGTGATTGTTATTTAATTCTTCTAGGGCTTTGTTAAACATTTCTTGCGTCTTCTTGATCTTTGCCTCCATTCTTTTTCCGAGTTCCTGGATCATCTTCACTATCATTATTCTGAATTCTTTTTCTGGAAGGTTGCCTATCTCCACTTCATTTAGTTGTTTTTTGGGGTTTTATCGTGTTCCTTCATCTGGTACATAGCCCTCTGCCTTTTCATCTTGTCTCTCTTTCTGTGAATGTGGTTTTTGTTCCACGGGCTGCAGGATTATAGTTCTTCTTGCTTCTGCTGTCTGCTCTCTGATGGATGAAGCCTCATCTAAGTGGCTTGTCAGGACACTCCATTCTTTGGAATCAATTCTGAATACATGAGGCAGATTTTTTTTGTAATAAGTTTATTTATTATTTATTTTTTGGCTATGTTGGGTCTTCGTTGCTGTGCAGGCTTTCTCTAGTTGCGGTGAGCAGGGGCTACTCTTTGTTGCAGTGCACATGCTTCTCATTGCAGTGGCTTCTCTTGTTGCACAGCACGGGCTGTAGGTATGTGGGCTTCAGTAGCTGTGCCTCATGGGCTCTAGAGCGCAGGCTCAGTAGTTGTGGCACACGGGCTTATTTGCTCTGCGGCATGTGAGCTGTTTCCGGACCAGGGCTCGAACCCATGTCTCTTGCATTGGCAGGCAGATTCTTAACCACTATGCCACCAGGGAAGTCCCAAGGCAGTTTTAAATAAGGAAATCAACTGTGATGAAAATTACCTCTTACTCAGCTTTAGAGAGTTAATAACCTAGTGTCTTGTGTATTATGCAAAAGAACATGTTTGAATAATATTTTGCCACTTTAATTTCTGGGTCGTTTTGAGACAAATCTATTCAAGGCGTACATAAAAATTAGTATTTTAAATATAAACATGATGAGCTATTTTTAAAAAAATTAGTTTGAAAACAGTTTTTCAAACTAAGAATGAAAAAGCCACTGGAACATCTTACAAGTTATCTTGTGTTGTCTGGAGAAGCACATAGAATGACTGAGACATTGCCTTGCACAGATGACATTGCTGAATGTCTGCTGGATGAAAAGTCAGTAAGTAAAACCAGGTGTCTTCTACTTTCTAATGATATTGTAACTCATAGAATTAAACTCTTCTACAAATGTGAAGACTGACGCCAGAGCCAATCCACAGATTTGTACCTTTGTCTTATGAAGGAATAAATCTGCAGATGTGGAAGGACTTACTGCTCTATTTCCACTCATTATTTCCACTCAATTAGTATTAATGCCAATTAATAAATGAAAAAATATATTTTATAAGAATTCTTCAAAATAAATACAAATGAAAATTTTTCATTTATTGAATCCCATAGGTTATCCTGGAATAGCTGTGTTGATCTTTGCATTGATGGTGCAAAAGTCATGGCAGGTAAAACTGCTGGAAGTTTGGCATGAATCAGGGCTGTGGTACCAGACTATACAGAGTCAATACGTTCCTTATATGAACATACAGAAAACAAAAAACGAAACAGAAAGTAAAATAAGAGAAAGAACAATGGAAAAAGCTAGTTTTTACAAAGAATGTGTTTGATGAATCATAAATAATATTACTAAATCTTGACCCATGAATACATATCTTTTTATATTCTCTGTGATAAAATGGGATATAAACAGAACGAACTTCTGCAGCTAACCAAAGTAGGATGGTTATCTTAAGGAAGGGTTTATGTGTGATTATTTTGTTAGGAGATGAACTAACTACTTGATCCATGGAATACCATTCCTCCTTCAAAGAACAATGTCCAAACACTATGGTTTTCTAAACTTGCCTATTTGGCAGACATCTTCTCGAAAGTGAACAATATGACACTGTACTTCAAGAAAAAGAAAAAGATTAAAGTATATGTTGCCAATAATGTGCATTTTAAAGACAAAATTGAAAATTGGGAAAACGTTTATCTTTTTAGTGACCTTGACAGCTTCCTAACACTTAAAGACTTTTCTGATAAAATTGAGGTTGGTATTAGCAAATGCGACTGTTTTTCATATTGCATAATGATGAACTGTGTCAGCAAAGTGGATGCTCTTCATAATTCAGTGAATCAATAATTTCTGAAAGACCAATGCACAGTGTTACAAAATCATGCATGGGTAAAAGTTTGAGATACACTGACAGTTCTAAATGTAACATAGTAAGAAAAGTTTTCAAAATGATTTTAGCTTCCACGTTGTGACTAACTTTTAAGAACTACTACTTACTGAGTTTTGCTGTGCCTTCAAAGAATATTGACAATTATCTATAAAGGCTGTTAGAGACTCTTCCCTTTTCTCGTATGTCCACATGAGTACAGATTCTCTCTGTATACTTCAACCAAAATAATGTGTAAGAGCAGATTGAAATCAGAAACAGATGTGTGAAAACAGCTATTTTTTTTTTATTTAGCCCCGCATTAAGATATTTGCAAAATGTAAAAGAAGGCCACTCCTCTCACTATTTCATTGGTTTTGTAAAATATAGCATCTTTGATAAAAAATTGTTACTTGTATTAGCAAGAAGTAGGTTTATTGTTATTTTGAATGAAATAATAGATCTTTTAAAAGTGCCTTTTTTAATTTCAAATAACATAATTACCTCTGTGTGTGTGTAATCTACAAAAACAGAAACATTGTGAGGTCCTCAGTACAATTTGTGAGCATAATCAAGGCCTGAGATTAAAGCAAAATGTAAGAACCATAGCCCCAGCCCATGGGCTATATCAGTGAATGAAATAGAAACCCTTGTCCTCATGGAGCTACCTGTGTTCTTCTGGGTTTATTATCTATCCTGTGTTTCAGATTTCTGATTCTTTCTAGAGCATTTTGAAACTAAAATGAGAAATGGGAAAAAAATAATTACAAATCATTACATTCCTTTTGTCATACTTCTTGACTTTTTAAAAACATTTATTTAAATCCTATTTTTTTAAAAGATTTTCTTTTTTGATGTGGACCATTTTTAAAGTCTTTATTGAATTTGTTACAATATTGTGTCTGTTTTATATTTTGGTTTCTTGGCCGCGAGGCATGTGGGATCTTAGCTCCCTGACCAGGGATCAAACCCGTAGTCCCTGCGTTGGAAGGCAAAGTCTTAACCACTGGACCACCAGGGAAGTCCTTCATTCCTATTTTTAACCATTTTGAGGTCATCTGCAGTTATATTTCCTGAATTACTATGTAAAACTCTTCCAACTACTATCACCATTCTTATTAATATGATAATATTTTCAGTTTGCCAGCTTATAAAATTTTTAGCATATCCTTATTTTCCTACTTTTGAAAACACATTTAAAAGTAAATTGTTTTTCCTATTCAACTAAATTATTGCATTTTATTTCAAAAATTTTTTTTGCATAAATGTTAGTGATGCATGTTCATTTAGTATAGAGATTTTATTTACACAGTGGACAAATTAATTTGTGAGAGTAGGTTTTTGGCAAAAAATTGTAGCAAAAGTTAATTCTAAACATCATTATAAATGTTTATAATTATTATTTATCAGCAACACTGGTAAATTTGCTTAGCTTTTTCTAAGTTTATGGTGTAAATAAACATTAGTTCTACTACACATCACCATGAAGTACAGAATATTAGAAAGAATCTCAAAGCCAAACAAAATCAGAATATTTTGTATGTTCATGTCTTGAATTTATCTATGCTATTACTTAACATTGTACTGTTAGTGAATTTCTTATTTCTTAACTGCGTGCAATTTTTTGTTGCATTCACATATTTAAAATCCAGTTAATGAATGCATTATTTGCCTACTGAGAGAATAGTTCTGACTTCATCATTTTTGCTTTTCTTCTGAAAATAGATAGCACCTTTATTTGTTAACAAATTGAGAATCCTGTGTCCTTTCATGCTTTTTTAAATGCTATACTCTGAACCCATGCAGAGAAGATAATTCTGAAAAGTTGTGGAGCAATAAAAGAATGTGAGAATACCTAAATTATATCAGAAGCAAGATTTTTTTAAAGGTGAGGTTTGGGAGGGTATGTCATTAATTTCTTTTAAAAGTAGAAAAAAGGACAGAGATTTTTTCATTGTGAAAAATGTTTTTAAACATTCAGTTAAGATTTGATTAATTATCTGAATAAATGTGTAGAATCAAGGATGTTGATAATATTTGAAAGGATATTACTTTTTTTTGAGAGGCTTGAAACAGACTGTCTCTGACATTATGATTTCATATATTTCTCTTTTGTAAATTAATTTGAATACCCAGTTGTTTCATACAGTTTTTTTGGGATTTTTTTTTGAATATATTTGGAAGAATTCTAAGAAAATCCCCAATGACCCACACCATTTTATAATCCTCACCCAAGGGGCATGGGTAGGACCTGTTCCTGTCTTCTAACTAGTATACATCACACAGGTGAGTTCTTTGCAAATGTAATTAAAGTCCCTAATCAGTCGACTTTAAGTTAATAAAAAAGAAATTATCCCAGTGGTCCTGACTGATGAGGTGAGCCCTTCAACAAAGAGTCTAGAGGTGAGAAAAATCTTTCTTAGTTTATCCTGGAAGAAATGAGTCATCATATATTCTACAACTTCAAGGGAATAAATCTACTCAAACCACATAAGCTTGGAAGAGAACTTTAAATTTCAGATAAGATCCAGACCTGGCTAACATCTTGGTTGCAGTTCTGTGAGGCTTTTAGCAGAGGACTCAGCTAGGATGTGCCCAAACCTCCTGATCCATCAAAATGTGAGAAAATACTGAAAGTTGTTTTAAGCCACTGAGTTAGTGATAATTTATTACAGAACAAATGAAAACTAATACACTGAGTGTTGAAGTGTTTGAGGTAGAATATAACCAGGTTTATTAATTCTTCACTTCCTTATTAATTCTTCACTTCCTAGGCTGGGTAGCTTATGACAGGGAAGAGATTTTGTAGAGTTGGCTAAATGAGAATAGCTGGGTACTCTGAGTGAGAAGGTTGAATTGGTTCTACTGACAGATATTTGGGTATATGTATGCTAAAGAAAGAATATTTGAAAAAAAAAATCTCACAACAGACCCAAGGAATAAAGCTTTATGTATCAAGATAATTATATATAGTTCAAAATTTCTATATATGATGGGCAACTATCATTCAGGAGAGGGTTTATGTGAGTCTCAGTTGATAATAAGTGGAAGATCAAATATAAGGTCCAAAGGTATATAGAGTAATCAATATTTTGCAAAACTGGAAATTGGTCTCATATGGTATTCTGATTATTCTTAGAAAAATGTGAAAGTAAAATAGCCTTTTAAACTCTAAGATTCCCCCCCACCATGATCTCAAGTTTCAGATATGTATGCATTACAAAAATTGTTAAAGGAAGTTCTTTGGACAAAAGGAAAATGACACCAGTTGGAAATTTAGAAATACAGAAAATAATGTAGAACGCTAGAGGTGGTAAATATGTGTAAAATACATTAATTAAAAAAATTTCTTTATGATAATTGAATCAGCTTTGTATTCTTGGAATTAATCCCGTTTGGTTGTGGTGTATAACTGTTTATACATTGCTGGATTTTATTTGCAAATATATTTTTGAAAATTTTTACATCTAGGTTCATGAAGATATTAGTCTGTAGTTTCCTTTCTTGTAACTCTTTATCTAGTTTTGGTATGAAGATAATGCTGGCCTCGTAGAATGAGTGAAGAAGTATTCGTTCTGCTTTTATTTTCTGAAAGATTGTCATAAATAGTTATCATTTATTCTTTAAATGTTTGGTAGAATTCAGCAGTGTAACCATATGGGCCTGGTGCTTTCTTTTCTGGAAGGTTATTAATTGTTGATTCAATTTCTTTAATACAAAAAACCCTACTCAGGTTATCTATTTTTCCTTAAGTGGGTTTTAATAGTTTGTGTCTTTTCAGGAATTGGACCATTTCATCTGTTATCAAATTTGTGGGCATAGAATTTGGTATCCTTTTAATGTTTGTGGGGCCAGGCATGATGACGACTTCTTTGTTTCTGACATCAATAACTTTTATCCTCTCTCTTTCTTTTCTTAGTTTGTCTGGCTAGAGTTCTGTCAATTTTATTAATCCTTTTTATGGAACTAACTTCTGGTTTTCTTGACTTTTTTTTCTGTTATTTTACTGTTTTCAGTTTATTGATTTCTGCTTTAATTTTTTTCTTCATTTGCTTTGGACTTAAGTGCACTTTTTCTAGTTTCCTGAAGTTTTAGTTTAGATTTGTAATTTTAGATCTTCTTTTCTATGATATGCATTCAATGATATAAATTGCCTCTAAGCACTGTTTTCACTGCACCCCACACATTTTCATAAGTTGAATTTTCATTTTTACTAATTCAATATATTTTAATATATTTTGAGAATTCTTTTTAGTCCATATGTTATTTAGGAGTATGTTATTTAATCTCCAAGTGTTTGAGGATTTTCCGGCTATCTTTCTGTTATTTATTATTAGTTTAATTCTGTTGTGGTTTGAGAAGATACTTTATATAAATTTCTAACTTTTAATTTTGTTTGGGTGTGTTTGATGGCCCAGTGTGGACTATATTGGTAAATGTTCCATCTGACCTTGAGAAGAATGTGTTGGAATGTGCTGTTGTTGGATAAAGTATTCTATAAATGTTAATTATATTGGTTGATTAATAGTGGTATTCGTGTCACTTGTATCTTTACTGATTTTCCGACTGCTTGATCTGTCAACGACTGTAAGGGGAATAATAAATTTTCAACTGTAACAATAGATTCATCTCTTTCTCCTTGCAGTTTTATCATTTTTTGCCTCATGTATCTTTGATCTGAAGTGTGCTTTGTCTGAAATTAATATAACTACTCCAGTTTCTTTTGATTAGTGTCAATGTGGTATATCTTTGTCCATTTCTTTACTTTTAACCTGAGTCTTCATATTTAAAGTGGATTTATTGTAGTCAACATATAGCAGGGTCTTGTTTGTGTATTTGTTTTTTAATCTACTCTGATAATGTGTCATTTAACTGGTATTATTTAGACTATTCTAATTTAAAATTATTTTTGATATAGTTGGATTAATATCTAGTGTGATTTTAAAAAATTTAATTGTATAATGCACATTAGGTAAAATTTAACATCTTAACCATTTTAAGTGTATAGTTTAGTAGTGTTATATATATTCACTTTATTGTGCAGTCTCCAGAACTTTTTAATCTTGCAAAACTGGAACTCCCTATCCATTAAACAATAACTAACCATTTCCCCACTCCCTGGCAACCACCATTCCCCTTTCTATTTCTATGAAACTGACTACTCTAGATATCTCATATAAGTGAAATCATACAGTACTTATCTTTTTGTGACTGACTTATTTCACCTAGTATAATTTTCTCAAGGTTCATCCATTTTGCATTTGTCAGAATTTCCTCCCTATTGAAGGCTAAATAATATTCCACTGTATGTATATACCGCATTTTTTTGTTTATTCATTTATCCATGGAAGTACACTTGGGTTCCTTGTACCTCTTGACTGTTGTGAATAATGCTTTTATGAATACAGGTGCACAAATACCTCTTTGAGACCCTGTTTTGGGCTCTTTTGGATATATACCCAGAAGTGGAATTTGTGGATCATGTGGTAATTCTATGTTTAATTTTTTGAGGAACTGCCGTACTATTTCACATAGTGGCTTCACCATTTTACATTCCCACCAAGAGTACAGAGGGGTTCCAATTTCTCCACATCCTCACTAATACTTGTTAGTTTTCTGGTGTTTTGATAGCAGCCATACTAGTAGGTATGAGGTGGTATTTTGTAGTTTTGATCATAGTATTTCTGTAATGATCAGTGATGATGATCATCTGTTAATATGTTTGGTGACCATTTGTATATCTTCTTTGGAGAAATGTCTATTCAAGTCCTTTGCCCATTTCTGAATTGGTTTGTTTTTTTTGTTGTTGCATTTTAGGATTTCTCTATATAGTCTGGATATTGATTCTTTGTCAAATATGTGATTTAAAAATATTTTCTCCCATTCTGTGGGCTCCCATTTTATTTTATTTATAATGCCCTTTGATGCATGAAAGTTTTTAATTTTGAAGTTCAATTAGTTTGTTTTTTCTTTTGTTACCTGTGCCTTTGGTGTTATATCCAAGAAATTATTGCAAAACCTGAAGTCCCAAAGCTTTTTCCTTACGTCTTCTTTTATAGTTTTACATCTGATATTTAGGTCTTTGATCCATTTTGAGTTAGTTTTTGTATCTAGTATAAGGTAAGGGTCCAACCTCATTCTTTTACATGTGGATATCTAGTATTCCTGGCATCATTTGCTGAAGGGTTTATACTGTGTTTTTAACTATTTTCACTTCATTTGTATTGGGGTGGCCCAAAAGTTCGTTCAGGGGTTTCCATAAGATGGTATGGAAAACTCCGAATGAACTTTTTGGCTAACCCAGTATTTGTTCTTTCCTCCTCTGTCTTTTACTGTCTCCTCTGGTTTAATTGAGTACTTCATAAAGTAACCATTTTATGTCCTTCCTTAGCATATCATTTATACTTACTTTAAAAGTTTGTTAGAAGTTGCTCTAGAGTTTGCAATATATATATTTAACTAATAACAACTCATCTTCAAATAAGCTGTTTTTCTTCAAGTGTAGTGCAGGTATCTTATAACAGTTTTCCCAGTAGCTCGCTCCCTCCCCTTTGGCATTGCAGTCATTCATTTTACTTAAGCAGTTGTCTTTTTGATTCATAATAATTCTGAACTTTGTTTTAAACATTTCTTTAAGGACAGATCTGCTGATCACCGATTCCTTCTGTCTTACTTTTTCACTAAGATTAACCATAGGGAATTGAAATGAGATCTTCCCTATGATAGATATCCTCTTACCAATTCCCACTCTTCTTTCATAAAATATCATTTGTATGACTTATTTAATTGTATAACTGCATAAGGAAGTAATGATGGATTTTGGAGTGCAAAAAAATTAATTTATCATAGAAAAACAATTCCAGAGTTTCAAGCTGAAAATCCCTGGAGAATACCTGTAAAGAAATACTGTCCTATTAATTTATTATATTATCTCAAATAAAGAATTTGATGCCATGGGATTAGAGCACTAACAAGGCCTTTGGAGTCAAAGCATCTTTATCTCCAAAAGCTTTTGCCTGTCAGTGCAGAACAAATGAAATCAAATGATACAGAATCAAACAAAAGGAGGAAAAAAAAAGCTTTCTTTCTAGCCTGGGAAATGAACTGCTATTGGACCTATTCTCAAATGCCTATGTTTTAGAATAATCAAAAGGTAAAATAAAAAATAAAAAAATTTTAGCAGTGAATAAATGTATACTTAAAACACAACATAAAGAAATGAAACTGGTTCAGAAGAAAAAGAAGCTGAATAAATTAGTATAGTTACAGTAAAATAGAGTTAAAATAATACAAACCAAGGCCTTAAAATGGGAAAAGAATGCTAAATACACTCCAAGGAAGAGAAAAGTGAATTTTATTCAAAAGTGCATGTAGAAGATGTTAAAAAAGAGTTAAATAAGTCACCAGATATTTTGTTCCTATTTAATCTCTTAATACCAAAAGTCAACAAATACAAAAATGAAGATAATTATGGAAAAAAAATCCAAATTTTTAAAGGTTTAATAATGATAAGACAAAAACACAAAATTAAAGATGCTTTTAAGAAATAAGGCAGGTTAAAATGTATGCTTTAAGAAAAAAATCATACTGTAGAATAATTAAAATGTTATCAGCTCAGATTGTTACTGGAAAGATGAAGGGTGGAGATAATTAACCACAGACAGCAGTTCAAAATGTAAAAGTGGGTAAACTGAGATAGAGACAAAAATCAGAAGTTAATAACCCACAGGCCCTCATGCTCATTGTCTTCAGTAGGTTGGAATTTACTACAATAAGATCCTCAGGACAGGATTCTTCAGTGAAAAGCCAAGAAAAGTGAGCACTGGTACTGGAAAGCTTGCTATATCTGCTTAACCAGAGCTCTTCCACACTCTGAGGTTTGAAGGAAATTGTGAGATTGTATAAGCCTATGGAGTATTTGGTTATCACATATTCCAGACAACCTGTTCATTAATCAGTGCAGCGTGCATATAGTTAGTGGTATTAGATTTCCATTTGTGTTCAAATTTAATGTAACTTTTATTTAAATAGAGAAAATAGAAAAGAAAAAGAAAAAAAAATATTAACAACTTGTGCTTAAAATGATTTGTAAGAACCAGGAAAAATATGTTCAGAAAAAGGTGACAATTAATACACCATTTCTAATTAAATTAATTTTCTTCAGAGAAACATTTCACAGATTGACAAATATATATATATATATTTTTTTATTAACATCTTTATTGAAGTATAACTGCCCTACAATGGTGTGTTAGCTTCTGCTTTATAACAAAGTGAATCAGCTATACATATACATATGTCCCCATTTCTCTTCCCTCTTGCATCTCCCTCCCTCCCACCCTCCCCATCCCACCCCTCTAGGTGGTCACAAAGCACCGAGCTGATCTCCCTGTGCTATGCAGCTGCTTCCCACCAGCTATCCACTTTACATTTGGTAGTGTATATATGTCCATGACACTCTCCCACCCTGTCACATCTCACCCCACCCCCTCCCCATATCCTCAAGTCCATTCTCTAGTAGGTCTGTGTCTTTATTCCCGTCTTGCCATTAGGTTCTTCATGGCCTTTTTTTTTTTTTTTCCCTTAGATTCCGTATATATGTGTTAGCATACTGTATTTGTTTTTCTCTTTCTGACTTACTTCACTCTGTATGACAGACTCTAACTCCATCCACCTCATTACAAATACCTCCATTTCATTTCTTTTTATGGCTGAGTAATATTCCATTGTATATATGTGCCACATCTTCTTTATCCATTCATCTGTCGATGGACATTTAGGTTGCTTCCATGTCCTGGCTATTGTAAATAGAGCTGCAGTGAACATTTTGGTACATGACTCTTTTTGACCTATGGTTTTCTCAGGGTATATGCCCAGTATTGGGATTGCTGGGTCGTATGGTAGTTCTATTTGTAGTTTTTTAAGGAACCTCCGTACTGTTCTCCATACTGGCTGTATCAATTTACATTCCCACCAACAGTGCAAGAGTGTTCCCTTTCCTCCACACCCTCTCCAGCATTTATTGTTTCTAGATTTTTTTGATGATGGCCATTCTGACCGGTGTGAGATGATATCTCATTGTAGTTTTGATTTGCATTTCTCTAATGATTAATGATGTTGAGCATTCTTTCATGTGTCTGTAGGCCATCTGTATATCTTCTTTGGAGAAATGTCTATTTAGGTCTTCGGCCCATTTTTGGATTGGGTTGTTCGTTTTTTTGTTATTGAGCTGCATGAGCTGCTTGTAAATCTTGGAGATTAATCCTTTGTCAGTTGCTTCATTTGCAAATATTTTCTCCCATTCTGATGGTTGTCTTTTGGTCTTGTTTATGGTTTCCTTTGCTGTGCAAAAGCTTTTAAGTTTCATTAGGTCCCATTTGTTTATTTGTGTTCTTATTTCCATTTCTCTGGGAGCTGGGTCAAAAAGAATCTTGCTGTGATGTATGTCATAGAGTGTTCTGCCTATGTTTTCCTCTAAGAGTTTGATAGTGTCTGCCCTTACACTTAGGTCTTTAATCCATTTTGAGTTTATTTTTGTGCATGGTGTCATGGAGTGTTCTAATTTCATACTTTTACATGTACCTGTCCAATTTTCCCAGCACCACTTATTGAAGAGGCTGTCTTTTCTCCACTGTATATGCTTGCCTCCTTTATCAAAGATAAGGTGACCATGTGTGTGTGGGTTTATCTCTGGGCTTTCTATCCTGTTCCATTGATCTATATTTCTGTTTTTGTGCCAGTACCAAACTGTCTTGATTACTGAAGCTTTGTAATATAGTCTGAAGTCAGGGAGCCTGATTCCCCCAGCTCCATTTTTCGTTCTCAAGATTGCTTTGGCTATTCGGGGTCTTTTGTGTTTCCATACAAATTGTGAAATTTTTTGTTCTAGTTCTGTGAAAAATGCCAGTGGTAGTTTGATAGGGATTGCATTGAATCTGTAGATTGCTTTGGGTAGTAGAGTCATTTTCACAATGTTGATTCTTCCAATCCAGGAACATGGTATATCTCTCCATCTATTTGTATCATCTTTAATTTCTTTCATCAGTGTCTTATAATTTTCTGCATACAGGTCTTTTGTCTCCTTAGGTAGGTTTATTCCTAGATATTTTATTTTTGTTGCAATGGTAAATGGGAGTGTTTTCTTAATTTCACTTTCAGATTTTTCGTCATTAGTGTATAGAAATGCAAGAGATTTCTGTGCATTAATTTTGTATCCTGCTACTTTACCAAATTCATTGATTAGCTCTAGGAGTTTTCTGGTAGCATCTTTAGGATTCTCTATGTATAGTATCATGTCATCTGCAAATAGTGACAGCTTTACTTCTTCTTTTCCGATTTGGATTCCTTTTATTTCTTTGTTTTCTCTGATTGCTGTGGCTAACACTTCCAAAACTATGTTGAATAATAGTGGTGAGAGTGGGCAACCTTGTCTTGTTCCTGATTTTAGTGGAAATGGTTTCAGTTTTTCACCATTGAGGACAATGTTGGCTGTGGGTTTGTCATATATGGCCTTTATTATGTTGAGGAAAGTTCCCTCTATGCCTACTTTCTGCAGGGCTTTTATCATAAATGGGTGTTGAATTTTGTCGAAAGCTTTTTCTGCATCTATTGAGATGATCATATGGTTTTTCTCCTTCAATTTGTTAATATGATGTATCACATTGATTGATTTGCGTATATTGAAAAATCCTTGCATTCCTGGGATAAACCCCACTTGATCATGGTGTATGATCCTTTTAATGTGCTGTTGGATTCTGTTTGCTAGTATTTTGTTGAGGATTTTTGCATCTATGTTCATCAGTGATATTGGCCTGTAGTTTTCTTTCTTTGTGACATCTTTGTCTGGTTTTGGTATCAGGGTGATGGTGGCCTCGTAGAATGAGTTTGGGAGTGTTCCTCCCTCTGCAATATTTTGGAAGAGTTTGAGAAGGATAGGTGTTAGCTCTTCTCTAAATGTTTGATAGAATTCACCTGTGAAGCCATCTGGTCCTGGGCTTTTGTTTGTTGGAAGGTTTTTAATCACAGTTTCAATTTCAGTGCTTGTGATTGGTCTGTTCATATTTTCTATTTCTTCCTGGTTCAGTCTCGGCAGTTTGTGCATTTCTAAGAATCTGTCCATTTCTTCCAGGTTGTCCATTTTATTGGCATAGAGTTGCTTGTAGTAATCTCTCATGATCTTTTGTATTTCTGCAGTGTCAGTGGTTACTTCTCCTTTTTCATTTCTAATTCTATTGATCTGAGTCTTCTCCCTTTTTCTCTTGATGAGTCTGGCTAATGGTTTATCAATTTTGTTTATCTTCTCAAAGAACCAGCTTTTAGTTTCATTGATTTTTGCTATTGTTTCCTTCATTTCTTTTTCATTTATTTCTGACCTGATCTTTATAATTTCTTTCCTTCTGCTGGCTTTGGGGTTTTTTTGTTCTTCTTTCTCTAATTGCTTTAGGTGCAAGGTTAGGTTGTTTATTCGAGATGTTTCCTGTTTCTTGAGGTAGGCTTGTATTGCTATAAACTTCCCTCTTAGCACTGCTTTTGCTGCGTCCCATAGGTTTTGGGTCGTCGTATCTCCATTGTCATTTGTTTCTAGGTATTTTTTGATTTCCCCTTTGATTTCTTCAGTAATCACTTCGTTATTAAGTAATGTATTGTGTAGCCTTCATGTGTTTGTATTTTTTACAGATCTTTTCCTGTAATTGATATCTAGTCTCATAGCGTTGTGGTCGGAAAAGATACTTGATACGATTTCAGTTTTCTTAAATTTACCAAGGCTTGATTTGTGACCCAAGATATGATCTATCCTGGAGAATGTTCCATGAGCACTTGAGAAAAATGTGTATTCTGTTGTTTCTGGGTGGAATGTCCTATAAATATCAATTAAGTCCATCTTGTTTAATGTATCATTTAAAGCTTGTGTTTCCTTATTTATTTTCATTTTGGATGATCTGTCCATTGGTGAAAGTGGGGTGTTAAAGTCCCCTACTATGATTGTGTTGCTGTCGATTTCCCCTTTTATGGCTGTTAGTATTTGCCTTATGTATTGAGGTGCTCCTATGTTGGGTGCATAAATATTTACAATTGTTATACCTTCCTCTTGTATCGATCCCTTGATCATTATATAGTGTCCTTCTTTGTGTCTTGTAATAGTCTTTATTTTAAAGTCTATTTTGTCTGATATGAGAATTGCTACTCCAGCTTTCTTTTGATTTCCATTTGCATGGAATATCTTTTTCCATCCCCTCACTTTTAGTCTGTATGTGTCTCTAGGTCTGAAGTGAGTCTCTTGTAGACAGCATATATATGGGTCTTGTTTTTGTATCCATTCAGCCAGCCTGTGTCTTTTGGTGGGAGCATTTAATCCATTTACATTCAAGGTAATTATCGATATGTATGTTCCTATTCCCATTTTCTTAAATGTTTTGGGTTTGTTATTGTAGGTGTTTTCCTTCTCTTGTGTTTCTTGCCTAGAGAAGTTCCTTTAGCATTTGTTGTAAAGCTGGTTTGGTGGTGCTGAACTCTCTCAGCTTTTGCTTGTCTGTAAAGGTTTTAATTTCTCCATCGAATCTGAATGAGATCCTTGCTGGGTAGTGTAATCTTGGTTGTAGGTTTTTCTCTTTCATCACTTTAAGTATATCCTGCCACTCCCTTTTGGCTTGCAGAGTTTCTGCTGAAAGATCAGATGTTAACCTTATGGGGATTCCCTTATGTGTTATTTGTTTTTTTTTCCCTTGCTGCCTTTAATATGTTTTCCTTATATTTAATTTTTGACAGTTTGATTAATATGTGTCTTGGCGTGTTTCTCCTTGTGTTTATCCTGTATGGGACTCTCTGTGCTTCCAGGACTTGATTAACTATTTCCTTTCCCATATTAGGGAAGTTTTCAACTATAATCTCTTCAAATATTTTCTCAGTCCCTTTCTTTTTCTCTTCTTCTTCTGGGACCCCTATAATTCGAATGTTGGTGCGTTTAATGTTGTCCCAGAGGTCTCTGAGACTGTCCTCGGTTCTTTTCATTCTTTTTTCTTTATCCTGCTCTGTAGTAGTTATTTCCACCATTTTATCTTCCAGGTCACTTATCCTTTCTTCTGCCTCAGTTATTCTGCTATTGATCCCATCTAGAGTATTTTTAATTTCATTTATTGTGGTTTTCATCATTGCTTGGTTCCTCTTTAGTTCTTCTACGTCCTTGTTAAATGTTTCTTGCATTTTGTCTATTCTATTTCCAAGATTTTGGATCATCCTTACTATCATTATTCTGAATTCTTTTTCAGGTAGACTACCTATTTCCTCTTCATTTGTTAAGTCTGGTATGTTCTGACCCTGCTTCTTCATCTGCTGTGTGTTTTTCTGTCGTCTCATTTTGCTTATCTTACTGTGTTTGGGGTCTCCTTTTCACAGGCTGCAGGTTCGTAGTTCCTGTTGTTTTTGGTATCTGTCCCCAGTGGCTAAGGTTGGTTCAGTGGGTTGTGTAGGCTTCCTGGTGGAGGGAACTAGTGCCTGAGCTCTGGTGGATGAGGTTGGATCTTGTCTTTCTGGTGGGCACGTCCACGTCTGGTGGTGTATTTTGGGGTGTCTGTGGCCTTATTATGATTGTAGGCAGCCTCTCTGCTAATGGATGGGGCTGTGTTCCTGTCTTGCTAGTTGTTTGGCATAGGGTGTCCAGCAGTGTAGCTTGCTGGTCGTTGAGTGAAGCTGGGTCTTGATGTTGAGATGGAGATCTCTGAGAGATTTTTGCCGTTTGGTATTACGTGGAGCTGGGAGGTCTCTTGTGGACCAGTGTCCTGAAGTTGGCTCTCCCACCTCAGAGGCACGGCCCTGATGCCTGGCTGGAGCACCAAGAGCCTTTCGTCCACACGGCTCAGAGTAAAAGGGAGAAAAAATAGAAAGAAAGAAAGAAAGAAAGAGGCTATAATATAGTGAAGTAAAATAAAGCTATTGTAAAGCAAAGCTATACAGACAAAATCGCACCCAGAAGCATATACATACACACTCACAAATAAAAGGAAAAGGGGAAAAATTAATATATCCTGCTCCCAAAGTCCACCTCCTGAATTTGGGATGATTCGTTGTCTATTCAGGTATTCAACAGATGCAGGCACATCAAGTTGTTTGTGGAGTTTTAATCCGCTGCTTCTAAGGCTGCTGGGAGAGATTTCCCCTTATCTTCCCTGTTCGCACAGCTCCTGGGGTTCAGCTTTGGATTTGGACCCGCCTCTGCGTGTAGGTCGCCTGAGGGCGTCTATTCGCCGCCCAGACAGGACGGGGTTAAAGGCGCAGCTGCTTCGGGGGCTCTGGCTCACCCAGGCCGCGGGGAGGGAGGGGTACAGAGGAGGCGGGGTGAGCCTGCGGCGGCCGAGGCCGTCGTGACGTTGCACCAGCCTGAGGCGGGCAGTGCGTTCTCCCGGGGAACTTGTCCCCGGATCACGGGACCCTGGCAGTGGCGGGCTGCACAGGCTCCCGGGAGGGGCGGTGTGGAGAGTGACCTGTGCTCACACACAGGCTTTTTGGAGGCGGCAGCAGCAGCCCCAGTGTCTCACGCCCGTCTCTGGGGTCCGTGCTGATCGCCGTGGCTCGCGCCTTTCTCTGGAGTTCGTTTAGGCGGCGCTCTGAATCCCCTCTCTTTGCGCTCAGCGAAACAAAGAGGCAAGAAAAAGTCTCTTGCCTCTTCGGCAGCTGCAGACCTTTTCCCGGTCTCCCTCCCAGCCAGCTGTGGTGCGCTAACCCCTTCAGGCTGTGTTCACGCCGCCAGCCCCAGTCCTCTCCCTGCGATCCGACCGAAGCCCGAGCCTCAGCTCCCAGCCCCGCCCGCCGAGCAGACAAGCCTCTCGGGCTGGTGAGTGCTGCTCGGCGCCGAGCCTCTGTGCGGGAATCTCTCCGTTTTTTCCTCTGCGCCCCTGTTGCTGTGGGGTCTGCGCTGATCGCCGCGGCTCGCGCCCTTCTCTGGAGTTCGTTTATGCGGCGCTCTGAATCCCTTCTCCTTGCGTGCCGCGAAACAAAGAGGCAAGAAAAAGTCTCTTGCCTCTTCGGCAGCTGCAGACCTTTTCCCGGTCTCCCTCCCAGCCAGCTGTGGTGCGCTAACCCCTTCAGGCTGTGTTCACGCCGCCAGCCTCAGTCCTCTCCCTGCGATCCGACCGAAGCCGAGCCTCAGCTCCCAGCCCCACCCGCCCCGGCGGGGGAGCAGACAAGCCTCTAGGGTTGCTGAGTGCTGCTCGGCGCCGATCCTCTGTGCGGGAATCTCTCCGTTTTTCCCTTTGCGCCCCTGTTGCTGTGGGATCCGCGCTGGTAGCTGCGGCTTGCTCCCGTCTCTGAAGTTCGTTTAGGCGGTGCTCTGAATCCCCTCTCCTCACGCACCAGGAAACAAAGAGGGAAGAAAAAGTCTCTTGCCTCTTCGGCAGCTGCAGACTTTTTCGCGGACTCCCTCTCGGCTAGCTGTGGTGCACTAACCCCTTCAGGCTGTTTTCACGCCGCCAACCCCAGTCCTCTCCCTGCGATCCGACCGAAGCCCAAGCCTCAGCTCCCAGCCCTGCCCGCTCCGGCGGGTGAGCAGACAAGCGTCTCGGGCTGGTGAGTGCTCCTCGGCACTGATCCTCCGTGCGGGAATCTCTCCGCTTTGCCCTCCGCACCCCTGTGGCTGCGCTCTCCTCCGTGGCTCCGAAGCTTCCCCCCTCTGCCACCCGCAGTCTCTGCCCGCGAAGGGGCTTCCTAGTGCGTGGAAATCTTTCCTCCTTCACGGCTCCCTCCCACTGGTGCAGGTGCCGTCCCTATTCTTTTGTCTCTGTTATTTCTTTTTTCTTTTGCCCTACCCAAGTACGGGGGGAGTTTCTTGCCTTTTTGGAGGTCGGACGTTTTCTGCCAGCGTTCAGTGGGTGTTCTGTAGGAGCAGTTCCACGTGTAGATGTATTTCTACTGTATCTGTGGGAAGGAAGGTGATCTCCGTGTCTTACTCTTCCGCCATCTTCTCTCGGGGCCTGACAAATATATTTTTAAAAAATGAAGGAAGTTATTTATAGCTGACTCTTTCCTTCCAGTGTATTCCCCGTTGGTCCTATTAGAACACCTAACAGGGTCCTGTTTAGTGAACTGTTAATGTTCGTGCATTAAATGACCATAATGCCAAAGAGTTAATGCCCCTCCAGAAGTGCTGACTTCTTCCCAATGATCAGTGATTGCTCTGAAGAAGTTTAGCTGAATGTGGTTGCAATTATAAGCTAAATGATTCTTAGGAATAACTCTTCCATGACAAATAACTATTCCCATCTCTCTCCCCCAGCACGTTATGAACCTCCCAACTTCAGTGTGATTTCTCTACTAGTTCATCCATGAGAGAATGAAGAGCCAGATTGAACCCTTTAATAGCCTTTCCTTACTGGCCTTATTGCTAATGAGGGGATGTGGGATGAATCATTGGAGAAGACTTTTGATCCTTGCATCGCTGTTTTCTGACCTCTTACTTGAATGATTTGTGAGGTTATTCTCTCTGTTGAAATATGTAGTAGTTGTTGAAGAGAGTACGGTTTACATACTTGGAGTGACTAGGTGAGTCCAATGTGGGTCCAGGACAAGGTCTTTGGAGTCAAAGCATCTTTATCTCCAAAAGCTTTTGCCTGTCAGTGCACCTGTCATTAAGTTATTCATTCACTGAGCAGTTTTCTGTTCTTTACTTTCTCAAATTGACAATTGCTCTATGCCGTCATGAAGCACACATTTCCATAGTAGAAGATGGAAAATGCTTTTAGTTTTCTCAATAAAAGTTGTCCCTCCAACTGCTGGGATTTGTGAGAAGTATCTGTTAGAAATTATGGCAAAGAGTATAAGAATGTCAGTTTCGTTTCTGGCCTTCTCTTTTTCATTTCCTTATACCTACATCAATTTGACCAATAGTAGGTTAAGCATAAGATAATATTTCATCAACATTACCATGTACAATATTGTATTAAAATACATCTGTCTCAACAAAAAATGTTATAAATTTTAATATTGTTTAGCAAATATTCATCTAGATTCTTTAAAACGTTTTATTTTTCTCACACCAACATGCCTAAATTATACCAGCTCTGGTCTTTTTTTTTTTTTTTTTTAATAAATGTTACTGTAATTTAAAATGCTCTTTTTATTGGATGATTTTTGTGTTTCTGAAACAGTTATTAAGTTTCTTTTTACGGAATATCACTTTCACCAGAGTATTCTTACTGTTTCATTACCTCTGTCTAGTTTACCTTTTGCCTGGATAGCCTGGTCTTTTTTCTGTAACAGTGGAGATAATAGATAATCAGAATCATGATGAAACTTATCATATACTTGAAAACTGTTTTAAAACTTCAAAAACACATAACATATGTAGAAGAAGTGCCCAGAATATAAATGTACAGCTCTCAAATGGTAATCAAATAGTGAACACATCTGTGTGAGCACCACTGAGGTAAATGCACCAGAAGACACTCTGATGCTCCCTCTCAATTACTATCCTCCCTTTTCCCAAGCTAAACTTCTCATATCACAATGTTTTACTTTTAAAAACTTTAAATGAACAGGAATGTTTAAAATGTGTTATTAATGTCTTCTTTGACTCATTTTATTTGAGACTAATCTACAAACGTAACTTGTATGTTATAGTAGGTCATTCATTTCTATTACTATAAAATATTCCATTGCATGAATGTACTATAATTTATTTATGCATCCCACTATTGATAAATATCTGGGTTGTTTCCAGTTTTGAGCTGTTTTTAATAATGCTGCCGTAAACCTCAATTGTTTATCTATTGATATACAAGTCCGTGCAGTTCTGTGACACACACACCAAGGAGCAAAATGGCTATGCTATAAGGTATGCATTTGTTCAGCTATGGTAGATAGTGTCACAAAGTTTTCCAAAATGGTGGTGAACATTTATATCCCCACCAGCAGGATGTGAGAGTTCCTGTTGCTGTGTATTCTCGTCAACACTTAGTGTTGTCACTTAAAAAAAAAGAAGTTTTTATTGATATATATCACATAGTAGGAAAACTGAAAATCTCAAGTGTCAGCATGGATAATATTAGGAGAGTATTAACTGTTAACAACAGTATGAGGAATTTGGCTCCTGGTTAAAATCCTTTGCGTGATATTTCAGGCCAGACCATAGGCCATTACAAAGGTGTTACCCGGCAAGTCTCATGGGAGAAAGCTGCCCTCCCCACACCAGAGTGGGTGCAAAACCAGAGCCCTGTAGTCTCTGAAGGAAGCTGCAGTCCAAGGTCTCAGTGGCACCCCACCATCCCCCAGGCCATCCATGCTCTTTGCATACTTGCATTCCTAGCCCAGATGCCTTGTTTCGAGGTCTTTTAACCTGGGCCCTTAAAGTTCTTCATAAGATGCCTCCTTATTGGGAGGGTTGAGAAAGAAAGGGAAATCTGAAGACACATTTCCCTACTCATGACTCAGTACCCAGTACTTTTCCATTACCAGCCCTTCCCCATCACACTCCCCCTAAACTCATAGCTCATAAATCTGCCAGAGACTTGTTTGGGGATCCCTCAACAGTGAGAGGAACCCCACATCTTCTGGATTCATCTGACCTATGACCGGTCAGACATTCCACAGGGGAAAATGAAACACAGGGAATAGGTGCTTTCCCAGTTTGTTTAAGCTTTTGCTTATTATACTATCTCAGTAAGTGATTAAAGGTTTTAACTCTTTCATTTTTACCTTGTTGCCTTAATCAGCTACTATAACACCTAAAAAGTCAGCTCTCTCTCCAGCTCAGCTGAGCTGCTGACACATTACTTTACCAATAAGATACAGGGGTGTCTACATTTTAAAAATTGCATATGACTCAAATAAATCAGTTACATATTGAGCTCAATGCAAAGGTCTAGGAATACAAATATGGATAAGAATCTATCTGTGCTCTTAAGGAGAAACATAATAAACCATCCATCACATAGGAAACCTAGGCCTAGGCTAGCAGAATTAACCAAACACAACACACAAAGAAGTAGTGAAGAATTTTATAATGAAGGATTAGATCTTGATATTTTGAATACAGGGCATCTAAGCTAGGCTTTGTAAAGGATAATGAAGATTTTACAGATTATGTAGAACCTAACACATGCAAAAAAGGACACAAAAGTAGACAAACATAGCACATGCTGGAGATCAACAATTAATCCCAATGATGGTGTTTTTATTGCATAGGTAAAGGGTGTGGGAAATGAGGTTAAAATGGAACATTAGGGATGGAATGATGGCAGGGCCTTAAACATTCTCATAAAGGAATTCGTTTATTTTCCTATAGACAATATCAAGGACAGAAATTGATGTTACCATTATTATTATTTTATTAATTTTTAGATAAGTAAATACCTAATATTTGTAGTTAAAGTTGTAGCATTCATTATAAATGATGAAACGTGCATCCTTTGGTTATTTATTTTGTTCAAATTGTATTAAAACACATTTTTCCATTATTATTGAAAAAATATTTTCACTATAAGTTAAATTGAGAACTTAAATACTATTAATAGGATTCTTTTAGAGGAAAACATTCTTTTGTATAAATATGAATTCCAAAGTATTTAGGGAACACACACCATATTAAAGCTTAAAACAGCAGTTTTACAAGATTTGAAATATTGTTGAGATGAATTCTATTTCAATACAGATCTTTCTTTTGGACACTGATTTTGCTCTGCAGGTGGGATTTTTCTTCTGCCTTGTGTTATAATTGTGTACGTATTTTATGTCTTACACTATATTCTTAAGCAAGTGATTGTGAGACTACCTATCAGTACTTTCCTTCTTTGTGTTTCTTTACGGAAGCTTCTGGTACAAGTCACAGATTTTGGAGATGTTTAGTAAGTAAAGGTTAGATGATAGGATAGTGTAGAACCAGAAAAACTGAACCATCAGTCAAGTCACTGATGGTGATCATTCTACCACCCCATGATTTTTACACAGTCCTAAATGGTTTCGTCTACAAATGAACTCTGTCATTCTTAAATGTTCAATGGGATAATTTTAATCCTCACTTGTGTTCAAGCTCCTTTCCACAAATATCTACTTAGATACATCTTCTTAACCAAGTCATAATCAAATGCTCATTTCTGAATAGGAAGTGATATCAAATATCATCATCTCTTCTTATTTCTTGATACTTGATACCACTTGATTCCTCTGCAGATTCCCGTAACGGAAATTATGATTTCATTTTTGAAACATCCATTCCTCATTAATCATTCAATAAATATTTACTGTACACCAACTATGTTCAAGGTAGCACTCTATCTAGGTGTTGAGGAATAGAAGGAAAACAAGAAAAAAAGAGAAATTTCCTCATGAAGTTTATATGCTTGCGGAGCAGGTAACATGCTTGTTTACAGTCCATTTCTTTGACTTCTTTCAAATAAACCTTACTAGGTTCAATCACTTAGCTTTGAAATGGATTACTTCACTTCATTAAGAAACACAGACATTGGGTCATCATTTATAAAAGGAATACTATCCTTAATTCATACATATACACACATGAATAGTTAAATTTTATTGCTGATACTATTGTTAGTCATATAGTGTGAACTTAATTGGAAGAATAATTTCAAAGCAGCAATTAAACATTAATTAACCTCTATTCTAAGCCAAGAATTACTTTAAAGAAATCTAAATAGGAAGTTTTTCTGTATTTTTTTCCTACAAAATAAAAACATCTTCAAAATCACTTAGGTGAATCACTTTTCTGATGTAAGATCCTAGTGTATCTCATAAAGTACCAAGTAAGGGTGCTGACAGGTATGAAAATCACAGGTTATTTGGAGTTTGATGCTCAGAAAGTAATTGCATGCTTTGTGCATCGCACTGTAAATTGGGTTGGGCCTATCTGTGTAGATTCACAGAAAAAAATTAAAGTCTTGAAGGTAAACTCATCGTCCTCTTTCAACACCAAAAATATACCTTCTTTGAATCTGATATTCCTTAACATTCTCTTGCATGAATGTGTTGAAGTCAGATAAATCTTTAGGTTATTTATTTTGAACTATTAGATTCTAAGGTACTGCTTCAAATTTCATTTTTTTAACCTTAATTTTTTTTCATCAGAATGTTATTTTCCTAGGAAAATCTATTCATGCATTGCCCTATAGAATTTTTCTCAGAAGTTGAATCTTAAGTGCATATTTTTGAACTAGTAAAGCTGCTACTAAGAAAAGCATAGCACAGGATGTTTTTCCATTATAATAGAATGAAATTGATTTGAGGAAAAGTCAAGGTTTAGGGAAAGTATGATATTGTTGGAATGGTTGGTTTTATTATAATTTGAAAATGTAAAAAACCAAAAAAAGTATTTTATGCTGGTAAATGTGGTAGAGAGGGGCAGAAGACTCAAGCAAGATTGATAAAGGTTTTTATCTGGTAGAGAGGAATAGTAAGTGTATGACTCCTTTTTTGATGTTTGTTGGTAGTTTTTAAGCCCAGATAACTCCTCCTTTTCCTCCTGCCCCTCATCTGGGAGAGCTGAGAAGAAAGCTAAGGTACTCCCTTGTTTGGTGCTGGTAGGAAGATTAAGCCATGCAGTTTTACTTTACAGTAATACTTCTCAGCATATTGTCTTATTTCATCATGCAATGTTTACTTACTTTTTGGTTACAATACTTTCTGGTGACTTTTAAGGAAGTGGATTTCTTAGATGTACTTTACGATAGTTTAGTTCTACTGAAGTAGTGTGAATTGAAGACGTATGAAAATTTTAAATTTTAAAATGATGTCTTGTGGGCTGTTCTGAGAACTTAAAAAAAAAAAGCAAAATGCTTTCTAAAACACGCTCTCTGTGGTGGATCATGTATGAAAAAGTCATGACCACCTTGCTACCTAAAATATATTTCAATTAAATGAAACTATTTTCAAAAGTCTTTCATAAGCAGCCTACATGTAGGGAGCATGTAACAGATAAAAAGCAACCACCTAGACACAAATGACTGATAGGGCCTTTACTAGTACTCAGGAGGTAACAGAGAGGTAATAGTAAGTCAGTACTAGGAGATTTTTTTCAGGTAGCAGGGAATCTGGAAGTTAAGCTTTTGTTTTTCCAAATGCTGAGCTGCCTGTCCCTTTGAAGTATCTCATTGAAATAGACTTTTTACCCTCACGTTTATAGTACTTGATGTTAGTAATAAGTAATATAAAAACTTTTAAGGAGTTTCTACAGTGTTTTCTTTTTTTAATAACATCTGGGAGAAAGCATCATTGTTTAACAGTTTTTAGTTCATCAGTTGCTATTTGGGATATTGATATTAATTGGTTTTAGAATTCTGTGGACAAGTATAATTTCCAGAGGCTTGACAACTACCCTAGGTTGATTTCCTGTAAAGCAGACTCTGAGGTAGGCGTTAGTGTGCAGGACTGGTGTTGTGGACACATACTTGTGTAGAAAGAATCAAGATGAGGCCAAGGGAGATGTTAGGTTGCAGTGCAGTCACGACAAAGGCCTCAGCCGATCCAGTGGGAAAATTTGGAGCTGGATAGACCAACAGTGTTGACCCAAATTTGACAAAGTGCGCTGGACTTGAAACTTCTCATCAACGGTCACTGGATGGGAGGTGCTCCTGAGAATGGGACGTGACATTGTGTGAGGTGGTTCTCTTCACTGGAGGGCAATCTCAGCTATGAGATGCCAGTCCCATTCTCAGGAGCCGGAGAGTGAGGGAGAAGGGATGGATTTTTCTAAGCACCATAGCATCTACTACAATTTACCCCTTGGGTTATTTGGTCCCTCTTGACTCATAACATTTTTGAGAACAGCTCTTTCAAGATTCTGTGGGACCTGTTCTCCTGGGGGGAGGGTCTTATGGTTAATGGGACAAAATATAGTCACCTCCTAACATTGCAGCTGTTCTCATGACCCCAACTGATATTCACCATTTTTATCCTTCACAATATGTACAGTAGTTCCTGCTTACCCACTGTTTCTCTTTCCATGGTTTCAGTTACCCAAAGCCAACTGAGGTCCAAAAATATTAAATGGAAAATTCCAGAATTAAACAATGATGATTCTTGTGTTGTTCCACTCTGTCCCACCTGGGATATGAGTCACTCCTTTGTCCAAAGTATCCTTCCCGTTAGTCACTTAGTAGCCGTCTTGTTTTCAGATTGACTGTCGGGGTATCACAGTGCTTATGTTCAAATAACCCTTATTATTACTTAGTAATGGCCCCAAAGCACAAGAGTAGTGATGCTGGCAATTTGGATATGCCGAATAGAAGCTGTAAAGTGCTTCCATTAAGTGAAAAGATGAGAGTTCTTGACTAAAAGGAAAGAAAAAAATCATATGTTGACATTGCTAAGATTTGTGGTAAAATGAGTCTTCTGTGAAATTGTGAAGAAAGAAAAAGATGCTAGTTTTGCTCTTGCACCTACAACTGCAAAAGTTGCATCCACAGTGCTTAATAAGTGACTAATTAAGATGGAAAAGGCATTAAATTTGTATAGTAAGGTATTTCAAGAGAGAGGAGAGAGAGACTATGTTCATGTAACTTTTATTACAGTATATTTTTGTAATTGCTCTATTTTAGTATTAGTTATTGTTAGTCTCTTACTGTGCCTAATTTACAAATTACGCTTTATCATATGTATGTATGTATAGGAAAAACACAGTATATATAGGGTTTGGTACTATCCGTGGTTTCAGGCATCCTCTGGGAGTCTTGGAACGTGTCCCCCACGGATTAAGAGGGACCACTGTGTATTCTAGACTCCCCTCACTGTTGGACAGTATGGTATGTCTGCTTAATCTGGTGACATACTGGTGGGATAACTCAGACCCTCATCTCTAAAGAGTCCAAAATCTGGTGTGTCAATTATCAGTATGTTGCCTCTCAGCTTCAATACACTCTTCACTGTGTGCCTGGTGAGTCACAAAGGAATTCTTCTAAGCATTTCTGCTTTAAAGGCAGTGTGATGTTAAGCTTTCTTAGGAAGGTGCATTGGAGGGGATTGCAGGAGGAAGAGGCTCTACTGCTGTGCCCCGGACTCGCTGGGGGTGAGTGGTATGAATATGCCTCTGGTTATGAGCCTGGAATATTGTCCCTTTGCAACCTTGGCCTGGTGATAAACTCTCTGCAGCCCTCTTGACACAGAAAGCAAAGTCCCTGCATAATTTACAAGCCCTGAAGACCTCCTGCCTAGGCCAACACCCAGACACCCTCTGCAAGCCCCCAGGGGCCTGCTTGCTGCAGGCTTTGAAGGCCTCCTGTCCCACCAGTGCCTGGAGTGCCGTTGACTATCTGTCCCATCACTTGTTAATCTCCTGCTCCTCTACCTGCACCTGTGGCGAGTAGCCTGTTGCTTATACAACAACTTCAGACCAGCTCTAAACTAGCTAAACCAGATATAATTCTGCTATCTGATGGATTGAACCATACCTTCTCCAGTGAGGTCAGAAATCCTTTCAAATCTGTTCTTTCTCAAGTACTCTCTCTCAGTCCAAGGATACCATCTAAAGTGTCCTTAAGTTTCGTAGTTACTTTTTCATCGTAGTTAATCATCATACATATTAAACAACCCGTTTAACCTACTGTCTAGCTTCTGTCTCTTGATTGGACCTACACAGCTACACCCTGGTCACCATACCTTCCTCAGGTCTTCCCTGCCCTCATTATGTGGCAGCATCTCTGTATCCTGTTGATGGTAAGATTCAAGCATTTTACCCTCTGCAAGCCAAGACCTCTACATTTACAGAGCTCAAAGTTGCAGGTATGGGAAGTACAAATCCTGCAAGTTGACCACTGGGATTTGTAATAAGTTAGGCCGCTCTTATGTCATTTGTCAGATTCTAAGCTCCATGTAGTCTAATGTTTGCAGACCATATCACAGTGATTGCTATAGAGTGTGTATTGCATCCTGGATGATGGTGATCCATTCATTAAAAGCACCCTGTCCAAGATGGCCCTCCAGCTGTTTCTTCTATAGGCTCTCTCTTCTATGAGGCTAGCAGCTTTTAAGTGATACTGTGTGAGATAAGACTGGTAAGTCCATGGTCATGCATCTACTACTTTTACCTCCTTTGCTATAAAGTGATTTCTTGAAGCCAGTGCAGTATCATGCATAATTCCATGCCAATGGATCCTGCACTTTAGCCCTGGGATAGTGATGCTAGCTTCAGATCTATGGGCACAAAAAGCAAACCCAAACCAAAAATACGTGTCAGTGAAGGTAAGATGAATTTCTGCCCCTTCAGTGGTACAAAAAGTCCAGTGAAATCAACTTGTCATCAAGTGGCTGGGTGGTTTCCTTAAGGATGGTTCCATGTTGAGGACTCAGTGTTGGTCTTTGTTGTTGGCAAGTTTGACATTTCTCAGTGGAAGTAGCTAGTTACTGTTGAAGAATGAGGGTCTATGCGTAAGCTGCACATTGTGCCAGTAACGTGATAGCCACGCCATTTCTTTACTTGGATGTTTAGGTGCGTCTTCTCTGGTGGATGATGTGGGTATCTAGCCCACCTAATCGTGCAGTTTATTTTTGCCCTCTGATTGTAACTCATGCCCAGTCCTAGATGTGTCATTTCCTTCCATCTTATGATTTTTTTTTTTTTTTTGGTACTTGCACAGTTGTATGACTTGGTGGTTTTTGCAGAACCCATCTCACGATGAACAATTTTGACCACATGGTTCATAGAGGTTTTATCTTCAGGTGTTTCATCTCTGTCAGGCTCCAGTAGCACACCAGGAGCTGTTCTTTTAAAAAGCGTATAATTCTCCACTGAAAATAGCATGGTCAAGGATCCTAAGCATGAATATTGTGATTCTCCCATTTGGCCTTGCCATAACTGTGCATAGCATCTTCTTTCATCACAGTTACCTGCTGTGATAGGATATCTGATGTCTTATGGCCCAAGTACCAAAGCCTCTACCTGCTGAGGAATCCTGCACCACTTTAGGTCCCACTTAGCACTGTCAGCCTTTTGTGTCAACCAGTATGTGAGCTGCAGCAGTATCTCCAGGTGTGAGATAGTATGCCTTCAGAACCTATTCTTTCCACTCTACTACAGTGCTTTTACACTTACATTATTTTCTGAATATCAAATTTCTAATACCGTATGCTTTAATTTTCCAAATATTTTCCTTCATTCTCTGCTTATATATTATATATCAGAGCTAATGTCAGTTAATTAAAAATGCATACTGTGAACTATACCATACCTATAAAAGGGTACAGTTGGCCCTTGAACAAGGCTGGGGTTAGGGGCATAGACCCTCTGCACAGTCGAAAATCCACATTTAACTTCTAGTCAGTCCTCTGTATATACACGGTTCCTCTCTGGATTCAACCAACCACAGATCAATTTGTACTGTAGTATATACGATTGAAAGAACCCACATACAAGTAAACTTGCACAGTTAAAACCCATGTTGTTCAAGGGTCAACTGTAGCTATAAAGTACGTGAAGTTTAACTACAAATGAAATGAACAGCCTGAGTGTATCTACTTAATCATATCCTGCTTCCTTCCTAACATAGGTAACAACGTTCCTGATATTTGTGTTAATCATGCCTTTGACTTCTTCATAGTTTATCTCCTGCATCTTTATTGAAAAAGCAGTATATTACTTAGATTTACTTGTTTTTAAACTTCATATTAACGGAATTTTGCAGTGCATTTTTAAGATGATGGTAGCTGCTCTAACAAGCAAACTGTAAAACATTTAATGGATCAAAACTATAGACATTAATTTCTTACGAATTCCAACTGTTTCTGGTTGATGATGACTCTCCTCTAAGCAATTATACATGAATTCCAGATTCTTTCCATTTTATGGCTCTACTGTCTTCAAAAATTTTCTTTCAATGTCAACATATTCATTTGCATCAAAGCAAGGCAAAGGAAAGATCATGGAGAATCAAATATGGCATGTTTTTAAGGGCCAGCAGTGGAAGTGGTACATATTAATTCACTCTAGTTCCATCGGCTGCAACTCAATTACACATTCACTCTTTCAAGGAAATCTGAGAAACAAAGGGTAAGAGGAAGAGGGTGAGGTTAAAAAATGTCAGTGGTCAGATACCAAGAAATGGAGTCAAATTCCTCATGAAAATTTTCTCCTGATGTTAGACTGATGGCTGAAATATGCCATGTTTTATTTAATTGAACTCAAGCATATTTAAATAAGCAAGTATGTTGCTCTGTGAGACTTTAGCCTGAGGCTAGTAAGGAAGATGGACATTACATTGTATGCCTAATTCAAGAGCCCAGCATTGCACATTCTGAGACATAAAATGAGTGACTTGATCACTATCAGTAATGTTGAGAACCATACAGGGAGGGTTCTGGTGAGGCCTTGGTTTATGTTCTCAGTATATGTAGAGATGCGTTACCTTGATTTATCTCTTGAGTATGTGCAAGGCAAGGGATTCCCAGACTTCTCCACTCCAAAGACGGAAACTCTTAGGCAATGGTCCAAGAGTGTAAAAATGTGCAACTTGTTGTCAAGGGCATCTCGTACGAAGATTTCTGCCTGAAGTTTGGCCAGTTGTGCTGAGACTTGGTTGCTGGTTCTTATTGGGGGCCTCTGTTTTCAGGGATGAAAATCAGCAGCTATCCAGCAAAGCTCCATCATGTGTATGGTGGCGATTGCATCCATAAAATATAGGGACTCCCAATGTTGAACACTCAGTTGATCCCCAGCAGTTCCCAAGAAGCAAAATGGTCTAGGAGAGGGATGATCTCCTCCAGAACCCGATAGGGGACTGAAGATAGGGGAGGCCACCTCCTCCTGCACGTGGGATATACTACAGAGCTCAGAATTGGCTGCATCTCTAGCAAGGAGGGTTCAGTAGCCATGCTGAACTTGTAGGGTATTGCTTCCATGATCCAAAGCACAGTGGGTAACTTGGTATGGAGGGGTTATGGTCTCTGAGCCTGTGAGCTCCTCTTATTCTATGAGAGCTCATTATGTGGCCAGCAATTGCCATTCTATTGGGGTGTAATGCGGGGCTAATGAGGGAAGTTTCTTGCATAAGAAATTCATGGGCAGCTTGTGACTGTGATGTGGATGTCCAGGGTCTCCAAGAGACATGACATCAAGTTGTTATGCCTCTGGAGTGAAGGAGTCTCTGAAGGGTACTAGTGGTATGGTTTGTCACATTGCAATTTGGATAAATTCTAGAGCCATTTGTTGGAGGGGGACCCATTCAAGGTGGGCCAATTTGCAAATAACTGTGTAAGTGCAAACCATATTGCCTCCAGAAGCCAGAAAGACCTAAAATTTGGGTGCTTGTTTCAATATCATGGGTGCTGAGTTGATCAGTAGCTATTTATTGACACTGTCAGCGTGGAGCAGCTCTCACTTTACTAAATAAGTTTCAGAAATTTAACCGAGGTGGAGAGCATTGCATTATACGTGGGACAGTCGCCCATCCCCTTTGTAGAGCTGCTTTGTATGTGTTTGTCCTGAATCAGTGTGCCAAATGAATGTCCTTGGAGGAGGATGTCATTAATGTAATGCAATGCCTGTGCTTCTGGAGAAAGTTGAATGCACTTAAGATCCTGCTTGCAAAGGTTGTATGCAGTGCAAAGGCTATTGAGGGTACCCCACGGTTAAAGGGATGTTGTGCCCCTTTGGAGGTCAAAGAATCTGAGGCTGAGAGGCTGTCAAAATAGACATGCAATAAAACATGTAAGCCAAATTTATAATAGAAAAATATTTACTACTTGCTGATTGGGTAATTCAGTAATTTCAATAATATTGTATATGAGACCTTAATAGATAAAAGGACAATATTAAGATTTCAGTAATCCACCATGAAGGAGGCACACCACTGATGATTTCCAAGTGTAGAAAGAGGCCAAATTGTATTGTTAAGTGGAGAAGTAGTGGAGCGATAATCACTCCTTTTCAATCTAGGCCTGGTGTGTTAAGATTTGAACCTTGAAATCTCTGTTTGAATCTTGAAAGCCGTGTTAGGCCATATTCACTATTTACATTTAAGGAACGGTCCTTGCATTCCATTTTTGTCATGCCAGTTTGGAAGTGCCAAAAACTTAATTTAATTTTACTTTATTACTTACTGGATCAGAGTGTTCTTACTCACTATGGGATATTTAAGGGCAATGGGTGGTATTACCATGGGGAATTTAGGCAAGGCTTTAGTTCAGATGAGGCATACTTCTCTTCTATTTTATGTACTGTAAGTCCCCTAAGATTATAGGCAATACCTTGTTAACATTTAGTGGGGTCCCCATGTGTAACTAACTCCATCTCCAGTGCTGATTAAGTCCATGAGGTTTGCCAGTTGATGAACTTCAGCAGACGTAGATGTTAAATCAACCTATGTTGTAGAGGCACAAAACCATTTATTGTTTTGTTGTATAAATTCTTGTAATTATCTAGATTTCCAGTTGGATCATATTGTGGACCTCTGTTTCATTGCTTGCTTTTTTCTTTTGTTTTTTCCTCCTGTATCCAAGATTCATTCTGTATTTCTCCTCCTCCCCCACCCTCTTCCTCCCTCCCTCTCTCCCTCCCTCCCTCCCTCCCTCCCTTCCTTCCTTCCATTCTATCTTCCTTTCTTTCTTTCCTCCTTCCCTTTCCTTCCTTCCTTCTTTTTTATTTTTGTTTATTTAGTTCACTGGATATATTTCACGGTGGAGGAAACTCTATCATGGTTTTATTTATAAATTTCCTTCATGGTGTTAAAGCAGCAGCAGGGTCCAAGTGGAGTCATTTGCCCCCCACTACAGCTAACCAAGACTTAATTGGTTTCAACCCCTCCTAGAAATGCGACCTTTAATACAGGCAATCTGAAATTTCCAATCAACACTAGTGAGGGATCTGCATGATAGAGACCCTGCAGATCCCTTACCCCCAAAGAAAAGGCTGGACCTGAAACAATCCTTTCTTTCTTTTTTTTTTTTCTTTTTTGCTAATACCTTCTTGCTCCACCCTCCTGCCTATAAGAGCTTCCCAGTTTGTACCACTCTGTGTCCTTCCAGTTGCCTGATGGGATGCTGCCTGATTTATAGGTCTTTGAATAAAGTCAATTAGATCTTCAAATTTACTTCAGTTTTGTACTTTTTAACAATGGAAATGGTTACTTTATAGAATTTAATGACTGCAAGCTCTAGTTTAGATCACCCCCTTTATTGTCACGCAGGGGTACTCTGGATGGTTTTCCTGTAACAGAAAATCAGGATCTTTGTTGCAACAGGCGTTGCAGCAGCAGCAGCGATATTTACGGATCCTGGTGAGCAATCTGCTCTTAGGAGTGTGGATCTCAGCACGTTACATAATGACTGCTATATTATCCTCTTCTCTCTCTCCCCCTCCTTTCTTTTTTGATTTCTCTTTCATAAGCGACCACTCGATGGATCTGTGTCTCCCACAGGGAGTCTTTCCTCTCAGTGTGACATAGATCAGAGTCAATGCTTGTTTGAGACACACACCCATGGGATCACAGGATAATAGTTTTTTTTCCTGAGCCTACTGTCAGTCACAGATTCATTTTAAGACACAGAGATTGGTCTGGGCTAAGACACACGACCCAGGGCCACTTTAAGGAGGGCTCTGATCTCATATTCCTGTCCCTAAATGCCAAACCTAGAAATTTCTGACTTAGGTCAGCTAACTCTATAGCAGAGGCTCAGGAGGACTCACCAAGGCAACACAAGGGGCACAGCTGGAAGGTCAAGCTAGTCAGCAGGCTGTAACTCCCAGGTGCATGCTTGCGTTCAGGCGTCAGAGCCAGTTAGCAAGTCAAAGCAAGAAAATAAAGACCCCAGGTGGGTGGTAGTGACCATTGCCCAGTCATCCTGCGTATCCACCAACTGTTGGGACTACCCCGCGGAGTCAGGATGAATCTTACTAAAAATTTGGCTTAGATGCTGCAATAGATGATGCCGCATACATGCTAAGAGGGTATGAAGTGTTTATTACTGACAATATTGAGGTTTGTCTGGAGAGCATGGTGTATCTCTCAAGCAAGTCTGAAATGCCTTGAGAAAGGAGGGAGAGGAGACTGGCCTGGGGATTTTATTGTGGTTAGAGGATGGGGCTGGGCTCACAGGGGTTGAGTTCCTGCCAGCACAGAAGGAGGCAGCATCCTTCTTACCAGCTTTCCCAGATGTGGAGCTCAGGGAGAAGAGGGAGAAGTGAGGCTTGAAAGCTGTCAGCAGTCAAGTATCAAAAATGGAGTGAGACTGCACATCATAGTTCTATATTAATCAGGGAAGCAGCCAGGGACAAAAGGTGGAGTCAGCTTGGATTTGGCAAAGAGATTATTTAAGAGCCTTGTTACACAGGTGCTAACAGAATTAATGAAACAAATAAGGAATGCTTAGGCATGCAAATTTCCGCCTTTGGTGCAGTCCTTGCCACCCCAAGTTTGAAGGAGTCTGGTAGTCACTGGAGTAAATGGGAAGGGGCCACCCAGAACGGGCTGTGGTCATGGAGAGACAGCGACAGCTGAGACAGGAAGGCTGCAGAGGAAAAAACTACATCTGTCTTTCTCTCCTATTACTTTTTGCCTGCTATTGGTTAAACTCAGCCAGAAGCCAGAGGGAAAGGAAGCCCATGCCATACAGTCGATAAAGTCAGCTTCCCCAGGAAACAGGGTAGAGAAGGGGAGAGAACTGTTATGAAGCTATAAACGGAAAAATAACCAAAAGGGTAAATATTTTTAAAATACAGAAACCAGCTGTCATACTATCCTCTACTCTTTCAACAGTGGCCTGTAAGAGTTCTCTTTTATCTTAATGTTGATATATTCATGGCTACTTGGGGGCTCTCCATTCAGTTCCCTTGTTCTAGGTATCTTGTTGGCAATTTCACACAACGTTAAATTCTCTAATTTTGACTATGTCTTTTTACACGAGATGGCAATTCACCCTTCTTGGTCTTCAGGTGTGTCAGGTCTGTTCTTGAACTTTGGTACTTTTATATACAGTTTATGATAACTGTGTCAAGTTTCCAAACACAGAAACAAACAAGTAAAAAAGGAGAATAAATAGCTGGTGGAAATTTGAATGGAGTCGTATAGATTTTTGATCAATTTGGGGAATTTACATACTTATAATTTTTAGTCTTCTGTCTGGACTAATAAGAAAATTGACACAGGACAGATTAACAGGAGAAAAAGAAACAAATTTTAATTCATGTGCCTGGAGATCTTGATGCCGAAAACTCAGCCTCTCTGTACACAGATGCCGAATCGAATCTTGGAGACAGAGTTTTGGGTGAAGTAGAAAAGAACAGCTTTATTGCTTTGCCAGGCAAAGGGGGACACAGTGGACTAATGCTCTCAAGACTGTGTGTCCCAACCTGGGAGGATTTGATGAGTTTTATAGCAGTAGTTCAAGGGAGGGGTTGCTGACAAGATTAGGGTGTGTGCAGGGTCTCAGGTGGTCGGGTCTCCTAATCTTGATGAGCTTCTCTGGTCCCTTTAATCTGGCCTCAGGTAGCTTCATAGCTGCTCCTTCCTTGATTAGCAACTGTTCAAATCTGCCCTTTGGAACTCAGAGAAGGTCCTGGAGGCTGGAGTCTTGCCTACAAGAAACAGGGGGACAGAAGGGTTTCTGTGGATCCCCACAGGGTCCTGCTCGGTTCAGTCTCATAGAAATGGGACCAAAGAAGTGGCCAAAGAAGGCAGCTTTTATACTTTTTAGACAAAGAAAGAATACATTTCTGAGGAATTGACAGGATAAAGAAACTTAGGTTTTGGGTACTCAGTGAAGAATCTAAAGAGAGTTTGGACTGGGGTTGTGAATTAAACAAACCTTGTAACTTCTTTATATAGGCTTCTCAGCCCTGAATTCTCTGTCTCTAGTGATAAGATAAGGGTGTCCATCTCCGTTCAGATGTAGGGAGTGCACCTTTCACATGAGAGATTTATTTCCTGCTCTCAGGGAGACGGAAAGAGTCAGACTGTCCCTCTTGCACTGGCCATTTCTTAGTAACTTTAATTCAAAATAATCAATGTGCCATGGAGACACATTTTGGGGGTGGCTTACCCTGGATTCCAACAGCATCTTAATGATAATTTGACTTTTTATCCTTATGTAATGACCCTCTTTTACTTTATGTTCTTTCTTTGTTCTAATCTTGAGTCTTCATTCTTTGTTTGGGGATTCTATTACCTAGCTAAATTAATTTTGTTTTCATTATTAATTTACAATTTAGGCAGACTATTTGACTACATAATATTTGTTTATGATAACATATGTGTGGTTTTAGAGAACTCATCCACTGTTGGATTTATTATTTAAACCGGTACAGAAATTTCTACCTGTCACTGAAAATGTCACAAATTTGGAGTGAGAGTGTGTGTGTGTGTGTATTTGTGTATTCCTAGTTAGGGCTTTTAAAAGCTATATATTGATTTATTATTGCTGTTGTAAAAATTTTGTGAGATGTAGTTATGAATACAAAAAGACTCTACTGTGTTTTCCTGAAATATTTCTGGAAATACAAATTTGTTTAATGATTGAAGTGGTAAATAGATTTATTGAATTGCTAAATAGAAAAGTCATATTCTTTCAGGACTGTAATTGCCAGTGTTATGTTCAATCAATATTTTTGCCTATTATGGTGAAACAGTCTTGTACAGTATTTGTACAACATTTAAACTTAGTTCAAGATTTTCGTCTTATGCTGTTTTCAAGCACTGAGCCATTAAACGAAAGAGACAGGATGAAGAAGTTTTCAAATCAAGTGAAAAATGTAAGGAACATCTCTGTCAGTATAAGATAAGATTTTTACAAGAAAAGAATAAACACAATAGAGAGAAAGAGTTGATTTTTCAACAGATGAACACATCTAGTAAACATAACGATAAAATTATAGCCCAACTACCTCTTTCTCTGTATGACTTTGAACATAGGTGATTTGACAAGCATCACATTACAGCATGACACTGCAGGAAACTATCACTCTGTCTTAAGTTTGAGTTTATTCGTGATTTGAAAAAAATGTATCTACATTTACAAAAATAAAGACTTTTTTTCTGAAATAACTTTTAATAGGCTGAAAATTTTATTTCTCATAATTTTTAAACAGCTTAGTATAAGTATGTGTGGTTGGAGGTAATGGTCAAATTCTATTTACTTTCTCACACATACACAAAAAAATTATTTGAGGTATAGCCCTAACTCAGAAAGGAAGGTATTGCACTGTATTTGATATCTCATTCCATTCAGAAAATCTCTATCCTTAGGAAGATACTTGCTGTCTCATCTCTTGAGATTTCAGTACCTTTTTGTAAATTTTTATGTCTCATATAATAATATTTCAGGTTATTGTGAATCCCACTAGTTTCACCAAAATAGCTAAAAAAAAAATTTTTTTTTAACATCTTTATTGGAATATAATTGCTTTACAATGGTGTGTTAGTTTCTGCTTTATAACAAAGTGAATCAGCTATACATATACATATATCCCCATATCTTCTCTCTCTTGCGTCTAAAAAAAAAGGTTCAAAATAGCTAAAATTTTAAGGTAGTAAGTACAGGCAGTAGCTTAGTACTTTATATTTTTTAAATCAGCTCTCTATCATCACAAAATAATTCAAAAATTAAAAATATTGAATGCAGTTCTTCATGCATACACACCTATATTCTTTGACCATCTAAATATATAAATTTGTAAATCTTAGCTGTGTCCATTTCATCTTTTTGTACGTGGAAACTGAGTCATTTTCATAACAAATTCATTTATGTTTTTTTTTCTTTTGTTACAAAGTGTGACAAAATATATACAATACTTTATTCATTTTTACAATTACTTTAGATATGACTTTATTAGTTATGTAAGAGGGAAGTCAGTGAGAAACATTTTTAAAAACATTGAATAAGCTGTATATAATTCAGTACATAAGATAGCAAATGTCTAATCTCTCTCTCCTGAACAAGGTACTAATTCTGGAAAATTGCATCTGTCTATAATTTTATTTTATATGATGAAGAAGGAAAATCAGGCATGTTAATGTTAACAGGGGAAAGAGAGAGCTTTAACATGTGGATAACTTTATATCCAATTTCCTGAAGGAGAAACTACTTTTTCCTCTATTCCATAGCAAGTATCAGATAATTTACCTGGGCTTGAATCAACTTGAAAGGGTACTATTTATGAGGCAGCATGCCCTAGGAACATGGATCTCACAGAGGTGATCTGTGTTGGAGTGTGCTATCTGAAGACAAGGTCCCGGGGAGTGAATCTCTGGAACTGAGAAAATTCAAGTCCAGGATTCCCTGTTGGGGAACTTTCTGAAGAATCTCCAAGAGTTCCCCCATTGCCAGCATCTGCCACACAGAATATACAAAACCAGATTATAGGAATATGTGACCTGGAGGAAGAATATGTCCTAAACCCTCTATCAGCCGTCTCCAATTGCTCCCACCCAGGAGCCATGCTACTAAATGGGAGAGGAAGTAAAGCTGGAAAGTGAGTAGAAATTGACCTGGTACCCCTCCCACTGTAGGTTTCCTGCCCTGTGTCAGGCCTGAGTTGTAAGACACAAATATGTAGGTTGGATAAAGTCTTGATTTTTTTTCATAAATTTATTTATTTATTTATTTTTGGCTGCATTGGGTCTTCATTGCTGCGCGCGGGCTTTCTCTAGTTGCGGCGAGCAGGGGCTTCTCATTGCGGTGGCTTCTCTTGTTGTGGAGCACAGCTCTAGGCACGTGGGCTTCAGTAGTTGTGGCACACAGGCTAAGTAGTTGTGGCTCATGGGCTCTAGAGTGCAGGCTCGGTACTTGTGGTGCACGGGCTTAGTTGCTCTGCGGCACGTGGGGTCTTCTTGGACCAGGGTTCGAATCTGTGTCCCCTGCATTGTCAGGCGGATTCTCAACTACTGTGCCACCAGTGAAGTCCAAAGTCTTGATTTTTAAAAAATATTTATAGCAGCCTTATTCTTCATAGCCTCAAGCTGGAAACAGCCTAGATGTCTTTCTGCAGGTGAGTAACTAAACAAACAATGGTACATCCATACCATGGAATACTGCTCAGCAATAAGAAGAAACAGGTGACTCATACACACAACAATGTGGATAGATCTCAAGGACAAGAGAGAAAAAAATTCATCTCAAAAGGCTACATACTTATGATTCCATTTATATAACATTCTTGGAATTAAAAAAAATACGTAGAAATAAAGAACAGATTAGTCATTGCCAGGGGCTAAAGAGGCAGTGGGAGTGGGAGTAACTCTAAAAGGTCAGCTGGCATACTTAAAAAGAATACGGGAAGAACGTCCATCAAATCTAAGAGCAGAATTCCTAGTGTTTAACAATCTGAGGGATCCTTGTGGTGATAGAAATGTTCTGTGTATTTATTACATTATAGCAATATCCATGTCTTCGTTTTGCCATATGTTACCTTGGGGGAAACTGTGTAGAGGATACATGGGATCTTTCTGAATTATGCAGGTGAATTTACAATTATCTCAACAGTTTAATCAAAAATGTTTTTCATATAACCAGGATAGTATACCTTTAAATTATTTTCTGGTGTATGTATGTACATATTTAAATAGACTATTTTTAGAGCAGTTTTTGGTTCATAGCAAAATTGAGTGGAAAATACGGAGAGTTCCTATATACCCCTGTCCCCACACATGCATGACTTCCCCTTTTATCAACATCTCCCACCATGTTTATTATAGTTGATGAACCTACGTTGACACAGCGTAACTGCAGAAAGTCCGTAGTTTACATTAGGGTTCACTCTTGGTGCTACATACTCTATGGGTATGGACAAATGAATTGATATAATGACGTGTATCCACCATTGTAGTAGACATTTCACTGCCCTGATAATCCTTTGTGTTTTATCAATTTATCCCACCCTCCCCATTAACCCCTGGTCTGATCCTTTTACTGTCTTCATAGTTTTGCCTTTCTCAGAATGTTAGATATATATTACTAAGTGAAAGAAACCAGTCTGAAAGTTCTACATACTGTATGATTTCAACTATATAACATTCTCTTCCATGGCTTTTAACGACTTTATAGCTCATTTCTTCTTACTGCTGAATAATATTTCATTGTCTGGATGTACCGGAGTTTATTCATCCATTCATTTACCAAAGAACATCCTGGCTGCTTCCAAGCCTTGGCTATTATGAATAAGGCTGCTATAAACATGTGGATTTGGGTTTTTGTGTGGACATATGATGTCAGTTCATTTGGGCAAATACCAAGAAAGATGATTGCTGTATTATGTGGTGAGAGCATGTTTTGTTTTATAAGAAACTGTCAAAGTGTCTTACAAAGTGGCTGTACCATTTTGCATTCTCACCAGCAATGAATGAGAGTTCCTGTTGCATCACATCTTTGCCAGCATTTGGTGTTATCAATAAGGCTTGAGTTTTTATTAAGCTGGACATGAATATTTAACAGTTAAAAAATAAGAATGCTTATTAATATTTGAAGGTTACTTGAAAAGTCATGGTATCTTCCCAAAACGTCAAAAAAAAAAAAAAAAAAAAAAGGGTAAAAAAGCAAGATCCACTGACGGAAAATGAAATAAAATTTGTTCATTTATTGTGCTGCTGCTTTTTTTTCCCTCACATTGTTCACATCAAGATTAGCCCCTTTTAATGTCCTAAGGAAGTACCTGTTAGCCGTGAGAAAGATGTCTGGATTCATGTTACTGTGTGGTGGAAGATGAGGCAATGAGAAATTTAGTTGTAAACCAAAAGGGACTGGTGAGTGAAAGGGCGAGTGTCTGAAGTGATTCCTGTACCAATGTTGAAATGTCCAGGCACATTTTCTGTCACATTTCTAGTTGTAATAGGAGTATGTTCCAAATGTTCTTAAAAAGAAGTACTGGACTATGCTTGCATTGTGATCCTATTTTAACTGAGACACTCTGCACACTCAAAGAGAAACTTCTAACAAGGTGACAAATGTACTCTGGACTCCAGAAACCAGGAAAAATAGGAACAACAAACAAATGACCAAAAAAAAAAAAAAAAAAAAAGGATTATTACTACTAGTTGATTTCTCTCCTTAAAAGTTCTTTCACTGTGGTTCATGTACAAAGGCAGTAGAAGGATGTATACTGACCCCCACCCTGAACATATACTCGGGATTAATTACATACACTTTACAAGTAGCATATAAATAATGCAAACTACAGTGCAAAGTGCATAGTTTGTTACAAATTCTCCCCAAGGTTTTGATGAAACTGTTAGCCAAGACTAGCTAGAGTGCCGTCTATCTTGACCATGTTAGATAATCATTTTCTTTTCACACGCTAATTACAAGGCATTCACTGCTATTGAATTGGCAGAATTTGCTTCTGAGCCCTAATAGTCTGAGTCCGTGCTATTTCAATTAAAGTTGCTTAAAAAAAAAAATCAGAGTTAGCTGCTTACAAGGCTTATATTAATGGAATATCTAATTGTTAAGAGTTATCTTTACAAAATATCACTTACCTTTACGTGGCTCTGAATATTTTCTAATAAGCAGTTTTTGTTTCTGTGTTTATGAATTCTTCCATTCTCTCTTCTGTCATAACTTGTGCCCTTTGGACTTGGAACATTCTTGTTAGCACAGAAATCTACTGTAGTATCTTAACTCTTAAATAATCCTCACTTTGCCTTATATTACTCTCCAGCTATTGTCCTTTTTTTTCTGCTGTTCTTCAAAGCAAATTATTCAAATGAGTTTTGTATGCCCACACTCCGCATTTTCTCACTCATCATTCTCTCTTTATATAATATTACAGTTTAGCTTCAGTACCCGTAACTCTGCCATCTCTTCCTGTCAAGTCATTACCACTACATATTGCCAAATCCAGTGTTCTATTATTTGTCCTTGCCATAATGTCTTAACAGCATTTAACAAATTTAACCCTTTCTTCTTCTTTTTTTAATATTTATTTTATTGAAGTATAGTTGATTTACAATGTTGTGTTAATTTCTACTGTACAGCAAAGTGATTCAGTTATACATGTATATACATTCTTTTTTGTATTCTTTTCCATTATGGTTTATCCCAGAATATTGAATATAGTTCCCTGTACTATACAATAAGACCTTGTTGTTTATCTTTTCTCTATAATAGTTGACATCTAATCTCAAACTCCCAATCCATCCTTCCACCACCGCCCCCCGTGGCAACCACAAGTCTGTTTTCTGTCTCTGAGTCTGTTTCTGTTTCGTAGATAAGTTCATTTGTGTCATATTTTATTGCAGATGTAAGTTATGTCATATGATATTCATCTTTCTCTTTCTCACTTCACTTAGTATGATAATCTCTAGGTCCATCCATGTTGCTGCAAATGGCATTATTTCATTCTTTTTTTTATGGCTGAGTGATATTCCACTGTATATGTGTACCAATCTTCTTTATCCATTCATCTGTTGATGGACCTTTCTCCTTTCTTAAAACCATATTATATTTTGTTTTGTTTTGTTTTGTTTGTGATGCTACTCTTTCCTACTTAATTCTTAATTCTGTTTCCTTTGCTGACTCTTCCTCTGGGCTGATTCCTTGGCCTCCATCTTCTCATTTATGTCCATTCTCTTACTCTACCTCTGAGGAGACCTTGTCCAGTGTCAAAGCTTTCAGTTCCAGGTACCTATTGATAAGTCCCACACAGCCATCTTCAGTGCTGACCACTCCCCAGAGCTCTTTTTTCCATTGGCCTACTGAATGTTTTCTGTGTTCCGAGATGTAGATGTAAATGTAACATGGCTAACACAGAGTATTCATTCCCCTCAGACTGCTCCTAATCCTATTTCTCCCCAACCTGTTCTGTTCTCAGCAAACAATACTATTTATTGCTGAAGTCAAAATACAGATACATCAGTGCTTAAAAGATTTTTCCCAGTTAAAAAGTATTATATACATATATATTTACATATATATGCAGTGTGTGTTTTTATATAAAGATCCAATAGTTATATTTGCAGAATAAATGTTTTTGTTTACAAACTGATGGAATTTGCTGCTTAGGAAGTTATGCTCATTTCCATATGAATTACAGAATCATCTTTTAGGTAATTTAACCTTTATATAGACTGATTTTTCAGGGTTTTTATGAGTCCAGAAAAATTTAAATAGAAGTGCTATGCATTATTGTTTTTGATGCTTTTAAAATTCTTCTTTTAATCTCCTCCATGCATTTAAAACTTTTTTTATCTCATTCATGAATATCAGGTATATCACCCTCATTGATAAATTGATACATTGATAAATTTCTCACTTCTCCTATTGTACTAACTAGCTAGTAAGGTTTTGAATAATCTTTTTGAGTTATCCTATTATAAGCCAGGCATAATTTTTTTTTTTTTTAGTTATACTAAAAGCATGTTGATCTGCCTTTTAAAGGCAAATAGCATTTTTCTGAAATTGTTTAATTGCTCTTTTATTTTGTCTTTTAATTGCCACATATTTATGTGTTATCGTGGAATTCTGTTATCAAGGCCTCTCCTGTTCTCCCTCTTATTCAACACAGAATCACACACTAATGCCTTTCCCCAGTATCTTTAGAGTCAAGTTCATGACTCACTGTTACACCTCACACAATTCTAATTAAGACAAAGGCTGGACTTAATGCCAGCTTCCTTTTTCCTGGTTAGACAACTAATTCCTCTGGCTTGATTATTTTTTTTCCTCCTAATCAGATGTAATTCCTCAGAATTGAGAAATACTCTAATACATATTTTAGTGTATAAAAAGAGATTTATTAGAGCCAAGAAATTCTGTTACAAAGTGATGAATTAAGGTGCATTTCCACTGTTGTATTAAACAGGTTTTAATTGGTGTTCAGGCAGAAGAAACCAGTTGAAATTCTGAGAGTGCTTTCCTTGTAATAATGAACAGTAGAGCCGCAGGCAGTGCTTAAAAAATACACATAAATGACAGGAAAATTTAACAGCCTGGTGTGCCAAACACAATCACTTGGACCGATGTTCTGAGGTAGCTGCTGTGAACAGAATCATTCCTCATTAAAAGCTGCAGGTAGAACACATGTATTTATAAAGTGTTATGAGAATGTTGGCACAAATGATAACTCAAAATCAATTGCTTCCAAATGAAAAAAAAAAACAGTAAAATAAACATGCTTACTGTGTTGATGCTGGTACTATTAAAAATATCATTTCAAAATGAATGATAATTACGGTAATTCTTCAGAATGAATATGTATATACACAAATTATAGGCCGTTTCATTTCAGTATTTTGAAAAAGTTTAATTGCCCCAACATCCTAACACTTAGGTATACACATAGTATGGAATCACACAGTATTGAATAAATCATTGATTGATATCAGAGCTAATGAATTGCAACATCAAACAAAACAACCAACACACAAATAAACCTGAAAAAAAAAAAAAAAAACCCAAAACAACAAAAAAAAGTGTTATTTGGAGAAGGCTCTACCAAAAAGAAAGAAAGGAATAAAAAGTCACACTTAAAAGTGGATAACAAATATTGGAATATTTCTGTTACGTATGAAACCATATGAGAGAAGCTGAACTTTGCAAAATGTATATGTAATGAATATAATCTAACCAAGTTTCTTGAAATTGTTTCAACTTTCTAGAAAGTAGTAACCATCTTCGCAGTGTAATTATGTTAGAAGAGGTGTTAGAAGAGGTTTTCTTTGAACAAGAATATTCCAGGGATGCAAATCTGTTTTCCCCTTTTGAAAGTACTTTCTCGTTCTCCTCACTTTCAGGTTCTTCCCACTCTCCTTCACCTCCCACTCAACTTTGTCAAATTTGTCCTCCCTTCCTCTTGACTTCGGGTTTGTGCTTGCTTCCAACCGGTACCTAAAACTATCCAGGTTCTTCTAAAGTACTAGTTTACATTTCCAGAGGATGAATTTATGTAACTATCTCTAAATGCTTTTTTTGATGTATACATTTTACTGGAAATAATTTTACCTTAGTTCTAATCTGGATTTTTCGAACTATTGTTCAGTTCCAAATGGGTCACGTTCCATATAGTTTGTGTGTATGAAAATATCCTGATTATTATTATTAGCTAATAACTGTCTACTCTTAATGAAAACTTGAAATGCAAAGTAGAAATTAATAATGGTGACTGGACTTAAAATTCATAAAATATGTCTGTGTCCTTTGAGGTGATTCGGTTTTTGAAGCTTTGAGAGAGCTGCGGGTGAATTGAAAAAGTGTTCTCAAAAATTGTTTTTATTTTTTACTAGCGTAGAGAAAGTCTGATTCAATATAACATTCTTCTCCTTTAGCGTGGGCCCCAGAAGAAAACTACATTTTATATTATTTATTCACACATTCATTTTTTCATTTAGCAATTATTTATTTGATTAGGAAACTGTCATGATACTGACAGTTATATATAGAAAGAAGGCCAGGCAAAAGAAACAACTATCATATTCCTTTTTTCTCTTTATCTTAAAAATTTTTTTTAACCCTACTGAAAATTTGAAAGAAAAAGGTAATGAACCTCCATGAACTGTTTCACATTTGGTTCATTTCACCGTGATGTTGGTGGTGGCATCTCTTCTTTTTCTTCTTCCTTCTGCCTCTTTCTGTTCTTGTTCTTCCTTTTTCTTTTCCTCTTTCGTTCCTTCTCTGTCAGTCCCTCTCTCATCTTTCTCCCAGGATCTAATCATCACGGTAATTTACTGCCTTTGGTTGTTAAATCTGTTCATCTAGAATGGTTCCCTGACCATTTTTGTTTGTTTCTTTTTCATGACTTTGACATTTTGGAAGAGTCTAAATTTTCCTTTAGAATACTTCAGTTTTTAGATTTGCCTGATAGTTTCTTCAGTATTAAAATCAAGTTGGTAAGGGTACTATGTAAATAATGGTGTTTTCGTGTGTGTGTATGAGTGTTTTACTTTTTCTACTTGCATTTCAGTTTCATCACATTTCTGTGGGCCTATGCAAGTTCACTGATGCTTTCCCTCCTGCAAGACCTTTTACGTGGGGATCTGTGTTAATCTAGTCACACATTTTTCTGGGTTTGAAGTCATAGCTCTGGCTCTTGTCAGTGCCTAAGAAGCTTCAAATCCCCCTAGTTACACCTTGGGTTTACAGGATGGGCTAATTTTTCAGGAGTTTGTCTCAGAGTCTAATCCGTGTTGGCTTTGAGTCTTCCCACTTGGCTTTTGGTCTTCTGTTTGCACTGCTTCCTAGGAGACTGTGTCTTTGGCAGCCCTTCCAGTGGTGTTCCCCTCTCGTCTTCCCTGATGCTTCCTAGTGTGGTGGTGGAGGCGGGTGGGGGCTGCTCTGATGATCTGATAAAACCTTAGTCTTTGGCAAGCGCTGTGAGCCTGGTCTCACGGGCACGGCCTTCACAGTGTTCTGCTTCTCCTCTAGATAGAATGCTGACCCTGCCCTCAGAGGAAGGGATTCTGCTCCTCTCAGAGGACAGTGCTTGCTTGCTTGCTTGATTGATTGACTGAAGTTATTCTCTCTACCAGATGCAGTGAGTTTCTATGAGAGCTCTGAAGGTACAGTGTTTACTGTCCTTCCCCCTTCAGAGCAGGGCTTTTGTTCTGTAGAGGGAATCGTAGAAATAGGGCTGGGAGGATTTTGGCAGCGGCTTGCTGGTCCTCTCCTCCAGCCAGCACCACGGGAAAGCATTTTCAGAAAGCTCTGTGGTTTTCAGTGCAAGCACCTAGTAGAGTTCCTGTAGGAAAATCCTGCCAGGGAGTGTGAAACGTCCCTCCTATGGCCCCCGAGGCTTTATTCTCTTACACTAGCCCATAATGGACCTTTGGCAGTTCTCACTGGGTTTAATGGCGTTCTGTGATGTCTTTCTTTTACAGGTAAGTAAATGCCCTCGTCCTGTTTCTACTTGCAGGTGAATGCCTCACTACATATTTTGGGTCAGTAGTTTGCCGTGCAACCTCAGTTCTCCGATGAGTTTAAGAGAAGTTGTTTTTAGTTTTTCCAGGCTTTTTCTTGTTATAAATGTGGGAACAGCACCCTTTCCTGCATGCTATATCTCCAAGCTAGAATTAAAATGTTTAAAGCACCATTCTCCTATAGCATAAAATGTGCTCATCATATAACATCTGGAACATAGCAAGGGCTCAATAATTATAAATTCCTTTTCTGTTTACTGAATTTGGAAGGGTTCTGCCCATTTAAAGCTATTATTTCTAAGAGTGATAACACTTTAGGATTTCCCACAGTAATATATTGACAAATATCCTTCATCAAGACCTTAATTGGTAACTTGTGGCAGGGAGGAGGAGACAGAGGTGTAATATTTCATTATTAAATAATTTGAAAAAAAATTGGTTAAGCAAATTAAATAATTAAATGGGTTTATTTAATAAAATCATTCTCAGAGCTATTATGCATTATATCTCATGGATGGAGGTGTAATAGACAACACAAATCATGTGTATTTATCATAGAACATCTACTAATAGTTTCTAACAATACCTAAAAATTAAAAACAAATCTGCCTGTAATCTATTATCAATTATATACACCAGTGAGATTGAAGGAATTTAATCTCTGAGACAGAATTTTGTTAAATGGCAGCAAGAGAACTGTATGAAAGTATCAGCCATTAAATATATAATAAAAAAAATTAGGAAATACTAATGATTTTGAGAAGCATCACCCACTGCAGGAGTGTTCATATAGAAGAGAGTTCTTCCTGAAATTTCTGAAACTTTTTTAGAAATATTCGTATTTTTATATGCAGAGAATCTAATGATTAGAATTGGAGTGAAGACTTCATAATACATACACTTTAATTTCTCTTTGAATATTTTTTTGTTTAATCATTTACTATTTGTATTTGCTATGGGATCTTCTTTACCATTGGCTCAGACTATTTCCACTGAAAATCAATTTCATTCTATTTCCACATTAGAACAAGATCTGCAATTTCTACACCTCTTTTCCCCTACACAGTTGCATTTAAGGAGTGAATGATACATCATGTTCCCTAACACACAGCCTTGTTTGAGCCTTTTAGCAAATCAGAGACTCATTATTAAGCTTAACAGCCACTGAGCTTGAAAGTTAGAGGTGCACAATGGGTACCCTTTGTCACTCTATGAATTAGGTTCATGACATAATTTATATCTCTGGAGGCTGTTTTGAACAAAGTAATTCTAACAATTCAATCAGTCTGAATGCTTTCCTGAATCAGAGTTGTCTTTTCTCTCTCCTGAGGTTTTCTGAGTCAAATGCAGATAGAAAGAGAACATGAGTATCCCCTCTTCCCTAATCAGAAGTGTCACCTCACGTCTAATCCAGGCAATAGTCTCCTGCAGTGTTGTAGTTCTCTCTACATAAGATAATGAGGGCTGCAATTTCTAATGAAGAAGGGGAAACAGAAGCATTTTTAATGGATATAGCTTTGAAAACTTAATATACTAAGGTTTTTGTGAGTTGAAACTCTAGTCAACCAAAGAAATTCAGTTTCAGTTGAGTTGGAATTTAATGTTAATAACCATATTACCACTGAACATGAATATCATTACTATTAAGAACACAATAAACTTCAGTATACTTTTCATTAATGGTATTCATTCCTACTCCTTGTTCAAAGTATGGGAATGTACTTAAAAGCGTTTCTTATAATAGAAAAAAATGTTCAGAGAAGGAACATTGACTGGTGAACTCAATTTTGTAGCTCGTCAGTTGTAGTAAACATCTTGTAAGGAAAAGCATCCATTGATATTGGCATGGCTCTTGGATGGAAATGGAGATAGGGTTCCAAACTTGCCAGTGAATTTTGAGTAAAACAAATTTATGGGATGTAATCCTAGTTTCTTCGTAGTTGTGTAAACTTTGCAAAGATAAATGATGTTACTGATCCCCAGTTTCCTCATCGGGTTAAGGGAATTGTGTGAATACCTGATTCAGAATATTTTCAGAAGTATTTGTTGACTGATTTATGCTGGGAGCCATTTCTTTTGTTCTGGACCATTATTTTGTTTTTCAATTATTGTTTTAACTATATTACTATTCCCAGTCATCTAATTCCCTTCCTTCCTGTAAGCTAAGTTCTCCCTTTTGAGTCTATTCTTTATTAATAAGTTCTCTTTTCATCTTGCCTTGGCATTTTCCCCCCAGTTTTATTGATGTACAACACTGTGTTAAAGTGTACAGTATAATTATTTGGTTTTCATGTATCATGAAGTGATTATCACAAGTTTAGTGAACATCCAACATATCATATCGATTATAAAATTAAAGAAATAGGAAAAAGTGTTTTCTTGTGATGAGAACTCTTAGGGTTTACTCTCAACATTCATATATAACATACAGTGGTGTTAATTATATTTACCATGTTGTGCATTACATCCCTATACTTACTTATAACTGGAATTTTGTACATTTTGACTGCCTTCATTCAATTTGCCCTCCCCTGACCCCCCCCACCCCACTGAAAAGAGATCTGATCTCTTTTCAGTGAGTTTGTCTGTCTGCTTTTGAAGTATAATTAACCTACAGCACTATGTTAATTCCTGTTACACAACATAATGATTCAATATTTGTATAGATTTTAAACTGATCACCAGGATGTTAAGATATACATCGCCATACAAAGATATTACATAGTTATTGACTATATTTCCCACGCTGTCCATTTCATACCCGTGACTCATTTATTTTGAAAGTTTGTGCTCTTTAGTCTCCCACACCAGTTTCTTTCCTCTTCCTTTACTCTCTGTCAACCACCTATTTGTTCTCTGTATTATTATTATTTTTTTAGTTTATATTGGAGTATAGTTGATTTACAGTGTTGTGTTAGTTTCAGGTGTATAGCAAAATGATTCAGTTCTCTGTATTTATAACTCTGTTTCTGTTTTGTTATGTTTGTTCATTTGTTTTGTTTTCTTAGATTTCACATATAAGTGAAATCATACAGTATTTGTCCTTCACTGTCTGAGACTAAGTCCTCTTTTCATCTTGCCTTTGCAGGTTACATTTTTATTGTCCAGTCAAATAAAACCATGTTTGTCATTTCCATCTCATCAATAGGGACAATTCTAGAGTCACTGTAAATAGCTTGGAGAGCACTCACTGTTTTTGGGAAATCCTTCACAAATCTCCAATGATTGAAGTTCTCTAAAGAATGTTCCAGGAGCCCTGGTTCTGTCCTTCATCCATTTCCCCAACCTCCATTTTCTCTCCAGAGTGTTACTGTCTGACTTCTGTTAATACCACCACAATAAAACGAGTATTAACTCAAAAATGATAAAAATTACAATTTAAATGGTTAATTTTCTTTCTCATCTTACTCAAGTTCAATGAAATACATGCTTGTATCATTTAACAAATTGCAGAGCAACATTTATTTGTTATTTGTCATAGTTTCTGTGTCACCTTGGTGGCAATTCCTGTGTTCGGTCAACACGAACTTACATTTACGTGCATTTGTTCCAGTCCAGGCTCTCTCAGGTTTAAGGGCTTTTGTTGGTTTGACTTGTTCCCGTTGTGAAAGCAGAGAGAAGGAATGAAGGAAGCAAGGCCTCTTGAGGGCTGGACACAGAATTGCATGGTGATGTTTTCCCTTCATTCTGTTAGTCAAAGCCAAGTCATAGACCTAGCCCAGGTTCAAGGAGTGCGGGAAAAATCCACCCTAGATGGGAAGAGCTGCGAAAATTATATTGAAAAAGGCTGTAAATGAAGTATTACGCACCCTTCTGTGCCTCCTGCCGAGTGTTGTTTGGTGTAAGCCAACGGAACGAGACCGAGCTGGGTTCAGAAGCAAAGGAGAACTTTATTCTTGGATCAGAGAGTGGATTGGTGCGAGGTCAGCTCTAGAGCGCATGCTCTCTGGACAGGCTGTGGGCGGGGTTCTCGCGGGGTGGGTGCAGCTGCGCCGCTCACAGCTCGGTGCGGGGTGCAGCGTCTCTGCGCGGCCCGCCATCGCCATCTGGGATGGTGTGTCGTGTGCAGCGTCTACACACGGCCCTGAGCTGAGGTCCCAGAGCAGCCATGTCGCACCAGGAGCTCTGGTGTTTGAAGGGCCGGGTGCCAGGCCTCTGCACACGCCCCCCTGTGAGTAATTGAAACTAGACGAAGCACAAAGGAACAGAACAAGGTTAGACTTCCTTTTATTACCCAGATTCTATTTTTATTTCCCGGGAATTGTTAACAGGCTTTGCTGGTGACAAAAGGGGTATATAATCGCAGACATGTTTTAATAATAATCTACCACAGTGGCACAGTTGTCTATGCTTTTTGGAGCTCTCTTTCCTTGGATTTGAAGGCTTCATTACCCCATTTCCTTTTTGAAACTCCAGGACTTTTCTCCTTCACGGGCTCCTCTTAACTTGCTCACTTTTTCAGTTGTGTTTTTTTTGGAGGGTAGTTCCCTGTTTCTCCTTTGTTCTCACACTACCGTTTTATGAGTTTTCTCATCCACATCCATGCTTTAAAAACCACTTATAAGCAGATATAGCTAAAACTGTCCTGCAGGCTCCAGGACCTATCAGACTTCATACCCGACGTTTTCATTTGGCTATTACTAGGACATGCAAAATTTGAAATTTATGAAACTAAACTCTTCTTTGATAGCAATATATTCTCATTGTATGTTAATGATTAACCACAGCTTCCAAGATGAAAATCTTGAAATTTTATTATACTTCCTCTCACTTTCCTAATACCCAATTTACCCTAAAGATTTCTATCTTAAAATTATAAGAATAGCTTACAGTTGTAACTAGAGATAATAAGCAAAGACTATTTTGTCAACTCTTCGATAATATGTTTATGGTCAGGCTAATCTCTCATGCTTATGGGTTGGGAAGACTGTAATACCTTTGTTGTGAATAAAAGGAAGCAGAAAATTAGATTTTATCATTTCACGATCTTCCCCTGCTTTACAATTACTGATTACCTCCAGTTACTCTTGTCAGAAACCTGTGAGTCATCCTGAAAACCTCCCTCTAACACATCCTCTATATCCAATCAATCCAAATCATTAATCCTACCAATTCTACACCTGTGTTTTTGACACTCTACTGGTACCCAGTTCTTCCAAGATATCATTATCAATTCCCTATATTACTGTAAACTAAGTGCATGCTAGCTGGTCTTGGATCATTCACTTTTATCCTAATCCCAAACCACAGTGAACCAGAGATTCCAGATAAATCTTGTCATCATGCTGTGCTAAAATGCTCTTCAGTGACTTGTCATTACCTTTAGAGTAAAAAACAGACAATCCCCCACCAAACTTGAGCAAACACTGTATTATGTGACTGCTATGTAATTCTGAAACTTTTTTGTAGTACTTTTCCATTTTCTACAAATTTCAATCATATTCACCATATTGTATAGTTCCTGAAAAAAAAAAAAAAAAACATTTTTTTTTCCTCAGAAGGATTTTGCATTCATTCACTGTTCCTTCACCCCTCACTTGCAAACCAATTTAGGTTCCATACATACACACACACACACACACACACACACACACACACACACATACCTTTCTACAAAATGTTTTCTGGCATTGCATTTATAATTTGTCTTTCTGATTCTTTTTAAATTCTTTGCATGTCGTGTTCATCTCTGACTCTCCAGCGTTTGGCACAATCCCTGGCATATATTAGATACTAAATTAACTTGATTGTGATTGAATAGAAGTATTAGACAATGATCTCTTAAAAATAATTTTAAATATAATTTGCTAGTTGCCCCAGAAGGAAAGCAGGGTTTTAGTTTTTGGTCACTGTCTGGTTTCTCTGTATTTCTTGGACCTAATTGCCAGGACCTTCTAACAGTGGCAGTCGCGTTTAAATTTTAGCCTTGAGGACCTAGAGAAATAGAATACCCTACTTTCTGGTATAATGTTCAAAGAATTTGTCTTTTAATACAGTCTTTACGTCCACTTTTATTTCAGAAGGCCTTTGGGCATGGCTTATTACGTTTCTTTATAGTTTTAGAGTGATCTTAATACTGTAAAATTTAATTCAGTTTTACCTTCCATAAAACTCCAAGTTGATGTCATACAATAGAAATGTCTTTTGAGTGGTTAGGAATATTTTACCTGTTGCTTGTGATATTACTGTAGAAAAACTAAGGAATGAGAGTCTATATCCAGATTTCAAATCCTTCAAGAAATTTTAGGAAACTTGTTACCTTCAACTGCTCTACCAGCAAGTGTTTTAATTTGGATTTTGTATAACTTTAATTGGGGACATCTATAATCTGAAAGTGTTACAGATGTTTCAAGCTTTCTTCAGTTATTCTCATCTATCTCTTTTTTAAACAATAAAAGCCAAGCAACCCTCCTTAAAGCATGACTGCATTAAATTGAAATCATCTCTTGTTTACTATGTATATCTTGAAATAACAAACTTGAAATCAGATGCAGGTTAATACAAAGGGCCACAGTCAGCTGTGCCACAGAAGTGTCTTAAAAATACTTTTTTAAATGTCTGGTGTTAGGCTAAATGTTCCATAGCCAATTGAGCTCAGCTAGCCATGACTGAGATTGAGAAATGAAGATGGAAAGCAGGTCAGTTCACCTAAGATAATGATTAAAATGAGTTTATAGTGTTTAACCAACGTGGACCCTTATCTTTTTAAATGTCCAGAGAAATCAAATGAATATTAGGAATGAGTAAACATATGAGGTATGCTAAAATAAATTGATTTTATTTTATTTTGTAGATTAAAAAATCATGTGTTTATAAATATGTGTGTGTATGTATTACCTCCATAAAGAGTAATTACATTATCTAGTCATATGAAGCTACATTTGCTTAAATTTTTTGATAATATTTCTTTTGATATTGATTTTAATTTAGAGTTTGATATCTGTTCAAAATCAGATTTAATTCTTTATAATCATATTTTTACTGTTGCAGGGGTGTGTGAGTGTGTGTGTGTTTCTGTGTGAGTATATGTGTGATTGAGACAAAATTGAGGAAGAGATTTTGAAAGTACAGTGTTACTCATTGTCATCTTAACTTCGTGTGATTTTTTTTTTTTTTAAATAGAATTATTTCCATGGCTAGATATTTGCCATCACTTAAAATGTCAAAAAAAAAAAAAAAAAAATCAGAGGATCTAAAATATTCCGAAAGGTAATTTCTAAAATCTATCTTTTCAATGTCAATGTATGTAAAATATATTTACTGCATCTCAGGTGACTTTGTGGGAGCTAACACTCAATTGTTTCCCTCAAGTTCCAATGAACTGTTTTAAAACTATTCATAGGGACTTTTAGCCCTTCTTTAAAAAAAAAAAAATTCTACAATATGAAGAAAAAAATATGCAAACTAAAAAGAAAAAAACAACGGACAGAATTGAAAATTAGTAGTAAATTGTATGATTTTATTTATTATTATTTTTTTATTGAAGTATTGTTTATGTAACATCTTACGGAAAAACCCGAATGAACTTTTCGGGCAACCCATACAATGTTATTCGTTTCAGGCACACAATGTAGTCATTTGATATTTTTATAGATTGTACTCCATTTAAAGTTATTGTAAAATATTGGTTATATTCCCTGTGCTGTGCATTACATCTTTGTATTTTATTTATTTTATTCCTGGTGGTTTGTACCTCTTAGGCCCCTTCCCCTATCTTGCCCCTCCTCCCACCCTTCTCCCTGCTCATTTGTTCCCTGTATTTATGAGACTGTTCCTGTTTTGCTATATACATTCATTGTTTTATTTTTCAGTTTCCACATATAAGTGAAAGCGTGCAGTATTTGTCTTTCTCTGTCTGACTTACTTCTCTAAGCATAATACCCTCCAGGTCCATCCATGTTGTTGCAAATGGCAAAATTTTATTCTTTTTTATGGCTGAGTAATGTTCCATTGTATGTATGTATATTATAAACAATGCTGCTATGAACATTGGGGTTCATATATCTTTTACAATTAGTGTTTTTGTTTTCTTGAGATAAATATCCATAAGTGGAATTCTTGGGTCATATGGTAGTTCTATTTTTAGTTTTTTGAGGAATCTCCATACAGTTTTCCATATTGGCTGTATCAATTTACATTCCCACCAACAATGTACTAGGGTTTCCTTTTTTTCCACATCCTTGCCAACATTTATTATTTCTTGTCTTTTTGATGATGGCTATTCTGACAGGTGTGGGGTGATACTGCATTGTGGTTTTGATTTGCATTTCCCTGATGATTAGTGATGTTGAGCATCTTTTCATGTGCCTGTTTTCCATCTGTATGTCATCTTTAGGAAAATGTCTATTCAGGTCTTCTGCCCATTTATTAACTGGATGTTTATTTTTTTGATATTGAGTTGGATGAGCTCTTTTATATATTTTGCATATTAACCCCTTATCAGATATAACATTTGCAAATATCTTCTCCCATTCAGTAGGTTGTCTTTTTGTTTTGTTGACAGTTGCCTTTGCTGTGCAAAAGCTTTGAAGTTTAATTAGGTCCATTTGTTTATTTTTGCTTTTGTTTCCCTTGCCTGAGGAGGCAGATCCAAAAAAAACAAAAACAAAAATTATGAAGACTTATGTCGAAGAGTGAACTGCCTGTGTTTTCTTCTAGGAGTTTTATGGTTTCTGGTCTTATATTTAGGTCTTTAATCCATTTTGAGTTTATTTCTATATGTGGTGTGAAGAAGTGTTCTAATTTCATTTTTTTACATGTAGCTCTCCAGTTTTCTCAACACCACTTATTGAAGAGACTGTTTTTCCCCATTGTATATTTTTGCCTCTTTTGTCGTGGATTAATTGACCACATGTAAGTGGGTTTATTTCTGGGCTCTATCTATTCCATTGATCTGCATGTCTGTTTTAGTGTCAGTAATATACTGTTTTGATTACTCTACTTTGTAGTGTAGAGTGAAGTCAGGGAGCATGATACCTCCAGCTTTGTTCTTTTTCTCAATATTGCTTTGGTTATTCCAGATCTTTAGTGGTTAAAATTAGAATTAAGCTGATTAGCAATATGGAGAGGGGCAGACAGCAGCAAGAATCAGTAGATTTCTACACTTTAATAATTGATCAAATGGAGCAAACTTTACTATGAAATTATATATACAGCAATGGTCCCTATACTCCAAAAAGAGCTAAAAGTGTCTGTATCAACTCTTCAACCACTCAGGATCAGTTTTTCAATATTAGCTGTACTTTGGTATAATTTAAAATAATATGTCCAAAGAATATATATATATGTATCTCACATATATATACATACGTGTGCACATACACACAATCTATATATTTTCATTTGTTTTAAGTAGATTTGCAGTCCTTCTAGCCTATTTTTTTTAAAAACTGAATCACTTTTTGTAAAACACTTGACCTTTTGGTGGCCCTCTTAGGAAATGGCACACATAAATTCTCATTACTGTAAGTGAGTATAGTGGTACTTATTACTCTGTAATAGGTGACTTTTTCTTACCTTATAAAATGTGAGTCATCCAGAGACTCTGTGTTCAAAAGTTAGTGAACCTTTTAAAAATATCGAGATTATACTAAATTAAAAAAATATTTTATAAGCCTTATAAAAAGTCTTAGCTCTTCAATTAGCTAACAGCATTAGACAGACCTTGGTCTAACTTACCATTGTACTTCTCTTATTTCAGTCCTGGACTTTTCTAGTCTATTCATTTTGATCATTCATGTGTTCGTTCATTTGGCATGAAATTAAGTGTTGTTGATATACCATGAACATAGCACTCAAGACTCCAACCTTTCTAGGGCTTACAACGTAGCGTCCAGGACACAGAGCAGAAGGCAGGATGTTCAAATGTAAAGCAGTAACTGCTACGAGAAGGGAGTGCCTCGTACTCTGTGAACTTCCTAGGCTTTCTGGAAACAATGATAACCAGCCTGAAACCTGAAGTGGAAACTGGCATGTTTGGGGAGTTTTAGAATGATGGGAGATGACGAAAATGTGCCCAGTAGAGGAAATAACATGTTTAAAGAGCATGAGGTAGGAAAACATTTCTTCTTGGATGAGCTGAAGGAAGTTTGTTAAGCCTGGACCTCCAAGAATGGCCTTATTCCATCATTACTGTCTTGATAAGCTATGTCTCCGTGTGTGGGGGTAGGGGGTACGGCTTCCTTGCATTTTATGCAGGTATGAGCCCCTCAGGAATGAGGATCAGGAGTTTTATTGCATTATCAATTCTAGGTAACTTAACACCTAATAAATGAATTAATTTGGTGCTTCCTGTGGTCATATGGAGCTTCCTGAAAATTAAACTGTTATATTTACAATTCAAAAGAAATGTGAAAATTGTGTCATTTAGTGTACAATGTATTTTCCAATGGAACCAAATTAACTGAATTATTTGTGATGTTGAACATTAGGCCATGGAGCCACTCTAATCCAATATACTTTGCTATATGCATGGTTGGAGTGTATTTTAAAAGTAGAAGCACATTTGATGCTACAAAACATATCCAGCCCAGCCAGAGCAAGGAAAGAGAGAGGAATCCAATCTTCAGTGCCTCTGGTTTGCTATGGAATGGAGTTTTGTTTTTTTTTTTTAAATTAATTAATTAATTAATTAATTCATTTTTGGCTGCGTTGGGTCTTTGTTGCTGCACGCGGGCTTTCTCTAGTTGGGCCGAGCGGGGGCTACTCTTCATTGTGGTGCGCGGGCTTCGCATTGCGGTGGCTTCTCTTGTTGCGGAGCAGGGGCTCTAGGCGCGCAGGCTCAGTAGTTGTGGCTCGCGGGCTCTAGAGCGCAGGCTCAGTAGTTTTGGCACACGGGCTTAGTTGCTCCGCGGCATGTGGGATCTTCCCAGACCAGGGCTCGAACCCATGTCCCCTGCATTGGCAGGCAGATTCTTAACCACTGTGCCACCAGGGAAGTCCCCTGGAATGGAGTTTTGATAACACCCTGAGAGGAATTAAAATGGATTTCTAAAGTTCTTTGGTCAGCAGAAATCAGTAGCTATTTTCAGTATTTGTCTTTAAATGTGTCAGTATTGTTATTGTTTTTTAATTAAGAAATTTGGGATTTATTTTAATGATTTGATATTCTTGCTCCAGAATAAGATGGCATCTGATCTACTCAAATCAGCCAGAAATCAGTCACCTTTAGTCTCATTCCTTTGTTCGTTGTATTGCAACACATTGACTACAACTCTCAAATTCTAATTTTTTAATAGTCATGAAGAACGTCAAATACATGTAACTAATACTTAATCATAGCTATCATTGTATATTAAAATATGATTTTGGGAATTCATTGGCATTTATTTAACATTGCCAAAATCTTATTAAAATTAAATGCATCATTGGAAATTTTAATTTAAATCTTATTATTATTCTATATTTAAATTTTAAAAATGCTATTATACACTATCACTGCTTCTATATCCACCAGAGTGTTTAATATTTTGATTTGAATCAATCAAAAATTAATTTTAAAAGAATTGTTCTTATTGGGGAAAAAATTACTAACGACTTTTTTTTTTTTAATTTATTTATTTTATTTTATTTATTTTATTCTTGGCTGTGTTGGGTCTTCGTTGCTGCGCACGGGCTTTTCTCTGGTTGTGGTGAGCGGGGGCCACTCTTCGTTGCGGTGCGTGGGCTTCTCATTGTGGTGGCTTCCCTCTGTTGCAGAGCACGGGCTCCAGGCACGCGGGCTTCAGTTGTTGTGGCAGACAGGCTCAGTAGTTGTGGCGCTTGGGCCCAGTTGGTCCGCGGCATGTGGGATCCCCCCGGACCAGGGCTCGAACCCGTGTCCCCTGCATTGGCAGGCGGATTCTCAACCACTGTGCCACCAGGGAAGCCCTAACGACTTTTAAAGAGTAAAAAGAAATGCTTTGGTTAATTGGTTTCTTCCTAGTAAAATTTATTTTGTTGAGTAGAAATACTTTAAAAGATTTTTTCTTTTTCAGGAAAATGTGACTCTGTGTGATTACATCAAAACCTACTCTCCTGAAAACAAAGCTACGAGTTATGAGAATTTGAGTTTAAACTATGGAATAATTTCCCACTACTAGTGGCTTTCATTGAGAAACACATAACTTAAAAAGTATTTCCTTTATCCAAATAAATTTATATAGCAAGATACAGAAGCAATGATTAGATATGAACGAGCAAATAGGATTTTAATGTATTTTAGCCATAGGTGGCATTTCTTCTAAATGTGCACAATAGATATACAGAATCATTAAGTTTTTTATTATTAACTGTGTCACTGAGCTTTCACATTATAGAGTCATAATAAATTATGTTGAGTAAATGAATTTTGTGAAGCTAGATGAACAGAAAGAGATTTTACCCAGGCTTTTATGTGAAAGAAATAAAACCTCATAATTTGTCTAAGTGTAATATTTTTGTTGTCAGAAATTCACACAGAATTTAATGTGTGGATTATGTTGTGTCTGTGCAGGAGGATTATGTGTTTTTTCCCCAATTCTGATTGACCATGGAGTACTTTATTTGCAGACAGGTTTATGATCTTAATGTGGAACTTTCTTTGAGAAATATTGACAACTTATTAAGTGAAAGTAAAATAAAAGGGATTCTTAAATCAGTTACGAGATGAATAAGTATCACTTTTTCTGATTCAAGCTCATCACCTACTGCATTCCTTGCTTAGACGAAAATACAGAATTTTTAAAAAGAGTGAATTTTTAGAGATATTTTGGGTAGCCTTCATCCAAATCTTCCATCCAGGGTTAGTACCCGAATATTTATCCAGATACCTGCTGCATCCTTTGTTTTTTCTCAAAAACTATATGCTTATTAGTTCAGTTTTGTTCCTTGGAGTTTCAAAACAAGCATCTTGTTTGATACAAGGACAATAAAGCTTAAAACAAAAAAAGCAGAAAGAAAAAAGCCTCTGTTAATGTTTTTTTAAAATAAGTATAAAGCTACTTTATTCTGATTTCAATATTAGTTTTGTATTTGATTCTTAAAATGCTCTCACATTTCTTTGCTTTTCTTTTATTAAACATATATGAAATATTTCATTCATTGAGAAATATATACACATACCTCATATTTGAACCACTTAAAGGATACTACTAAAACATGCATTTTGCAGATTAAGAGAAAGCTGTTACCAGAATAGTTGATGACCTCCCCTATACCTCTTATTTCACAGTTTCGTTTCTTTCATTTGTGTTCTCTCATTTTATGCTAGAACCCCCATTACAATCTCAAACAAAAGTGATGACAGCAGGATTTTTGTCTTATTCTAGTTTAAGAAAGAATGTTTTAAATATTTCACCATTAATTATGTGTATTTTATAGGTTTTTCAGTAGACAGCAAAAAGCCTCTTAATTTTTTCTCCTATTACCTAAAGCAAAAAAAAAAAAAAAAAAAAAAATCATGAATGAACTATTCTCACCCCCATTCACCACCAGACAACTAACCCTACCTGATCTCCACCTCATGTTGCTTGCCCTGTGAAGGTTAGGAACATCTCCCAGCAAGGATATTCTTTCATACAGTTCTACTACGTGCTCACATGAGAAGAAAGTATTATGCACCAAGATCCAAATAAGTAAAAATCTTCCATTAGCCCCTTTACTTTTTTTCCCTGAGCTTTAATTGAGGGATAATTGACTGTCAAAAATTGTATATATTTAAGGTTTGCAAACTGATGACCTGATATCTGTACATATTGTGAAATATTCACCACAACCAAGTCAGTCAACATATCCATTCCTTCACACCTTTACCATTTTTCTTTCTCTTCCCCCTTCCTCTTTCCTCACCTTTCCCCCTTCTTCTCTCTCTTTCTCTCTCTTTTTTTTCCCCAGTGGGAACACCCAAGATCTACCCTCTTAGCAAATTTCAAGTACACAATACAATATTGTCAACTACGGTCACATTTCTGTTCACCAGCTTTCCAGAACTTACTCATCTTGAGTAACTTAAACTTTTTACCCCTCGACCAACATCTCCCTGTTTCCACCTCCCCCAGCCCCTGATAACCACCTTTCTACTCTGTTTCTGTGAGTTTATTTTTAGAGTCCATATATAACTGAGATCATATAGAATTTGTCTTTCTGCATCTGGGTTATTTCACTTAGCATAATAGACTCCAGATTAATCCATGAGGTCTCAAATGGCAGGATTCCCTTTTTATTAGACTGAGTAATATTCCATTATATGTGTATCATGCATCTTATTTATCCACTCATTCATTGATGGACATTTAGAGTGTTTCCATATCTTGGCTATTGTGAATAATGCTGAAATGAACATTGGAGTGCAGATATCTCTTTGTGATACTGCTTTTGTTTCCTATGGGTATATACTACTCAGAAGTAGGATTGCTAGATAATATAGTACTTCTATTTTCAATTTATTTTTAGAAGCACTCATGTTGCTTTCCATAATGGCTCTACCAATTTACACTCCCACCAGCAGTGTAAAGGGTTCCTTTTATTCCACACCATCACCAAACTTGTTTTCTCTTGTCTTATTGATGATTGTCATTCTAACAGGTGTGAGGTGATATCTCATTGTGATTTTAATTTGCATTTCCCTGTTTAGTGAAACTGGACACTTTTTCATATGCCTATTGGCTATTTGTGTATGTTCTTTTAGGAACTGTCTATTCCGGTCCTTTTTCTATTTTAAAATCAGGGTTTTTTTTTTTTTTCTGTTGAGTTGGTTATACGTATTTTGGATATTGACACCTTATCAGATACATAGTTTGTAATAATTCTTGCCTGTTCCATAGGTTGCCTTTTCACTTTGCTGATTGTTTCCTTTGCTGTACAGAAGCTTTTTAGCTTGATGCAATTGGATTTGTCCAGTTCTGCTTTTGCTGCCTGTGTTTTTGGTGTCATATCTAAAAAATCATTGTCCAGACCAGTATCAGGAAGCTCTTCCTCTGTTTTCTTGTAGGAGTTTTATGGTTTCAGAGCTTACATTTCATTCTTTAATCCATTTTGAATTGATTTTCTGTGTGGTGTGAGATAAAGGTTCAATTTCATTCTTCTGCATGTGGTTGTCCAGTTTTTGCAACACCATTTATTGAAGAGACTGTCCTTTCCCCAGTTTGTTTTCTTGGCACCCTTGTCGAAGATCAGTTAACTGTAGGTGCATAGATTTATTTCAGTCTCTCTATACTGTTCCATTGGTCCATATGTCTGTTTTTATGCCAGTGTCATGATGTTTTGATTACTGTACCTTTGTAGTAAGTTTTGAGATAGAAAATGTGATATCTCCAGCTTTGTTCTTCTTGCTCAAGATTGCTTTGGCGTTTGGAGTCTTGTGTAGTTCCCTATGAGTTTTAGTGCTTTTTATTTTTCTATTTCTTTAAAGAATGGCATTAGGATTTTAATTGGGATTGCATTGAATCTGTAGATCATTTTAGATAGTATAGACATTTTAACAATATTAATTCTTCCAGTCTGTAAACATGGGATGCCTTTCCATTTATCTGTGTCTTCTTCCTTCATCAATGCCTTCTTTCCCATGGGCCCCATGATGTTACTATTCAGACCTAATGCAAAAAAAAAAGTTCTCATGACATGAGAACTTAAGTGCCAGTTTTTGCCAAACCATTTGTGTTTGTGAGGTTGTAATTTTGTTCCTAGCCTTATTAGTTCTTCTGCTTCTTGGGGGTAAATTGAAAGGCTAAGGCTTGAAATCTGCTGTAGTCTTAGAGGACAAGAAGTCAAAATGTGGCCAAAATTGCAGCTCTGTACTTTAAAGCAAATCATTAATAGATGATTATACAACATTAGGGATCTTGTCTGTAATTTCAGTTGTCTGTATTAAATGTGTTTACTGACTCCTCTAAATCCATAAAGTAGGCCATTATCTCCATTAAATGGCCCTGTGAAGAATTTCATATTAAAATTTGTCATTTTGGAATTATTATGGCAAGTATCTATTGAATTTAATCTGCTGTAAAATATCCTTCATGTTTAAATATGCTGATAATAGCTTAAAAATGTCTATTTCCATGCTATTTAAAAATTGTCACAATTTATGTTGATAATGTCATTGCTTTGTTTCTTATTTTGTGCTCTAAAACCAGATGTGGCAACATCTGGTGGTGTTTTACATATATACTAAGTGCAATTTTATGTTAAGAAAGATTCATTCATTTACTCATTCAACTAATAGATACTGTGTTGTATACTTAGTTCTTGTCAAGTATTTAGATAATAAAGGATATTATTATTATTATTGCCTACAATTTTTCTTACCATTCATTCACTGGTTACAAAAAAAAAAAGGAAGAAAAAGACTGATTTTCTATAGGGTATAAGTATTCTGCAATATCAATCCATATATTTGAATGGAGATGTACATGCGCAGCTTTCAGTTGGCCTATATCTCTTACCACCTTCTGAACATCTTGATATTTCTTCTTCACAGTGTTCATTCTTCTTTCCTCATTTAGAAGCAAACACCTATTTTTATCATTACTCCTGTATGCTAATGGGCAGACATGTGGCTTTGTTGCCATCAGTCAAATGTACCTGCTTGAGATTGACCCTGATATTTGAGGAGATGGCAGAGCGCATGGAAACCATTGTACTGGTGTAGGTAGCAGCAGATGTGCAGGTCTGGGTAGGGTAGTGGTGGCAGCTCTTGACTGAGGCAGAGGGAGCTTAGTTTTCAGTATTGCCAGTAGTGTCAGTGGTCCTACTAGGATAACTTTGTATTGTAGTTCTTAAAGTCATTTCTGGAAGATCAGCCTAGAGTCGGTCAAGTTTTTTAAGCTTCTTACTAATACATTTTAAAAGTTTTCCTGTTTAACGCAACGTGAGTGTGGTATTTTATCTACAGGTAAGAACCCTGTCAGATCTCAAACAACTTAACTAGATGTTCCAAGAGAGGGCGTTGGACCTGTGCTAAAACTGATCAGTGTATGCTTGTCCTTGGCCACAGTGGCCACAGTAAGATTTCTCCTCATTAGAGACGATGAATTGCAATTCTCAGAATTTTGTTTGAATAACTGAGACACAAGATTTTCATTGCCTCTGGGTTAAGCTGCACAAGTCAGGACTAAACCTGGATTATTGTCGGCCTGAGGGTCATATCTGCTTGAGAATGAACAAGGTGGGGTGGGGCATAAGATGATACATTAATAAAATCGTTTGACTCCTTGATCCAATTTAAATCAGACATAACCCTGGAATTTTCACGTATGAAAATAAATATATTTCTTATTTTGTTTAAATAATTTTGCTCTGGCGTTCTGCCATTTTCAAAAATGTTTTTAAATATCACATATAAGAACTAATGCTGTAAAGAAGAATATAAAGAGTTCTTGCTTTGGAGCAGTAGGAAAGGCAGATTTTTTAAACAAAGGACAGTGTAATGCCTGCTAGCATAAAGGTTTTTCAAAAGTCTATGGGGCAAAATACAGCTTTTCTGGGAAACGTACAGGAACTGGAAAGGTTAATTATCAAGGAGAATAATTAATTGCTCTGGAAAAAATTGTCAAAAGTTAATAGAATAAGTAAGTTGACAAGACCAGAAAAAAATGTTCTGAAAAGCCTCAAAGTAGACTACAAAATCTGTAGCAATAGAAGTTAATGTAACAGGAAAAAAATGTTCAGTAATGTAATCCAAATCTTCCTCTTAAGCCCTCCTCACTCCCTGTACTTACTACTTTAATGTAGTAATGCACTTTGCAATGCCTACTCATAATTTCCCTGAAGTATGTTCAGCCTTCTCATTGGTTGTTCATGTTTCATTATTAGGCATAAGAGCTCAGAATCACAATGCATAGAAGTAAATGCTTGGTCATTTTATGAACAAGACAATCAAGTAAATCTTATACATCTTCCGTTGAAATCTAAACAATCATAGTTCTTCATTAAGGTGAAACAAAATGTCAAATGTAGTTTCAAGACTCAGTTTTCTTCTTAAAAGGTACAATCATGTAATGAATCACCTTGATCATCAAAAAAGATTTTTATGGTAGTGTTATCACTAGCTTAAACATCTGACTCTGCAGATGAAGTTTTTCCTTTATTAAAAGATTGAAATAGCCTCTTGAAAAAATATTACCAGAATAGAAAATCCGTTAAGAAGTATATGGCTTCTCAGACTGTCTTGGTAATAAGCAATATCCAAGGCATTCTTTTAAGAAAGAATCTTCTCAGGATGAATAGAGAATTCTTTAAAAAAAAAAAAAAATGGTGACAATGATAGTTGCTATCAGAGTACATTTCACCTAGGATTAAAAGATAATGAAAGGAGACAGTAGTGGGTAGACTGATATTCATCTATGCCCTTAAAGGAGGACGTGTGAAATTTTTTATTAAAGAACAAAGTATGTAGTAGAAACTATTAAATTCTACTTTTATAATATGAAATGAAGTTGAATATAAGTTTAAATGAAAATGCTGAAAAATGAATAAGCTATATTTTTTATAACATTGAGGCAACGGAGAACAAAAGGCAGAAAGCTAGAGAGAGAAAAAAATAGATGAATAAAAGAACTTATTTCCTAAGAACCTTAGCCAAGACATAAATCAACTGAAATACTGAAACGTCTAATATGGATAAATAGGACACTAACATTAGGGATGATGGGGTGATTCAGAGAGGAAACATTTAGCAATATTTTTCATTAGGATATGAATTTTACTGAGGATATGTAAGTTCAGAGAGGAGCAGATTACTTTTCAAAAGCTTCAAATCAACCAATAACTTAGTAAAAGAAGTAGGGGAAAAAATAAAAACTTGGATTTATAAGGGCTCTTTATTCTGAGGGATTCAAAATGCTTTATATCAATATATGCTGCTCCTCTCTTTAGGTTTTAAAGTACTTACTTTTAGAGGTAAATTAGTACTTTCCAGGTATTTGAGATCATGTCACTTATTAGTACCTCATACACTGAGCAATGCTGAGATTGCCTGAAGTGAGTAATTGACATAACTGACACAGTATTCAGGGAGATAAATTAAGTGACACCCATAAACATTACAATTACTGAGAGCATCTCTGTATAATACAATAGATAATTCTTGTTGCTCACTGCAATCTAGGATATTTTCATATCTTAACTCTTGAGTCCTCTTGATAATATTATGAGATGGCTGTTATTGTCACTGTTATTTTACAGATGAGGAAAATGAGGTGCAGATAGGTCTAGCAACTTTCCCAGGTCATAGTACCTGACAAAGCCAGGATCTGAACCACCTGTCCAGCTCTCATGTCCTTAACGGTGATGCCACTCTGCCTCTTCATATAGTCTAGATTTGGTCAAATATGGGCATTCAAGACAATGACAGAAAAATGTGGATTCTTCTGGCTCTTATCTCTTTTTAAATTGGAAAGCAAAATGTTTTCCAGGACATCTTAAAAGAGTCCAGTGCAAAACACTTGCCCACTCCTAAATCAATCACTAGCACACATAAAGGGAATTATTAAGAATGGCTTATACCAACCCTACTTTATCCATGAATCATTTACTGGGGCTTGGCACAGTGTCAGAGTATTAGATAAAATCCTGTGCATTTTCTCCGATTCCCTCTTTCTTTCTCTTGGTCAGTGCTCTGTTCCCTTCTTGTCATTCCTCCACTTCCAGGTTATGAGGAAACATGGGGTCTGGCTTCCAGAGCAGCTGCTGAGGAGCCCCAGGACAAAATGCAAAAAACACGGAGGATGTAACCCTCCATTAGATAAACTTTAATCAGTGAGAAATGAGGGAAGCGAGTTAGGAGAGATCAGACGGACAAATCCTCCTCCTCCTCCCTTCACTGAACTGCTTGGAGAAGATTTCCCTTTGCCAAGGACCTGAAATGGAATCAAGGCACTTGCCAAACAGCCCATTACGGTCCTTCAGAGCTTCCTGTGAAGCAGCCATCACCACTGGCACAATATTAAATAGCTGTATATCTTCTGATCTTTCACGTGTCTCACTTCCTCTCTTGTCCTCATACTTACTTACCTAATTAGCACCTCTCCAATAATCACAGTTTCATCTTTATCTCAGGCTGTGCCTCTAGAGGACTGGGGCTAACATAGGACCAAATTATGTCAGTAGAAGTCAGGTTCCCTTACCAAGGAGGAAGAGATGTTTGTTCAGGCAGACAAAAGACCCATTCCATTGCTTCAAGTTAGAAACTGGCAGAGCCACTTCAAACTTTGGTTTATCAAACTCCAGATTCTCTATTTGGGAATAGCAAGATTATATTAACATAAGGGCACATGTAATCGTTGAACTTTGTGTTATAGAAATTCCAGGTTTAATAGCAGGACCAGATATTAGGTTTCCTCTGGCTCCTTTTTATGTTCAGAGGAAAAAAAAAAAAGATAGATTCTAGGAACCTTTCCCCTTGAGACCTTACCTGCCAATCCTGGTAATTATTCCCAGTCTGAGAGTTTGATGGACACTTGTCTTTCCCTCCTTAGTAGCTACAATTAATGTTCTGTGCTGCACAACAGTCTCCTGGAATGAAAATCATCTCGATGGTGACGCTTTATTGCTCCGGTTCACCAGGTGTGCCCTCACAGAAAGTGGGAAATTGAATTATATAAAAAGCATGCACCTTAATTTATAGTCTGAAACAATATTATCCATCAGCCTACTCATATGCAATAACAATTAGAGATACTAACAGTGACAGAATGTTAAGTCTAACTTCTATTTGATTTTGGACCTATGATTGTATATCATTATTTCTATCAATTACCAGTTAATATTTTCAGATCTATCATAAATTTCATTAACTCTTACTGTCCCTGTGATGGTCAAATTGTAAAGGCATGGGATAGCCAAGTGAGGATGGGTGGGATTCTCAGCATCAGAGGTGATATTAGTGTCTCTCAGATTGCCATTTTATCAGAAGCAGTAGCTTTCTGTACCTAAAGCTGCAGAGAATAGATGGGTTGATTTGTAGCCAGTGGAATAGAAGAGGTGAATGGGGATCCATAGAGGCCAGTGGAGAGTGATAGGCTGGTCTGATTTGTAACTGATCTGCATTGGTAACTGGAGTGAGTTTCACCACTGCCCATTATGACCCCAGTGCAGACACTGCTGGGGACCTTTCCTCTCCATAAAACCACAAGCTTTTTGAGATTCATGGAACAGGTTTTTTGAGACCATAGGGCCATTGAAAGGGAATTTCTACTTGGAGTAGTTCACTTAATTTTGGCTAAGTCTCTACCCTTGAGCAGATTTCACCTCTGCAGGACAAGCCACTGGTGATACTCAGGAAACAGTATAGGAAAATCCCATCAAATAGTAATGAGAACGGTTAATGTCAACACAAGTGCTCTGTGATGGTGGTGGTCACTTGAATGGTGATAGTGACTCTGCCAGCGCTGGCTTGTCCCCATTTAGGTCCTGTTTTTTTTAATTGAAGTATAGTTGATTTACAATGTTATGTTAATTTCTGATGTACAACAATGTGATTCAGTTTTATATATATATATATATATTTTTTTTTTTTTTCATATTCGTCTCCATCATGGTTTTATTACAGGATATTGAATATAGTTCCCTGTGCTATAGTAGGACCTTGTTGTTTATTTTATATATAGTAGTTTGTATCTGCTGATCCCAAACTCCTAATTTATCCCTTCCCGGCCCCCTTTCCCCTTTGGTAACCATAAGTTTGTTTTCTATGTCTGTGAGTCTGTTTCTGTTTTGTAAATAAGTTCATTTGTATCATATTTTATATTCCACATATAAGTGATATCATATGGTATCTGTCTTTCTCTTTCAGACTTACTTCGCTTAGTATGATAATCTCTAGATCCATCCATGTTGCTGCAAATGGCATTATTTTATTCTTTTTTATGGTTGAGTAGTATTCTGTTGAGTATATGTACCACATCTTCTTTATCTATTCATCTATCGATGGACGTTTAGGTTGCATTATGTTCCTGGTCTTGGTGCCATATGGTTCCAGGCCATGCCTTGATGCTGATTTGGATATATGGACACTGCTTATAGGTATACAAGTTCTGCTGTCCATGATTTTCCCTGTTAGTTTTCTCCAGTCTTATCCACTAGGATGTCCCTGTTACAGTTCCTCATCTTAGGCTCCTACTGGTTTTTCCATGTTCACATCTTACCCATTCTCTTCTCCTCCTCACATGAAATTTATTTGGTGTCTGGAGAGGGTGGGTCAGCTTGGATTTTCCAGTATTCTCTGCAGTATTTTGTTAAACATTTATGCACTACCCTTTATGGTAGGGAAGTTATTCTCTCAACCATATCTTGCTTTCGCAAAACAAAACAAAGCAAAACAAAAAGAACTTTCACAATTTTTCTTTCTGATGTAGGATTCAAGAACCTATTTTGGAAATTCAAATGAGAATACTTCCATTTCTTTCTTATTGAATTTCTACTCTAGCAAGGCTAACTCTCTTCATTATAAGTGATTACTAGAAAAACTAAGATTAAAATTTTAAGCTGTTTTCTTCAAAATGCATGAGTGACTACTCTCCCAACATACATATGTGTGGAGAGAAAATTTGCAAGTGATGCTCCCGTCAAGAGTTGTCATAATTACAACATTAAGGTTAATTTCTGTGTGTTTTATTCCTCCTTTTTTTTTTTTTACTTTTCTCCTTTATTCCCTTTATAATGTACTAGTAATATTCCTGTACTCCCAAGAATAGCCCCTCACTCTACCCTGGTCATCCAACTAACACTTGAGAATTCTTTTTATAACATGCATTATAAAATTATATCTTCATTAACGATACTTATCATGCTAATAGACAAACAACAGTGTTACATGGGTCGAGAGATGCTAATGAGATATTGAGTATTTTATTTAATGCTGAGTACTAGCTGAAGCACACATACTTTATCTACATTTTTTCACTTAAATATGTTGGAACAGTTAATGCTGTATTACAGACTAAGGAATTTGTGACAAATGAAGTTTTGCTTATTGCGATGGTGGTTATTATTATCAACATCTACCATATGGGATTACCCAGTGAGCCAGTTAACTAAGCATTATTTCTTTTTCTCAGTGCTCAGAAATTCCACATGTGACAAATAATGAGTGTCTTTTAGAGTCATGATTTGAAAGGGATTTTTAAAAGCTTGTTAGATTATTAAAATATTATTGATCTGAATCTCATCAAACCTTTAGATGTGAGTCATAACAGTTTGGGGGAAATGTAGATAGAAGAACCTGTTCAGTAAACACTCTGAGGGTGCAATCAGCCGAATCCAGAATGAGGGAAATTCTGTAGAGCAGAGCAGTTTTTTCAAAAAATACACATCTATAAAACAGGAAGCTGTTAGAGATTAAGAGTTTTGAAGAAATATTAACAAATACCATAAGTGGACCTTATTGTTTAAAAAAAAACTGAAAAAGGCATTTAATTAAAAATTAGGGAAATATATGTTACCAGATTATATGAAGGAATTATTGTTAAACTTTGCTAGGTATGAAAATGGTACTGTGATTTATATTTTAAAAAATATCTGTTAGAAATGCACACTAAAATGTAAAATGGGATGATATATGTAAGATATGCTTTTAAATACTCCAGAAAAATGTTGTATATAAATAAAATAATCAATTACCTAAATACATAGATACATATGTACATACATACTTAGATGCATAAGTATCAATAGATACATAGAAAAGAATGAGTCATGTTGCTAAGTATATCCAAATGTCATATAAAAATTATGTTTTCTAATAGCAAGTGGTCTTAAAATGACTTTCTTGTAGAAATGAAGGCTCTTTGTGTTCTTTGAGACTGTTAGTATTTATAACTACTGTTTCTAACTTAGGGACATATGTAAAGGCCATTTAGCACAGAGAAGTTTCTTAGGAAGGTAAATAGAATATAACTTACAGCCTTGAATACTGAAACAGTGCAACTCATTTAGTCACTGTAACAGCTACAAAATCCTTAAAAAAAATATACTGTGAGAACACTACTCTTAAAAAGCTTTTATTTCTTCTTTACATTTCAGAGCAGTTGTAATCCAGGTTAAAATCAACTATGCAGAGCCTCTAGCCAGAAGATAACATCTGAAAATACCTGTTATGTTTGTCCTTTTAATCAAACATTTGTTCAATATATAATTTTAAAATTAAAAGTATTTTTGAAGAAGAAACATTAATATAATACAAATAGGTATTCTATTGATACAGGATTCATTTATCCTGCTTTATAACGAGTTCCTAATTGTAAATTTTAATAATAAATTCAGATAGTCTGTAATCTAGCAAGGACATTTGAATAATTGTCAACAGAGCCTTACACATCAAGTATAGCTTTACTGTGGTCTTTCCATCTTATCAGTGGGACTTATTCTCTAGTATGTTGAGACTAGGTCCTCTCACAAAATGATGCTCTTAAAGCCACACCCACCTAAATTAAACGGTCATGTACCTTTTATCATGGTTTTCAAAATTTCTTAAAACTTAACAAGATTTCTGCTTTGAACCATGAAGGATTAACTGCTATGGGAATTGAACTGTTGTAAACAACTAGAAACGTAGAGAAAATACATTAAACAACACTTCTTCAGACATTGGGTAATGGACTCAATATGGCAGTGATCTGTGAGAAAAGGGAAGCAAGCTAGGTTAGCTCTGTGATTGCCCTCACAAACTGACTGGAGGTAATTTTCAGGTGACAGTGCAGGAAGGAAGAATTCAAACAGAAGTCCAGAAGTCCTGAGGAGTTACGGAGACAGAGGTTGAAGTTCAGAGAGGCCAGATGGCTGGTTTGGGGAAGAGGGAGCTGCAAAGTGAGAGATCTTTGGAGATTGGCAGAGGGATCCTTCAAATTTCTGGCTGAATACTCATCAGCACATCTGTGGTGGGAAACTCCACAAGCTCGGGAAAGAATCATCAAAAACCAGCAGGGCAGGCAATCTCCAAAGCTCACATATGGCTTGGAAGAGATTACATTTTCATCAGCCAGAGGGAAGAGATGTCTTAATACCTGGGGCATCAGGTACAATACTCAGAAAGGTCTTTTTATTTTTTACAAGAGTTTGTGTAGAATTGGTATTATACTTTCCTTAAGTGTTTGGAAAAATTCTCCAGTGGAACCATCTGTGATATGTGCCTGCAGTTTTCTTTGTTTTTTTAAATTTTTAAAAAAATTAATTAATTTATTTTTATTTTTGGCTTCATTGGGTCTTCTTTGCTGTGTGCAGGCTGTGGCGAGCGGGGGCCACTCTTCCCTGCGGTGCACAGGCTTCTCTTTACAGTGGCTTCTCTTGTTGTGGAGCACGGGCTCTAGGCACACGGGCTTCAGCAGTTGTGGCACGCGTGCTCAGTAGCTGTGGCACACGGGCCCAGTTGCTCCGCAACATGTGGGATCTTCCCGGACCAGGGCTTGAACCCGTATCTCCTGCATTGGCAAGTGGATTCTTAACCACTGCACCACCAGGGAAGCCCTTGGAGTTTTCTTTTAGGGAAGGTTTAGGTTTGTTGTTTACTAGAGTTTCAGTTACTTTAATAGATGCAGTGCTATTCAAGGAATCTATTTCTTTTTGAGCAAGTTTTTTTTTTTTTTTTTTTTTATTATTTTTAAATTTTATTTATTTATTTATTTATTTATGGCTGTGTTGGGTCTTCGTTTCTGTGCGAGGGCTCTCTCCAGTTGTGGCAAGTGGGGGCCACTCTTCATCGCGGTGCGCGGGCCTCTCACTATCGCGGCCTCTCTTGTTGTGGAGCACAGGCTCCAGACGCGCAGGCTCAGTAGTTGTGGCTCACGGGCCCAGTTGCTACGCGGCATGTGGGATCTTCCCAGACCAGGGCACGAACCCGTGTCCCCTGCATTGGCAGGCAGACTCCCAACCACTGCGCCACCAGGGAAGCCCTGAGCAAGTTTTAATGACGTTTATTTTCCAAGGAATTTGCCCATTTCATCTAAATCATTAAATTTACTGTGACAGATTTGTTCATAATTATTCTCTTATTATTCATTTAATATCAATATTTTATAGGAATATTTCCTCTATCATTTCTAATATTGGTAGTTTGTGTCTTGTAACTTTTTCTTCCTTGATGACTCTGGCTAGAATTTTATGAATTTTGTTCATCTTCTAGAAAAGTCAGCTTTTTATTTCATTGATTTTTCTGTATATTTTTGGTTGTTTGTTTCCAATTTCATTGATCTTTTACTTTGATTTTCTCTTGATACTTTCTCTTGGGATTAAAAAAATATTTATAAAAAGGCTTCAATAAGAAAAAGATTTTTGCTTGCATATCTTTAAGGGTTGGGATGATATATTAGTTTCTATTGCTGCCATAACAAATTACCACACATTTAGTAGTTTAAAACAGCAAGAATTTATTCTCTTACAGTTCTGGAGGCAAGAAGTTTGAACTGAGTTTTAATGGGGCTGCAATCATGTCAGCAGAGCCTTCCTCCTTCCAGAGGCTCTGAGGGAGAATTTGTTCTTTGCCTTTTCCAGCTTTTGGCGGCTGCTGGCCTTCTTTGAGGTGTGGTCACATCTCTCCAGTCTCTGCCTTCATAGTCACATTACCTTCTCTTCTTCAGCCAATCTCCCTCTGCCTCCCTGTTATAATACTTGTGATTAAATGTAGGGCCCATCCAGATAATCCAGGAAAATCTCCCCTCTCAAGGTCCTTTTATTTAATCACATCTGCAAAGCTCCCTTTTCCATGTAAATTAACTTCCCAGGCTCCAGGGATTAGGAATTTGAGATTTGGGGGATTATTATTCAGTTCACCATAGGTGATTATAGCTGTAGGGTGAATTTCAAGAAGTGAAATTGCAGAGTCATATTGCAAATCGTCCTCGAAAAAGTTGCAACCACTTATAATATTCTTTCATGATTAGGTTAAACATATCTTGTGGTCTTCTGGTCTTAAAAGTCATGCTTAAAAAGTACTTTACAAAATGGTGAAGAGATAAAATGAAAATGTTCTCAACCTTACTAATCATGGGGGAAGTGCAAATCAAAATCACAATAGATATCACTTCACACCTGTTAGGATATGCTATTTTTTAATTCATTTTTTATTAAGTATAGTTTAATTACAATGTTAATTACTGAGGATATGTTTTATTAATAAAAGTTAATAGGTGTTGGCGAAGGTGTGGGAAAATCTGGAACCTTTGTACAGTGTTGATGGGAATATAAAATGGATCAGCTATTATGAAAAAAAGGACTTTATATTCTAAGCAATAAAATGTATACATTTTCATCTATTATTTTTAGGAAATCCATCTTAAATATATCTGAAGTTTACAAATGTTGATGTATTGGGTTGGCCAAAAGGTTTGTTCAGTTTTTTCCCTAAGATGGCTCTAGTAGCACTTAGTTGTCTTCAACTTCATCTGAAGTAATTTTGTTAGAATTGTATGTGACAGCTATCATATTGGCATGCATTTAAAAAAAAACTTATCAAAATTGGTCAATTTTTGTGTAGCCATTTTAATATTGAAGATGGAGGAAAAAAAGCAACATTTTTGGCATATTATGCTTTATTATTTCAAGAAAGGTAAAAACGCAACTGAAACTCACAAAAAGATTTGTGCAGTGTATGGAGAAGGTGCTGTGACTGATCAAACATGTCAAAATGGTTTGCGACGTTTCATGCTGGAGATTTCTTGCTGGACGATGCTCCATGGTTGGGTAGACCAGCTGAAGTTGATAGCGATCAAATCGAGACATTAATTGAGAACAATCAACATTATACCACAAGGGAGATAGCCGACATACTCAAAATATCCAACTCAAGCGTTGAAAATCATTTGCACCAGCTTGGTTATATGAATCGCTTGGATGTTTGGGTTCCACATAAGTTAAGAGAAAAAAACCTTTTTGACTGTATTTCTGCATGTGATTCTCTACTTAAACGTAATGAAATGTTTCGTTTTTAAAACAAATTGTGACAGGCGATGAAAAGTGGATACTGTACAACAATGTGGAATGGAAGAGATCATGGGGCAAGCAAAATGAACACCACCAACCACACCAAAGGCCAATCTTCATCCAAAGAATATGATGTTGTGTGTATGGTGGGATTGGAAGGGAGTCCTCAATTATGAGCTCCTTCTAACCAAACAATTAATTCCAACTAGTACTGCTCCTAATTAGACCAAGTGAAAGCAACACTCAACAAAAAGCGTCCAGAATTAGTCAATAGAAAACACATAATCTTCCATCAGGATAACTCAAGACCACATGTTTCTTTGACGACCAGGCAAAAACTTACAGCTTGGCTGAGAAGTTCTGATTCATTGGCCATATTCACCAAGCATTGCACCTTCGGATTTCCATTTATTTCAGTCTTTACAGAATTCTCTTAATGGAAAAAATTTCAATTCCCTGGAAGACTGTAAAAGTCACCTGGAACAGTTCTTTGCTCAAAAAGGCAAAAAGTTTTGGGAAGATGGAATTATGAAGTTGCCTGAAAAATGGCAGAAGGTAGTGGAACAAAAGGGTGAATACGTTGTTCAATAAAGTTCTTGGTGAAAGTAAAAAATGTGTCTTTTATTTTTACTTAAAAACCGAGGGCACTTTTTGGCCAACCGAATAAAATTAATTTGTGTATTTTAATGTGAAGACATCTTATTTACTGAGAATTTTTCCTTTTATCATTTTTAAATATCTTTATCATTTATTTTAATGCTTACTAGCTTTTATTTCATTTTGCCTAATATTAATATCCTAATTTTGTTTTTATTTTGAATGAGTTTATTTGGTGTGTTCTGTGCCCATGTTTTTGCTTTCAAGCTTACTATTTAACCTTGATTTACATATTTCTGCTATGTAACTTGAAGCTAGGTTGTTGTTGCTGTTTTTGCTTTTTTATAAGTGAGATTTTTCAAATGTATGTTTGACTTGACTCAGCTTATTTCTTTTTTTCCTTTAATTGTCATGCTATATTCTTATTTTCCTTCTTCTGTTACTTTGAATGTACATAGTTTTAATTCTTCTGGTGGTTATGTTCTTTACTTTAAATGATGTATTTAACACCTTTTTAAACAATTATAGATGTTAGAAAAGAAAGAGTATCCTATTGCTTTCCTGATGACAATGAGAAAAATTAATGAGCTTAGAGATTGATCCACCACCTTTATCCTGTTATGCTCCTCCTGTAGCCACTTCACACGTTTTCTTATTAATTCATTCCATTATAGTCCACTGTAATTATATATAGTTACATTATAATTTCTTATATTATTTAGATGTATATCTGTATTTTCTCTTTCTGTGATGTATACCTGTATGGGATATGGGATTATCGATCATCCATCTATCTATCTATCTATCTATCTATCTATCTATCTATCTAAAAGAGACAAAGAAATAGGTGTTTACTAAAGGGGCAAATAAAAGGCTAGAAATTCCAAACTTGGAATAAAGGAGTAAGAAACTTTGGGTAATGTTCAAAAAAAAAAAAAAAAAAAAAGAAAGAAAGAAAACAAAACAAAATGAAAAGGTGATTGTTTATTGTTAAGAGCCTAATTTAATTTAATTCTATGAAATGCAATAGCCAAATCTTTGGTATCCATGATACTGTAGGAACTTGAATAGTTTTTTCATTGTTGTTTGTTTTAGATCTTTGTCTGTCTTCTTTATTTCTGTGAGTAGAGCATACACATACCCCCATACCACAATTTAACAGAACTGAAAGTTCCTGATTGCTTTCTTACAGAATTTAATAGAGTAGGAATCAAGCTGTGAGACATCATTTTATTCTTCAATTAATCAATTTGGAAAAAGAAAACTGTAATAAATAAGATTAGAGCACCGAGAAGAAAGCAGGTCATTCTCTGACACTAATTATGGCAGTGGGGGAATAGTTTCATAAGGGTTTCAAGCCTCAGAAATATCATCCCTTTTCAGAATCAACAATGAAAGAGTTCCTTATTCATGGATTTCTTTGAGACCCTGACAGTACCCCTAACTATACCTAGCTTCAACACATTATCTTTCTCACATAGCTCTTGGTGACTATACCAGTGTTCTGGGGGTGATCAAGACCTTATTTTAATAATCAAGCATGTGATTAGTTTTGTGGAGAACAGAATTACAGCCCTGGAAAGATACACATGGAGAGAACTGAAGCCTCCTGCAAATAACGACAGATGGAAAGCTGGAAGCAGATCCTCCAGGCCCAAATAAGCCTCAGATGACCTCAGTGCTGGTCAACAACTTGACTGCAACCTCAGGAGAGACCCTAAGCCTAACCACCCACGTAAGCCACCCAAGTTTCCTGACCCTTAGGTACTGTGAGATAATAAGTATTTGTTGTCTTCAAGTACTAAATTTTGGAGTAATCTATTACACAGAAGTTGAAGTCATACTATGGGAAGTCAGTCAGTGATAAAATGGGGAACAGGTACTGGGGGGAAAAATCTCCCTTGATGATATCAAGGATAAAAGTGGATTTCTTTTAACCTCCAAGGCTATCTGTCCTGTTCAATTCAGCAGTCTTTTTTTTTTTTTTTTTTTTTAGTGACTATCAGTTTTTGGCAAAGTGCTAGTGAGTTAAAGACTAAAATATAAAGACCACAATTAACATCTTTGTAAGTTATAATCTAGAAAAGTGTGCCTCTTAAATCCCCTCCTTTCTTCCCTCCCTTCCTCCTTCCCTTCCTTCCTTCCTGCCTTCCGTTCTTCTATCCATACCCCTTTTCTCCCATGTCTTTTCCCTTTCTTGATCAAGTATTAAATAGACTTCAGTCTCTCAATAGCATCCCTACTCCTACGTTCTAATAAAATTCAACCTTTTATTAAACACTGACTCTGAGGCATGCTTACTGTCAGACGATGATGCATTAATTAAAAAACCAAACCAAACATTAAAACCTCATTAAGAGCAATTGACTTAAGCTAAGAAAAAAAGAAATGCTATGACGACTTCTTTTTTTTTTTTTACAAATATTACTGATTTCATATTAGTTTTTAATTAAAATTGAAGCAGTGAGATTAAAACAAAAATGTAAAAGGAATATGCATATCCTTTTAACTGAGCGGCCATTTAGTCATATTGCATTTAGCTTAGTTATTTCAGATATGTTTGGTGACATGATCTGAAGTCTGTTGCATGTTTATAAACATAGACTGATGAGCTGACTGGGAACTCCAGGATGCTGGGGGGTGTTGCAGTTGACTGTGTACAGTCGCTTAGAATCCATGAGGCAAAGAGCAAATGGACTGAGAATGTGATGTGGGGTGACTGTGTAGCACCTGCAGGAGGTGCTAGAAGATTGTTTCCTCAGTAAGTCAGAAATCTGATATTGCTGAGAATAAACGAACTTCTTTAGAAACAGACTTAGAATAAATATTCACAAAAATCTTTCCCCGGGGCTTCCCTGGTGGCGCAGTGGTTGAGAGTCCGCCTGCCAATGCAGGGGACACAGGTTCGAGCCCTGGTCTGGGAAGATCCCACATGCCGCGGAGCGGCTAGGCCCGTGAGCCACAATTACTGAGCCTGCGCGTCTGGAGCCTGTGCTCCGCAACTAGAGAGGCCGCGATAGTGAGAGGCCCGCGCACCGTGATGAAGAGTGGCCCCCGCTTGCCACAACTAGAGAAAGCCCTCGCACAGAAACGAAGACCCAACACAGGCATAAATAAATAATTAAATAATTTTTTAAAAAAAAGAATATTAAAAAAAAAAAATCTTTCCCCTGTCAAGGCTTCTTTCAAAAATAAATCATAAAGCATTGGTTATTAAGAAGAAATAACTCAACACAAGCATATCTGTAAATTTCTGCTGGTTACATACACACACATGCACACCCAATTATATGTGTTTATATATATATATATATATATATATATACGCATGCAAATATGTTATATGTATCTATTTATATACATGTAAAGAGATATCTGTAAGTAATTAGATATTGGCAATATAAAATACATTTAATTAAGGTTTATACTTTTCTATTAAAATTATGTTTTTGAATCATTTATAGTGGTAAAAAAAAGTTTGTGAATCTTCTCAGTTTAGGTATGAAATCAAAGTTATTTTTTTCTTAAATTTTAAGCAACATCTGTTCTTAATTTTTTTTAGCTATTCTGTAGTTCAAAAGTATCATTGTATACTATTTAACATGGCACTTAGATTCAGAAACTATTCCTGTACAAACAAAAGTGACAAAATTCTTCTGCTGGTTGAGAATATAGTCATATATTTCTGCAGTATTATAAATATAGAAAAGTGTGATAATATTATAATTACTAGTTAACTTAAAAAAAAAATAAAGTGACATTTTAAATTTAGCTTTGGTCTCCTTTCCAGCCTTCATAATTCCCTATTTTTCTATTTAGATTTAATATATATTCTTCTAACAGGTCTATAGGGATCAGGAAATAGAAAAATATATATATGATCTATAGTAATATAATATATAAAATGATATAATTCACATGTATAATATATAACATAAATATACATTATATATATTATGTAAATATGGTGATAGTTTACATATATGCTCTTTGAAAATCTGGTCCTCTCCTTATGTAATTTATAGTCTAATGGTGGGATAGGCGTTAAATATATAATTCCATAAAATGTATATATTCATACCATTATATGTGCTATTAAATACATGATCACTGCTCTCAATTTATGTGCAATATTGGAGATGACTTCTGTGAGGCAGTCAAGGTACAGCTGAGTTCAGACAACTGCGTAAGAGTTGATTAGGCAAAGAGAAAAATGAATTTTGTTTCTAATGAAAGAGACAATATTACTAAGGCCTTGGGGGAACTTGGAATATTTGGAGAACTAAAGGAATTTCAGAGTGGCTGGGATGCTGAGACAACAAGAGAAAGAGAGGGATAATATGCCATCACAGGAAGGGATAAAACTATGTAGAGCATTAAAAGGAGATGTATATGTTTTTGTCTTTATCCTAATCACATTGAAGAATAATTTGAGGCATTTTATGGTGGACGTAGGAGGAGGGCTGGATGAAATTATTCATTTATTTCTGTTCTGTTTGCAGTGGAAAATGGACTAGAGAAAAATCAGATTAAATTGCTATTGAAATAATCCAAGCAAGAATTGACGCTAGGTTGGACTGACTGGTGGTAGAAGGCAGACAGAAGAGCATAAATTTGAGTTTTATTTGGGATACAGTGATGGGCTTCACTGTATATAAGATGTGAGGCGTGATCAGTGAATGGATGCTGGCCAAGTTTATCCACAAAAATTGATCAATTTATTCTCCCCATTTTTCCTCCATAAATCTCTCCAGTTCAAAAGCCAACTTTGGTTGAATTCTGTGAACAAATGTGTCCGTGCCTGTATAAAGGCAACCGAGTATTAGAGGAGAAAAATCATAAAGCCCTGATGATTCCTTTTATTTTAAAGAAATGATCATATTCTCAAATGAGCACTCAGTGCAGGTCAGTAATGATACTTAATTTCTCATTTAGTCTCTGAAAATGCTGTTCTATTATATATACTTCTTTCCTAGAATTAAATCCCCTTGAAAACCCCAGCTGAAGACAGTCATCTTCAAATAGATTAAGAGGATGCATGTAAATGGGATGCACTCATCTTCCAACCATCAAATTCTGTTTTCTGCATCTATAAACATTTTCTGTCTTCCCTCCTGTTTTTATAGATGGAAGAAGTGAAGTGCTCTGATCTATTAAAAAATTTAACCCCTCCAATTATCCAATTATACCCTCTTCTCTTTCCTCATGGATGTCATTTTTGCATTTATTATTATTCTTCCATATCACAAATTTTTTCACCTTTATTAGATCATGTATGTTTGCATAAAATGTGCTACTAGTAACTTTCATCTTTAAAACAGACTTTACCTTTTCTTCACACTATTCCTCTATTCCCTTTCCTAACAAAACATCTCAAAATAATTTTCTACACTCCTTGTCTTCACTTTCTCATTTCCCAGTTACTCTTTAACCCATTCCAACCTAGTGCTGAAAGGATAATGGTCAAAATTAGCAGTGACCTGTAAATTGTCAAATCCAACAGTCACTTCTCTGTCTTCATTTCACTCAGCATCTCTACAGTAGTCAGCATTGTTGATCACAGTCTCTCTTTATGATATACTTGAATCTTTTGCTACTGTGATAGGCTGAATAATGGCCCCACCCAAAGATATGCACATCCTAATCCCAGAATTTGTGAATGTGTTAAATCACATGGTAAATATGACTTTGCTAATGAGATTAGGATAAGGATCTTGAGATGGGGAAATTATCTTGGATTATCTGCGTAGAACTGATGTAATCAAAAGTCCTTACAAGAGATTTGCAGGAGAGTCACAGAAGATGTGACAATAGAAGCAGATGTGAGAGTGATGTGGGGACATGAGACAACGAATGCGGAAACCTCTAGAAGGTAGAAAAGGAGACAGATTCTTCCCTAGAATGCAGCCCTGACTACCCATTTTAGAATTCTGACCTCCAGAAATGTAAAAGAATTAATCTATATGACTTTAAGCTACTAAATTTATAGCAGTTTGTTACAGTACCAATAGGAAACTAATGCAGTTACTATTATGACACCCAATATTCTTATTTTTTTTCTTACCACATTGATCAATCTTTTGCCAGTTCTGCCTTCTTCTCCTGAAATAAATTTTGGGACTTGGTCTTGAGGCTTCATGTATTCACCATCTGTGAGCTTTCCTTAGGTGATTGCACAGTGTTTCAATGTCTTTAAATACATTCTATATGCTGATGACTCTCCATCTTCAACTTCTCACTTGATCTTGAGACTGAACTCAAACTGCCTGCTTAAAAGTTCTGTTTTATGTCTAACAGGTACATCAGACTCCACATGGCCAATATGAAAGTAGCTTAACCTTCCCTCTCTCTGCAAATGGCACCACTGTTTTTCGAGATACTCAAGACAATTCTCTAGTTATCCTACATGCAATCTAAGATCAAGTATTCTACCAAAATAGATCCCAAATCTGTCCACATTTTCCATTTCTTCTGCCACTATCTTAGGGCAAATCAAAAAATTCCACACTCAATTATTAAATTGTTTCCACTTTTCTTTTTTTTTTTCCTTTTTTTTTAAATCCTGTTGTCACAAAGGGATTTTTAAAATTAAACTGAGAATGATTTTACTCCTAGAAGTAAAACCCTTTAATTGCTTCCCATCTATCTTATAATTAAACCAAATATTTTCACTATAGCCTATAAAGCCCTACAAAGTTTCACTTCAAACACTAAGATTCCAAGATTGTAGGAAAAGATATTGGAAATGTAAGCATCGTATGAGGGACCCTTGATGCCTTACTAAAAATTTGAGCTTTTCTCTGTGGTTGAAAGTTTAGTCGTAAATAAACTTAAGAGAACTGACATTGTCAGATTTGCCTTTTTGAATGACTCTGATGCTGATAAGGAGAATTACTGAAATGAGAAAATATTGATACATAAATTACTGTGGAGCTTGATGCGGACCAGTGGGACCAACAGGTGGAAGTTTGTAGATGCCCAGTGAACTGACCCACTTTCTTGTCCTAATATTGCTACTCAAAGTTACATGATCCTCTTATTTGTACACCTAGAAATTTAGAGCTCAAAATAAACTTAGTGGTAACTAGATGATACATTTATTTTATAAATGAGAAAGCTAGATACTGAGGGGTTAGGAGACATTCTTGAAATCATGCACCTGCAGTAAAGACAGGTGCAATTTTGTAATTTTATATGTATGTGTATAATTTTATGTGTGTGTGTAATTTTATAGCTTATTAGACATAAGACTCTTACATCTTATAGAAGATTTTTTAACATCCTGAGATAACACCTAAGCGATTATTATTTTCCTCATTATCAGAAGAGGTAAGTAAAGTGTCTTGCCTAAGTGACATTAAGCAAATAGCAGAAGTAAAAAACTAGGACTTTAGATTTCCAGATTATTCGTCTTCCTCATTTTCTACTGTATTGTGTGAAAAGTTCAGAGGATGCATTGTGCCACCAGACCCTGAATACTGAATGTGATTTCTTCTCAGTCTCCTTATCTGCCTAATTTGAACCCCAAACATCTCAAGATAGACCCCCTAAGAATAGTAAAGAAAGAACTAGGCTCATTAACTTACATTTTACTGATGTGGAAGCATATTTTGCATTACAATTAAACTCAAATGTCACTACTTCATTTAACATTTTCTCTTCAAGCAGAAAATGTAAATGTCTATTAATGATATAATAAAAAAGTACAATTGCTTTTATGTTTAATACGTACTATCTATAATATTTTATTTATATAGTATTATGCTTTCCATTTAAGTTGTAAGGTATAAAATGATTCTCATTTATATTAGTGTTCCTCAGATAGTCTTTTAGAGAGGAATCCTAGGGAGACTGGAATCAGTCCTCAAATCATGAATACCAAGTAGATTCAGTGCAGCAGTGCTCACATCAGCTTTTTAAAACTGGGTTGGCAGTAAAATACCTGATTAGCATTGTGGGTTTTTAGGAAAGTTGGTTTCTACCTTCTAAGGAAAAAATGTTCATTGTTCATTTATTCAAGAATTATTTATTCAGGAGCAGTTAATCATAGTGATTCGGAACATAGAATCTCTCAAAACCTGCTTCTGAAACTTTCTAGATATGTAGTGCTGGACAGGTTACTTAACCTTTTTATGACTTAGTGTTCTCACCAGTAACCCTCCTCATGGGGTAGTTGTATTAAATGAACAGATTTTGTAACACATTTAGCATGAAAATATGATTTTGTAAAGCCCCCAGGAAATATGTTAATTATATTATCTTTTGTAAAAGAATTAAAACAGACATGATAGAAGTGTGCCCCCTCCCTTTTCCCACAGCCCAAGCCCTCTTTCTGTTTTTGTTTTTTTTTTTGCTACCTGTTCCTCCCTGAACCTTGAGGAAAAGACAAACTACAAGGCTTACAAAAACAGCTCTCAAAGGAACTGTTTGGGGATTGCACTAGTAATCCCAGGCACGGGGGACAAAGCCATCTGAACATTTCCAGCACTTATAGACAGTGGACACTGCAACCTGATTCTAAACCACAGTGAAATGTACTCTCTCTTTCTTGCCCAGTGAAACTTCAAACGTGCTTTGGCTCAGGAAATTGTCTGGTCTTCACCTGCTTCTTGATGCATATCAGGTCAATTAAGTCCTTAAGCTCAATTTTTGTAACATAAACTATCTTTTTTCTTGACACCCTCCATGAGAATGTAAGTTCACTAAAAGTAGGCATTTCGATTATTTTCTTCACTCATATATCTCCAGTGCCTAGAACACTTGCTAGCGCCTAGAAGATGGTCACTTTGTATTTGTTGAATGAAGGAATGAATATCTATATTGTGCCAGGAACTAAGGTAGTCCGTTGTGATTTAATGATGTACAGGGCTAACGAAAGTTTTCCACTCAAGGGTCTTACCATTTAGTGAGGTAGACAGCAAGTAAACAATCAATTGCAAGTCATAGTGGTAAGGGCTTCAGTAGAGATCATCTGCCATCAGGTGTGTGTGTGTGTGTGAGTGACAGAGAGAGAGAAAGGGAGGGGGAGAGAGAGAGAGAGATTGGAAAGTATAATCACTGCCTAAGGATGCTGTCCACTGCCCAAGTCATGTGCCCACAGAGCGTGAATATGTAGGAGATATCTTTTGTAAAATCTCACATATATATCATATGAGCTTGTTTGGAGCTCTAGAGGCCATCAAACCCGAGAAGGGATACAAATAAAAATATACACAGGAAAGGCATACAAGAAGTGTTAACAAATTCTTTGAATATGAAGCACGAGTAGTAATCAAAGAAGGAAGAGATGATGAACAAAGAGAAAGAATGTTACAGTCAGATGCAATAATAACATGGCAAATAAAGTTTATCAGCTGTTTCCTACCACTTAGCTGGATTGTCTTGAAACAGCAGAGAAGTAGGAAGACCATGTTCAGTTGACTGAAAATAGTTCAGTGTGACCAGACCATGTATAATGAGGGGGGGAGATGAGGTTAGAGAGGTAAGAAGCTTCTAAAGCTTAAAGTAATGCATTATATTCCATATTAAGTATTAAAGTTCAGTGCAAAAAACAAAACCAAAAGAAAAAAAACACAGAAAACCAGAAAAACACAAAAAACTGAGTCGTCAAAGGTGCAACATTGTTGGATTTTTTGCTTTTGAAAACTAATCAGGGCTGGAGTGCAGAAAATGGATTTTAAGTGGAAAAACCTGAGGCAAAGAGAACAGGAAGATGGTGAAAAATTCAGGAGATGCTGAAATAGAGTAGAAATTTAAATGAAAGAAAGAGAATGGGTGGATTCAAGAGTTATTTAGGAGATGGAATTTACAAAAGTCTTTTAAAACATTTTGACCACAGGCTAAAATAGAAAATATGCTTAGTGTCACTTCTCATTATACACACATGCATATATATCTGAAAAGTGTTAGTTTCAGGCAATATATGCCCTATAGATTCTGATATTTTCTGTTCAATTTTTTTATTAAAAAACATTTTTTTTAGTCACAAGGTTCATTTACTTTAAAATGTTAGACAGCATTTGAATAGGGCATTGTTTGTGTTGGCCAAGAGAAAATCGGCTTTAAAAGGCTGAAAACAGTGGATTAGAGGGCTTTAGGAATACTTTTATTTTTGTTAATATAAACTGAAGTAGTAGCACTAAGAGGGTATTTCAAATGATAAAACAGGGAAGAGGGTGCCATGAAACGTGGCTGGGGGAGATGATATAAAAGCAAGAGAAGTCTCCTCAGCTCTCTCTCTACTCCACAGAGGGGAGAGCCGGCCCCATTCGAACACGGGATGTGCCATCCTGTCTGTCCATATGCGCACCCTTGGCTCAGTGGCTACACCTTCTGTTCTTACTAGTAGTGCTCTAAGTACTTTAAGGCCAGAACCTTTAGATGTTCCCACAAAGTTGTATTCAACCTCTTTTCTTTGTTAAAAACTAATTCTAGACATTTGTTCCTTTATACTCATCCTTCAGATCATGTAGCACAAAGCAGGTCACTCAGCAGAGGCGGCAAAATGATTGATTGGTTCGTTTCCTCATCCTGCTTGTCAACTGCCTATAGGCCTATGTGTGTGTTATATCAAATAATAATCACATGTATCAATTATATAAATGCAAATTTGTATGTGTATACATACATCATATGTGTGTATATCTGTATCAGTATCTTGTATTTATTAACTGATATTTTTTTGGTCAGCACAAGATTTTTTTAAATTAAGATTTTAGGTTTTTAGAGTAGTTTTAGGTTCTGCAACCTTGTTATAATAGCTTATCAGTTAAAGGAGTTTTTTTTTTTTTTTTTGCTAGATTCGTTTAGATTTTCTGCATAGACAATCATGTCATCTGAGATTCTTATATATCCCTTTTTATCGATATATCTTTTTCTTGCCTTATTGCATTAACTAAAACTCCCAGTACAATGTTGAAAAAGAATGGTGAGAGAGGACATCCTTGCCTTATACCTGTTCTTAGTGGGAAAGTTTCAAGTTTCTTATCATTAAGTATTATGTTAGCTGTAGGTTTTCATAGATATCCTTTGTCAAGTTGAAGAAATATCCCTCTAGTCCTAGTTTACTGAGAGTTTTTATCATGAATATGTGTTGAATTCTATCATGCTTTTATTACATTTATTGATCATATGATTTTTTCAGCCTGTTGTTATGATGGTGTTCTAGTTTACCTTAAAAATACTGATTATTATCCACTCAACTAATTTTATGATCCACTATAGGGTCATATTTTTTAAAAAGTCATTCATCTATGTGCATGATTGACTGGATATGATGGGTTGTTAAACAGAAATACAAGGGGGTAAGAGAAAAATTTCTTGTTGAGATACCTGTATAGATGATAGAACCCTTTTTTTAAAAGAAGAGGAGGCTCAGATTTAGGGTTGTGTATATATCTTTTGTCATCTATGCGATTTTCATTGGAGGTGTCTAGTGCATGGCTATGTATTCTGGAATTTACGGAAAAACTTTGGACTGGATAAGGATACTGAATTTCTTAGTAACCTATGAATCAAGACAGTTCAAATTCTGACTAGAGTGTTTAACAGCTGTCAAGCAGTGGGCAAATTAATTTTATTCTTTCTAAGCCTTTTTTCTTCATATCTATAGTGAAATAAATGGGTGATTGTCAGGATTAGATTGCAATAATGCCTGTGGAGTGTTTAGGACATAACCGGTACATGTAATTGCTCTCTAAATATTGGCTATTATTATTAATTCTACTATTTCTAAGAGTCCCTGGATGCAGTGTAGATTAGCAGTTAGGAGACTGCTTCATTTCCTGCTGAGAATAATCAAGTGCCATGCATGTTTTCAACATGTCCCTGCTTGTGTAACCTGATCACAACTGATTGTTAATTCCTGACTGCAGCATTGTTAAGGAATGAATCTCAACCGCTAAGGGATTTCTCCACTTTAGCCCAATCTATCTGACAAGGAAACCTGGGATAAGAACCAAATAATGGTACTTCAGGGCTATAAATAATGCAACTAATAATTAATGTTGGCTTAAAGGAGTTGCTATTTTTTACACAACAACAAGTGTACAGGTAGGAGTTAGTTCAGTTGTTTAACAGTGCAACCATGGACACAGTCTTCACCTATCTTTCTGCTCTGCCATCCTTAATGTGTTGGCTTCAGTCATTATACTTGTTGCCTGATGGCTTCAAGGTAACTGCTCTAGTTTCAGACATCTTATTTGCTTTCAGATAAGTCAGAGGGATGAATGGGAAGGATCATATGACAGTTTGCATTCTGTTTTTATCGGGAAAGCAAACGTTTTCCTAGAACATCACCCAGACATCTTATATCTGGACTTGGTCTAAATTGGTCACATCTCACTAAACAGAAGTCTAGAAAACTAGGGAAAGGTATTGCTGTGACTAGCTTTGACAGTGGTTCTCAACTTTGGCAAGACGTTAGAATCATCAGGAGAGCTTTAAAAATGCTGATTCCTGGGTTCACTTATTCAAGCCTTGAGTTAGGTTTATTGCTGCCTTAAACAGAGTAAGGGTCTTGTTCCACTGTTCCCTTTTTGCACATGATGTACCTTGGAATTGTGTGGTACAGAAATTGCATAATAACTCAGAAATCCCTACTGTTAGTAAGCAGTAAAGGGAAAGGAATACTGTGTGAGCAATTAAATGTGTTTGCACCAGTGGCTAATACAAAGCCTGGCACATAGAGCCTGCTTAATCAAATGGCTGGATGAGATCCCAGAAATGGACAGGAGCCAATTCCTATGGCAGTTACTTAACGGATTTGGCTGGAGAATGTATGATCTTAAGACAGTTTTTTTTTTTTTCAGAAAGGTTATACCCCTTTACCAAATGTTTTCAATAGATTTTTTTTTCTGAGATATACATTTTAAAGTAATAACTAGAATTATGACTTATAACATTATACCAGAACATATAAGATTTTTAGAAATTTCATGTAATGTCTGAAACATTTATATTAACATATTTCCATACAAATAACCCAATGAAACTTTAGTATTAGTTGTTTTGTTTGTTTTTTTATACTGCAGGTTCTTATTAGTCATCACTTTTATACAGATCAGTGTATACATGTCAATCCCAATCGCCCAATTCAGCACACCACCATCCCCACCCCACCGCAGTTTTCCCCCCTTGGTGTCCATATGTCTGTTCTCTACATCTGTGTCTCAACTTCTGCCCTGCAAACCAGCTTATCTGTACCATTTTTCTAGGTTCCACATACATGCGTTAATATACGATATTTGTTTTTCTCTTTCTGACTTACTTCACTCTGTATGACAGTCTCTAGATCCATCCACGTCTCAGCAAATGACTCAATTTCGTTCCTTTTTATGGCTGAGTAATATTCCATTGTATATATGTACCACATCTTCTTTATCCATTCGTCTGTCGATGGGCATTTAGGTTGCTTCCATGACCTGGCTATTGTAAATAGTGCTGCAATGAACACTGTGGTACGTGACTCTTTGAACTATGGTTTTCTCAGGGCATATGCCCAGTAGTGGGATTGCTGGGTTGTATGGTAGTTCTATTTTTAGTTTTTTAAGGAACCTGCATACTGTTCTCCATAGTGGCTGTATCAATTTACATTCCCACCAGCAGTTCAACAGGGTTCCCTTTTCTCCACACCCTCTCCAGCATTTATTGTTTGTAGATTTTTTGATGATGGCCATTCTGACCAGTGTGAGGTGACACCTCATTGTAGTTTTGATTTGCATTTCTTTAATGATTAGAATGTTTTCAATAGATTTTTAATAAATATTTTATCACTTGAGAAATTTTAAATTAGTTACATTATTTTTTAAATCAAAGAGATCATGTTCATCCTCATGTGAATGGCAAGATGACAAGTTATCCATGGCCAGAGAAGAATGGCCAGTCAGTTATATGAGGCAAAAAGCAGGCTTGGGCAAATCCCCGTGCCAGACCAACATTTAGAGGATGGACAGAGGAAAAGCGCCTGAGAAGTGACCCAAGAGATCACGAAACAAAAACATTCTCCATGGAATGCAGACTCAACAGTTTCCCTGCTGCTGACAGATTAAAATCGTAAGAATGTTGGGTTTATCTAGCAACCAGAATATCAGTGCGTAATTTATGCTAAAGTAGTTATTGTGAAGTACTTTAAGATAGAGTTAGAAAGTGGTTAGATGAATGAGAATTAATTGAGGGAATGAAAGATGTAGGGTTGAGAATTCTTTCAAGATTGTTACATAAGTAGGTGACGATAGTGATAGTGATAGTGCGGCAACTGGAGGAAAACGTGAGTTGGGAGAATTTTTATTCTTTAAGATGTGAGCTTATTTAAATTGTGATAAAAATGTGCAAAAAGAGAGGAACAAGGTGTACAAATAGGAAAGTACAGAAAAGAAAGGGAATAATATATAAAGGATAAGGCTCCTGAGGATAGGAACGTAGAAGTACGGAAAAGAGAAGGTGTGAGATTGTAATCCTTACAAAGGTCTGCTTTCAAGGTTGGCCCATGGTTGGCACCCGAGAATGTGGATTTCAGATTCTCCACCATGCCCAGTACTGATAAGAGGGGCTTGCAGTGCCTGAATTCTCTGTGCAAAAAATATGTTCTGTGCGGAGCATCTGCCTGCCTTCTGGGAGTCTGGGATTTTGGTATGTGCTAGGCAGAGTGTGCCTGCCTGAGTGACCAGCCCCCAATAAAACCCCTTGGTACTGAGACCCTAACAAGCTTCCCTGTTAGATAACATTTTACACGTCCTCATTTTTCGCTAGAGGAATTTGGGTACATTATGTAACTCCAGTGAAAGAGGACTCCTGGAAGCTTGTGCCTGGTTTCCTCTGGACTTTGCCTCATTCACCTTTTCCTTTTGCTGATTTTGCTTTGTATCCTTTCCTCTGTAATAAATCATGATCTGAGTACAACTATATGCTGAGTCTTGTGAGCCCATCTAGTGAATCATTGAAACTTGGGGTGGTCTTAGGGAGCCCAGGTACACCATGGGATGGAAAGCACAGTTTGTGGTAAGAGGTGAAGAATGCCTTTTCCATTGTAAGTGGTGAACAGAGATAGGGTCAGGATAACAGATTTTATTAAAGAAAGCTGGGAGTGTTTTGGATAGCTACCTGATGAAAGGGAATGAGGAAAACTTAGAATAAGATACTTGAAAAAAAGGAAGTAGGTTAAAAATAATCTGTATAGATTGAAATCTAACTAGAAAAATATAAATAGATTGAAAATGAGTACTTGTAGCCCAGCTTCATTTCATATCATGAATTTATAAGAATGCAGTTCTGTGTGTGTGTGTGTGTCTGTGTGTGTTTGTATATGAACACGTGCACTAATTCAGCAGCTCTGAGAATCCCATGTGCAGATCAGAGGAGTAGTGGTTGAACTGTTTCAAGGTAAGGGGTTTACTAAGTATTTGCAACATCATGATGGTAGGGACATTTATAAAAAAACCAGTTTATGTGATGAGTCATAGGGTTTTATATTTCCAGGAATGAAAATGTATCAAGGGAGGGTCTTACAGTTTTGTAGGAATATAGAGAAAAAGTGACTGGTATTCCTATGAGGAAGACTAGAATAAACTACTGAAAAACTGCAAATAAGGAAGGCTGCAGCTGAATGAGAAAACTGTAAGGGTGACAGTTGTGCATAGAATGGAGGCCCCTCCAAAAATAAATCCATATCCTGACCCCAGGAACCTGTGAATGTGACATTATTTGGAAAAGGGTCTTTGCAGATGTAATTAAGGATTTCAAAATGAAATCATCCTGGTTTATCCAGATGGGCTCTAAATCCAGTGACAGGTATCCTTATAAGAGATACAAGAGAAGATAAGATCCCATGGAGACAGAGGCAGAGATTGGAGTTATGCAGCCACAAGCCAAGGAATGTTTGAACCACCAGAAGCTGGAAGAGGCAAGGAGGGAATCTCCTCTAGAGACTGAAGAGGGAGTATAGCCCTGACACACCGTGATTTTTGGATTTCTGGCATCCAGAAGTGCGAGAGAAAAATTCTGTTGTCTTAAGCCACCAATTTTGTGGTAGTTTGTTACAGCAGCTCTAAGAAACTAACACAGTGACCATGGACATGGGAGAAGGATACTGAATCTGTCATCCATGTGCAGTTAGATCCGTATCGCTCAGAATGAAGATAAGATCTGGAGACTAGAAAAAGGCAAGCAGGGATAATATGCAATATATCAAAAGCAGTATATAACACAGTATATGCAATTGATTTGTAAATTATGAAATATTATGCAAGTGGAATTATTGGAGTTTTTAAAATGTGAGAGTATAATTTTATTAATTAATAACAGCTATTGTTTTATTTCAGATATCTTCCGTCACTTCATTAATTAATGACAAGGATCTGAATGCATTCAGTTTTACTTTTATATGTCTAAAAATGAACATCTGAGAATCCCTAAATTGGCATAATTTTTTCTGGGAAGAAAAAAGACCGCAACACTTTCACATGTGGCATGGCATGCTACCACCCTCAATTGCATCTGCTAAAATATTCCAATTCCTATATTTCATCTTGGGGGGTTTGGAGAAAATATTTATCATATGCCTGTCTCATATCATAAATCCTCATATCAACCCTCTTGGGACTGATATATCAACTCTTGCTCATGTCCAAAGAAATTATTGACCTTCGAAGCTTCATAGCTAGTCAGTTCTGGGCAGTCAGGAATTTAAAGCTAGGTTTGTTGAACTTCCAAGACTGTACTACTTCTCCTTCACCAGGTTTTCTTGAAGCAAGGAAGGAAGGTGCATGTTAGTTATGTTTTCTTCTTCCCATAAAAATGAGGGTTTTCCCTGGGTTTTGTGTAAAATGTCAAATGTGTGATTTAAATTATGAGCGGCTGCATTTTTAAACCTAACAAATGCTTGGTGGGGTCATTTTGCTTAATTATTGTGGCATCTTTGAAATATCATATCATTTTAGCACTTTCCTAGTCTATAAAATGATGTGATACATTTTAACAACTCTGTTTTATATTTGGCCTTTCAAAAGCATCATGCTTTATGGTCCATCAGCTACATAATGGCAATAAGCACAGATACTTTGTGCATGGCATAAACTGTACTCAGAGCCTTTCATTTCACTTGGATAGACTCTCTATAGAAAAAATAGATAAAATCTAAAGAATGCTAAGTCTAGGAAAATATATTAGTGGTACAATAGAAATAAATGCAGCAGGATATGTATTCTTTTTAATTAACTTTTTTCTTCATGTGGTCTAGTAGCCAGTTTATTCCAATAAGTCATGTAGCCACCATATCCTGATTTCCATGTAAAGGTTCAACTATTTGGAATGTAAATACCTTCATTAAAAAAACACATAAAATTTTTCCCTAAAGTAGTGGTAGTTTTATATTATTGCAATTGATGTCTTATCTATACCTAGAGAGATAGTCACCATGACAGTCTTCAGCATACTGATATATTTTTTTAAACATCTTTATTAGAGTATAATTGCTTTACAATGTTGTGTTAGTTTCTGCTGTATAACAAAGTGAATCAGCTATATGTATACATATATGCCCTCCCTCTTGTGTCTCCCTCCCACCTTCCCTATCCCACCCCTCCAGGTGATCACAAAGCACCGAGCTGATCTCCCTGTGTGATGCGACTGCTTCCCACTAGCTATCGATTTTACATTTAGTAGTGTATATATGTCCATGCCACTCTCTCACTTCGTCCCAGCTTACCCTTCCCCCTCCCCATGTCCTCAAGTCCATTCTCTATGTCTGCGTCTTTATTCCTGTCCTGCTGCTAGGTTCATCAGAAACATTTTTTTTTTTTTTTTAGATTCCATATATATGTGTTAGCATACAGTATTTGTTTTTCTCTTTCTCAGTTACTTCACTCTGTATGACAGACTCTAGGTCCATCCACCTCACTGCAAATAGCTCAATTTTGTTTCTTTTTATGGCTGAGTAATATTCCATTGTATATATGTGCCACATCTTCTTTATCCATTCATCTGTTGATGGACATTTAGATTGCTTCCATGTCCTGGCTATTGTAAATAGTGCTGCAGTGAACATTGTGGTACATGAGTCTTTTTGAATTATGGTTTTCTCAGGGTATATGCCCAGTAGTGGGATTGCTGGGTCATATGGTAGTTCTATTTTTAGTTTTTTAAGGAACCTCCATACTGTTCTCCATAGTGGCTGTATCAATTTACATTCCCACCAACAGTGCAACAGGGTTCCCTTTTCTCCACACCCTCTTCAGCATTTATTGTTTGTAGATTTTTTGATAATGGCCATTCTGACTGGTGTGAGGTGATACCTTATGTAGTGTTGATTTGCATTTCTTTAATGATTAGTGATGTTGAGCATCCTTTCATGTGTTTGTTGGCAATCTGTATTATCTTCTTTGGTGAAATGCCTATTTAGATCTTCTGCCCATTTTTGGATTGGGTTGTTTGTTTTTTTGTTATTGAGCTTGATGTTGATCATAATGCAATCAGTTAAAATCATTTGCAAGATGTAGTGGTATCTATAATGATATCATGGTAATAATAATGTCAATATTAATACTCAAATGACTAAGAACATAGATTACAAACCTATGTAATAGATAACTGTGATAGGGAGATGGCTGAACATAAGTTCCACTATATTATTATTCTTTTATTGTAGCCTTCATTATTTCAGTATATTTAACCTACTGGAAACAAGTGGAAGCATAACCTAGTTCTATTTTTCTCCTTAGTTATTCATATCACTTTGGTTGTCACAGGCAAATCAGCTGAAAATAATTATTTTCTTTCCTCCTCTCTTCCTTTCTTCTGTTCATGATTTTATACTAAACAACTTATTCATGGTATTGGATATTTCTAGATATGTGTTGCTTCTAAACCAAATAATACCACTCACAGCCCCAGCTGATGAAAGCAGAATTAATATGTTCCATGAGAATCAGTGACGTACTCTGGATTATGCGGCCCATCCAGGCTCAGTGGACTGAGGATACGTAACTGACCTCACATCAGTCAGTCCATAGTTTTTCCAGCAATCTATGAAATAGGCTGTTATAAAATTTTTTGATAAAATTAATATACATTTAATTAATAGTCGTATGCTTTCTCTAGCTGTATACAATAAAGTAACAGTTTTTCAGATTGATAAGCAAAGAGAAGACACACAGAGAAAGGAACCAGTAGCTAAGCCACACTGAGTAGACAATTGGATTGTCATTAGTTTTGAGTTGTTTCCAGTTTGATGCTTTTATACATAAAGCTGCCTTAAAATTTTGTGTAAAAGCCTTTGTATAGAAATAGGTTTTCATTTCTATTGGGTAAATAGCCAGAAGTGCAGTTGCTGGGTCATATGGTAAGTGTATGTTTAATATTAGAACAACTACCCCAAGATGTTTTTCAAGGTGATTTACCATTTTACATTCCTGCTTGCAGTGCATGAGAGTTTCAGTTGCTCCCCTTATCTTTAAGGCTTGGAATTGTCAATCTTCTTAATGCTTGCCCTACTAGTACATTTGTAGTGATATCTTGTTTGTGCTTTTGTTTTTGTTTTTGCACTTTCTTAATGACATAATATTGAGCATTTTTTCATTTGTGTAGTGGCCATTTATTCATCTTTTCCAAACTCCTTGTTAAAATATTCTGTCCATGTTTTAAATTGTTTTTATCTGCTTATTATTGAGGTGCAATTGTTCCTTATATATTCTATTTGAAAATTCTTTATCAGAGATGTATATATTAGATAGATAGATATAAAATGAAGAAAGGGTGGGAGGAAGAAAGAAAGGAAAAAAAATATTTTTTTCTTGCATTCTGTAGCTTGCCTTTTCATTTTCTTAATGGTAAATTTTTGAGAAGTTTTAGTTTGATAAAATCCACTTTAACAACTTTTTTGTTTCTATTTTTTTATTTATATTTTTATATATAGTTGATTAACATCAATGTTGAGTTAATTTCAGGTGTAAAGTGATTCAGTTCTATATATATATATATATATATATATATATATATATATATATATACTTTTTCAGGTTCTTTTACCTTATAGGTTATTACAAAATATTGAGTGTAGTTCCCTGTGCTATACAGTTGGTCCTTAATTTGTTGGTTATCTATATTATATATAGTAGCATGTATATGTTAATCCCAAACTCCTAATTTATTTCTCCCCTGCCCTTTCCCCTTTGGTAACCATAAGTTTGTTTTCTATGTCTATGGGTCTATTTCTGTTTTGTACATAAGTTCATTTGTACCTTTTTTTAGATTCCACATATAAGTGATATCTTATGATATTTGTCTTTCTCTGTCTGGCTTACCTCACTTATTATGATAATCTCTAGGTCCATCCATGCTGATGAAAATAGTATTAGTTCGTTCCTTTTTATGGCTGAGTAATATTCCATTGTAAATATATATACCACATTCTTCTGTATCCATTCATCTGTTGATGGACATTTAGGGTGCTTCCATGTCTTGGCTATTGTAAATAATGTTGCAGTGAACATTGTGGTACATGTAGCTTTTCGAATTATTGTTTCCTCCGGATGTATGCCCCTCAGTGGAATTGCAGGATAATATGGTAACTCTATTTTTAGTTTTTTAAGGAAACTCCATACTGTTCTCCACAGTGGCTGCACCAATTTACATTCCCACCAATGGTGCAGGAGGGTTCCCTTTTCTCCACAGCCTCCCCAGCACTTATTTGTAGATTTTCTGATGATGCCCATTCTAATTGGTGTGAGGTGATACCTCGCTCTAGCTTTGATTTGCATTTCTCTAATAATTAGTGATGTTGAGCATCTTTTCACGTGTGTTTTGGCCATCTGTATGTCTTCTATGGAGAAATGTTTATTTAGATCTTCTGCCCACTTTTTGATTGGGTTGTTTGTTTTTTTGATATTGAGCTGTATGAGCTGATTTTATATTTTGGAGATTAATCCCTTGTTGGTTGCATCTTTTGGAAATATTTTCTTCCATTGTGTAGGTTCTTTTTGTTTCGTTTATTGTTTTCTTTGCTGTGCAAAAGCTTTTAAGTTTAATTAGGTCCCATTTGTTTATTTTGGTAGTATAGTCATTTTGACAATATTGATTCTTCCAAGAACAAAGTATATCTTTTCATCTGTTTGTGTCATCTTCAGTTTCTTTCATCAGTGTCTTATAGTTTTTGGAGTACAGGTCTTTTGCCTCCTTAGGAGGTTTTTTCCTAGGTATTTTATTCTTTCTTTTGCAGTGGTAAATGGGATTGTTTCTTAATTTCTTTTTCTGGCCTTTCATATCAGTGTATAGAAATGCAACAGATTTCTGTATATTAATTTTGTATCCTGCAACTTTACCAAATTCATTGATGAGCTTTAGTAGTTTTCTGGTAGCATCTTTAGGATTTTCTATGTATAGTATCATGTCATCTGCAAACAGTGACAGTTTTACTTCTTCTTTTCCTATTTGGATCCCTTCTATTTCCTTTTCTTCTCTGATTGCTGTGGCTAGTACTTCCAAAACTATGTTTAAATAAAATTGATGAGAATGGATATACTTGTCTTGTTCCTGATCTTAGAGGAAATGCTTTCATCTTTTCACCATTGAGTATGATGTTAGCTGTGAGTTTGTCATATGTTGCTTCTATTATGTTGAGGTATCTTCCCTCTGTGCCCACTTTCTGAAGATTTTTTAATCATAAATGGATGTAGAATTTTATCAACAGTTTTTTTCTGCATCTATTGAGATCATATGGTTTTTATTCTTCCATTTGTTTATGTGGTGTATCACACTTATTGATTTGCGTATATTGAAAAATCCTTGCATCCCTGGGATAAATCCCACTTAATCATGGTGTGTGATCCTTTTAATGTATTCTAGGAGTTGGTTTGCTAGTACTTTGTTGAGGATATAATTTTTTTGTTTTTAAGTTTCCTGTTTATTTTGTACTAAGAAATCTTTGCCTACTCCAATATTGTAGAAATTTTCTCCTGTATTTTATTATTTTTGCTTCTGTATTTTCATAGTTTTAATGCTTATATGTAGTTAGATTTAAAATCAATCTCAAATTGATCTCAAGTTACATTTTGTATGTGTGGTGCAAGGGAAAGTTTGAAGTTTCTTCCTTTCTGTAAGTATACACAATTCTTCCAACCATATCTGTTAAGTTACATATGGTTTGCTTTGATTCTTTTAAATCTGGTTCATCAGCTTTGTTTGTGTAGGTCTAGAATAGCTTTTACTCTGGCAATTATTTAACCTTACAACTAAAGTCTTCCCTTTTGACTTTTCTACTACATGCCTTAAGTGATCAAAGAAGAGTAACAGTATGGCTGGTAGGATCTTAAATGCCTCCCAGTCCTTTGTAAAGCTGTGTGAACTATATAAAGCTTACAGCTCCCTTTTTCCTCTGTGCTTGATGTTGTGGAATTTCATGTCACATATTTATGTTTTAGTATTCAGCCAAGACATGAGCAGTCCACTATGTTGATTTCTGGGCCTCTTTTACTATTTATATCCTCCTGGCTTTTTGCAGGCCTGGAAATTTCCAGCCTCCTCAGATTTCCTGATCTTAGAACCTGTCTCAACTGAAAAAGACGGTGATGAACTCCCTGGCATTCTTTACCTGCCCTGTTGTCTGGAATGTGTCTGGAAGCAGAAAGTGTCAGTGATTTTTTTCCCGCTTCTAAGCAGACAATTTCCCTTCACAACAGATAATTCCCTATTGGCCAATATCTAAGAACAATGATTACATATGTGTTGTCCATATATATTATATATAGTTATATATCTTTACGGTGGAGGGATAAATCCTCTCCCTCTTGCTCCATCAAGGATTCAACCCTAGGCTAATATTTTGAACTTAGTTTTTTAACCAATACCAGCAAGACATTATTTATTGACAATTTACTGATTATAAAATTGATATTCAGAAAGAGTGAGAAAATTTCCAAAGTCTAAGCTGCTGAGAAGTCCTTAACCCAAGATTTCAAATGGCGTGTGCTTTATTTTACACCCATATGAATTTCTGTTATCCCGTCTTGCTGATATTTTGATTAAAAAAAAATAAGGGCAACTCAGGCATTGACAAGTGTAGATATAGCTGTGTGTCTGACAGCTTCAGATATGGAAAGTATCTCTATGATTGATTCATAAGTGGGGGTGGGAGACAAATGGAACATGATACTGCCATGTATGTTGTTTTTGGAAACACAAGTTATAACTGTCTTAGAATAGCTTTGAATGTTATGCTAATGAAATTAAATGACCAGACTAACTTGAACAGGAAAGGGGAAGGAATAGATCTGTATGTACGGATAACTATTTTTCCAACCGACTATAGACAGCCTTAAGAAAATGCCTTCAGTCCTCTGTATTATAAGTAATGAGAGAAAGGCAGTTACTCAGAGAAGAGATGGTTTAGGTATCCAAAGGTAACTAAATAGAATGTTACAACTAACTACTAGTACTAGATAGGATGAATTAAAGCAGAGTGAAAGGTGGTTCTAAATATGGACCAATAAAAGAATGGTTGTATCTCTTAATTAGGTTCAGCTCATTGAAACATAAAAATTCAAAATAAAAATTCCTTGATGGAACAAAGGTATTTTTTAAACTCACGTAGAAGAAATTAGGAGGTAGGCAGTCCAAAACGGTATCACAGTTCTACAATAACATCAATGAACTAGACTTTCATCGTTTTATTTCACCATACTAGTACTGAGCTTTCCATCTTCACGTTTCTGTCACATAGTTTAAGCCTGTCGTTCAAGAACTTCATTTATTCCCCACTGCAGGAAGATGAAGTAACAGCAGGAATGCAGACTGCTACGTTGGTTCTCCTTAAAGAATCAGACCCAAACAACAGCGCTGGTCACATCTAATTCACCATAATTTAGTCAGATTGCCAAACTAGCTGAAAAAGAGGCTAGGAAAATGTATACTTTTGTAACAGCAAGCAGGACCTCTGCTAAAATCTGTCTCTGATATTAAAGAGAATAGGAGAATGGATGTTGAACTGTATAAACAGGAATTTCTGTATCGATGTCCATTTTATTTACTAAAATAATAAGTTAGGAAGGAAGATCATGAACTTACTGTGGGTTGTATTGAGTGCTTTTGTGCTGTCAGGGCATGTATGTGGTAATTTCAAGTGTGTAACTGTAAATGTGGATAGGAAGCAGGGTATATATTAGGAATTTTATATTATTTGCACTGTATGCTTGGAAATCTAATTAGGCATTTTGTAGAAAGATATATAATAAGCAAGAGAGACCAAGACACTTTCAGAGGCACAATGACTAATGCTGATGAGTGAATTTAAAGTGGTCCTGAGTAAGCAAATATATTATTCTCTATGCTGTCTGTAACTTTACAACAAATCTGCTTAACAGTTTTATCTGCTTGAGCTGTATCTGTGTATGTTTCAAAAGATACCATCCTCTATCACCTTGTGAGCCTCGCTTACTACTGCCCTTCACTTCATTCCAGTTATAACGTTCTCCTTTTTATTTCTTAAACTCTCCAAGCTCACCCCTACCTGAGAGCTTTTGCTATTGATATTGACTAGACTTAAGCCTTCTCCACCCTTTTTTCTTCATGGCTTAATTCCTTACCTCCACTACTGGGTCTTAGCTCAAGTATCACACTTACCCTGAAGTCCTACATGATCACCAAATTTAGAATTACAACTCTTCACCACCATATTCCCTGTTCTACTCACCTGTTTTTTTTCTTTCTCCATGGCATTTATCACCATTTGTCATGCTATACTTTAGTTTTTAATTTGTATTTAATTTTAATTTTATTTTTGTTTAATGTTAACTATGTTAACTGTAATTATGAACATAGTTAACTATGTTCACTGTAATTCCCTATGCCTAGAACACATGGTAACCTGAGGTCAACTGTTTGATGTTCAACTTGTTCCTTTACTTAAATGCACCGTGTAAAAATTTCCCAGACCTCTATCCTACTAAGAACTGTATCCCTGAAGAAAGTTTTAGAGACTATTCTTATTCTGACCTGCCTATCTAAGAGAGCTAATTTGCCTCAGAAATGCTGGAACCATTTCAGGAGCTGAAGCATTGAAGCTTTGTCTACGCTTATGTCCTGTAGGTTTCTCTGTAATTCAGTAAACATCTAACAGCTTTTCTTTTTTTCTGTAGGAGCCTAATTTTGCTAAAAAGAGAAGGCACTAATGAGATGTATTACATATGTATAAATATGAAAGCTGACTGTATTCTTAGAGGAATATATTTCTTAGAGTATGTCATTTGTAAAGTCAGAACAAAGCTAGTGGTTTGTGTTCATTTTTATTTTCCCTAGAGAGCTATGAGTATCCTAAAACAGTATGTGTGTACTCTGCTTTAATGGTGTTTAAACCTTCACTACATGACAGAAGTTGGCATCGTTAACGCTATTACACTTATGTGAAATTTTTCTGTCACTTGTGGATAGAAGCAGTAATTATAGCATTGAAATGCAGTTGACCTAAGATATATTTTTTTTCAAATTTATATTCTCTCAGCAGCTGCCTGGAAAGGCTTCTGTATTTAAATGCAACACTGTAGATGATGAGGACAACTTTCATTTAGGTTTCACATTAGGGAAAGTGCCCCCTGGGTAACAGTCCAATATGTTGTGTATTGTAGAAAGGCAAGGAATGACACGGGCAGAGATATTTTAAACATTTAATGCCAGAAAATGGAGATGATTTTACACAATCGAAAATGTATCACACTTGGAACCGTTTAATTAGAAACTAATATGTGACAATTTGAATATCCCCAAAACAGGTAACTTGAGATTACATTCAAAGCAAAGCCATGTGACAGGTTGGCATTTCCATTCTCCTGCTTTAAGCAGGAAAGATTTCAGCCAAGATTTCTGACCTTAACATAAACTTCAATGTAGAATACAATTCAAATACTGTCATTTCTTGAAGATTTTCAATTATTTTCAGGTGAGTAGAGGTTAAAGGTTTTCTTCTTGGTTCTCTGTCCCCAAATAGCTTATACTCTTCCTCCCCTGAAAAAGAGAAAAGAAAATGTAACTTAAAGAAGAAAGTAGTTAAGAAGGGAATAAAGAAATTGTGAAGGAGTAAGAATATGAGAGTGAGAGAGGAAGGGAAGGAGGTGGAAGATGAGAAGCGTGTTCCCAGAGACAGGCACAGGGAGAAATTGGGGGCTGTAGGAAGAGAGGCGGGTAAAGCTAATAAGTGAGAAGAAGGAAATAGGGGGGTGGGAAACCTTAAGGGAGAAGAAAAGAGAAAAGCAATGCAGAGGAAAATGTTTTTTAAAAACAGATTGTTGGGATTTGGGATTAAAATATTTTTAAAATATTTAAATGAGTTAAAATAAATGGGTAGCATTTCTGTAATTGCGTTAGAAAGACGATAAGTAGTTGGTGCTAAATCAATGAAAATTATATGTTCTTATTTATTGTTAAAAGAAAACCCTACAGGCAACAATATATAGTAAGATATAAATTTATTTTATAAAAGTACATTCTCTCTTTAAAATTATTTTTCAACTTTCCATTATCTATGCTCTGTCTTCTCTCCCTTTGATCTTCTTATTCCTTAATGCACTTGTTTAATTAGCTTGGAGAAATTGAAAAGTAAATAGTATCTAGGTTGTATCTGAGAGGAATGATTAAGTAATTAGGATAGCAAAACAACAACAACAACAAAACCAACTAGTTTTAACCTCATACTTTGAAGTGGATCTAATTTGGTTCAACTAGAAAAGTAGGGTTAATGCTGCATTCTTTTAATTTTCTTTGCTTGATTGTTTCATTGTTTTCCAAGAGTTATTTATACATTTGGCTTACTGCAGTCATGTTTATTATTTTCTTAATTTTCAACAGCTGTCAGTAAATGTTACGTGAAAAAAAAAGTATGCCTTCACATTAAGTTGTAGGTGTGACAGTAAACCTTCTGTATCATGTGTCACTGAAGTATGTATGACAGATATTGAGGACTGAGCATTCCTAAATCCATACAGACTGCCTATAACCACTGAAAATTCCCCATGGAAGGGCCATGCCAAGAAATTAATGTGCTGCACTTTCACCAGGGACCTTTGAATTCTGCTCAGTCCTCTTCCTTGGTGGTCTAGTTTGATTCATAATTAAGCACAATGTTCCTGTTTGCTTAAACTGGAAGCAGGCCTAAAATAACTATACCAGTTACCTCTCTCTACCTTTTGGGGCCCAGCTGATATGTAAATGGTCTTCAGAGGTAATGGGAGAAATGCTTTCTCCCCAGAGGAAGGAAATCCGGGGCTTTCTTTTATCTGTTGGGCTGTATGAGAGATTCCAGGGAAAGAAAGAAGAACCCATATGGAAAAAGGAACCAAGAGATATCCTCACATCCAAAGGCCTGTAGAGACCAGTTGAGAGAATTTCAGTACAAGAGATGTTTGTTGTTATTCTTTCCCCTAACATGTAGTCTGGCTGCCTCTGATCCCATCATTGCTGCTTTCATTCTGATGAAATAGGAGGAGGGGTGATAGAGTTGAGCTTCCTCTGGAATTTAAGCATTTTTTTGTAATTACTCCTCTTTAATTGTTTTTTACCACCATAGTTGCTATTGACTTGACTTTGGCAGGAAAGTAAGGTCTCGCTACATAAATTAATGCAAAGGAGATCTCTAATTCCAGATTTTATAGCCACAACAAAGATACTGAGAATGAACAAACTAACATTTTGAGATAACTATGTATATCCCACCAGTAAAGTAGATTAAGAAGAAATATATATATTCATTTTTTTCATTTATTAAGTCATTTATTCAGCAAATTTTTATTGAATGCTTTCTCTGTAGAAAACATTGTGATATGTTCAGGGGATACTACAGTGAAAAAAAAAAAAAAAAAAGACAGTCTCCATCCTCATGAAACAGAGTCTGGACTACAGTAGTCATTAATAAAAATAAAACATGTAAAACTGCAACAGTGAGAAGTGTGAGAAAGAGAGGTACATGATGCTGAGTCTTTAAATCAAGAGATGAAACTCTGTTGAGACAAAGGAAATACAACACTTAGCCTGAATTAACAAGTAAGATTTCCCTTGCCTTGGGCTCCAACTCAAAGCAGGGAACTTGTGAGTTTACCTGGTCATTCAGTTGAAGTGCAAACCCAAATATGATATATATTTTCTCCAAAGTCTAGAGATCCAAACTATTTTAGGTGTAGGAGACAATAACTTGCTCTTTTCCTTGGAGGAACTATCCTAGCATTTTTCACATCACTGCAAGTGATAAATAAACTGAATGACCTTTTTATTTCCTGATAAATTAATTTACCTTCTACATACATATGTATATTGTCAAGCTAGGATACCTGTACTTCTTAAACTTTAGAACATATGAGCATGAAATCATCAATGTAGTTGGTTAAAAAAAATAGTATTTCGTAGACTCTTCAGTCTGAATATGAATCAATGTGTTCAAGAGATATGACCCTGAAAGTATACTGCTCTTCTTGCCAGGTAAAAGCAAACATCTGTTTATAGGAATAGGAAATAATTCTCCAGATCACTGTGCTGCATGGTATGTAAAAATCCCTACATTAAATTGCTCTATTAAGAGGACCATATAAGGAACAACATATGTAATTGGAGACACTAATTCATTAAACTTACAGTAAATTCCTTTCCCTTCCCCTAAGAACTACCTGTTTTCTAGGAATACAATCAAGAAAGTTAAATGAAAGTAAGGATGAACACCCCTGTATTTCTAAATTGTTTGATAGTGTAGTGGCACCAATCAGTGCAATCTTCCAGGAACATGATAATTAGTTTTTTGATTTGTTATTTAGATAGAAAAGGTCATTAGTGTCAGTTGGTCCTCTCTTCAGTTAGAACACCGACCTCACAAGTTAGAAAGTAATTGTGAAGATCATAAAGCAAGCTAAACAGATTTGTTTCTATATAATCAGGAACTCAGGGAGTAACCTGGTAAATTCAGATTCCTCCTGAGCTTAACATGGAGTAGATTTACATCAAAATGCTACAGTCATGGGGCATCTGTAAGTCCTAACCCTGACCAGTAGCTCCAGTGATATTTTAGAGATCTAGGAATTAATGTTATCATAACCATTGTTCAATACTCAACAAATTATATGATACATCACTCTGCTAGTTTGTTATCTTCAATGAGTTGAGATCTATTTAAAGAAGGCTAGGAGGAAGATTCACAGAGGCTACTTGTAAAGTAACTGTAAATTTCTTCTGAAAGAGCACCCAGCTTCTATTTCATTAAAGGAGCTCAGGACATGTGAATTGACCAGGGAGTCGCATTTGGATGAGGAATTGTGTTATATTTGCTTAAGTCATGACCCTGCTCATTAGACCTGGATGTGTTCCTTCTTATACAAATCTGGTACACACTTACTCAGCTGCCTCTTGATTTTCATCCTAGGTATCCTGTGGTCAGTTATTCACAACCAGGAGAAGCAAAATGCCTGCTTTTACTTCCTTTTTTTACTCAAAAAGTTCCTATCTTTATTTTCATATTCAAACCTCTCTTCACTGCTTTGGTATGATATAGTCTGCCAGGATCACATTTCTACTTAATGCCACATCTATGGAGTTTATTTATCTTTTACTCCATTTGGAAGAAAGGGTCACTTTCTCATTAGGAAGACCCATATAACAAGGAGTGGTATAGAAACAGTGAACATTCTACGCTGGGCACAGGTGCCTAAAGTTTGTTCCCTTTTAACCATTTTACGTCTGAAATCACAGTATTTTCACATTGTCTTGGTAAAAGTCTCACAAAATCCCTATCCTTCATAAACCTCACAGCTAGTGGAAAGCCAAGTTACAGGGAAGCTGTATAAAAGTAGAATCACTGTTTTGTCCTCTGGTGAACTAGCATGGGCTCTCTAGTTTCAGACTTTATGATTAAGCACGTGGAAGTTATTGGCTTAATTGCTCTGTACCCCCTGCATTCATCTGCGATAATCTTTATTTGATGTTCTTCATACCTCTGTTATTTTATGTATACTTTTTTTCTCTAATCCTTCTCTGCATTGCCATTAAAAACTCCAGCGTCATATTTATATTAGCGTTGCCCAAAATTTATCTAGTAATCTTGTATGTGATAGAATAATAAATCCTCTTCAAACCTCTAAATTGAAGGCATGAAGGGATTTGACAGTAGAGGAAGGAGCCCTAGATGGAGAATCAAGAGTCTACATTCAAGCTCCAGCTCTGATTTCTATTACTGTTATCTCACACATGTAATTTAAGCTCTCTGATTCTCAGTTTTCTCATCCAAAAATATGAATAATAATCTCTCTTTTACTGGACTTTTATAGGAAGTAAGTGAGACGCTTTTTGTGAATGTGCTTTGTAAATTATAAATCACTATAAAATATTACAATATTTTGTATAGTAGAGATTGATTTTTTTGTACTTTGGGGTTTATTGGAAAAGTTTATTTCTGCAAACTAACTATTTTATAATAACCTACCTTTGCTCCTAACATAACAAACAAGCTTACCTGGCAGAGACAAATTACTAAAATATCTCAAATGAAAACACTTCCAAGTTAATGTATTTGATTGATCTCATCCTTGTCTTATACTGCTTGATTTTTGAATCCTTAACAATCTTTCATCTTCAGATTAAGTATGAGAAGGAATCTTATCATTGAGAGTGAAAAAATTCAGAAAGAAAAGAAAAATATTAAGTCTATGTTTCACTTGCAATCCTTTGTATGAAATACATAATCAAAATTTTGTAAGAATCGGAGTCATTCCAAAGCAATCACATGCCTTTGCTTTGTAGCGACTCTCTTCTCAAAGTTGGCTCATTATGTTAAACATTCATGCTAAGCTGGAGAATATACTTGTTCAAATTATATGTTTTATATTTTTAGAAGTATGTTTTATATGATATTAAAATAATTTTAAAATAACATATATGTGATAAAAACATGTACAGTTCAATTCTGTTTCTGTGTTTAATAATCATCGCCGTTACTTGAGAATAACCTGAAAATAAGCGTCAATTCTGTTTAGAAACTGCCTTGTTTTTAACCACCCAGACACACATTAGTCTTTGAATTTTAAGTATGTGTCAAAAAATCCAAATGCACATGCATATATATATTTAAGTAGTTGTAAGTAAAGAGTCATATATGTATAGTAAACATTGTGTTGCCTCTTTAATAACACCCCCAACCTCTCTCACTGGCTCAGAATAAGGGCCTTAACTTAGAACTACCAGTGATCAGGGCTTTGGTTGGCTTCTCATGATTCAAAGCCAATCTCCCTCCTAAGCACTTAGTTCAGAAACCATGCCTAAGCCAATTGCTGCATTGTATGACCCTGCCAACCAGAATTGACATGTGACCCAATTCATATTAATAAGGCCTTCCCATAAAGATGGGGTAATTTTTGCCATTCTTGAATAACCAACAACAACACTAGTGCATGTTCCTTGTCAGAATTCCAATTTTGTTATTAGTGACTTCCCTTATGTTTAAAGTTTTTTAATACGGGTTTTCTCTAACTTCAAATAACAGGATTCAAAGTGATATAATTTACAAGAATTGAATTAAAATGTTATAAGAAGAATACATTTAAGGAGAGAAACAAATATAGACTCAAGAATAAATGAATAACACAGAAAATTAATTTTAACTGAGAGACCAGTTTGACATGTAACTGTAGTAAATGAATGAATGCTGAATATTTTTAAAAATCAAAATTTTAGAAAAGAGCTTTAAAAGATAACAGATTCTTTAAGTGATTATTAGTTATTCATTTAACATTTATTGAGCATTTACTCCAAGCTGTGCCCAAAACGACATGGCCTACCTTGAAGGAGTTAACTGTCTACTTGGGTAATTTCACATTACAAAGTGTGATCAGTGTTCCTATGAGAAAGGGACTCAAGGCGTTATAGAAGAATAGTGAAGAACTTTCTGCCTGCAAGAGGGAGAAAGCAGAGTCAGAAAATATTTTAGAAGGAGGAAATTTGAGTTTAATCATGAATTATGAATAGATTAGATTGATTATCATATGGACCGGTTGACAAAAACATTGCAAGAAGACCTTACAGCAGGTTTAGCGACCGAAGCAGTCACATACAGTGACTTTTTGATATTGGCAGATGATTTGCTGTGCCCGGATAGGATGCTATAGTGAAATTAAAGGAATTGAACATAGCAGGGTAGGGTAGGAGCCACCTCGTGAGCAAGTTACTGTTTTAACCTAAACTTGATGGTGGTCCACTGAATGTTTTAAGCAGAAGTGGGACCTTGGCAGATTTGGTTTAGAAAGAGCATAATGATGAGCATTTGGTAGAGGGAGTAAGATATGAGAGGCTAGTTAGGAGGCAATCACCACTGATGATGCCATAAATAATAAACGTGTGAACTAGGGTAATACCTCAGAGCTCTGAAAAATATTCAGAATTCACCCAAGCTCCTCCTGAGTGTGAAACATAAAAAGAGAAAAGGGAATTAGGGGAGATAAAGAAGGGCTCTGTGAACATGTCTGTAAGAAAAGTGCCAGATTTGTTTCCATATAACATTAAAAGGCAGCCCTCTAGTTACTAAAATGGTTCCTTTCCTCTCTCCTCCACTTTGTATCTCACGAATTCACCTCTCCAGTATTCAGTACTATTTCTTTTTTTTCTGATATTTTTCTTTTTCTTGCTGCAACTGCAGTATATGTTTTCAAAAAGTAACAATTATGTAGTATTCCTAGATATCTGTCATGTGAGGTTTTCAGTTACACTAGTCTGGTCTGACACATTGCTATAACCCACTCCCCAATTATTCTCCAAATTATTGCTGTCTGTGGAGATTGCACAACTCCAGTGAAACTGCTTTTGTCAGGGTCATCCATTATTTCTACTTGAATCAAATCTAATGTACGTTTTAAAAAATTTTTGTTGTATTTGACTAGTTAGTAGTGTTTAACAGAATTGATCTTACCCTCACTCTTAGAAATCTCCCCCTGGCCTTTGTGGTAGTTTTCTCTTCAGGTATCCCTCTTGTTTTACTGGCCTCCATTCTTAGGCTTTCCTGGCCTCTCCTGTCTCTAAATGATACAGATTCTCAGATTATAGGTATTTTCTGTTTTTTCTTCTGTCATCACTTGAGGGTGATCTCATTCACTGAAATACCATCCATAGACTTTCACATGTATAACTACAGCCAAGATACTTTCACTGAGATTTTGATATTTCCACTTGGATAGCTCATAGACTTCTAAACTTAGCCCGTCCAAAATCAAAATCTTTATTTTTCTGTCCTGTAAAGTCTAATATTTTTCTAAGTTTCAACAATTGGAAAACGGTCTCCAGTTATTGAAGTTAGAAACTTGAGAAATATCTTAAATGTCTTTTTCTTTATTCTCAACATCCAATCAATGGCTCTTGGACAAAAAATATATCTTAAAACTAGCTATTCTTAACTACCATTTTTCTGCTCACCTAGACAGCCCCATTAACCAAGTAACTCTTCTTGCTTACATATTTTCTCTCCCCCTATCTATTTTGTGTACAGAACTTACTGTGAAAATTTGAAAATAAAATGATTTATTATCTATTCACTTCTTTCCTTCAGTAGTTTCCAAAGCATTTGCCATAAAATACAAACTCTTTCAGTGACTAAGAAGGTATTGCATGACCTACATCCCACTTTACATGTCCAGCTTCACTCTACCTTTTTTCTGACTATAGTCAATGCACAGTTATCTGTCGTTCCTACCACATTCAAGCCTCTTTCTTACCCCTTGTATTTTTCAGTTTATGTTTCTCTGCCTGGAAAAATATTCATCTATCCCTTTATAAGATTTTTCTCATTTTTAATGTTTCAACTCATGTATCACCTCTTCAGTCAACCCAACAAAACAAAAGCACTGCTTATCCTCTACCATAGCACTTTGTTATTTTCGTGATCAACATTACTTACCACTTGTAGTCATTGCATTATGTGTCTGTTTATTTGGTGAATGTCTGTTTGCTCCTATGAAATGTGTCAAAAAGAAACAGAGCCAGACACTTACCTAAGGTGACAAGACATTCTGACTACGGCAGTAGGAGGGAGAGACTCTAGTATAAACTAAGACTGAGTTCAACTCCACTGAAACAAAAGGTGGGATGCTTTTTTATTGCTGGAGTGTGCCAAAGGAGAAGTACTGAAGGACTGTGGGTAGGGGAGAGGAGTGGAGGGGGAAGGGTGTGGTTGGCCAATGTGATTATGCCATCTGTGTTTGCTAATTGACACTTATTGAAGTTAGGGTCCTACTCTCCCACAGAGACTGGGACATGGGGGCTCTATCCTTCTTGATGATTGCATTTGAAAGGGATGGCTCCTGGGTCCTTGAGAAAAGCATTTCTGGGTTTTAGAAGATTTGCATCTCAAATGGGAAGAAAAAGGATTTACAGTTGCAAGTTTTCTAAAGTAAATGCTCTAGGAAAAGGGAGGTCAAGAGTCTTTAATCAGGTTTTGGAAGGAAAGGACACTAAATTCTTTTAGAAGTGATGTACTTTCTTAGGCAGGCATTTTACAAGAGTGGTGTCATCCTCAAGACAAGACCTTGAGCTGATAGTAGTCATGCTAAAGTTTGGTCAAGTCTTTTGTGTGTGTGTGTGTGTGTGTGTGTGTGTGTGTGTGTGAAGGAAAGTGTTAGGTGGAGTCATTTGTTCCAGGAGTTTGTGGTTCTCAGTCCCTCTTTTTGTTCAAGAGAAAGAGTGGATCTCTTCTTCATAGAACAATATTAATCATCACGTTGAGGTGCTTGAGGAGGGTCTAGACATTACTTTCAGGTTCAGGAGGGGTCAAAGTGCTGGGTGAGGCAACCATGGAGGCTTAGTAATGTTAGCAGTGGCACAGCTATTCTACAGGGCAATGATGCATTTAACAGACAGAGGCAGACCAATGGGACTAATATATCTCCCAGAACAGGAGAGGGCTAAAATGATGGGGAGGGATAAGATACGGAGAACACAAAATGCCCTGTAAGTTTGGCCTGAGTGAGTGGCTTTCTCCAGGACCCACTTAAGACTATTCTAATCTAGCAATGGTTTGTGCAGGAGTGTCAGGACCAGAGGTACCATGATCTCTTATGTTTCTAACTTGTCCTTTGGGAGGTTTGTCTTAGATAGCCATTTGAGGGACAGCATAAGCCACATCTCAGGGGCCAGTCTGGTGGGCTGAAAGTGCTTTGTATGCTTTATGACTGCATAAAATAACATTTCTTAAGAGCATAATAGGACTGGTTACTACTTTTAGTGGTTGTAGTAGAATTTTGAAGGGCTAGTTGGGAGTAGGCTTCAAAGGGTGTGTCGTACCATCATCTCTGACTGGTTGGTATTTTGGTCCCATTTAACTAGCAATGTCTTTTGCCTGTATACTGTATGGAATAAATGATGTTGATGTCACAAGGGCATTGAAGGAGAATGGTGTCCCTAAAGGGAGTTTGGCATTTACAACAAGTTCTAGTTTTATGAAAATAGAATGCACTTTGGTATAAGGACTTAGAGCATTTCCCATGTCCCACAGGGTAACTATATTCATTAAACTGATTTCTAGTAAAACACCACATCCTTGGGTTAAAGAGGCCACACTGTAGTCCCAGTCTTGAGGGCCTTTAAGTCATCATTTAGTATCATTTAAAAAGGAAGACGTACCCGGTTGGGTGTGTATATTTCCTGACAGAGTTACATATAAAAGCATAAATGGGGCAATTATTAAGGGAATACCAATTTTAGGGCTGGGAGTGGGGGTGAGAGCAAACCCAGTAATTACTTTGGTTTGTTTCATTGGCTTCCTGGTGGGCTAAGAGAAGGAGGGTATTGTGGTCCCAATAGGAAAGCATGGGTCAGAGTGAGAGATGGGGATCATGGTGGAGGACTGGGATATATTTAGGGCAAGAAGGAGGAGCCATAGCAATGGACACAGAGTGTTGTGCTGGATACAGGACTAGTATGAGAATGCTTAGGGGGCAAGAATGAAAAGACAGAGGACAAAGAAGGGGAATCCGGGGTGATCTTGTTCTGTCACCTTGGGTAGAGGCTGCCTACTTTGTGACATCATCTGTAGTTCTTTTTTTTTTTTTTATAAATGTATTTATTTATTTATTTTTTTGGCTGTGTTGGGTCTTCGTTTCTGTGCGAGGGCTTTCTCCAGTTGCGGCGAGCGGGGGCCACTCTTCATCGCGGTGCGCGGGCCTCTCACTATCGCGGCCTCTCTTGTTGCGGAGCACAGGCTCCAGATGCGCAGGCTCAGTAGTTGTGGCTCACGGGCCTAGTTGCTCCGTGGCATGTGGGATCTTCCCAGACCAGGGCTCGAACCCATGTCACCCGCATTGGCAGGCAAATTCTCAACCACTGCGCCACCAGGGAAGCCCCATCTGTAGTTCTTTGGATGCCCATCTGCCTCTAGCTGTAGTTGGCTTCTGGAGACTCTTGATAGAGGCTCACTGTGAGGACTCCAGTTGTAGTGTTCTTCCACTCTGAACAGTTCTTGCATTTCTGTAGCTGTGAAAAATGGATCCAAAGTTGAACACCTTGTAGTTTGACAGCAGTGTTAGCAATGAGTAAAACAGTATAAGATTCTTTCCATCTGGGTTCAAGTTTAATTTTCCAGTGGTAGCATTTCTGAAATACCAGATCTCCTAATTATGAATCATATAAGAGTTGATCAGAGAGTTTGAGGGGAAAGGCAACCTTGACTTCTTACTGATTAAATGACTGTGTGTATTTAATTAATTCCTGATTGTATATGTAGGAGTTAGATTGGAGTTCTCTATTTGCCAGGGTGAGTAGAGCATTCTCATGGGTCTTCCTGCAATGATTTGAAACAGGGATAGTCTATGAGGAGGAAGGAGTCAAGATCTTAGAGTCATTAATACTTGTGACCATGGTAAGTTAAATTCTTCAAACAGTTCATCCAGTTTTGCTTTCTCTGGTGCCTGATGACTGAGGATGGTAAGGACAGTGGAGTTCTGACTAATGCATGTGGCCTCTTCAATTTCCTGTACTATTTTGCCAGTGAAATGCGACCCTCTATCAGTAGAGATGGTAGAGAGGATTCCTTCCAGGAAAATTTTGGCAATGACGTTGCTGAGGTGTTTTAGTGGGGGGAAAAGCCTCTAACTAATTAGAAAACATGCAGCCTAGAGGGTGTACTTATTAGAGATATGTACATATTGGGAGGAGCTGGGAACTTGCAGAAGGAATCCTTTGGGGACCACAATGAATTCTGATACTCCATTTCATGAGAAGATTCCTTCTTAATAGATCTCCTGTGATAGTATAACTGAGAAGGACGTTGTACTGAGCTTTAACAGATCCCTTAGAAATGTTAAGAGGCTGAGAAAGAGGCAAATCATGAGGTAAATTATCAAAATCCTTCACTGCTAAAGTTTTGTGACTCCAAGGAAGGGGGGCAGGAAATAAGGTGGTGTTACAGGTAGAATGTAATGCCCTGGTGTTGATGAGAAATGCGGTGAAGTGCCCTTCAAGTTCTAGAGTCGTGTTGCCTTGTGAGTTTAGTGGCAGTTGAGAGCATTGGACATTTCTATCCTTGGAGAGGAATCAATAATCTTGTAAGGTGGTGGGGACTTCAGTTTTTCCCCCTCCTTTTGAGGGCCATGCAATCCTGGATTCAGTGACCTTTCCCCTTAAAATTTAAGCAGCTGTCGTGATCAGCAGGCGCCCACAGTTCTGGAACTTGTTGCTGAATACATTTTTCAGGGTTTTCAGACCTTTTGTCTTACTTGAGAGCAGGTTTTGGCTCAACCCTGGGCTTCACCTCCAGAAGCTGGGGCCCCTGGTGTGAATCTTAGGCTTACAGGAAGTTGAGGGGCTGGAGTTGCAGCTGGTGGAGGACATTCTGGGAGAGAGGGATGTAGGGGAAAGCTCAAAGGGGAGTATTGGGCACGGTAGGGACACCAGGGAACTTATTGGGTTAGATGTTTTTTCTGAAGGCATTGTTTAAGAGCCTTGACAGTTTGAGTTTTGATCTATTTAGTCATTTTTTGGCCTCTTCATACCAGGTAAAGTAAGCAGACCACTATCCATAAAGAGTTTTGTTCCCTTTTGCTCTAGGGCTCCTCTTAAGTGGACTAATTTGGAGATATTCCAGGAGCCCCAGAGAGGCGATTGTAGCTCAAGAGACTCTAGTAAAGTTTTTCCAGCAAGAAAGTGTATAGAATTAGGGCTGTAATGGTGAAGCACATACTATGCAAGAATTTAAGAAGGAGAAATTTTAGTCAACTAAGAAGTTTCCATGTTCTTAACTAATGGCACTTTGCAAACAAGCCTGGGACTCTAAGCCAGTCCCTGCACCTTACAAACAGGAAAGCCTGGGCTTCTAATTCAGCCTCTAGGATATACTCAGAAACTTAAGAATCAAAATCTGTTCTCACGTTGCTTCAATAGACATCAGTCTGGGACACTAGAACAGCAGTTGAATTTACCACCACACACACAAATGAGCAAGCAGACAAAGGTCCCAGTGGGTGCCGGGAGGTGCAGTTGTTCTGTTCCAGAGTCTGATTGTGACTCCTACCCAGATCTGAGTCAGCGCCAAGAAACTGTCAAAGAGAAACAGAGCTCGGCATTTGTCAAAGGTGGCTAGACAGATTTTATTTGGACTACTGCAGTAGGAGAGAGAGACTCCAGCATAAACTGAACTCAGCTGTGCTAAAATAAAAGGTGAGAGGCTTTGAAAATGCTGGGATGTACTAAGGAAAAGTATTGAAGGACATTCTTGATGATTACATTTCAAAGATGTGGCTCTTAGCAACTTGGGAATGACATTTCTGGGTTGTAAACGATTTACATCTCAAAGTGGCAGAAAGAGGATTTACAATAGCAAGTTTTCTAAAGTAAATGTTCTAAGAAAAAGGAGGTTAGGGACCTACAGGTTTTGACTGGGACAAACAGTAAATATTTTTGGCAACACTGAGCTTTCTCATCGTTAAGGATGCAGGGGTCATCTGACGGTTACAATGTTGAGTTGAAAAAGTCATGCTAGAGTTTGATCTCTCAGACTCTGTGTGTGTGTCTGTGTGTGTGTGTGTGTGTGAAAGAGAGAGAGAGAGAGAGAGTGACAGGGGAGTGTTGGATGGAGTCATTTGTGCCAAGACTTTGTAGTTCTCAGATGTGAGCCTTGTGATAAGGGACTCGTCTCTTTTCCTTTATAGTTACTAGGGATAATTCTTATTTTACTGAGTGAATGAAGGATTAAACACATTAAGCCAGAAGGTCCCAAATCCTTAAAATGTGCTAGAGTAAATTGCCAAGAGTAGGTACAATATATAATTGTTTAATTTCAATTAAGTTTACTTTTATTAAAAAATAATTGTATTAAAATATTTAACAAATTACATAATACATCCCTATTTTAAATTTTCTTTAAAATTAATTATATCAAAAATATTTTTGTTCATAAAATTTACTATCATTTTACTACCCTTGATCCCTTCCTAATAAAAGATGAACTTTAACAAATTGAGTCACTGAATTCAATAATAAAATAGTAGCTATCTGTAATCAGTTGGAACTATGTTAAACATCTAAGGACCAAATTTATAGCCTTGCAGTTTTACTTTTGTTATTACTTTCAGATTTTTAAAATATCTAAATGTACATTTACTAGATTTATATTGTTTTTGTATTTTTCTCTATGTACACTTTTGTTGATTTAATGGATGTTATTTAAAAAATACTTAGTAGTACCTCTTATATGTATATTATAATATTCCACACTTGGTAGAAACTGCAAGAAATACTAAAAAAGCCAAGAAGGGAAATCCAAAAAAGAGGGGATATATGTATATGTATAGCTGATTCACTTTGCTGTACAGCAGAAACTAACACAACATTGTAAAGCAACTAACTATACTCCAGTAAAAATTAATTAAAAAAAAAAAGCCAAGAAGGGACAGTTTTGCTTGTTCCTAAATACCCTGCCATTTAAATGCTTCATGACGGTTCTATTCTATTCTGTTCTATTCTATTCGACAGATATTTACTGAACAGCTCTTAGGAGATAATAGTTTCTGCACACGTGCTTCTCTTTCTTTGGGAAGAAGCTCTAAGTTCAAAGTCAAAGTATTTAGTGTCCTTTTTACCATGGGCTCCCAAATCCAAGAGATTTATTTGTATTGTACCAGGAGGCCTCAAAGAACATGCAGGGACTCCTTTCTTGTAAATTCCTTGATGACCGACAAATACTGACAAGAATTTATCAGCACAGTGTTGAACAGCCTGTTGAAGTCTACCCGTTAAAAATCAGTACTCTTGCTCTCTATCAATCTTCTTCTCTACTTCGGTTTTCCTAATATATCATAGACTCTCCAAAGGTAGGAGATTGTAGAAGATACCTCAAGAGGTCTTTAGTCCTTCTTTCATCCTCAGAGACTAACAAATCTTTCAAGTCATTTAAATTTATCATGGGTTTTTAAGCACTCAAGAGAAAGACAGTCTAACATCTCAGTTCGATATTTAACATACTGAGGGTAAATCATTCAGGCTGCAACTGAAACCTGTTTTGGTGTTATTGTTGTTTGTTTTTTCTAGCATATGGGAAAGGAAAGACATGATTATTGTCCTTTTATTCACATACAGAGAAACTCAGTAACCATTAGTAGATAATGTCTAATTGAAGATGACAGTAAATAATTTTTTTAAAATTATTTATTTATTTTTTTGGCTTCATTGGGTCTTCATTGCTGTGCACAGGCTTTCTCTAGTTGTGGCGAGCGGGGGCTACTCTTCGTTGCGCTGCACGGGCTTCTCATTGTGGTGGCTTCTCTTGTGGAGCACAGGATCTAGGAGTGTGGGCTTCAGTAGTTGTGGCACGTGGGCTCAGTAGTTGTGGCTCGCAGGCTCTAGAGCACAGGCTCAGTAGTTGTGGCACATGGAGCTTAGTTGCTCCACGGCACATGAGATCTTCCCAGACCAGGGATCAAACCTGTGTCCCCTGCATTGGCAGGTGGATTCTTAACCACTGTGATACCAGGGAAGTTCCTTAAGTAATTTTTCATTATGCTAATATATTTCACTAGATTCACTTAAAACAAAAAATAACAAATGTAGCATATATTTTACATTTCTCTTTGCACCTCAAATATTTGATTCTAAGAAAATACCAGTTTATATAATTTCTCACATTTCAGGCTAAATGTTCACAGTCTATCAATCATTACACATTATTTTTGTTTTTCCCATTCTCTGTTTTCTGTTGTCTCCTTTGGTGCAGAAGACCAATAGATCAATGAATGCATTTTCTGATTGAGAATTGAATCTATTTAAAATGGAGCAACAGCTCAGTCCTTAAGATGTGACCTTTCATGCTACAAAGAATAATGTATGTGATTAGAGACAGAAAGAGAGGGATTATAAAATTATAAAAGAAGAGGAGAAAAAAATCAGATGAGGAAACAGCTCCTGTCCTTTCGAAGCACCTGATTAAAAATTATGCAGTGATAATATGATTGATTAAAAAAACTAAAAAGCTATGGTTATGCATGGCGTCTCAAATCCAATTTTTTTTCCTCTCAAATAGATACATTTATCTAGAGAAAGTCCTTATCTAAATCACTAAGTGGCTGTTAAAAGAGTTAATTCTGGAAGTGTTTCTTGCAGATAAGGATTTTTTTAAGTGAAGTTTTTGATTATTTACCACTGAGCCAAAAGCCCTTAGGTCAAAGGCCCTTAGAACAGTATTTCTCAATGATCTCAATGATCAACTGGTGAGAGGTGTCAAAATTATGTAAGGTTCTCTCTTTTTTTAAAGGATCTTTCTGTTGTTGTTGTTGTTATATACTTCCGTTTGTTTTATTTTTTACGTTCCACATGTAAGTGTTAAGATAGAGTATTTGTCTTTCTCTTTCTGACTTATTTCACTAAGCATGATGTTCTCTGGGTCACCCATATACTACATTTTCTTTATCCATTCATCTGTTAATGGGCACTTAGGTTGCTTCCACATCTCAGCCATTGTAAATAGTGCTGCTGTGAACATGAGGGTGCATGTATCTTTTCAAATTAGTGTTAAAGGGTCTTTTTTCTTTATTATGAAAGGATATATGTTAATTAAAACTTTAAAATATTGCAGAAAGTTAAGCTCTCCAATAATCTACCTCCCAGAGAATGTATTTATTCATTTATTTTTGTGTGTGAGATGTTGTGTGGTGGTAAGTAATTTAACCTTCACCAAAGAGAGGTCTAGCCTTTGCTTTGTACTTCTGGGAGGTAATCTCTATACTGTATCCTTTGAATGATGTGCTTGGGAGGAGTATTTTTGTTTGCCTGGCCTTGGGCCTCCAGATAGTAACAATGTGACTCAGGGTGGGGTCATTGGGTTGAGCGGTATCAGTTAGATATCCTGAGGAGCTGGAAACTGAGATCTGCCAGTTTAAGATTCAGTTATGCCTCTGTGGTGGAGCCCTAATTAGAAATCTGGGTACCAAGACTCTCGTGAACTTCCCTGGTTGGCAAGACTCCAGCATACTGTCACACACTGAGAGCTCTGAAAGTGGTGCTGTCCGTGACTTCATGGAAGCGGACAAAAGAAGCTCCACATTTAGTACTTTCCCTAGCCTCTGCCTTCCTCCCTTCCTCCCTTGGCCAGTTATAATATAACAGCTTTCAGTGAGTTCTGTGAGTCCTGCTAGAAAGATCAAACCTGAAGGTAGTTTGGGGAACCTCTGAACTTGAAGTTAATGTCGCATGTGAGGGTGATGTTGTGCATTCCTAACTGGACAGCTGGCAGAATTTTGCCAGTACCTGTAAAACAACTGCAACAACAAAACTTACTATAAAAATTCTAAATATGAAAAAGTTATTATGTAGAATATAATAAAAATTGATGTATCATCAAATAATGTTGAAGCCTCCAACTACTTTTTCCAACCTCATTTCACTCCTTCTATCCTGATTTTGTGTTTATAATCCCAGGTCACTAGAATTATTTGCATAGTTAAACAATATATGGTCTCCTGCATGAGTTTAAGCTTCATATAAAAGATATCATCCTACATTTATTATTTTAAAACTTTTTGTCCTCACAATTCTGCTTTTGAGAATTATCTAGTTTACTGTAAGTAATCTGTTTATTTCTCCAGAACCAAGATGGCATCTTCCTCTTACCTGGTTCTCAACTAGGTCATAACCAAGAAACAAGTATCAAATTTCTTACATTAATTCTTTGAATTTAACAATATAAATACCATTTTGAATTAACCAAAGTGGCTGCTTTTCTTGTAAGTACAATTCTAATATTTAAATAAACTCATATATTATTAGGGATATGAAGAATTTAAAAAAAGCATTTTAATGGTAAAAACATAAAAATCATCCTTATTCCTCTTAAAAAAAAAAAAAAAAAAGGAAACCCTTGTTACCCACAAAGTAAGTCTTTGTGTCAGTTGTGATAGATGGAATTCAGTAGATTTGCTTTCCACTATTCAAGAAACTGATTTCATTTAATTAGTTTGCACTGGACTAAATCATGGATTTAAAGCAGTACCTTCATGGGCTAGAAGTGTGCAATAAAGAAAACTTAGTTTCAGAATCATACCAATAAATATTAAGTAACAGAAGTAAAATCCAATGCCACTAAGAAACTGACTATACCTTGTAAAATTCAAGAGCGTTGACTGCTATGGTTGTTCCTTTTGTACTAGCTAGCTTTAATGATGATAGGAGTTTGCAGTGAAAAAAAGAAGCAATAAAATTTGACTGTTTGGTCAATTTATAAAAGAGTGGAATTATTCATTCTCATGGTTTAAGGTTTTCTTCTCTAGCACCCAAACCATTTTCCCACAGGTCATCATAGAAGCAACTAATTCTTAAATTTTCAAGTAGCAAGTTAGTGATTTAATATCTACCTTTAAGATTTTTGCTTCATAATTTTGTCCTGTCCCATCCCCTATATTAATTAAACCCCTAATGAGGTGAATCCAAAGCTTCTGTTTACATACCAATGGTCAATTTCAGCATGGTCTTAAATGAAAGGTGATTTCATGTGCAATAAAAGTAGTTTTCAATCCCTCTGGGGAAAAATGGAACAGAATCTCTGCTTGTTCTCCTACTTTAAGCTTTGACTATTTCCTATAATCATAATTTTTAAAAATATTAGGATATGTTTTCTAACAGCAAGTTTGGTCTTGAAGATAAAACACATTGAGATAAATAATACTGTTTGTTATTAGTGAAGCTACTGCAAGAAAAGGAGTCAGATAACAATGTTATTCCTAGGAAAGCAGAATATGAGTCAGTTTATTCGCTAAAGCCTCAAGCTAAGCATTCTATAGATATACTCAGTAGTAATTATCACAGTAAAAAAACATGGTTTGGGCTGAATATTCTTAAGAATGTGTCTGCTTAATGCTTTCTGCCAATCTGTTGAGTAAGATTAAACTGGATTCTATTAGAAATTAGAAGGAAAGGAAGAAGAGATTTTTTTAATTGCTTAGTCTTAAGAATAGTTTATTTCCAAAATGAAACACTAATAGTGTTCCATATGTGATATATACTTTAGACTTTATGATAATAAGAGTATAATATTGGGGATAAAAAGCAAATGTGATTTGGAAAATAAGGTGTAATTGTTGGCTCAATTTATCTGATTTAAATTAAATTTTAATATACCCATTATTACAATTTTATACATCCAATTAAATGTTTAGTTTGTGTTCTTAAAGAACTTTGTCAGGCTGCTGCCTATGCGTAAATTTGATGGTAATAGAATCACTTTCATAATATTAGCATTTAAAATATGAAATCATACTCTGAAAATATTAGACATTGTTTTTTCCATTTCATCTCACTTCTTGGGGGGAAAAACAAGCAAACAAACATGAGCTGATCTTGGTGACACAGAATTAATTGATTTGTAACTGCCCCACCCACATTGTGTGAGTCAATTGACTTTCAGCTTTTGGGAAAGGCAATTTATTCCTTTTCTAAGACTCTAAGAGATGTCTTATGACTACTTTTCATTCTTTTGTTTTAAGGCTTAATTTTTCGAGCAGTTTTAGATTTACAACAAAATTGATAGAGAGGTACAGAGATTCCCCCATATTTCCCCAGCCCCATATTTGCATAGCCTCCCCCATTATCAACATTGAGCACCAGAATGGTACATTTTTAACCAAGGATGAACTTACATTGACACATCATAATCACTCAAAGTTCATAGTTTACCTTAGGGCTCACTCTTGGTGTTGTACATTCTATGGGTTTGGATAAATATATAGTGAAATATAGCCATCATTTTATCACTACTTAAGTTTGTTGTTATCACTTAACTCTTTATTAGTGTGGTGACTTTGAAATGTGTCAACTTGACTTAGTTGAACTATATTTCACTGAATTCTCTTCCATGTATGTTTCTCAGTTTGTTAAATTAAAAAAAATTTTTTTGTGTGAGATTCTGGGGGGAGAAGGGAAGCAGCAGCCACTCTGTGGCTCATAACTTGTTACTTACCTGCTGGGTCACGTTGTTTTGGTGTTTCTTTGACTCCTCAACCCAGTGTGTCTTTTGCCCTCCGATGAAAGGTGCCAGTCTCTTTGCTTTTTGGTTTTTTGATTTTGTTTTCTTTTGCAAACACACATATGTTAAGGTCAGGGACAACGAGAACTGACAAAGGTTTCAATCTATCCTAATTTTAGGTTCTAACTCACACTAGTAGATTCCATGTTGTCCCTGTTCTCCCTTACTTTACAGCCACATATACTCTTACCAATGGCCTGCTGCATGGCCTTCAGGCTCCAGCATCAGATTCAGAGACAACAGCAACACATAGACTGCTTATAAGTTCCCACAATTGCATAAAGGCAAATAAATCTCTGTAAGAAATGTGTATGTGCCTGTGTGTGTGTTTACCTACACACTGGTGGTTTAGTTTCTGTGATTAAACTCTGAAAAAACTAGCTTGTATTTGTCACATGTTTTCTCTGAAGCTTTCAAAAAATTTTACATAAGAATAAAAATTATGAACTAAAAATAGTTGACAAGGCAGGCATTGATGGAATTTATAAGAACCAGCACCAGCACCACCAATAATAATAATCAAAGGAAAAACTAATCTTAATAACACTTTTACAATGTGCCAAACACTTTATTAGGACCATCTTTTTGAATCATTGTAACTAAGGATTTGTGGTAGGTACTATTATTATTTCCATTTTGCCAATATATTCACACATTTATTGAGCTTCAAAGCCCAGAGTAGAATTTGAGTCTGAAATTTTGTCTTCTGCAATGTAATGTCTTTCACTCTTACGTTAACCTTAGTGGGTCGTGTCAGGGGAGTATTCCAGGTATTAACCATTTCTCACCTTGAAATAATGAAAAAATTATATAAAATTTAGGAATTAGTTTTACAGTTCAATGCGTGAGTAGTAATTGAGTATATGTTATATATACATATATAATCACATGTAATATCAAGCTTATACCAAAATATAATAATACCACAATTATATATGCCACATAAAATATTAACAGTTAAATAATATGATCACATCTATTGTATTCTTTGTCAATGCAACCAATTGTAGGATATGAGACTTAGTCATTTATTCATGATACAAAGCCAAAAATATTAAAGGTGTCACTACAAAGCTGTTTTTTTTTTAAACAATACACAGAGGAAGACAATGTTTGATATTTCAGTTATTAGAAGATTAGTAGGTGGAAGCACATGGCTAGAATAGCCAACCTTGCCAACAACTTGATAGCTTTTAAATTGTGATATACTTCAGAGTAAGGGTTATATTTTATGCCTTATCACATTTCTCCAATATTCTAATGTGTGACTCATAAAAATAATTATATAAGTTTTCAATGTTTTTCAGTTTGTTTTCTTCTGCAAAATGGAAGTACAAACAACTTAATACATAAGACTATTTCAATTGTAAATGAAATGTATGTAAAAGTGTTTTGCTAATTTAATTATATCCCTTCTAATTGCAAAATGGATTTGGGGTAAAGCTCTTTAGAATTTGTAAAATGGAATACAAATATAAGTAAGTATTCCTCTTGTTTTTCTTGGAGTGCTTGTTTTCTGAGACTATCTTTCATTTGAATACAAAAGAGTGAGAGGTCAGTTCCATGTCAGATTAGTGGGGATAAAATAAGTTATTCTATGATGATACTAACTGGATATGGCTAATAAAAGGCATATGTTACACTTCTATTAATTGTAGTCTGGGAGGAAATAATCTTAAAAGAAAGCAGGAAAAGGCAAATTTAATAAATAATGCCTATGTCTAAAGGTGTTTTCTAGATATTACAGCATGTCTATTTATAATATAGAATATTTACATTTAATATAATGAAACTCTTGATATTATAATATAGCATATTTATTTATTTAATGCCAAATAAGATTTCCTAGACCTCTGGAGAAGCCTCCTATTTACGTGATTCAAATTTGGAGCTGAATTACCCGGGAAAATTCCTTGTTCATATGGGTATGTATATATGAGTGTGTATGTGTGTACATCCCATTGTTTCAGTTGCTGTCATCAGGGAATCAGCTCCTAGTGTCTTATCTGTGATTCTTGTATGTGGCCCCCTCCAAGTTCAAGGCAACAGGAACCTGTAAAATTCTTCCACTTGCTTCAGATTTCTCTAACTTCTCTTTCTGCCACTAGGCAGAGACAATTTCTATTTATGTGCTCATGTGATTAGACTGAACCCATACAGATTATCCCCCTTTTGCTATATGTAATGTAATGTAATCATGGAAGTACTATTTCATCCTTCACAGATTCCACCCGCACTCAGCTGGGAGGGCAAGGGTCATTGGCAGTCATTCTTAGAATTCTGTCTCCCACAGAAATAATTTTAGTATTATTCAATATTCCCATGAAAAGAGGTCTTTGTGAGAGCTTTATGAAGCCCTGCCTTGTAGGGAGGTGAATAGCTCACTAGGCTTAGGATTTATTCTGAAGTTCATCTGTTTCATTTTTATTTGAAACAGTCTTTTTTATTTTTCTTCAAACAAGATATGATCATATTTCCAGAAATTTCCATATATTTCATTTCTGAAAATCTTATCGCTCTTCTTGGAATAATATGACCTGTAATTCTCATAAATTATCAGTATGAAGTTCTCTTTGAGCTCTTGAAATGCCTTGTGGTAACCTATAGCTATTGTAATAAATGGTGGGACTTAATGGGTTTTTAATAATAAATAATAACAAATAATCCTAGCAAAGCATAACTTAAAAGATTCTCCTCAATTATTCAAATATACTGGGTTCATATGCTTCGTTTCTTCATCGCATCCTTCTTTGTTTTTTTAATTAATTAATTTATTTATTTATTTATTTTTGGCTGTGCTGGGTCTTTGTTGCTGCCTGTGGGCTTTCTCTAGTTGTGGCGAGCAGGGGCTACTCTTTAGTTGTGGTGCATGGGCTTCTCCTTGCGGTGGCTTCTGTTGTTGTGGATCATGGGCTCTAGGCGCGAGGGCTTCAGTAGTTGTGGCACGTGGGCTCAGCATTTGTGGCTCCCGGGCTCTAGAGTGCAGGCTCAGTAGTTGCGGTCACGGGCTTAGTTGCTCCGTGGCACATGGGATCTTCCCGAACCAGGGCTTGAACCCGTGTCCCCTGCATTGGCAGGTGGATTCTTAACCACTGCACCACCAGATAAGCCCCTTCATTGCATCCTTCTTATATTTTCCGCTTTGACATAAGTGGCGTAAAAACTTTCCTGCTTATCACAAAATTCTGCCTCTCTAGGACTGTTTAAACTTATTGCTGGGCCTTGCTATTTAGCTGTAACATTCCCTCTGCAGATAGGTTAAACATGCAGTAATTGTAAGACTGTATAAAGATAACAGATTATTCTGACATGGAGTAAAGAAAAGGCCAAAATCCTTCTCCTTAACAGCATCAACATACATAGGCATTATACTAATGAGTCACCAGAGGTTTGCATAACCAGTTTGCTCAAATCTTTTTCTTCTTTCTTTTCCAATTGGCAAACAATCTTTCTTTTTTTAAAAAAAAATATTTATTGAACATCTACATTGTACCAGCCATTATTCTAAGAACAGGGAATATGGTGGCATATAATACAGGAAGTGAAGAAGCCCTTTAAGTTATGCAAAAAATTAAAAGCAAAAATTCCTTATCGTTTGATTCAGATTTATCATGCTTGCTTCAGTGACACATCTCTGCAAAATTACTGCTTGAAATCTTCTGCAATATCACAAAATAGATAACCTATCTTGTTAGAATTGCAAATAGGCTCTGGACTAAACTACCCCTGTCTTTCTTGAGAATAGAGTCCCCAAATATCAGTGCCTGTTTAATGCTGGTATATGTCAGGTTTTTAGGGACTGCAGTATAAGGGTAATAATGTTGACGCTTTGTTCACATAGCACGCAGTAATAGAATGGCAGTACAGAAGGGTTCTTGAGAGCAGTTAAGGGGCTGTTTATCTAGGGCCAATAGAGTCAACTCAGCCACATGAACATGGAGCGGTAAGGTATCTGTTTACCACATTACAGTCAGAAGGATCCCTTTAAAACACATGCCACATTTGACCACGTCCCTGCTCAAAAACTTCCAGTGGCTTTCCATCACAGTTCCAGTGAAATCCAAATTTTTACCACGGCCCTTTGCTGTTTCTTCAGTCTCATTCCCTACCAGTCTTCTCTTTTTCCACTCAAACATAAACCCCATCAGGGAAAGGACATTATTTTGTTGCTTCATCCCCATTTCCCAAAACAATGCCTGGCAGAATGTATGTAGAAGTTGTTAATTTGTATTTGTTAAATAATGTATGGATGATGATCAAAAAACCCTATTTTAGTTCTTTTTTGAAAGTGAAGGAGATTCCTCAGGGCAACCTACATACATGGCATTGGTTGACATTAATTAGCTTGATAATTTCAGGAACACTATGCACGTTGAATTTAATAGCAGTGGACTTCAAAGAGAGGTGCATTCACCAGAGGGGGTACAAGGAGCCATTACAGAGTTTTACATATTCTCTATGGTACAAACACCCTGTTTTCCATTTAACATTGCATCCAGGGGAAACAGAGCTTTCTGGAGCTCAGACTCATCTGCCAGTGTATCAGGAAGCAGAGTCTGGCGGATAAGCTCTGTGAATGCATTATGGCTGGCTTCAGGCAGGATCTATACCCTAATTTTGGTAGTACCCAAGTCTACAAGGCAACTGAGTGTATATTTTCTTCTGTCACAGACAGGTAGATTCTACTGCACTTTGCATAAAGGAGTACAACACATCAGAAGATCTGTGTTTTCATGTATCTCTTCACAGTGACATAATAAACACAGTGATTGGAGATTTAGAGTCCATATTCTGGATTAGAAATACGTGGGTGTAAATAACAGTGGTCCCACTCCCTTGCTATGTGATCTTGCCTGATCCAATCTGTAAAATGGGAGCAGTATGTACCTCCTTTGTTTTGTTGTTGCTGTTTTGTTCATTTCCAAGGAAACTAAAAATGACCTAATCATTTTGCTCCGCAACAGACCTGACATGTGAAAACCTCTAAATAGTTGTTAGCTAGTAATGTCTCCCTATATGCACTTACATATTCTTTGGAAGAGTCTAGACCATTTGAATTCATGACTTTTACTAATCTATGTAAATTCACATATATAGAGTTCTTTTTCCTATTGCCTTTTTCATTTTTTTTTTTAGCATCTTTATTGGAGTGTAATTGCTTTACAATGGTGTGTTAGCTTCTGCTGTATAACAAAATGAATCAGCTATACATATACTTATATCCCCATATCTCCTTCCTCTTGTGGCTCCCTCCCACCCTCCCTATCCCACCCCTCTAGGTGGATGCAAAGCACTGAGCTGATCTCCTTGTGCCATGTGGCTGCTTCCCACTAGCTATCTATTTTATATTTGGTAGTGTATATATGTCCATGCCACTCTCTCACGTCGTCCCAACTTCCCCTTCCCCATGTCCTCAAGTCCATTCTCTACGTCTGCGTCTTTATTCCTGTCCTGCCCCTAGGTTCTTCAGAACCTTTTTTTTTTTAGATTCCATATATATGTGTTAGCATACGGTATTTGTTTTTCTCTTTCTGACTTACTTCACTCTGTATGACAGTCTCTAAGTCCATCCACCTCACTACAAATAACTCAGTTTCGTTTCCTTTTATGGTTGAGTAATATTCCATTGTATATATGTGCCACATCTTCTTTATCCATTCATTTGTCGATGGACACTTAGGTTGCTTCCATGTCCTGGCTATTGTAAATAGTGCTGCAGTGAACACTGTGGTACATGACTCTTTTTGAATTATGGTTTTCTCAGGGTATATGCCCAGTAGGGGGATTGCTGGGTCATGTGGTAGTTCTATTTTTAGTTTTTTAAGGAACCTCCACACTGTTCTCCATAGTGGCTGTATCAACTTACATTCCCACCAGCAGTGCAACAGGGTTCCCTTTTCTCCACACCCTCTCCAGCATTTATTGTTTGTAGACTTTTTGATGATGGCCATTCTGACCAGGGTGAGGTGATACCTCATTGTAGTTTTGATTTGCATTTCTTTAATGATTAGTGATGTTGAGCATCCTTTCATGTGTTTGTTGGCAATCTGTATACCTTCATTGGAGAAATGTCTATTTAGGTCTTCTGCCCATTTTGGATGGGGCTGTTTGTTTTTTTTGATATTGAGCTGCATGAGCTGCCTGTATATTTTGGAGATTAATCCTTTGTCAGTTGCTTCATTTGCAAATATTTTCTCCCATTCTGAGGGTTGTCTTTTCATCTTGTTTATGGTTTCCTTTGCTGTGCAAAAGCTTTTAAGTTTCATTAGGTCCCATTTGTTTGTTTTTGTTTTTATCTCCATTTCTCTAGGAGGTGGGTCAAAAAGGATCTTGTTGTGATTTATGTCATAGAGTGTTCTGCCTATGTTTTCCTCTAAGAGTTTTATAGTGTCTGGCCTTACATTTAGGTCTTTAATCCAATTTAAGTTTATTTTTGTCTATGGTGTTAGGAAGTGTTCTCATTTCATTATTTTACATGTAGCTGTCCAGTTTTCCTAGCACCACTTATTGAAGAGGCTGTCTTTTCTCCACTGTATATTTTTGCCTCCTTTATCAAAGATAAGGTAACCATATGAGTGTGGGTTTATCTCTGGGCTTTTTATTCTGTTCCATTGATCTATATTTCTGTTTTTGTGCCAGTACCATACTGTCTTGATTACTGTAGCTTTGTAGTATAGTCTGAAATCCAGGCGCCTGATGCCTCCAGCTCCGTTTTTCTTTCTCAAGATTGCTTTGGCTATTTGGGATCTTTTGTGTTTCCATTCAAATTGTGAAATTTTTTGTTCTGGGTCTGTGAAAAATGACATTGGTAGTTTTATAGGGATTGCATTGAATCTGTAGATTGCTTTGGGTAGTATAGTCATTTTCACATTGTTGGTTCTTCCAATCCGAGAACATGGTATATCTCTCCATCTGTTTGTATCATGTTTAATTTCTTTCATCAGTGTCTTATAATTTTCTGCATACAAGTCTTTTGTCTCCTTAGGTAGGGTTATTCCTAGATATTTTATTCTTTTTGTTGCAATGGTAAACGGGAGTGTTTTCTTAATTTCACTTTCAGATTTTTCATCATTAGTATATAGGAATGCAAGAGATTTCTGTGCATTAATTTTGTATCCTGCTACTTTACCAAATTCATTGATTAGCTCTAGTAGTTTTCTGGTGGCAGTTTTAGGATTCTCTATGTATAGTATCATGTCATCTGCAAACAGTGACAGCTTTACTTCTTCTTTTCCAATTTAGATTCCTTTTATTTCTTTCTCTTCTCTGATTGCTGTGGCTAAAACTTCCAAAACAATGTTGAATAATAGTGGTGAGAGTGGTCATCCTTGTCTTGTTCCTGATCTTAGTGGAAATGCTTTCAGTTTTTCACCGTTGAGTATGATGCTTTCTGTGGGTTTGTCATATATGGCCTTTATTATGTTGAGGTAAGTTCCCTCTATGCCTACTTTCTGGTGTGTTTTTATCATAAATGGGTGTTGAATTTTGTCGAAAGCTTTTTCTGCGTCTATTGAGATGATCATATGTTTTTCTCTTTCAATTTGTTAATATGGTTTATCACAATGATTGATTTGTGTCTATTGAAGAATCCTTGCATTCCTGGGATAAACCCCACATGATCATGGTGTATGATCCTTTTAATGTGCTGTTTGCTAGTATTTTTTTGAGGATTTTTGCATCTGTGTTCATTAGTGGTATGGGCCTATAGTTTTCTTTCTTCATGACATTTGTCTGGTTTTGGTATCAGTGTGATGGTGGCCTCGTAGAATGACTTTGGGAGTGTTCCTCCTTCTGCTATATATTGGAAAAGTTTGAGAAAGACAGGTGTTAGCTCTTCTCTAAATGTTTGATAGAAGTCGCCTGTGAAGCCATCTGGTGCTGGGCTTTTGTTTGTTGGAAGATTTTTAATCACAGTGTCAATTACATTGCTTGTGATTGGTCTGTTTATATTTTCTTTTTCTTCCTGGTTCAGTCTCTGAAGGTTGTGCTTTTCTAAGAATTTGTCCATTTCTTCCAGGTTGTCCATTTTATTGGCATATAGTTGCTTGTAGTAATCCCTCATGATCCTTTGTATTTCTTCAATGTCAGTTGTAACTTCTCCTTTTTCATTTCTAATTCTGTTGATCTGAGTTATCTCCCTTTTTTTCTTGGTGAGTCTGGCTAGTGGTTTATGTATTTTGTTAATCTTCTCAAAGACCCAGCTTTTAGTTTTATTGATCTTTGCTATTGTTTCCTTCATTTCTTTATCCTTTATTTCTGATCTGATCTTTATGATATCTTTCCTTCTGCTAATTTTGGGGCTTTTTTGTTCTTCTTTCTCTAATTGCTTTAGGTGTAAGGTTAGGTTGTTTATTTGAGATGTTTCTTGTTTCTTAAGGTAGGATTGTATTGCTATAAATTTCCCTCTTAGCACTGCTTTTGCTGCATCCCATAGGTTTTGGGTCATCCTGTTTTCATTGTCATTTGTTTCTACGTATTTTTTGATTTCCTCTTTGATTTCTTCAGTGATATCTTGGTTATTTAGTAGTGTATTGTTTAGCCTCCATGTGTTTGTATTTTTCACATATTTTTTTCCTGTAATTGATATCTAGTCTCATAGTGTTGTGGTTGGAAAAGATACTTCATAAGATTTCAATTTTCTTTAATTTACCAAAGCTTCATTGGTGACTCAAAATATGATCTATCCTGGAGAATGTTCCATGAGCACTTGAGAAGAAAATATATTCTGTTGGTTTTGGATGGAATATCCTATAAACATCAGTTAAGTTCATCTTGTTTAATGTATCATTTAAAGCCTGTGTTTCATTATTTATTTTCACTTTGGATGATCTGTGCATTGGTGAAAGTGGGTGTTAAAGTCCCCCACTATGATTGTGTTACTGTCGATTTCCCCTTTTATGGCTGTTAGCATTTGCGTTATGTAGTGAGGTGTTCCTATGTTGGGTGCATAAATATTTACAATTGTTATATCTTCTTGGATTGATCCCTTGATTATTATGTAGTGTCCATCTTTATCTCTTGTAATAGTCTTTATTTTAAAGTCTATTTTGTCTGATATGAGAATTGCTTCTCCAGCTTTCTTTTGATTTCCTTTTTGCATGGAATATCTTTTTCCATCTCCTCACTTTCAGTCTATGTGTATCTCGAGGTCTGAAGTGGGTCTCTTGTAGACAGCATATATACAGGTCTTGTTTTTGTATCCATTTAGCCAGTCTGTCTTTTGGTTGGAGCATTTAATCCATTTATATTTAAGGTAGTTATCCATATGTGTGTTCCTATTACCATTTTCTTAATTGTTGTGGGCTTGTTATTGTAGGTCTTTTCCTTGTTTTGTGTTTCCTGCCTAGAGAAGTTCCTTTAGCATTTGTTGTAAAGCTGGTTTTGTGGTGCTGAATTCTCTTAGCTTTTGCTTGTCTGTAAAGGTTTTAATTTTTCTGTCGAATCTGAAAGAGATCCTTGCTGGGTAGAGTAATCTTGGTTGTAGGTTTTTCCCTTTCATCACTTTAAATATGTCCTGCCACTCCCTTCTGACTTGCAGAGTTTCTGCTGAAAGATCAGCTGTTAACCTTATGGGGATTCCCTTGTATGTTATTTGTTGCTTTACCCTTGCTGCTTTTAATATTTTTTCTTTGTGTTTAGTTTTCGATAGTTTGATTCATATGTGTCTTGGTGTTTCTCCTTGGATTTATCCTCTGTAGGACTCTGTGCTTCCTGGACTTGATTCACTATTTCCTTTCCCGTATTAGGGAAGTTTTCAACTATTATCTCTTCAAATATTTTCTCAGTCCCTTTTTCTTTCTCTTCGTCTTCTGGGACACCTATAATTCGAATGTTGGTGCATTTAATGTTGTCCCAGAGGTCTCTGAGACTGTCCTCAATTCTTTTTATTCTTTTTTCTTTATTCTACTCTGCGGTATTTACTTCCACTAATTTATCTTCCCAGTCACTTATCAGTTCTTCTGCCTCAGTTATTCTGCTATTGATTCCTTTTAGAGAATTTTAAATTTTATTTATTGTGTTGTTCATCATTGTTTGTTTGCTCTTTAGCTCTTCTAGGTCCTTGTTAAATGTTTCTTGTATTTTCTCCGTGTATTTCCAAGATTTTGGATCATCTTTACTATCATTATTCTGAATTCTTTTTCAGGTAGACTGCCTATTTCCTCTTCATTTGTTTGGTTTGGTGGGTTTTTACCTTGCTCCTTCATCTACTGTGTATTTCTCTGCCTTTTCATTTTGCTTTACTTACTGTGTTTGGGGTCTCCTTTTCGCAGGCTGCAGGTTCGTAATTCCCATTGTTTTTGGTGTTTGTCTCCAGTGGGTAAGGTTGGTTCAGTGGGTTGTGTAGGCTTCCTGGTGGAGGGGACTGGTGCCTGTGTTCTGGTGGATGAGGCTGGATCTTGTCTTTCTGGTGGGCAGGACCACGTTCGGTGGTGTGTTTTGCGGTGTCTGTGAACTTATTATGATTTTCGGCAGCCTCTGTGCTAATGGATGGGGTTGTGTTCCTGTTGTGCTCGTTGTTAGGCATGGGGTATCCAGCACTGTAGCTTTCTGGTCTTTGAGTGCAGCTGGGTCTTTCCGTTGAGATGGAGATCTCTGAGAGAGCTTCGCTGTTTGATATTACTTGCGGCCGAGAGGTCTCTGGTGGACCAATGTCCTAAACTCAGCTCTCCCATCTCAGAGGCTCCGGCCTGACACCCGGCCAGAGCACCAAGAGCCTGTCAGCCACACAGCTCAGAAGAAAAGGCAGAAAGAAAAATAAAATTAAATAAAGTTATTAAAATAAAAAATATATTATTAAAATTAAAAAAATAAAAAAGTAATAAAAAAAATGAAACAAAGAAAGAAGAGAGCAATGAAACCAAAAAACAAATCCACCAATGATAACAAGTGCTAGAAACTATACTAAAAAAAAAAAAAAACGGACAGACAGAACCCTAGGACAAATGTTAAAAGCAAAGCTATACAGACAAATCACACAAAGAAGCATACACATACACACTCACAAAAGGAGAAAAAGGAAAAAAATATGTATATTAAAAAAAAAAAGGAAGAGAGCAACCAAATTAATAAACAAATCTACCAATGATAATAAGCTCTAAATACTAAACTTAGGTAAACATGAGACTAGAAACAAATTAGATGCAGAAAGCCAACCCCAAGTCTCCAATTGCTCCCAATGTCCACTGCCTCAGTTTTGGGGTGATTTGTTGTCTATTCGCATATTCCACAGATGCAGGGTACATCAATTTGATTGTGGAGATTTAATCTACTGCTCCTGAGGCTGCATGGAGAGAGTTCCCTTTCTCTTTGTTCGCACAGCTCCTGGGGTTCAGTTTTGGATTTGGCCCTGCCTCTGAGTGTAGGTCGCCTGACGGCGTCTGTTCCCCGCCCAGAGAGGATGGGGTTAAAATAGCAGCTGATTAGGGGGATCTGGCTCACTCAGGCCAGGGGGAGGGAGGGGTATGGAATGTGGGACAAGCCTGCAGAGGGAGAGGCCAGCATGACGTTGCAACAGCCTGAGTCACGACGTGTGTTCTTCCGGGGAAATTGTCCCTGGATCTCGGGACCCTCGCAGTGGCAGGCTGCACAAGCTCCCGGGAGAGGAGGTGTGGATAGTCACCTGTGCTGGCACACAGACTTCTTAGTGGCTGCAGCAGCAGACTTAGCATTTCATGCCCATCTCTTGGGTCCGCGCTGATAGCCGCAGCTCACACTGGTCTCTGGAGCTCATTTAGGCGATGCTCTGAATTTCCTCTCCTCGCACACCCCGAAACAATGTTCTCTTGCCTCTTAGGCAGGTCCAGACTTTTTCCCAGACTCCCTCCCGGCTAGCTGTGGTGCACTAGCCCCTTCAGGATGTGTTCACGCAGCCAACCCCAGTCCTCTCCCTGGGATCTGACCTCCGAAGCCCGAGCCTCAGCTCCCAGGCCCCGCCCGCCCCGGTGGGTGAGCAGACAAGCCTCTCAGGCTGATGAGTGATGGTCGGCACCGATTCTCTGTGCGGGAATCTCTCCGCTTTGCCCTCTGCACCCCTGTGGCTGCGCTTTCCTCCATGGCTCCGAAGCTTCCCCCCTCTGCCACCCGCAGTCTCCACCCGTGAAGGGGCTTCCTAGTGTGTGGAAACCTTTCCTCCTTCACAGCTCCCTCCCACTGGTGCAGGTCCTGTCCCTATTCTTTTGTCTATGTTTTTTCTTTTTTCCTTTGCCCTACCCAGGTACGTGGGGAGTTTCTTGCCTTTTGGGAGGTCTGAGGTCTTCTGCCAGCGTTCAGTAAGTGTTCTGTAGGAGTTGTTCCACATGTAGATGTATTTCTGATGTATTTGTGGGGAGGAAGGTGATCTCCATGTCTTACTCCTCCGCCATCTTGAAGGTATCCTCTTGGCAAACAATCTTTTGTCTCATGTTTTTCCTTCTTACAATCTATTCTTTCCTTCACTCAGTTGTATTGAAATGCCTACAATTCACCAAGTACCTCTTAGAAGCACTGGAAATAACTACAGGGGATGTGAAATGAATAGCACTGGTTTTCACAAAATTTAAGTGTCTGTGGCTCAGGAAAGTTTTTCTTCTACATAATTCCTAAATATAACAAGATGTGTTGTGAAGTTGGTACTGTTTTCAAATATAACCATAATATATTAGCAACATACAGTTTTTTGTTTTTTGTGTTTTTTTGAATAGGTATTATGTTTGTGGTGGCAGCAGTAGGAAGAGACTGAAAAAAGTGTCTGAGTGATTTTCCCTTGATCCCCTGATTGGTTGATGTTTCACCCTTGGCATGAGGGCATACTACTGTGAGATGGTGTCAGAGACTCTAGGTGTTATGTAATATATATGGGAGACTAAATCTGTATGCTTAAGTTTGGCTCTGGATCAAGACTTTCTTGGATATATTTCCTTGGGGAAATAAGGAAATATGGTTGAGCTTTATTTCCTTCATTTGCTGTGTTCTTTCTCCTTTTTTGCAGCATCTTGCAAGCTTGATATCATTTAAATACCTATAATTATTTCTCTGTTGCACATTTTTCCAACTAGACCCTAAACTCCATGAAATCATGTTTTGTTTATCAGTGAAGGTCTCAGACCTAGCACGTCACCAGGTAAAGAGTAAGTGTTCAGTAAGTACATGTTGACTGACAAACTGACTAAATTGTCAACAGTGTGGTAAAAATCGAACAATATGATGCTTGTGAAAGTATTTGATAAAACATACATGATTTAATTCTGTGTCTCATCTAGAATAAGACATTATAAGTAATATGTTGTTTAGGGTAATATTCAATCCCTTAAGAGCTAAAATGTGTGAAGACAGGGACTCTCCACAAATTGTTTTTTTTGTTTACTTAGTGACATTTCAAACCATATTATTAATATCTAAGAAGATACAAAATTTAGTTGATAATCCATCCATGAAGAGCCTGTAACTGAAGGAGTTGGAGAGGCTTATACTTGGAGAAGTCCTCCCTCATTTCTTTCTCTGCACATACCCCACCAGGTTAGTCTTCCAAACTGGAAGAGTTTGTCATCTTGATATTTACTATGGGATGTTGGTTTCCCAAGACCTTTGGTAAAATATGTTTAGAAGGCTGGTGTTAGCTCGCATTTAGCATCTTGACAATTTTATGTTGCCTATACTGTTTTGAAATTGTTCAGCAGATTTTGATGAGAGGTCAAAGTTGTTAAGAGGTCAAAGTTGTTAACCTTAACTACTTACTTCAAACAAGAACACCTTATTCTTTAACTTGTTTTTAATAAAATTTTCAGAAAACTTAGATTTACATTTCTGTTGTATCATCTATAGGCCCTCCTGATGAAAATTACTATACAGCTGCAAATTAAAGGACAGTTTTGAGCGAAGTAATTGTAATTTGGAGCATAGCCCTAGGATAAAACAGTTCAAAGGATAATTTCTTACTAAGTATGTGGCAGAGGTTTACAAAGTTGATTAAGAAACTGTCAGAACCTACCTTCCAACCATGAAAAAAACTACTGCAATTATAATTATTGATACAATGTGCTTTAGTAAACTTCACTGATATACATTAAAAATTTAATGTCAAAACACTGAAATATAAGATAAATAAAATAAAATTTTTAATGTTAAGAGAATATAACAGTTTTGCATACCTAGATATTTACAAAAGGCACAGCTACGTAACATGTACCATAATATAGTTTATATTAGAAGTTGTGCAGCTATAAAAACTTGTTTCCTCTGAGATTCTATATCAACTTGGATATGTATTCTTAATATACTTTTATCACATTGCAGTACCTCTAAAGCACTTGTAAAGGTGAACCATCCCATTATTGAAAGTACTTACACTGATCATAAATCGTGTTCCTGCTGTCTAACATCTTTGTTTCTTTATCTAGTACTCCACTCTTTCACTGACCAAAATCATTTGTATAATCAGCTTTATATTCTCCTGAACAGGGAGATGCTTATTTGTGTTTCAGGCAGTGTGCTATTGGATTGATATTTAAATGCAGTGCAGTAAATGGAAAACTTGCTGATTTGTGGTCATACCTTTGATTGTGGTTCACCACTGTGCCATAAATCCATAATTCTAATTCTGTTCTGCTCAAAGGAGTCAGTTAACAAATAAATTTCAAAAGAATACTGACTAGTCAGGAAAAATGAAAGGAGTAGTATTATTTTAATAAAATGAAATGATGAAGAATTACATCTCCCTATGCAATTAAGTTGATTTTTCCTCAGCATATGTTATTGACACATTTGTATCCACTCACATTTTATTTCTTCTTTGAGGTATTCAACTTCATTCTCATAACCTTACTCTGTAGGAAAATTCAATTTTTTTTGGAATCATAATATTTAATGTTCTCCCACCACTGTATATTTATGAAAACACAGTATTAGTACAGAGTACTAATGTAAAGTCAAGCCCATTGAATTCATTTAGATTATTTCCTAATGATAATACTTCTACTAATAATAATAGTAATTTATTACTTTTTATCCTAAACATTATGAGTTAGAACTTTGTACATTTTCCTCTTAGATAATGACCATAAGTAGTGGAAGGAAATTATGTAATGAATATATACAATGGCTGATCAACAGGGAAAAGCATCCTAATAAAGAAGCCTGTTAAACTGTAGGAAATTATCTCTCTAGGGAAGTTGCACCAGCCTTACTGCCTAAGTCATGTAAAACTGGACCAGAAATAAAGAGCACTAGAAATTACACCAGGGGGAGCAATGCTGCTTTAGTGAGAAAAGAAAGTAGGTGATGTAATGGTTGCCCTTCCTCCCTCTGCTATAAACATCTTTAACTTGCATCTCAGAGAGTCCCTTCCTATACATTGGTGGGTTCAGTACAACCAACATATGGGTTTTTTGTCTCTCCTTTGGAAATCTTGACAGTTTAGACTTATGAAAATGTATGTAGCAATGATAATTGTAGTGTATTAAAATCAGTATTAATATTCATAATGATTTATTCTTTAGTATATAACCTTTCAATGAAATAAAAAGGGATTTAAATTTAATATTAAAGATACCACATATAGGATTATAGATGGCATATGTCTTATTTTGTTCACATAACTTATCAGTGATAAAAAGAAAAGTAATTTAATATCTTGTTTACTACAAAAGAAAGCTTATATCCTAAGAGAGGAAATATATTTGGACTCTTGTAGCTATAGTTGGGAGAGACAATTGTTAGGGAAAACAAAAGCAAAACCAAAACTATATTTTTGAGTGTGTGAAAATTTTACTCATGTCCTTCAGATATTAATACAGTGAGAATTTTAGAAGAGAAATTAGTCATCTGTTTGGTGAATTGACCTGTTTAGAGTAAGTCTGAAATCTAGCAGTGAGCTGTGGACAGAACTTTAATGCATAGAAAGAGCCAGCCAACTTTGTCCTTATTTTTGTATACTTGAATTATTTTCTCCTTCAAAAAATATTTTTGAATATCTACTCTATACTAGGCACTAACCTTGTCCTTAAGAACATGGGGCACTATGGGAGCCAAAAATTAACATAGTTATTTTTTTTCATGGCACTTGGACTCTAGTGAGAAAGGACATGTACTAAAAAAAATTCACGATTGTTTCAGCGTAGCCTCATACACATGCTCCAAGGGAGAGTAACACAGTCCCTTACTAGCATTAAGCAAAGCTGCCTGAAGTAAACTTGGAGGAAGCAAGGTGGACAGTCAGGATGTGAACGAACAGATAAACATGTGTTAACTAGGTGAAAAGAGCAGAGAGGGCCAGGAGGAGACTGTGGTCTAAATAGAGGCAGCAGCATTTGCAGAGATCCTGTGGAAGGTGATAGGATTTAACTGTATAAACTGAAAGAAGGCATAGTGGCTCGAGTATAGAGAACAAGGATGAGAGACTGGCAAAGTGGGCTATACATAGTACCACGCTGGGGATGGGAGTTGGGTGGTTAAAAGAGCAAATTTGCATTTTAGAAATATCTCTCTGAATTCCATGGGGAGAAAGATTGGAGTCAGGTCTGTTAGGCTAATAGGCTAGTGCTCTCAATCTAGAAAAAATGAAGTTTACCTGATCTAGGATACTGATAATAAGTATTCCAAGGAGTGGAAGTTTTTAAATGATGTTTGCAAGATGTAAAATAGGTGGGAGCCTTTGATGGGTTGGACCTGCATATTGAGATACAGAGGTCATGGAAAAATACTTAGTTTTTAGTTCACACAACTGGATGGATAATGGTGCTGTTCATTAAGAAATGAATCACTGGGAGATAAGTTTTTTGAGAAGGAAAACTGTGGATTTGGTCATGAGCGTGAGTTTTAGGTATTTTGAGATATCCAAAGTAACAATTAAACATGCAATGATTTATCATATAATATTTACCATATGATATTGCTTTTTGTAGTACAAATTAAAATATCAGTGATTTTTATATGGTTCAATCTAACAGATATAATGATCTAGAGCTACAAAAAGATTTAGATTGGGGATTAGAGGATGAGAATTACTAACAATGGGCAGAATCAAAGCTGGAGTATGTACTTCATTGGCTATGGAACCATTATACAGCAAAAAGGGAAGAGTCCAAAGCAAAGAAATAGCATTTAATGGCTGAGGAAAGAATATAATGAGTAGTGACTGAAGAAAACTGAGGAAGTATGATCAGACACGGTCATAATAAGGTAGTTATTTTTCCCATTTTTCCCCTGGCAGCCAAGATTGTTTGCTAAACTAATGTCTAATGGTGAGAACAGCTTTGCTAAGGACTCAGAGCAACACCAGAGTCGCTCCTTTGAAGCTGGTGGTAACACACAGGCGAAAACAAGCAGCAGGGAAGAGGAAGATGATGAGTTGATCTTTGTCTTTGTCTGTTATGGCCCTTATTACAGAAATACCATAGACTGGGTAACCCATAAACAGCAGAAACTTTCTTTTCTCACACTTTTGGAGGCCGGAAAGTCCACACAATCAAGGTGCCTTCAGATTTGGTGTCTGGTGAGCGTGTACTTACTTGGTTCATGGGTAGCTGTCTTCTTGTTGTGTCCTCACATGGCAGAAAAAGCTCTCTGCAGTTTTTATAAGGGCACTAATCCTATTGATGAGGGCTCCTTAAGACCTAATCACCTTCTCAAAGCCTCATCTCCTAATGTGATCACAGTGGGGCTTAGGATTTCACATATGAGTTGTGTGAGGACCCAAACACTGTTCAATGGGTATCAAATTTTAGTTATACAAGATGAACAAGTTCTAGAGATCCGCTGTACAGCATTGTACCTATAATTGACAACACTGTATTATACACTTAAAGATTTGTTGAATAGATTTCATCTCAAGTATTCTTACCACAACTGAAGAAGAAAAGGAAGGGAAAGGAAGGGCAAAACAAGGCAGTGGGTACCCAGGTACCGATGTCTTGGCATTCTGCCAAGTCCTCCAGAGCAGAACTGGACACTGTGTTCCCAAGGAGGGATGGTAATTGTTCTCTTTCCCCCATGTCCTCCCTTTATTTGGGGCAGGATGGTAACAGTCATGTATAAACAGATGGCTTGGGCGTTGGTGAGTTTGAGCTTAAGTAGCCTCTGTTTACAGCCATCATAGGGAAATTCAGCTGTAGGACCTGGAGACCTTGGGGCCTTTTAGAAGTTAAAACTACTTCTGGGTGAAGGAAGCCACTTTCCCCTGGCATTTGGGCATAGCCCTTCTCTTTGGGATGTAGAGAAGTTAGGCATGGTCTCTGAAGGTAGATTACCTGGGTTTAAATTCCAGTTCCACCACTAATAGCATGTGAAATTTGGGACATCTTACTTCATCTAACTCTACCTTTATTTCCTCATCTGTAAAATGGGAACCAATGATAAACATATGTAGAGTTGGCAAGGCTTAAATGAATTAACATAAGAGAAGCATTAAAACAGTATATAAGACATAGAATAATTATTTAACTTGTAGCTATTATTGTCATATTTGTCATGTCACCTTTCTATGTAAGCACAAATAAGAGAGAATAAAGCTTGTCAGGTGTTGGCCGTGCAGTGATGAGATTCTTATATCCTTACAAAATCGTCCTTTTTCTCATCAGTGGCTGGATGTCATACGCTAGTGTTGGCATTGTGTCTAATTTTAATAAAATTATTATTTGGTCACTGTAACACCTTTTACTTACTGGTCACAGAATCTAAGATAAAAAAATATACACTTACCTTATTCTTGAAAGTTGTAAATATTTACTTAATATTTCTATTGAAAGATGTCAAATGCTAGAACAAGTTTTAATATAAAAATAACAACATTTACCAGTATGATGAGTCTTTCAAATTTCAACTTGTTTAATTCCTGGTCATTGTACTTACTGCTGCCACAAAGTTGTAGTCAAGCAGCTTCTAAGACTCAGTTTTCTAATCTGTAAAATAAGGGTAATAAAAAATGTCTACTTCATGCTTTTGACATGATTAATAAAGAAATGCATGACAAGTGTCAAGCATATGGTAAACACTGAATACATATTATAGAGACATCTTTTTTAATAATGCAATAAGGAGTTTCTAAATAGGTAATGGTAAGATCAAAGATGTACTTATGAACTAAGAAAGCAGCTTTTGAATAAGTCATTTAGATGATGAAAGATAGAATACTGACTAAAGAAACTGGAGGTGGAGAGATCAACAGTAAGGTTATTGCCTGTTTCCCTGGCAAGGGCCTGAGCTAGAATAGTAGTACAGACATAAATTGTAAGGGGCAGATGCAAAATATTTTGCTACAACATGGATAGGATTTAGCAGTTGACAGGGACTCATGATCACTGGGGCCAAGGATGGTAGCATTTTATGTGCAGTAATTCCTGAATCATTTTCCACGAAAGAAAAATACTAAAGAGTTGCTTCTCTATTTAGGAATATACTTAGTCATGTTACTTTTAATACTGTTTAGATTTATCCATTATATTTTTACCTTTCCTTGGAACTACTTAAATAGCAAATTAAAAGATCAACAATACATAAAGAAATATGACATTGAGTCATCAAAGTACAATGTGAGTAGGGATTAGAAGTTTTCCCCAAACTTAGCTTGCCAGAAACTCTGAGTCATAGTGCCTTCCAGGCTAAATGACTCTGATTCATTACTTAGTTTATCCAAATCACTAAGGTTTTTTTTTTTTTTTCTTTTTTTTTTAATGAAAAGGTCAAGCTTGGAAGGTAACATGGTACAATCAGAAAGGGAATAACCATGAAGCTAATGAAGTTTATGCTGAAGGTTCTCTCATACTGGTCTCCAAGGTCTTAATACTAATTGTATGTTTGTAATTTTGAATCATTTTTCTTAAGATGGGCTCCTAATGCATAATGTATAAGGACCCACAAGACCTGGATTCATCCTGGGAAATAATTGTGAGTTCTTAACTTGTCTTCATGGTATAGGTTTCAGATGGCTCAAGAGTCCTTTGAAGTTGTAGGCGACCCTTTGTGTCCATGAGTTTTGTCTGTTGAGGAGGCTTACAGACTTTGCCAGGTTTTCCAAGAGATCTGAAAACAACAGCAAAATTAAGAACTTCAAGAAAAAAATTGAAAGTGGGGATTAGGAGAGAGATGGGTGTGAGGAGGAACAGGACAAGACAGTTAGAGCAAGGCATATTTAAAAAGTCCCCAGGTAATTCTAATGTGCACCCAGGCTTGACAACCACTGATCTAACTGGTATTTGTCATTCTTGAACTGTGTTGGAATAGTTAGAAACAGTCAAGATTTTGCAGTTGAAAAAAATCTCATTTTGAATTTTGGGAAAGATATTTAACCCCTCCAAGCTTCAATTTCTACATTAGGAAAATCAATATACTAACAAATATGAGTCATGTTATCTAGGGTAGGTAAAAGTGATAAGTGAGGAGAATAATTGAGAGTGAAAAATGGTAGAGTCAATAGGTAGGAGGTCATGGTGATGTGCATTATTATTGGAGTCTGTATTAGATGATGTGAATGAAGAAGTGGAATTGAGGAAGAGAAGTAAATGGTTAGGGATGCTATTAGAGAGAAGAATGTGTGAAGCCGATATTGTTGAGTAGGTCAGCAATTGGTGAGGACGAGATCTAGAACATGACCATAGAAGTAGACGACTGAGTGTATACACAGGAGGTGTTTGGAGATGAGGAGGAATGGAACTAATTGGTCGAGGTCTTGGAAAGATTTTCCATGTGGTTATTGGCAAGAAATTTTCAAAGAATGAAAAAGGGTAATCCCAGATTCTATACAAATAGTCGCATTTATTATTTCCATGCCAAGAATACTCTTTAGCATCCCCATTTTTAGAAGTTTAATAATAACCTATAAAGTGTTACATTAAAATGTTATAGTAAGAAACATAAAAAATTGAACCTGCATCATCATGCAAAGAAAAATAAGTCAGTGACCTATATTGGTTCATTATTTCACTTTCTCCTTCTTCCCAGATATGAGGTAAATGATTAAGATGTTATTAATCTTACCATTAATCAACCAGACTAATTTTTTAGTAATATTATTGAATAAAGGGGTAATGATTGGGAGATTTATTGTTAGTTTGTGCGGCTGTCAGATTCTATGTAACACTGTCTCAAACACTGTTGAGACAAAAATTCAACGTTAATACTGGAACTGCCTCTAATGGCTTAGCCGGCAAAAAACAAAACAAAACAAAACACCCCACCCACCCAAACAAACAAAAAACTCCTTGTTTGGTCAGGATTTTGCAGATTGTAGGAAGAAGATCCTTATTTGTTTCTTCATTTTTTATGCATCTTAATAATGTTTTGCTGTTTGGAATTTCATAAAAGAAATCAAAGTGGGATTCTTCCAGGTTTCCAAAGCTCCTTGCTGACACAGCTGCTTCTTGAGGCCTTTCTGATAGAGCCTGTTACAGAAATGTTTGTGCCTCTACCGACTGCTAACACCCTGTCCCTCCTCCAGCCACCTTACCACTTAAGCTGCTAATAAGTCACACAGCTTCCCAAGCTTTCCATTCCTTAAGCTCTCCTTAACTTCAAGGGAGAATTTGCCAGTTATTTCTGTCCTCTAGCAGCACTCTTCATACTCCCACTATCATCCGTACTGTGAACCAAGTAAATATTTTTTAAAATAGTAATACCTGTTGGTTTTTTTAGTATTTAAATTCTCTAGGAACCATATATCAATTTTTTGCTGCTGTGCTATTTAGGACATTTTAATTCTTTAACTGTCCAACTCTGCCTGACATACTTACTCACCTCAGCCAAGAAACTGCTCCAGTGGGAAAACAATTGTGTATTGAACTCTGTCCCATTTGACAATTAATAAATGAGATCTTTAAAGGGGAAAGACCAATGTTTTCTTGCTGAACATTGTGCAAATAAATAAAATTTAAATGCTGTAAGTCAAGGTGCCAATTTTTTAGGTGACTGTGAAAATGCAGCACTTTCCTCCTGTAAAAATTGCACTTTCTGAAAACATAGTTAAGTAGTTAGATCATATTTGGTCAATAACTCATTGTCAATTATGTATTTACTTACAGTTTTTGATAAGTGTAACAAAATTTCATTTTCATAAAAGGGTTTACTGAATTTTATGTAAAATGAATTTTTATTTATGCATAGTATTTTAGTATTTTTCAAATATGCCACGTAAGTTACCTGGACTTACTTGATTTCAGAAATACTAAATAGATCAAGTTATTATTATTTCTACTTTGTACAGATATGGAAATTGAAATTCAGGGAAATTAAATGACTAATTGACACAGGGTTAAAATCAAGTTATTCTTGACATATTAATCATTTGCTCTTTTCAGTCTCTATTACATCATTTTGAAAACTCTAGAGTCATTCCTACAGAGATTCTTCATGTATATAATACTTATATATACCTGAAATTTGTATGTACTAATTGGTTAAGGAAGTCAGATTTTAAATGTGCAGATATTATTTATTTAAATAAATTCTGAAATAAAGTTCGGCAAATTTAAATATGTTTTGTTAGTGTGACTCACTTATTCTGAGTAACTGTGATACAAGTTAGAAAAGACATCCTACGTAACTTATGAAAGTCATTTTGCCCAGTGTGGTGAATAAATTTTTCTTTATCCTTTTTTTTTTTTTGTAAACAAAACTGAAATCATTGTATACATATTACATTTTGCATTTTCTTTGGTATGAAAAAGGATTACGTTTTACATTTATCTACTCTTTGTTTCTAAGAGAAGTTTGTTTTTTTTTTTCTGAACCACTCTTTTAATCTCTCTCCATTCCTTTACTCACTCTGCCTCTAGACATGTAAATAACGTCCCAAACTGGCCCTTGTATATTCTGTCTTGCTTCAAACATTTATTAATTCCTTTGAAGCTATTTCTTTTTGAAATATCAGATATTGTTCTAGGAACTGAGGAGGGAGAATTAAAAAATAAAAAGGGAAAGGCTTCTTTACATAGTGTCAAGGAATGCCTCTCTGTAGCTGATATTTAGTAGATATTTAAATGAAAAGAGAGAGTATCATGTAACATTCAGAGGGAAGAGGGTTGCATGCAGAACAAAGAGTAAGTAGAAAGGCCCTGAGGTAGGAGAGTGTGTGGGTATTGAGGCATATCCAGGAGGAGATTACAGCTTTAGCAGCTAGATCAAGGGTGAATATGGCTACATCTGTGACTCAACTTCTGTTTTGTAAATAAGTTCATTTGTACCATTTCTTTGAATTCCACATGAAATTGATATTTTATGATATTTGTCTTTGTCTGACTTCACGCAGTATGACAATCTCTAGGTCTATCCATGTCACTGCAAATGGCATTATTTTGTTCTTTTTTATGGCTGAGTAATATTCTCTTGTATGTATGTACACAGCTGTAGAAAACAAACTTGTGGTAACTGGGGGGAAAAGGCGGGGGGAGGGTTAAATTGGGAGATTGAGATTGACATATACACATTGCTATATATATAGAATAGATTAATAATAGCACAGGGAACTCTATTCAATACTCTGTAATGACCTGTATGGGAATAGAATCTAAAAGAAAGTGGATATATGTGTATGTATAACTGACACCCTTTGCTGTACAGCAGAAATTAGCACAACATTGTAAATCAACTATTCTCCAATTAAAAAAAAAGGGTGAATACGGCTAGAAAAGAAAAGTTCTAAGAGGTATCCAGGAATCAGAATATGTAACACATGTCCAAGTTTAATGAGGACTTTGAATTTTATTCTAAGAGTGACTAGAAGCCATTGAGCAGAACAGGGGAGTAAAATAAACTAACATACAGTTTTAAACTATGTGAGTACTGTGTAGACAGCATCCTTCTGTGGAGGGATCAAGAGTAGAAAGAAGGGCCCCACTTCAGAGGCTATGACAGTTTTCTAGGAGGGAGATGAGGTGGTACTGGTGGTAGTGAAAATGATTAGATGTATTTTAAGTATAAGCAGTAACAACAGAAATGGCTAATGGACTGGATATGGGATGTGAAAAATGAGAGAAATAAAAATAATACCCTTTAGGTTTTAGACCTGAGCAATTAAATGAATATTGTTGCCCTCCATTGAGATGGATAGACCGAGTAAGGAGCTAGTTTGCTTGAGACATGGCAGTGGAAATCAAGAGTTGGATTTGGGGCATGTTGTGTTTATAATACATATTAGACATCCAAGTGGACATGCCCGGGTGGCAGTTGAATTTATGAATCTGAAATTTCCATGGCAGATCTGAGCACAGGCTAATGGGTAGTGCTTAAATCTCTAGGAAGGGAGTAAGTGTAGTTAGAGAAGAGAGGACATCCAAGGATTGAGCTCTGGAGCACTACAGCCTTTAAAGGTCAAAAGGGGATGAAGAGAGAACATGATGGTAGAAAGGGAGCAGATAGAGAGGCAGGCAGAGAGCATGTGGTTTCCCGAAGTCAGGTGAAGAAATCGTTCAAGAAATAAAAAGAAACCAGTTGTTTTGAATGCTCCTGAGATTTTAGGAAATGGTAATTGAGAATTAACTTTTAGATCTGGCAGTATCAGGGGAATGGTGATTTAAAGAGTAGTCTATTTTGAGTAGTGATGAAAAAAAAAAAGGTGGAATGGGATGGGTTTAAGAGAGACTGGAGCATCAGGAATTGCAGATAGCAAATATAAGCAACTTATGGAAAATTTTTGCTGTAAAGGGAAGAAGAGAAATAAGGTAGTATTGGAGAGGAAAATTGAATCACGAGTCTGTGCTTTGCTGCTGTTGTTATTACTGATGCTGGTATTGCTTCACATGGGAGAAATTTTAATATGTTAGTGGCCTGATGGGAATTTTCAACTAGAAAGTTGGAAAAAAAAAGATGATGTAAGAGATAAAAAAATTAATTGTAATAGCAAATTCCTTTTAGAAATAGGTAAAAAAAATATTCTCTTGAGTGTTCTAGTTGCCTTAGACAGTAGCAGAGACTTTTCCTTAATTTTTAGGTAAGAAGGTGGAGTACAGATGTAGAGAGGTTGTAGTTTTAGAGTGGCATCATTAAGAAATCCTCTTCTGATTGCTTTTTATTTCTCAGTCAAATGAGCAAGTTCATCAGCCGAGAAAGAGGAGAAAGGATAATGTATCAGAGAAGAGAAGGTGTAAAATAGTATTCACTTAAAATAGAACATAAATTCCATGCTAAATTCCTTCTGAATTGATTTTAAATTCCTAAAATCAAGTTACTATTTGATATAGTCTCAGCCTATCTCTGTAACTTTATCTGCAACCACTCTCTGCTTCCTTTTCCCACTCTATTACCAAATCAAATCTAGCAGCCCTTAAAAAACAAGGGTACAGCACACACGAACAGATGCCAACCATGGAAACTTATTTCCAACTTTAGAAATGTATTAATATAGTTCACCCATATTAGTAGGTCAAAGATTAAAAACATGATACTCTCTTTAGATATAAACACAGTCTTTGACCAAATGTAACTTTCAAATTAAAACAGCATTAAATATAAATAGTTGGACAGTCCTGTAGCATTATATAACATAATGTAACATAATATAATTAACATAATATAATCAACATAGCATAATTAACATAATATAGTAAACATAATAATTACACCATGATGAAACAATAAAAATTTATCATTAAAGTTAGGAACAATACAGAGATATACTATTATTACAATTATTGGTCTGGAAGTAATAGTCTATGTAATTAGATTATACAAACAGCAACAAACAAGCAGCAATATTAATAGATATATAGTAAAATAATCAACACAATCGTTATGGTGTAGATGAATAAACTTGTAGAATAACTACTATCTCACTTAAACCTAATAACCATGTGAGGTAGGTTCTATTTTTTTTCTGAGTCTAATAGATGAGAAAAGTGAAACTAAAACAGTGGGCTTGCTAAACATGATACAAGTATTGATTAGGCAAGTGTGATTTGAATTGAAGGTAGATAGTTTGAATCTAATTTGGGCTACTCTAATTTGGGCTACTCAGGATGTGAACATGTGAGGGAGCTGAAGCTTAGTAACACTAAAATTGAGAGTCTGTCATCTTGTTTAGAAGTATATGTGAGTGTAAGACAACTTTTCCCAAGCCACACCAACTTATGAGCACAACTCAAATCATACTTGAAATAGTGATGAAAATTTTACTACCAGTTTGCCTCACAGTATTATGCATAGTCCCTGAATGAGGGATGCCATTCCAAGTATTTTTTTGGAGTCTTCTTGGTATCACCTATAAATCATCCTCTCGTACTTTACATCTAAATGATAGGTATAGCTTTTTTTTTTCCACATAGGAAAAAAAAGGGAGAGGGAGGAGAAAAGAGCAGAGTAGGTTTTCAAGACAGACGAAAATCGATTATTACATTGAATTAGAAGTTTTCTCTGAAAAAAAGAACGTAAAAGAAGAGTAAGATGTATACGGAAACTTATAATACGTAGGAAGAAAATCCAGCCAAACAGCAATAAATTTCACCAAACCTAAATATAAGCTTGAAGTAAAAATTAAGGAACAGATGTCAACATTTTATATTTTTCTTTCTGAAATAATAGTCTGTGAATATCAGAGAGTTCACTGAGTTTGAAATAAATCATAAAATATCCCTTAACTTTAATTATATACTTATTTAATTCAATTTGTTTAATTTATTCTTTTCATATGGTTTTAGATATGCTATTTTTAGGATAAAATTTATAATGATGCCTCCTCTTTCTGAGAAATACCTGTATAAATAAGACATGCTTGGGAAGCATTATGCAAGAGTAGGTAAGGGCCTGGACTTGGACTGAGTGGTGGGTTTAATTTCTAGCTCTACCATTTAATAGCTGTATGACCAACCTTGTGAAAGCTGCTTGACTGATCTGTGCCTCTTTTTCTTCATCTGAAATTGGGATAATAAAATTTTTTACCTCATAGGATGACCTGAAGATTAAACACGATACATATAAAACAATTAAATCAATTCCTAGTCTTTAGTAGGGTAAAGATGCAATAATATTTGTGTGTGTGTGTGTGTGTGTGTGTTTAATGCCATCTCACATGGCACAGATTTCTTTCATCAATATTCTTGGAAAAAATTATCAATTTTAATTATCATGAGGGAAAGAGTGAGTTAATGCATATTGAAGCATAATGCATTCTGGATTCTTATTTTCTCACATCCTCTATCCAGTCCATTAGCCAGTCTTGCTAGTACCACTTATACTTAAAATATACCTAAAACTAACCATTTCTCATTATTCTTGCTCCCCACCCCTATACCGGCTGCTCTCCACATGGTAGTCACATAAAATAAATGTACAGTGAACACCCTGGGTGCCTTTGTTCTTTCTAAAAAGAAATTTGCTGCATGATAAAACCAGTGTTATTTAAGAAGAAAATAACATCATGCTGAAATCTCACTACTCTATTAAAATTAACTAATAAATTCTAAATTCATATTTCAGAGATTCAAAAATTAAGACTAACAGTTGTGTACAAAAAGCACTAAATGCATTAGAAGTCTGACCGTCCTCCGTAGCTTCACCTTAGCGTTAAACTGTGTGGTGGCATAATTGGTGAAGCTGGGCAGGATGCATGTGACTGATTCAAGGACACCTTGCCTGGTTAAAAGGTCAAGCTTTAGAGTGTTTTTCTGTAAGAGGTTCACAGATTTATGGAGAGGAAATGGCTTATGTTGATTCCTGGATGAGAACAAAAATAGTATTCCTGAATCTTGAGTCAATTATGATTTGCTCTTTAAAGAAGTATTTAAATTAAAAATTGTTGTATATGTATAACTGATTCACTTTGCTATACAGCAGAAACTAACACAACATTGAAAAATAGACTGTACTCCAATAAAAATTAAAAACAAGAATTAGCACTGTTTTAGGAAATAAATGAGGTAATGTATGTGAAAAGAATCGTAATCAGTGCAAATGAGAATTTATTCCAAAAACAATTTAGATCCTTTTATATAAGATGATTTTATGCATTCTATATTTATTTATTTATTTTTAATTTTATTGAAGTATAGTTGATTTACAATGTTGTGTTAATTTCTTCTGTACAGCAGAGTGACTCAGTTATACATATATAAACATATTCTTCTTCATTATGATTTGTCACAGAATATTGAATATAGTTCCCTGTGCTATACAGCAGGACCTTGTTGTTTATCCAACCTATATATAATAGTTTGTCTCTGCTAATCCCAAACTCCCATTCCTTCCCTCCCCTACCCTACCCACCCCCTTTGTATTCGATATTTAAATGAAAATGCTTGTTTATATTCTTTTTCGTTGTCTGATTAAATATGGACCGTGGCACTATTTTGATTCAGTTTTTCTATATACCCATAAAATGAGTAACTTACTTTACATTATTTTAGATTTTGGTATAAATGTATAGGACCTTAGTTAAGACACAAAACAAACCAATACATGGAAAAATAACAGTTTTTTTCTAACACTACTCTGAACTAACCCTGTCTTAAATCATTGCAATGTATACTTTAAATGAACTAAAATGAACAAGATGACTAACAATAACCACTTCAAGCCCTTCTCTAACATTTCAAACCCATATTGTACCTAGTTTAGACAACATTTTTCTTAATCAGAAAAGTTGTGTTTGTGAGACTGTACTAATCATAATACTGTGTGTAGAAAAACCAGTGGCTCTACAATTCTATAGACATGGAGCCCAAAAAATTGAGTCCCTTTCTCTTTTCTTTGGGATTCTGTGGCATCCACTACAGATGCAGCTGAATGATCAATGTTGTATGGCTTTTAAAAAGTTATCCAATCATTTTAAAATCATTTGGGTCATAATACCTTGCAATAGCAATGCTGCTTTCCAGTTTCTGCTGATGGGCCCATGGATTGCACTGAACCAAAGACCTCAATTATTGTGGCAGGAAATCAACTTTTTCCAGTCCTATAGGTGCCCTGTATCATGTGCATATTAAATCCCTATAGTTGTAATCTCAGCTATGAGACTGTCTTAGGGCAAGTTAACATCTCTTATTTTCAGTATCCTCTTTTACAATATTTTGGAGATTATCAGGTGTGACAGAAACATTATTTTGTAGACTAAGGATAATATTAGAAGGCATTTTACGTCTTTCCTGAAAATAGTGAATTCTCAACCACAAAAACATTAGGTTTTATTTTATAGGGCTTCTAATATGGTACAACAGATATTGTTACTTGTACCCTCTTTTTAAAAAATTAGACACAAAATGTGTCATTTTATTTCTTAAGCAAAATATAATTCTAGTTTCCAGTTATATGGATGTAATTCCTAAAATACCAGATCCTTAGGGCAGAGATCCATATTTTATTACCTTTTATTGCTATCATCAATTACTGTTGAAATAAAATTAAATGAAGTGATGAATGGATAAAGAAGATGTGGTCATATATGGAATATTACTCAGCCATAAAAAGGAACGAAATTGGGTCATTTGTAGAGGTGTGGATGGACCTAGAGTCTGTCCTACAGAGTGAAGTAAGTCAGAAAGAGAAAAACAAATATCGTATATTAACACATATATGTGGAATCTAGAAAAATGGTACAGATGAGCCTATTTGTAGGGCAGGAATAAAGACGTAGACGTAGAGAATGGACATGTGGATACAGTGGGGGAAGTGGAGGGTGGGACGAATAGGGAGATTAGGTTTGACATAAATACACTACCATGTGTAAAATAGATAGCTAGTGGGAACCTGCTGTATAGCACCGGGAGCTCAACTCCATGCTCTGTGGTGACCTAGATGGGGGTGGGGTGAGGGAGGTCCAGTAGGGAGGGGCTATATGTATACATATAGCTGATTCACTTCATTGTACAGCAGAAACTAACACAACGTTGTAAAACAATTCTACTCCAATAAAAATGAAGTAAGCACATGGAGTAGCAATTGCTTACCCTCATAGAACACCACACCCTAGAGAATGCCTTGAGAGATTAGTTGATGGATTCCTTCAGTGACACCATAGAAAAAGTGGAAAAGCTTGGGTTTTGAGATCGAGCAACAATTCCTAATAAGTTAGGTACATTTGATTTAAATTCTCATTACTTAATATCTCCGTGGCTTGGAACATTTACTGATCCTCTTTTAAGTATCTGTTTAAAATAGGATGCTAGTAATATGTATCTCATAAGGTGATTGTTGAGGCTCAGGTAAAATAGTACCAGGAAATTTGCAGAGAATAAAGCCTAGTACATTGTACACTATGCATATGCAGTCGTTAAATTAACCACTTTCCCAAAACAAGTGACTAACAGTAAGCACACAGTTGGTGCTAGTTTTCTCCATTCTTTCCTTATGGTTGGCATGTTCTGAGAGTAAGACAGTCTGTGACAGTAATTTCTTTTGCTTCAAATGTTCTTTACCAGTCTTTTTTTTTTTTTTTTAAATAGCGTTATTGGGTGATAATGAAAGAAAAGCTTTAGAAAATGTCGCACTGTGCATTCACATCAGAGTTTTTAGAAAAACAACCTGTATTTTAATTGATATCTCGAAAACTGAATCTTGGCCTCAACAAACATGGTAAAGTTAATTGTGAGAAAATATTGAAATTATTGATCTTCCGGAAAATGTCTACTCTTTTACTCATGACCATAATGAAAATTAGAGGAATCTTCACCAGCATAAGTAGGAGCAGGAGTTAATTAGCATTTACTGTGTTACAGGCACTGTGCAAGGCTCAGTAGATGTATGTGTTAATAAGACCAGTATGCTTCCTACCTTCATGGGTTACAAAATTTCTGGACTTGTGATTAAGGAGTTGGAGGATGACTTAATTGTGTTGGGTTTTGTTTATGGCCGAGTTGCCTATATGTCAGGTTAGGGTGGCTAAACTACAAAACCGATTGGTAATTTATTTCAATCATAGATCTTCTACATGCTTTTTAAATGCTAATAATATCCAGTTACTTTATTGTTTTTTAGATGGATTGGGCTATAAAGACAATAAAATTCATTACTTAAAAGACTTTTTTTTTTTTTAACCACAAAGAGTAAGTTCTCCCTAACCCCATTTATGATAACCAACAACTCTCCGAAATAGCAAATGGATAGTTATTTTTACTTTAAGGTTTTATATATATATAGAGAGAGAGAGAGAGAGAGAGAGAGGGAGAGAAACAGACAGACAGAGCAGACTTAGTTATGTTTCAGTAATAAGCAACATCAAAATCTCACCTTGCACACATCCTTGCTCAAGCAGCATCTGCCAACTGTTGGTGGGGAAGGATTTCTGTCCTATGATGTCGTCAAAACAGGATTCCAGATGATGGAGCTGTCATCATTCATTACAAAAGCACTGTTTTTGCAGGAGGTGGAAAAGGGAGATGGAAAATAAATCACAAACAGACTTTTAAATTCTTTCTTCAAGAAATACTGTGTAATACTTCTGTTTCCATTTTATTAGCAATTCAAGTCACATGGCCTCACCTGATTGCACAGGGACCAGGGAATGCAGTCTGACTGTGTGTTCATAAGAAGAACCAGAAATATTGGTTGGTAGTCTTTTTTTTTTTTTAATTTATTATTTTTATTTATTTATTTTTGGTTGTGTTGGGTCTTCGTTTCTGTGCGAGGGCTTTCTCTAGTTGCGGCAAGCGGGGGCCACTCTTCATCGCGGTGCGCGGGCCTCTCACTGTCGCGGCCTCTCTTGTTGCGGAGCACAGCCTCCAGACGCGCAGGCTCGGTAGTTGTGGCTCACGGGCCTAGTTGCTATGCGGCATATGGGATCTTCCCAGACCAGGGCTCGAACCCGTGTCCCCTGCATTAGCAGGCAGATTCTCAACCACTGCGCTACCAGGGAAGCGCTGGTTGGTAGTCTTAATGAATGTCACTGATTATTTAATATATACTATTCACAGACTAAAATTCCTTTCCTGACAACAGGCAAATAGGAAAGGCCAGATATAAATTGCAAATGTTTACAATTACAGCCTTAAGACTAGTCTTTCACAGTCTTACTGCATAAGAAATATGACTTCTGAGTGCATCAGTCTCCAATTTTCAAAGCTTTGGAAACATTTCTAATTTACATTTTTGGAAGAATAATTTTTATAGATGCCGTAATAGTGTGGTCTTTGCTCAGAGAGCAGGTCTTGAGTTTTCTCACCACCACCCCTACCCCCAAAAGTGGTAACTGTGAGGTGATGAATGTGTCAGCTTAATTGTGGTAATCATTTCACAATGTGTCTGTGTGTGTGTGTGTGTGTGTGTGTGTGTGTCTCGAATCATCACACTCTATATATTATAGATATGCACACAATTCTTGTTTGTCAATTATACCTCCATAAAGCTGGCGGTGGGGGGGGGAAAGCACAACCATAAACAGTTTTTAAATGTGCATCAAGTTCAGAGTTTCTTGACAGGCCTTCTCTGTTTGGTCCAGTGTTTAAATAAGAACCACTCTGCATCTCTCTGGGGGAATTATTATGAGTTGTGTTGGCAAAATGTGAAATCTATATTTTTATACCAAGATTTAGATCACTCACCCATAAAGTAGGTTTAACAGTTTTAGGTGTCCAGCTGGTAGTTATGCAAGTATAACAAATGAAAAAAATTTGCAAACATTTTGATCTCAGGCTGAATCAGTATTACTTTCTCTGTGATTATGAGCTGGAAATACTGTAGATTAGAATAACTTGGTTTCCTCCAAATTAAAAAAAAAAAAAAAGTCACTGTAACCTACACTGATACCTAAAGATTGAGTTGCCTGATTCCTCAGCAACTGACTGTCAACAGTGCAAGTGCTTTAAAAGGAGCTCAACCATAATTTTTTTGTTCCCTGACCTCTCTAAAACTTACTAATTATTTGGAATAATACAGCCATGATGATTATTTACTTTTCTAAATATAAAGATATATGATGTTTAGTAATGATCCTTAGTAATTAACCTAGAAAACATTCAAAAAATGCTCAGAATTATATGTACAAGAATAAGGAGTGTAGCATTGCATTTAGTGGCACATAACTGGAAATAACACAAAAATCCAGTGGGCAAATGTATATTCACTCAATGGACTATTGCACACTTCTTAAAGAATGTCATAACCTTTTATATACAGAAATGGAAAGGTTATACAAATATATAGTAAAGTTAAAAAATAATTTACCAATATAATCTGAATTTGAGAAAAAGTTTCATGAACAAGCAAAGATTATTATCAGTAACATACTCTATGTTAGTTTATATATATGCAAAGAAAAAAGTGGGAAAATATGAAACCAAAGTCTTTGTCCTTGGGGTTAAAATTGCAAGGATACTTTCTATTTTACCTACTTCTGATTTGTCTGATTTATTTTAATAAGAAATACTCTTTTTTGTAATCAGACTATAAAAGCAATAAAATGTGAAATATAAATTAGAGAAAGTAATGCACATAGATGAAATATTTTTTTAAATTTTTTACAGAAGTGCCTGAGTAACTTGTGATTTAGTGATTCTTTTATTTAAATGATATAAAAAAACCGTCAGTTTGAAGTATCTTAGAAGAGTTTTGCTGGATTTACAGAACTGTAGTTGGTGGTACAACTCTTGTTCTTTGTATAAGGATATAAGTCTTGTTAGGTTTTCCTTGAATTTGACGTCAGAATTTTTCATTTGCTTTTAATAAACTTGCATTTCTATATTACTTAACAGCAAGAATGGTACAATTGCCACAAAGTATAAAACTAAATTTAATGGTTAGATGAGTAATGAACTCATTCTTGGTGGCAGTAATGATACTTTTCATTTATGTAGATTTTGCAATTATCAAATTATTTACATAAGCATTCATTTGTCCAGATCTTACAACAGCCTTGTCTAAAGCAGGGAAGAACTAAATAAATGCCCCAAAACTAAGATGCAGGCAGGTCGTTCAAAGGGACTAGAACACAGGTTTACAGATTTTTCTCTAGTAACTTTTTAAAATCAATGAATAATTTCTATAATGAAATCATTTCTATAATGCATTTCAGGTGTGTGCTTTTACGCTTTTACACTTTAATTATCCATATCCATGTGCTTTGAGAGTATAAAGTGTTTTAAAATTAACTGCTACTAGAAATTCTTATATAATATTTACTTTTAAGCACCTCAGTCTTCCTGTTATGTGGTGAACATAGTTCAAATTATATCAGGTGAATGTAAGAGAACTATAGTTAGATATTAAGCAGCACTTATTTTTTCATCAACCACTGTGTTAGAAACATTTCTGAAACACCAGGCTTTGGCCTAAACACAAATTACATGAAACTGTAAAAGGATATCTTCCATAACCCCAAGGTGTTTCAATTTTTTGCAAATTTGATCCTGCCTCTAGAGGAGTCTACACATCTTCCTTAAATTTGGAAGCATGCTTTGATCTGAGAAAGTTATAAATAAACTGATATGTTGATTATTTAGATAAAGGAGTTCCCTTATTCTGCTGAAACGCAGGCATTCTTACTGAATGTTATGGACAATACTCTGTTTGAAGCTACTTTTTCATTTCTGGAATGTTTTGATTCAGTCTTGTACGCCAAGTCCTTTATTCCTTTATAATATTTATCACAAAGAGTGCTATCAAGACTTAGGGTACATTCTACATATAAAGCAGATCTGTAAGTTATATATTATGTACTCTGAAATTCGTCAGATTGGAAATACGAATCTTTTCAACATGTTGGTTGGTTTCTTCTGTGCAATTATAATATTATAGTTGTGATTTGTGCCTTCACTGATTCACAGTGTTCATCACATGCCATATACAGAATAAAGCAGCACTGCTGATGTTATAATGTAAATGTTTGGGTTTTATATATACTGTCAGAAGATTGTCTCTTGATATATGAAATCCCAAAAGCAGTGACCTATTCAATATACTGTAGAGACCTCATGTTAAATATGAAGTGGATTCAGATACAGGCTGTAGGTTACATTAATTCACTGCTGATTTGTACTATTTTCTATGTTCAGTTCTTCTTTCTCTATCCAAAAATGGATTTGTACTATTTTCTATGTTCAGTTCTTCTTTCTCTTTTCCCTCCCTCCTTCTCTTTCTCTGTCTCTCTCCTGGCCCACTCAAAGAAAAATTATCAGTATTTTAAGAAAGTTTTATTGTAGAAGAACATTCTATGGGAAATCTTAGTGATATATAAATACAGGAAAGTTCAATTTTCAGGACACCAACACTAAACCACATTGATCAGTGGGATTCATATCAAAAGAAAAAACATCTTGGAAAAAGAGAATTATGAACTTTCACAAAGCTACAAAGCAATCTCTTGGGTTTTTGTTGTTATTTTGTGAGAATTGCTCTGAACATGCAAGTTCAAGGGTGTATGAGAATGAAAGGAAAGGTAATGAAAGGAAAATCAATTGAACATTTATAGACCTCAATAAGGAATATATTTTCAGAAGGGTCAGTTGGTTGAGTTAATTTGCTCAGCCCTAATAATCATATGTTAGTGATTTTAGATTTAGTGCCTTTAACTTACTGGAAAATATGTCAAGCCTAAATAAAATACATTCTGTTCAAATATTCTACTTTCTTTTATTTCTACTAAATAAAACTTCTTATGATCTGTGAAGGTACTTTTTGGATGTTTAAGAAAGCATTGCAGAAAGTGTAATTCTTAAATATATATCTTAAGATTTTATAAAATGCAAAATTAATGTAAATCATATGAAGATCTTAAACAAGTGAAAATGGTTCTCTTTATCTTTTAAATATTCTGTTACCACTTCAGGTACTTTTGCATGAGAACTAAAAAGTGAAATTGACTGGAAGAAATCAAAGTGAAACTGCCTACTCTGTATTCATTGTCTAAACTCTACTGTGCTTATTTTGTAACTTCCCAATCAGTTCTCTTCTAAAGACAGAATAGTTTGGTCTCAGAACAATTGAGAGATCTTTGTAGAAAGCTAACTTCATACAACTGATTAAATTAGTATATCATTAAGAAGCACTGTGATAAAATTTCTTTTAATATCTTCTTAGACTTCAGGTACATATTTTGTGATATGACAGTTTTGCAAAGTCAAGTTAAAGGTAGTGTCAAATAATAATCATTTATTTGTTAATGATTACTGTTGGAAAAAATTTTGGAAATGAACTTAATGACTAATACATTAGAATACACGTTAGCTTATTCCAAGTAAATGTACTAATATCACAGGGAAATCTATAAAGATGTTACAGTGTGTATCTTTAAGGGGATTGTGGCACTTTGGAGATTTTTCTCCTTTAATATTTTAAATCATTGATGAATATACTACAGTGTATTATCATTAATTGTCATACTGGAACACACAGGAAAAGAGAAATTATATGTTTTGCCATTGGCAAAATGGCAGGTTTTTGATGGTCAAGGCAATTGAATCATAACATTGACTACCTGATTAGCCTATACATTTTTTATTTGATAAATTGATACTGATATAATTTTGCTCTTCATTATCTTCTGTGGTAAACCATTTACCATTTAAGGATCAAAAAATAATTTAATTTCATTTCTGTTTAAACTGAAAAGGAAAATTTCTAGGTAGATATAACAGTAAGGGAACTTGTGGCTTCAAGTTAAAAAGGACACAAGTTAAAGTAGCTTTAATAATATGGAACTTTTATATCCACCCAAAAAGTTATCTACAGATAGAGTACCCTCAGGGTAGGCTCAGTTATTGAACAAATGGCATTAGAGAGGCCCAGGTTTTCCCATCTTTCTACTTTGTCTCTCTTGATGTTATCTTGTCTTCAGGCTTTCATTACTAATGGCCACAAAGCATGTACCAGCTAGAAAAAACAGGACAGTTAATTAAAAAGAGAAAAAGATGAAACTGTATGTCTACTAAGAATAAGAGAATTTTTTTCCCCAGGAAATTGTCAATTGACTTAGCATACTATCGACCAGCATTACGTAACCTAAACGTGCATACCCACTTGCTGGAAAGGAAGAAATAATATTGTGATTGACTTAGAACAGTGTCCCCTATTCATTGAGATGGCACTGCAGTGAGCCTTTGACAAGAAAAGGGCTGCAAGGAAAACCAAATCAAGCTTCCTTTAGAAGAAGGAAAGGGAAAAAAAATATTGGAGAAACAACTAAAAGGGTACCTTAGTTCTACTGCAGAGATAATTCAGATAATACCCATTTTTCAAATGAAGCAAAATTTATATGTAATGAAAATTATTGGTTATAATTATACAATTTCATGAGTTTGGATAGAAATTTATATAATAAACATGTAACAAACACCTTAACCATTTCCCTACTCCAGAAAGTTCCCTCATGTCTTTTTCCATTCCATTCCCACAGCACATAAAGATGTCTGCTCTGATTTCTATCATCATAGATTATTCTGCATGTTTTTGAACTTCTTAAACTTAGATCATACATTCTGTGTTTTTTTGTGCCCGGCTTCTTTTTCTCCATATCATATTTTTGTTGACTGCATAAATAGTTCAACATGTTTTCACTTATTTTCTGTTTTTATGAGTATATCACAATTTGTTTATATATTGTCTTATTGATGGACTTTTGCTGTGAATTTACATTATTTCTTTTGGGTGAATATCTAGGAATAGAATTGCTGGGTCAGAGGATAGATGTATGTTACCTTTACAAGAAATTATTAGTTTTCCAAGTTGGTTTAATTAGTTTACATGCTCACCCACAATATATGAGAGTTCCAGGTGTGCTACATGTTCTTCAAGATTTGCTGTGGTCAGTAATTTTTTTTTATAAAGTTGTGTTTTATTTTTTTTTGTTTTTTTGTTTTTTTAAAAAAATTGAGGTATAATTGACATATATATATATAACATTATATTAGTTTCAGTTGTACACCATAATGATTCTATGTTTTATATATATAACAAAACGATCACCATAATAACTCTAGTTAACATCCATCATCATCCATAGTTACAAGTTTCTGTTTTTTTCTTGTCATGAGAACTTTTAAGATCTACTGTCTTAACAACTTTCAAATGTAAAATACAGTATTGTTAACTATAGTCACCATGCTATATATTACATCCCCAGGACTTATTTATTTTATAACTGAGAGTTTTCACCATTTGACCACCTTCACCCATTTCGCCCACCTCCTAATCTCTAGCAACTACCAATCTGTTGTCTAGACATATGATTTCATTTTTTCCCTAGTTTCAACATGTAAGTGAGATCATATGGTATTTTCTCTGCTTATATTTCAGTTAGCTCAATGCCCTCAAGGTCCATCCATGTTGTCACAAATGGCAGGATTTCCTTCCTTTTTATGGTTGAATAATATTCCATCATACGTATATAGATACCACATTTTCTTTATCCACACATACATGGATGCATACTTAGGTTGCTTCCATGTTTTGGCTATTGTAATTAATACTGCAGTTACGATGGGGGTGCAGATAATCCTTTGAATTAGTGTTTTTGTTTCATTTGGATGAATATCTGGAAGTGGAATTGCTGGATCACATGGCGGTTCATTTTTAATTTTTTAAGGAATCTCCATACTGTTCTCCATAGTGGCTCCATCAATTTGCACTTCTATCAATAGTTCAATAGGGTTGTCTTTTCTCCACATCCTCCCCGACACTTATCTCTTGTTTTTGTGATAATAGCCCTTCTAACAGGTGTGATATCTCTTTGTAGTTTTGATTTGCATTTACCTAATGTTTGGTGATGTTAAACACCTTTTCATGTACCTATTGGCCATCTGTATGTCTTCTTTGGAAAAATGTCTCTTTGGGTCCTCTGCCCATTTTTGAGTCGGAGTTTTTTCGCTATTGAGTTACGTAAGTTATTTTTATGTTTTAGATATTAACCCCTTACCAGATACATGGTTTGAAAATATTTTCTCCTGTTTGGAACCTTCCCTTTTCATTTTGTTGAAGGTTTCCTTTGCTGCGCAGAGCTTTTGAGTTTGATGTAGTCTCACTTGTTTTTGTTTTTGTTGCCATTGCTTTTAGTGTCATTTATAATTTTTATAAACATATTTAGTGATTACAGTAGCATTGACTATATTAAGATACTGCTGTTTTTCTTACTGTGTCAGGAAATCCCCAAGAGCACCCTCAGAAAACATAATTTGCTAGAAGCAATCACAGAATTCAGAAAAGCTGTTATACTCATGGTCACAGCTTATTTTAGTAAAAGGATACATATTAGAATCAACAGAGAAGAGATGCCTAAGGTGATGTCCTGGAGAAACCGTGTATAAGGTTCCAGGTGTCACCTCCTAGTGGAACAGCATAGGGGTGAGCTTAATTCTACCAGCAATAGTAAGTGTTAGCAGGTACAAAAGACTGCCAGCCAGAGGAGCTCACCCAGTCTTGGTGTCAAGATTTTTTATTGAGAGTCCATCCTGTTAGCGTGTAGTGCATGACTGCCTTAGCTGCTTAATCTCTAGACCCCAGAGGTCAAACTAATATAGCATGGTCCAGGACCTCAGACACACAATTAACAATTTCAAGATGCTACCTAGAGAGTTTACTGACTAAATGTACAATATTTTAAAGATACATATTCTAAATTCCAAGTTACCTTAGGCAACATTTTTGCCAATATTTTTGTTATTAAGCAAAATAGGTCACCTTTTGTGACCTATATAGTTTCTCATAGAAGTTTCCCCATTACTTTTCCAGACTCTTCTCCTGACCAGTCCTAATGCCAGGTACCAATTTTTGTATTATTTATCTATTTCTATATAACAAACTACTCCAGGACTTAATAGCTTAAAATAAAAACTGGACATCTTTACATAGTAATCTCAGAACTACATGGAGGCAAGAGCAAAAGCTGTTGTCCTTATTTGGAAGTCAAACAACTTTACTTATAGTAAATTCTGTTGGTAAAAGCATGTCAAATAGCTAGCTAAGAGTCAAGTGGTAGGAAAATGGACTCTACTTCCTAATAAGGAAAGTTTCAAAATACCCGTGGCCACTTTTGTATACAAAAAAGGAGTGAGCTGCTCTCCTATCCATAGGAGCTTGGCATCAAAAGGATTGTTTTAAGTCTCAAAGATTACAAGTTGCTCTTTTTTTTTTTTTTCCCCTCAAGTTGGTGGATATTCCCTCAAGTTGCTCTTTTTTTTTTCCCTCAAGTTGGTGGATATTCTGGTAGCACAACTCTCAAAATTTAATTGGCTTCATATTTAACTGTTTCCAGACTTATCCTTTGCCAGTAGACTAACTGAAAATTATTACTAAGAATTCCAACCTGCTTCAAGACATGATTTCCTCTCTAGCCTCTCGATTAAACTTTTCAACAGTCCTTCGTAAAGACTCACCCTTGGTCTCTTCTTACTGAGCAATTTCAGTCAACTGATAGGATTTATTGGGTGCTACCTTAATTTATTTGGTGGTTTTTAAGAAGAGGGTTAATGATAATCCTTCATAAGAAGATGAGTTTTAAGTAGTTCTTGTCATTTAAGGATCTTCTCACTTATTTTTTTTATGTTCATGTTGAGAATTGATCAAATCTTTCATTCTGAGAGTTGTCAAATTTCTTAAATCTGTCTATTCCCTTTCATTCTTGCTTGCAAACTGGTTGGTACTTTTCTGTACTTAGAATCGTGGAGTAACTTTTCAAATGTTACCAGTAAGTAATCAACTCATGCTACTAACATTCAGTTTTCTCACTTCTTTTCAAAAGTGAGAAACTCAATAGGTCAATTATCTACAACCTGATTTATCATTTGTAGTATTTTTTATCATTATTTCACCATGTATTACATGGATTAACATGGTTCCAGACTGCATTGTGTAAACCAGAATTAATGACACATATTTCAGAATTTTTGTTTCGACATACCATATTCCTGATTCAAATGTCTATGTCTGTAGAATAGGCTGTAGTGAGGAACACATTAAAAAAATCTCAGTGACTTCTGAGAGTGAAGTTTCTCACTCATGCTATATATCAATCATGTGTCAGCAAAGTGCTCTGCTTTTCAAGGTCACTCTGGGATGCAGACAGAAGACGTAGACATCTTATGAGCCCATAATCTTTGAGAAACCAAATAATGAAATGCTGACTCCTTAAGCTTTTGCCTCAAAGTGACATACATCACTTTTGCTAACATGTAATGAAAACTCTCTTATTATTGCTTGTAGTGTCTTAATTACTGTTATTATTTTTACCATCATAAGAAGGAGGAGAAGAAAGATCTTGGAAAGATCTTTGATGACCATACCCTTATTGATGTCTAGGCTTTTCAAAACAAAAATGACTTAGTAATAAGACTTTCTTTGGTCACCAGACTATCCCTTAAATTACTGAGAGCCTTTAGACTTTAAAGTCGATTAGATCATCTTATAATAATGATATAGCTGTTGGATTACAAGTACCAATGTTATGTTTGAATATAAATCTGAAATTGGTTTATAGATGTGTTTTCACATAATTAGAGTATTAATTTTGACTGGAGTTTCAGCTCCTGAATGTCTTTCACCTTTGAGATACTTGACAAGCCAATTGGAAGAAGATTTTATTCTCTACGTTACCCGACTATCCAGAGAAAGCTTCCGTGGCTGTCTCTCATAGGAAAGAGATTAAGAGATAGTAGGATCAGTGGCCAGGTCCTGGTAAGACCCGTAGTCTGAGCTACTGTTGGTGAATCCGTGGTTGGTATACTCAGAGGAGCCATCTTTTCAGCTTAGACAAGAAAAGATCCAGTCTCCCCAGAATTCGCCAGACCCTGCCCTTTTATTTATATGAACTGTTAAATAAGCCCCTTTAACAGAAGAGTCTACTCTCTTCTTGATTAAATAAAGTCAGCCTGTGCTACCAGTTCACAATTGATCATCTACTATTCTTAAATCCAAAATGCACTGAAAACCATTTTTCTTAATGAAATTATATTTGACAGTAAAATCCAACATAAACTGATATGAGGTTATGTATAGTCTTTACTCATCCCACTTAGCATGAAAGTTCAAGGATTATTCACTGCAGAAATATTGACATTTTAATTATAAAATGATGCAGAGACCCCACTGGGAGGGTTACATAGCAACTGGTATCTGCATCATTTTGCTTCTTTAAAACTTCAAAAATTATGTATTTAAAAAAATTATTGTCCCAAATTTTGAATATGGTATAAGAGTTCTGTATGAGTCTTTACCAAGTAGAAGATAATAAAAAATTTTAAGTTCATCATGAGTTAGGATATTACGTTTTAATTACACTCATAAGAGAAGGAGCAACTCAGTGTTCACCTGCTCATGTAATAGTCTTACATTACAGATCGATGATTAATACCTATGATAAATTTTAACTGTGCTGTTACTTGCCTTTCCAATTTGTTACATGTTTTAGTTAACATTTATTTAGATAATTATTGACTTCCAAATAGATGTTAGTACTATAATTCTGGGCTGTGGTACACAAATGCATCTAGTTTCTTGAAGAGTCTGAATTTAATAAGAAACAGCTTATTTTTGTACAACATATTTACCCAAATCTGCTGTGATGAATCTCCATTTTCTAAAAGTGGCGGATTCCTTAATAATATCTAGGGTAGAATACTAAAATTTTCTGCACTATCAGTTACTAAAAATCTGTTCAATTCATACCATCAAGCTCATATTCTGTTCCACATTTTCCCCACCCTTTTACTAGGTAGGCCAGTAGCACATGGGGACTTGAATTTTTTTCCCTTCCCTCACCTTAGAATGAAAAGTGTAGTCTATGTCTTCTTTTGTGTCACTACCTCTTTCTCCTATTCTGATTTATGGCTTCTCTGTGGTATTATGGCAGAGAGGAAGTACAAAGAAAGGGACATGTATTATTATTAACTTATTGCTCTTGTAGTTCACTTTTTGTGGGTTGTCACTGCCTCTGTGGCGATTGCTCCAAAATGGCTACACTGCATTCCTGCCACAGAAATGAGGGGGTGAGGGAAGGCATATTCTTGTCTTCAAGAAGACATCTTAAGATTCCCTCATGGAACTTAATATCTTATTTGCATTTACTTAGTCATAGTTACACCTACCTACAGGGCAGATTGAAAAATATAAAGTTGTAGCTTTGTGGCAGTGTGCCTGGCTAGAGATTAGGTTCAATAACTCAAGAGAACGGGGAAATTCAATGTTGGGAAGCAACTAGGAATCCCTTACAAACAGGAGGCAAAAATAGTGGCAAAAACCATATAATTAATGGGGAAGTCATTACTAAATAACATTAAGTAAGAAAAATATTTGAGATTTTTTTTGAATTTTATATAAAAGGCTATCAAATAAATTGTTTTCCTGAGCCTAATAGAAATGCAGTACCCAGTACAGGGAATTGATGTTACCAATCTACCCTACATGTATAAGCCTGTGCCTAGAAAACTGTACTCAATTTTTGACAACGCATTCAGAAGAGGAAATTAAAAGCTAGACCTCATTTACAGAAGAAAGGGAACTCCAAACCATGTCTAAGAAATCCATAACTGGAGTGAGTCAGTTTAGTACAGAAAAGAACTGTATATGGGACATGACTGATATCATCAAACCACTGAAAAACATATAGATTTAAGTTGATTTGTGTGACTCTGGAATAAAAAAAGGAATATCCGTAATAAGAATTTTCATGGAGGTATATTTTGGTCATGAATAAGAATATTCATGGCACATATTACCTGAACTCGAGGAAGATGTCATTGGGATGATGAGTTGTACATTCAGTGGACTTTTCAAGCAGAGGATGGATAGTGATTCTGTGTCTGGAATGTGGGCACACAGCACTTGGGTAGAGAATTGTACAGAATGTTCAGTGCTAAAAACTACATGACTCATATTTTAAAAAGACACTGAGCACTGTGTCAGAGTTTCTGAAAGAGCAATATCTAGTGATTACTACCTTGGATTGCATTTGTAGAAGGCTAACAGCTGTTCCTCTGATACAGGGTTATATAGTTAAATTATTTTAGGAGACCCTGGGAATTAACTAAGAGACTTTGTACACCTGGAAGATGCTAATGAGCATCTTCCCTCATCTTCCCTTGAGCATTGTGACCCTCAAAAGGGGTTAGACTATGTAGACTTTCCTAACCATATTTAACTACAAGAAAAAACCTCACATGCATGTTTTAACATCTCCCAGAACTGGTGCTTCACAAAAGGCAGTCTTAACAATATTCCTCAAAAAAACAAAAACAAAAACATTTTAATCTCTAACTGTTGTGAACGTGCAACTTAATTTCAGTAACAGCAACTATCTCATTCCCAACCAAATCTTATATATTCTCATTTGTGCTTTTGAACGATGATAAAGACTGGAAACACAAAAGCGAATACATTTTAATACCCTCCTTTATATAAATGTTCCAAAAAGTGTCCTTTTGTGTTTCATATGAAATTTATTTTAAAAATATTACTTTTTGGAAAAAACTATATATCAAAAAAATTCACTTTGAGTTTAATATATGAGATTAGATGTATATGTGTGTGTGTTTTGAACATATATAATATCATATATTTTATATTATATGTATTTAGTATATTGTATAATATTAAAACTAACTTCCTGACACTCTCCCATTTTGATAGATTCTGAATTTTATCATTTGTCAGTTACCAGGCTTTGACTCACCAAAGAACTACCAGTATGATCTGTGAATGAGAACAAATTTATGGCCAACTGTAGCAAGGAAAGCTACTGCACTTAGTGGTGCCTGAGAAGGGAGAGCATACCAGTAGAGTATTTATATGGTTTCGGCATCCAGTTTAAGGCGGTTCTTTCAATGGAGAGGTGCTGAGCAGGCTTCCACAACATCAGTTAGGTTTGGTGGACACAGCCAGGCAAGGTGTGTATAGTAGGTGATTAAAAAGTTGACAGCTGTTAGGTGAGTCTAATTGAGTGAGCTCTTGTTCTGAGAAGCTTTTACCCTGATGACAACCAGCTCAGTATTCTATTTTCGAACAAAGAGGTTTTCAGAAAGTTCCTGAAATAATGCTACCGCAATCTCACTTCCTAGGCAGCCGTTTCCTGGGCTCATAAAGTCATGTTGCTCTAGAGACTATGTCTCTGGCTGTAGATGATTTCAGTTCTCATAGGTCAAAAATGACTTAGAATTCGACTAATTCCCAACTTTAGAAAATCATATGTTGGGTAGAGGGCATAAACTAGTTTAGCACTCCTCTTATTTTTAAAAATTATGTAACAAACTTTAAACTTGCAGCTTATTTAATATTATAGGAACTACTACATTATTTTTCATACCTTTTTGAATTAAAGATGGATGCTATGAAATACATGATGTTACAGAAATAGTACTTGAGTAGTAGAATTTAAGAAAGTGCTAGAATTTATTTTGCAAATAATGAGTTGAATAAGAAGCTCCCAAAAGCTCTTTAAGAACCTGATTTTTAATAATAGTGTTTAAATGATTAAAATATTAGGGTTTTTATCCTTGTCATTTATCATGTTCTGTAAGGCAAAATGGTTCTGGTTTGTTAAACATTAATTAAAATCACATATTTAGTTCTTGCTACTATTGATGATGCTTTAGTTGGTGAATTATTCATGATAACTAATAATAGTTTAGTTGCTTGGTTTCTCTCTATTTAATATGCATGTAGTACATCATTTAGAATTTGATCTTTCCCACATTAAAATCCACATTTACCTTTTAGCCCTTTATATTACCATGTAATCCTTGTTTGAGAGGCCTCCTGGATGACTTTACACATAATCACAGCAGTTTCAGTAGTTTGTGCTATACAATTGAGTTTAAGGTAATTTATACTGACACCAGTATCTCCTCTTTTATTATGAACAATGACCTAACAAACTTGATTGCAAGGAACCAGAACTAGCAATTCAGCCAAGAATAAAGAGTTGAAATGCAAGTTTAAGAAAGGTGTTGAATTTATCAAACCATCAATAGACAACATAGTTTAAGATGCAAAGATAAACTAATATGAACTCACTGCAGAATGAGTGAGCCTTAGGAGTAATTCAAAAGGGGGGATGGGTTCAGAAGAGTCTGACCTCAAGCCTTTTAAGGTGGATCTTTCAAGGTGGGCAAATGATTAGGACTGAGCAAAATTCATGAGATAGTAGTTTAGGATTGGGACACAATGAGGGATGGTGTTGAAGTAAGTAAACTGTGACTTGAGAAGTGATGGATGCTCAGGTGAGAAGATTCTTGTCTTCAATAGATTGATCTTTAGGAATTTTCTGAAGCAAACAGTGAAGTAATTTATTGTTTTACAGTCTTATCTTTCCCAAGCAAAACTTTAAGTCACATTGACACAAATAGTCTCAGTTACCAAAGCCACCTAAAGCAAGAAATAACAAGTATTTACTGTCTGTTTGGAACTTAGGTTTTGCTGAGTGTGTGAAAACTTTCCTGCCATCTTCATTGCTTGGATCAAGAACTAGGCTAGAATGAGCCCCATCATCTGGTGGAATTTGGAATAATGTCAACTGTCTTAGCCTCAAAGGTCAGGACCATTATTTATTCATTGTTTTATTCCTTCATTTAGGCATTCAAAAATTCTCATAATGGCTTATGGGGTAGGCATTCTATTTATTTCTGGAAACACAAATGATACTATTGTAGACATGGTTCTCCTGCTTTCATGAAGCTACAGCCTAGATATTATATATATGCTCTTAGGTTGCAGAGGTCACCCCTTCCCGCACAACTGTGAGACTTTAATTTCAAACAAGCCTCACATTTGTACGTTAAAGGCAAATTTAACAAATCTTTAAGGTGCTGATTTGCAACACTCCCCAATCCCATTCTGTATTTCTCTTCTGGTTTTATCTCAACAGTCCAATCTCAGCCTTTGAGGCTGGAGATCTGATGCCTTGAGCCACTCTTGCTAGTTCCCTTGTTCAGGTCTACTCACCAGGTATCCAGTGACTGGCTGGAATTCTGCCATACATCAGAGCTCTACCTACAGTGCACATTCACCTGTGTTGCCCAGATTCTTATTTTGGGTACCAAGTCTAAGTTCATTTTCTGTGCACCTTGGACCACCCTTAACAAAGCCAACCTCTGCACCTGAATAAATTACCCCCGGCCTATATCCTTGACTTAGTGACAAGCCTATACCCTTCACTTAATTGGCCTTTCCTAGTTTCTAATGTTTCCCTCCTGTGGGCTTTGTGGTAGCCCAGAACAATCATACCGTCAGCCCAGGCCTACTCGAACTATGGCCGACTATATTCAGGAAAAAACAGGGTTGAAAACAAGGCAAGAAAGTGGCCAGATTGCTTAGGAAGTTTGAAAAAAATTAAATAGTAGGAACAATGCATTTTTTTCTTAATCGGACCAGCTGAACGATTTACTTGACTAGCAAACTATTAATTAGGTAAGCCTATGTCTTGATTTGCAAAGTGCTTTTAACAATTCTGTCATATCTTTTCCCAAGTTATTTGTCTCTGAATCCCCATAGCTTTTTGTTGACATGACAATTAAGGAAAACTAAATGGACATTTGAGGAGAGTAATATACTAGAACTGTCAATATAAAAATCTTCATCTCCTAAAAGTATCAATAATTCTGGTTTGATATGTTATCAAATGTTATCTGCAAGTGGAACCCTATTCATCTGAATTTATTTCCCACATACCCTCCTTTCTGTTCTAAAAAAGATTATTACCATATTTTCCCTGAATAGGCTATGCTCATTTACATTTTTGTTCTTTGGTGACTCATCTGTTTGCTTAGATCACTAGGTCACTTCTGTTCTTTCTGGCTATTCAAGTCATTCAAAGCCATACAATTATTTTCCAGCAAATATCTACTGAGGGCCAGAACTTAAACGCTGTTAGCTTAAGATGTGGAGTGTAAATATGAAATATTCATCATCTCTCTTCTAAAATGGATTTTCCATGCTCATTAAGAAGAAAATCTGAAAGCTCAAATACATTCTTTCCTTCATATGTTTCTTAAATATCCCGAATAACACTGATCTTAGTCCCTCTGCTAGAATCCTGTAGTTTGTAAGCATGTGCCAGAGAATTTAGAACTTAACAATGTATTGCTTTGTTTTCTCTTTATTTTTGCATGCCTTAGCCATGATTTTGCAATTAAGGTGTCTTGAGAACAGGGAATAAAAGAAAAAAATTTTTTTTCATATCCCCTCCAGCACATATCTCGGTGTAAACAACATATACTTCATAAAAAGTTCTTCATTGACTTGGTGATTGATCAAGGGCTTATTGATTAAGGCAACAATTTAAGCTGCTTTATTATACAAAAGCACTAGGCATGGTGATGAATGTTATAGGAAACAAAGGGTCTAGATCACTCTTACGATTGTCTCTTGTGAATGAAGCAGTTAGCTCTAGTTCAGCAATCCTCAGCTCTACTTATGTATTCATTCTACATATCATATCCACAGAGAATTCAATATTATTTCTTGAGTAGAAAAGTCAATATTTCAGGAATAAAATTTGCCATGTAATTCAAAAATGTGTTCTCACAATCTTTAGGGACATGTTCTGCATTTTTTACATGAATAAAACGCATTGAAATTATTTTGCAAGTTTCACATAAAAGTGACAAATTGCATCATTGGGCCAAGTAACTAGGCTTAAAGCCAAATACAATTAGAATACATTGGAAACACTGGGATATCATAAAGGGAACAGAAGAACATGACATGTTTTTCTTTTAGCACAGAATACTGGAATGCAATTAATAAAATTATAAAATATTGATTTACTTAATTGAAATAATACATTCTTGTAAAATTAAAGCCCCATTTACACACACTTAGTCTGCAGTGCAAACTGCAGCCTTGGATGGTAATGAATTACTGATGTAAAGTCGAAACAATGATTATTGCTTTTTCTTTTCTCTGAAAAGACTGTGGGGCTAAGAAAAGAGGAAACTGTGGAGTGCAAAAAACTAAAACAATCATGGATTGCTAAAATTGGTCATATTTTACTATTTGGATAGAAAGGTATGATTATTTGTTAATTAGGAAATATTAATCGAAGTGTCAGTGATCAGTCTTCATCCTCCTTGACAGACTTGATCACACTCTCCTCCTGGAAACACTTTCTTCATCTGGCTTACTTCACTGGCTGTTGCATCTGATTTTCTTTACGTTGTATCTCTTCATGTACTAATATCTTGACATTAGAATGCTAAAGCTTAGTCTTTGAATCTGTTCTGCATAGTATTCTCTCTTCATGATCTTATCCAGCTCCAATGGCTTTTAATATCACGTAGTATATTGATGACCTCAAATTTTTATCTATAGCCCAGTTGTCTCCCTTGTACTCCTAGATGTTTTAATTAGCACTTTAAAATCATATGTCTCAAATTTAACTAATATATTCAGAATTTAACTCCAAAACCTCTTCTCATCTCATTTAATAGCAAATAGTCTTCTAGTTGATCAGTCCAAAAGTCTTGATACCACCTTTGACTCTTCTGTATCTCACACCTCTCATCCATTTGACTGAATGTGCACTATAACACATCCAAATGTATCATAATATATTCGCAATCTGCACATTTCTCAACAATACCACTGTACCTGCCCTGATCCAAGCCACAATTTTTTTTTCGGCTGAGTTATCGTAATATTCTCCCTAACTAGTCTTCCTTTCTCTGCATGTGCAGTCGATGTGTCAGGCACTCCTATGAGAACTTTATATTTTTTATCTTTTTTCATTCTTATAACATCCTTAGGAAGTTAATACTATGATTATCCGCGTTTTAAAGAAGAGAAAATTAAGGGAAGCTAAGTTACTTGTTTAGTTACCTCATAACCAGTAAGTGGCAGAGCTGAGATTTGACCTTGGACAGTGTTAAAGAGAGGTTTCATTTTGGTGTTAAAGATCAGTTGTTGAGTCAATAAGACATACGCCATATTTGTAGTATAATTATTATGTACAGATTTCCATACAAATGACCCATGTTAATAATACATGTTAAATTTCCAGACTCTGGTATTTAACATGGGTGTGTTTTATTTCATAAATTTTAAAAATAATTAAATTGCATTTTACAATGTTCATAATTTGATAATGATTTTAAAAAATTAAATCAGAATAAAATATTTGTGAACTACTAGAAACCCTTATACTGGAATTATTCTGATCAAAGTTCGTGTTTCAATTCCTAGTCTATGCAGACTATGTCACAAAGATTAAGTGTGTTGTTCCAGTTGATATATTCGGTGTGTTTTCAAAGAAAAACAAATTCAAGTCTAGCCTTCATGAACTGTAAATTTGGCTCTACATAGAGTTGATTCCTTTTGCTACCTGAACTTGTATTTCATACTAATTGAAACAAATATATGTGATTACATGTGAAAGCTTAATAGGAAAATAAATGTGAGGCTATTAAAATGCTTGAATAAGTATTATAGATTTTAGTTCTGTTTTTTTTCCTCACTCTTTGTATAAGGCAAATAGATTTTAGTTGGAGATCCTGATTGAGTATCCCAGAAAAGGTGTCAGGTAAACAGTTGGTTTCATATGATTGAACGTAAGTGAAGAGGTCAGAGCTGGAACTGGAAACTCACTTGAATACAGATGTTATTTAGAGCCAGTAGGCTGTGGGGGTGATGGTAACAGAGACCCTTGGAACGCTCAGCATTTAGCAACCAGAAAGAGGGAAAGTGTGGAGAAGGATGAGGGTCCATGGGGGAGAGTTTTTCTCCTTAATTAATAGATGGGAAATTTTAAAGTATTTTAAGGGACAAAGTACAAGGGTGGTTACAAAATCATATAAGATGCATCTCTATTCTGGAGGAACTAACAATATAAGGGAGAGAGAACACATGCACGTAATGATCAGCAATAATTACCAGGTAGGAATAAAGACTTTGAAGAAACAAGCTGAAAAGCACAGTTTTCTTACAATCATAATTAATGGTACATTTGGTCACGTTTTTGCATTTAGTCTTGAGTTGATCCTGTATTCATCTCTGATGGCTGGAATGTTTTTAAAACAACCAGTTTCAATGCTCAGACTGCTTTTTCAGAAACCGTTGCTATTCGTAATGTTACAAGAAGATTTTTTTAACCTTTCATTTTCTAATATTGACAATATGACAAGATTTTGCTAAAGGTTTCACTTTATCAAGAGGGAAGAATAGCTCACTGCCCTCAAGTAGTTCAACAGCACACATAGAGTTATTATTCCTTTAGGCATAAAGCATTCAGGTCTTGACATGGTAGGTACACTACTATTCCACACAGAAAATACACTAGTGGGTTGAGCATGTGGGTAAAGAAGCATAAGCCTCTTTGGAAGTAGCCAAGCACAACAGCCAGCCACTAGTTTCCCACTCTGGATAGTTCAACCCACATATAATACTGTGATTTTTAAAGAGAAAATGCAGCATTATTGTTATATGGATGTGCTTACATATACATAAAAAATGTATATATACATATATATTTTTTCTCCCATATATTGAAGCAGGTTAAGATTTCTTTGCAGTAAATTAACAATTTCAGTTTTAATTTTGTAATAAGCACCAATACACTTTTAGAGGCTATGTCTATGTTAGTAAGCATGGATTTTAGTAAGTTTAGCCATGTAAAAATGTCTCAACATAGTAAAAAATTACCCCAGCATTAAAAGCATTAAATATACTTTTAAGAATGGCAATTCTATAGTTGATAATGTGCATCAACTGGCAGGCTTGAAGTTAGGGAGACGAGACCATAGCACTTTTTATTAAATAAGCTCAAGTTGTCCACAGGATTATAGGATTTTGCAGTATTTCTTTTCATGGAATTGTGTAAATTGATCTAATTGATAATGACTTGAATATTTTCTTTCTTCCATCTGCTTATAGTGTAATGTTTCTCCAATAAAATGACTTGTGGGGTATATAGTTGGCTCATTCTTTACAAATTACATGTCCAAAGGGCCTTTTGCTCTCATTTCATCCTCAGATGTCATGATGAGATGTCATGGACGAGAGGGGAGCAGTAACAATTTTGACTTGCATTCCTTTTGCATTCGTTTCCTATCTAATCATGTATTAGGCAATTAACCCTTTTTGCTTTTCATAAGATCAAATCATTTTTCTCTACTCCCTGTTTCAAATTTTTTGACCTGGCCATGATTCTTACATCTAAGTCTCATGCTCTGCAACCTCTTCTCAGTAAGCATTAGCAAACGTCTGTATCTGTGTAGAGACCTGGGAGCCGATGGCATGTCTGGCTATGATGTTGTGTTTCCTTTAAGAGATCGAGGATAACCAGAGAACGTGGCTCCGACACTAAGTGGTGTGTTAGAGCACAGTTCTGACGCTAACCACCAGGAGCTAGTGCAGATCCCACCTGCTAAAAGACACAGTCCTCAGCAAGTCTCACCTCACTCCAGATGTCAGAGCTGCACTGCAGGAGTCCCTGTGCCACCTGCAATTCTCATCAACTGGCTCTAAATTCTAGCATTTCCATAGCTTCACTAGAAAGACTTAGAGAACTCAGGAGAGCACTACATTTATGATTACAGTTTTATTGCAAAGGATACAAATCAGGACCAGTCAAATGAAGAGAGATCTGAGAGGGTTTCAAGTGCAGAGCTTTCATCCCTCTCTCTATGGAATCAGGGCACATCACCGTTATGGTTCTTTGTGTTCACCAATGAGGAGTCTCCAGTGAGGTTTAAGGTCCAGAGTTTTTATTGGAGTTCTACTGTGTTAGCTTGCTTGATTGAGTTTAACCACATGGCCAATAATTCAATCTCCAGTCTCCCTTCTGTCCCTGGAGGCTGGACTCATTTAAAGTCTCAGTCCTCTAATCATGGGGATGGTCTTTCTGGTGACCAGCCCCCATCCTGTGGCATCTGATTAGCATAAACTCACTGTGACCCAAGGGGCTAATGCATAACAAAAACATTCCTATTGCTTAGAAAATTCAAGGGGTTTGAGTTTCCCTCCTGAGAATCTGGGACAGTGGTCAGTCAAATCCTTTATTATACAACACAGACCTAAATGGAGGGGAGAAGGAAGCTAAGAAGAGAGGCATGAGGAAACATGGAGCTCCAGGAGGACCCAGTTTAAAAGGCCAATGTATTTTCCATAATTTCTGCGTGTATATTTTATATTCCACTCAACCTAATTAAGATGCATACTTTTCAATTGAAATACAATCCAGGCCTTCCTTTTGATGGGTAGGGATAAGAAAGTGGGCAAGTGACTGACGTAAAATGCCTTACCAATAAATGTAACAAGAATTTATGAAAAAAGAAATTGATCATAAAGAAATTGACTCATGTTTTAGACTATGAAACAGACTCTTACAATTTCATTTATATTGTCAATTTGCAAAGCCTTTTTCTGTTACTAAAATAATAATTTTCATATGCTCTTATCTACATTAAATAATTACAATGAAAATGACTATATATGTTTGCATTTGCCTCTCTCCATATATAGATCTATATACACACACATACACAAATATGTGTGTGTGTGATATATATGTATACACATGTGTGGGTATATATCTATATCTTTATCCACCATGTAAATGCAACATACATTGGTTATAGAAAAATCATGACAAATCATTACATCATATCTGGCTTATAATGTGTACAACATGCATTTTTTATTATTGCCAATTATTTAAAAAAACAAGTCTATAGTATGCATTTCTAATGCTGGATAAAAAGGGAAGAGAGGGTTTCAGATATATTACTGAAAATCAAACAGAATACAATGGCTGTTGTTTGTTGTTAGGTTTCCTTTTGGATTTCTTTTTTTGGTATTAACATAAGGTTATAATAAATTATTTTCCATAACATAAATAAATGATAGGTATTAATAAATAATTATTAATAAACAGGAAGTACTTTCTTCTTTTCTATGTTAAAAAATTCCAGCCTTCTTAAGGAGATTTTTATCCCTCCTCAGCAGAAAGAAATATTTTAGAAATTATATTTGCAGTCAGGCTGGCACAGTAATTTTCAAGGGAGAAACCAGAGTGACCAGTGACCATTGTCGCTGCTTCTGGTTACACCTGTCTCCAAGGTGGAAAATATACACTTTTTGGAATATACACATTTTGAAAAAAGCAAAGGTTAATGAGATGAAAAATTAACCAGAGTTTTAGTTTCATAGAGTGTGTATATAACAGTGGAATGAGTTTTTAAAAACTTTGAACCTAAGGGCTCAGAATTTTATAATGTAGAAAGATTACTTGTTGTGCTTGATGACACTATTTATTGTGGTGCCCCAACATGGATTAAATAGACACATAAATTAAATCTGTATTCTTTGGCCAACATCCAGAATGACTATGATATGGTTAGTGTAAGGCATGCTTTCATAAATTATAAATTCTTTAAAATTTCCTAAAAAAGAAATATCATACAGGTCTTTTACTGACCTGAAAAGTAAAGACTCTATGGGAATAGATTTAAGGAAAATAAAAATAAACATTAAAAAAAAGTAAATTAAAAGAAACTTCTTCATGTGTATAAGGTTACTCCCAGTAGCTGTAGCTTATATTTGCCAAGAAGCATACATGAGCTTGGTATATTTATGAGAAAAAGGTGTGGCTTTGCTTGCTGGAGTAAAAGGTGGAGTAAAAATGTTAGCAAATGACATTAGATGTATGCTTGACTTTCTAATCATGTTAAGCATCAGATATATTCAATTATCAGTTATAAGAATGTGCTTTTTGGGTCAGTACAATCTGTCATTTCCAACACTTCCCACTTTCAATTTTGCATGATAATGATTTATCTTGTTTGTTGTTATTATTGTTTTGTTTGTTTATAGCATCAATGCCTACAGAGAGAACTTCACAGCATATGTACTCTTAGTAGGACACCCTTGATATAGCTAGTCTCTTACTTAAAAAAAAAAAAAAAAAATCAGAAATTATCCTCCTGAAAAATAATGGCAGCACTTCTCAAAATCACCCTATGGGAAATGGAAATAAAAAAGTCTGTAAAATGAATATATTTAGGAGTCAAACCTAGGAGAAACATACATTATGAAGTACTACCTTTGGGAAACAGTGGGATATAATAACATATGAGTGTATAGCAATAGCAATAGATAAAATTATATCAACAGTAGAATTCTGTAGTGAGATTAAGAAATAAAACAATTGCAGCTTATCAAATGATAGTATATTCATAGAGACATGTTGTTTAAGTGACATGCTAAGTGAAAACAAAATGATTCAGAATAACTTTTGTGATATTTTGTAGTAATTTATACTCTTTACATCCTTTTTATCTTCTGGGTTATGTCATTCACCCATCTATCAATAGTTCAAAATGAAATAGAGATAAATTGTGATGTATACATAGATTCAGTGATAAATGAAATGACTCAAAACCAATATCCTCAGTAGAATAAGTAACTACTGCTATTTTTAAGACTAAAAGATGCAGCAGGAAAGAAAAATTTGTTGCTATTTCTCGCTTAGAATTCTGCAAATCAAGTAATCAGTAGTAAACTTGGCCTTTTCTGCTTTATATGCGGACATGTCTTCGCTTTTAAGTTTGATGAATGTTGTTGGCTCTTGGAGAAAAAAATGAAAATACATTTATTAGTGTTTTAGCATCAGTAATTTAAAAAAATTTAGGTCTTCATGTGAAGGTTTTTTTTTTTTCCAGAGAAAAATAAATGAGTGTTCCTTCCAAGACAAAGAGTTGTCCACAGTATTTCTGATAGTCAACAATATTCTTCTGAATAATTCCAAGAATAAGGAATTCACTACTTTGTGAGGAAACTCATTTAATGTTGGATAGCTCTAACAGGGAAAAACCATATTTCATATCTTCAACAAATTTTCTCTCTGTGCTAAAAAATGTGTGATCTTTTCTCCACTTCTTCTAACTAGCCTTTGAAGGATGTATAAGTTGCTCTTCTCCATCTAGTCTTTCTCTCACCAGCACAGCCTTCCAGGTAGCAGTACAGTTTCTGGCATCAGACCTCTTGGATGTTAAACCAGGCTCCTTTATTTGACACCTAATTGACCTTTCACAGGTTACCTTCCAGCTGTAAAGCTCAGTTTCCTATCTTCAAAATGAGAATAAATGACAACATTCTGCATCCTAGGGATGTTGTTTGGATTAAATGATATTAAGAGAATGAAAACAATCCCTGGCACAGACATGAGTTTCATAAATGTTAGCTTCTGTGATTGTAATTAAGTACACATTTCTTTCAATAATATTTATAAGAAATATTTTGGATAACGTGCTAAGTAAAAATACAATATTTTTAACATCAAATTCCTTATTCTACCATCTGTCCTTATTTAACTATCAAATTCATCCGATTATTCTAGCACCATATCAAAAAAATAAAATTAAGCTTTTCATTATTTGTCTTTAGCTAATAGTTCTTAACAATATCTTTTGACTGTGGCTTTTCCCCTAAGTGCCTTCAAATCTAATAATGCATTTACAAATGTTGTTGGGATTTAGTATCAAGCATATAGTTTCCAGGACTTGTCTCATTAACTGCTTTATAAAATTGGAATGCATAGACATAGTCTCAAGCTTCTGCCAGTCTTACATCTCAGGAGTGCATAATGATTAATACTACTCCTAAATTCATATGAATCAGAGACTATTTTGCAGTATCAAAGAACAAATAGATTAAAATACTATTACATTGATCTCTTTTTATTATAATATTATGGGAGAAGTATTTTATAACTAAATAAAATTTTATGAAATAATTTCAGTGAAATTCTACTTTTAAAAAGTGAAAATTTTGAAATCAGATGTTATTTAAAAACCTATAATTTTTGAATAATCTCAAAATTTATCAACATTCATTTATTCTTCTAATTATCTCAAAATTTGGTGTCTCTCTTCTTTTCTTGATTGTATTATTTTCTTTAGAATTGTCCAGAGATGAAGATTACCCCCCTCCACTACATTAATATTTTCTACTCAAAGGCTGATTGCAATATTATGCAAAATGGAACTCACCAAAAATAGTTGAAAGACAGAGAGGGCACTAAATAATTTATCCCAAATCACTCCAGATGTGGGAAGCTTTCTTTGAAATGCCAAATGCATGGTTTTGAATGCCCTATTAATATATATTTAGCGGCTTGATGAGCTATATTATAATATAAATTGTGAATTGTTTGATGGGTTCTTCGACTTCAGTTCTAATTACAATGTAGTGAGCTCTTGATTATCCATTATAATGGGGACATGAATAGTAGAGATAAACAAAATCTACAGATTTTCCCCACATTTTTGAGAACCAGCAGTTTTGCTTTTCCACATGCAACCTTTATCTGCCCTCCATATTCTCTTTTTAACAAATAAGTAATAAACTAAAATCTATGACAAGCATAAGTTAGCCTGCCTCTTATATTTGGTAAATAGTACATTAATTTTCAAGGTCTTATCTGAAGTTTCTGTGTCCCACCAAAGACATGGAGATTTGAAGTATTAAAGGACATATTCCGATTATGATTCCACTGCACATTTGTGATATATAATGATATGGACTAATTAAGAATTCAGAGGAATGATCATGTCAATTCAAGATACATTCATTATGTATATTTAAACTTACCCTCTTAACACAGGGCAGTAAATTTGGATACGTCTGGGCATATGCCCCAAATACTTCTTCTTTCTGTTGTTCGGTTGTGCAGTCCCAACTCCAACTCTAGGATAAATTCTAAAGCAAGGTTAACAGGTTTAAAGAAAATAAATAAGATAAATGCAAAAATGTTTACCTCTTTCTTTCCACCAGAACTAGACAGTTATGATAATAAGAAATACCCACAGAATTAAGATTTTAATACATATTTTTCCAAGGGTTAATTCTAAAAATTTGGGAAATTCTTTTTATAGCTGAGAAACCAAGCAGGAGTTAAAGAGGTCGACATTCAGCAATGTGCTGGAACATGCTTGTATAGGTTTCTGAGAACTGACTCCTATTATTTCAGGACTTTTGCTAGCAGCATTGGTAGCTTAAAATAGACTGTGATAGGAATATTTAAAACAAAATTTGCAAAGGCTACAAATCTGGTTTTGGTGTTTTTTTGTTTAGTTTTGTTTTGTTTTGACAGTCCATTACTAGTACACACCTGTCAGCATTAGGCCCGTTCCTTATTTTTATATGTGGGTGTGGAAAAGGAAAATAATTAATATTATTCTCCATAAAGGAAGAATCAAGTCCTTTGTAAAAGAAGCAGCCTTGTGAATTCCAAATTACATTTAAGTGATTTAGCAAAAATTATGCTTCCTGACACTGTATCAAAGTTTAAATAACTAGATCTTTTTGTTTCTCAGAGCCTGCTCTTCTCTCTGGAAAATAGAATCCTTCTCTGACTCTCCTTTTCTCAAGACTCTTTCTCATAAGTTCCATGTAGTCAAGATCTGTTATACACATAAACTCATCATGATGTCCTAAGCAACTAACCCAGTTCCCAGCATATAGTACCATTCAAAAATATTTGCCGAATGAATGAATGAATGAATTGCTCAAAATTAGATGCTCTGGGTTCTAGTCTAAATCTTGCAAGCCTCCTGGCAACCAACTCTCAATAATTGGATTCCTAAATCAAACGCTAAGAGGTCTAAGATCTGTTAATAAATTTAATCTTATTTAAATAATCTGTAATACTTGAAGTTGATCCTCTGGGATACTATGTGAATAGGATTCTGGCTGTTCTCTCTTTTCAGGATATCATTACATACTTGCCTACCGGCCTCCTCCCCCTCTCATGACCTTTTATGTTTTTCTAAGAGCCTGTTCTATTGCTATTTTCAGACACATCTTAAACTGACTGTTGACCATCCATCCCAAAAGAAGAAAAATTTAAAAGACAACTCAGGAAAAAAAACCACTTTGTTCCAGTGTTAACAGAAGAAAAATCACAATGTTACAATGAACACATTAAAAGGAGGATGCAGGCTTTCTCCCAGTGGTTTGATATGTCTTTATTTTTCATTGAAAAGTAGTTTAGCAGCCAAGACACACTTTTTGCCACTCCGCTGAACCTTCACCGGCTCTCCTTTGTTCCTCTGAAGAACAGCCAAGCGGGCTCTACAGGAGGGAGACCAAGCTAGCACCTTTGTTACTGCCCCAGAGTTACTTAGCTTGTCCTCATCCCCAGCTGTTTTCTAGTTACATGATCAAATAATTCCTGACACTACCTGTCTGACTGATGCTGGAGAACTGACAGATTTCTCAAGGATTATGTCAGGTTGAAGTAAGCATGCAGGAGGCAGTGTGAAAGGATTTTAGTTTCAGTATAAGGGAAATAGTAAAGAAGTGACTGTAAGCTCTTCTAGTTTGATGTAATCCAACTTGTGTATTTTCTTTTGCTGCTTGTGCCTTTCGTGTCATATCCAAGAAATCTTTGCTGAGACTAATGTCAAGAAGCTTTTTCCCTACATTTTCTAGGAGTTTTACAGCTTCAGGTCTTATAGGTGAGTCTTTATTTTGAGTTTATTTTTGTGTATGGCGTAAGATACGGGTTCACATTTCATTCTTTTGGATTGGATATCAATTTTTCCCAACGCCATTTGTTGAAGAGACTATTCCGCATTATGTATTCTTGGCACATTTATTGAAGATCAGTTCACCATAGATGTGTGGGTTTAATTCTAGGCTGTCTATTCTTTCCACTGGTGTATAAGTCTGTCTTTATGCTAGTGTCATACTGTTTTAATAATGTAGCCTTGTAAAACGTTTTGAATGAAAAAGCAACTTACAGAATGGGAGAAAATATTTCTAAACCATGTATCTGGTAAGGGGCTAATCCAAAATATGTAAGAACTCCTACAATTCAATAGCAAAAAAAAAAAAAAAAAAGTAAAATAAAAATTGGGCAAAAGACTTGACATGCCTCCAAAAGAAGACATACAGATTGCCAACAGGTATATTAAAAGATGCTCAACATCATTAATCATCAGGAAAATGCAAATTAAAACTACAATGAGATAATACCTCATATCAGTTAGGGTGGCTACTATAAAAAATAAAAACAAAATAAGTGTTGGTGAGTATGTGGGTAAATTAGAACCCTTCTTCACTGTTGGTGGGAATATAAAATGCTGCAGCTGCTATGGAATACAGTATGGACATTCCTAAAAAATTGAAAATAGAATATACCCAGCAACATCACTTCTGGGTATATACCCAAAAGAATTGAAATCAGGATCTCAAAGACATATCTGCACTCTCATGTTCATCACAGCATTGTTCATAATAGCCAAGCTATGGAAACAACTGAAATGTTCATGAACAAATGAATGGGTTAATAAATTGGGGTATATACATACAATGGAGTATTAGCCTTAGAAATGCAGGAAATCCTGCCATTTGCAGACAACCTGGGTTAACCTTGAGGACATTATGCCAAGTGAAAAAGCCAGTCACAGAAGAACAAATACTACATGATTCCACTTAAATGAGGAACCTAAACTCATAGAAGCAGAGACTAGAATGGTGGTTACCAGAGGCCATGGCAAGGGACAATGGGAAGTTCTTGTTCAAGGTACATAACATTTTGGTTGTGCAAGATGAATTATGTCTAGAGATCTGCTGTACAGCGTAGTGCCTATAGTGTACTGTATACAGTAGTACTATAAGGTGCACTCAAAAATTTGGTAAGAGAGTAGATCTCGTGTTAAGTGTTCTTACCCCCCGTCCTCCACACACGCACACATGGAAAGGACAAGGAAACTTTTGGAGGTGATGGATATGTCTGTTACCTTGATTATGTTGATGGGTGCACAGGTGTATATATTTGTCCAAATACATCAAATTGTTTACATTAAATATGTGCAGGTATTTGACTATCAAAATAAGTAAATAAAAATAAAAGCCTTAGTTGAAATAAAGAATCGATTGTAAGTAGGCAAGAGGTCAGCAAGAAGAACGTTATATGTATCTGCAAGAAAGAAAATATTATGTTATTAAGTTTGATTACAAAATGTAAAAAAAAAAAAGGAGTATTTGTCATGCCTGTTTTTAAAAGGCCAATTAAATGTGCCATAACCCTCCCCCTGCACAAAGGACAACTATTTGGGGAAAAAGCTCATGAATAAATAAATAAATACATAAATATGTGCTGCCAGCCTTGCCAAGAAGTATTGGAGAGCATATGCTGACTTTACACTATGACCTAACATAGAGCACAAAGGTACTCTGCTCCCACATTGAAAAATACCTCTGAGCAGAGAAAGAAAAATCTGTAGAGATTTGGACAAATCCACCACAGCTGTGCCAACATATGGCAAGCTGATTAATACATGTGTCACTAGTAGTAATGAACTGTGCAAAAATATTATCATGTAAACTGTTTATCTGAGAAATACAAGTGTTTCTTTCCAATTTTTTTTTCCAATTGCTTGATCAAAAATAAGTAAATTTAAAAAAACTTGCATTTTCAAAGATTTCCAAAGAGGGTTATGATTTAAAAGATTAGGATATTCAAATAAGCATATTTTGAATCATGGTATCAGTAGGTCCTCTTCCTTTTATGGGTCTTTGCATGCTTCAGGAATGACCTCTTATGAAGAACTTGAGTATTTAGCATATGTAGAATTTGCTCCAGAAATTTAAAGTGTAATATTGTGCTTTTTATGACACTAGAATAAAATATATGATTTCCTTTTTTCTGCAGTAGAAATCTGAAATATTTGATATTGAGGCAGATCACTCAACAGAACAGAGTAGTCTTTAGGGATGAATCCATGCGTTCTTAATGAGGGAAGTATTGCCCCTCGGGAGCCATAACTGGTTTGGGGGTGACAGAAATATCTCAGATATTACAAGGTTTGTGGTCTTCTAAAAGGCCACAGTAGATAAATAGATATGTATTTAGTAAAACTGCAATGTTAAAAGTTCGTGGAAGTTGGGAGAGTGATTAGTAAAAAACATATGTTTAAACAGTCTCTGTAATTGGTGATAATAATAATTTTTAAAAGTTGTTTAACTTCGGGCTAATGACTCCTTAGTTCCAAGTGAGGGCTGTCAATCCCTGGGGCTAGAACCAGCTATTAGAACTAAAATAGGGAGCAGTTTTGCAGTTGTAGGGCAAGGAGAGCAGGTAAACACGTAGCAGGTATTTACTTGGAGTTAATGGTGTGGTAGACAAGTATTTAGAAAGTGAAATGCACAGATCAATAATTTCATAAAACAAGAGCATACAGTTGCCAGCTAAAATATAGGGCACCCAGTTAAATTTGAATTTGAGATCAACAAGGAATAATTTGGGGCATACATATACTACACGTTATTCATTATCTTAAAATCAGATTTAACTTTCTACCCCATATTTTTATTTGATAAATCTGGCCACTGTTTTCTACCCAAGTGCCAGTTATCTATTGGAAAATATGAAAATCAATGATCTTAAAACCTTCAGTTATCTAAAAATTTATGGTCCCTCAAAAGGCTCTCTTTGTTTTCAGAGATTAATTTGTAAGTTAAAGAATTTGTCTAAACTCAAAAAGGCTGAAATACTAATCTATTTTCATTTATTTTTACAATCTTTGTACAATCACTGTCACCCTAGATCAGTCTATCTCTGCTGCCATGGAAACCACTTAAATAAAAAATTACAAACTTATCCACCAAAATATACACATATACACATATTTAAATATTTATAATCACATCCCAGGGGAGTCTTAATGATCTTCTGTGCTAAGCAGTAGGATGGAGACACATTCCATTTACTTATATAATTTTTGAGCATTGTTACTATTTGCATTTGGCAGATAGGTAGCTGGACAGATAGAAAGATAATAGAAAGAAAAAATAGCTGGGTCTTGCCTCTGATTTGTGGATAAATACATAATATACAGTCAATCAACTGACAAATATCCTTGGTTTCAATACCTGAATAAGTTATGAATTTCTTATCAAAGGAAGGTCATTGATTTTCATAAGGTTGGGTTGGCCACAGACTTTTATAACTGCTATTTGTCCATTACCCCGTCTTTCATGCTATATTCCTACACATCATTAATTACTCATAATATTCAGTTATGATCAGTTTTTACCACCGGCAGTCTAAGGACCTAGATTATTGTTAGGTATCTCTCACTTCTTCTGGAAAAACACCAAGTGTATATCTGAAAATAAACAATCTATTGGGCAGTTGGCCCTGTTACAACTCCCATTTCCACCCTACATATAGTCTCATGTTGAAGTAACAGAAAGCAGAGAAATGAACATTAATTGTGTAAATTAAGTATCAAGAGCTACAGTTTGAAAAACAACAGTGCCTTGAGGGTCCTTAAATGCATCTTCCTGTTTGATTCATAGTGATTGTAGCAACATGGAGAGAGCAAAAAGGAAGATCAATAATCTTGACCTGGTTTTATTTAAAATTTTGATTTATTTACCATGGATTTTCCCCATTAATTTGATTTGAAAAAATATTTTATTGAACTATTATCCACCTTGATTACTGAGTTTTTCTTGATATCCCTTAAATTTTGCATCCAAACCAATTGCTTCACTTGCCTCACTGGCTTCCCCCTTGTCCCAGTCTTGACATTGACGAAGCAGTTTGCTCAAGAATAGATTTCCTGCTGTAATTTAATGACTAGGTAAACATATTAACTTCCATAATTTAATGCAGTCATGCTGTATATCACAGATATGCCACCTTATTTATTTATTTATAATTTATTTTTTATTGAAGTATAGTTGATTTACAATGCTGTGTTAATTACTGCTGTACAGCAAAGTGATTCAGTTACAATACATATACATTCTTTTTTTAAATATTCTTTTCTGTTATGGTTTATCATAAGATATTGAATATAGTTCTCTGTGCTATACAGTAGGACCTTGTTTTTTATATATTCTATATGTAAAAGTTTACATCTGCTAATCCCAACCTCCCACTCCATCCCTCTTCCAACCCCCCACTCCATCCCTCTTCCAACCCCTTCCCCCTTGGCAACTACCAGTCTGTTCTCTATGTCCCTGTGTCTGTTTCTGTTCCTAGGTAGGTTCATTTGTATCATATTTTAGATTCCACATGTAAGTGATATCATATGGTATTTGTCTTTCTATTTCTGACTTACTTCACTTAGTATGAATGCAACTATAGTTGCATTGATGCTTCTTTATACTTAACTCATGACCCAGTCTATAATTCTTTAACTGATTCTTGATTTTATCAATACTCTCATCAGTGAATAAAGAAAACTTATTTTTATACACTCATTTTTATATAAACATTTTTATACTCACTCTTTAAGAGTGAGTATGGACTGAGCTGAAAAATACCTGAAAGGCCAGAGAGGCATCAATTAGAGCATCACTTTTTACTGAGAAATATTTTTTCTGTGACACTTTGTTAGTGCCACATTTTTAAAAATGAAAACTAAAGTTTTTTTAAAAGTTCCATTGTATTTTATTTCTTTTAACATCTTCATTGGAGTATAATTGCTTTACAATGGTGTGTTAGTTTCTGCTGTATAACAAAGTGAATCAGCTACATGTATACATATATCTCCATATCCCCTCCCTCTTACGTCTCCCTCCCACCCTCCCTATCCCACCCCTCTAGGTGGTCACAAAGCACAGAGCTGATCTCCCTGTGCTACGCAGCTGCTTCCCACTAGCTATCTATTTTACATTTGGTAGTGTATATATGACCATGCCACTCTCTCACTTCATCCCAACTTCCCCTTCCCCGGGTCCTCAAATCCATTCTCTACGTCTGCATCTTTATTCCTGTCCTGCCCCTAGGTTCTTCAGAACCATTATTTGTTTCTTTTTAGATTCCATATATATATGTGTTAGCATACGGTATTTGTTTTTCTCTTTCTGACTTAACTCTGTATGACAGACTCTAGATCCATCCACCTCACTATAAATAACTCAATTTCGTTTCTTTTTATGGCTGAGTAATATTCCATTGTATATATGTGCCACATCTTCTTTATCCATTCATCTGTTGATGAACACTTAGGTTGCTTCCATGTCCTGGCTATTGTAAATAGAGCTGCAATGAACATTGTGGTACATGACTCTTTTTGAATTATGGCTTTCTCAGGGTACGTGCCCAGTAGTGGGATTGCTGTGTCGTATGGTAGTTCTATTTTTAGTTTTTTAAGGAACCTCCACACTGTTCTCCATAGTGGCTGTATCAATTTACATTCCCACCAACAGTGCAACAGGGTTCCCTTTTCTCCACACCCTCTCCAGCATTTATTGTTCATAGATTTTTTTATGATGGCCATTCTGACTGGTGTGAGGTGATACCTCATTGCAGTTTTGATTTGCATTTCTCTAATGATTAGTGATGTTGAACATCCTTTCATGTGTTTGTTGGCAATCTGTATATCTTCTTTAGAGAAATGTCTATTTAGGTCTTCTGCCCATTTTGGATGGGGTTGTTTGTTTTTTTGATATTGAGCTGCATGAGCTGCCTGTATATTTTGGAGATTAATCCTTTGTCAGTTGCTTCATTTGCAAATATTTTCTCCCATTCTGAAGGTTGTCTTTTCATCTTGTTTATGTTTTCCTTTGCTGGGCAAAAGCTTTTAAGTTTCATTAGGTCCCATTTGTTTATTTTTGTTTTTATTTCCGTTTCTCTAGGAGGTGGGTCAAAAAGGATCTTGTTGTGATTTATGTCATAGAGTGTTCTGCCTATGTTTTCCTCTAAGAGTTTTATAGTGTCTGCCCTTATATTTAGGTCTTTAATCCATTTTGAGTTTACTTTTGTGTATGGTATTAGGGAGTGTCTTAATTTCATTGTTTTACATGCAGCTGTCCAGTTTTCCCAGCACCACTTACTGAAGAGGCTGTCTTTTCTCCATTGTATATTCTTGCTTCCTTTATCAAAGATAAGGTGACCATATGTGTGTGGGTTTATCTCTGGGCTTTCTATCCTCTTCCATTGATCTATATTTCTGTTTTTGTGACAGTACCACACTGTCTTGATTACTGTAGCTTTGTAGTATAGTCTGAAGTCCGGGAGCCTGATTCCTCCAGCTCCATTTTTCTTTCTCAAGATTGCTTTGGCTATTTGGGGTCTTTTGTGTTTCCATACAGAAATGTCACAAAGAAAGAAAACTACAGGCCAATATCACTGATGAACATGGATGCAAAAAGCCTCAACAAAATACTAGCAAACAGAATCCAACAGCACATTAAAAGGATCATACACCATGATCAAGTGGGGTTTATCCCAAGAATGCAAGGATTCCTCAATCTACACAAATCAATCAATGTGATGTACCATATTAACAAATTGAAGGAGAAAAACCATATGATCATCTCAATAGATACAGAAAATGCTTTCAACAAAGTTCAACACCCATTGTTAATATGGTGTATCACATTGATTGCTTTGTGTACATTGAAGAATCCTTGCATTCCTGGGCTAAGCCCCACTTGATCATGGTGTATGATCCTTTTAATGTGCTGTTGGATTCTGTTTGCTAGTATTTTGTTGAGGCTTTTTGCACCCATGTTCATCAGTGATATTGGCCTGTAGTTTTCTTTCTTTGTGACATCTTTGTCTGGTTTTGGTATCAGGGTGATGGTGGCCTCGTAGAATGAGTTTGGTAGTGTTCCTCCCTCTGCTATATTTTGGAAGAGTTTGAGAAGGATAGGTGTTAGCTCTTCTCTAAATGTTTGATAGAATTCACCTGTGAAGCCATCTGATCTTGGGCTTTTGTTTGTTGGAAGATTTTTAATCACAGTCTCAATTTCAGTGCTTTTGATTGGTCTGTTTATATTTTCTATCAATTCCTGGTTCAGTCTCAGAAGGTTGTGCTTTTCTAAGAATTTGTCCATTTCTTCCATGTTGTCCATGTTATTGGCATATAGTTGCTTGTAGTAATCTCTCATGATCCTTTGTATTTCTGCAGTGTTAGTTGTTACTTCTCCTTTTTCATTTCTAATTCTATTGATTTGAATCTTCTCCCTTTTTTTCTTGATGAGTCTGGCTAATTGTTTATGAGTTTTGTTTATCTTCTCAAAGAACCAGCTTTTAGTTTTATTGATCTTTGCTATTGTTTCCTTCATTTCTTTTTCATTTATTTCTGATCTGATCTTTATGATTTCTTTCCTTCTGCTAACTTTGTGGGTTTTTTGTTTTTCTTTCTCTAATTGCTTTAGGGGTAAGGTTAGGTTGTTTATTTGAGATGTTTCTTGTTTCTTGAGGTAGGATTGTATTGCTATAAACTTCCCTCTTAGAACTGCTTTTGCTGCATCCCATAGGTTTTGGGTCGTCATGTTTTCATTATCATTTGTTTCTAGGTATTTTTTGATTTCCTCTTTGATTTCTTCAGTGATATCTTGGTAATTTAGTAGTGTATTGTTTAGCCTCCATGTGTTTGTATTTTTCACAGATTTTTTCCTGTAGTTGATATCTAGTCTCACAGTGTTGTGGTTGGAAAAGGTACTTGATACGATCTCAATTTTATTAAATTTACCAAGGCTTGATTTGTGACCGAAGATTTGATCTATCCTGGAGAATGTTCCATGAACACTTGAGAAGAGAGTGTATTCTGTTGTTTTTGGATGGAATGTCCTATAAATATCAATTAAGTCCATCTTGTTTAATGTATCATTTAAAGCTTGTGTTTCCTTATTTATTTTCACTTTGGATGATCTGTGCATTGGTGAAAGTGGGTGTTAAAGTCCCCTACTATGATTGTGTTACTGTCGATTTCCCCTTTTATGGCTGTTAGCATTTGCGTTATGTAGTGAGGTGTTCCTATGTTGGGTGCATAAATATTTACAATTGTTATATCTTCTTGGATTGATCCCTTGATCATTATATAGTGTCCTTCTTTGTCTCTTGTAATAGACTTTATTTTAAAGTCTATTTTGTCTGATATAAGAATTGCTACTCCAGCTTTCTCTTGATTTCCATTTGCATGGAACATCTTTTTCCTTCCCCTCACTTTCAGTCTCTGTGTGTCCCTAGGTCTGAAGTGGGTCTCTTGTAGACAGCATATATACGGGTCTTGTTTTTGTATCCGCTCAGTGAGCCTGTATCTTTTGGTTGGAGCGTTTAATCCATTTACATTTAAGGTAATTATCGATATGTATGTTCCTATTACCATTTTCTTAATTGTTTTGGGTTTGTTATTGTAGGTCTTTTCCTTCTCTTCTGTTTCCTGCCTTAGAGAAATTCCTTTAGCATTTGTTGTAAAGCTGGTTTGGTGGTGCTGAAGTCTCTTAGCTTTTGCTTGTCTGTAAAGGTTTTAATTTTTCTGTCGAATCTGAATGAGATCCTTGCTGGGTAGAGTAATCTTGGCTGTAGGTTTTTCCCTCTCTTCACTTTAAATATGTTCTGCCACACCCTTCTGGCTTGCAGAGTTTGTACTGAAAGATCAGTTGTTAACCTTATGGGGATTCCCGTGTATGTTATTTGTTGGTTTTCCCTTGCTGCTTTTAATATTTTTTCTTTCAATTCAATTTTTGATAGTTTAATTAATATGTGTCTTGGCGTGTTTCTCCTTGGATTCATCCTGTATGGGACTCTCTGTGCTTCCTGGACTTGATTGACTATTTCCTTTCCTGTATTAGGGAAGTTTTCAAGTATAATCTCTTCAAATATTTTCTCAGTCCCTTTCTTTTACTCTTCTTCTTCTGGGACCCCTGTAATTTGAATGTTGGTGCGTTTAATGTTGTCCCAGAGGTCTCTGAGACTGTCCTCAATTCTTTTCATTCTTTTTTTCTTTATTCTGCTCTGTGGTAGTTACTTTTACTATTTTATCTTCTCGATCACTTATCAGTTCTTTGCCTCAGTTATTCTGCTATTGATTCCTTCTAGAGAATTTTAAATTTCATTTATTGTGTTGTTCATCATTGTTTGTTTGCTCTTTAGTTCTTCTAGGTCCTTTTTAAACGTTTTTTGTATTTTATCCATTCTATTTCCAAGATTTTGGATCATCTTTACTGTCATTACTCTGAATTTTTTTTCAGGTAGACTGCCTATTTCCTCTTCATTTGTTTGGTCTGTGGGTTTTTACCTTGCTCCTTCATCTGCTGTATATTGCTCTGTTCTCTCATTTTGCTTAACTTACTGTGTTTGGGGTCTCCTTTTCACAGGCTGCAGGTTTGTAGTTCCCGTTGTTTTTGGTGTCTGCCCCCAGTGGATAGGATTGGTTCAGTGGGTTGTGTAGGGTTCCTGGTGGAGGGGACTGGTGCCTGTGTTCTGGTGGATGAGGCTGGATCTTGTCTTTGTGGTGGTTAGGACCTCGGCTGGTCGTGTGTTTTGGGCTATCTGTGAACTTATTATGATTTTAGGCAGCCTCTCTGCCAGTGGATGGGGTTGTGTTCCTGTCTTGCTAGTTGTTTGGAATGGGGTGTCCAGCACTGGAGCTTGCTGGTCGTTAAGTGGAGTTGGGTCTTATCACTGAGATTGAGATCTCTGGGAGAGCTCTCGCTGATTGCTATTACATGGAGCGAGGAAGGAGACCAAAGTCCTGAACGCAGCTCTACCACCTCAGAGGCTCAGGCCTGACACCCAGCCAGAGCAGCAAGACCCTGTCAGCCACAAAGCTCAAAGTTGTTTTTATGAAGATCAAATGACATCGTAGTGCTTAAAAAGGTTCCTTTTCCATTTTACAGGTGATATTTTCTCTAGCTGGATACAGTAACTTCTGTCCCTTCAGCCAAATGTTTGGCTATCCATATGACTTTGGTTTTCTTTGGCCTGCTCTTGGATTCTTTCCTGTGTCACAAAGCCAGGAACCCTGACTTGGCAGTCAGTCCATCCTAAGGACTCCTGCAGGTCTCAGGATGTGGCATCTCCGTCTCCTGCCACAGAGCAACACTCCACTGTGTGCGGCAGGCAGCAGGCAGGACATCTCTACTGTATTTCCATTAATCTTCTATGATTCTTTTATTCACTACAAAGAATATCATAATTTGACAGAATTACTAAAACGTTTTCCAATAACATGCAATTTAACATGAAAATGAGATCTCTGAATGGGAGTCCAGTTTGAGTCGGACCTATAGTTTTAAAGAGAGGTACTCAGGAATCAGAAGAAAATTAGCACGTCAGTATTGTGAGCAATGTAGAGAGTGTAATCAGAAAATTTAATTAAACAACTTTCTACATTATACAAATTACATACACAAGTTCAGTGTAAGTAGGACCCATTAAGCCTCCACATGTATATAAATAAATGGGAGAGAACTCTATGTTTTGATGCCTTTTAAATATCTTGTGTAAAGATTTAAACCCTCCAGAGTTAGGGTTAGGGTTAGAAGACAAAACATTTATCACTTTATATCTGAAGTTTCTCTTGTAGCTCTGGGTAATTACTCTCTACTCATATTTGGTTGCCAGTGAGAATACCTTTCAGAGCTACAGTAAACCGAATTCCAAGGACACAAGTGCATTTCACAGTTCTCAGAAACTTGATAATAAATCAACCGGAAAATTGTGAAAAAAGAAAATAATAACAATTACATGGACTATCAAGAGTACATGGTGTAGAGTTGTCGTTACATTCACGACATACTTTAAATATTCTGATAAATAGATAAATAACAGGATTCATATGTTTGCTAAATTCTTACTGAAAAGATAAACACATTTGAAAAATATCTTCATTATAAATTTGAAGATAAATAGTTAAATATATATCAATTTCTATTTGAGAGTGTCTAAATCAATCTACATAGATTCTAGGATATACATATATTCTAGGAAATATGCAATTTTCCCATCTGATCTAAGGAAACTACATAATGTATTGAAAGAACTATTGTTTGTTTGTTTAACATGAGTGGGCTGCATAAGAGGCATTTATTTTTTGATCATGAAAACTAATCTGAAGCAATTTCTGGTGTTTCACAAGGCTATTAAAACTTCAAGCATCACTTCTCTCATCTAGGGATCAGTTTGAATTCCTAATACCTTGTATTCCCCTGTCTCTACCTCCCTTATCCTTAATTAAGCACATATAACTAGTGCTAATAATATATGTTAAATCTTCTGGGAATGTATATTAAATCCATCTCCTCAAAAACTCATGAGTTCATTCACTTTAATAATACAAGTGTGTCTTTAAGAAGATGACTCCAATATATTTATCTTTGCACCAGAATTTTCTAAACTTTTGGTAATGTATATTATAAATAACTTTTTTTCTTAGTAATATACATTTGCTTTTTAAAGTTCATTAAAGAGCTGCCAGTCTTGTTGTAATTGGGAGAAAACAGGCTGCAGCCCATCTGGCAGATTGAGAGTCACCTGCAGCCAAAGTTGGGGTTATGCAGCCATATCTAGGGTTAGCTAGGAAAGAGCACATGGTACCATCTGGGAGCCACCTCCCTGAGAGTTTAGACTCCAATTTTGAGAATCCTAAGGGTGGTAATATATATTAAACAGCAAAGGAACGTTACCATTTTGATACCTGCTCAGCACATGAAAATGACATTTCCAAGTGTAGGGATTCAGCCAAACAGGAAGAGAATTTCCGGTTTTTATAGTCATACATTCTAGTCAATTCAAGACTTCAGACATGAGTCATCATAAAGCTACCTGAGAGAATGAAAAATAAAGGATTAGAAGCCCCGGAAAAGATTTTGTATTTGTGTCAATGTCGAGGTAAGAAATGTAAGAAGCAAGAATAGGGGAACTTAATTAAGCTTGATAATGAGGTCAACTACCTTTTTACTAGTGCCTAAAATAACCTGAATGTGTGAACTGCTCTGAATCTATAGATGTAATTTTTAGAAATCCTTTTGAAGGGAGAAAGTTATAAAGTGCTAAGAAAGGCTGGCATTCTTCTCCTGTGATCTTTGGAACATAAAATATATCCTAGTTTCACCCATTTTCCCAAAACACATTTCATATTTCGCTATCATATTTATGCTCTTCTCTCTGGCTGGGTTATTTTTATGCTCTGGGTTTCTTTTGCTAACTCTGTATATTCAGAACTAAGCTCTGTTACTACCTCTTCCAGGAAGCCTTCATGAACTACTCCAGACTACAACACATTCTTCCAAGTTATATTTTCTTCCACATCAAGCGTATTGTTTGACTACCCTTTTTTCATTATGGCTGGCCCAAACGAGTAAAACCTAAGTTCATGAAGGGCAGGGACCATGCTTATTCTGTTTTGTATCAGCCACAACAAAAATCCTGATTCATAACAAGGGAGTTAGAAATGCCACTTTAACTCCTTCATTCATTTATTCAACAACTAATGCTATTTCAAGTATTTATTGAGAGCATGTGATGGGCTCAGTGCTATGTATAAGAAGAGATAAAGGTTCTTCTAGACCAAGACTTAGAACACTCCAGCTTGTAGTGGTAAGAGTAGCTTATTGAATGCCTTCATTGTTCTAAAGCATAAGCAGATATAGGAGTAAACAAACCAAAGTCCTGCCATTGAGGGATGGGGAGGGGGACAATAATAATGTTAGGTGATTTAAGATAAGAGCATAGGTGGTTGTCATTTCACGTAAGGTTGTCAGGAAAGTCTTTGTTATAATGACATTGAGCAGGACTTAAGATATATTGGGAAATAGTGTTATAGGCAGAGAAATCACAAAATCCCTGATTTGAGAGCATTCTTAGAGTATGTTCGGCCAAAACAAAAAAGCAAGTGTAACTGGGGCAGAGTCATCCATGGTTGAAGGGAGACACAGGGTCAGACGGTGGTTGTGGTTGGAACCCCAGAGCATTTGATTTCTGGGCTCCTCTAGTTACTGTAGTTTTCATGCTGAATAAGGTGAAATGCTGGATTTTGAGCAGTGTCACTGTTGACTTTTGTTTTGAAAGGTAATCTAGATGTTGTGTAGATGTGAAAGTAAAGGATTCTCTGAGAATCAGTTGCAAGCCTAATGTTAATCTCCAGGGACACCTAAAGCCAAACCTGAATGTAAGGTATTAACTACTGATTAATACAGTCTGTGGTGGAGTCTGAGCCAGACCAAGGACAACCTGTATTAGCTTGTCCTCATTGTTTATAGAATAATGTTTGTACCTGGTTTCTGTTGTGCTTTTAATATTAAGCTTTCCTTGTTCAAATTACTGTGTCATTTCTCTCTCTTGATTGCACTCAGACTAACACAGTAGTCCTTGGGTTGCTCTGCATTTTAGGCTATCTGTAAGGGCTGCCTTGGGATCTTGATGTCTTAAACAGATTTTGGTAAAACTGCTTGATTTTTCACTACTTTATTTTTCTTCTCTTCCCAAGAGGTACTAGGGCAGGCTAGAGAATAGTCAAAGGAATCACATCATGTATTATTTCTCTGATTATGAATAAGTTTTCCTTACCAATATTTTTGCACTTTCCCTACCACGAACTCTTTCCTTGAGGGCTCATTTTTCCTTTTTGAAAGATTCTTGGTAGCCCAGACATGACTTATTCATAGGGTATACTCAGCTGAATTTCTGTAACTTAGATACCAAGTCTATGTAAGTTTGGAAAATTGTCAAGACATATGCACACGCACAAAGAAGTGTTTTGAGATGATTCAGTTTATTAAATGTCCATCCCAGAGATGTGTTGTTTGATTTCTTTTGTTTGTCAATATAGAGGCAGAAAGCATCTTAGAAATCATGTTAAGGGCACAAATTGTTACCCCAGAGGACCAAATATAATTATCCTAGGTACTTGAAGAAAGTATACCAACTATACTAAAGATTAAAAGCAACAAGCAGCTTTACTGCATTTTCTTAATAGTCTCTGGGGAGCTTTTGTCAAAACGCTTCCCCTTAATCCTGATTTGTAAAAAGCTGTGGGGAATTGGAACTCTTCAGTCTTTTCAATATATTTGATCTGTTTACATAGAGAGCCAGCTCAGTCTCAGTTATAGGTTAGAATTTCTTTTCTTACAGAAATTACTTAATAGCTGAATAAACATCAACATCAAGGGCATTTACCATAGAGTACAATGCAATTAGTATAATTTTTCAAATTTCTTGCAGCATTAATGGATTATATAAACATGGAGAGCATTTTCTTTCCTTTTGATTAACCTTGGCCTTTATAATGGAAACAGCATAATCAAAATCATTATTGAATAATTTTAGTAAATAAAGTTCTAGAAGAATACTATATATATATATATATGCATATATACAAACACACATTCATGTGTCTGTGTATGTGCATGTGTGTAGCTATAGGAAATGTAAGGTTTAAATTGAAGTTTTTTTTTTAATTTGCCACTTTTGAGTTAAATTCACATGAAATATCTGCATTATAGTAATCTATTCTACTTGTTAATCTTTTGAGCCCACATTTTGACTCTTTTAAGTGATATGCATATAAATTTGGAAATTAAAATCTCAGGGAAATTCTACATATACTTTTGTTTTTATTTCTCTTACAGGAACCCAATGGTAGTGGCTTCCTAAAATCACAGAGAATTTTACTAAATATTACTAAATAGTAGCAGTTACTGCTGTGTTTTTTTCAAAGTCCTTTTCCATAGACAAGACCTGATTGCCTAGATCTGTAGAGAAGAGAATAAATGGCAAGTTACCATTTTCGGTTTGGTAATCTATTCTTAAATGCTTATCTAGCAATGTGGCTTTGGAGTCATGAGCAAACAAGAGGCACCTCATAATGACAACTCCAGAAGCCTCTGTGTATTCCCTTAAAGCTTTCAGATTCTCTGCAGCTTTGACTTTGACCAGCTCCTCTAATGCCCTTGGTAAGATGTACATGGGTTATATTTTCATTATAGAGTCCTCATTCCACACAACACAATATTTTAAATTTTTTAAAAATTATTTATTTATTTATTTGGTTGGTTGCGTTGGGTCTTTGTTGCTGTGTGCGGTCTTTCTCTAGTTGGTCATTGTGGTGCATGGGCTTCTCATTGTGGTGGCTTCTCTTGTTGCAGAGCACTGGCTCTAGGTGCACGGGCTTCAGTAGTTGTGGCACATGGGCTCAGTAGTTATGGCTTGCGGGCTCTAGAGCACAGGCTCAGTAGTTGTGGCGCACGGGCTTAGTTGCTCCACGGAATGTGGGATCTTCCGGGACCAGGGATCGAACCCGTGTCCCCTGCATTGGCAGGCGGATTCTTAACCACTGCGCCATCAGGGAAGTCCCAATTATTTTTTAAAAGTGAGAAGGAATGTAAATTTCTTCTGATAAGAAATCCTTTCAAAGACAAAACAGTCAGAAGGAAGAAACTTGTCAAATAAGCAGTAGCTATGACTGTGTAAAGCATTGTTCATTTAAAGCCCTTCTGGCAGATTCAAAAAGCATTCTAAAAAAACTCTCAAAGACATAAAAATGATTTCTGAGACATGTGAGTCAACTGTCCTGTATTTTTCTTCTAAATAAGAAAGAGAAGAAAATACAGGAACAAAGAAAGAAGGCCTAAGAAAGAAAAAGACACTTTTATTTTGAACAGTCCTTTTGTTATTCTTTTAATCATCTCTGCAGCGTTCCTGTTATTTTCTATTCTTTTCATGAGTGAACATGAATTTATAAATCTATATAACATGTAAAGGGATGGACACCTTCATACTAATAGGATATTAGTGGCACATGTGGTGTTGACTCAAGGAAAAGAGTAACCGTGGTACCACTGGCTGAATATTACCTGGAACCTTCGCGGTAGTGTCTATGTAGAGATAGCTAGATTGTAAGTGGGCTGAGACATTTGTATGAATGGCCTTTAGGAAAACCTACTCAGCGACTTCTCTGGTGGTCCAGTGGTAAAGAATCCATCTACAAAGCAGGGGACTCAGGTTTGATCCCTGGTCAGGGAACTAAGATCCCACATGCCACAGGGCAACTAAGCCCGCGCGCCACAACTACTGAGCTTGCGCGCCTCATCTAGAGCCCCGGTGCCACAAACTACAGAGCCCACGCACCCTGGAGCCTGCACGCCACAACTAGAGAGAAGCCCACGCGCCACAGCTAGAGAGAAGCCCACGCACCACAACAAAAGATCCCACGTGCCGCAACTAAGACCTGACACAGCCAAAAATAAAATAAAATAAAATAAATAAATAACAAATAAATCTTAAAACAGGGAAAACCTACTCAAGCAGTAAATCAGAGCCCTAGAAGGAAATGATGGCATATTGAAATTTGGGCAAGTTGGGAGGCATTTAGTAAGACAAAAATGTGGACAAACTCTGGTGAAACCCAAGGGATTGTGCGATTTCCTAGGTCTAGTGATAGTAAGGCACTATTAATACCTTTGGTTCAAAGGAGCAAGGGGTTGAAAGAGTTACCAAAACATGGAGAGGGGGCTCCCTGAGAAGCACTGTGACTTTGTTTCAAGTGACGCTCATAAGAAGCTTGAAGGAAGACAATGTGTATGTGGGTATAAATCACCAGCCTCACTCTGTGCCTGTATTCTAATTTCCTGCTACGCTCTCCTTCCTGAAAGAGAGCAGGGAGGGTTACTCATGTAGTCTCTATTGATCAGCTTCCCAGTCTGTACTGACCGCAGAGCCGGGTAAAGAAATATGGAAATTTGCGTCTAAACTAAATGGCAAGCGGAAGATATCCAGCACAGTTAGAAATAGTGACAAGAAATAGAGGAGATGCATTTAAGAAACAGAGAAGAGACAGACATGTCAGAAACAATTGCGTTTTGCTGGGGGAAATGCAGGAGTATATCGTGGATCCCAGAAAACCTTGCTCCCTTGGTTTATTGTAACTGTTTGTGCTGATGGCTGATGTCATTTTTTTGATTTGAGTCCTTTTTTTCTTTTCTTTCTTTTAAGTGGAAGACACTTTCCGGAACATTTTGGACTAGAACAGCTGGGACCATCTCAGTTGCTTGTTCTGGTCAGTGTCGTGGGAAAGTCCCCAAGTTGTGGAAATATGTATGCTCTGTAACCAAATTTCAAAAGCAAAGACAGAGCCCCCGAAATATAAGAAATTTTATATTTATTACATAGGATTTTAGAGGATTGTTTCAGTGTTTCTTGCTGTGTATCAAATTAGCCGACAGGTGGTGGCTTAAAACAATAATTGTTACTTGTCATGATTCTGTGAGTTGACTGGTCACCTGAGCAGTTCTTCGGCTCCACATGGTAGAGCTGAGGTTACTCTTGTGATTTTTATCAACTATGAGCTCAGAGGGAGCTAGAATGTACACAATGGCCTCTCGTCCTCCATGGTCTCTCACCCTTTAATAGTCTAGCTTGCGTTTATTTCACAATGTAGACTGGTTTCTAAAAACTTTCAAAGAAGATAAGACCCAATGTGCAAGTGTCTATTAGGCCTCTGTTAACATCATATCTGATAATGTCCTTGGTCAAAGGAAGTTGTATGCCCAAGCCCAGAGTCAGTGCAGGGCGGACTCTGCAAGGGGTGCATTATTCACTGTGGGCCGCTGATGTAGGAGTCTAAAAAAAGTGTGTATTTAAATGGCAGGATTTTTTTTTTTATTGGAGTATAATTGCTTTACAGTGTTGTGTTAGTTTCTGCTATACAATGAAGTGAATCAGCTATATGTATACATATATCCTCTCCCTCTTGGACCTCCCTCTCACCCCCGCAATCCCACCCGTCTAGGTCACCACAGAGCACTGAGCTGAGCTCCCTGTGCTATACCGTTCCCACTAGCTATCTGTTTTACACATGGTAGTGTATATATGTCAGTCCTAATCTTCAGTGCAGGAATAGAGACGCAGACAGAGAGAACGGACGTGTGGACACAGCAGGGGGGAAGGGGAGGGTGGGATGAATTGGGAGGTTAGGTTTGACATGATTTCTTTATACTGCAACTTTTTATGAATGCCAATAAAGCTGATTTGTACTGAATACGCAAAAGTGAAAAGAAAAAGGTTAAATTCACGGGTTCAAGTTCTTTGCAGTGCCATACATGAGACAGGTGCTTCCAGTGAAGTGCTGTAATAGAATTACAAATGAAATGTTTGGAGAAATCTGAAGTTGAGACCATAATCTCAGTCTGGGGATTGGGATGAGGGAAACAATTTTCTTTTTCTTTTTTTTTTTTTTTTCTGTGTCTTGAGGAAAAAGTAGGTCTTTGTGAGTATAGAAGAAATAAAATTAGGATATTCCAGGAAAGGGATGAGAAACAGTATGGTAACATGATTGTTTATCAAGTGTTTGGGGAATTGTGAGAAGCTTTGTCTGAATAAAAAAAATTATATGGAGTAAACTGGAGCTGACAAGGAAGATTCAGTCCACTTTTAAAAATGTTGGTGATGCCCAGCTTCTGTGTCATGTAAGAAAATGTCACATCAAATGTCTGATAACTGAGGACAGTGTGAGATGCATGGTATTTCCACTAAAGACTATCCAGATTTATCATACAGGATACCCAGGGGCTCTGCAGGGGCTGTCCAGGTGGGAGCCAAGCATGTAGGTGTTGTGTTTATGAGGAAAAGAGGTCAAATCAGTGAAGAGGAGCCAGTGTTATGACAGGAAGACATATATCTGTGCCATATCAGAGGCACAAGGCAAAGGAGTAATACTAATCATGAAAACAGATAATGGAGCACTGTTATTACAAACTGATATATCAATAAATCCTGGATACAGACTTTACTAGGGACTTGTTGGCTTCTTTTAAATGTCTCTAAAACTTAGGATCCTCACATTAATTTGGAGCCAATGATACCTATTTTAGGCTACCACTTTAATAATTAAATAATGTATAATATATATAAAGTATTAACTGAACTGCTTGCAAATCGCAGATGATTAATAAATTATAGTGGTTGTTATTTTTATCTACACAATTTAATGAGTAATAGGTACCTCATTAGACTTTTTACAATCATTAATTTCTAACCTCCAGTAATACCCTACATAGTAAATACTGTTATCTTTATTGTATATAAACAAAATGAGTCTTAGAGACATTAATTCCTTGTTCAAATTCATAAGCTGAGTCAGTAGAAAATCCACATTCAAACCTAAGTTTTCCTGATTTAAAAGGTTGGTAACTGTTACATTCTGCCACAATGAAAAATGACATTTTATTAGGTGTAAATTATTGGGTAAATATGAGTGATTACGTCCCTTAGCCCACGACTTCTCTCTAAGTGCTGGGTCTGTTTTTACCAAAGAAGACATCTTAATAAAGCTGGGATACAAAGTTTACAGGGTATATAGAAGGGACAGAGTATCTTTGGATAAAGGAACTATTGCTTTTGAATATATTTCGTTTAGGGTATCTGGTAATTCCTTTGGAGATTAATAGTGTGCCTTTATAAATATAAATGAGTCATTGGGGAGCACTTTAAAGGAGAACACGTAGAGCAGATACAAAAGACCTTCACCACGTGGGCAGGAACACTCCAAAGGTTCGAGGTCTTCTTACATAATACCAGGTTGTACACTGTGGAGATGAAGGTCGGTATGGCCTCGAGATGCTCTGTGAGACGCGTGGAGCTTGCAGGAGGGCTTCGGGAAAGAAAGAACGTTAAATGCGTTCTCCTTTGGAGGATCCATCCATGCCTCTCCTTTCCCTTACTTCATCTCTACCCCCAAGACTGTATCCCTTGCCTTAGTTTAAAGGAGCCAAAGAAAGAGATGTCTAATTGTATTACCATTTTCTGAAGCTTAGAAAATGAGACATCAGGACATTTAATGTTTTTCTCATGTTAATGCCATTATGTTACTTCCTACTCTGTGTTGTAATTTATTTTCATTTAATACTTGGAACAACCTAGTGAGGAAATGCCAGTTACATCTCACCTATATCTCTTCAGATACCACCACCGTCTTCTCACTTGCTATACTTCAGCAGCACTGCTTTTCTCTGAAAAGAAACCCAAGCATATTCCTACCTGCAGACCTTTGACAGTGCTGCTCTTTCCACCTGGAAGCCCTTTCCCCAGTGTCTGCGTGGATAACACTCTTCATTCAGGTTGCAGCTCAGATGTCATCTCTTCTCCAGAGTTTTCCTTGGTGATTCAATCTAATGGCACCTCTCCAGTCTTACCCACAGATATTCTTTCAACTGGTCCTTTTGAAAAATGTCTTCATCCTACAAATCAGGCCTGAAATTAATCTTGTTTAAGTGATGTCTCTTGTCTATTATTGTTTCTTCCCCAGATTAGAAGGTAGGGACTTTGGCATCAGAACCTCACTTGTCTTTCTCTTCTCTGTATCACTGGTATTTAGATGGCTGAGAACTTGGCATAATGGCAGTGACCAATATCTACTTGTTGCATAAATGGATGGATTAAAGCAATTATACTCCAATAAAGATGTTTAAAAAATTGCTGATAATATACAGACAAAAAACTAAATAAATGGATGGATTTCTGATTTAGCTGCTAAAAAAAAGAAGTGGAACCATAAGAAAGTTAGATGTGTTCCCATAGTTTGGGAAACTTTTCCAGTGAAGAACCAAATAGTATATATCTGGGACTTTGAGAGCTTCATGGATTCTGTTACAACTACTCAAATCTACCATTGTACTGTGGCTGTATTCCAATAAAACTTTACTTACAAAAACAGACAGTGGGCCATAGTTCACCAAACCCTGCTGTAGAATATGGAAAAAATGCCCTGATGTTTGTGTATAAGCCATGAGTATTGAATCATCTTCAAATGTGCCAGGAGTGTGATAAAATTGTATGTGATGAGTCAAATTTTGCCCTCATTTTCTTTTGCCCTATACCAAGTAACCAAATATACATAGTATTTTAGGTTTAGGTGACTGGTTCTGTGAACTAGATTTGTGTCTCAAAAGGAACATGATACTAGTTGTCATAAGTACAACACTTTTAATAAGTGAGTTAATCATCTACAAACAACATTGAAACAATCTACCTTTGTCTTTCTTTCTATTGCATATGCTCCTACCCTAGCTACTGGGGCAGTTTTTAAATATATTTTGTTCCAGATATTATAGTTTAGAAGAATTATTTAAAGTAATATATAGATTATGGTTTTAAAATCACAGCTTCGATAGGAGAATTCCTAGAATATCAAGTTATGTCATACCCTCAGCCCACACAATTTTTCTTCACATAAATAATTGCTGTGTATTAATTTCTTTGCCTCCCTCTACCTAGCTTCATGTTTAAAAAAGTTAAGCCTGTTAATGTCACAGAACATTATGAAATAATTGAAGAAATTATTTCACCCAATTAAATAATAATGCCACACCAGTGACTCAGGAAACACAAAGCTGTCGTGATATAATTGCCATCTTCTGCTTGACTATATAAAAATAATGCAGCCAACATAATAATTGAAAATCTCAGAGGACAACAGTTTTGGATTTGTTTCTGATCAACTATGAATTATAATATATTGCAGTGTTAACATCTGACTGAAATATTCATCAAATATTATCATCGAGTGAGGTGATGGATTTAATAAAATTTAACAAGTTAACCTATATACATTGAAAACCCATGCTTCAAAATTTTACTGCTATTTCCAAAATTTTATGCAGGTATAATATTACTTTTCTTCAGAAAGACTATTCGTCTTGGTGATCGATGACTATGGATTTGGATGTCGCTCTGTCACACTGATAAATGTTATCTTTGACACTGGCATGTGTATCTTCTATTTACACATTATAAATACGGCTTTTATTTTCGGAAATTCAGAGAATATGTCATCTGATCCTGTATATTATTCGTATTTGGATGAGGAAATATTCTCTAGGTTTGGTCCTCAGGAAGATTGATTCTTTTTACTGAAAACCTGTTGTTTTGCCAAATAATTTTTTCATAAGTCCATTAAATAGTCCATTAAATGGCAGTAATTCATATGCATTTCATTTAGGACTTAAATCTGCCAGATGGTTTATAGCACAGTTGACTTCAGCCATTTAGAATGTTTTTCATAAACATTTGTCCTCTTAAATCTTGTCATGAATCTCTTTCATGCAAGTATTTTTCTTTGTAGGGAATCAGTTAGCTACATGGTCCTAATTCTTTATGAGCTACTTCTTTCTTCTACAAGCTCATTAGTTTTTCCCTAAATAGATTTGCAGAATAAAGCCAAAGGTTTTCATAAAAGCACTGCTATGTAACCTTTAAGCTAGTTTTATCCCACTTGTACTACGGTAATTAACTATGGCCTCAAGAAGGCAGAGATATAAGTGACAGAAATTAGATTTTTGAAAAAGAGTAAAATCCCATTTTTAATGAAAAGACTCTGTATAACTAGTGTTAAATCCTTTATAAAAATGTGTCATTTAGAGAAAAATACATCTTCACATATGGAGCAGCCAGTGATAATATATGTGACATCAGTTAATTATACTATTAGAATCTGAGGTTACTCTTAGGTAAGGTAAATGTTCAGAATTTTATCACCTGCAAATTCAGTTTCTGTGTTAGCATACATATTTAGTGTGTAAGTCAGCATTGTCGATGAAATGAATTTTAATGGAAAATGCAGATTTTCTGATTATGTATAAATAGCTAGTAAATTTACTATGTTAAAGTATGGTTTTATTAGAGTCCTGAGAAACTGAGTTCCAACCATTAATGTACATAGTGTTATATCGTGTTAAATATGACAGCGCACATAGAATGTGTGATTGGCCAGTTCATAGTCTAAGCAGTGTTTCCCAAATCCGTATATTTTAAGTTGGATATTCCACATGTCTATGAAGAAAATTTTTGATGAATGAATAGAATGTGTACCTATAAAGTTCAGAGACATATGCTTTTAGAGATAAGGAATAGAAGACTTTGCCAGTCCTCTGTATATATACCAAGTAGCTTTTGTTGAAGAAAATTGCAGCACTAATCCTTCAGGTTCCCTAGACATGTTATAGAATATGCATATCAACTGATAAAACAGTCATACATTTAAATATTTTATAGAAGCATACAAATAAACACCACATAATAGAATATTTTAATAAACTTATGCAAACATTTTTATCCTCAGTATTTGGGAGATTTTTCTAATTAAAAGTTTGAAAATGATAAATATGTGTATTTTTAAACTTCCAGAACTATTTAAAAGTTTTTCTCCAAACTATGGACTCTCAAACTTGTCTACTTGTTTACTATTATGTGTTCTCCAAGTTCAGTATCATCTGGTTGGAGCCCATTATTTTAAGCGTAACTTTGTAGATTAGAGTTCTCTTAACACATATTCCAGTATTCTTCTTCCTTGATTAGCAGCCTGGACATTTCATCACTATTCTACTGAAATAGCAGGAAAGATTTTAGGCATCACTCTTTCACTGTGTTCCAAAATTTTACTCCTGTTCTATATGTAGAAAATTTTTTGAGGAGGACAGAAATATTAAATTAAGTTACAGTTTCTTTGAATGTTACCTTCGTTAAATGTGATAAGTTACAGGCAAGGGTAATGTTATAAACATTTAACAATATTTACCTATAGCACAGGTACCACCCAATCAGAAATGACACTGACTGTAAACAACTTGAATGGCTGAAATGTGTTGAGTGCCTGAATAACAGCCAAAACTACTTGACATAAATTCAGAAGTTCAGTATAACCCCTCTAAATGCTGATGGCTGTAAAAAACTGTGCCTTTAAAACAATGTCAGTTGTTCATGGTGTTTATTTATTTATTTTTTTTAGATGAGACAGCTACCAAATTCCAGTGATAGAAATCAGGCATGTTTCCAAGTCCTCTCCACTTCCTCCCTTTTAACTTATTGATTAATAACTTGATGGCACTTTCACCTGATCTATTTGTATGGCTCTCTTCCTATAAAAAAAATCATAAACCAATAAGATTTTGACATATTGATAATTAATAAGGTACAGCCTTAATTGATATTAGTTGCTAAATTGACCTTCAGAGTGGCTATTTTAAATCCCAGGTATAATTTAGCAAAATGATTCCCAATGTTGAAAGTGCTTTTCTTACCTATTCTGCTGTTAGTCTTTATGTTTTTAGAAGACACCAAAAATTTATAGTCTTCTGAGTTAAAATTATAATTTTAGTAACTATGTAAAATCTTAAGTAAACAAAAATGACTTTAGAGATTTTGTAAAAATTAAGTAAACAAAAATTACCTTAGAATTTTTTATCATTTTTTCCAGTTTTATTAAGATTTTATTGACATGTAACATTGTAAATTTAAGGTGTACTATATGATGATTAGATACACATATATTGCAACATGATTACCACAGTAAGGTTAGTTAACACCTCAATTTTTAAACTATTCCAACTTCTAGGAAATTTAAAAATTATGTAACGGACACCCATGTGCACACCATAAAAATGTAAGAAGTAGTTACATTTTGCCCTATTTATAACAGATCTCTCTTTAAAAAAATAAAATAAATTCAGTAAATACAACTAAATCTTACCCTTTGTGTCCTTCTCCTCCAGAGATAAGCACTCTGCTGAACTTGGGATAAAGCAATCCCATGCATAGTGTTATAGTTTTGCTACATGCATATTATCAATGTTATATATTTTATAGTTTCATATATGAAAATGAAACATATATGGTATTGTGTAATATGTATAGTTTAGTAACTTGTTAACATTGAAGAAATGATTAATGCATACTGTTACCATTCTTGATTTTTAAGAAAAATGCTTCTAATGTTTCACTATTAAGTATGTTGGCTTTTTAAACATAGTTTTGTAATTGTGCTTTCACTGTTTAAGAACACACTTTTTTCTAGCCTGTGTTGCCTGTGGCATATGTAGCCAACTGAATTTTTGGGCTCCATTACTCCTACCTGGATCTCCCCCCTTGCCGTAGTTTTATTGTTGATGAAGTGTACCTTCTGTCTTTCCATGGCAGGAACATAAACTGAGGAAGATTTATTTGGGGTTTGCTTTTCTCAACTGTCTATCCTGGGAGTGATATTTATGTCAACATTTTTTTTTTTGACTTAAGACACCATGAGAATAGTGAGAATTTGGTCTTCAAAAACCTACTGCTTTCATATCTCAAATATATATATTTCTTCCTGCAAAAGCCACCATTAAAAAATTTACATTTTGACATTTTCTTTGGTCAAGGGACTGGACTTAAGAATTCCTCTTTCACTGGGGTTTCAGCCTTTAAAGATCCTGGCCTTTGTTCTGGGGTCTCCTTTTCAACCTTCACTTTACATGGGCCCAGGTGCTGAAACTCAGCCTCTGCACTGGATCCATGATGCAGGGGGCTGCCACACTCTCACGCTGCAGTGATAGCAACCATTCACGGTTATCTCCTGGGGATTCCCTTTTTTGTTTCTTCAGTGTTTAGATCTGTATTTCAATGAATAAATAAATAAATAAATAAACAAACAAATAATGATATCTATCTAGAATGTCTAGATGTGGGACAATTTTAGAACTTCTTAGTCCATAATTTGTTAGGAGATATTTTGTTTTCTCTATAGCTGAGATGGGTAGTTTGATAGAACTGTTGGTAATTTCCACAAGCAAACATTTTTGCAGGTATGTTGTACAGCACAGTTGACCCTTGGGCAACATCGGGGGGGCGGAGGTGTGGAGGGGGATTAGGGATGCCAGCCCTCCTTCCATTTGAAAATCTGCATATAAATTGTAGTCGGGCCCTCCCTATCTGAGGTTCCACATCTGTGGGTTCAACCAACCCCAGGTATACCACTGTAATATTTACTATTGGAAAAAAAGCTGCATATAAGTGATTCAGGCAGTTCAAACCTGTGTTGTTCAAGGGTCAACTGTGTAGAACCTCAGAATATTGTATGCCAGTGTGTTTGTATTTTAATATATTACAAATTACTTTTGAGAAAAAAAGATTGGTCTCTATGCCTGAGTGGAAATCCTTAGCACAGGACACAGCATGGTATTCTGTTCAGGTGTGTCTTAACAGGCTGCATAACTTGATTTTAATCCTATCCCAAACCTCAGTGAATATAAATGACTAATACAACATATGACTTTGAATTTAATTTGAAACTAAAGAAGCATAAACCCAGACTTTTTTTTTTTTTTTAATTAATTTATTAATTAATTTATGGCTGTGTTGGGTCTTCGTTTCTGTGCGAGGGCTCTCTCTAGTTGTGGCAAGTGGGGGGCCCCTCACCATCGTGGCCTGTCTTGTTGCAGAGCACAGGCTCCAGACGTGCAGGCTCAGTAGTTGTGGCTCACGGGCCCAGTTGCTCCGCGGCATGTGGGATCTTCCTAGACCAGGACTCGAACCCGTTTCCCCTGCATTGGCAGGCAGACTTTCAACCACTGTGCCACCAGGGAAGCCCTAAACCCAGACTTTTGATGGGATTCTGACTAGAGCTTAACTTTCTTCAAAAGTTTGGTGGAAAAGAAACATATTTATAAAGGCTTGTTGAAGAATTAAGCTCTGGAGAAAAAAGAAAAAAACTATGAATAAGTCAAAAGTGTTTGGATAGTTAGTTCAAATATTTCATGTTGACCATTTATTGGAATTGTAATTAACTTTTCTGTTGTAAGGAAATTTGACTGAAAAATGAATTTTTACTTAAAAAAACTAGAAAATCTCTTATTTTCTGACATTTTATATTTTTCCTGTGCCCCAACTGATCAATATTAAAGCAGTAAATAATCAGAGGGAAACATAACTCATATATGGGAGATGTTGCTGGATATTCCTTGTTTAAATTATTCCCGTCTTAATTTTGATCAAAATGAAAATTTAAATCTCTTCCTACTGAGTGCTTTACTAACTCACTATAATTAAGTAGAGGCTAATATAATTTTTTGGTTTTTTTAAATGAAACTTTCATTGTTTCTCATAAATTTTTCCTGCTGGAAAATTGTTTCTATTCTTGATTCTTTTTTCTTTATGCCAGTTTTCTTTTAAGGAATAGGCAAGAAAAGTTTGCTAGGGAATGACATGGAATTTTTATCAGATTATTAGCATTGTTTGGGTGGGAGTCTAAGTAAATGTTTATATTTATTCTAAAGTTGGAGTAAATCAGGTCTACTAAAAACATGTGAAAGTACTATATTTAGTGGTAAGACAAGACACACTGTATTTTTTAAAAGGGTATTTGAAGTTCAGTAGCATTGCTGTAAATGGTTAAAATTTTATTGTGCATAAATATGGCTCAGCACCAAAATGTAATTTTTTTAATTGAAATTTTTTTCTAGCGTGATTGAGGTATTACTGTCATATGACATATGTAAGCTTAAGGTATGCAATGTGATGATTTAATATATGTATACATTGCAAAATGATTATCACAATAAGTTTAGTTAAAACCTACATCTCAGAAGGAATCACTTTTAAAGTAAGTTAATTGGATGTGTAGTTCAGTATATTCCGGTTATTTCATTGTTGAACTTTTATAACTAAATGAATTATTGAGCAATGGCTCACTAAATTATAAAGCAAACCAAATGTAATTAATACTTTTTCTACATGTTAGTTATCAAAATGTGTTCTTCGTGTCTAAAATGTGTGCGTGTTTGTACAAAGAAGTTTCAAAAACCAAAACATAAACTGATCATATGATATATTATTCACCATTATGTCTAGACCCTTATCATGATTCTAGTTCAAAATACATTCATCTGGATAGATTCTAGAACAACGGTAACAATTCCAAGTATTCTGTGACGTTTTCTGCAATATTGGGCTAAGACAGTTGTATAAGCTTTAAAAATGGAGTTGTGTTACATTCAATTCAGATTCTTTTGTGTGGTAAGCAAATTTTCAGAACTCATAAAACAGAGAATAAAGGACTGTCATATATTGCAAATTATCCTGTAATCTTAAATCAGATACAAGGAACTATTGTAAAAAGTCTGTACAGTGATTAAATATTTATGTGAACATCTATATGTTACTGAAAATAGCATTATTAAGTTCTTTGAATAATTCACATGTTCAGATATAAGAATGTAAAATAATGTTGGCGTATAAACAAATAGACACATTTTACACAACTTGCAAATAACAGATTTCTTTTTATTTACTTTTTATCCCGTCTCCAAAGAATAAGATACTTCCTGCTTTTTTCATTTATCTAATGAGTTTAATTTCACTGCTTTCCTCTTCTTATTATTGTGGCATGTTGCTTGGGAGTAACTTTATTTTGTACCACAACAGAGCTAATTTGAATTTATAATCTTCTACCCCCAAGAGTTACTGTTTTCATAAGAGAAATTTACAACATATAGACACCCATCTTCTCACTGCTCTTTATTTTACAGAAAGGAAGAGGCACAAATGCTTGGATTTGCAGTCTCTCCCTGGATTGTACACAGCTCCATCATACTCCCACCAATTGTATAATATACAATTAATTGAAAGGAAAATATAATTAGGGAAGACATTCTCATTCTCTTAATTTCCAATTTCCTCAGTGGGCAAATTGTATTATTCTATATCTCTTTAGAGACTCATTTCCATGTTAAGGAGAAAAAAGTAGATTAAAACACTTTCAGAAGGCTTTCCCAAAAAAGAGAGAGAAAAAGAATCATTCACTGGAAAAAAGTATGGAAAAAGATTTTCCTATGAAGCTTATTTTTCAAGGGAAAGGGAAATATTCTCTAAAAGCAACCCTGCCCCCCCCGCAACTTCACCTAATAGCTCTTTGGCCAGAACAGGATCTCATGGTCACCCCTAACTGTAAGTGGGCCTGGAAAATGGCTAACATGTTCATGGAGATGCCCATTGGATAACAAACAGAGAAAGTTTGCTTAGTCAACCAAGCAACACTATATTTCACATCTTAATTGACTTCAGCTCATGCATCAAGTCAGTTTCTAAACACCCTTTCCTCCTGGACCTGTCTCCTGACCCTTACATCTAGCTAGGCCCTCTGTTCTGTGCTACCATATTATACTGAACTTTTCCTTATCCTGTCATAACATTTCTAACAGCAAATTTTAAGAACTCATTTGTCAACATTTCATTAGACACTAAATACCATGAAAAGGCTAGAGTAAAGCACAAATTGAACATAAAATAATCATTTAAGATATGTTTCCCAGAAAAGAATGAGGGGACTAAAAATGAATGAACAGCTATTTAAAATACTTGGAACACATTAGGTACTTAGTAATTTTAGCTTCTTTCCTTTTTGCTCTATTTCTTTCCTTTTCCAAATTAACAAAACTTTGAAACATAGAAGAGATTTGAAGAACCTAAAAAAATGTTTTTGGTGGTATCTAAAGAAGCATACTTGGCAGCAATTTGGATTCAGAATTCACTTTCTTTGAGTTCTGGTTTCAAATCTTATTAAAGAGGTAAAAGAGATATCTAGCTCATAGGGTCATTATGTAAAATAAACAGCATAACCCAAGTTAAATGTTGATCACTATCCCTATAATATTAGACAAGCAATGAATATATATATGAGGTCTTCTTCTTTTTTTAGCTTTTAAGGCCACTCTCTATCAAAGTAGACCCAACAGTGTGAATGAACCGCTTACCATTTCATCATAATTATATTGACATTATTTAAGAAATCTTACTTTTCTCTTTTTCAACTTATGAAGGTGAACAACTGAACTGAGGATGAACTCAGAAGAGTTGTGAAAGTTTTATCCTTAGAGGGTCAAGTTACAGAAGAATAAATCCTGAAGATTAATCTATTCCTGGAGTTCTAAACTTATTAATAACCTGAACAAAGCAATTGAAAATCTGCTCATCAGTTTTGCAGATGATACTAAATTAGGCAAGCTTGTTAATGACTCTGAAATTGAGAAGTGCAATTTTAAATGAATCTGACAAATTGTGAGTATTCTTTCCCAAAAACTTAAATAAATAATACGTTAATGATGACCTTTTTTTAGGACCAGAAAGCAGAACAAACATAGAGTATGGGAATATTAGCTAGACAAAAGCACAGAAGAATGGAATGAAGGCCAAAGGTGGGTAGAAGAGGAAATATTAGCAATTTCTTCTTTTTTTTTTTTATATATATATATATATTTTTTAAACTTTGGGTTTATTTATTTATTTATGGCTGTGTTGGGTCTTCGTTTCTATGCGAGGGCTTTCTCTAGTTGCGGCAAGTGGGGGCCACTCTTCATCGCGGTGTGCGGGCCTCATTATTGTGGCCTCTCTTGTTGCGGAACACAGGCTCCAGACGCGCAGGCTCAGTAATTGTGGCTCACGGGCCTAGTTGCTCCGTGGCATGTGGGATCTTCCCAGAGCAGGGCTTGAACCCGTGTCCCCTGCATTGGCAGGCAGACTCTCAACCACTGCGCCACCAGGGAAGCCCCAGCAATTTCTTCTTTTTTGAAAAAAAAAAAAAAATTAAATATGAAGTTTAAAATTGTGTTCAATACGCATTTTTCAAGGAATGTTTACATCATTATTTTAAATTTGCTTCATTTCGTTACATTGCCTCACTCAGCAGATCTGAAAATGTTAAAAACTTTCTCTTTCCTGAGCAACCAACCAATATGCATGAGTTGCATACACTCTTGCTGGCTTAAATTACTTAGTCTCTTGAAAAATGACTTCACCTGCTGAAATCTTTTTCTCCCTCTATTCTGTTGAAAGTACTCTTGCTAACATCATCCATGCCCTCAATAAAGAAAACTTTTCATCATTTACTGTATTTGTTCATCTCTTGAATGGATATTAGGCTCATTTGGCTGTATTATGACACAGCTATTATACAGAGGCTATGAATTAAGGGCAAGTTTCCAGTGATAATAGACATTGTGTTTCTGACAGGTTGAAGCTGTAAGGCATAGATATTCCATGGTATCGTACAACAGTCTAAAGAGCATTTTGGTAATTTAGAAGATATTATTGTCATTACAGTGATTAGGGAGTACTTTTGGCCAGGAGTGACAGGGTGCCCAAGTCATTGTAGAGCACAGGATAATGCTTCACAGAATTCAGTTGTTATAAACTAAGTTTAATACCCTACTGGACATTCACATGCAGGGGTTTGTGGAAAGAAAAAAAAAAACAACCAACCAACCAAACAAAAACCCTCTTCAGATCATAAACCTGGAACCTCGTTTTTACATATAAAGCACAAGTAATTTTTCATGTTTTCAGGATACACTGAATTCCCAAAGAATATAATAATTATGTATACTGGGGGAGATATATATTTGATTTTGTTCAGAACTTCGAAGAACTGTTCACCATTTAATAAAATCGTGTCACCAACAGCAACATAACTCGTGGTACAGCATATAAGTTACACATAAACACATTTGAACCAGTCTGAATTTGTAGTTGTCACGTTCATGGTGATTATATGTTGAGGTGCAGCAACTGGCTACTTTATTACATTTTCTAATTAATCCATCCTGAGCATTTATTTAGTGAAATACATATTATTTTATTATAAGCTACTTTGTAATTTCATATATAATAGTTATGTAATTATACTAGCTTTAAAGGTATTTGTGTAAGTTTAAGTCATATCATCTTTGATTTTATAAATGCACAGAGAATTTTATAGAATGCTTGTTATTATAAGAGATTCTGTTGAAGCTGAGCGCTTTGGCTGTAGATGAAGACAATGCTGTTTTGAGTAGGTTTATACCTGGAGTTACTCTGAGGTAAAGATCATCCCTGTCAATCACTAGGGGATCCTCATTTAGGAAATGTTGTCTGGAAGATGAGCCTTAGACAGCAGTAGAAGACATTTGAAGTCATGTGGCTTGCAGGGCTCTTAGTTCCCTGACCGGGGATTGAACCCGGGTACCCCACAGTGGAAGCATGGAGTCCTAATCACTGGACTGCCAGGGAAGTCCCAAGATTGTTTTTATTACTGGAAATAGATATGTTTTCTGCCAAACAGAAGCAGATAGAGATTTAGGCAGGGAAGTCTCCATGTTGTGTGCCACAAAGTGAAAGTCAGACTAAGTAGTTGCTTATTGTTGGCTGGGCCTATTTACCTTCTCTTAATCTGCCAAATTTAGTAATGTTTAGAAAATCTCAACTGTACTGGAATACATTAAGAAATGTATCTTATTTGCAGGCTTGGAGCATATTGCTTAGGGGGAGGAAATGTTCTCTTAATCCAGTTTAAGTGGTGGCAGAAAAGGTGAATCTTGGGCTTCCCTGGTGGCGCAGTGGTTAAGAATCCGCCTGCCAATGCAGGGGACATGGGTTCGAGCCCTGGTCCAGGAAGCGCCCAGGTGCTGCTGAGCAGCTAAGCCCATGCGCCACAGCTACTGAGCATGCGCTCTAGAGCCTCCGAGCCACAACTACTGAGCCCACATGCCACAACTACTGAAGCCCAAGTGCCTAGAGCCTGTGCTCTGCAACAAGAGAAGCCACCGCAATGAGATGCCCACTCACCGCAACGAAGAGTAGCCCCCGCTCGCCACAACTAGAGAAAGCCCACGCACAGCAACGGAGACCCAACGTGGCCAAAAATAAATAAATATTAAAAAAAAAAATGTGAATCTTACAGAACAAGGAAGGAACAATAAGATCCATTTCTTACACTACTTGTTGGTATTTACTCCCTCCATTTACAACTTAAGGAGCCTGGTATGACAATCTTAAGGGTGCTAGCCAAATTCCTTATACTTGCCAAATTAATAAATTCGTTACAAATAGCCAGTTGTCTCTCCTTCTAAATCTGGCTGTCAGGACATCCCTTTCCTGTTTTGCTTCATTTCTTCTGTCTCCATCAGTGGATTCTCTTTTTCTTGTCATACATTTAAATAGTAGTGCTTTCAGTTTCCTGGTCTCAGTCTTAATTTTTCCACTTACTATATCCTCATCATAAGAAATCTTACATGAGTTTATCTACAACCTAAACACTAAATGTAAATACTGAATTATTGAGTTCTACATCTATTTTTTCCAATTTCCCATTAATCTCTTCATCTAGATTCATCAAAGCTACTTCAAACCAAACATATTCATTACTGACTCATTATCTAGCTTTTCATTCTCCCCAAGTGGTGCCTCATCCTGTATAGTGCATCTGGATTAATGAGAGACACCATATTTACCCACTCTATCCAGATTTTGATCTCTCAGTTACCCGCCCCCCCACCAGCTTCTGTGGATGCACCTCCTGAATATCCATGTGATCACCAATTTCTCTCCATCCCCATTTTCATGATCACTACTCTGCATAGACTCTAACAATACATTCATAACTGGTTTCCTGCATTCTAACTGCATCTCCTTCTGTATATCCTCTTTATATGATTTCTTTTTTAAGCATTTTTATTGGAGTATAGTTGATTTACAGTGTTGTGTTAGTTTCAGGTGTACAGAAAAGTGAATCAGTTATACGTATATCCACTCCTTTTTAGATTCTTTTCCCATATAGGCCATTACAGAGTATTGAGTTCCCTGTGCTGTACAGTAGGTCCTTATTAGTTATCTACTCTTTATCTGATTTCTAAACTAGGATGTAGAAGATGATCCAAGAGAAAACAGAAATATTATCATTTCTGTGGCAGTTTTACTGGGCCACGAATTCTTTGTCACCCCCTGCCATTGGGAGGCAAGATATATGTCTGTCCCCTGAAGCTGGGATCTGTGACTTCTTGACCACTAGAATATGAAAGTCATGATGCTCTGTCAGTTTCCAGGTCCAAGAAGATGGAGTGATTTGCATGTAGAGCAGGTTATCGTTCTAGAAAAATTCATGGCTTTATAATTTCTAAAACCCTAGTCATTTACTGTAAAAAACAATTTTATTTTTTCAGAGCAGTTTTAGGTTCACAGCAAAATTGAGGGGAAGGTACAGAGATTTCCCGTATGCCCCCTGTGCCCACACATGCACAGCCTCCCCCATTATCAGCACCCCCCCCAGATGGTACATTTGTTACAACTGATGAACCTGCATTGACACATCAGAGTCACCCAAAGTCTATAGTTTACATTAGGGTTCATTCTTGGTGGTGTGATATTCTTTGGGTTTGGACAAATGTATAATGACAGGTGCTTACCATTATAGTATCATGAAAAATATTTTCACTGCCCTAAAAATCCTGTAATTTACTTTTGAGATGTTTTCCAGTCTTCATCCAGTCTTATATGCTTGTTTTCGTTTTCCAGATGCCTCACACCTTTTATTGACCTCATGCTTCTTAACCTTGCATCTGCAGTATTCCCTCAAGATTTAACCTTTAACCTTGGGTTGCTCCAATCTTTGCCCTTTTTCAGAATCTTGAGGTATACAGTTAGCCTCATTTTTCTCTATTTATGCATTCTAACAGTCTTTGTATTTCTAACATATTACTCTAAATTTAGCCTAGTAGAGTAATCTACAATGAGATATTGTAAATGCCCGGAATGTATTCCACTCAAATAGATCCTACCTGAGTAGTCTAATTCTGCTCAGGAGTTGAAGCAACATCTAACTGATGCTTGGAATCTACCTATTGCATTTCAACCTGTCTCCTTTCTAGTTCACACCATTCCACCTGAACCATCCTTGGTATCGTACTTTCCTAAATGTTCTCTTAAAGCAACATGCTTGTTCTCCAAGGAGTGATCAGCAATCAAGGCCCATAGAAGTCCAGATCTGAAATTGCAGCATCAGTTAGCGTGACTTAACATATTCTTACTGAGATGAAACTTCAGATTTATAATAATTTAGAAAGCCACAGGAGATACACAAAAATATGCAGTATATACAGATCAACTTAAATGTAATATGTGGAAGCAGACACTAGTTGGATTTATGGAAGAACTTTTATTATTATTTCTCTTGTCTTTTCTCCTCTGTTTTTTGTCTCATTTTCTGTCCCCCCAATTCTTTTAAAGTGAGTGGGCCATGCACATTCAATCCTAGTTTGTGACCCTCACTGACAGACCGACCCCACATCTTAGGATCACTTGAGCAAATTGCTGTTATTGAGCAGTGAGACCCCTGGCTTAAAAAAAAAAAAAAGTCTCCTAGTATTCATAGATAGAGTGGCAATAATATGTTGAAAAAGCTCTCTCAGAAAAATAGGGAGCAGTTGGTTGAAATACTGAAGTGCTCATTTAATTAGGATTTTCAGGATAAAACTCCCATATAGGCTGATAGAAACTTTCCTGTGGGGTTTCTATGTATTTCACTTTTGATGGAATGGCAGTGAGAGACTGGAAGGCAAAACTGAGAAACTACACCTTTTACGATAATAGATAATCTGAGAGGGGGCTTGATTTCTAATATGAGCAAGCGATGGTGGTTGCTCGTCAAACATACAATATGAGGATATGTCTAACACAGTGTGGATCTTCTTGCTCATAATCTTGTAAGACGCACCACATCCTACCACTATAGGAAAGCTTAAGGAACCCTGACAGCGGGACATTCTAAATATTTGTTACGAACACCTCCCCCAAATTCTGCAGTAGTACAGCCTGTTTTCAGACGTATCGGTGTAATCTGAGAAAGGCTGACACTAGCCCTGCCATCGTACGAGGAGGTGTTTATGGAATGTCATAAACTCTGGCTTAGTTCTTTCAGCAATTGCTCAGCTAAGGGATCTGACGTAAACAGTACATTCTTACTAGAAGAGCAGCCTGACTGAGCTCATTGTACACCTGGTGAGATAAACAGTTCCTCTCCAATTAAACACAAGCCCTTTGGCATAATGGTGTGTTTCTGGGAGATATACTCCATGGGTCTCTTGAATTCCTGTATGTTTTATAGGCAGAAGCCCTAAGGGCCTTTGTCCCAGACTACATTTTTTAAGGATTTTTGTATAGTGCAGGGCAGGTTTGCTTACTGTCCAGTACAATAAAGATAATGTCTCCATCTGGGGCACAATTAGGACAGGTTAGCTTGAAACCCATTAAAAAGATGGGGGTTTCCTAAGCTTGGGCATATCAGCTGTGGCACAGACCACTGTGGGTTTAGCATTTACCCTGACTTCTCTGTGTTGCCTTCAGGAGACTTAGGGCACAAGGGGAATCAGGGTGAATATGAAGCTCATGCTGCCTGTTATAGTGTGAGTAATAAACCCCTTTGTCTCTGACCCAGGAGTCCTGCTGGGACTTTTAAGTCCTGTGTCTTTAAGAAGATATTTAAGTCCTGTGTCTTCTGCTACTGTGTCTTGGCTGCAACATCCTAGGCTCATTTAGGATATGGCTGAGAAGGTAAAATGAGCTGAAGGTCAGGAGCTCCAGGCAGAGATACTTCTGAGTCTGATATGCATTGTAAAAAATATTAGGGTCACACTCACTTCATTTCCTGGCACTGGGACATTTAGGGACTGAGAAGTTGCAACATAGAGATTCTCTTTCTTTTTTAATTCTATTTTTTTTATTTTAATAGATCTTTATTGGAGTATAATTGCTTCACAATACTGTGTTAGTTTCTGTTGCACAACAAAGTGAATCAGCCATATGCATACGCATGTCCCCATATCCCCTCCCTCTTGAGCCTCCCTCCCACACTCCCTATCCTACCTCTCTAGGTCATTGCAAAGCACTGAGCCGATATCCCTGTGCTATGCTGCTGCTTCCCACCAGCCAACTGTTTTACATTCGGTAGTGTATATATGTCGATGCTACTCTCACATCACCCCAGCCTCCCCCTCCCACCCCATGTCCTCAAGTCCATTCTCTATGTCTACCTCTTTATTCCTGCCCTGCAATGAGGTTCATCAGTACCATTTTTTTTTGTTGTTACATTCCATATATATGTGTTAGCACACGGTATTTGTTTTTCTCTTTGTGACTTACTCAGTATGACAGACTCTAGGTCCATCCACCTTACTACAAATAACACAGTTGCATTTCTTTTTATGGCTGAGTAATATTGCATTGTATATATGTGCCCCATCTTCTTTATCCATCCATCTGTTGATGGACATTTAGGTTGGTTCCATGTCCTGGCTATTGTAAATAGTGCTGCAGTGAACATTGTGGTACATGTCTCTTTTTGAATTGTGGTTTTCTCAGGGTATATGCCCAGTAGTGAGATTACGGGGCCATATGGTAGTTCTATTTTTAGTTTTCTACGGAACCTCCATACTGTTCTCCATAGTGTCTGTATCAATTTACATTCCCACCAACAGTGCAAGAGGGTTCCATTTTCTCCACACCCTCTCCAGCATTTATTGTTTGTGGATTTTTTGATAATGGCCATTCTAACCTGTGTGAGGTGATACCTCATTGTAGTTCTGATTTGCATTTCTCTAATAATTAGTGATGTCGAGCATCTTTTTCATGTATCTCTTGGCCATCTGTATGTCTTCCTTGGTGAAATGTCTAGGTCTTCTGCCCATTTTTTAACTGGATTGTTTGCTTTTTTGATATTGAACTCCATGAGCTGTTTGTATATTTTGGAGATTAGGCCTTTGTCTGTTGTTTCATTTGCAAATATTTTCTCCCATTCTGAAGGTTGTCTTTTTGCCTTGTTTATGGTTTCCTTTGCTGTGCAAAAGCTTTTAAGTTTAATTAAGTCCCATTTGTTTATTTTTGTTTTTATTTCCGTTACTCTAGGAGGTGGGTCATAAAAGATCTTGCTGTGGTTTATGTCAAAGAGTGTTTCTCCTATGTTTTCCTCTAAGAGTTTTATAGTGTCTGGTCTTACATTTAAGTCTTTAATCTATTTTGAGTTTATTTTTGTGTATGGTGTTAGGTAGTGCTCTAATTTAATTCTTCTACATGTAGCTGTCCAGTTTTCCCAGCACCACTTATTGAAGAGGCTGTCTTTTCTCCATTGTATGTTCTTGTCTCCTTTGTCATAAATTAGGTGCCCATATGTGCGTGGGTTTCTCTCTGGGCATTCTATCCTGTACCATTGATCTATATTTCTGTTTTTGTGCCAGTACCATACTGTCTTAATTACTGTAGCTTTGTGGTATAGTTTGATGTCAGGGAGCCTGATTCTTCCAACTTCATTTTACTTTCTCAGGATTGCTTTGGCTATTTGGGGTCTTTTGTGTTTCCATACGAGTTGTAAGATTTTTTGTTCTAATTCTGTGAAGAATGCCATTGGTAGTTTGATAGGGTTTGCTTTGAATCTGTAGATTGCTTTGGGTAGTATAGTCATTTTCACAATATTGATTCTTCCAATTCAAGAACATGCTTTATTTCTCCATCTGTTTATGTCATCTTTGATTTCTTTTATCAGTGTTTTATAGTCTTCTGAATACAAGTCTTTCGCTCCTTAGGCAGGTTTATTTCAAGGTATTTTATTCTTTTTGTTGCAGTGGTAAATGGGAGTGTTTCCTTAATTTCTCTTCCTGATTTTTCATTGTTGGTATATAGGAATGCCAGAGATTTCTGTGCATTAATTTTGTATCCTGCAACCTTACCAAATTCATTGATTATTTCTAGTAGTTTTCTGGTGGCATCTTTAGGACTGTCTGTGTATAGTATCATGTTATCGGCAAACAGTGACAGTTTTACTTCTTCTTTTCCAATTTGTATTGCTTTTACTTCTTTTTCTTCTCTGATTGCTGTGGCTAGGACTTCCAAAACTATGTTGAATAAGAGTGGCGAGAGTGGACATCCTTGTCTTGTTCCTGATCTTAGTGGAAATGCTTTCAGTTTTTCACCATTGAGTATGATGCTTTCTGTGGGTTTGTCATATATGGCCTTTATTATGTTGAGGTAGGTTCCCTCTATGCCCATTTTCTGCAGACTTTTTATCATAAATAAGTGTTGAATTTTGTCAAAAGCTTTTTCTGCATCTATTGAGATGATCATATGGATTTTATTCCTTAATTTGTTAATGTGGTGTATCACATTGATTGGTTTGCGTATATTGAAGAATCCTTGCATCCCTGGGATAAATCCCACTTGCTCATAGTGTATGATCTTTTTAATGTGCTGTTGGATTCTGTTTGCTAGTATTTTGTTCAGGATTTTTGCTTCTATATTCATCAGTGATATTGGTCTGTAATTTTTTTTATAGTATCTTTTTCTGGTTTTGGTATCAGGGTGATGGTGACTTTGTAGAATGAATTTGGGAGTGTTTCTGCCTCTGCAATTTTTTGGAAGAGTTTGAGAAAGATTGGTGTTAGCTCTTCTCTAAATGTTTGATTCACCTGTGAAGCCATCTGGTCCTGGACTTCTGTCTGTTGGAGGATTTTTAATTATGGTTTCAATTTCATTACTTGTGATCAGTCTGTTTATATTTTCTAACTCTTCCTGGTTCACTCTTGGAAAATTGTACCTTTCCAAGAATTTGTCCATTTCTTCGTGGTTGTCCATTTTATTGGCATATAGTTGTTTGTAGTAGTCTCATATAATCCTTTGTATTTCTGCAGTGTCAGTTGTGACTTCTCCTTTTTTATTTCTAATTTTATGGATTTGCATCCTCTCCCTTTTTTTCTTGATGAGTCTGGCTAAGGGTTTGTCAATTTTGTTTATCTTCTCAAAAAACCAGCTTTTAGTTTTATTGATCTTTGCTACTGTTTTCTTCATTTCTATTTCATTTATTTCTGCTCTGATCTTTATGATTTCTTTCCTTCTACTGACTTTGGGTTCTCTTTGTTCTTTTTTCTCTAGTTAAGTGTAGGGTTAGATTGTTTATTTGAGATTTTTCTTGTTTCTTGAGGTGAGATTGAATTGCTATAAACTTCCCTCTTAGAACTGCTTTTGCTGCATTCCATAGGTTTTGGCGCATTGTGTTTTTGTTGTCATTTGTTTCTATGTATTTTTATTTCTTGTTTGATTTCTTCAGTGATCTCTTGGTTATTTAGTAGCACACTGTTTAGCCTCTATGTATTTTTGTTTTTTACAGTTTTTTTCCTTTAATTGATTTCCAGTCTCATAACATTGTGGTCAGAAATGATGCTTGATATGATTTAAATTTTCTTAAATTTTCCAAGTCTTAATTTGTGACCCAAGATGTGATCTATCCTGGAGAATGTTCCATGTGCCCTTGAGAAGAAAGTGTATTCTGCCACTTTTGTGTGGAATGTTCTATAAATATCAGTTAGATCTATCTGGTCTATTGTGTCATTTAAAGCTTGTGTTTCCCTATTTATTTTCTGTTTGGATGATCTGTCCATTGGTGTAAAGTCCCCTACTATGATTGTGTTACTGTTGATTTCTCCTTTCATGGTTGTTAGCATTTCCCTTATGTATTGAGGTGCTCCTATGTTGGGTGCATAAATATTTATAGTTTTTATATCTTCTTCTTGGATTGATCCTTTGATCATTATGTAGTGTCCCTCCTTATCTCTTGTGACAGTCTTTATTTTAAAGTCTATTTTATCTGATACGAGTATTGCTACTCCAGCTTTCTTTTGATTTCCATTTGCATGGATATTTTTTTCTACCCTGCACTTTCAGTCTGTATGTGTCCCTAGGTCTAAAGTTGGTCTCTTGTAGACAGCATGTATATGGGTCTTGTTTTTGTATCCATTCAGCCAGTCTGTGTCTTTTGGTTGTGGCATTTAATCCATTTACATTCAAGGTTATTATTGATATGTATGTTCCTATTACCATTTTCTTAATTGTTTTGGGTTTGTTTTTGTGGGTCTTTTTCTTCTCTTGTGTTTCCTGCTTAGAGAAGTTCCTTTAGCATTTGTTGTAGAGATGGTTTGGCGGTGCTGAATTCTCTTAGCTTTTGCTTGTCTGAAAAGCTTTTGACTTTTCCATCCAATCTAAATGAGATCCTTGCTGGGTAGAATAATCTTGGTTGTAGGTTTTTCTCTTTTGTCACTTTAAGTATATCCTGCCTCTCCCTTCTGGCCTGCAGAGTTTCTGCTGAAAAATCAGCTGTTAACCTTATGGGGATTCCTTTGTATGTTATTCTTTGTTTTTCCCTTGCTGCTTTTAATATTTTTTCTTTGAATTTAATTTTTGTTAGTTTGATTGATATGTGTCTTGGTGTGTTTTTCATAGGGTTTATCCTGTATGGGACTCTGTGTGCTTCCTGGACTTGGGTGACTATTTCCTTTCCCATATTAGGGAAGTTTTTGACTATAACCTCTTCAAATATTTTCTCAGAACCTTTCTTTTTCTCTTCTTCTGGGACCCCTATAATTTGAATGTTGGTGTGTTTAATGTTGTCCCAGAGGTCTCTGAGATTGTCTTCAATTCTTTTCATTCTTTTTTCTTTATTCTGCTCCTCATCAGTTATTTTCACCATTTTGTCTTCCAGCTCACTTATTCGTTCTTCTGCTTCAGTTATTCTGTTATTGATTCCTTCTAGTGTATTTTTCATTTCAGTTTTTGTGTTGTTCATCTCTGTTTGTTTGTTCTTTAGTTCTTCTAGATCTTTGTTAAACATTTCTTGTATTTTCCCAATCTGTGCCTTTCTATTTCTGAGATTCTGTATCATCTTTACTATCATTACTCTGAATTCTTTTTCTGGTAGATTGCCTATTCCCTCTTCATTTATTTGATCTTGTAGGTTTTTACCTTGCTCCTTCATCTGTGATATATTTTTTTGCCATCTCTTTTTTTTTTTTTTTTTTTTAATGAGTGGGATTGTGTTCCTTTTTTACTGGTTGTTTGGCCTGAGGCTTCCAACACTGGAGTTTTTAGGCTATTGGGTAGAGCTGGGTTTTGGTGCTGAGATGAGGAGCTCCATGAGACTTCACGCCGATGAATATTCCCTGGGGTCTGAGGTTCTCTGTTAGTCCAGAGGTTCAGACTCAGAGCTCCCACTGCAGGAGCTTTAGCCTAACCCCCGGCTGGTTAACCAAGATCCCAGAAGCTGCATGGGACGGCAAAAAAAAGCACAATAACAAAGTAAAAAATAAAATTATACTAGGAAACTAACAGATATGTTAGAAAGAATATAAAAATAAAAATATAGATGAATCAACAACTGGCAGGTACATCAGTATCAGAATAGTAAAACAGAGGAGGAGGGAAAAGAAAAAAAAAAGAGGGAGAGGGGGAAGGCCTTGGTTGTGGAGGGCAGGGCCTAAGCAAGGGCGAGGTTTGGGTGGTGGGCAGGGCCAATGCTCAGGACCCACAGGGCTGGAAAAGGCCCTGGGGGCTGTGGGGGGTTGGGCTTAGGCTCAAGGAACAGAAGGGGCCCAGGCATGCCCCCCACCCCTGGTCTCAGAGGGCAGGGACCTCACCTGGGAGCCCAGCAGGCTTCCTGGGCTCAAGTGGGGGGGCAAACACCGTCCTCTCCACTCCTGCTCCTCTGGTCTGGGAGGGCCCCTCCTACCTGCCTCTCCTGATCTCCCTGGCCTCCCTCCTATGCCCCCAAGGACCCACACAGCCTGGATGGGGCTTTGGGGGGCAGTGGAGCAGCCTGGGAGCTCAGCAGTTTCCCCAGGCCCGAGTGGGTGGGGCAGTCGCCCTCTGCTCCTTTGCTGCTCTTACCGGAGAGTCCTTCCCGCCTGCCTCTCCTGATCTCCCCAGCCTCAGGGGTGCCAATCTTGTCTGGCCTCCACTTCTCCCCTCCCCCTCCCCAGTCCCCCTACATCCTACCAGTTCACTGTGGGGTTTCTCCCATCTCCTTGGGCATCAGAGTCTCCCACCAGCTGCCGGCAGTCACCCTAGTTGTGTGGAGATGCTAACTCCGTGTCTTCTGACACCGCCATCTTGACTCCGCCTCTGCAACATAGAGATTCTTGAATAGAAAGTTGCACACTTCACTACTGATCACTGCATGGTTACCACTGTCTTGTTGCAGAGCACAGTCTCCAGACGCACAGTCTCAGTAGTTGTGGCTTATGGGCCTAGTTGCTCCGCGGCATGTGGGATCCTCCCAGACCAGGGCTCGAACCCATGTCCCCTGCATTGGCAGGCAGATTCTCAACCACTGCACCACCAGGGAAGCCCCAGGATTTTTTTGTTGCCGTTAATTTTCTGGAGTTTTAATATAGTATGCCCAGGTGGGTTAGTTTGTTATTTGTTGGTTGTTTTGTTGTTGTTTTGTTTTTTTTTTTTCAGTCCTGCTTGTTGTTGTCTGAGTTTTCTGGATGTGCAGTGGGATGTCATTATTGTAAAAAGTTCTGGCATTAATTCTTCAAATATTTCTTCAGTTTTATTCTCACTTTCTGTTCCTTCTGTGTTCCAATTATGCTTTTGTAACACCTTTTGAAATTGTCCTACAATTATTTGGTGTTCTGTTCTCTGTATCTGTGTGTTTTCCATATGTATGTGTTAGCATACAGTATTTGTTTTTCTCTTTCTGACTTACTTCACTCTGTATGACAGACTCTTTCCTTTTGATTCTCAAGTTTTCATCTCTGTGCTTATGTTACCTACGTATTCTTGCATCTTTCCTTTTTCCCTTAGAGCTCTTAGCATATTAATTATGCCTATTTAAATTCTCTTTGTTAGCATTCCAACATCTGTCTCATATATGAGTCTGGTTCTGATGGTTACTTTGTTTTTTCAGAGGATTTTTTTTTCTTTTTGCATGCCTTGTAATTTTTTTGTCAAAAGCTGGGCATGGACTGGGTAATGGAAAATCAGTAAAATAGACTTTTAGTGTGAAAATATATGTTAATATGACAAGGAGCTGGGCTGTGTTTAATGTTTTCTTATAGCTACAGGTACCAGAGGCTTGAGATTCCTCTAGTGCACTTATTTTTGTCTTCCATATTTGCTTTGTGCTTTCCTAAGTACTCTTCCTTAGAAGGATGCTGTGTGTTACAGCTCTTTCAGTTGTAATTCATAGTTGTAATACAGGAGCCCTTTTAGTTGGAGTTAGGGTATCGAAGACAAGGGGGAACACTCTATAATCTTAAAACTATCATTCATCTTTTAGTCAACCAATGTCTCTGGGCTAGGACTTACACAGGTGTTTCTCCAGTGATACACCCATCTTCCCTCCCCCTACTTCCTACTCCATTCCCTGGCTGCATCATTTCCAATCTTTTGCCTTGATGCCTATTCATTTTTCCCCTTTAATTGAGACAGTAGGGCTGTAGGGAGCTGGAATGGGAGCAGTGCTCTTCTACCAGCTGAGATAAGGCTTTGCTCCAGAGAAGGAAGTCTTTTCCACAGGAGAGTAGCCCTTGCTTATGGAAAGTCTCTGGGAGAATTTCGTAATGACTCCTCTTACCCTTCCCTTGTCATTTGCAAGAGGATTTTTCTCACATTATACTAAGTACCTGACTGCATTCCTGAAAGTAAAGCACTCAAGTGTGGGGCTCCCCAATACTACAGCTTTTAGGAATTTCTCATTCTTATACCAGTCTACCCTCAACCTCCAACAATTCATCAAAATCACCATTTATGTGTTTCTACCAGTTTATGGTTCTAGCAGCTTCTGTTCGGAGTGAGCAGATCTTAGCTGTGACTCTTTGGATGCACTTTCTTCCTGGTTTGGTGTGTACTTTTGGGGTGACAGTTTGCACTGCAACTTTAGGTCTTTGATGATTTAAGAAAAAATTTTGATATTCAGTTTGTTCTGCTTTTTCTTGTTTAAAGGTTGGGAGTGATGGTTTCCAAGCACTTTTCTTGTTGAAGCTGAGATCAGATGTCCAAAAATCATGTTTTAATTTTTTAAATAATTTTTTGTATTACCTACAAATTTAATAATTGATACATATTCTTCAGGTAAACAAGAATTAAGGAAAAAATAAAGTCCCCCCAGCCCCACAAAAAAGATGAATTTGTCATTTTCTGTAAAAATAGCTTATCTTTTTTGCCAACCCTTCTCCCACACTTTAGACTAACTTGCCTTTCTTTTCATTCCTCTGAATCAACCATTCTGTTCCCATCTTTTTCCACTCCAAGAAACCACAGTAAAGTGCAAAACTGGACAAGTGTTACCGTTAAAGACAGTGTGAACAATCATCTGCAGACTTGGATATGGGAGTGCACAGGTTCAAGAACCTCTCTACAGGCACATCAGGCCAAAGCTCAGTATGCTGGGTCCTTCTTTGCCACTGTGTACCAAAGATAAAGTGGAAAGAAATACTAGATCTTGAAGAGAGTTGACTGAAATGATGAAATAGATGGGCAGTATAGCCTGTGGAGAAAGATAAAAAGATTTTAATTCCTTTGTTCCGAAGTGAACGTTCATAACTTGGACCTGAGATTACAAAGCCATGAAACAGGATACTAAATGAAAGGATGGTTCTTTGATTCCTCCAAATTTTCAAGGAGAATAGAGATTGTGATCTTTTAAAGGATTTGTATACATTATATAGTTTTTCTAAAGTGGAAATTGGGACCTAATCTATTTATGCCCCTTGAAGAATTATGGTTCTGTGAAATTTGCTTAACTTTCTTCCATCACATTCTTTTTAACTTTATGTTCTTCAGAATAATTTCATGACCTTAACTTGGCTTCGTAAATAGGTTTCTTCTAATGGGAAAGGAATACATTGATGGAAAACAAGAGGAAGGTTATCTAGGTAGTTATAATTCCCATGGTAAATGAATATATAGACCTTCTCTTTAACAAATTAGTGTTCTGTGAATTTGGTAAGTCTGTGGCAGGCTGTTAGGGCCTAATAAACCCTTCAATCATGGAAAAAAAGACTTGAAACTGAGGTAATTAACTCTAAGACTTTTAAGGACAAGGATATATGCCACCAAAGGAAATCTGTGTATGCAGATAATCTAGGATTTGCAAATATAGGCTATGTTATTCACTATTACCTTACATTGGTTATTGAATACTGTTGAGGAGACATGTTGACCTTGGCATATTAGCAATGCCCAAAATGCAGCACAACTAACTTAACAAAATGCAATTAGCTAAATGGATTATTAATAGAATCATTGCTATGGGCGCTAATTAAGATGAAAATTAATTTCATGACGTGGTATAAGAAAACATCTAATCACATAAATTATCACAATTATAGAAAACTGTTTGCCTTAAGAAGCCACATCTTTTTTTTTTTTTTTTTTTTATTTTTTTATTTATGGCTGTGTTGGGTCATCGTTTCTGTGCGAGGGCTCTCTCCAGTTGTGGCAAGTGGGGGCCACTCTTCATCGCAGTGCGTGGGCTTCTCACTATCGCGGCCTCTCCTGTTGCGGAGCACAGGCTCCAGATGCACAGGCTCAGCAATTGTGGCCCACGGGCCCAGCCGCTCTGCGGCATGTGGGATCCTCCCAGACCAGGGCTCGAACCCGTGTCCCCTGCATTGGCAGGCAGACTCTCAACCACTGCGCCACCAGGGAAGACCAAAGCCACATCTTTAAAACGGTGGGAATAAACCACCGTATAAAAGTTGTTTATCATAGCCATCTGGTCATTGTCCTTGAATACATATTAAATGCTTATGATGTTTTATATGACAGATGTTAGGGTTAACAGTAATATAAAGTTACTATTTAGAATTTTTTTTCAAAATCTTTATTTCAACTAAGTGGAACCCTAAGGAAATTATATACTGTATTATCACAATAAACTTTTTTTGCACATGCATTTAAGTTTTTGGTTTTTTTTTAATTAGTATGTTTATGTGTGCTACACTAATTTTTCAAAGCTGTCGGTTTCTAAGTGGATATAAAGCAACCCAAGGTAGAAGAAAAGCTTTCAAAGATTTGACTTACTTAGAAAAAAAAACTTCATTTATAGAGCATTCAGTCACTTATTAAATATTAGGTGAGTTTTCTCTGAGCTTTACGACAGGAAGTGACAGTATATACATCAAACACAGGTACCTATTCTATATTGATAGTACTAAGATAGATGCAACCAGGACCCCACCTTCCAGGAGATTAAAATTCAGTGACACAGACAGATTCTGTCAACACAAAGTGATAAGTGATAAAACAAAGTCATAAACATAATAATAAATAATACAAAGCAAACACTATGTTACGAGTTGTATTGATTATTTGCCAGATGTTAGGCAAGTTTTGTGAATTATCAACTGTAATTTCGAAACTTCATAAGGCAGATAATACTAGTCTCCCTATTTTAAAGATACAGAAACTGATCCCTAAAGAAATTAAGTAATTTGCCCAATTTATTGATATGAATTACTAGTCAGAATTTGAACCCCCAAAATCGATGCCAAGAGTACCACCAGTGCTCTCATATATATGTGATAATAAAGGCATAGTTCACAGAAGAACGTAGGTGGGGTCACCTCAAAGTTGTTTCACAGTGGGAACTAAAGTAGGGGAAATGCAAGAGAATATCAAGATATTTTAAAAAATTCTTTAGACAGAAAAAATCTAAAACATAGGAATTCAAATGACTTCTTTACAAAATACAGTAATACTAATAAGTCTCTATTATAGATGACATTGATTAGAAACTTTAGGTAAGAGGGGAAACAAAGCTAGTTGAACTTCTGTTACAGCTCTGTAGAAGAAGCTGCTCTGGTTGTCAAGTTACTTTAGGGAATATGTGCTTGGGATGATACTGAGTGTCATTAAAATATTACTGGCAGATGAGGAGTAAAACTAAATAGGATTAATATTATTTTAGAAATTTTTATAAATAACCAAACATTAGTTTAAAAATGCTCTGTGAAACCTAAGAACTAAAAGGACTGGGAATAAATAAAAATAGAGAAATCAGCTTAATAGCGACAGGCATTGTTATATTAAAAAAGAGAACATGTAGCTCTTTTGATCGTATAAAACAAGTATGATATCATTCTTTTAGAAGAAAGAAAGACTCCACAGTATTCAAATGAAGTTGTCCTAGACTCTGCCCGTATCATAGCAACATGACAATAGGAAGAACAGTAACTAAGAACAGATCTTGTCTGGTCCAGAACAGCAACATCCCTGTAAGACCTTTGTCAGGAAGTCGATGAGAGGGGATCCTGGGTGGATTAAATAGGGAGAACAGAGGCAGCATATCTGACTTTGTGTACTTATGTCACATCTAGCCTAAAAGTGTGAAGAATTCTTGTGCTTGCATATAGTTGTCTTTCTACTACTGCCTTAGTCACAAGTCAGTGTGAATAATTCCGACAGTAAGACACACTGTCTCATTTCAGCATGTCTGTATGAGTGACTTTCTGGACAGAAACAGCAGAGCTCATCCTGTTGATGGTCGTCTGGAAGGAGAACTGAGATTGTAGCAGTCATGAGAACTTGCTGACTTGACTTCCTCTTTTCCTTAATTACTGCCAAGGAGGATGGTTTCTTCCCCAAATAGGGAGAAGGGAGAAATGTTTTTTCAGCATCTACATCCATTTTCCCCTTGAGGAAGATGTAGGTGACAGCAATTACTCCCAGGAGCAGCAGGCTCTTATTGAGTTATTTCTTAAACTTTGCTTGAAAAAGATGAGGGGAAAAAAAAGGGAGGAACAGTGAGATGACAGTTTCTTTTCTCAAGGTCATTAGGATAAATTTGATCATATACCTTCCAAAACACTCTTAAAGAAACTTCAAGAGCTTTGTTAAGACACATGTTTTGTACACTTGGTATTTTCACTTTTACATTTCCTATTATCCATCCCCTCAAGCCACTCCCTCATCAGGCTGAAGCCAGTCCTACTCCCATGTTGTTGTTTGTTTGTTCTTTTAACCAGCATCTACAGTGGCCTAAATTTTGCTGACACAAACAGTCAACTTTGCGCTTTCCAGTCACTGAAGTCTCAGCAGCATTGGACATAGTTTCTCCCGCTCCCTCTTTCTCAGAACATTTTCCCTTCCCAGGGTTTTGTGAAAGCATATTCTCAGATGAGAACATTTATAACTAGTTTCATTTTGTTTTGAGATATAAGGTTGAGGTCCTCCCCACAAATGAAAAAGTATGTTTTTGGCATCCCCATACTAAACGACTGACACTATACCAGAGGAGAAGAAGGGTTAGTACTAAAGCATGAAGCATGTGGAGGAGATTGAACTCAGTGTTAACACAGAAGGGAAGTAGGAGGAAAATAGGCGGGTAACTCGCCTGCTCTTGGTTATTTGAACTTTCTCTATTTTTATTATGGGTTCTCAAGAATTCCTGTGTGAGAGAAATTCTAAGAGTAGCCTCAAGAATTCTGAAGTATCTCAATAGGTTATAAAATCACAGAGAAATTGGAAAAGTCAATCACCATTTCCAGTGAGTTAGGTAATAGGATAGGATTTGATATATTGTTTTGGCACCAGACAATATGATATGGCAAATAAGTTAGGTTATTTGTTGAATTTTTTGTGTTATTTCATAGAGTAATATAGTTTTTGTTTGTTTTTAAGGAAAAGATTATGAAAGAATATTTGCTTTTTGCCCCTTGTCCATTGCTGAAATAATTTTAACCTATTGGCTTTTCTTAAATTTACTGACTTGTTGGAATGGAGAAGGATCTGATAAAGTATTCATTTTGTTCTATTGTCAAAGGTATTATTTGGATTGTATTCTCAAAATAGATAAAGCTATGAATATTAAATGCAACTTTATAGAAATTTGAAGTTAGCCTCTTGTATCTTCTCATAGAAATTTCAAACTCTTGTGAGAAAACATGGCATAGAATGTACTTACTAGAATTTTTTCTATGGCTGATGGAAATGTTGGAAAACAAACGCCATTTGAAACTGATTTGGTTAACAGAGTGTACAATTAAAGCTCCAATTCAGTGAAGTGGATCACAGGGCAAGTAGGGTCTAATGTTCCAAGAATCAGGATTTTTTTATTTAAGCTATTTACATTAGAAATAGCACTTTTTATATTTTTCAAAAATGATGTTCTCATCAAACTCTGATTGCTGATTTTCTGTGAAAGATATGAAAATAGAAAAATTCTCTAGCTGAGTTAGTCTAGGTCTGACTGTGGGTGAGCGTCAAGAATGGAGTGTATCCAATAGGTAGCCAGCTGTGGGGCTCTCATCTGGAGAAACTGCAATCAGTGTTCAGGGAAAAAAAAAAATCTACATGTAACCACTTACTAAATCGGTTGCTCTCTTTCTTTGTCATCATTAAACTCAGAGGACAGACCCTGCATCTTTAATTCTTATCCTCTCCCGAATAAGCTGAATTTTCTTCCTTAGTAAGCTAAAAAAGGGACAAACTCTAAAAAAGAAAGAAAAATAAATGTTTCATTTTCATTACGCTCATAGAGGAAGATGACATTTTTCTAACGCTGTCTTGTTACCCATTATTTTCTCAATTCTCAGACTCCTCTTTTTACGTATTTTCTTCCACCAACTCTTTATTTGCTGGTACTCCTCAAGGTTGTAATTTTAGTTTTCCCTTGTAACATGCTTCTACTGGAGGAAATTACCATGACTTTATCTATTGCCAAAATTATACTAGCTGTCAAAGGTATAATTTTAGACGTAATTCCCCTCTGGGTTTCAAACTCAGATTTCACACTGCACGTTATATTTATTCATATTTATATTTACCAAAGATGGCTCAAATAAACACGGTCAAAGTCAACATAATTATGCCCCCCCCCATGCTTTTTCAATTTGTTGCTGAGCCCAGGCATGCCATAGAAATGATCTTTCCAGTGAGAAATTTTGGTTATAGTCGCCTATGTTTCCTTGAGCAGCAATGTTTTATGTCATCAATTTGTCATTTATGAATCAAAATGTCTCCTACTTCTCTCTTCTTATCTTGACCGAAGCTTTTGTTTACTCCTGCCTAAATGATTTCAATATTCTATTTACTGATTTTTCCTTCTCCTACTTTAACCTCTACTCCAGTGTCTGAAAATTAATCTTCTTGTCATTCCCTTCGGTAAATAAAATCCTCCACTCTCTTCCATTGCATTCTTTCATTGTAAAGAGAATGTGTGTGTGTGTGTGTGTGTGTGTGTGTATTCTGAAATTATATTGGGGGAGAAGATTTTATATGTAAAATATATAAATATATAAAATTTAACATACATATGTAAAATCATATTTGTATTTTGGCTGCAATGGGGGAATAATTGGGCAAGTCCCCCACAAGAATGGCTTCAGGAAGACCACGCAGAAAGCTCTTACTTTGGTTCAGCTGGAAGGTAATAATATCTGGAGCAAGGTAGTGGCAAGAGTAGATGCAGAGAAGGAAATAGAATTGTGAAATACTCAATAGGTGAAATCAGTAAAACAGCTTTTCATTGACTGCAGAATGTAAAGGAGTTAATTTTCAGATAAGAAATTTGACATACCTTTAAGACATGAAAGCAAAAGGATATATGAGCCTAGAACTTTTAAGGGAGTTCTGGAAAATGGTTTTGAGAGTCAGCAATACCCAAAGGCACACTGGATTAGATCTTTAAGGAGAATCCAGAGAGTGATACAAAAAGAAGAAGATCTGGAACATAGGCATCAGTATTGCCATCATTAAAGGGAGAATTAGGGAGAGCAAAAAATACTGAGAATGAGTTGTCACAGAAATCAAAGAAAATCAGTTGAATGTATGTTTTGGTTGGCAAGAGAAAACAGTATGAGTATGGGAATCCCTTCCCGGTTCTTTCAAGTATTGGCCTAGATGGGACTTTAATTCCTGTTCTGATGATAGCAAGCTTATTTTATCCTTTTTTCCTACATGGACTTAACATTATTTGGCCAGAAAATTACTTCTTAGTAGAATTGGGTATATTTGTCATTTAGCTAATTTTTGAAAAGCCAGTCTTCCAAGCCTCTGTCCTTACTATTATATATCTCTACTGCATTCCAGTCTTGTTACCAGTAAAAATAATTCTACTATATTAGAAGTCATAATATTTTTACAAGTAACCAAGAAATTAGAAATGTCTGCACCAAAGCAACCATCAGCAGAAAAGAAACCATCCAATCATATCCATCTTTGGTTTAATGGAAATCACAACTGAGAAGAAAATGAAAGAGATCATTACACAGCCCTGTAGAAGAGATCCTTTGATTTTCATGAAATATTTCTCCTTCGTGAAAGAACCAGGATGCTGAAGGATACCAATAACACAAAGAAACCATAAACCTTTTGTAATTCTTGGAGTTGAATTCTCCCAGCAGAGGAAGCATATTTTATCATGCGCTGGTAATGGCCATTCAGAGAAATCACTCACGAAAAACGGCCGTGCACTAGGGGAGGATGATGAGTTCTTGCACATGCTAAGTGGATCAGAAGTGCTTCTGTTTCTTCCCACATCTGCTGCAACACTGCTGCATGAAATTCACATTCAGACTCCTTATACAATAGGTAATTAAATTCCAAATGATTTCATATTTTTTAATCTGCAAATTGAGTTCAACATATAATTATTATTTAAACTATATTTATTTTTCGTCTAATTAATATGTGCACATAATTAAAAATCTAAGAGTGCAGACTTAAAATGAAAGGGAGTAGCCCACATTGCAACCCCAGACTCCTTTTTTAAAGGCAAGCATGTTTAAACCCTAGCTAATTTTAAAATCTAAATCAGTAATACTTATATTACCAGAAGGGTTTATTTAATTATTTTAGACAATATCTATTCACTTACTTAAACTTCTCCTTTCTTACTCTTTCCATATATTTCCATTGTAGTTATTACTGATTTTAGTTCTTTGATCTGTTAATTTTGTTTTGTTCCATCAACCTTAAATTGAATATATTAATCCCTTATTTTGTTAGGGGAGGATATTAATACTCAAAGGTTAGTATTCAAAATATTTAACAACTTGTATCAGACAGAAACTCATTGGAATGGACTCTGAACTCTTGGCCAATCAGGAGGGACCCAGGCAGTGAGCAGCCCTGTGGTGGGTCCACCCTTCTTCTCCACTTACCCATGGCACACGCCCTCACTTTTGAACCCTCAGCCTCTGTCATCTCCATTTTCTCTTTTTCATTTAAAAAATTGATTAATTTGACATTCTCTTCTGAAATTCTAAGGTTGATGTATTTGTTTTGCCTGTATTTTATGATGTATTTTGAGTGTTTCTTAAACTTAACTATGGTGTCAACAAATCTGGAGCACTTTTAAAAACAGGTTCATGCCTGGGCCCTGATACCAGACAATCTAACTTAATTTCTTTGAAGACAGGTTAGGAACTCCTGGTCTATAGCTCAAATATAAATTGCGGAATGGAATAATGAGTGTTTCCGGGGACTTTCCTGGTGGTCCAGTGGCTAAGACTCCACGCTCCCATGCAGGGGGCCCAGGTTCAATCCCTGGTCAGGGAACTAGATCCCTCATGCCGCAACTAAAGAGTTCGCATGCCACAACCAAGATCCAACACGCAGCAATGAAGATCCCACGTGCCACAACTAAGACTCCTCCCAGCCAAATAAATAAATAAAAATAAATAAATATTTTTTAAAAACGAGTGTTCTCAATCCCTTTATGTTAATGGTGTAATGTTAAAGATTACATTTCCTCATGTGGAGAATGGGGTGTGTGTGTGTGTGTGTGTGTTTGTGTAATGTTACTCCATTTTGTACATACTTCATGTGTGCTCAAATTTTCCGTATAAACAGCTACTCTGTGGAAGCATTTTCCTTTGCATTGTTTTCTCCTAGAGGTTCCTATTAGACTTTATTCCAGTCCTGTAGGTCCTCTCATGTAAAAACATCTTTAATATATTCATTGATTTGGTATTGAATTCTTAGATAAAAGTCACTCTCCTTTAATGCGAAGGCATTTTTCAGTTGTCTGGTTTTGCTGATGAGAACTCTCATGAAGTCTTGGACTTGTGTAGGTAACATATTTTAGTCTCTAAAGTTTTTAGAGGCATCTGAAATTTTTAAGATATTGAACATCATTGGTGTTACGAAATTTCACAGTATTTGCCAATGTATAGATATTTTTTACAAAGTTTTTGCCCTCTCTGTACTTGGTGATCACTTTTAAACTCTAATGACTATTGCAGTATGAAAAGCGTCTTGGATTATCCTTTTCCTAGTAGTCCCTTCAAATTTCTCTCTTCTTTCTTTTTCATAGTTTTGTTGGTAGTATGTGGCTGATGTGGATGGTTTGAAGGGGTTTGATTTATAGATCTATTCAATATTTCTGTACTTTCGGAGAAACCTCCTTTTCCAAACCTGCATCTTCCTCTGCTCCCCACTGCCTGTTGCTTGTGAGTCCTGAGTTTCAGGAGCATTGCTCATGGTTCAAGTTCTCCCCAGTGTGGTGTCTTCATACGTACTGTAGAGTTTCATCCGTTCTTTTTTCATCAGTCTCCAATCTTCTAAAATCTTCCTCAGATAAATGTTGAAAAGGTTAATAAACTATTGACTTCTCTAACATTTGATTATTCTTTCCACCCTCCCTCTCTCCCTCTCCTTTTTTCTCTTTCTTTCTCCTCTCCTCCTCTGCCCTCCTACCCCACCCTTCCCCACTCCCTGCTCCTCCTCCTTTTTTTTTTTTTTTTCTTGTTTTCTCTCCATTAATGACATGGGCAGATTCTTGAGGGTGAAAAGAAATAAATTCAGATGACTAACTTTTTATTTTAAACATAAGGCAATTTATTCTAAAAAAACTTAGCAATAGAATGTATTATGTCTATACTTTTAATATTGTTCTACAAAGATAGTAATTATGGACTTGTGTATTTAGAGAAGTTGTACCAAGTAGAAAGTGTTGGACTTCTTAGATACTGGGCAAAGTGAATAACTAGAATAATAAATGACAATGATCAACTGGATTTCCTTAGATTTCTTACTTTATTCTCTTTTGTTCTTTTTCTTTATTATCTGGAGTTTCCACATTACTATTTCTTCTATTGTTTTTACTCAGCCACACTTACTAGACATTGCTCTCCTACTGATTTTGTGAATTCCACATGTATGGTTTTGAATTCCTTTTTGAGGGAGGCATAAGTACAGCATTTTCATGTTCAAGTGCATTTTCCATGTTCAGGATGACCCGCATACACTGTATTTAATGTGACAGAGTTATAATGTGATAGGGGTATTTAATATGGTATGACAAAAGGATCATCGAACATGGGATGAGGAACCCTGGATATCAGGGTTTAATCTGGCTCATATATAATCCTATGAATTTGGGCAAGTTATTATAACTCTCAGAAACTCATATTAATGATTTATAAAATGGGGCTTAGAAATCCTCATTGGCTTTTATATGAAAGAGCTCCAGAAACCTTAAAAGTGTATCAAATGTACAACATTAATTAAACCTGAAATAATTTTATGTGAATATTGCTTTTACTAAATGAATGAACTTTCTACCTTGTGCCATAATTCATAAGAAATAGTCATTAAATGTTTAGAAAATGCGTTTGACAAAACTTTCTTTTGATAGGTATCTATTATTTAAATTTGAAAGTGCTTCCTGTAAGAGTGCTTGAGTAATTTAAGGGATTTTCCTTTCATATAGTGTGACGGATCTATAAATTGCATTGATCTGCAGGAGTCCTATGTATTTTATAAGCCATTAGATCAGACAGAGCATAAATATAAATCTTGAGAGTATTTTAAAGAGAAACACAAAAAATCTCTTTCATATGTTTACTACTATACCTAGGATTATTTAGTTGATTAATTAGGTCTTCACGATATGGGCTTATTTTATTTATATGCTCTACTTTCGAAATAGTATCTGTGGTGGATTTTTTTCTCTTATGCAGATCAAATCATGTGTATAAAATAGTGGCGCAGTGAGGAAAAGCAACAATATTTCAGCTCAATGGTTTTCAATTAATCAGCCCAGGAGGAGGTGATATGAATTGGAAATTCATAGGTTCAAAGAATATCTGACGAGCTTTGACAGAAGGCCTATTATCTCCTAAATATTTTTAGCACCTAACTCAGATACCGTGAAAGCAATTACTTATCATCTAAATCAAATATCATGGACTTTATTAACAACAAGTAGAATAAATTTTTATAATACTTTAACATTTCATAATCTTTTTGCTATATAATTTATTATACAGGTGACAGCACAACTTCAAGATAGTTAGATATTATTGATTTAAACTCTGAAGTCCAATAGCAGCCTTAGTCCAGCAATTATTTTACTCAACCCAAGTTTTATTAAGTGTAATATCATCTCCTACTAACCATCACTTGCATTTTTAATTGCCCTCTTATCAGCTGGTCAAAAGGGCTCAAACATTTCCTAGAACCTAATACACCAAACCAAACCACAGAAGAGATATTTATAAGTCACACATGGTAAGATGTCTCTCAAACATCTTATAACAAATTTTCCAAAAGCCCTAAAGTCAAAATAGGGGGTTAAAATAGTTCTTATTCTCCAAAGGAATAGCAAGACTTAAGGAATACCTAAATGTGATAAGAACTTGGTGGAAATGCTTTTGTGTTCCCTACGAACTCTCTCTCCAATAATAGACCTGTAAGTGACCCGTTTATGATTATTTTATTTTTTCATTTTTTAATGAAAAATGCATACACTTTCATTAAAAGTGCATACACTTTCAGGTAATTTTATTGTTCCTAAAAAGATTGGCATACAGTGTTAGTCCAAGGTGAGGCAGGGTAGGTCAAAGCTTCCTACCTGGAGGAAGCCTCAGCCTCACTGTCTCATGGAGAGAAGAGTAGAATCTTAGCTCATTGTCTGTGTTCCACAAAATACCATGCCACCCTCTTCCTTCTATACATCTGAAACCCCAACCACTGGACCGCCAGGGAAGTCTTCGTATTTTGACTTTTTATGTGATAATTCTGTGTACTTATGATTCTTATCACTTATCACCGGTTGTGCCCAACTGTTTCACTGGTAATTTCACCAACCCATTATTCAAATTTATTCTAAGTATAAGAGAACACTTATGTCAGAATAATCAAATGCTTTGAATTTAGGCTTTAACTGATTTCATCAATGGTCTGGTAACTGTCTTAAGGAGTCTCAGTCCATTGCATATTGAACACGGTAAAATGGTCTTATCTGGGTATTTCGATCTGCTAAGGTAAGAATGTCAGTATACAGTATGGTAAAAATACTATGAAATTATAACTGGAAATGTCCATCAGCTCAGAATTTATACTGATTCCTTGTGAAAGGATTACAGAAAGAGCTTTTGGAGTCAAGATTCCAAAGTTTGATTTCAACTTGACCATTTCTTAATAATGTATCCTTGGATAAGTGACAATTTTAAGCTTCATTTTCCTCATCTAAAGAGAGGATGTATAATAATACAACTACAAAGGAGTGTTATCATGATCTATGTAACACACTTTGCATAGTGTCCAGCACACAGCAAATGTCCAATAAACATTTGTTTCCATTTCATAATTTCCTGTCTTAAAATCCTAAAAAACACCCCTCTGTATATCTGATAGAAAACATTATGAAAACAATCAGACAGTACTGTGATGTGGACCTAAAATCTCAGTAATCAGGGAAAAGGAACTTTACAGGAAATAATTGCATCATTTATGCAAGGTTTCTGTATAAAGATGAAATATTCATTGGAGTTTTGAAACAAGGAGCACATTCCTCAGAAAAAAAATGAACACTGACCGTATACTCAGTGGTGCATACCTCCAGCATGCTGAGAATTTATGTTATACAAATACCTTCAATCTACCTAGCTGCATTTTGGCATTTGAATGTTTGGGAGATTGTAAAAATAATGGAAGAAAGAGAATGGAAAATACCTTAAATACCTTTTTGGTGACTGAGAAAAGACATACATATTTATTTACCATTGACTTTCTGATAGAAACACTGGGCATTAGAGACATTAAGCTTTAAAAAAAAAAAGCTTCTAAACTGGTAAACACACATACACGAACACACACAAACTCACACAGATATAGCACAGAAAAGTACTTCTTACCACTTTATACATACCTTCCATGACCATATAAGTACATTAATTTAGAATAACCTGAAGTCATGATTTTAATCCTGAAAACTGGCACTGGTTTCAGTGTGTTCTTTAAAATTATGTAATTAAGACTTAATCATTATCAGACATGGAATATACAATGTTGTATGTAACTTCTCTAATCATAATATTGGGTTGGCCAAAGAGTAACATCTTACGGAAAAACCCGAACGAACTTTTTGGCCAACCCGATATACTGGAAATGTATATCACAAGGCAGTTTTGGCCTTATTTGAAGTATTGAGAGATGACACCTGATGCCGAAAGCTTGGCCTCTGTGCACCAGTGCTGAACTGAATCTTGGAGACAGTTTTGGGTGAAGTAGAGAAGAATAGCTTTATTGCTTTGCCAGGCAAAGGGGGCCACAGGGGGCTCCTGCCCTTGCAAACTGTGTGTCCCAGCCCAGGAGGATTTGATGAGGAGTTTTATAGCAATGGTTCAAGGGTGGGGTTGCTGATAAGATTAGGGTGTGTACAGGGTCTGCACTCCTTTAATCTGGCCTCGGGTGGTCTCCAGATAAGCTTCTCTGGTTCTCCAGGCTATCAAACCATGACCTTCTCTCTGGAATGAGAATTGCTTCATCTTCTATTTATTGGGGGTTTTAGTTCTATAAAGAGCTCAAAAGATACTGTTCTGTGTCTGCCTTGAGGAGGAACCAGGACCCTGCCCCAAGGCTGCACTATTGTTTCTTGGCTGCTCCCCTTGTCTCTGCATCCCCTCCCTTCCCTGAGTAGCAACTGTTTGAATCTGCCCTTTGGAACTCAGGGAAGGTCAGGGAGGCTGAACAGAAAGGTTCCTGCACCCAGGAGCCCCACAGGGTCCTGCTTGGTTTCAAACCTTCCAGGGATATCCCGCACCCTGCGTGTGTGAGTATGAAGCATGTGGTAGAGACAGTTTGCTGTGTCCAAGGATCTCACAAGTTTGATTAGGAGCAATGTCACTTTCATCTCTTTGCTACCCAAAACAATTTGTTTTTCTATTATACTCTGAGATCTAAAGCTCATCATGCTATTCTTGGTTATTTTTGATGAGATCTCTGAAGAGATACATTTTAAATATAAACTCACTTAACATAGCTGGCAGCAGGGACATCCTACTGTATGACAATCAGGTGTGTTGAAGGAAGATTCTCTGATTCTCCAAGGAGATATTAGATACTCAACTTATTTCTTAGACCTATTTTAACTTCACTTTAAAGACCCTGGAAATATTTGATGATTTCTTATTGTTTGCAAAGGGATGAAGCCTAGTTTAGATAACCAGGCTAACTTAGTCTTTAAAAAATTTCACTGGAGATAAAAATATCTTATGTTGTTCCAAAATCTACAAATTATGCATTTGTACACGTGTTACAGGTACAGATTCAACCATAGTATGAATCAGTTTCTGAATATACAACAGAATAATATTATTAAGCAGTATAAGAAGAAAATTACAGATGGCTTTGTTAGTTTGGTATGTAAAAAGTAATATAAACCTCTTAGAAGTGCAAAAAGTGCCTTTCAAAGAAAATGGAAAGAGCAAAATAAAATTAAAGTTTTACTGAAGTTCAAAGTCATGAGAATCCCCAAGTTCTTGTATCTATGCTCATTTTTCCTGATTTATAATGCCGCTTTCCAGATCAAAATCTGCTATTATTATATTTTAATTTTTTCTTTTATTGTAGAGTGTTAGTTTAATACACACAAGTTTAATGCACACACACACACGCACATGTTATTCTTTGTAATTCTATGAGTGTATATACACCCATAGAATTACAAATATATGGGGCTATCACATATGAGATAACAGTGCTAATTTTAGTACAAGGCATAGGAGTTAACCTTGTTCTTTATTGGATGAGAGTGATGTTCTTTTTACCATTTTCTTTTCTAAAAAGGAAGAGGGAGAAAAGATGATAAAGTTTTTAAGTCTGAAACTGTATGTGTTATGAGATACTACCCTACTTGCAACCTAACAAGTCAGCCTGACACTCTCTCTCTCTCACACACACACACCCCTCTAGATCAGAGAAAAGCCCTCTTATTAACAGAGAAGGTTGAGGCAGTCCCCCAAGCCCCAAATCCAAATCCCCACAATGTGGTTTGATGACTGCCAGATGACCCCTGCACGCACAGAGGGGTCTGCACCAGAGGAGAGGGGCTCTGGAATTGTGAAACTCAGAGTTCTCCTAGAAGCTGCTGGCACACATGTCCATCCTCCGCTCTGAAGATAGAGAAATCTTGTTTTTTCACTCTGGACTGTAAACAAACACTCCCTTGGGGAAGGAGAGGAAGTTTTCCACCCTGAAATGTAAGCGATTGGCACCAGGGGGATTAGAAAGATGTCTCTAACCTCGATTACCTTTTGAATAGGAGCAAATGGCTCTGGGGAAATTCACTGTCTTTAACTTCAAAGACATGCTGTGGTTTAATCATCCTTGTACCAGTGTTCTTTGCTCAGAAAGCCCTGAACTTGCAAGAACAAAATTGCTCATCTCCTGACAAAATTCCTAGCAGGAGGACATATTAGTGCGGTGGACTAATAATTCAATTGGCATTACATTTTCAATGATTATTTTGAACTTGATAAATTTATATTATTAATATTTCAGAAATATGGAATCTCTAATTAAAATGAAATGAAGTAAATGTCAACAATACGCTTAAAGTATTTGCATCCCATTTGACTGGAAATGGATGAATGTTTCCAATTTACAACTTTTTTCAAGCACAAAATTGAGAAAAAACACGAATATAAAAATTAGAAAATTAGGCAAAGGGTATGAAAATGAATTTTAGAATAAGAAGTGTAAATGTCCTTTAAAAATGAGATATATGCAAACTTACTAGTAGACTGAAAGTGCAAAATAAAACAAAAGTATAACACCTTTTACCCAAATAATATATTTGACAAAAATTTAAGCTACTGACAATATCGGTATTAATGAAAATATTAGGGAAAAGGTACTTTTATACACTGCCAGTGGGAATGGGATATATTTCAAACTTTTTGGAATATATCCACAATTATCTATTAAACTTTGTATAAAACACTCCACAAAAATTTATGGTTTTTTTTGTTCCATAGTTTAAAGTTGTTCAGAGTAGCTGACAAAGACTGTGTCCCTGTCTCCTTGCTAGTATAGGGCAGACTCCTGTGCAAAAGCCAACTCCCCCCTTCTCCACCACCAATCAGTGGGCAAGAGCTCTTATAGACAGAGCAGGGGGCTACATGCAGAAACAGCACAGTCAGCTCTGACAGTCTTCTTGAAATTGGTCGTGCAGTGGTCTGATCAGTGTCATCTTGACTGTTTTAAGTACAGTTAACCTTCAGTTCCAGGGTTAGCTTGTTCCCATCTCCTTGAGGCCACTTCTCGGAATTGTGGCAGCTTATGTCATGGCGACATAAGTCTGGTCATCATGTAGTTAACTTCTTCCACGTGGTGTGGGTTTCAGTATCTACAAGACAGCCCATAGGATATGGCTCAGAATATTATCTATAGCCCTTGAGAAGGAACTAAAGGTCCTTGACTTTGCTTACTGACTAAACTATTATTGCTTTCCTTTGTTTCTGCGTTTTCTCACTTCTCTGATTAAACTTATTCTTTGGCTAAAGTTTTTTACAACAAAAGGCAGGTGGAGGACATGGGGCGGTGGGGGGAAGGACCATAGGGTCCTGCTCTGTTTCAGAGGTGTTCATATGACTGAGGTCTAGCTCTGGAAGGATGTGTGTATTGAGGGGGAAGAAAACTTTCCTCTACCCTTCTAGGTTCTTCTGGCTGGTTTAAGAATTAAATTGACATGAGACAGATTAACAGAGAAAATCAAATTTAATTTTAAACCCCACATACATGAGAAGGTCAGAGACCCCAAATACATGAAAAGTTCAAAGAGAGAATGGTAAAATAAGGTGTATATACCATCCTGAGCTAAGAAATGGGATAGGCCCCTGGGGCTTCCAAGGCCAGGAGGGTCATTCATAGGACAATAAGAAGAGAAGATGCTTAGTAATTAGGTATTTGCCCTGCCAGATAGATGGGGCTACTTAGATAAATTTATCTCTGGCAATAACTGTTTTCTGGCAAAAATCCCCAATTTAAAATAGTCTAGGTAGTTAAGCGAAGGGCAGTAGTTTCACTTGAACCTGCAGGATCATGATTGCCTTTAGCTCAAAATAATCCTCATGCAAAAGTGACACATTTTGGGGAGGCCCGTTCTGAACCCCTATATATGCTACTTCAGGCCTAAATTGTAAATAGCTATCTCCTACAGGTGATCACCAGTGCCCTTTCACCTTCTGGTTAGTTTGTAATAGAAGATATTCCCAGGGAAACTGGAATACATTTGTAGAAAATGGCTGAAATTTAGTCACCCTGGGTCCCTGAGGGAGGAGGTTGCCCTCTGTTTTGTTCACCAACCCACTACCATTAAATGAATGAGAAATTAACAATTGGTTTAAGCCACTAACGTGTTGTAGCTCAGTTCTTATAGCAACTTATTATAGCTTTACCCTAACTAATCAATCTTAAAAATCAAACAAACAGAACGGAACAAACAAAACAATTATATAAACGTGTCAAAAGGAATGTGATAGCATTGTAGTGGCAAAACTCTGGACATAAGATCATATCTTCAAATAAATTATATAATAACATTGTCATAGATTATTAAATCTAATGAGATAAATGATTTGGAAAATAGACATGCTATATTTTTAATTAAAAAGGGAATATGTATGTATAGATATTGGTATGTGTTTATATGAACAAGATGAATTATTAATAATGACTACCTGAAGGTATAGCAGGGGAATAATTGACTTGATACACTGAACATTTTGTTAAAAATCGATAACAAAAAAGCAACTTTTTAATGGTTCATCAATATTTGTGTTCTTTCATTCTCCTATTAATTTTTGTGGGACTTTAATTTTCTGCAATGCATTCTCTTATATGTATACAGCCGTGGAAGAGACAGGTTGAACAAAACGAGAAATGTGAACATGTTTTGTTTCTATTCATGTATATATTGGTTTTAAGTAATTTTGCTAGATCTTCTTTTTAGCAGAATTATAAATTTTCTGATTAAATATTGTTTAAACTCTAACAGCATCTTAATAGGAAATCATGTAGGATTGGAGCCCAAAGTATACAGTTTAAGCTTTTGTAGATGAAGAAGACAACACATCTGGATACTGGGGCTTTTCTTTGATTAAAGAAAGATGATTAAATTATAATAAAAATACCTTCTATTCATTGCATGAGTTGCATGTGTCAGTAAAATTGCAATTTCATAGTTAGCTGAACATAATATAATATATAATAAGCTATGTTACAAATAGTGGAATTCTAAATTAATACTTTTATGTATGCCTTGTAGCACTGAGAAGTCCATTTATTTCCATAAACTAAAGTCAGCCATTAAAAAAGTAGGGCTACATTTAACTAGTTTTACAGTATGTATTTGTTCATTTTAATAGACAGCAAAGTGATATTTTGAATTAAAATACACAAATGGTATCTTCCCTCTTCAAATGCAAATCTTGTGTTTTCCTCTTATTTTCCTGCATATATCTTGGTTTCCCAATTGCTATACCTACATGAAGTAGCAACTTAGGATGGGGTTCCTTTGTTGTGGCTGTTGCTGTTAAATTCTTTGAAGGTCTTAAGTTGAATTGTAAATTGTAAAACAAAATTTTCCAAGAAAGCACTTCAGAAATAAGATTGTGATTGTAGTTTGAATATTTTATATTCATAGTCTCTTTTTCTGTTTTTCTTTTGTCAGTATGTGCCACTCCTTAGATATATCTGTTTTCTACAGAGACTGTACTTGTGTATCTGATGGATTAGGTTATACCCCCTATAACTTGATATATGCAAGAGGCTAATTTGCTGAAAAGTACGCATCACACGTCTTGGCCTAAATTCCTTATCTTTTTTGATAAAACCACCCCTTAAGCATAAGTCATCACTTTACAGCAAATAAGCATTAAAAAGCATATGTTTTACCTTTGAAGGTTACAGGAACAAACAGCACACACACTATGATCATCAAATGAGACACAGAGTTAATATACTTTGAAGAGTTTAAGGAAGTTGTGTTTCTCTCCCCATGAGAGAGGCCATCACAGTGTGAAAAAATCAATAACCAAGGTAATGAAATTAAACAAATGGTAGTTTGAAGAAACATTAAAGATGAACTTTGCCCTTTTCACAATTTTTTTACTAACAGACAGTTTTGATATTTTAAAAATGTTTTAATATTATTAGCTGGCACTTTGAATTTTATCATGTGGTGCTACTTGACATAGACTTTTCAGTTTAATATTCACTAATGTCATTTCGATAAGTTCCCTTTATTATTGAAGGAAAAAAAATCAAGATTAAATAACTTGCTAGAATATATATATATATCTAGAAAGTCTTAAGTCTGGACTTCAACTAAGATTTGCTTGATTTCAAAACTAGAGTCTCTAAACCATACTGTCTGCTGGCAGTGGAACTGATAAACTCTTCAGTAGTAATAAGTGACCTCCTTAGGTCTAATTTTCTTTGAAAAATAATTTCTGAAACATAAAGATTATTAATGTAGCATCTCAAAATATTAATAATGTGATATTTGGTTGGCATTTCTAAATATTTTTCTTTGCGGAATCAGTGATAGTTATAGCCCAAATCATTTGAAAAAACTTGTTTGATTTTAAATTGTATCTCTTCATTATTGTGCTTTCAGATAAACTAAATAAAAACTTACACTTTAATTATGGAAAGGCTTTTATTTAATCATGTTTACATTAGTTTTATTGCATAAGTTTTCAATAAATCAACTGGCAAGTTAGAGTGCAATTAGAATTCTGTTATTACCTTACTGTAATGTAGCTATAATAAAAAACTCCTATAAATTGTATTTTAATTGATTAAAAGTTTTTCTTTTCATCAAAGATGTGTTATCTAGGACAAAATTTAAATAAATCAAGACTGACAATATGTTTAGTGATTAATGAAACCAGTAATTTTTAAGGAAAACTGCCTAGTACTGGGTAGTTTTTTTTTTTTTTTCCAATTAATAAAATCCAGAAATATAAAAGTAGGGCAAAGACATGACTACTAATACTGGCCTGTAAATCTGTATTTTTTTTTACAGCTTTATTGAAGTATAATTGACATTAAATAAACTGCACATGATTAAAGTATACTATTTGGTAAGTTCTGACATACGTATACAGTCCCAAAGCTATAACCTCATCAAGGAAATGAGTACATTCATCACCTCTAAAAGTTCCCTCCTGACCCTTTGTAATTTCTCCCTCCTGACTCTCCCTGTCCCAGGCAAACTTATCAAATTTCTGTCACTATACATTAGTTTTCATTTCTTAGACTTTATATAATGAAACTATATACTATGTAATTGGATTTTATCTTTTTCTTTTTGGTGGGGTGGAAGTCTGGCTTCCTTCACTCAGCGTAATTCTTTTTAGCTCAGTCCGTGTTGTATGTATCAGCAGTACATTCCTTTTGTTACTATATCTCATTAAAAGAAGTTACCACAATTTTTTTAATGCTTTCACCTATTGATGGACATTGGGGTTGTTTCTAGGTTTTGGTTATTGCAAATACTGCTGATATTAAAACTTGTTTACAAGTTTTTGTGTAGATGTATGTTTTTATTTATCGTTTATAAATAGTAGGAGACTATCTGGATCCTATGACTGATATATCTTTAACTTTTTTAAGAAATTGCCAAACTCTTTTTCTCCAAAGTAGTTGTACCATTTTACATTCACCTATAGTATATGAACGTTACAGTTGCTCCACATCCCTGCCAACAGTTAGTATTATTTTAATTTTAGCTATTCTAATTGATTTATCATAGAATTTCACTGTGGTCTTAATTTGCATTTTCTACTTTCTAAATAACTGATGTCGAGAACTTATTCATGTGATATTTTGCTATCCAAATGTTTCCTTTGTTGTTGTTCAAATGTTTTCCAATTTTTTAAAATTTTATTTATTTATTTATTTATTTATTTATTTATTTATTTATGGCTGTGTTGGGTCTTCGTTTCTGTGCGAGGGCTTTCTCTAATTGCGGCGAGCGGGGGCCACGCTTCATCGCGGTGCACTGGCCTCTCACTCTCGCGGCCTCTCTTGTTGTGGAGTACAGGCTCCAGACGCGCAGGCTCAGTAGTTGTGTCTCACGGGCCTAGTTGCTCCGCGGCATGTGGGATCTTCCCAGACCAGGGCTCGAACCCCGTGTCCCCTGCATTAGCAGGCAGATTCTCAACCACTGCGCCACCAGGGAAGCCCCTCCAATTTTTGAAGTTGGTTATTTGTTTTCTTTGTGGGAGAACATATATGTAAATGTAATGTAAATATATATATACATAATGTATGTTTACAAAATTGTATATATTTTATAAACAAATATTTATTAAAATATATCTATCTCTATATATTAGGTGTAACCTGTGGATCACCTTTCCATTTAACAGTGCTTTTTGAAGAACAGAGGTTTTTAATTTGAGGAAGTTCAATTTATTACTTTCTTTTTTTACTTTTAAAACTTTTATTTTGTACTAAGAAATCTTTGCCAAACCAAAGACCACTAAGATTTTTTTCGTATTTTCCATCCAGATATTTTATAGTTTTAGCTGTTTAGGTCTATGATCATTTCATGTGAATTTTTCTGTATGGTGTGTGCTAAGTGATGAGGTTTATTTATTTATTTTTACATATTGCTACCCACTTTTCCTGCACTATTTGATGAAAAGATTATCATTTATGAGAATGAATTGACCGTATTGGTGGGGATCTACTTTTGCACTCTCTTCTCTGTTCCACTGATCAATTTGTCTGCCTTAACAATATCACGCTGTCTTAATTACCTGGAAATCATGTATTGTAAGTCCTCCAACATTATTCTCTTTCAAGGTTGATGTAATGATGAATCTATATTGTGACTGATTGGGAACTGACAAATTAAAAATACTTATTCTTCCAATTCATAAGCAAAATATACCTACCTTTTTGTTTAGGTATTCTTGTATTTCTATTAGCCATGTTTTGTAGTTTAGTATGCAAAATTTGTGCATCATTTGTCAAATTTTCCCTAAGTATTTCATATTTTAATACCATTATAAATGGTATTTTAAAATAGACATGAACCTCTATGTACCTATTTATTCTAGAAGTGCAAATAAATATTTATATATATACAATTATAACAAGAGAGTACTACATTTCATTTAGAAGAGAACAGATACATAGAAAAAGGATATTTAAGGACAAAAAGAAGTTGAGCATTTTAATATCTTCTCATAAATATAAAAATCTTATCAAAAATTTGTCCAGAAATAAAAAAATTAATATGTCAAAATTAGGAATTTACAAGTAACTATTTTTTATCCAGTATCATATATGATTTTATTATACTAAATATTAAAATGTAGTTTAGCAAAAATAAGAACACTGGATTCTATTTTTAGCAGTAAACTTTTCCTATATATGCCCACTTTATAGTAAATATTTTTGTCAACCTCTTGGCCCCATAGGGATTTTACTTTGTGACACTTGGTCTACATGGTAACCACTTAGAGAAAAGAAGTTCACATGCAGACATTTTGAGTGAGTTAGAAAAGTATGTCCAGATAGAAAGAGAGCCAATGAGAAAACCACCACATCAAAAGCAGTAGAAAAGTAAAGGGCAACAGTCACTTTTGGACAGATATTCAATTTACTGTATGCCCAAATTGGAAGAACAATAAAGAGAAAGAAGAGCATTTGCCTACGAAAGATTTTCAGGTTTGTACAGAGAGATCTTCTGAAAATCATGTCTCAGCTCCATGATATCTTTTCAAGCAAATTCCATTCTAGTTCTCAAAAGAACAGAAAAGTAAACTGGAGTAAAGTTTACAAATTTTAAATCTAATGACAAGCAATTGACTACTGCCTAGAAATTTTAGTGCGGAATATGTGTTCTAAAATTGAGGTTAGTCACTAAGTTTCAGGTCATTGAGGGAAAAAAAAAAAAAAAAATATATATATATATATATATATGTAGTTTGTTTACCAGGATAACATAAAAAAGTAGCATGAAAGCTTTGTAGAGAAAACAAAAATATAATTGACAACAGCAAAACCATGTGTAGGATTGTCTGTTCCATTAGGTTCAGGAAATTGGCAATATCTGTACAAATGATTGTGGTTAACAACCAATAGGGCAGAAAATGATCAGGAGCAGTTTAAGTATATTTTAAAATGGCTTACAGAGTATCAAATGGATAAAAAATATTTCTTGGTTGTTTAAAATGACAGGTCAGAAACTCAGTGTGATTCTAACAATGGACTTGTCTATGAAAATAACTGTTTCCTATTTTATAGAAAAATTAAAACAATTCACAAAATTAGGATGGATTAGAAAAGGAAAATAAATAGTATCCCATGAGATAATGGCAAATTTATATAAAGCATCCAGGCTAAAAATACAAGCCATGTAGTCTAAGACCTTAATTTAATTCTCAGCCTCTTTTCCTATCACATCATTTTCCCCTCAAATTAACAAAATATTTCTAACTACATAACAAGGAAAAATTAGAGTTCAGAATTTAATTTATACTTCTGCAGTTTATTAAGATTACTACAATATATACAGTTAGACCGGCCATCTGAAAACAAATACGTAGGGGTGTGTGTGTGTGTGTGTGTGTGTGTGAGAGAGAGAGAGACCTTCATCAAAGACTTTTTTTTTTAACATCTTTATTGGAGCATAATTGCTTTACAGTGGTGTGTTAGTTTCTGCTTTATAACAAACTGAATCAGTTATACATATACATATATTCCCATACAAAGACTTGTTTTTTAAATGGAAAAGTTGCCGTATTGAAATAAAAATGAAGCTTTTACAGTAACTGTGTAGTGAGGAAAAGGGGGAAAAGGATACCCACTTGGCGAAAATATCATATAAATAAATTCTATTGGTTAATGTTGTAACAAGTTTATAACCAGATCACATCTGCCATCCAATTTTGTGGATGGTTAATGCACTAACCCCAAATAAAGTCCAAATTCAAGCTCCCTAACTGTATTACTTCATCTTTCATTAACCCATATGATTATTATAATGCTGACCAAGTAAGTGCAAACCAGGCTACCTACAGCAGCACCTGCATTTACATTTGCTAGGTAGAGATTTCAAAAATGGTGTACTAATCCTGCCAAGAGTATTAGAACAACAATGAACTATTATCTCATATCACTAGCACACCCTCAGACTTAATAATTGCAGTAGAAAGTGTTACTATGGTGTGTGTGTGTGTGTGTGTGTGTTTCAAGGTATGTGTATTTAAATAATCACAAGTGCATTCAGCAGATGCAAGGCAGGTATTTCTAGCCCTCTTCTTTTTCTTTTCTTTCTTTTTTTTCTTACAGACTAAACTGAGAAACCAGAATAGCAATATAGAGCAAACACAAACAAAGAAAGCAACAAAGCACAGTTTCAATGTTATTTAAAACATGTTATTTAAAACATATCTCTTAAATATCATTGAGGCCAATAATCTCATAAAAGAGTGAAAGAAATACAAACTTTGCACACATGATTTGTTTATCAAACTTAAAAATGATATCAGGGAAATATAAGATTCAGGATAAACTAAAAGGCTCTGTTGAAAATTTTAAAAATCACTATAGAGAAAGTAGTTTGGACCTACAAGGAAGACTCACCAACTGGGTTTATATGCTGGAAAGAAGCAATGACTCAGGAAATGACATAAACCTGTGCTTGAACTGAGCCTTCTTTGAACATCTTTATTACCTAAAAGGGTTTCCTTTATAAAATCCAAAGAGCAGCCAGGTGAGCAATTAGTTTTGGAACTGTATTGGCACCCACTGCAAAAACCCAGGATCACAGAAGAGATATTTTCTTAAGAATAGGAAGGAGTTAAGCCCTGACGATCTGAAGATAGGTAAGTTAGGTGCACATAATTCACGAGTGGAGCAGTGATCTAAGAGCATGTGGAAGAAGCTGTGGTGGGAGGATAAACCTCCTCTGAGTGTCAAGATCCTGATGGTCTGTAAGCCCATGTGGTCTACTGATCGAGAATATTAGCAGCGTGATCCTGGGTGCAGGTGAGATCAGGTGCATCTGTAGAGACAGGAGAGCAAGATGGTCAAGAGCAACCCTGAGAGTGGCAACTTGAGGAAAGAGAAGTACAGCTGAAGGTGAGGGTAAGATTGTTTTCTGTGAGACCGTGCTCACCAGTTCTGCTCTATCCTCCAGGGCTTTCAGAAAAACAAGGTAGAGAGAAGCCTGAAGTTGTATATAGACCTAGGCTGACTGTATAATTTACTATCTGTTCTGGCACAAATTCCATAGTGAAAGATGGCGCTAATAATAACTCACCTGGACACTGGATCCCTCCTGAGCCAATTGTAGTGTGTAAGCTATCTATATAAATTTTATTGGACTACAGTTGATTTACAGTGTTGTGTTGGTTTCAGGTGTACAGAAAAGTGATTCAGTTATACGTATACATATATTCATTCTTTTTCAGATTTCTTTACCCATATAGGTTATTACAGAGAGTTGAGTAGAGTTCCCTGAGCTATACAGTAGGTCCTTACTGGTTATCTATTTTATATATAGTGCACGTAGGTTATATTGATGGCAAGAAGGGAATCTGTCGGTGTAGCTGACTTAGTTTCAATTTGTTAGAGTGACTGATAAATTTAATATTCTTAACATAATGAGCCTATGGGATATTTGAACATAAATATAACTAGGGAAATGAAGTTGTTACTTATAGTAATGACGACAAGGAACATAATATATGACTACAATAAATATTTTAAGATCTCTGAACAGAGAAAGCAAAAACTTCTAGAAAGTATTTGTTTTATGAAGATTTGCACAACTTTCTAATTTTTATTTTATTATTTTTTAAAGCAGTAAGTCTTGCCTGGTGGAGTTAGGAGGGTCAGTATCATGCCTAGGTTGTGGGAGGTGAGTAGTAAGTAGCATTCAGTACACATTGCCTCAAATATTTTTATTTATTTAAGTGGGCTGTTACAGCCAAACTACTTTTTGTGTGTTGGGGTGGTATAATCACTCACTGTGTTATATGGGGAAAAATGGAAATTGCTGCTTTAAGATGGAACAAGCTGAGTCTCCAGAGTGTTTATAAGCTAGACTACTGCCAGGCAGTTTAATTGCTAAATGTTGTTATTAATTAAAATCAATTAAATCAATCATTTAATTAAAATCAATTATCTTTTATTAAGTTTAGAGGCAGTTTAGAGGAAATATAAAAACAACATAGCACACTAAATAATAGCAGTGAAAATTTTGAATCATTATTAAGAATCATCAAGAATCATCAATTTTGATAATAATACACATGACTTTATGACAGAACACTAGGTTTTCTCAGCCATGAAACTAAAACATTGCCAATGAAACCACAAAAACCACAAACCACAAAATTATCTGTAGTGAAAAAATCATCCAAACTACTAGTTCTGATACTCTTGAGAGTACATCAGCTAATGAATGGCTGTTTTGACTGAAGATGAATTATGGTTTCTAGTGCATAATATTAGTTTCAGAAAGTAAGCCATGTATTTCACTTAAGAGAAACATTTCCAAATGTCAAATCAAGTATTGTGAATGTATTTTCTTTCCAAAACTTCTGAATGCCTTTTGTTTCAAAACCAGACTTTTTCTCTCTTTAAACTGCAATTTATGGCTTAACTCTACTTAATTAGCTTAGAACTTGATTGTCTCCATTGAAATGAAAGGAAACAAGCTATTAATTATAGACTGAGACCCAAACTGATGGGGACATCAATACTTTTATTGCAGTTTTCTCAGTAAATCCCAGATCGTAAAGCCTTATGCATGCATTCTGGAAGTGAGACAAGTTTAATGTCCATTAACATGGAGACAACACATTGATTGCCTGCTATGATATTATTAAAATGAGCTGATGAGACAGCCTCAGGAAAAAAAATTCTCAAACAAAGTCAGCATTCCACTGCATCAATTCATCTTATCTTAAATTAGGATATATATAATTTTTGAGCCTTTGTTATTCGTATTAAGGTAATATATTTTGACTTTAAAACCTCAATATTACAGGTTTCAGTACAGGCACTGAATTATTTCAACAGACATTGAAAACTTAGCAATAAATGTCAGTATCTTTCTGATCCATTTTATTAACTATGGATCATTGCCAGTATAATTCCAATCATTTATTTTAAAATGTATTTATTGTGAGACTAATCAATACCAGAAACTCCATTTTGATGAAGGAGCAAAAGGGATAATTGCTGGTATAATTGATTGAGTGAGAGAAGACAGAACCTAGTGCACAAGTGGCAGGTTTCACACATCAGGTAAGAAATGCACTATTCACACATAATATTGGAAGAGAAGGCAGAGTCCATAGGTATGTATAAAAGTATGCGGGTAGATTTGGTGGTGATATCATTGAAATGTTCTCACCTGAAACCTTCTGTTTTTTTGATTAATTAGAAAATAGTTCATGATTTGATACTGTACTATTAAAGTAATGCTTGAAGATGGGGCTTTGAACTTAACACAGATCCAGTCAATACAGTTATGGTTTTGCCTCACATCTGCGTGCGTGCAGGCACAGAATAGAGAGTTTTATCTAGCAAGATTTGGGCTTTTTTCAGAAAAATATTTTTAAAAGGGCCAAAGGGGTTGGTTATACATGAAGGAGTATGATTAGAATGATAGAACATGGTATCAGAGTTTTTGGGGGGAGGGATATGTGACTTATTTTCTGATATCATAATTTAAATGCTTATCTCCATCTTGTCTTCTCTTCCAGTATAAACATTTAAGACTATAATACTTTGAAATACCACCTTTACTGTATCAAATATGAATTGATCAAACTATGTTATAGATTATTTTTTAATTCCCACAAAATCCTTCTTTGATAAATGAATTATTTAGAACTCTATGGTGATGTTTGATAAATTAATTTATTTTTATTTATTGTCATTACATAGTGGTGTAAGAATATATTCTTTGGGGTAACAAGTATCTGATTTGGGGAGAAGCTTTATGTCTTTGTACATTCTCTATGCACATAAGGATATGGATTCTCCAATTTTTAAATTTAAGAATCTATAAATATCAATATTTTCCAAATAACTTATTGATAAATTATGTTGAAATCTCCTGCTATACTATTATATTACTAAATTTTTCCTTTAGTTCTATTTTTTGCTTAATATATTTTGAGGCTACCTTCTTAGATGCATATCAGGTAAGAATTATAAATTTTTCCTGATGAATTGTATCATAATTTGGTAATATTATTTCTAACACTGTTTTTTTAGTTTATAGTTTATACATTCTGATTAATATTGCTCCACAAGATTTATTTGAATTCTACTTGCCTAATACATCTTTTTCACACCTTGAAATTTTCTTTTCTTCACGATCTGTGAACTCACTTATAAGTATTATATTTCTGAAAGTATAATTTTTTAAAAAAACATTCTGAGGAGCTTTGTTTGATACCAGCCTTTGTTTGAAAGGAAACCCTGCTGGGACTTCCCCAGAGGTCCAGTGGTTAAGACTCTGCGTTCCCATGCAGGGAGAGCGGGTTTGATCCCTGGACGGGGAACTAAGATCCCACATGCTGCACGGTGCAGCCAAAAAAATGAAAGAAAGAAAAAAAAAAAAAAGGAAAGCCTGCTTTTAGTGTCTCCTTATTTCATGTTGCTACTGGCTCCGGTTTCTCCTCAATTTGTTAGGGTGTTGGTGGTGAAGGGGGTCCTTGTTGGGTTTTTAAAAGGCTATTTAAATTATTTTAAATTAATTCTTTCTTGTTGCATCGTGATCTAAGATATGTTACTATGGTGTCATACTTACAGTATACTTTATCCAGAATCTACTTTGCTTTGGAGTATGAGGGCATTCTAAATATCTTCTTTTCTACTTCTCATTGTGTGACGCAAGAAATGGTACTTATGCCTGTTTTCTCATCTCTACAATGGATAAAATAAAAATAATACCTACCTTTTAGGGATGCTGTAATTATTTAACAAGTTGCTACATGCAAATTACTTACTTTAAAAGAAATAAATTATGCCTCATTCTGTACCTACTGAATCAGAACTCTAAGAAAAGGAGGGGGTCGTTCTGTGTATGGTATTTTAAAAAGGTCTATTGCTATAGTTATTTCTGTGTCTACTGCTGCTGCACAAATTCACGTAAATGTTGACATGTAAGAAGGTACAGCTCTTCTCCAAGCCATAACTTGTAAAGTATCTGTTGCAACTCTTTAAGAATAGTCCTTTTCTCTGTCTCCTCTCTTATTCCCTAAGATACTGCACTGGCTGTGGGAATAGTTTTTGTAGATTACTTTGGCTTTGGCTGGTGGAGAACAATTTTCAGATGAGTGACTGCAATAGGCTGCCCTGCTGTTCTAAAGAACTTTTCAATGTTGCTAATAGGTTTTTACTGTTAAATACTTCCTAATATCCTAAGTACCTGAGGGGTTTTTCATTTAAATTCTTCACATTTATTTATGCACTGGCTCTAGTAAGCCTGAGTGCTTTGTCTTTATCCTTTTAATGATTAACTTGATATTTAACCTAAGGGATGGAAGCTCTGTGATTTTATGGGAATGATAGAATTAAACTGCCTCCCACAAAATCCCCACAGGTTTAAGAGATAAAAGATACACTTGGAGAATATATCTCAGGAGGATACATTGTTATGTCCTATGGAAAATAGCAGATAGAACCAGACTAATAGGGATTAAGACACCCACCGCCATTGTGATAGATAAGTACCAAAAGCTCATTACAAAAAATAAAATACAGAGAAGATTAAAGAAGTATACTGAAATAATACAAAGCAAGTTGATGAAATTCTAAGTACATTGGCAAAATTAAAGTATTACTTTTTATCATAAGCGTCTATCTCCCTATAATTAAAATTTAACCACCCTGCTAAAGTTAAAGATTAGAATGTTTTTTTATGTTATTTCTCTTTCACTTTTATTATCTGCTTTCATCAGGAATTTAGATATTCTGATTAATCAAATATTTGTTCATGTCATATATTAAATATAAATAAATAACAAGAATAGTCCTTCAACACTAAGAATATGTTGTATATTAATTGACCATTTTTGATGATGTAGAAGAAATTTCTGGATTTTTTTTTTTTTTTTTTTTTTAATTTGTTTATTTATTTATTTTTGGCTGTGTTGGGTCTTAGTTTCTGTGCGAGGGCTTTCTCTAGTTGCGGCGAGCGGGGGCCACTCTTCATCGCGGTGCGCGGGCCTCTCACTATCGTGGCCTCTCTTGTTGCGGAGCACAGGCTCCAGACGCGCAGGCTCAGTAATTGTGGCTCACGGGCCCAGTTGCTCCGCGGCATGTGGGATCTTCCCAGACCAGGGCTCGAACCCGTGTCCCCTGCGTTGGCAGGCAGACTCTCAACCACTGCGCCACCAGGGAAGCCCAAATTTCTGGATTTTTAAGGTTTAAATAGCATTAAATACTATTTTATTATAGTTATAAATATACATTATATGTAGATAGCTTGAAACTATGGGAATATAATATTCAAATAAAGTGCTAAATGAAAAGACAACGTTAAAACATTATTCTATTAAATATAAAGAATCTTAAATTCTTAACAAAATGCATTTGGTCAAAAATTTTGTCTAGTCTTAAAGACAAAGAAACCTATGTTACATTTTGTGCTTCCATTGATATACATTGGTGTAAAATGCTCATTTTAGACAGGTTATCAATCAAGAATATAATCCAGTACATGGAAATTCTCTTTGCAGCAGTGTTTTCTTTCATATGAAAATACTAACACATATATTGCATATACTGGCCCACATAGACAATAATTATGGTGAATTTCACTATATTCATATTAGCCATTAAACTCTGGAGGAGGAGATCTTTCTGAAATAAAATAATGTTGATTAACATACCTTTTAAATGTCAGCTCAGTATATACTTTTGGTATTGGTAATTGTGGAAATGCAAAACCCTGTATTTACTTTATTCATACAGATTTTCCTTGTAAGTATCTAACAGACTATTCAGGATGTGTTCTTACGAATCTCTGGACATCATTTTCTCATATGAATGATGGGGTTAAATCAAGTCTTTCTTTTCTTTCTAGAATATAAAATGTTTGTAATTACCATGAATTGCACAATAATACCCCAGAGATCTAACTTCATTAATACAATTAAGCATTTCTAATATTTTATAATATATTTTTTGGGAGGAGATAATGGTCTGTGAATATTTTCACGTTTCTGCATAATTAAGGCTTACTGCACAAAGTAAATGCATAGAAGATGACTAAAAAGCAAACATGCCTTGGAAGTAAGAGATAGTGAATATCTCTAGAGAGATTTAAATTATTATCTCTAACTTAACTACCTTAGGAGTAATGAAAACCTAGGGACCATCCATCTTTTCTCCAGGAGTTTTGTTTATATTCTAGAGCTAACGTCCCTTTCTCTCTGCAAAGAAGGAAGAGCAGAAGTGACAGTATCTCTAATTAAGCTTTGAATATCATAATTTTGGGATTCCTCTCCTATAGTGTAACCAATGCATATACACAGGAACATCCAGCTTTTATTACATACCCCATGGTGACTGGAGTTCAGGGAACTGGCAGTAAGATGCTCTATGTGTAATAGTCTGTGTTTTGATCCGGAGACCTCGTATCCTGTATCAGGATAAATAGGTAAATACAGATATAAAATCTTAACAATATTGAATAAAAGGTACCTTATAATTTCTTGGCTTACAAATCATGAATTTAATATTCAATTCTACAGAAAATTTTGAGCACCTGTAAGTGGCAGGCACTGTGCTAAATTCTTTCACAAACATTATCTTAATTAATTTGATATCATAATTGTCATGAACCTGTTCTGAGACTCAAGAATATAATTTAAATAATGTGATAAAATGTATACTGATTTACACTATTTAAAAAGAAAATTTGGAAATTGTAAGCATGCTTATCACACTCAAAAACCTTAAGTTTAAAATATATTATTTATATCTGTCTGTACCCACTTTTAAATCCTCTGCCTTCAACTAAGCAACACACCAGAAGTTTCTTTCTCTCTTTTTATCTATAATAAAACCAAAACTCCATAAGCATGCCAGATATTTTACCTAAGAAATGTCATGGGCTCAGAGACTGAACAACCAGCATAGGGAAGAGTGAGCAGGTATGTGAAAAACATACTTGTTAATTTTCAAACTAGCAGACTTCACTGAAATTTAATGTGAATGTGTTATTAGGTTGGAGCCCTAACAATATTCACAGAGTGAAACATACCTTTTGCTGAACTCAGCTTTATTCATGCTGTTTGAAAAATTTAATGCTGCTTGTGTTCCATAAGTTAAGAACATCTTAGTTGCTAGAAATAAACACTTTTAGAGAAAATTAATTTGACTTACTCTCCCCAGTTCTCTGTATTTGAGTAGTTTGGCTGAGCTAAGCTAATGATCAACTTGACGTTTAGAGTGTTACATTTTGCTGGTTTGACCTTTCTTATTTTAAGAGGAAATCTTTGAGTTGCAAGCAGTGGAAACATCACTCAGAGGTCCCATGGTAGTCAGTAGAATGATCATAATAATTTAGATATAAAATTCTTAGGTATTAGGTTTTTTTCTTGACAATTTATCATATTGAAAGTAAAAACTGAAAAACTTAAGAGAACATACAAATGAAAAAAAGCACACATGCCATTAGACATCAAAGCTATGATATAATCATGTGCCATGTAGCTTTTAAAAAATTCTACCATATATTCACTAGAAAAGAGTGGAAGAAGGCTAAAATTATTCTTAGTATTATTAAAAAAATAGTTCTCTTGTTTCTTGTGGACACCCTGAAAAGATCTCAAGAATCTCCAGAGGTTCCTAGACCACAAATTGAGAAGTGTCAATTTAGAGTATAATTATTACTTGTCCATTTTTATTTCTCTACAGTATTTTATTAGATATGTAAATCACCAATTATCTGTTTATTCCACCATGGGTGCACATTTGGCTTGTTGGTTTTTTTTAAGGTTGGGGACTGCTGTTATAAAAGATATCCTCTAAAATCATTGCATTTTCTGTAATGTTGTTTTTGAGAGTTTTTTTTTTTTTTTAACATCGTTATTGGAGTATAATTGCTTTACAGTGGTGTGTTAGTTTCTGCTTTATAACAAAGTGAATCAGCTATACATATACATATATCCCCATATTTCCTCCCTCTTAATTTGTATTCATATGAATAAGTCTACTTTAATGGCATTGTAGTTCCAGATGCATATTTCAAGACGTTTTCTCCAACATACAGCTAGGCATGAAATTGCTGGTCTGTACAATTTTAGTAACAAAATTAACCTTCAACTTTTCAAGGTAAAGGAAAATTGTTTCCTGACAAGGTTGTGTCAATTTCCATTCTCACCAGCAGGATAAGAGATTTCCCATTTCTTCACATCCTTACTGATATTTTCAGTATTTATAATTTTGCTACTAGATTAGGGAAAAATGGTTTCTAATTGCAGTTGCAATTTACCTTTTCCTGATTACTCATGGATTTGAATGTGGATTTTTTGCATATATTTATTATCCATTTGGAATGCTTATTTTGTGAATTAAATTATTTTTATAACTGGTACTTTTTGTACAAAAAAAATTATATATTGTTTGCTCTTAATAGAGCTATGCCCGTTTTCTTTTGGTTAGTGCTTTCATATTATGCCGTATTTCACTTTTACTCTCAACTTTTCTCTGTCCTTAAGAATTAGGGGTGCTTTGTATGAAGAACTCAGTTGGATTAATTTTTTTTTAAATAAACTTCACACTGTTTGTTTTTTAACTGGAGTTTTTGTCTGTCTCTATTTAATGTAAGTAGATATTTGGTGGTCATATCTACCAACTTATTTTTGACTTTTCATTTGTCTCACGTGTTCTATTTTTCTACCTCTGTTTTCTTGCCTCTATTTGAGATCAGATAGCTTTTTCTCCTTCTACTTTTCTTCATTTATCAGTTTGGAATTGTCATAAGATGTTCCTTTTCTAGAGGTTACAACAGAAATTACAGCATGCTTACTTAACATATCATGGTCTAAATTGAGAAATATCTCTTCATGGCCTCCCCCAAACACCAATCCTTTAGAATACTTTACTCTTATATCTCTATAATCTTATAAAATTTTATTTAGGAAAAGAAAATTTAACTTTTTAAATCTAAAAAAAATTATTACTTTTCATACAGTCAGTAGCCATAAGATTTACATATTTACCATACATTTTTTTCTTCATTTCATCTTTTATTTTAGACTTTCTACTTACAATTTCATTTACTTCAGTATTACTGTCCTATACAACATGGCAGACTTTCAACAAATAATTATGACATGCCAAAAAGCAAGGAAAAAAACCCACAGTCTGAAAAGACAAAGCAATTATAACCAGACTCAAGTATTATACAGATGTTAGAAGACTTAAAATTTGAAATAACTAGCTTTAATATATTAAAGACTAAGTTGTAAGGGTTGGCAACATGCAAGATGAGAGAGATAAAATTTTAGCAAAGATGGGAACTATGGGAAAGAATAAATAGAAGTGCTAGATATAAAAACACAATATAAAAAATGAAGGATACTTTCAATATGCTCATCAGTAGATTTTACAAAGCTGAAGAAAGAGTCAGTAAATCTGAAGACAGGCCAACAGAAATTACCCAAATTTAAATGAAAACAGATATAAAGAGTAAAAAAGTAAGAAAAGAACAAATCATCTAAGGGTTGTGGGACACTATAAAATGGTATAACGTTATGAGCAACTGGAATCCCAGGAAGAAAGTAAAGAGAATGAAGCATAATAAATATTAAGGAAAAAAAATGACTGAATATTGGTCAAAATTAGTTGCATACAACAAACCTCAGATCCAAGAATCTAAGAGAACACCAAGCAGAATAAATAGCACAAAACAACCACAAAAACACATCTCACTTAGTCGTATTATATTAAAACTGCAGGAACTAAAAACAAAGAAAAAATTTTCAAGATAGCTGGGATGAGAGAGGAGACACCTTATTTACCAATGAACACTGATACAAATGACAGCAGATTTCTTGTCAGAAACTGTGCAAGCAAGGGAACAATGGATTGCTGAAGGCAAAAACCTCTCAACCTAGAAATTTATATCTGGAGAACATATTCTTCAAAAGTGAAAAAGTAAAGACTTTCTCAGACAAATAAAATTTGAGGGAATTCATTGCCAGCAGACCATCTATCCTACAGGATGTGTTAAAGTTATGTATACAAAAGGATTTTTGTAATGTTAGAAACATGGAACCTACACCGAGAAATGAAGAACATTTGGAATGGAATAAATGAAGCTTTGAAGATTATATATATGTTTGTGTGTGTGCATCCATAAATGTACATATACACATACATTTCTCTCTACATATGTATATATCTGGAATATAAATATATATATTTAAAGTGCTCTTAAAACTGTTTAAGGCAATAAAGATAATTATGCATTGGTATAGGTGTATATATACATATATAACACAATATATATACATACATATATATTAATCTAAAAACTTTTTAGTTAGTAAACATTCATGTTAAATAGAGAAGAGATAATCCCCCTTCCCATGTACCATTTCCTTATAATCTTCAGATGGTTAATGGGCTGGTGAGGAAGAATAAAACAGAGGAGTCCATTCAAGTGCTTGCCCACATAGCATTTAATTTTATTTAGTGTGGATTGTAAGGTCTTTCATGTACTATGAACCTGGAGACTATTCAAGCATGAAGACATTTTAACCTCCTTCTGGAACAGTCTCTTGATTCTTTGCTTGATCATACAATTAATGCACAAAAGTAGATTCTCATTGCAGTACTAAGGAAAATTTGATTTTCCATGTGTGGCTTTGTGATCAAGGTCAGAAAGAAGAAGATTATATAAAAATACTATAAAAGATAATGTTAAATAAAGGGAAGAAATAATCTTTTAGGTAAGACTATTCCACAAATCTGCCTTTAATCAAAGTTACCTGTAAAGGCTTTCCTATGAGATCATGGAAAAGATATTGTAAATGTGAAGTATACTATGTACACACAAGTTTATAACCTAGGTGCAGCCTTCTATCCACTTGTAAAAGCAACCATAAATCATAAACTGTATTTTAAGATAGAATTTAGAAAGAAAATTTACAGTCAGTAGTAGAACAGAATTCCATTTCTCTGGGTAATTTATTCACCATCTTTATAAAATAAAACTTCAGAAAAATTATCCCTGTCAAAGTTTCTTTTTTTTTTCTCCCCACTCTGGTGACTTGCTAACAACTAACATTGTTATTTTCCTTCATCTAATTTAATAAGGAACATTAATCATCCATTAGTTGGTTCTTTAGCTTAATGTTATTTGCTGTAGTCCACAAATAAGAGAGCTATGGCTTGAAGTTGTTAGCAATCGAATTCTATTAGGATATAGCATTTATCTTGTCCCTTCATATTAGTTCAGTTAATTGCATTTGATTTTTTATTATTCTATTTAATGAAAAATATACACTGTTATATGTAGGACCAGCCCTAGGCAAAATAGTGAGGCAAATTAATGTGAGTCTTCAGTTTCTCCCTGTTCATTGCTCTTCTCTCATATTTAGGAAGAATCTCACGTAAAAGTCATTAAATGATTGATTAGAAATGTTGGCTTTTCAAGCATCATTGCAAGTCAACGGCCTGAGAGTTTGGGACAGCTGAACCTTCCATAAGGCTGGTGTCTGATATGTTTGTACATTGACTGACCGCAAATATACCTAAATGAACTGAGTATGCTAACAGTCTGATTCAAGACAAAACCTGATGCACATATAAATGTATGAGAAGGCAAAGATAATGGAAGGAAATCAATGGTTTCTATCATATATTAGGTAGCCAAGTAGATTATATGAGAGAGATTAGTGGCAATACAGTAGAAAATAAACCATGAACAACCCTTCTATGAGAAAATTAAAATCAGTTTCCTGTTTCACAAAAGAATGAATTTTCAAAGGCTAAAAGCAAAGCAAAAGTCGGAGCTCTGGGAGGTAATCAAACATCAAGGCATTTTTTTACCAGAGATTTTCTACTGACTTGGTATCTTAAACAGTTTGGGCTGCTATACCAAACACACGATATTCTGGGTAGCTTAAACAACATTTATTTCTCACAGTTTTGGAGGCTGGGAAGTCCAAGTTTAAGATGCTGGCAGACCCAGTATCTAGAGAGGGGCTGCCTTCTGGCTTGTAGACAGCTGCCTTCTTGCTGTACCCTCACATGGCCGAGAGATAGGTCATCTCTCTAGTGTATCTTCTTATGTGGACACTAATTCCATTCATGAGGGCTCCAACCTCATGACCTAATTACCTCTCCTAGGCCCTGCCTCCAAATACAATTGCATTGTGTTTTAGTTTTTAACATATGAATTTTCAGGGGATACAAACATTCAGTCCATAGTACCTGGGAAACAGTGAAATTCTGTTTTGATGACTACATGAGTTATAGAGGATAAGAAATAAAGTCCAGGGCCTGCACAAGGTGGGAAGTCTAATAGTAGATCCCCACATAAATATGATTTCCTCAAATATAAGATGCTCAGTGTAATTGTGAAGGAGAAATGAGTACAACTTGCAATAGAAAAGTGGCTATCTTAACTTTAATGCTGAGAGAGGAAGCCAAGACATAAGCAAAACATGTATCTCCCTGGAGGATACATGAGGATATGCCTTGCGCCATCCGGTGATCCTTAAAAATTTCAAATTTCATTGAAATTATCTTTTCCACAAATTTTTCCCATTAACTGTAAGAAACAAACACAAATCCTCTTTGGAGGAATGACTTTTCAATCCAGGCTTCAGAGGATTCACAGATGAAATTCAAGGAACATGGACTCACAGTTATGAAGAAAACAACAAATTTCGCAGAAAAAAAGAGACAAAACAGAAATGGATCATAGTACCATAAGCGAGAACCAGCAGGAAAAAAAAACAGTGGATTCTAATGAGTAAGACTTTAGATAGGGTACTTTGAACTTCCCGGAGACAGACTATAAATGATCTACATTATTAGGTTAAAAGAAATAGAAGAAAGCATGTTATCTGACAAACAAAGAGACATATCAGTTAGACTTTGCTACCAAACAAACTACTCTAAAATTTAGTAGCTTAAATGAAAGATTATTTTTTTAACTTGTAGGTAAGCAATTTTGCTTGTTTTCAGTTGGGCAGTGCAGCAGCTGCTTTTGGATGGGTTTGCTCATGTAGCTGCAATCAGATTCCAGTTCATTTGAGGACAAGTTTAATCTGCAGGGGTCCCAGCTTGGAGGGTGTTTTCTGCCTGGTGTGTTCTCTCACTTCTAGCCTAATAGACTGGAGTTATTCACAGGATGGCAGAAGTTTAACAAGTTCTGAAAGAGGGACTTTTGAACTCTCCTCCTATATCATGTTTGCTACTTTCTCACTTGCCAAAGCAGATCAGAAGGCCAGACCAGTTTCAAAACTGGGGAAAAATAGATAACGTTTAATAAGTTCTTTAATGTTCTTTCAAAAAGGAGATGAATATCTGGATGGGTGAACTTTTTCTAGGTGACACTTTCCATTAGAAGGTCAATTCAAACACAGGGAAGTTTTATTTTAATGATTTTTAAATTAACAAATCCCTAACAAATATCTTTTTATTTTGTTTTATTATCCAGAATCCCTATTATTCAGAAACACATCTTATTTTTATTATTATAATCTCATTTCCTTTGTGGTTTTGTCCTGTATTTTGAGCAGTCTCTTTCATTTCATATTTTAGAACACTAATTTTGTTCTCAGCAGAGATGATGAGATTTTATGTTCCTCCATTGAACTTAACATTATTTTTTTTCAAGAAAAGTCTTATTTCTGTTTTATTTTCTTGGGAGTCCTCATTACTTTTCCGTTTGTTTTATTTCAGTGTGGACAACCTGTGCTACTGATTGAGCTGTGTATCTTCCTCACATTGTTCTATTCATTTAGTATGTTTATTTCTTCTTGGGGCACTCATGTAATACAGCCCCTTGTTTGCTGCTTTCCACTGTCCTCAAAAGGGCCATTCTGTTAGGATGTCTCTGGAATCGTTAACTGGCAAGAGGTAAACGATACAGTAAAATCCTATATTTCCATGGCTAGATAGTGAACAAAGTACAAATTCCTTTTTTGATGAGACTTCCTTGCCAAATACTTTTGTTGTCCTTAATTTTTAATAAGTGGTAGACAGGGATGGAAAAAGCCCTCTCCTACCAGTCAGAATGGCCTTCACCCATTCTGTAGGGAATTTGTTGTGGTTGTCACTTTCTTAGGAGCAACTTGTGGTCATGCAGTTAGAGACAGGGAAACCGTTCTCCTTAGGGTACTAAAGAGAGCAACTTGTGCATTCAGGCAGCCGTAGAGTAAGAGGTCTTCTCCTGGCTTCTTCCAGCAAGACAGCCTTTTTCTCTCCAAATGGATTCACCCCAACATCATTAAAGCAAACAAATCTCTCTGTGAGATCTCTCCTTTGTAAAACTCGCAGCCTCAGATGTCCTTAGATTCTTCCACATTTCCACCAGTAGCCCATCCTATTTACTGGTGGTACAACAATGCAAGTATTGAATAGAAAAAAAAAAAAAAAATCTCAGGAAATTCTTCCCAGGCCAATATCATAACCAAAGTGTTCTGTTTTAAAGTAAGTAAATCTACTTGAATGTCAACCCTATATATGAAATTATGTTTTATGAATACTACTTACACTGTAGTACTTAATATTTATTGATGACCACATTGGTTTAAGAAGCATTAATAGTGAGTTATTACAAAGACATAACCATGGACTGTATGCTTAATCTGATTTTTAAAAATTATTCCAGGAATATTAAAGGACAGGGAAATTACTATGTTTCTGATGGTGCAGCAAAGAAAAATACAGAAGCGTTGTTCACACTATTCACTTTGTAATATTTGTCACTTGAATATCACCTATTTTTTTCTAATTCTTGTTACTTTTTATAATGTGTTGGATTTATCACCTGTCACACATTTCTTATGCTCAGATATAGGTGCTATAATATTTTCTACAATTTTGAGTTTTGTGCCTTGTTTTACTTTTTTAAACTCTGCTTTATTATAATTTGTTTCACTAAATGATACTAGAAATTGGATTTTCTTATTTTACAGTACAGATGCCTAACTGCTATGTCTGCAGTACTCACGATAATCACTGGCCTTCAGTTACTGGATGTATGTAATCATATTCATAGCTACAATCTTCTTCCACAGAATGCTTTTGATATACCAGATGCTGTGTAACAATCCATCTAAATGGATTTTCTAGTCTCGTAGGGAAATCACGAAACTGTCAAACCTACATTTGTTTCCTTTTTGACAATGTTACCTTCAAACACACAAGTAAATAGACCACTTTACCTTTCCATCTGGAAATGTAGTTCTGTGTGATTTGCTAAGGCAATAGGTCCCTTTTCTCAGATTAAAAAGCTGATGGGAATTCTTTTCTCTTACTGTATTTGTTTCTTTACACTGAATATTGTTTTATCTGTTGCTTTACACTGAGTAAAGTTGATGATTTCCAAAACATTAAGAACGGAAAGAAGTTCCAATGTTATCTTGTCATAAGAACAACTTTACTCTTTGTACAGCAGTAAAATTTAGTCATTTGTGTTACATAATTTTATGCAGTAGATTTTGCAGATTCACTTAGTTGATGATTTCTCTGGTAATTTTGCATGTATACATATATTTATCTGTGTAAATGATTAAATATTATTGTTTATATATATTATATAATTTATCTTAAACTTTTAATTATTTCTTTGATTATTCTATGTAACATTTTATTATTTTTAGAATTTATTTAATTTTAGTGCTGTAAATTGTAGTGTGCAAAATAGAATAAAGTTTTTAAGGTAGTAAGAAGGTAAATTTTAATTTGATTTTATCTTTTTTTCAGAGATACCCAGCATTTTCTGATGTAGGGTTTCTCAACCTTTTTTTTCATGATCACTCCAAGAAGCAGCCTTTTAAGATACTTTTTTCTAATCATACCCCCCAGCCCTGCTCGTGAATGCTGTTTATGCTGTTTATGTGCTGTGGCCCCTTGGAGGACCACAAACCACTGCAATGTCTAAGATTTTTCCACCATCCCCAAACGAATTTTCACTTGCTTGTGGTTGGTATCAACCCCATTGCAAAAAGATGCCTGAGACAATGAAACCTAATATTTATCCTAGAATAGTCCTAAAAAGTCTTTTCAGGTTTCTCACAGAACATGACTTCTATTCTCCAGACCTTTCCACTAATCCTCTTTCTCACAACGGTCTTCTTTTAACAGTTCTCATCAGTTTTCCCACTACAGTTAGCCAAACATTTACGGTAAAAATGAATTACTCTGTTTCACTGTATTCCAAAGGTATCAAATTTTTGAAAATAGTCAACTGAAGACACAATATAACTAAAAGTTGTAATTAACACATATGCTTACTATAGGCACATGGGAGAAAGACATACAGACAGAAACATGCACATAGGTGTGCTGCCTTTTCAGTTTTAGAGAATATTGATCATATTATTATACAGTTTTTCATCCTACTGATGCATGTCCCTTACCAATCCTTCTGTTAATGGCAAGTTTTTCGTGTATTACTTTGTAATAGTATTCCATAAGGATAGTAACAGTTACTCTGTAATATATGTTCCTAGTCATATTTCCCTAATTCATTTATAAAATTTGACAGTGTGGAGAAGTGTAAGGTTCCTTTCACTTAAATATAATTAAGGTAATCAATCTATTTCTGTGAAACTACTTGCTATCCATTATTAGAATTTTTTCTCTCTCAGTTCTAAATCAGGTAATGATTTATCTATATTATATTCTGTGTGGTATAATTTTGCACCTTTAAATATTTAATCTAGCTGAAAATTATTTTGGTTTATGATATAATGGGAGGAGTGTCCGATTCTGTGGTCTGTGGTTTTCTTAGGACAGTGATGGGAGGATGAGCAGGACAAAATTTATTGTGATATCATGCAAGATCCCACTATTTTCAAAGTCATATAGGGCCAGTTATCTTGATACAAGTCTTTTCATTCAGAATCATTCTATTGTACATGCATGTATTGTGTTTACTCATTCATAAAGCCATACATTTATTTGGTATTTATTTGCCAAATATTTATCAATTACCTATTAGTATAAAGTGTTGTAGGTCATAGAAATACGGACTGAATTAAATGTAGGACTGACTGTCACAGTGTTCATAGCTTAGTCAGGGGTTAGACATGTGTATAGTTAATAGCAATACAACCTGATACTCTCTTAATTACTCTACTCAGTACACAGGCCAAGGACTATTAGAATACAAAACTTATGGCATACCTTTCATACAGAAGTTTTGGTTGTGACATTTTATGATAACAAAGCATTACTTAAATACTTATGAGAGTAATATTTTCCATATATTCAGAAATCTTAAAAAACCTATTAGTATTGACTATCAAAATATCACAATAGGCATATTCAAGATTATTTTAGATTTTTTTTTCCTACTTGTAGAAATGCCCTTCAAGTATAATGTGATCTCAATATTATATGCAAATGGCTTTAAATCTGCTTTCGTAAGGACTGGCATGAATTCAGTTAATTTTTCAGAAACATAATCTATTTTAATTTTTGTTGTATTTTCTCCAGTCTTCAGATACCCTTAATATTATTTTATTTTGCTTAGAATTCAAAATATCAAATATTTTTAGTTGCAAGAATTATTTAATCTTGAAAAGCAGAACTTTTAAAAAAATCAAACCAGGAACTCATTTTGGCATATACATTTCTTAAACACAAAATAAAAGAAAAATGTGAAAATAAAAACCCGTGTAGCAATAGGTTTATAATGTCAAACCAAGGGAAATGTCAGGAATAATTTTGGTTGGTGAGATTCAAAGATGCATCTTCTAATAGCTTTTGACAGATAGTTTTGATCTTAGTCCAAATACAGTAGATGGATTGCTCTACTTTTGAATTTGTATACCTAGAAAGGATTTACTTCTCAAATATAAATTGATGTTAGATTTAACTTAAAATGTTGTTGAGGGTCACTAATGCCAATAATAAGTGGATACTCCTTCATAATTCAGCAGATTTTACAAATTCATAGGCTAGTATTCAGTAACAACAAGGCTATTTTTTGTTATTCATGCTACCAACTCATGTTTTGAGGGTGTAATCTCATTGAATCTCAGTTGCATATTGCTGTTAAATATCACTTTCTATATACTCCCTGTTGTGAGAATTTATGAGACTAAATCGCCTCCTAAAATTTTATTAAAAAAAGGGACATTTCATAGCCTACTACTACACTACTAGAGAAAGGAAAGTATTGACAGTTATACCATGGAAGAAAACAGAATATTAGCTTTAGACAGTGTCATCGTCTGAGCCATAAATCACCCCAATCAGGAAACCAGCATCCAAATTAATAAACCAAATATTATCCGCATTCCAACACTCCACCACTCATGGTGCTCTCCTTCATGTATTCACCACCTTCAGGTTTATACTGTCCTGTCATTCAACAACATAGATTAGTACAATCTGCATTAGTACTTACATAAATAGAATCTTCCATTATGTTCTCCTTTGGTCATGCAATTGATTGTTTAGTCTTCTCACTGTATAATATTCAATGGCATGAATAACTGCAGTTTATCTATTATACTATTGACTGCATTTGATTTTTCCTTTTACAGGCCCAGTACATGCAGTGCTGCTATGAGCATTTTACTGTATAACTTTTGGTAAATATATGAACACATTTCTGTTGGAAAACACGTGGGAGTGGAATTTCTGGGTCACAGGGTCTGCACGTGCTCAGGTGCAGTAAGTAATGCTGAGCAGATTAAGCAGTTTTCACTTCCACCCGCAGTGAGAGAGGATTCTGTTGCTCCTCATCCTCAGCAACACTCCGTGTTTCCCCACCGTCCATTTTTGTCATCTTATCACTTCATTTTCCTTTTTAGAACTTGTGTTCACCTGCAATATTGTGCTTACTTTTTCAGTTCCTCTAACTAGAAGGTAAGTTCTTGAGAACAGCTGCTTTTACTGTTGAGTTAAATCTTATACATGGTCCTTGAAAAGTGAGTCACGCATAGAATGTACTCAAGAACAGCAGTTGAATGAATGAATAAGTGTACATTATTTTACTTGTATTTATATGTTCAGAAAGATTGGGGGATCAAAAAGGATTTCTACATTAATTGATCTTCTCCATTGACTCCCCTTTGAATTGTCTCTAAAATATGATAAAAAATTGAATATAAATGCCATCATGTGAACTATTAGCATCTTTCTTATAATTAGTAACTCACACTCATTAGATTGTTTCATAGCAAGTTCTTAAAACATGAAAGATGACTCATATATTTGGATGGTTATATTGATATAAAAAAGTGCAGATTAAAAAAATGTATTGTACTTACAACTAGGAAATTTTTCAAAATATGAAAAAAATTATCCTATTTATAAAGTATATTCACATTCCTAGAAAGAAATTCCTATATGAAATTTATTATGTCCATTTATTTAAAAAAAAAGAACTAGCTGTTTCCTGGCCTGTTCCATCTTTGCTAGAGTTATAGCATAAAGTTCTAGGGCTATTGATATAGAATTTATATCTGTCAGGTCCTTGAGTTTAACAGCAATTATCCTGTTTCTTACCTCTAAAAGATATAGTTCTAAAATTTGACAGCTAGAGTGATCCAGAATCTTGTTCAACTTTTTTAGTCTAACTCTTGTTGTCAGTTCTTAGAATTACACGTGCTGGGAGATAAAGCAGTTAGTTCTATGTGTGACTCAAATGCTGGCATCAAGAAGGAATAAGCCACTATAGTTTTCATTATAGACTTTATTGTTGGCATAATTTATCAGCTGAGGTTCAGGAATTCAGAGATCTAAGAAATTGCATTAGAATATACTTCCCTGTGCATATGGGAAATCAACTTACTGAATCTCAGGTGAAAGACAAAAATTCTAATGTTGTAGAATAGCCCACAGGTAGATCTGCTACTTACAAAAACTTACATTTTGGTAATTATACTATAAATAAGTAGAAAGTCAAATTGAATCCTAGGTTAGCACAAGGATAAATACAACTCATTTACTTTCCATTTCCAGACCTGCTCTTTTCTGCCCTATTTGAGTAGTGCTGAAATGTATTTTAGACCAAAGCTTGAATGGTGTACAACACATGGAGGCTAGGAAAGATTTTATTAAAATAATATTGGAAACTCCTTCAGATTTACTAATCATTATGTATTACAAAATAGGAATTATTTTCATTTTTTCTTATTCCTTCAACTCTCATTTCCTGGAAGGAAAATATATTGATATATATGTGTGTGTGCAGATACTCAGCTGCAGGCATAGCAGGGAGGAGCCTCATGGTCCCTAAGAGAAATGGCAGTGTTCTTGCTTTTGCTGTGTAGTAGTCACTGAGTCTCCTGACTCAGCTGCACGCTGTGCCTTTACACTTCTGATTATGGAAGTGCCCCATGAATTTATGCAGAGGGTTAGTGGGAGGAGGAAGAAGAATATTTTCCTTTATTCCATGGAAATAAAATATCTCCCGGACAATCTTCCGGGGCACTTTAGGTCATATTCATTACTGCATATGCTTAGACAATCTGTGGGAAGGACAGAAGAGGCTGATAACAGGAGGAACACAGGGGCATTGAAGGCTTAAGGGAAGGAGGGACTCTTTAACATTTAATTCTGTTTAACAAAGGGGATTGCAAAGTGTATGGAGGTAATGAGAGAAAAGCAGGATAGGAGAGAGCAAAGAAGGCAGGAGGCAAAGGGAAAATGGGAGAGGAATAGAAGAGAAAAGAAAGCAAGCTAATGGAAGGAAACAAAAAAACAGAAGGGAAAGGAAAAGAAAGGATGAAAGAGAGGATTCAATGGGAATTTAGAATGCTTCTGGAAATACTTCCAAGCTTGTCCCCTATAGCAATTATGTCACACAGCCAGATTCCACCCCACCTGCCTCCAATAAAAACAAGGAAGTCTGTTAAGCAACCAGATGAAGGCTTTTAGGAGCAGGTCTTGGTTGTATTTCTCTAGATATTTTAATAATATTAATAACTTTTATGAGACACAGTAAAAGACAATACAGCCAGAATTGCATCATTAAAAGCTGAGCAGGTTTGAAGGCCACCCTTTCATTGCTATCTGTCAACTCAATGGCAACAAATGGAGACCATATCCACCATGCTGAAGCACTTATTTTAATTAATATCATTAAGATAATAACTAAATAATATATCAAGAACATCAGTGATTTTAATGTTGTCAAATCAGATGGTTACTTTTGTGTTTTATCTTATTTGGCCAGTGAGTAGCATTCAAAGATATTGGCCACTATCTTGAAAGACTCTTCCTTTGGCTTCTGTGACAACTCACTCTCCTACTTTCCCTCCCACTTCACTGACTGCCTCTTCTGATTTCCTTTTCACACCCCTGTGTGTTACAGTCCCAAGAATACTTTCTCAGTCCCAGGCTCTTTCTCTATCTCAACAGGGCTATGAAGTGATTTCACCTAATCCCTTGGACTTAAATAGAGCACATGCTGACAACATCCAAACCTTTATCTCTAAAAATAAAGCAAGCCAAAGCTTTGGCTAGAACTTGAGACTATACTACCAATTCTCTAGTGTTATATCATGTAACCTAGAAGGAAGTGGGGTATGGTCAGTTGCCTAGTTTGAAGAACTCAGAGTAATTACTGTGGGTATATCTAGCTTTAGAAATGGAGGGTAACTTTCATGTATTATCGTCATTGTTGAGGCTTTAGCCAGAAAAGCCAAGAAAATAGTCAGAACCTTACTTTTTATATTTTATAGATTTTTTTTTCCTTAATAGAAGGACATGAGGAAATGATACACAGTCCTTTTTAGAATAACTAGGGTCTATATTTCTTTTGAAATGTTGATAGATTGTCTCACCATGAGATTTACCCTATCATCTATTTCTTACTTTAGCTGCTTTCCATATTCCTTCAACAAAAAAGAAAATTAGTAGATTGAAGATTTAGTTTATAAGGTATTAAGAAACTATTCACAACAAACTAGAGAAAAAAATTGGCAAAGAAAAGGGTAAATACACGAGAATTCCAAACAGTCATTAATAATCATATTTTGAATATTATTTAAGGGTATCAAACATTTATTGATGTAATGTTACATTATAAAAACATACAAAAATTGCCCAGCTGTTTTTTTTAGCAACACGTATTCTAAAATTGGACAAGTAGAGAGGGAATTATCATGGCCCTTATGTAAACATGACAAAATATTTGTGAATTATTTCATATTATTTAATATGTGTGAAATATATGAAGTTTTACCCATAAAATGGTCAAAAAGTAGACAACACATGTTGAGCACTGACTGCAGATTTTGGCACAGAGTAAACGCTTTATATACATCTTTTCCTCCTCTCTAGGCAAATTCATCCCATCTTTTCTCTCTTTCCATGACTGTGCACCAGCTGCCATAAGTACACTATCCAATGGTGAAGAACATTCTTATTCATGTCTTACTCAAGAATAAAATTTACTTTGTAAAGGGTAGATTGAGAAGATTGTTTAAAAGAAAAAAATGTAATCAAAAGAAGTCAGGCATAGTTTCACTGTTTACTGTCCTTTATAAGTTACTTTAAATATAATTGTAATCCTTTCTCAAACTTTATTACACATTGAACAAAACAAAGACAACCAGCATATTATTGTTACATACTTTACTCTCCATAATTAGTTTTTGTTTAAATACTAATATTATTTTTTAAGATTTAATTTAATCTCCTCATTGTACTCTTGTACTAACACAAAAACCAAACTTAGCTTTCTCAAAGCCTTTGAAACCTGTGGAATATAAACATTTATTTATAGTAGATTTTATAGCCTTATAACCTGGCTAAGGAATATTAGGTGAACTGGCAAGGCAATTCAGGAAGGTTCAAAGCTGGTTAGAATGTCAACGATGGAATGCAGTTTTCTACAAGTAAATCCTGTTGTGTTTAAATTATAATCAACAGCCAAAAGTTTAGGATTTATTAATAGCTATGATTTATGGAGTATATGTTGTGACAGACACTATTCTAAGTGCTTTAAATATTCATCTTTTTATTTCTCACAACAAACCATGAGCAGGTGTAATTATTATATTTGTTCTGTAAACAGATACTGAAGTGCAAAGAAAGTTAATCAAGTTACTCATATAGTTAGTAATTTATGAACCTGAGATTCAAACACAGATTGCTCCAAATCCAATACACTTAAAAACAATAGGAATAATGATCATGAAAACCAAAGGAATGATTAAAATGCATAATACTATAGCCTCTCTCTCTGTCTCTCTGTGTCTCTTTGTCACTGTCTCACCATATATATATATATATATATATATATATATATATATATATAGTACTGCATATTGCTGAAATGTATATTTTAAGAAATATATGTATATATATTTTATATATAAAGGTATCATATATATATATATGAAACCTTTTCATTTTAAAGAATCCTTACTACCATTTGATACTCAGATAAGGGACTTTTATTTCTTCTTTTCATAGACAATGGAATAAGGCCATATATCACTTAAACAAGTACTCTCCTCCCCCTAAAAAAATAAAAAACAAACAAACAAAAAAGCAGTTGGTTGGAATCCCAGAAATAATTAACATATTTTTAAGGTAATGTCTTTTTCCCCCAGTTTTCATTATTAATAAAAACTTTATTCTCAAACATTTTGTTAAATTGCTCCTGACCTGATATTTTATTGCACAGAAGAATGATTTCACAGTCATACCAAAGGTGCTCTGAAATTCTGTTCCCTATTATTAACATCTTTTTTACATTATACATACATTATTTCTTTAGTTTTCTATAAAGTATTATTACAGAATATTATAATACAGAGCATTACAGCTACAGACTTCATTTGTCCATAAAAATTTTGGAAAACATGTGACATTAAAAATATAAATTTTAAATATCAGTTTGTTATTTTAAAGTGTATGTGTTGTAATGGTAAAAAAAAAAAATTACAAATTAAATAAGAGCCAACTATTTGAAAATACGCTCCTTAATAATTTTTATTCCAGACTCCTTAGACTGGAGTTTTTAGTAAAAATATAAATAAAATAAAATATGACCAATGTTTTAACATTGTATCTGTTTTTACTTTAAACATTTTAAATTATCCAGAACATAAACCATTTTGTTAATGTTTTCAAAAGACTTTCTAATTTAATACTACTACCTCTACTAGTCTCATTGGCCCAAACACACACACACACACACAAACACATTTGTTTGAGTGGCAAAAACTTCCCCCAAGGGGTAATTTAACCACTTTTTTTGGTATTAAGGAAAACAATGATGTATTTGATGATGGAATGGTAAGGAAGGTGGCCTTCTATGTATAAAAAGTGATTTATGTTCATTTCATGTCTACATATTTTTCCCTTACAGTAATACATGCTTCACACTGCAATAAGATTATTTTTGTTCAGAATAGAAAAAAAAAAATCATTATACAGCCTGATTAAAAATAATTTTGTGGCTCATCCAAAATAAAGTTTGAAATATTAAGTACAGCACATAAGCAAACACTCATGATTGTAGAAGAAAGTAGGTAAGCAAATGATGAATTATAGAGTGGCTATGGGAAACTGAAAGGAAGGAGGAACACTAAAAAGAAGCAAGCCTGCTGAAATGTACCAGAAAGGCTTCACAATTTGAGGTACAATGTATCTTTTAATTCAGGCTTCCGGTAGGGAAATCTTGAAAACAAAGTAATTCATTGAATAAGAAATCATTACACCCCAATAGATACACATTCTTTCCTAATACAGTTTCACTTAGATGATTAGAGGTTTATTAATTAGAAGGGTAGAGAGACAATATCATTGGACTTAGGGCTACCGATCACATCTGAAGGCAAGAATGAGAGATTTTGCTGCAAATAGGAATATTTAGCAATAAATAACATAATAAGTAGTGAAAGCTAGCTGACACTTACCTTGCTGGTTCAGTTGCCAGAATCCTAGCAAATAGCTTTTAAAAAATTTTTATTTATGTATTTATGGCTGTGTTGGATCTTCGTTTCTGTGCGAGGGCTTTCTCTAGTTGTGGCGAGCGGGGGCCACTCTTCATCGCGGTGCGCGGGCCTCTCACTATCGCGGCCTCTCTTGTTGCGGAGCACAGGCTCCAGACGCGCAGGCTCAGTAGTTGTGGCTCACGGGCCCAGCCGCTCCGCGGCATGTGGGATCTTCCCAGACCAGGGCCCGAACCTGTGTCCCCTCTAGGTGGGAGGAAGAAGGATTCTCTGGGGGAAATTTAATCAGACAAATGGAAACCAGCTCTTCACCTCCCTCTCCTTGAGAGTCTTCTTGTTGTAAGTTTCAGCAGTGTACACAGAAATTCCATTTGCGATTAACATCAATCTAGAGCCAAGGTTAAGGTTTCAAACTTAAGGTAGGTAAGGTCTTAATATACTTTCTCCAACTTCTGTGAGATTACAAAATAAACAAAAATTTTAAAATAAACAGAAGCAACAGAGAAAATATATCATCCATTACAAGAGCAGACCACCATTAAAAGAACAGATAAAATACATTCAGAATTCAAGAAAACAAAATAAACATAGGTAAAATTTTAAACATAAATAGAAAATTTAGAAGAAACTTGAATTCTTCAGAGAGTAAGAACAAAGGTATAGAAAAGAAAACGTATTTTTTTAAAAAATAAACTAGATAAATCTAGAGGTTGCTAATCTAAATGTCATAATACGTTTAAGACTCCATTGGAAAATTCACTGTTAAGAATATATTAAATATGTTGGCAAGTGAATTATCACAGAATATTGATTATAAGACACATCCTCATATCAGATGTTTAAATCTGAAAAAAAACTGTAGGTCCAATAAAATATTTTAAAATCAATTAAATAAAGAAAAAGGAAAGGGAAATTGGAGGAAATTATTTAACAAAGGCATACACAAGGAAGTACCTAGAATTGAAATGACGTTTCAAATTCAGAGGGCCCCATAAGGTCCTAGCACTACAAATTTTAAAAGATATACTGTAATTCAAATATGTGATATTCTAAAATACTGAACCTACTGGTACTCCAGTGCTGCCATGGCATATGGTACAAACTGGGTTGTTTAAAACAAAAGAAATTGTCTTACAGTTCTGGAGACCAGAAGTTCGAAAGCAAAGTGTTGGCAAGGCCACATTCCCTCTGAAGGCTCTATGGGAGAATCCTTCCTTGCCTCTTCAGCTTCTGGTGGTCCTGATGTTCCTTGGTTTGTGTCAGCATAGTTCCTATCTCTGCCACCATCTTCACATGGCCTTCTTTTCTGTGTGTGTCCATGTCTTTGTCCTAGTCTGCTTCTTATAAGGATACTGTTCATCAGATTTAGTGGTCACCTTTCTCCAGCATGATTTAATCTTGAGATTCTTATTTTAATTACATCTTCAAAGACCCTTATTCCAAATGAGGTAACATTCTGAGGTTCCAGGGGTTTAGATTTGGACATATCTTTTGGATAACATGATTCAACCTACCAGAATATTAATAGTGATTATTAAAGATTGGCAATAACATGAATTATTTTTCCCTGTATGCTTATATTTTGGAATTGTCTATAATGAAAACATATTGCTTATATAAAAAGAAAAAAAGGAATTTTGGGTTTTTGAATATATATGGAAAGTGATAATGAACATAAATATACTATTAAGATTAAACAGCTAAATAGCTTTATAATCATTAAATGTATATTATAGACCTAATAAGAGTTGTAAAATTTACTACCAACTACTTTTTTGATATCATGTCAAAAATATTATGACCTCTTTGTACATTTACACTGTAAAGTATTTTTGATTACTGAAGCATTTCTGATGGCAAATTCTAAAAATGATTATAAAATTACTATACAAAACTATTTACATGACAAAATATAAAATCGGTGTTTCTGAAAAATGACCTTAACTTACATTGCCTTAACATAATTATAACACAGTGCTGTAAAAAAGAATAACTTGTTGATTGGAAAACATTGTGGAAAAATAACATATTGTTATTATTATTAGCATAAAGATTTTTAACTTTAAATTAATTATTACTATAGTTACACATCTATAAGAATATATTTGAATTATACACCACACCTTTAATAGTCCATTTAACCAGTGCTCTCACTTGCTAAATTCTTTATGATAATCAATATTCATAGAATATATGAACAGTAATATCTACAAACATTATCACTCAACTTAATAATTGTTTATCATATTATTCCTTGAATTTCTCAGTTTAAAAATTACAGAAGTTTATAATGTTATAATATGTTTGTCCTGGTAATCAATAGGTAAATGATTCAATAGCTTTCAAATTGAGTAAATATGAACGATATAAAATTCTCATCAGTTTTAACAGCATAATCTCAGAAATATATACCTTTATTTTGGTAATAGTAATGACAATATAAAATGAGAAAAATAAAAGAATTGTATAAGAATAATTGAAAATTGTATTATTTTTAAACTAGTATTGAGTTTTTTAATAATGGAGTACTTTATTTATCCAGCCATTTGATGTCAGTGAAATAAATAAATCTTTGTTTGGTGTCACCTGGGAGGTCATTTACGGAAAAGTCAAAGGAAATGTGACTTAAGGCATTTTATTTATATGCCATAAACCAAGCAATAAAATGAAATAAAGTAAAATAAAAAGTAAATGAAAAGTATACACATAGTGACAATTTAGTTTTGTCATATTGGATGCATCTTTCTCTTTTGTACTGCTTTTTTTTTTTTAATTTGTATATTTGTTTATTGACTGTTTTCCTCCCACAGAATGTAATCTTTTTTTTTTTAACATCTTTATTGGAGTATAATTGCTTTACAATGGTGTATTAGTTTCTGCTGTACAACAAAGTGAATCAGCCAAACATACTTTTAAAGTAAGTTAGGATTAACAGTCAACAGACATTTACCCTGCCTTTGTGTTTCACGTACTAAGTTGAATAAGTTTTGTTTCTTTCCTTCATTTGTTCATAACCTAAGGGAAAACAATCATCAAAAACAATAACATATTTATGTGTTAAATATCACAGAGGATGATACAGGTTTTATATGAATTGTGCAGGTCCAAAAATGATCAAGGATTCTACTCACTGAGCTAGAGAAAGTCTCACATATCAAGTTACTTTTTGTGGGAGCCTGGAGGGAGGCGTGGACTCTCAGGTGGAAGGGCCACGTGGGCCATTGCAGGAAGGGTTGGAAGGAAGTTGTGGCAGTGGCACCCATACACAATGGATGGGAAGTATAAGTTAATGAAAACCCAGACCTCTCTTCTAATTTTATCTTGCTACCTCCAGGGAACATGCTTTCAGTGATGTTTAAGTATATTAAGGACAATATTGGTTTTAATTTAGGAAGTCAGAAATTACAGTTGATTAAAGGAGATGTTTTTACCTTTGGTTCCACATTCCATTTGTTTGCTAGGAAAATCATTTTTCTCCTCAAAGGCATAGATTCTGAGATACACGATACAAGTATTAGGAGAAGCGTTCCAATGCCAGGTCAAATATCAGGGTGCACCATTCAGTGACGATCCTAAAAATATTACGAGGAGAACTAGGGCAGCTCTAGAAAGTGAGGGCACAGCAGGAGTGCAATGAAGGAGCAGAAGTAGTATCTGGGAATTAGACAGCAGCCTAGGAAGAGCACACGGTATAGAGGGGATTCAGTAAGAAACCTTAGAGGAAATGACAAGACTGCAGGAGAAAGAAAATGGCAGAGCAGAAAAAAGAATGTGCCCCAACACATAAAAGAAAACATCACCTGTAAGAAAGAATACAGGAAAATGACTGTAAGAGTGGAAGAGATTTTTTTTTAGAGGGGTTATTAAGGGTCAAAACATATTGTAATTGCTGAACCCTGAGAAACTGCAAAATGATAATAGAAGAGACAGAAAGACGCAGAATAAAGTAGAAGTAAGATCAAGAAAACTTACCTGAGTTGATATTTGTGCTATCCTTGAGAATAGAGTATGCTCTAGGAAGACGAGGCACCCAAACTTCATGAAAATCAAATATATACAATGTTAAAGTCATTCCAACTACTTTATGTATATAGAAAAGGATGCAGTTATGCTTAAGTAAATCTTTTCTTGCAAATAAAGTTTAGTTAAAAACCAAATCCTGTCAAACATATGGATCAGTGTTATTTAGCTATTTTGGCTTCTTGAACACTTTAGAGAATACATTGAAAGGCAAAAATGCTCTCTCCAAAAAAAATAATAATACTTTTAACATGTGCCAATATTTTGGTTTACTTTATTGTCTTGGAATTTATGTGCTTTGCAGAGAAAGGCTATAAAAATAAGAAATATGTAGTACTCTCTTTCATTATATTTTTATGCAAAAATCAATGGCTATATTTCTGAAAAAGATGAAATACATATAAATGTTGCAAATAGGATTTTTCAAAAGATGCCTTAATTTTATTCAAATGTAAATTTCAACATCAAAAACATGATTAGTTAATAATAACTTGAAATTCGAAGAGGTTTCTGACTCAGCAACTTGCATATAATCTGGGCCTTCAATCAATTTATTTTCATGACAGAAAAAGCGTGTCTCAAAGTGGATATGTAGTAGTACCCAGAATTAGATATTGTTATAGTTAACTATAGCCGTGAGTTCTAGCCAATGGGGCATGGACACTGAAATAATGTGAATTCTTTCCAGTCCAGCTCATAACAAGTCCCACACCTGCTCTACTATGTTATTTCTCCTTCTGGCTGGCTGGACTGCAGATGATTCTAGGGAAGACTGGAAGCCACATGTTGATGACAGTGGCAGAGACTTGGTTAGCTTGTATCCCTGAATGATGAAGTATAAGAAGGCTGTTCCCCCAACCTCTTCACCTGCCCAGTATTGCTGCAAGAGAAAGAAAGAATTCTCATCATGTTGAGGGGAGCCTGTAAACATCTTGATACTTTCTTGTTTAGCAATTAGACATGCTAAACCATGTAAAAATGTGTACCTTGAAATGGGCTGTTGACAGGAGAATTTAAAATGTTCATCAGTGGCTTTGTAGATTGGTGATGAGAATATAGACAATGGATGTTGGAAAGATAGAAATCAATGTTATCACTGATAAACATTTGGCAGTATTATCACGCGGCAAGTGAGACGTGACCAGGTTCCTACTGAACCTATAGCTTCAGGGAATTGTTTGGGAAGATCCAGTATATTGATTTGTAGTATAAGAAAGAGATGACCTGGGGGTGGCAGTAGTAGAATTCCAGTTTACAATCAGAAATGAAAGGGGCATTGCAGAATTAGAACTGGTTTCAGATGCCAAGCAATAAGAAATTAAGACTGTAAAGTGCTTTATGCAACAAAACCATTAAGACTTCTCAGTTTCAGTTGCCCGCTGTATGGCTGACATTAATTTGAAGGACAGAATATTGTATGGATGCAGGAAACAAAAAATTAAGGATTTAATGAAACTTATGTCTAGTAAAGAACTTTGAGTATAGTTAGTGACTCATGAAACCAAATGAGAGAAAATAGGTCAAAAGCTTTCTAATAGTTTGAGGGACTTGTATTTGTGAAGGAAGTTTGAGCTTGGATTAAGAAAGACTGGATGGTCATATGATATTGCTTATATGTGAAATCTAAAAAAATGCTACAAATGAACTTATTTACAAAACAGAAATAGAGTCACAGATGTAGAAAACAAACTTATGGTTACCAAGGGGGGAAAGGGACGGGGAGGGATAAATCGGGAGATTGGGATTGACATATACACACGACTATATATAAAATAGGTAACTAATATGGACCTACTATATGGCACAATACTCTGTAATGACCTATATGGGAAAAGAATCTAAAAAAGAGTGGATATATTTATATGTATAACTGATTCACTTTGCTGTACAGCAGAAAGTAACATTTTAAATCAACTATAGTCCAATAAAAATTAAAAAAAAAAAAAAGAAAGACTGGATTGTAATATAACCCTTGTGGTCTGAGCTTGCAGCAGTGGAAAGTACACTGTGAAGTGCATATAATACTCTAGAAGCTACACCCCCCAACATTTCATAAGTGGCTATGAAGAAAATGAATTGTGTTGCTAGAAAACAATGTTTTGACACCAAAAACGGTAGACAACCAAGTGCCTCCTAGTAAAAACAATTCAGTTCAAATCAAGGAATTTCCCCTACTGAGACATTCTAGATGGACTTCTCAGTGTTTATCCTGTAGTAGTGCACCATCACTGTGGACTATTGACTCGTGTGTTTCCCATTTTTCTCTCTTAATGGGAACTTTTGTTCAGATTATTATGCTCCACAACCATAATTGTGTGTGTGTGTGTGTGTGTGTGTGTTTGATGTAGAAGGGCAGATGGTCTATTTAATTTTTTTAAATTTATTTTTTGTTGAAGTGTGGTTGATTTACAATGTTGTGTTAATTTCTGCCATACAGCAAAGTGGCTCAGTTTTATATATAGTTTATCCTAGGATATTTAATATAGTTCCTTGTGCTATACAGTAGGACCTTGTTGTTTATGCATTCTGTATCTAATAGTTTGCATCCACTAACCCCATAATGCCAGATCATGCCTCCCCCACACTCCTCCCCCTTGGCAACCACAAGTCTGTTCTCTATGTCTGTGAGTCTGTTTCTATTTCATAGATACGTTCATTTGTGCCATATTTTGGATTCCACATGTAAGTGATATCAAATGGTATTTGTCTTTCTCTTTCTGGCTTACTTCACTTAGTATGATAATCTCCAGTTGCATCCATGTTGCTGCAAATGACATCATTTCATTATTTTATATGGCTGAGTAGTATTCCATTGTATATATGTACCGTATCTTCTTTATCCATCCATCGATGGACATTAGGTTGTTTCCATGTCTTGGCTATTGTGAATAGTGCTGCTATGAACATAGGGTTACATATATCTTTTTGAATTATAGTTATGTTTGGATACATGTCCAGGAGTGGTATTGCTGGGTCATATGGTAATTCTATTTTTAGTTTTCTGAAGAAACTCTATATGGTTTTCCACAGTGGCTGCACCAATTTATATTCCCACCAACAGTGTGGGAGGGTTCCCTTTTCTCCACACCCTCTATAGCATTTGTTATTTGTACACTTTTTAATGATGGCCATTCTGACCAGTGTGAGGTGGTACCTCCTTGTAGTTTTGATTTGCATTTGTCTAATAATTAGCAATGCCAAGCGTCTTTTCATGTGCTTTTTTGGCCATCTGTATGTCTTCTTTGGAGTAATGTCTATTTATGTCTTCTGTCCATTTTTCAATTGGGTTTTTTGTTGCTGACTTGTACGAGCTATTTGTATGTTTTGAAAATTAAGCCGTTGTTGGTTGCATTGTTTGCAAATATTTTCTCCTATTCTCTAGGTTGTCTTATCATTTTTTTTAATGGTTCCCTTTACTGTGCAAAAGCTTGTAAGTTTAATTAGGTCCCATTTATTTATTTTTGTTTTTATTTCTATTGCCTTGGGGGACTGACCTAAGAAAACATTGGTGCAATTTATATCAGAGAATGTTTTGCTTATGATATCTTCTAGGAGTTTTATGTGTCTTGTCTGTAAGCCATTTTCAGTTTATTTTTCTGCATGGCATGAGTGTGTGTTCTAACTTCACTGATATACATGCAGCTGTCCAACTTTCCCAGCACCACTTGCTGAAGAGACTGTCTTTTTCCCACTTTATATTCTTGCCTCCTTTGCCAAAGATTTATTGACCATAGGTGTGTGGGTTTATTCTGGGCTCTCTATTCTGTTCCATTGATCCATATGTCTGTTTTTGTGCCAGTACCACACTGTTTTGATTACTGTAGCTTTGTAGTATTGTATGAAGTCTGGGAGAGTTATACTTCCTGCTTTGTTCTTTTTCCTCAGGATTTCTTCGGCAATTCTGGGTCTTTTATGGTTCCATATAAATTTTAGGATTATTCTAGTTCTGTGAAAAATGTCATGGGTAATTTGATAGGGATCGCATTAAATCTGTAGATTGCTTTGTGTAGTATTACCATTTTAACAGTATTAACTCTTCCAATCCAAGAGCGTAGGATATCTTTCCACTTCTTTGAATCATCTTTAATTTCCTTTATTAATGTTTTATAGTTCTCAACATATGGCTCTTTCACCTCCTTGGTCAGGCTTATACCTAATATTTTATTTTTTGTGTGCGATGTTAAAAAGTATTATTTTTGTACATTCCCTTTCTGCTATTTCATTGTTATTGTAAAGAAATGCAACCTATTTCTGTATGTTAATCTTGTATCCTGCTACCTTGCTGAATTCATTTATCAGTTTTAGTAGTTTTTGTGTGGAGTCTTTAGGGTTTTCTATATATAGCGTTATGCCATCTGCAAACAGTGACAGTTTTAGTTCTTCTTTTCCAAATATGGATTCCTTTTATTTCTTTTTCTTGTCTGATTGCTGTCTAGGACTTCCAGTACTATGTTGAATAGAAGTGGTGAGAGTGGACATCCTTGTCTTGTTCTAGATTTTAGCGGGAAGGCTTTCAGCTTTTCACCATTGAATATTATATTGGCTGTGGGTTTGTCATAAATAGCTTTTATCATCTTGATATATGTATAGGATGATATATGTATAGGATATATTGTATATGTATATATCATGAATGAATGTTGAATTTTGTCAAATGCCTTTTCTGCGTCTATTGAGATGATTATGCGGTTTTTGTCTTTCCTTTTGTTGATGTGGTGTGTCACATTGATTTCCGTATGTTGAACCATCCTTGTGATCTTGGGATGAAACCCACTTGGTCGTGGTATATGATCTTTTTTATGTGTTGTTGGATTGGGTTTGCTAGTATTTTGTTGAGAATTTTTGTGTCTATATTCATCAAAGATATTGGCCTATAATTTTTGTTTTGGTGGTATCTTTGTCCGGTTTTTTGTATCAGGGTTATGGTTGCTTCATAGAATGTCTTTGGGTATGTTCCCTCCTCTTCAGTCATTTGGAAGAGTTTGAGAAGGATCAGTAATATTCTTACTTGTATGTTTGGTAGAATTTCCCTGTGAAGCCATCTGGTCCTGGACTTTTGTTGGTAGGGAGTTTGTTTTTTATTACAGATCCTATTTCACTTCTAGTGATTGGTCTGTTCATATTATCTGTTTTTTCTTGATTCAATTTTGGTGGGCTCTATGTTACTAGAAAGTTATCTATTTCTTCTAGGTTGTTGAATTTGTTGGCATATAATTGTTCATAGTTTTTGTACTTCTATAGTATCAGTTGGTATTTCTCCTTTTTCATTTTTTATTTTATTCATTTGGATTCTCTCTTTTCTTCTTGGTGAGCCTGGCCAGAGGTTGGTCAATTTTGTTTACCCTTTCAGAGAAGGAGCTCTTGGTTTTAATGATTTTTTTCTATTGTTTTTTTAAAAATCTCTATTGTATTTATTTTCTCTCTGGTCTTTATTATTTCCTTACTTCTGCTGATTTTAGGTTTTGTTTGTTCTTCCTTTTCTAATTCTTTTAGGTGGTAGATTGGGTTGTTTATTTGAGATTTTTCTCGTGTTTTGAGGAAGGCCTGTATCGCTATGTACTTCCCTCTAAGAACTGCTTTTGCTGCATCCATAGATTTTTTTATAGTTGTGTTTTCATTATCATTTGTCTCAGTGTATGTTTAAATTTCCTTTTTGGTTTCCTCGTTGACCCGTTGGTTTTTTAGTAGCATGTTGTTTAGTCTCCACCTAATTGTTTTTTCTCATTTCTTTTCTTGTGGTTAATTTCTAGTTTCATGCCACTGTGGTCAGAAAAGATGCTTGAAATAAATTCTATACTCTTAAATTTGTGGAGGTTTGTTTTGTGCCTAGTATGTGGTCAATCCTAGAGAATGTTCCATGTGCACTTGAAAAGAATGTATATTCTGGTTTTTTGGATGATCCTTTTATCATTATACAGTGTCCTTCTTTATCTTTCTTTATGGCCTTTATTTTAAAGTCTATTTTGTCTGATATGAGTATTGCAACCCCTGCTTTTTTGTTATTTTCATTTGCATGAAATATCTTTTTCCAACCCCTCACTTTCAATCTACCTGTGTCCTTTGCCCTAAAGTGCATGTCTTGTAGGCAGCATATTGTAGGCTCTCGTTTTTTTATCCAGTCTGCCACTCTGTGTCTTTTGATTGGAACATTTAGTCCATTAACATTTAAGGTAATTATTGATAAATATGTATTTATTGCCATTTTAAACCTTATTTTCTAGTTGATTCTATGTTTCTTCTTTGTTCCTTTTTGTCGTTTCATGATTTCCTTTTATTTTATGCTTGTGTTCTCTTCTTTTTGGTTTTGGTGAACCTATTGTATGTTTTTGATTTGTGGTTACCCTGTTTTTCAAGTATGTTAACCCCTTCTTATAGCTGCTTGCTCCAGACTGATAGTCATATATGCTCAAGTACATTCTAAAAAAAAGAATCTACATTTTCTTGCTTTCCTCCCCCACACTTTATGATTTTGATGCCCTCTTTTATATCTTCATGTTTATCCTTTTGCTATTCCTTGTGGTTATCATCACTTTCACAAATAGGTTTTTTTTCTTTTTGATCTGTATACTGCCTTATTTAAGTGATTTACTTTCCAAATATGATTTCCTCTTTCCTATGTCTTCTTTTTTTTATAAATTTATTTATTTATTTATTTTTGCTGTGTTGGGTCTTCATTTCTGTGCGAGGGCTTTCTCTAGTTGCAGCAAGTGGGGGCCACTCTTCATCGCGGTGCACGGGCCTCTCACTATCGCGGCCTCTGTTGTTGCGGAGCACAGGCTCCAGACGTGCAGGCTCAGTAGTTGTGGCTCACGGGCCCAGTTGCTCCGTGGCATGTGGGATCTTCCCAGCCAGGGCTTGAACCTGTGTCCCCTGCATTGGCAGGCAGATTATCAACCACTGCGCCACCAGGGAAGCCCCTCCTATATCTTCTTGCTTCTTTTCTGTTTAGAGAAGATCTTTCAGTACTTGTTTTAGGATAGGTTTAGTATTGCTGTATTGTGTATTTAATTTTTAAGTTTTGTAACCACAAAGAATCATATCCACACTGATGGAGAGGACTGCATATCCTTAGGCTTTTATGGCTTCACAGTCCTATTTTACCACAAGGTATGTAATCCATTACATAAAAAATAAAAATGAAAATAAAATATAGATATATTTTCAAAATGAAAAACAATTTATTCGCTCTGGTATATCTAGTGTTAAGTTCCTCATGATGATTAGTAGTTGAATTTAATTTAATTGCTATCAATATTAATGACTCTTCATATTACACCAGAAGAATTTTGACAAATATACATTTACCATCATGCATGATAATATTAACTAGTAATTTTTAGAGAAACAGATTGACATGGAAAAATGTAAAAGGTAACAATTAAAGTGAAACTAAGGAAATGGAAGTATATATATAATATAATAATATATAACTTGATGTAAAATTTATGTCTCATAATAACTGAAAGCAAATAAAAATGTATGCAGCTGTGCATGCAATATAAAAATACGATACTTAACACTTAACATATATCAGAATATAATTATAATATTAACATATAATATTCTGTAAATATGTATTATTATCCATTATGCACATCTGTGTATCTGTGTAACAATATCTGTATGCCCGTACGTTTGTATCTTCTTCTTCCCCAAAATTATTTTAAAATATTTATAAATTATGCTAATATATTGCTTTATTCTACTTTAATTTTTGTTCTAATTTACAACATTTAAAATATTATATATGGACTTCTTAATGCAGTTGTATGCAATTGAAATTGTAATTTAAATTGAGAATAATGTAGGAAACATAGTCTTTTATTCTAAATTGAAGAGTAAGAGAATGCCAACACTTCATTTCCCACCACACTGTAATAGAATTCTATTTGCTCTGTGTAAATGTGTTGCCAGTTTTTCTAGTTGTTTCCATTCTAGGTGTAATGGTATCTTATTGTGGCTTTAATTTGCTTTTCCCTAATGACTAATAATCTTTAAGAGCTTTTGATAGGTTTGTTTGTTATCTATCTATCTATCTATATATATGGAAGAATATTTTATGTACATATATGTGTGTGTGTAATTTATATATTTTTGGTTAATTGTTTATGTCTTTAAAAAAACTGAGCTTTCTGATCATTGTATTAAAGTACAAAAAGAAAAAAACCTATGTTGAGCTATTTCACTGTTTGAGAAGTGATATAGACAGACTTATAAAATGAGTCAAGTATTTTTGTGAAGAAACTACTTCGTATTACTCCTAATTCTTACTTAACTGAAAATCACATGTATTTTTCTTCAATTACTACATACAAGATAGGGAAAACATGAGGTAGTTTATTGTGTATTAAATATATATATTTTTGCAAGTGATGAAAAAAACGCAACATTTCAGTCAAAGGAAAATGTTAGTTTATATTGTTTAAAGTGACCTTTTTAACAAGTCTATATATATTTTAAAAATCTGTATTTGAAAAGTAGTATAATACATAGTCAAATTGTGAATTACAAACTATGCTTCTAATGTACTCATTCATTTCATTTCATTCTTCTTAAAGTATATATTCCCATCTGGCAATAAAGAGGTACTAACAAAAATATTTATAAATATATCTACTTTATGTAAGACTTATATACTGCCTTAATTTTCTATTGCTGTGTGACAACTTAATGCAAATTTAATACCTTAAAACAATTCAAATAGTTCAGGAATCTGGGTACTGTTAGTTGAATCCCCTGCTCAGGGTCTCATCAGGCTGAAACCAAAGTGTTAGGTGGGGCTGCAGTATCATCTGAAGCTCAGAGTCCTCACCCGAGTTCAATAATTGTTGGAAGGATTCAGTTTCTTGCAGTTTCAGGACTGAGGCACCACTTTCTTGCTTGCTGTCAGCCAGATGCCATTCTTAGCTGCTAGAAGCCACCCACTATTACCTAGCATGTGGCCTTCTCTAAAACATATGGCAGGTTGCTTCTTCATGGCCAGCAGGAGACATCTGCTTTCAGGTTCTGATCTCCCAAACTCCTCTTTCTCTGGCCTCTAGACATACTTTTAAATGGCCTTACCTGATTAGGCAAGACCCACCCAGAAAAATCTCTATATCTGTTTCTGAATCCAGTTTCTTCAAAATCCATTCACAGCAACACCTTGATTAATGTTTAATTGAATAATTGGGAATGGTGTGTACACCAGGGGCAAGACTCTTAAGGACCATCTTAGAATTCTGCTTACCACACACACATGGAGAAACAGAATAGGTCACTTTTAGAGCAGCCCACTGAATTAATTGGTTTCAGATGCAAGATCATATCCTGGCTCTCAGTAAGTATCACAATATCCTATAGATAGCTATACTCTGAATTTATAAAAAAATATATATCCTGAAAATAAGTTGAGGTATGCAGTTAAATACAAAAATATATCTTATGCTCTAAAATTATGTTTACATAATTTAATTCTGTATTTTGAGAAAAAATGAAGTTTGAATTTGGCCACTTTATTATGTATAATATGAAAAGATATTTAACAATATTTTTAACTATATAAAATATTTTTCACATCTCAGGGATTCAGTCATATATTTATTTTGATAAAACAAATGTTCAAAATGTACATCTTTTCAATAATTAGTAAATTTTATTAAGTGTAGTTTGGACTTTATATATATTCTTGAATTATCTTTTGAAGATTAATAAATGTCATATTATTTATCCAGTTAGATATCTTGATGACCCCCCTGTATAATACGGAGGCTTATTTTAGACATTGCAAATTTGGATGTGTACTTTATTTTATTTTTTTAACGTCTTTATTGGAGTATAATTGCTTTACAATGGTGTGTTAGTTTCTGCTGTATAACAAAGTGAATCAGCTATGCATATACATATATCCCCATATCTCCTCCCTCTGGTGTCTCCCTCCCACCCTCCCTAGCCCACCCCTTTAGGTGGTCACAAAGCACCGAGCTGATCTCCCTGTGCTCTGCGGCCACTTCCCACTAGCTATCTATTTTACATTTGGTAGAATATATAAGTCCATGCCACTTTCTAATTTCATCCCAGGTTACCCATCCCCCTTCCTGTGTCCTCAAGTCCATTCTCTATGTCTGCATCTTTATTCCTGTCCTGCCCCTAGGTTCTTCAGAACCATTTTTTTTTTCTTTTTTAGATTCCATATATATGTGTTAACATACAGTATTTGTTTTTCTCTTTCTGACTTACTTCACTATGTATGACAGACTCTAGGTCCATCCACCTCATTACAAATAACTCAATTTCGTTTCTTTTTATGGCTGAGTAATATTCCATTGTATATATATATGTGCTACATCTTCTTCATGCATTCATCTGTTGATAGACACTTAGGTTGCTTCCATGTCCTGGCTATTGTAAATAGAGCTTCAATGAACATTGTGGTACCTGACTCTTTTTGAATTATGGTTTCCTCAGGGTATATGCCCAGTAGTGGGATTGCTGGGTCATATGGTAGTTCTATTTTTAGTTTTTTAAGGAACCTCCATACTGTTCTCCATAGTAGCTGTATCAATTTACATTCCCACCAACAGTGCAAGAGGGTTCCCTTTTCTCCACACCCTCTCCAGCATTTATTGCTGGCAGATTTTTGATGATATGGCCATTCTGACTGGTGTGAGATGATATCTCATTGTAGTTTTGATTTGCATTTCTCTAATGATTAGTGATGTTGAGCATCCTTTCATGTGTTTGTTGGCAATCTGTATATCTTCTTTGGAGAAATGTCTATTTAGGTCTTCTGCCCATTTTTGGATTGGGTTGTTTGTTTTTTTGATATTGAGCTGCATGAGCTGCTTGTAAAATTGGGAGATTAATCCTTTGTCAGTTGCTTCATTTGCAAATATTTTCTCCCATTCTGAGGGTTGTCTTTTCATCTTGTTTATGATTTCCTTTGCTGTGCAAAAGCTTTTAAGTTTCATTAGGTCCCATTTGTTTATTTTTGTTTTTATTTCCATTTCTCTAGGAGGTGGGTCAAAAAGGATCTTGCTGTGATTTATGTCATAGAGTGTTCTGCCTATGTTTTCCTCTAAGAGTTTTATAGTGTCTGGCCTTACATTTAGGTCTTTAATCCATTTTGAGTTTATTTTTGTGTGTGGTGTTAGGGAGTGTTCTAATTTCATTCTTTTACATGTAGCTGCCCAGTTTTCCCAGCACCACTTATTGAAGAGGCTGTCTTTTCTGCACTGTATATTCTTGCCTCCTTTATCAAAGATAAGGTGACCATATGTGTGTGGGTTTATCTCTGGGCTTTCTATCCTGTTCCATTGATCTATATTTCTGTTTTTGTGCCAGTACCATACTGTCTTGATTACTGTAGCTTTGTAGTATAGTCTGAAGTCCAGGAACCTGATTCCTCCAGCTCCATTTTTCTTTCTCAAGATTGCTTTGTCTATTCAGGGTCTTTTGCGTTTCCATACAAAGATGTCACAAAGAAAGAAAACTACAGGCCAATATCACTGATGAACATAGATGCAAAAAGCCTCAACAAAATACTAGCAAACAGAATCCAACAGCACATTAAAAGGATCATACACCATGATCAAGTGGGTTTTATCCCAAGAATGCAAGGATTCCTCAATATACGCAAGTCAATCAATGTGATATACCATATTAACAAATTGAAGGAGAAAACCCATATGATCATTTCAATAGATGCAGAAAATGCTTTCAACAAAGTTCAACACCCATTTATGATAAAAACCCTCCAGAAAGTAGGCATAGAGGGAACTTACCTCAACATAATAAAGGCCATATATGACAAACCCACAGCCAACTTTATTCTCAATGGTGAAAAACTGAAACCATTTCTTCTAAGATCAGGAACAAGAAAAGGTTGTCCACTCTCACCACTGTTATTCAACATAGTTTTGGAAATTTTAGCCACAGCAATCAGAGAAGAAAAAGAAATAAAAGGAATCCAAATCAGAAAAGAAGTAAAGCTGTCACTGTTTGCAGATGACATGATACTATACATAGAGAATCCTAAAGATGCTGCCAGAAAACTACTAGAGCTGATCAATGAATTTGGTAAAGTAGCAAGATACAAAATTAATGCACAGAAATCTCTTGCATTCCTATACACTAATGATGAAACATCTGAAAGAGAAATTAAGGAAACACTCCCATTTACCATTGCAACAAAAAGAATAAAATACCTAGGAATACCTACCTAAGGAGACAAAAGACCTGTATGCAGAAAACTATAAGACCCTGATGAAAGAAATTAAAGATGATACAAACAGATGGAGAGATATACCATGTTCTTGGATTAGAAGAATCAACATTGTAAAAATGATGATACAACCCAAAGCAATCTACAGATTCAGTGGATGTGAAGTTTACAAGGAAGGTCCTGGTGTGCATTAATTAAGCTGCAGACATCAGAAGCTCAGTAATCAGTATACACTTTTGACATTTTCAGAAATCTGTGTTAAAGCTTTCTCACTACCATTCTAGTTTCAAGTCACATTCAATATGAATTTCAGAATTTATAAGATTACAGCATTAAAAATTTTATTGGTATGTAATTATTTTTAACAAGAACTGCATACAGTTATGTTTATTAATTTTCAGTAATGCAGAGAAAATAGTTGTCATATTTTTGGAAACAGGTAAGGTCAGTGACAGATTCCAGATGGTCATGCTGTACACTTAGGCATTTATGAATTCCCCAGCACATCTATGCCAGTTACCAAACAAATATCCATTCATTATCTGTGTGACATTGAGCAACTTCATTTCTCCTGCTTTTCAGTTTTATCATCTGCAAAATAGGGTGTCTCTTTCTTGTCTGCAAATGCTGTGAAGTCTATGAAATGGAGAATGGCTAGACATTTTTTCCCGAATTACTGCTCTGAACTGTTCTTTACAAGCATTCTTACTATGGAGAATGATGTAAGATTCTCTCTCTCTCTCTCTCTCTCTCTCTCTCTTTCTTTCTCCCTCTCCCCATGTTTCCACATCTCTCCATCTCTCCATGTCTCCATCCTATCATCTATCTAGGTATCTATCAGTCATTTATCTAATAATTTACATACTTATGTATAACATTCTATATATGCTTTATTATTACTATTCCCAGATAATGAATTATTAGACTGGCTATAGAGAAGATTATTTTATGTGTACGTCCAAGAAGTAAACAAAAAGAAGAAAATAATTTTATAAAAACCCGACATTAACAACCAAATGACTTTCCTTAGCCTTCTAAGACCAAGGATAAAATGTTTCTTACAAATAACACAAAATAAAACAAAAAAAAAACTTCTATTGAGTTAGCATTTTTCAATATTTCATTGTATAAATTTTATTTATAGATAAGGCTGGTATAAAAAGTCTAAGAGAGTCATCAAACAAAGGAATCTTCAGATTAAATACTTAGAATGTGAAATGTTTAATGGTTTTATTGTTTAGACTCAGTATTTTGCAAAAAATACTCACCTGAATTTCTTTAAGTACATGGGATTTATTTACTTATTTTTATTATCAATACACTAGTTTTTCTAGCAGTTTTAAATTTACAAAAAAATTGAGCAGATAGTATAGAGAATTCCCATTCACTCCACTTCCAGTTTCTCTTATTATTAACATCTAATATTAGAATGCATTGTATGTAAAAATTAGTGAACCAATATTGGTACATTATTATTAATTATAGCCCATAATTTATTCAGATATTCTTAATTTTACCTAATCTCCTTTTCCTGTTCCAGGATCCTATTCAGGATACCACATTGCACTCATGTCTTTTTGGATTTCTGTTGGTTGTAACAGTTTCTTGACTTTTCTTGTTTTTGATGACCTTAACAATTTTTTTTTTTTTTTTTTTTTTTTTTGACCTTAACAATTTTGAGGACTACTGGTGAGGTATTTTGTAAAATGCTCTCAACTGGAATTCTATTTTTTTTTCTTTCATGGTTGGACTGGGGTTTGGGATTTGGGGCAGGGAGATCACAAAGGTATATCAAGGACTCAGCTGAGCTGGTGAGAGCTGAGCTGCTAGATGTGAGAGTAGCCAATTATAACACCAGCCAAAATGAAAGTAACAGCCAGGCCTTTAATAAACAAGATGCTAATTCAGGGAAGGTGCCAACCGCCCCTGTTCCCATATTCCCCCAGGGACGGTGTGAGATGGAGAGTCAGGTGGGTCAGTGCAGATGAGAGTTGTCTCACTGCTGAGGGAGCCCAGACAAATGGCTTGTGTAGTTTTATGGATCTAGGGGCTGAGAGGAAGAAGAGAGGAAGAAGGACGAGGAGTATAAAAGTACTGAGTACTGAGTCAGATAGAGAAAAGTGACTTCACATTTCCCCTTCCTTTCTCCCCACGAAGCAGTTTCACCAGCGGTGCTGGGGAATGCTTGGCCCGAAAGCCCAGAAGGAGGAGCCTCAGATTGAAGGGTCCTGGGCTGGGAATGCAGACATTCACAAGAGCCTGAGCAGCCAGCGGGCCTGAGACCTTGACTGCAGCCCCTTCAGAGACCGCAGTGCCCTGGCTGTGCACAAAGTGCCCTGGCTGTGCACAAAGTCTGGTGTGAGGAGGGCAACTTCCCCTGTGGGATCTGCCAGGTAAAGCCATTTCAGTGGCCTGTGGTCAGGCGTGGAAAATCCACACATAGGATTTTGGCCAGACTCTTCAGAGTAAAGTGTCATTCTCATTGCATTGTATCAGGTGTACATACTGTCAACGTGACTTGTGACTACAGATACTGATAGTGGTCCCCTACCTGAGGTGTTTGTTGAGTTTCTGCTTTGTAAAATTACTCTCCCCCCAAACCAAACCCCCTGCTTTCCATACTGTCCCCTTTGGAAAGAAGTCACTGCATACAGCCCACACTTAAGGAGTGGGGACTTATGCTCTGCTTCCTTGATGGCAGAGCAACTATTTAATTTATTTGGGGTGCTTCAGCACAGGAGATTTGTCCCTTCTCCCTGATTTATTAATGAATTCCATCATGTATTTATATCAGAACACTCATGAGTATTTATATTCTGTGTTATATTTTAATACTACTTTAGTTTGTTTGCCCCAATTTTCCAGCTCTGGCTATTGATCAGGGGATTTATTTTAAGTTTTAGAAATGAGAAAGGTGTACACTAGGACCACTGAGCCAAGCTACTGAGCCCTATCGGGGTAGTGGTACGGTGCACAACTCTGAAAACAGCAATGACCTTGTCATGTATCTAAATGGGACCCTACGGAGTTCACAGGACAAAGCTTGTGAAGTCAAACCCAGCATCCCAGTCTATAGTTATGCATCGCGGGGACTGGACAATAATCCAGACATTTCAGAATTCAGTGTGTCTTTTTAACTTGGAGATATCATCATCGCTGCCAGTATATGTTAGGTTTATTCTGTTTCTTCTTATATCTTCGTTCATTGCTTCTGCTCTTCTGAACTAACTGCTTCTTACTCCACTGTTCTCTAGGCCAGATGTTAAAATCACTTCAAGTGTGAGATAAATCTGGGACTAAAATAAAATATAATGTAAAGTAAACTATAATATAAAAATAAATCAAAACAAATTTGATTTTTAAATTTTGGAGTTATTTTATTATATTTTTATTGTTATACGGCTTAATTCTCAGCGTCTCAGAATTTGCACTGTGATTTAGAAGCAATCATTTTTAGCCTTCTCTAGTGTTCAATGGCTCCTATAATTCCTACACAAACAAAACACTAAGTAGACATATACTTAGTATTGTATATGTGTATAGTAAAATCTTTGCCCTTGATATCATGCAAGAAATCCTTGCACCCTCAAGGTACATCACTGTGGTCACTTATCCAGCAGGTTCCAGCAAAGGAACTATTTTCTCTGCAAGCAACCATTAGTAAGTGCTCATATGTTAGTATTGCTACCTGAAAAATACAATAAAAAGGTATTCTTTTGCGTCTTTTAAAACATGTCATTGTTGGCTATTCCATCATGTAGCTATAAGTACATCTTAAATGCTCACCAGTATCTGAAAGTGATTATTCATATATTTAAAATAAATCCCAGTAAAATATCTTGCTTGTATTATTGTCATATGGTGATTATATATGATAATAAATGACTTGATTATGCAAATGTTTGAGGTTATCAAAAATAATATCAAAATAGACATTTTTTAGCTATTCATTCTTCCAGTGTCCAAAGCTGAAATTGAAAAAGAAGCTGAAGGCTAAATTTTGGTTAAATACTGAGGCCAAAGCCGATTGTCACTCTTGCTTCCTTATTTAGTACCTCAGTTTCTTTACTTTTAATCTCACCTTCTTCTTTGCCTTAATACTTTATTAGCTTTTTCTTACTTTTTTCCCTTACTACCTTTTGATAAAACTCTTTCAGTTTTTGCATATTTTAGCATGTAATTGGTCAGTTATAAATCATATTTTTTGATAGGCCACTCCATATACAACCTGTCAGCATGATACAATATAGCATATGTATGTGGAAGGGTTTTTGTTGTAATCCTGGTGGGCATGACAGGTATTTTTGTACTTTCTCATAAAAGACTGTTATAAACAAAACCATAAGTACAAGTCAATTCACATTACAGTTATTTATTGGAAAGTTTAACATTTCTTGTAAGCTGTGGGGTTTTTTTTTCCCCAGTTTGCTTATGCTCTTAATTTTCTTGTTTACAATTACATGGTATAGATAAAGTGGTGAGATTGTTAAGTGAGATATCCATTTTGTCTCTATTGTGAGTGCAGTGCAAAGTATGTCCAGTTACTGGTCATAAGTGACATGCTTATAAAAATCCACCTCAGTGAAAAGGAGTATGAATACATTGTACTAAATAGATAATATATAATCCTAAAGGAAATTAAGAACTTATAAGCATTATGTATGGAGTTAGAAACTGCAACAGACTGTGTTATCATTTTAACAGTAAAAGCAGTGGTGTGGAAAGTGGGAGTTGTAGAGAAGGAAGACAATTCCTGTGAACTTTTACTGTGAACTTCCTCTGTGTCCGACATTAGGTTTTTCATGCACATTATTTCACCAGCTGCTAATTTTTAATCTAATCCCCAGAGTTCTTTGCATACATTTGCCGATTAATGCTAATTAAAGATGGCTTGTTCACACTGAAAGAAGTATTAAAGGAATAAGAATTTTCTTCAAGAAATTTCTCCACACTGAATATGAATTAGATAAAAATTGAGGAAATATTATATCATCAAAAAATGTAGGGGCTTCTCTGGTAGCACAGTGGTTAAGAATCCACAACAAGAGAAGCCACTGCAATGAGAAGCCTGCGCACCGCAGCAAGGAGTAGCCCCTGCTTGTCACAACCAGAGAAAGCCCAGGCGCAGCAACGAAGACCGAACACAGCCATAAATAAATAAATAAATAAATAAATAAAGTAGATTCATTTGCCTAAGTAAAAAGGTAAACGTAATTTTGCATAGCAGCAATATGAATTAACTTCTCTTCCCTGTGTGTCTTTCCTAAATTTCCTCATCCTCTATTCTATTTTATTCATTTGTACAATAATTTTGAATTCAGCTAGCCATTTATTCTCTTACCAGTCTATTTAAAGTAATATGTATTAAGATATTATTTTTGTTTGAATTTTTCAGCATTTCTCATTATTTATTCTCCATATCTCACACAGCACCTAAACATGACAGACATTTAACAAAAATATATTAAATAAATCAGTATAATGCCATCACATGTGTACAGTTAAATACAATGCAGAGCATTACTAAAATAGTACCCCTACTGCAGAGTTGTCTATTAATCAGGAAACCTACTTTGCTTATTGTTTTTAAATATCTTAAAAATTATTCATAAAATAGCTAAAAATAATTGTATTATTTGAAAGAACGTTTGTTATGTAGCATCAAATAATTCAAACCAAGATGATACTTTACCATATAGAAACTAAGCCTCTACCATACACTATTTTTAAAATTAAAACTAGAATCATATTTAATTACAGTAGAAATGAATAGAAGTAGAAACCAAGTAGAAGCAGTGCATTAAGTGACTCAATACCATAGAGGGGGAAGAGAAAGAGGAAGCATTTTTTATCCCAAAAGGTGTATACAGTCCACTTTCCTATTAAAAGCACTCCATCAGGGATATGACTATCTTACAAGAAAACGTTACTCAGAAAGAAAATATATATGTAGTTCCTTAGTGACTCGAGCTAGAAGATCCTACAGGAAGTAAAGTAGGATGGTCAAGCAATAAGGGTATTTAAATCTGAGCAGCTGGGAAGACTCAGGAAAAAGTTCTAATCTTTATATCCAGCCTTTGGCTAAATTGCAGTGTGAAACAGATTTATTTGGAATGTCTTAAACTATAAAGTTGGGCAACCTTTGTTAAACTCTGGAGAGGACAATATTTTATTTTGAGCCTAACAAATTAAAGATCAACCTGGGCCATCTGCGTCTGTAATAAGAACAAATAGCAGAAGCATAGTTAGCAAATATCATGGCATGGTGAAAGGGACGTTGCAAACATAGCTGTCTATAGATGCTGTAATTTACAGACATTTTCTATTTCCTCTGATAATAAATTTAATTTATTCCTTTGGCCCTTTATTTTGGATAAATTTTCTTTCACTTTATCAATACACTCCCAAGGAGTACAGAATAAAGTTGCATATATAAAACTCGGGGATCTGATGCATTGTAAGTCACACAGTCAAATCCTCATAAATTTGCCACATAAAATCTTTTCTCCTAGATTTATTATTTAACAAAAGTTATTCAAGTGAATTATAAATCTGATATTTCTAGTTTATTCATTGTCTATTAGATTAGCTGGGAAGGCTTTTAAAAAAATGATCACAGGCATTTTCCATGAGATATGCTAACCATATGAAATACTTCCAGAAAGACCACCAATTTTAAATTACACCATAGAGTCACATTTGTTTTTTCCTGTCTCTTTTTATACTAGCGATGCTTTATTTTTCTCTTTTAGATCAAATACTTCATTCTTATTGGCAATTTAAAGTAATGTGTACGTGTAAAGATGAAAATGAGATGCAAAGAAAATACATTTTGACAATAGCAAGTTGATAATGGGGTAGCTTATGCTCATGGGAAACTAGCTGTGCATTCTTGGTTTTGCATTTGGTTCCTACTCACTTCCATAATTCCACATTGCTTTAGAAAATAAAATTACTTTATATTTTTCATTTTTATATAAAAATCAGTGCTACTAATTTACCATGTTGAGATAAAAATATTTTAAAATATAATAAACTGATTTTAAAATTGTTATCCTAATTATTAGTTGCAGTAGAAGAACTCTGAAATGATTATAATTTAATTATCAGGGGAGGAGCTTTTAAAAGTTGGACACATATGTCTTTATGCAAAAATTTATTACAGTTATTGACAAAAATCAACTAACTTCTTAATCATTCAGATTGCCCCATTTTTGACATTTCTCATTTTATCATATATTATTGGCCACATGTTTCTTTCCATCTACATTTCTTCTTCTTTATCAGTAGCTGAGGTTTTTTTCTTTTCCACCTAAAAATATTCCTATACTAAACTTCCTCTTTTTCTTTCACAGCCCCAATTCCTTTCCCCACTTGAACCTTAGTCTTAAAAATTTAGTTCAACCTATCTTTTACAGAGATAATTCCATAAGCTCTAATAAATTATTCCCTATGTTCTTCTTAATCACCCTACCAATTATCATCCTTATCTCTGCTTCTCTATTCTCAAATGGAAATGATTTGTTCTCTGCCTTCTAATAGCTTAACCATCTATATTATTGATCACAACCTCTCCTACCCATTTCTGACATAATTTCACATAGATCTTAAAAAAAAAACCTCTCTGTATATATAGATTACCTCACAATGTGTCTGATAGGATCATACAGCTGTGATTGAAAGAAAACTCTACCAAAATACTTTAACCAACAAAAATGGAAAGAGTTATCAGTGGAGGGCTGTTACCAATGTTTGATATCATCAGAAAACAAGATTTCTTCTGTCTTTATATTTCTTCATATTTAGTAGGTTACCTTCATGATTATGTTCCCATCAGATGTCTGCTGCACCTTGGTCTTTGTATTATCATGGCAGGAAGCTGAAAGCATCCTTCTCCTTGTGTTGTATTTTTAAATTTTCTTGAAGGGAAGAAAGCCCAGGGACATCTGCGTGTACCTTTTTGGCAGAATTGGGTCACATGTTCACCCTTAGCTGAAAGGAAAGTTCAGTGTGTTTGGTTGCCCATTCTTTCTAATCAAGAAAGTAGTGGGTAATGAGGACCAGCAGTGGGCCCTGGGTATATGTTCTACAATGTCAGCCACAGCATTTAGCTGCCTACAGCCTCATAATCCACCTTCCAACCTAATTTGTTGTCTTCTTTCTCAGTGATTTTCAGCTAGGGCTGGTACCGCCTCCTTTAATGATATTTGGAAATTTGGGGGGCATTTCTGATTGTTAATGACTGAATATTTGTACCTGCATGTAGAGTATGAATGTCAGAGATGTCAAAATCCTGCATTGTGCGGGGCAGTGTTAAATGGCAAACAGTGATATTCCCATTGATTGGTGGTGGTATCCACTCAATAAAAAAATACAAAAACAAAAACTAAAACAACAAAAAAGACTTGTTTAACCTTTCCAGACAGATCAACTTAGTATTCCTTTTGTTGTCAAATCCTAATTATCATATATTTTAGTTGTGTCAAATTCCTAAAACTTTCAGTTTATTTGGATGAAGCAACTTGTTTTTAAGTTTCAGCTGTTTGCCAGCATCAGGGCAGGGTGCAGGCTGTAGATGCGCAGCTGGACCATCAAGATATATCACTCACCTTGATGGAATGCTCCATCTAAAGGGGAAGACATATTACACAAACATGTTCAAGTACAACGGACATTAGGAAAAGAGTAATTGATACCATGGTACTAATAACAAAGGTATTGCATGTGGCAAGCTGCATCACTGCCTTTACTTTTTTAAATTTTATTTATTTATTTATTTTTGGCTCTGTTGGGTCTTCATTTCTGTGCGAGGGCTTTCTCTAGTTGTGGCAAGCAGGGGCCACTCTTCACCGCAGTGCACGGGCCTCTCACTGTCACGGCCTCTCTTGTTGCGGAGCACAGGCTCCAGACGTGCAGGCTCAGTAGTTGTGGCTCACGGGCCTAGTTGCTCCGCGGCATGTGGGATCTTCCCAGACCAGGGCTCGAACCCGTGTCCCCTGCATTGGCAGGCAGATTCTCAACCACTGCGCCACCAGGGAAGCCCTGCCTTTACTTCTTATATCTCATTTTCTTCTTAAATTTATATTTTGCTTCATCACCTACTAATCACATTTTCTTAAGGAAATTAACATCCAATGTACTTCATTTTGTAATCTGTGTAATTGAAATGTTACTAGTTTTCTAATCTTTCTAAAGTTTTGTTTGTTTTTTGCACTGTAGGGGTAAAGGGTATTAATTGTGATGATGCATTTGAGAAGCATATCTTCAGTGCCTTTCATATAATAAAGCATTATTAAATGTTGTATCTTCCTTGATACTTCAAAAGATATCCTTGATATTATAAAACACTTTGGCTAAGAGTGAGGCAGAATCCCAGGAATCACATTTCTGTTACTTCCATGACGTGAGAACTTGAATATCCTCTCTGCCCCAGAGTTTCCTCATTTTTAAAACAGTGACATCCCCATTTGTTATAAGGAAAAGTTATGTAATATATGCAAATTACTCAGTACAGTGCCTAGCATAGAATAGCATTCAATGAAAGTTATAGTTTTAATATGTTATTAAGCTCACATTTTTGCTTTAGGTTTAATGGTATAAAAAAACTTAAATATCCCTTAGGAATATTATTATAGGCTAATAATTATATTTCAATAGTTAATGTTTTAATAAGGACAAGGGATATACCAAAAATCCCTAAATACACATTTTTTTTAAAAAATAAATTGATTTATTTATTTATATTTATTTTTGGCTGTGTTGGGTCTTCGCTTCTGTGCGAGGGCTTTCTCCAGTTGCGGCAAGTGGGGGCCACTCTTCATCGCGGTGCTCAGGCCTCTCACCATCGCGGCCTCTCCCGTTGCGGAGCACAGGCTCCAGACGCGCAGGCTCAGTAGTTGTGGCTCACGGGCCCAGTTGCTCCGTGGCATGTGGGATCCTCCCAGACCAGGGCTCGAACCCGTGTCCCCTGCATTGGCAGGCAGACTCTTAACCACTGCGCCACCAGGGAAGCCCCCACACATTTTTTTAATTCAAAATTTTAATGATTAACCCTTTTTAGATATTATCTTAGTTTCTGAGGGCTGCCATAACAAGGTAAAACAAACAAGGTGGTTCAAAACAACAGAAATTTATTCTCTGAGAGTTTCGGAGGCCAGAAGTCTGCGGTCAAGGGGCTGACCGTGCCGTGCTCTCTGAAGTTTTGGGGGTGGTCCTTCCTTGGCTCTTGCAAGCTCCTGGTGGTTGCTAACAGTACTTGGTGCTCCTTGGCTTGTAGATGCATCGTTCTGCTTCCGTCGCCACATGGTCACCTCGTCTGTGTCTTCTGTGTCTTGGCATAACATTCTCTTCTCTGTGTGTCTCTGCTTCTCTGTGTCCAAATTCCCTCTTCTAATAAGGACACTAGTCACTGGATTAGGACCCAGCCTAACCTAGTGTGACATCGTATTAACCTGATTACATCTGCTAAGGCCTTATTCCCGAACAAGGTCACATTTCCACATTTCTGTTGTCAGGGATGAGGACTTCAACATATCTTTTGTGGGGACACAGTTCAACCAAAACAGTTGCCTACTATTTGAAAGCAATGTTTTGAGCCCTTCCTATATACTTTCTTAATTAATTTTCTTCTGTCATTATGTGGTAGGATTTTTCCTTATAATTATGCTTTTATATGTAGCTAAAATGTGAGGCACATGTTAAGTGAATTACCAAAATTCACACAAAAGGTAGGCACTGGAGACATTTCGCAAACACATAGGTAATCTGACTCCAGATACATGTAAGAGTAGATTCTAAGGGTCTTAGGCTGGGAGCGCATGAAGTATGAGGCTGTAGGAAAATATTGATTGACATGGGTGAACTCACTCATAACTGGAGATTCCCAGGTCTGGCAAGAGTACAGTTCTAAGAGTTTGCTGAGTTGGTTCATTAAAGCTTGGACAGAATAATAGCCTTAGTTCATGAGGTGGTAATGTTGGGACATTTTATTGTAATATTGAGGAAAGGTTAAAAAGCTCAAGGAAGTAGGAATGTTAGATTTAATTTACTTTGCAAGATGTAAATATCCACCACTTGACTGTGTTCCTTCACTTAGTCAATCACTAATGCCCTGATGAAGAGCACAGTGGCATCTTAGTTGCTCAGTGGTGGCTACAAACTACATTTAATGGTGGCAGATGGTTCCATGGAACCAGGCTCTTTACTATGGAAGGGGATAATGGAGTTCTAGGACAGTGGAAGCCAGGTGGCATCACTCACATATCGGAGATGGGATGCACAAAATCACCGTAATGTGCAGCAATGGGAGACTGAAATTCAGGATGCCCAGATCTACAGGGATCTGGAGCAATATCTGATGTATGATGATTATTTTAGGAGTTACAGCGTGAGGCAGACACCAGAATGTTGCTGACTTTGATATTATCACAAAGATAACAATAAGAACTGGTGGGCAGAAAGGTGGTGCTACTCACAGATGCATGAGTTGCATACTCACAGATGCAGCTACTCACAGATGCATGAGTCAAATAAATGACCGTTCTTTTAAATCACTATATTTAGGGGTAGTTTGTTATTAAACAATAACTTATTAATAAAATTATGACAGAGTTTGTCCAGGATAAGATTTCATAATGTCCAGAAGATCAAGTAAATTACATGACCTGATGACCAAGCCTCCCATTTCATCTACTTCCTTTATGGGCAGTGCCTTTCCTTCTAATCATATCAGTGGTCTCATAGAGGCTTTTCTATGAACAGTGAAAAGAAAGGAAGGTATTTGGGTCAATTTCCCAGATAGACTGATGGAATAGCTGGAAATGGATTGCTGGTACATTCTATCTGATATATCCCCACTTTCACATGGCCCTGAAAGACAATTATGAAGAAAAGTATTCTTAGTAGCAGAGCTGAAAGCAATATACTTAAATAACCAACTTGTAGATATGGGAAAATAGTAAGAGGTGAGGATACATGGTGACTCTTGAGCAACTGAAAATGTCTTGGGTAGTTGTCAGAAGCTTGGAATGAATAAGACTGAAAGAAATGGAACACAGAAATTTGAGGGAGATGTGAGGCAGTGGACATATGGGACTGGGGGTGTTTGGATCTTTCTGTTTCATATTATGCCCGTAAATGAGTATCTGCCATCAATGACTCTCAGTAATTAGGTAGACAGAATGGCTGATTTTATGGCTGTAAGCCAGACTCTCTACTTAGCCAGACAATGCTTTTTGTTCAGAATACCCATTAAAACAGTGGTCATCCTGAAAGGAAAAGACTCTTTGAATGAGAATACCAACATACGGTAATAAATTAGTATCTCCATAAAATTGGAAAACATGCTCTCCCTTGATGAAGTAAGTTTCAGGACCCTCAGATATAATGGAATAACACAGAATTTGTCACAGTAACACCATCCTGTAAAACTTCTTGACAAGTATCTGGTTTCTCATACAAGAGCATGATATTACAATTTTAAAATTTCACAAATAACTGTTGAATATATTTTTCTAATGACCTAATATTTATCCTTTCCTATATGTAAATTGGAGAAAGAAAATAACATCATATATGATTTTTGAAACATTAAGTAATTTGTCAAGATGACCTTGTTATCTTTGTATCTTTTCTATCCGTTAACATTTTTGTTGAGCGAGAAGTATAACATTAATGATGATCTAGAATTTGAAGAATTCACTGCCACACTAAAAACTTTCCCTGCGTCTCCTTGTTCTACTATGTCAGTGAATAATTTACTTTTCATGTCATTATAAAAACAATTTTTGCCATTAATATCTGTATTAGTACATGTGCAGAAACATGAAAATAGACTTTCATGCCAGAGTGACTTAGAAATACAGAAAAATCATTTTGTTTGTACTTTTTATACCTAGTTCTATCAAATGCCAGATGGTCTGGAAAGGTAAGATAATGCTAATGAGTCTCAAGACGTTACGTGGCAATTAGTGTAGCAACCAAGGTCAGACTGCCATTGTTTGGCTCAACAGAAATGTTTAATTTATAAATAAGTTTATTTCCCAGAAAAGGAGAAAGGAAATATCACTAATGTTTGTGTGTGTGTGTTTTTTAACTGTTAGACTGTATTAGACCTCCTGAATACTAGTCCACAGTATTTGGGGTTCTCTCTTATGAAACAAAGAGTTATCTCAGCAGGTTTGGGTTTTCCTAACTCTGCACGTTCCAAAGAGAGGTTTGGGCTTTTCCCAGATCCTGGGATATAATCTTTAAGCCTTTGATTATTTCCTGTTAACGGTGTCTTTGTTTACCTGAGGCCATGGGCCACACCAGATACCTTAAGCTAAGAATGTGCTTTATGGAGGCAGTTCTTGGGCCATACTGGATAGTTTATGCTAGCAATATGATCTGGGGTTGGGGCCTCGGATCACATGGTATCAGTTTGACCTTAGGAGAAAGTGGAGATGGAAAGTAACATGAGTGGATAGCCATGCCAATGCAACTGACCCCCAATATATCCCTGGACACCAAGGTTCCTGTGAGCTTCCCGTGGTTGGCAGTGCTGCATCGTGTTGTCACACATCACTGCTAGGAGAACTAAGCACTATCTGTATGATTCCACTGGGAGAGGACAGCTGGACCCTTGTGCCTCATTGCTCTTGGATCTTAACCTATGTATCCTTTTCCATTCCTGTTTTTAGTCCTTTTGCTATAGTTGACTATAACCATAAGTTAACAGCTTTTCTGAATCCTATGAGTCCTTCTAGGAAATTAATTGAATCTGAGAGTGGTCTTGAGGACTCCCAACCACGTTTGTCTTTTCATGTCTTTTCCCTTTCTTGCTACTAGTGAAGATAGGATTTTGTTTTGTTTATCACGAGCATGTTAAATGGTTTCAAGAATAGTAATGTTTTTTATGTAAATGAAATACAGTAAAGAATATGAAAATTAGTGACAAAAGGAAGCAGATTCCAGTGGCATTCTATTTTTCACTGTTGAAGGTAAAATACTAGCTGTAGGTTTTTTATATAGATACCCTTCATCTTCTTGGGGAAGATTCCTTGTACTCCTAGATTGAAGATTATTTAAGCATTTTATTGTAGGTATTCTACAGGGAATGACCATTAATCTTTCCTGCTTAAGCTGCCCTACATGACTTTTTTTGAAGCTTAATTGTTTAGTGTGTTCCTTGAGTCCTGAGTACATGAGATTGTCCAACAAATCTTCTAATACTTTCCTATCCCATATGAACCAGCTGTGTTCTGTTACTTACAAGCTAAAAAATCTTAATTAACTCAGGTGGCTATTATTATCCTCATATTAGAATATAATACTGAATTTCAAGTAATTCTGCATGAATTATCAAGGGTCACACCTGATAAGTGATGAAGCTGAGGCTCAGAATGAAGACTAATTATTTGAATGTATATATACTGTTTGAGCTACTAGGCCAAGTTGCACAGGGGATGCCAAGAAAGATAATTTTTGCCATTAAGGGAGTCACATCTCAGAGGGTAATGTTAAGATGTAGAACAATAATTATATATAGAACATGTCAAGTTCTACCCATGTGGTACAAAGAAAACAGAAGTGCTTGAGTTTTTGTCTGGGCCACGGTTTCCAGATATTGGGCTAAACATTATTCTGGATGTCTCTCTGATGGTATTTTTGGACAAGATTAAATTTAAATAGGTAGACTTTGAGTAAAGCAGATTGCTCTCCATAATGTAGGTGGGCCTCACCCAATAAGTTGAAAGCCTGAATAGAACAAAAGACTGACCTACCCCGAGCAGAAGGGAATTTTCCAGCAGATGGTTTTTGGTCATGAACTGCAACATTAGCTCTTCCCTAGGTCTCCAGCCTCTTCCCTTGGTCCACCCTGCAGGTTTTAGACTTGCCAGCCTCCATAATTGCATGAGCCAATTCCTTAAAATAGATCCCTTTCTGTGTATGTACATATTGTATGGGTCCTGCTTCTCTGAAGAACCTTGTCTAATACACACGTTTTAATGCTATATTTATGTATTTCAGTCTTCCTTGTGTTATATTCTATTCATCTGAATTTGATTATCTTACCTGTCCTCTAGAGCCTAACTCAAAAGTTAAATTGTCCTTGCATTGAGACACCGCCTGTATCAGTTTTCTATTGCCATTGTAAAACATTACCACAAACATTGTAGGTCAGAACAAAAGAATTTTTTTCTCTTATAATTCTGCAGGCCAGAAGTGTGAAATAAGTCTTATGAGGCTACAGACAACGTGTCAGAGGGCTGTTTCTTTGGAGGTTCCAGGGAAGAATTCATATCATGCCTCTCCCAGTTCTGGGTGGTCCATCATTCCTCTCTCTGCCTTTGTCCCCACATTGCTTTCTCCTTTTCTGTCTGTCTCCCTCTTATAAAGACACCTCTGATTATATTTCAAATCCATCCAGGTACCTAGAATAATCTCTCCATCTCTAGATTCTTAATTATATCTGTGAAGTCCCTTTGCCATGTAAGGTCACATTCATAGGTTCCAGGGATGAAAACCTGGATATTCTTTGGGGCCATTACTCAGCCTACCACCCCTCCCCACCCCCCAAACTCTGATCTCTGTTGATAGTAATAAGTTTAAAGAAAATTATATACATAATATATATGTATGTAAACATATATGTACATATACACACACATATAGTCTAGTTTCATACTATGGACACATTTCGAACATTATTTGTTTTAAAAATACAAATTGATGGTAATTCCCTGGCAGTCCAGTGGTTAGGACTCCACGCTGTCACTGCTGAAGGCCTGGGTGCAATCCCTGGTCAGGGGACTAAGATCCCACAAGCTGCATGGTATGGCAAAATAAATAAATAAAATAAAAATTGATTACCATTATGATTATTATTACCACTCTTGTTTTTAATCCTTACAGTAATTAATATTTTATTGTGCACAATCTTAATGTGTCATTTTGATAGCAAACTATGAAGATAGCAAAATATCAACTTTATTTCTTTTCAAAATGCAAAATGGTTATGATGATTTTAACAAGTTACACAGTCTCTATTGAATGGACCTGATGCTACAATGCAGTAATTCAAAATGCATCTTGCCAAAATATTATGCTGTTTATATAAAATGAAAAAAATATTTTTATATTATGAAGTAATAAGAACTTGAAGTAATGTAAAGGCTCTGTGATTATATAATGCTTTATGGGATACTAAGGTGATGCCTGTTGATCTAAAAATAGACGTAAAAATATAAGACCTAAAAATGTCTTATTGATTTACAGGAGTTATTTGGCCCAAATCCATCTTATTGCAGTAACAAACATGAAAAGCTGGATTCTAAGCAAAGTTTTATTTCAAAATATGTAATTATTGTCTACTTGGATAGAAATATGATTACAAATTACCTATTTCGTGTATTTTCCTTAGAAAAGTAGTCAAAGTTTAGGCAAGGGGTAAGTGCAGTTCTTCTGCATAAAGAATGCCACAAGGATTTTTTTTCAGTTTTTCTTTTTTTTAGTTCAACTCTATGGACTTATGTTAAATTTCTATGTATGTTTCCCTTTGCCACAATATTTAATATGAATTCAGAGTAGCTATACGTTGGTATGACAGATTAGTGTTTTGGAATAATTCTCTTCTAGGTGATGACTAATTAACCTGGACAGATATTAAAATTAAGCTGACATTTGCCAAGTCAGTGGAAAAATGTGCAAATAGAATAAGAAAAGAGAGAAGCTGAGAGAAGTGAGCCCAAAATTTCAGACTTCTTTTCCTCTATAAGGGATTTGATGATTCTGGGTGCACAGCTGAGATGCAGGGCAGAACTCACCTGAATCATGCAACAGGGGAATAAAAATTAAAATTCAAGGTTACTCAGGAAGATAGGTACAAGGTAGGTAGCTCTGTAAGGCTTTGGGATGAAACTCAAAAGTGATACACCCTGGTTAACAGAATAAGGTCCAGTTCTCATAAGGGCTGAAGCCCAGATCAAATCACTTTGATCCCTGACTAGATATTTCTAATCTAGGAATGTTTGTATATTCAGCCTAGCTGCCTCTCAGAAGCAAATTAGAATTCTTCTGGAGAAAACGACATGCACAGAGCCTCAAAGAATCTGTAGATTTTTCTATACAATGTCCATCATTAAATATAAAATAACTAGATATACCAAAAGGCTAGTAGCAACACACTGGTACAACAAATTATTTTGACAGTAATGCAATTTAGATTATAGAGTCACCTGTTTTAAATTTACATTTTACTACATGGCTTTATCCAAAAGTTAAAGCAAATTACTTTAATGATAAATCTAGTACTTTTCTTATCACTGCAGCAATAAGAATTGATTTGACTGGATATAATAGAATACCTGTCTAGTAGTTACTTAACAATTAATGGTTTATGTTTTCTATGTAAACAAGTATTTAGGTATGTGGCTCTAAAGTTAGTTCAGTTACTCAATAAATGAAGGTATTAGTTGACCTTAATGACCTTTTCTTGGCTCTTTTCTCATGGTTTAAATTCAGCTATTGAAGCTCCAATATGTTTCAAATAAGAGCACCACCAGCAGGAAAGGATAAGAGAGCTCTCTTTATCAGCAAGGAAAGATTTTGCCAGAAGTATCCTAGTTGGCTCCCTTCCAAGTCCCATTGAACACAACTGTTCATTGCAGAGGAGGGTAGGAATTGAGGATGAAAGGAGAGATCATTAGGTCAAGCATGATTCATTCCCCAGCGAAGGGCTCATTGAGTCCTGAATGGAACTGTGAATCTCTTGGTAAAAAAGTGGGACAACAGGGGATTTATTTGGCTAAGACAAACCCTAGAATGTGTACTAAGATAATTTTTGTTTTGTTTCCTCTTTTATTAACCACTCTGTAATTGGCACCAAAAATATACTTAGTACATGTTTAGCATTAATAAATATTTTTGGAGTGAATGAATGAATAAGAGGATCTGCAACAATCCTTTTAGTAAGAATTGATAGCTGCCACTTTTATTTGTTTTATTCTTTCTCTCTTAGGAAAACATTAACAGGAGATGGATATTTATTAATAAAATAATATATTTGTAGATGAATAGTCATTATAAGAGCAATTGAAAGAATACAGTTTTATTAAATCATGGCAATAGATGAACAGACATTTATATTCAAAATTGTAGATTTTACATTTTAAAATATTTAGCTAAGTTGTTGAGGTATATTAGCTTGCTTTTATTTAAAATTTTTGAAAAATTGAAAATATTTCAAGTGTAATTTCTCAAATCTTGTTTTGACATATACTTTCATGTTGAACATAACTTGAGGCAACTTCTATTTCATTTATGCTTTAGCAAAAAAGTGTCCATTTCATATTAACTCATTTAATATAAAGTTTTGTAAAAATAGATGTAGGTGGTACGTACACAAGAATATATTGTTTTAAGCATTTGTTTATTAAAACAAATGTCTTAGTATTAAGTTAACAGCACAAGCTACCATTGTATGACCAATTTTTAAATCAGTCAGATATTATCTAATAAGTCGTAAAAAAGCAAATATAGTGTCATATTAGCAATCTGTATACCAGTCAATATCAAATCGTAACTTAGTTATAACCAGCAAAATGTCACTATGCAATTTTTCAAATCCCAATCTATTGAGATGCAAATTAACAACGTTTGGTAATTCATTTATTTGATAGTAATAATAATCCTAATGGGTTTGATTGAATAGTATTTTAATTTTGCATAAAAAATGTATCTTGACCTCTAATGGCTAAAGTCAAAGTTGCCTTTTACAACATAATTTGATTTTATAAATTATTTGTGGTCACGTGAGATTTAAATTCATGTAGCTTAACTTATTTTTAACATGTTAATATTGTCTCCATCTATAGTTCAATTGCATTCTTGACTCATTCTTCTGACATCAATAAATGGGAATAGGTTATACAAAATATTTGATAAAGCATCCAGAGTACAATTTAATTAAACATTTGTTTTGTAATGTAAACATTTCCACTTTTGTTAACAAAATAGCAGTGAATATAGATTTACAACAATATTTTCGGTTAGTGTTTTATTATCAGTTAGAACTCACTAAATGACTTTTCATCAATAGTTTTAGAAATGAGGTTGTTTGTCTAGATTTATGGCAAAAGATACAAAATACAGAAATTAACTTGAATATGCAAATACTACCTGCAATTTGTCTTTGATCTATAAATAACTTTTAGCTTTTATCTCCTCATTTGTGTGTGTACAACTTTGTTTCCTCTTCTTTTTTACTTTAATTTTACCCCAAAGGAAATGGATGAGGAAAATGAGAACTGTATTTATTGAACTATGTACAAGGGTTTCTGCTAGACACAGAAGTAAGTTAATTTGCCCAAGTTCACAGAGCTAGTAATTAATGTAATTAACCAGATTCACAAGAGTACAAACTAAGCTCTGTTTCACTGTAATAATTGTTCTTTTTTATGATGTCAGGTGATTAGTAACTTTATTAAATCCAGACTCTAGTATTTGAAGACCCTTTTGAAAATAATCACAGCCTAATCTAAATTGATACTTTATAACTCATTTATAGCTCAGTAATTTTGTAAGACTGTTCTAGTCAGTTTTGTAAATATTCGAAAAAAGCTAATTTGTCATTTATCCTTTCACCTAAGTTTTTGACAACTTAGACTATTTCTTACCACTGTCCATCCAAATATCACCCCTTCTTCAAGTTCATGTTCAGTATCAAATATTTATATTAATTTTTCCTTAAATATCTTATCCATGTTGATTTCATATTTCTGGACTTCAATTGGTATTTTAAATTGCACATTGCTTTAATATTTATATTTAATATTGGCATTATTAGGTCGATAGGTTTTATAAATTTTCTCTGACAGTTCATTTTCTAATATCTATCAGTAAGCAGTAAGATTACATAAAAAGAACAAATATATATTGGCATGTATATAAATAATATTAAGGTAACTTGTGTTTAGGTAAAACATTTATAGATTAGTTTATATGTTAGTGCATTTTAAATAATTTTAAAAATTACAAATTACAGATATTTGAAGTACAATACAATCTTCTTCTGAATTTACTGGTACGTAACTGAGCTACTGCCAAGAGAAATAAAAATAGTAAGTCCTCTCCTCTGGTTAGAAGTATTATGTATAAAAATATAACATGAAGAAGACATTATATATATATCTTTTAAATATTATTTATTGGCATATAGGATTAAGTATCAATTAGACAAATTACATGCTTTATTTTGATAAAGAGAAATGATTCTCATATAAAAAAGAATTCAAGTGCAATAATAATTGTAATAGTAATGACTGGTAAGCTGTACAGAGAAATTAGAATAAGAAAAATGCCTGAGAGAGAAATGAGTATACATTTGCAGTGAACCCCAGGCAACATTTCAAACGGAGAATAGACCCTCATTTTAGAGGGTGCAGATAGTGCATGGAACTTTTGCCAATAATGCAAGATAGATCAAGTCAACCTTCTTCATAATTCATTTTTTGATGAACCCCTCATAAATATGTTATGCTTTGCATGTGCAGATAAATTTTAGTGAGGTCATTATTTGAGCTAACTATGAAGAGTAGATTTTTTTCTTTTTTATCTGAGAACATAAAATATTTTCTGCAGGTTTTGCTGAAATAAAGCAAGTTGGTAATTATGGAAAGACTTAAGTGTCTCATTATATATGTATATACATAGATAAACATCAATTAATTATTCAAAATCTTTGTCATATCCTTAAGATGCTCAGGTTTGGAAGACCCATCTTATTTTATATTTTAGGAATTCCTGTGGTTTTTCTAACATGTAAGATCATCTTCATTCAAGTTCTTCCTTTACATGTTCTTTCTAAACAGAATAGTCAATATAAAACTACTCTGTCTATTGCTTTTTTGGAATATATTTGCTGTAATATAGTATGAGCCTAGAATAACAGTAGTGTTCAGTGAATTTAGAATATGTGGAGACTATTAAAGTAATTTAACTGGGGTTAGAATTATTCAGGTTAGGCCACTTATTTATTAAGAAGATTATTGCATTGTGTTAAAATTTCATATTCAATTCTACCTTCAAATAAGTTCTTCCATACTAAAAGGCTGAAATTGTCTTAAATTACCCAGAATCTAATACAGAATCTCGAACAGAGAAAACACTTAATAATTTTTTGATTGAATGAATTAATGATACACTTTTTCCAAAGTCAATTTATTACAAAGGGCTCATCTGAATTTCTAGACATAAGGCTGGCTGTCACTGAGGAGGGAATTTGATCAAGAATGGCCTATTCAACTACTTTAAACCCAGGTGACAGGGATTGGCCCAGAGGTGGGCAGTACGGAGACACAGGGTATAAATAACCTTGCAAAAAACACATATTCTCTGCAGTCATGACAATTATATTTTAACTCCAATTATAATTTAAAATGAAAATCATCCTGTAGTTGACAGTAAGTCACTTATAGCAATTATCATTCTAAATGCAGTTTGTTCTTCAAAATGAGTAAGTAATATGAAGTTGAATGTTGATAGTAGAAAAAGACCAAGAGAGTTATATGTAAAAGTTTCAAATATAATGACATTTAACTATGATAGTCTGATTTATCTACATAAGTTGTAGAAATGACACAATAAAAAAGAAAAAACCCTAAACCTATTCAACCTGGAAACATTTACAATTAACCTTGGGATGTTTTATTTTGTACACAAATTGCATACATATTATCTGTTGTATCAGTCAGTGTTCAAGATAAGGTAACAGTAAGATAACATACTGAAGGACTTTTCATAGGGAGTTGGCTAACACAGTGGTGGGGACAGCTAAGCAAATCCAAATTCTGAAAAGTAGACCATTGGGAAGGAAAAATCACAAGCAAATTGGAACCTCGCAGGATGGCCAAAGCTGTTGTCCACAGACAGTCAAGATGGGAAGACCTAGGGCAGGCTGGAATTCCATAAACAGGGGCCAAAGCTGTTGTCCACAGGTGGAATTCTTTAGCTCTGCTTTTAAAACTTTCTAACTAATTAAGTTAGGCACACAGAAAAATATCACTAAAAGTCCACTAATTAGGGAATCTAATTACATACATAAAACTCCTTCACAGGAGCAGTAGATTAGTGTTACTAAGCAACCGGGGACAGTAATCTAGGCAAACATATCAAAAAGCCATCACATCTATCCATTACTTATTTCAGTCCTAAAAAAAATATAAAATCCTGTTTTTATTTGGCTTATTAATGCAAAAAATTTTCCATGTAAAGTTATTTATAATGTCTCAATAATACCTATGGATATACCATTAATTTACTAACCATTTTCTTAATATTGGGCATAAGTAGTTTTCAACTTTTTATTTTCATAAGTAATACCATTCTGAATATATTTGTATGTAAAACCTTACCAACTGTGTTACTGGAGCAGAGATTATGGGCACTCAAATTTAATATTCGATATTGTTTTCATTAGTTTTAAATTATATATTAAATGTTCTGTGAAAACTCAGGCTTTCTCTTCCACACATCTCCTTCTCTATAATTAATCAAGCCCTACAGTCAAGGTCACAGTCATGTGTTCTTTAGGCCTATGGTATCAATGAGTAGAATTTTCATGAGAAGATCTAAATGGATACAAATTGTTTATTATATACGGAGTATATAGTATTTGGGATTTGTTCCTCTCCTGTGATCTCTGTTGAAGTGCTCTTGTTGCTTTATTCTTCTTTTTTCCTGTTGGAACTACATGCAACCAAGGCAACTACTGTAGAAAGTTATGTGTAGGCATCACTTGGAAGAATGTCTTAGCCCTTGGGAAGCTCTTGCAAGTACCTTAGAAAGCCAAGAAGGGTCAGCTTGATTTCCAGGACATGGCACAAAAGGTTAAAACAGTTTACTCTTGCCCTTGGAAGAAACTATTTTTCTCCTGGGCAATCTTTACTCCTAACATTAGAATGTAAAGAATTCAAAAGCCAAGATTTAACCCAGTTCTCTAAATTAAAGGGAACAAGAGAGCCACTAAAGCCAGAGGACTAGTCCCCATGGCTCATAAAGAACCAAACATCTTCCAAAGAGGGAGTTTACATAATAACTGGAACTAAAGCATTTGGATGAAATAAAGAACATTTGTATAACTACAGTATGCTGGGCATACATCTAATAGGATTCTAAGGATTCATGGCAGTCAAATGTCTGAACACTTAGGAATCTAGGAGCCTGACTGCACACATGAGTAATATCACTGTAGTTGGTAGAAATATTAGTGACAGTTTTTAAGCACTGGAGTCCTAACAGGATGACTCAGATCTTCAAATTAAAGGAAATGTTAAAATGTTTTAAATAAAAAATCTCATGTAAAGGGTTATGTACATCAGAAGTGAGACCAACAAAAGTATCCATTTTGTTGGAAACTTCAAATGTATTTATCTTATTTGGATTTCAATTGGGATACTTCTAATAATTAAATAGAAAAATAATTAAAATATTATTATATCCTACTGTATGGAGATGCCATGTTGGCACATATGTGTGGATGGATATTTCAATGGTTAATAGGTGGATGTATAGGTAAACAGATATATAGCTATAGATAGGTATATATCTCTCTATATATCTATAACTATTGTCTGTCTGCTTTGTGTTGTACACTATTCTATGTTATACTCACACAGCAGACATCAAAATATTAATGCCACTGTCCTCATGGATTTAATATTCTTAAGGGGGAGAAATAGTTTAAAAACAAATACAATTATTTAGAATATATTGTATTATAGCATAATATCATGCTGATTTCTGATTAATACAGTATTTCTTAAATAGGGAAACATATCACTAGCTGTGAGTAAACAACAGATAAAAATGACCACTTTGGGCTTCCCTGGTGGCACAGTGGTTAAGAATCCGCCTGCCAATACAGGGGACACGGGTTTGAGCCCTGGTCCGGGAAGATCCCAAATGCCACGGAGCAACTGAGCCCGTGCGCCACAACTACTGAGCCTGTGCTCTAGAGCCCACAAGCCACAACTACTGAAGCCACCTTGCCTAGAGCCTGTGTTCTGCAACAAGAGAAGCCACCACAATGAGAAGCCCGCGCACCGCAACGAAGAGTAGCCCCTGCTCGCTGCAAGTAGAGAAAGCCCGCACGCAGCAACAAAGATCCAACAGTCAAAAATAAAATAAATAAATTTATTTTTTTAAAAAATGACCACATTAAAATAAAGAACTTACTCTTGATGAGCAAATAGTATTAGGAAAAATGAATAGGTGAGCCCAAAATGGGAAGGCTATATTAGCGAAATATATAACCAGCAAAGGACTCATGCTGAGAATATATAATAGACTACCATGTCAATAAGATAAAAACAAATGACAAGTAAAATGGACAAGAGAATCAAATAGCTAATTTGCCAAACAGGAAATCTAAATGGCAAATAAACATGTGAAAAGGTGTTTGACTTCATTAGTAATCAGATAAATTTAAAAATATGAAGTACAAAAGTACTGTTACTGGTGTGACTAAAATTTTAAGATTGATGGTATAACATGTGAGAGTTTAGAGTCATGGAAGTTTTGTACATTGCTAGTGAGAATATTGATTCAGCCATTTTAGAAAACAATTAACATCACTAATGTTAAATACACATGTCTATAATACAGTAATTTCATTCTCTTAATATGTATCCAACTGAAATCCATGCATATATACTTGCATACGTATATACAGAAGACAGGTCCAAGAGTATGCATAACTGCATTATTAAAAAGAGCTACAAACTGGTAAAAACAAGATATAACAACAGGGAAATAGGTAAATTGTATTATTTCATACAGTGACATGCATTATATCCTTGAAAATACATGGACTATGTACCTAAATACAATAACCTGGATGAGGCACAATCAATGCAAAGCGAAAGATATACAATATGACATACACTGCCTAATTCCATTTATACTAAGTTCAGAACAGGCCAGACTAAACTCTAGTAATGTGTACTGAAATGACTGAATGCTAAAATGAAAATGCAAAACACAGTCAATGTAAATGCATATGGAGGGTCGTTGAGTCCTCACGACATTTTATGTCTTTATTAAGGTGAGGGTTTTATGAGTGTTCACACTGTAAAAAGTAAAAGTGTATAATTATTTTATACATTCTTTTATATGTGTGTTATATTTCACAATAAAAAGTTGTATAAGGGTAAAACTTTCATAGGTATTTTAAAATTAATCTGCATTATCCAATTCAATTAACTCTCATTTACTATCCAAATAATTATTTGCTATGGAGTGTTGCCTATGATAGGAAACTCATTTAAAATCCCTTCATTTAATATTTTTGAGAGTTTACTATAATTGTATCTGTCAAGTACTGTTGTAGGTAATCATGATTCACAGGGAAGAAGATAGAGTCTCTGTACTCAGAGAGCTTATAAATATTCTTTTTAAATGTTATGGTCTTTAGAATGTGTGTTTTGCTCAGGAGGCCATTACTAATTTAACTTTATTGAAATTGTACTGATAAGCATGATACAATGATTCTTCTTGACCAATTCATTGTGATTTACCAAGATTGAACATGGGTGAGCCAAAAAGGTACTAATTAATCTATCAATTAATCTATCAATCTCATATCTGGTGGCTTGAAGAAGGTCCCTCCCCCACTAAAGGATCTGAAGAATTGTATACCTACTTTCCTCATGAAATGTTTATTTTCTCTGTAACCAAAGAGATCTGTAGAGATTAAAATTATTATCTTTTCTATAGGTTACATTTTTCTGAAGTGTGATTATTTATAAAGTCTCTGAATGTTATGTAAATTAGGACAGTGTGAAGAACACTAGGAAATAAAGTTGCCTGTAAAATATATTTCAAGTGACTTAATAGCATTTTGACCTTCTTTCCTTTATCCTTGCAAAGCAATGTGAATATGTGAGAATGAACATTTTCTGTTAGTTGTGAATGGTGTATATTTTCTGACAAGATAGTTTGCTATTTTCTTTAAAAACAATTTCTAAAAGGTTGTATTCTTTTTGAGCTCCAATACAGAGAATGAAGTTTTTATCACTAAGTTGTAATATTATGATTTTGAAACGAATGTATTTTGTTCATATAAATCCATTGAAAAGGAACATTTGTTTGAACAAGTTTAATAAGCTGCTGATAATCTTCCACTTTTCTTTTTCAAAGTAGATGTCAGGAATATCAGCTTGATTACTAACTGAATTCACAGTGTGTTTATTAGTATCATCTTGCTGCTCATTTCTGATTAGCAATAAAACTCATAAAAACAAGCCAAACATCTAAGGATTTCTAAGTCAGATGGCTTGAGTACTTAGTGTTTAATATTTACTTCTAGTATTTCTGGTGAAATATGCCCTGGGATGGTGGGAGGGATTCTATTTTTGCCAAAAATTATGGAAGCAGATGCCCAGATAGACTTGGGAGAGGTCTCCTGGGAACATCCAAGAAAGGGTGGCCTATCACTATGAAGGAAGCATAAGACATCCAAGCGTCCTTTCTCTGCTTCTGGATATTGTTGTGTGTGGATATGATACTTTCGCCTATCTTGAAACCATAAGAGGGAATTGTCTTTGAATGAAAACCTGTCAGTGAGGAGAACATTATATCAAGTGGCTTAATCTTCACCAAGTTTGTTCAGTTATCTTCCTCTCTAAACCTATACATTGTACATCATAAGTACTACTTATATTCTCTTTAGTTTTAATATGTCAATCTGTTAATCTGAAATACTAATTTATATTTAAGTTCTATTGCAAGAGGAACAGAGGCACATTATTTTTTATTTACTCTTTTTTTTTTAACATATATTTATTGAGTTCCAGCTATGTGCCAGGAACTCTTCTAGAAGAAAAACAAACAGAAGGGCACAAAATATACATTCATGCCAGCTGGTGACTCAATCAAGGTGACAAAATATTATATGTTCTATATGCAAGGTATGAAAATCTCAAATTATTGAATAATATAATCATCTCATTTAAAATATTATAATTCATATTAGTACACCATGGCAATAAGATAACATTTATACTTCCAATATACATTAATTTCCCTCTCTTTTGGGTCCAGTCAGAATTATTGAACAAAACACATTACATGAAGAATCCACCTGGAATTCAGTCAAGGAAGTAGAATAAGGAACATGCAGATTTTGAAATTTAAGTTAAAATAGTCAGTAGGAGAAGAGCAATCTGAAATTTTTTAATGAGAAAAACTGTGAAGTATTTTAAAGCTCACTGAACCAAAAATGGGAGCATCTGAGTTTTGTTCCTGACTTAGGAGATATAAGATTTTATTTTAGCGAGTTACTTAATATCATAATGGTTCAATATCATAATATAAAATATTTATTTCAGTGTGTTAGGAAAAGCAAATAAGAATAGAGATTAAGGATTTTTAAAATAAGTATATAGAATTGTGTAACCATAATGTATCATCAAGAAAAGTATCAAGAGGACAAGAGGAATTATCTGATTCAGAGTTAGATATAAGTGAATAAATAAGAAAAACTGTAAATACATTCATCTATGAAGGTGACAATTTTCGAGCCTCATTGCAATCACTTCTATCCTGTGAGGGGAAACAATCCCATCTGCGGTACCGTTTTCTGTTGTCTAAGACTTGTGTGCTCCAGTAACAGAGTCAAAGAGAAGATTTTGCTGTTGCTGCAGGGAGCTGGCTGTGTTGCTGATGAAACACGTGTTAATTACTCCATCTATTGACGTGTTTGTGTGTGAAAATATATTCACAATTATATAACTATTTTCACTGTAAATAAGTTTATTTACACATTTCCAAGCTATCTCTCATTTCGTTTGTTTTTGATCTTATTTTTCTCACATACAGTGGTGCAAAGTATAATATATAATCAAACAAAAAACTTCCAAATGAAATCAGTAATGAAATTAGAGGGAGAAACATGATATATAGTAGCAGTGACACAGGGTAGAATAGAGGAAAACAAACAAGGTCAGTTATAAGAAATCCAAATGAAATTATCAAGAAGTGAGTAAGAATCAAAGCTCAGAACTTGGGCAGAGGAAGCAACAGGAGAGAGGAGGTGGGGGGAAGGGGGCTCAATTAGAAAGTGTTGCCCTAACCTAGTTAATTTCAGCAATGTGAATTTGTTCAGGCTTTAGACTAATTTTACAGGTTCTGGAGTGCATTTGCTTTCTTGGTGCCTCATATTTTTTTAATGTTTTTCTAAATGTACGTGTCCCAGGCAGACATACATCTGTAAATATACAAACTCTTGACACTGAGTACATTTAAATACATGCAGTACACTTATATAGTCAGTAAAATTGCATTTTCCATATTAATTCATTCAATCTTAAATGATTATAAAAGAGAAGCAATTCTAAGCATTACAGAGATATATTAGAATAGGAATTTGATTCGTATAAAATCAACTATTATGTGGTTCATAATACACTTTGTACACTCTTAAGCATATTCTGAGTGCCCTTAATATGTCAAAATGTACTTGGAACTGATACAAAATAAAATCTAAACATAGAATATTTAGACTTAGGATAAAGGAAAAAAATAGACCAGAAGATGATAGGTAGATTACCTATTTTTAAGAAGGAATTGAAAGAAATGTATAAATAATTGATTATAGGAATGGAAGAAAGTGAGATACCAACCATTTATTTAAAATTAAGGATATTTCACTGAAGATTTTTGTCATTAGCACAATCACAACAGGTGTGATGATACATGGTGACTTGAAGATGGTGAGTCTTGATTTAGGAATAGTGACGGTTCGGTGAATGCATAAAACGTTTAGAAGTATTGAAAAAATTTAAGGCTTCCAGCACAATATATATTTAGAGATTATTTGGTCTATAAATGTTAATTTCATAATTTTTTTCTTTCTCGCTTTGCTTTCATATATAAGTGTTAGATGACAGAAGAGAGATAACAGAGGAAACAGGTGTAATAAAATTGAAGATGTTAAAACCTAAAATGGCATGTCAGGATTTTCCGTGAATTTATTTTACAATATTCTTTCCAGCTTTAATTTTCAGGGATTAAAAATGTTGACTGGACTATCTATATACAGGTTTTCATTTCCTCTTGTTTACTCTAATGAGTCACAAGAGCATCCTGGGTTATTAGTTTTCCCAGCTATTAGAGACTTGATTACTTCCTTTTCCATTTATTTTATTTTCCTCCTTAGCCCTTCTGGCATACAGCTTTCTAAATAATCTTCCATTTACCTGGTTGCCTATTCCCTGTGGATTTGATTATTTTTAGACTGGTCACAAGTATGTTTGAGAAACCATGCATTACTTGAATTTTTTAAGTTCTTTTTTTGTTATGTTTTGAATTTTCTGTTTTGCCATAAGTATGTGTCAACTCCAGAATCTCAGAGGTTTGTCTTCTTCGTAATTTACTGAATTACTTTATGGGTATATAGTTAATGATGCTATTTAGACAGTTTTAAAATAAGTATAATACTATCTTTATTTAATGTCTTTATCACTTACACTATTCAAATTAACCTATTCCTATCTCCCATGTCTATAAACTAACTTTAAAGAGTTTTATTAGCTTTCATCTATTCTTTAGTTGATAAAGATATCTGTATATGTATGCCTATGTCATATCCAAACCAGTCTCAAATATTAACAGCACAGACATGGATTTTAATATTCAGTATGAAGAGTCCATAAAGACAGAACACTAGAACTGGAAACAAAAGATCTAGGAGCTCTTTCTGATTATTCTGAACTTACTTCTTTGGGTTGTTTCGAGGATAACTGAGTTATACTATTTTAAAATCCTTTGCAGTCATGTGCCATATGTATGTCATGTACCATTTAATATGAAATTTAATCCATCATCGCTGACAAAATCTGTGTTTCCTAGCATCAAAATTAACATAGTCTTTATTTCAGTCCCTAACTGAATCTTGGATACATATGAGACCTTTAGGCAAGCACTTATGAATTACATCAATAAGCATCCTGGTAGGCACAAACAAACAAAAGGAGAAACAACTATTTGGGGAAAAAAATACATATCTTTTTTCCCTCTTGAATGGAACTGTCCACATAGAACTTAAACACATTGAGAAAAAGCTTAATTAAAAGTCTAACAATATTCTCTGTGTATTTTGAGATTTTTGTTTGGTTTGTTTTTTCTCTTAGAAGACAGGGTATTTCTTTCATTTTAAAGCTATATATAAACCCCAAATTCTTGGCTTTCTAGAATTATTTTTATCAAACCTAAATGATGTAGTAATAATTACCAGACATCATGGCCTCTAGAAGCACTCTTTACAAAATAACAACACAAACAAAAACATATACAGGAACTCATCCCCAAAATGCTCAGGCATTATTTACTATTTACTTTATACTCATAGATTTCTTTGAGAAATAGTTTGCTCTTTGGCATAATTTCAGATGTATAAAATAACATATATACTGTCAAATAAATAATGGTAATATCATAACTCTGAATGGCATTGCTTCACCGAATGGTCTATAAATGAGTCTGTGAATAAGGATATGAATGCTATTGTTTGCAAAGAGATGGTAACCAAGATTATTCCCCTGAGCTCTAGGATACTGCTCATATTTCTTAAAATATAACCAAGATTTTATTTAAGACAGGATGTGTTGCAATTGTTGTCTATATAGACCCCATCTATACTCCTATTACTGGATTCTTAAAAGACTAGGTGCATTTCAAGGACAGGACCATGATCTATTTATCTTTGTACTAGCAACAAACTGGGTGTCTTGCACACCACATTCATTCGGTGTATGTCTACTAAATGGAAACTTCCTGTTATTTATTTTTAAAAAAATTACAAGACAGAAGATGACTATTTAGATTTGTTGTTACAGAACCCAGAGGAAGATTTAGTTTAAGGAAGTAACCATCAACTGTGTCAGTGACTTAGGAACTTAGCAATCAATCACTTTGTCTCTCTTGGGTTTTCACATTTTAATCAGAGCAGCACTGTGAAATGCTTTGGACCTGACTTCACACGTAATCTGTGAACTTCCACAGGAGGTAAAAAGGGGACAAGTGACAACCGATTGGAAAATGTGTGGGACAACAGATTGGAATAAAATGAGCAGTAATGAAATTAACACCCAATGATACCAGCGGAAGGCTTCTCCTAATGGCTTTAATCAGCAATCACGGACCATAGGAAAACTTCCAAGGCAGAATTAATTGTGTTAACTGTTTCCTTGGAGAAACTGTAAACATTCAACTCACCTGCTTTGTAAAATTAGGATCAGAAAACTAAAATGTAGTTTGTTTATAGATTAAAGAAAGTTAAAGATTTTTTTTCTTTAAAGAGGAAAGAAGAGATACAGTCAGCTATGGGAAAAGGAAGAAAAAAACAGATACGTGTAGAAAAAAAAGGGGAGAAAAAAGAGGTACGTGACAGATAAAAGCATAAGAGAGCTGGACATAAGAACTTAAGCAAAATCAGTAGAGAGAAGCAGAAAATGCTGGCTCAACATAGATTTCAAAAGAAGAGAAAGAGTAAAAGGGAGAGAAAAGAAGATACAGAGAGAGTGAGGAGGAAAGGTGGGGAGGACAGCCTGAAGCGAAATGAGGGAGGTAGAGTTCGGGGGTGGTGGGGGGGATGCTAGAGGAGAGTCAGAGGGAGAGGAAGGGCAAGGGAAATAGTGAGGGAGAAAAGGAAACTCACCTGTAACGGTTTGGGTACTGCCAAGCAGAGCAGACAGCAGATGAACAGCCAGTAAGGCTGCCCTGGTAGAGGTGAGCTGCCTACTAGCCTGCACCAGTCACAGACTTATTTTCTAACACAAATCTCACCTCTGAGCTCCAAGGCTATGTATTTAACTGCTTAGCTGACAGTGCCTCTTGGATTCACTGTAGGCATCTTAAAAATACAATGTCCGAACCTGTCCTTGCCACCCAGCATCCTCATGAGGAGTGGACATCACCATCTCCCCTGCTAGCTAAACATCCATCTTTCCCATATTTATATATTTTTTAAAATCCTATAGTATGTAGTTAAAATAAATAGGGACAAATATTTTAAAATATATATTCATTTAAATATAGATATCATTAGAAAATAGAAAATAAAATTTTATTTACTTATTTTATTTTAATACAAATTTATATATACACACACACACTCAAGGTATGTATGCAAGAGGATCCAGTGTTAATGCAAGCAGAGGCAAGAGAGGATATGTTCTTGAATATTAGATCTCAGTAAGGCTAGATATGTTTCTTTGCTTTTTTGTTATCATTTTTGATATTTTCAGCTGAGTTTATTCCTTAGCCATGAGCAGTTCAAGTGGTGAAAGTTAACACTTTCTGGGATTGATGCATCAGAGGAAAGAATATTTGAGGCCAATAAAGCAGCTTTAAGTTGGGGCAGAATCTGTAGATTCAAGAAAATCACAGAGACAGCGAGCCACTTCTCTGAAAAAATCTTGGGTGGAAAGCCAAATTATGCATAAACGATGGAGAGCCCCAGGGGGCCTGATTGAAAGGCAGCAGAAGGAAATCATAGTAGTAGAGGAGAGAGAACAGCTGTTGCATACTAGGAGAGAGACGACATTTGCAGCTGGAGTCCAGGCAAGTTAACTGCATACTACAACTACAGCAACGTCAGCAAGAAAGTACCTTGAAAGGAATACAACAGAATATGGGAATGGCTGCAGTCTAATCTCAACAGTGCCCACCCAATTTTCAACCAAAAATAAGCAGACATGCAAAAAAAAAAAAAAAAAAAAAAGGAAAAGAAAAAGGAAAAAGGTCCGCAAACATAGGGATTTGTGACCTAGTCAAAAAAATAAGTCCAAATGGGCAGAGATGGTGAATTGGACAAACGTTTTAAATCAGCTGTTATACATTCATATAAAACTTTAAACAAAAATGTGTTAGCAGTGAATGAACAACTGAGCCCTATGTTACAAAATACACAAAAATCAAAATGGATTGAAGACTTGAACAGAAGCCCTGAAACCACAAAATTCCTAGAAGAAAACAAAATCAGTAAGCTTCTTGACAATGATTTCTTGGATTTGATGCCAAAAACAAAGGCAACAGAAACAAAAATAAAATGTGAGAACATATCAAACTAAAAATCTTCCATTCAGCAAAGGAAACCATCAACAAAATGAAAAGGTAACATATGGAATGGAAGAAAATATTTGCAAATCATATATCTGATAAGGAATTAAAGACCAAAATATGTAAAGAACTTTTACAATTTAATAGAAAATCTGATTAAGAAATAACAGAGGAATGGAATAGACAGTTCCCCCGCCAAAAAGACATAAAAGTAACCATGGAAAGGTACATGGAAAGGTGCTCAGCATCACTAATCATCAGGGAAATGCAAATCAAAACCACAACCAGCTATTGCCTCACACCTGTTAGAATGGCTCTCATCCAAATGACAAGAGATAACACGTGTTGATGAGGATGTGCAGAAAAACAAACTTTTGTGCACTGTTGGTGGGAATGCAAATTGGTGCAGCCACCATGGAAAACAGTATGGAAGTTTCTCAAAAAATTAAAAATAGAACTACCATATGATCTAGCAATTTTACTTCTGGATACATATTCAGTGAAAATGAAAACAGGGTATCAAAGAGATATATGCACTCCCATGTTTATTACAGCGTTATTCACAATAGCCAAGATATGGAAACCACCTAAGTGTCTTTCAATGAATGAATGGATAAAGAAAATGTGGTGTGTATGTATATGCAGTGGAATACAGCTCAGCCATGAGAAGTAAGGAAATGCTGACATTTGCAACAACATGGATGAACACTGAGAGATTATGCTAAGTGCAGTAAGCCAGAGAGTAAAAGACAAATACCACGTGGTATCACCTGTGGTGTCACTTACATGTGACATCTAAAAAATAAAAAAGTCAAACTCATAGAAAGAGTTTCTAGAAACTACTAGAAAAGTAGTTGCCAGTGGGTGGGGAGTGGGAGAAATAGGGAGAGGTTGGTAAAAGGGTGCAAACTTTCAGTTATAAGATGAATAAATCCTGAGAATCTAATGTAAATCATGGTGACTATAACTGATAACACTGTATTGTATAATTGAAATTTGTTAAGAGAGTGGAACTAAATGTTCTCACCAAAAAGAAAAAGATATGTAGATAGCATCCCAAACTAAAAATACTTAGGAATAGATTTTTTAAAATGTGTAAATCTTGTTTATTGAAAATTACAAATCACTGATGAGAGAAATTAAATGAGACCGAATCACATCAATAGCTATATCTTGTCTACCCAATGGAGATTTCATTGTTCTTAAAACATCTGTTATCTCCAAATTGATCTCTAGATTTAATGCCATCTAAATCAAAATCCCAGCAAGGTTTGTTATAGAAATTAATAAGTTGATTCTATAATTCATATAGAAAAGCTAGTGACCTAGAATAGCCAAAGAGGTTTTAAAAAAAGGAAGAGAAAAAATGAAGGATTACATGATAGATGCTAAGACCCAATTTAGGCCAATGTTGATCAAGACAGTTTGGTATCCATTAAAAGGACAGACATAAAGATCATGAAAGAAAATTGAAAGTACACAAATAGGCCCAAATAGATATAGTAAATTGATCTTTGCAGAAGTTATGGTGGCAGTTCAACGAGAGAAGTGAATATCTTTTTGACAAATGGTAAACAGAACAACTGTATATAAATAAGGATAAAATGAAACTTGACCCTTACCTCTTAATATACAAAAGTTAACTTGAAATGAATCACAGACTGAAATATAAACAGTAAAACTTTAAGATACCTAGAAAAACATAGAAGAAATATTTTACAATTTTGAGGCAGGCAAATGTCTCTTAGATAAGATACCAAAAAACATGAAATTTATATAAAAAGTATACATTTTTATATGTAATGGTTTATATATATGTTAGATGATAGATGATGGATGATGGATGATAGAAAGACAGATAGATGATAGAATGATGTATGCTTCAGAAAGTCAGTGATCTTTGCCTCTTATGATTCTGTGACACACTGTTATATATTTGTTGAATAATGTTTTACAAGATTTAACGATTCTTTGATAGTAGGACATACAACAAACTGACACTTGGGTAAATGAAAGGTAGAATTCTTTGTTACTTATAGTTCCAAGGAAGAAAAGACTGTTAGCATGGCCACAGGAGGGGTTGCTCTTGAGGACAGGGTAACAAGTTGGAGCTTTAGGGGGCAACTTCTGTATGGCATGCAGGAACAGGTGGGTAGCTAGACTTTGCTCTCTGTGGATTGACTAAGTTGAGTAATTTCACTGGTTTAGGGACACAGGGACAGTCCCTAGTTGTCTGGTTCCTGGCTATTAGGGTGGATGCCTAGTGACCCAGAGAGTGAGAGCTCTACAAGGGAAGTGGTTGGCTTTGTGGACTTAACCAGTTGCTCACAAAGGGGAACTAACTGACAGGCCTCTAGCCAGGGTCTAAAATACTGGGTTGACAGAATTTTGTAAAAACTGTATTACAGATAATTGTAATACAATGATTGTACCTTGGAAAAAATCCTAAATTTTGAGGGTCATGTATAACAAGCAGAAAATTTTAAGTAATAATCTGAACTAATGTAAACACAAATAAGTTAAAGTTATACTTATTAAATAAAATGTTTTCTACAAACAAGCTACTCTCCAATGTGAGATTCATAGAGCTGGAACATCATTTAATATTCATGACTTTATATTCACCTCTGAAAGAAATATTTATAGCATTGTTTTCAGAAAGTACAACAAATAGTACATAAAACATCTTGCAAACCATTTCCTTGACCACTTAGTAGTGTTCAGAAATACAGACCCAGTGGTTTGCCTGTATCACCTCTAAGTCGTTCAGTTTAAATTGACCCAACACAGATCATAGGAGTCCACTGCATTATCTCTGCTCTAAAGAGATGCTGACTATTTAGAAGAAGCCTTGACTATTTCATTAGATCTTTTATTTGGGGATTCATACTTGGAAAAAAAAGTCAATCTCCATTTCAATCAAATCTGAAAGAGAGAACGTCAGCATTTTCCCCTTTGCACAAAGTCAAAAATCATATAACTCCAAAATATGTATTTCCAAATTTTCAATGCAATGCAATGCAATGTACCTAACTCTAATTTCCTAGCATTATAATACCTTAATATATAAAATGTATACTCTGGCTCCAGCCCAAACAAAATTTCTATCTACATGAACACATTATCTTTTATTCTTTATTTCAGTAGTTCCTAACATAATGAACATTTTCTTTTTAATTTGAATTCCAGAAATCTTCTTGCAGTATACTATCCTAGGAAGATAGAAAACATTATCTGGTCCATTATAAATTAAAGCTTTGGGGTAAATCACAAGCTTTTGTAATTAATTAAAGCCTCCCCCCAACAGTATCTTCAAAAATGTTTGCTTATTTCTCCTCTATCCAGAAACCAACAGCTTCTCTTCCACTCTATTCACACTTTGATGCATTTCCTCCCAGTGTTTCCATTTTTTTTAAATTGAAGTATAATTGACCTACAGCACTATGTTAGTTTCAGGTACACAACATAGTGATTGAGTATTTCCCTATTCATTACAAAATGATCACCATGATATGTCTAGTTACCATCTGCCACCATACAAAGATAACACAATATAAGTGACCATATTCTGTATGCTGTGTATTTCATCCAAGTGACTCATTTATTTTGTAACTGGATGTTTGTAACTTAATCTCCCTTACCTTTCTCACTCATCCTCCAACTCCCTCACCTCCAGAAACCACCAGACTGTTCTTTGTGTCTATGAGTTTGTTTTTTTTTTAGATTCCACATATACATGAAATCATACAATATTTGTCTTTTCTGTCAGACTTATTTCACTTAGCATAATATCCTCTAGATCCATCCATATTGTCACACGTGGCAAGATTTCATTCTTTCTTATGCCTGAGTAATATTCCTCTGTGTGTGTATGTGTGTTCATATAAACACACCCCACATCTTCTTTATCCACTCATCTATTGATGGACACTTAAGCTGATTCCATATTTTGGCTATTGTAAATAATGCTGCAATGAACATAGGCCTGCATATATCTTTTTGAATTAGTGTTTATGTTTTCTTCTTAAAAATCCTCAAAAATGGTATTTTTGTTGAGGATTTTTGCATCTATGTTCATCAGTGATATTGATCTGTAATTTTTTTGTGTGTGTATGGTGTCCTTGGTTTTGGTATCAGGGTGATGCTGGCCTCATAGAGTGAGTTCAGAAGCTTTCCTTCCTCTTCAATTTTTTGGAATAGTTTGAGTAGGATAAGTAACCACTCTTTTTTAAACATTTGGTAGAATTCACCTGTGAAGCCATCTGCTCCTGAACATTTGTTTGTTGTGGGTGTATAAATTACTGATTCAATTTAATTACTGGTAATTGGTTTGTTTATATCTTCTGTTTGTTCCCGATTCAGTCTTGGGAAAATCTATATTTCTGTGAATTTTTCCATTTCTTTTTGGTTGTCCTTTTTATTGGGATATAATTGTTTGTAGTAATCTCTTATGATACTTTGTATTTCTGTGGTATTGATTCTAACTTTTTCTTTTTCATTTCTGATTTTATTTATCTGAGCCTTCTCTCTTTTTTTCTTGATGAGCCTGGATACAGGTTTATCGACTTTGTTTATGTTTTTTAAAAACCAGCTCTTAGTTTCACTCATTTTTTTTCTACTATTTTTTTTTTAAGTTTTTGAATTTTCTTGAAAATTTTCTTGTTTCCTGAGGTATGCTTGTATTGTTATAAACATCCCTCCTAGAACTGGTTTTGCTGCATCCTCATAGATTTGTGGATCATTCTTAGATATGTATTTTTATGTCTCTCATCAGTTTTGGGAAATTATTAGTTGTTTAATTCCTTCAAATAGTTCTACTTCCCCATTCCCTTTTTGGGACTCCAATTACATATATGTTAGAGCTTTTTACAATGCCCCATGTAGCTCTCATACTCTTGTTTATATTTTCCCTTTTTTTCTCTTTGTGTTTCAATCTGAGTAATTTTACTTTCACCAGTATCTATTTACTATTCTGTATTTCTGTACTTAACCTTTTATTTAATTTGTACAGTTGACCCTCAAACAACATGGGGGTTAGGGATGCTGATTCCCCACACAGTCCAAAAGCTGTGTATAAATTTGACCCCCTCCAAACTGAACTACTAATAGCCTACCATTGACCAGAAGCCTTACTGGTAATATACACAGTTGATTAACACATATTTTGTATGTTATATAAAATATATATGTGTATACACACACACATATATTTTATGCATTCATTACATAGCTAACTTTTTCTTACATTTTTCAACATATCTAAGTTATGTGGTTTGTCTGTGAGTTTTTTCAAATTGTTGCAAATCTCAAAACATTTTTCCAATATATTGTTGAACAAAATCTGCAAATAGGTGGACCCATGCAAACCTGTATTGTTCAAGGGTCAACTGTCATTTAAAAAATGTTTTTAGCTCTAAAATGAGTTTGTGTTTTTGGTATCTACTTGGGTTTTTTTTTTTGGAAATTCTCTGCCTTTTCCAAAATTTTCTGATACACATTTACACTAGTTGTTTTATAGTCCATGCCCATGGATGTCTTTCAGTTGTCTGTTTTATTGTTGTCTTTGGGAATTTGGTTCTACTTCATAGCATTTAAAAATTTTTGTTTGGACGCAAGACACTTTCTTTGAAATTTGTAGAATTTTAGAGCCCCAAAAAAGGTAAAAGTGTTCCCAGAATATGGGCTCATTTACTGGGGTCTCCTCTTTTCTGGGATTTTGGTCCTCTAGCCCCATCTGCTGTGGCATCCTAAATATAAACTCTGCCTCCTCAGCCGATGTGAATGTCATTTCTCTTTGAATTCTGTTCAAAGAGTTTATCAGTATCCTCTAGGAAAAGCCAGTGGTGAAGAAAGTGCATAATTATAGTATCTCAGTCTCCCACAGAGTATAACCATTCAAGCCCTGCCTGTTGTAGTTGTCGTTCCATGCTGTCAGAGGTTTTTGTGTTTTTAAACATATCCAGCTTTCATAGGTTTTTTGTTTTTTTTGTTTGTTTTGCTGTGTTTTTTGTAGGGAGGGAAAGTTCGATAGAATATCTTGGTCAGGACTTGAAGTCTCTGTTTTTATTTGTAAGAAAATGAAGAGTGAATATTGAGGAATGTACAAGAGTGGATGTTTTTAACATGGAATTTCCTTGGACCATCTCTTATCATGAAAAGTGATAGTTGGGAGCAGAGGAGCCCTCTCACATTGGTTTTAAAAAGTGTGGATGCGTATTTAAAGTGTTTTTTATTTTTAGAGGATCCACAGCTTTCTTAGTTCAGTTTGGTAGACCCTGGTCTTGATTTCTGTATGTTAATAAAATTAGTTTTTTGATACTGTATATTTATTTAATACATTGCTTATATAGCACACAGTAATTCTTTTAGGAGTTGGAGATAAAAGGATTAGAAAAGATATTCAATATAAATAGAACAAATATATTGTAAGTAGGGGAAAAGAATGCTGACGTATAAGACAGACAAAGTCTGACTTTGAAAAGTATCTAGCACTCTATTTCAAGTTTGAAAAAGAATGGTAAATACATTTTTACATCAGAAACATTCTTTGAAAGTATATATATTATTATGTGAACAAATCATTTAAAAACAGAGATGTAATAACTCAGTTATAGTGAGCATTATTTTAGTTATTTAAGTCATAGAACTTATGATTATTTTCTGATCTAGAGCACACCCACTATAATTTAACATTACGTAGCATCTATATAACACATAGGGACTGTACTACATGGAAAATTAATGATAGTATTCTTTATTTCTAGGCCAATTCAGTTATACTTACAATTCTTTTAACTTTCGTTCAAGTGCAGCAAGCAAAAATGATTTCTATGATAACTTAAAAAAGAACTTTCCAAAGACAAGAAAATTATATTTATCATACTAATTTTTTTCAAAGAATTCTGGCAAGTTACATAAATGTAATTTTGTTTTACAGAGGGTATATAGCTCATTCTAACTAGCCAGTGTTTGACCAGAAGCTATAATAATAAAGCCTCAATTAAATATCATTCCTCAATTTCTCTGATTAAATATCTTGGTCCTCTAATGTTGTACCAACATTTTATATTTTCTGGAGGTTTTTTTTTTTTTTTAAATAAATTTGACTGGTTTAGAATACATTGTATAAAACAACATTTTAACTTTTTACACAGTCAGGTAAGCCAAAAGTTGCAGTGAATATTTATAGTAAACTGAAGTTTTACTGTGTTGATTAATAATATGATCATAATTAAAACAAGTATTTACTGAAGAAAATAGGTCTAGTATTTTTTGGTAAAATAAAAATTTGAGGCAGAACAGGTTAAAACATACGGTGGGTATGAATTCTACCATATGGAAGTTAAAAAGAGCATTTGCATGGTTAAAACCATAGAATGTACATAAGAAAAATATTATTGAATTCTTTATAGAAAAAAACAAGAATAGTATTTTCTCTGGAATTAACACCAACACCACCACCAACAAATAATCTATCTGGCAGAAACAGAATTGGTTAAAGCTCTGTATTTGTAAAGACTAAAAGGAAGAAAAAACCCAAATATTACACATTGATATATGTCAAGACATCTCATAACCTAACTTCAGATACTGGATCAAGATTTAGAGGCTGTCCCTGGCTTTGGGTCTCTCTTCTACCCTAAATCCGAGAATACAGAACAAATTAACGAACAGCTCTGAAATATCAGAAGAATGTATAGAAATTAAGAGAAATCACAGAAAGAATAGGGCAAATTTAATCAATTTAATAAGTAATTTGTAGCCTGAGGTAAGGTAAGAAAGAAATGCTATAAATATTCACGGAATAGGAAAACTCCTGGGGCCACTTTCAGTTGAATGTTTGAAATTACCAGATAAGGAAAAGCAGGTAGATTTGTTATTTTCTGTGCCTCTTAAGAGAAAACCTAGTCAACAGAGATGTTTGTTCCCAACTGAGATATGAGAATGGGTATGTTTGGGTTAGGGAGACAGAAAGTGACATGGATGGCTGACCAGAGCTCAGAAGAATGGAGATAATTCAGACATCCAGCCACAGGAAAAATCTCAGCAACACATTCCAAAGTGGCCTCATAATCACAAGCAGCAGGTGTAAGTAAATGGTATAAGATAGGACACTTATTCACAGAATGGCTGAGGGGATTCTCAAATTCTTAAAAAGGCTCTCTGTTCTTCTTCATGGATAAATGTATACAGTATCTTTTAGAACTGAGTATATTGTAGTTGGAAAAATAGTGAAGGCACACTAGTTCTGCCAAACTCAATCAGTTTGCTTATAGTGAGAAAACACTTGCCTTTAGTGATCCCATGAGTTATCACAGTAGACCCAGGCAATAATTTAATTATTTGGACAGTGCATATTATGAGCTGGCAGTCTCCAGGCCCTTAACTGTACTCACTACCATTAGCTTTTTGAAGACAGATAAGGAATTCAAAATTCTACCCATTACCCAGAGGGTCAGTTGCCCACAGTCATTTCTGGTAAAAATGTCTGTATCATCCACGGTTCCTAATTTCAAGAAACAAAAATCACATCTGGCTAATTTAAGAATACTACAGATTTAATAAAAAGAGACTGAATGCCTTTATGAATCCCTGCCAGCTCCAGAAAACTAGATTTGGAGACTGAACAGGCAGGAAAAAATATTCACAACCTGCCTCAGAACTCTCAGAGGTTCTCACTGCGGCACCACCAGACTAGAACAAGGTACCTTGCTGCAATAAAATTATCAATGCCGAAGTCTTTGCACCTAAAGTGTGACTATGGAAAGTATATGTTGTTCCCTCAATTGCACTGAAAAATATGCCATGTGGTCCCTCTTTTATGGAGGGGGTGGGGTCTTTTTATCTTTTCTTCTTCCTCCTCTTCCTTTTTATATTTTATTTTTTCATTAATAACTTCTAATTCCAAGTCTGAGCAACCACTTTTGATTGCCCAAGTCACAAATTCAAAGATGGTTAAAAAAAAAAGTATGTATTTGACCTTTACAATTTTTATATTGGGTGGTGGGATCTATCTTAAAAAGTAGAGGGTTGCTCAGACACAGGCTTAATTTGGGTAGCTAAATGTACTGACGGATATCTATTCATCTGTGGTTATACTCCTTGATATGAACCCTAAAGAAATGCCCCTAATATGAACCAAGCTCTGTTAGGTAGTCATTGCAGCATTAATCATAATAGAACAAAAAAATTTTTTTTAAAAGAAAGAAAATTAGAAAAGAAAACAATTAAGTGATCTCCTATAGGGGATCATTAAATAAATCTTGATACACCATACTATGGACTACTTACTATGTGGCAACTCAGATTGATTCTATAATGGAAAGATTTACGAAACATTGATAGAATAACAATTAGATTTTGAATGTAATATATAGTGAGAGGCCTGCGCACCGCGATGAAGAGTGGCCCCCGCTTGCCGCAACTAGAGAAAGCCCTCGCACAGAAACGAAGACCCAACACAGCCATAAATAAATAAATAAAATTAAAAAAAAATAAATAAAGCAAGTAATTAAAAAATATATATACATTTTATATATAGTTTTCAAGTAAATGTATAAAAAGTGCATTACCTCTACTATGCAGTTTGCTACATTATTAACATATAAGGAAAAGGAAAAGCAATTAGAAAGATGAAAATAACTATTTTTTTGTGCAATATGGAGTGCAACAGCATCAGCAAAATTTTTCTGTAAAGGGCTGGGTGGTAAATGTATTATGTTTTGTTGGACAAATGGTCTCTGGTCACAACTACTGAAATTTTTCCTTGTAGTGAGAAAACAACAACAGGTAATAGATAAATGAATACATGTGACTTTGTTCCAATAATACTTAATTTACAAAAGTAGGTGGCTGTCAGGGTTTGGTCCATGGACCATAGTTTTCTGACCTCTGAAGGAGAGCATCAAGCAAACTAGGGAGGAGAAATCCTATGGGCTATACAGCAGGCAGTTTTACTAAATTGAAGGGAAAACACTCTCCATTTCAATTAACATATTTTTATAAGTGAAATTGATACATAGAGATCAAGAGTACATGTAATGGTTACAGGTATACCTCAGGTATTGCAATTTCAGTTCCAGATCACTGCAATAAAGTGAATATCGCAATAAAGCGAGTTACATGAATTTTTTGATTTCCCAGTGCATATAAAAGTTGTGTTTACACTATGTATAGTCTATTAAATGTGAGATAGCATTATGTCTAAAAGAGCATTATAAATTAAAAGACACTTATTCCTAAAAAATGCTAACCATCATCTGAGACTTCAGCAAGTTGTCATTTTTTGCAACTGTAACATCAAAGATCACTGATCACAGATCATCATAACAAATATAATAATAATGAAAAAGTTTGAAATATTGCAAGTATTAACAAAACGTGACACAGAGACGCAAAGTGAACAAATGCTGTTGGAAAAATGGTGCCGAGAGACCTGCTGGATGCAGGGGTGTCACAAACCTTCTGTTGTAAAAAACGACAGTATCTGGGAAACGCGTGATAGAGCGAGGTGTGCCTATATATTGCCTGAAATGATGTTCACCAAATGCTCGTAAAAATTGTTTAAGTTTGTGGGGTTACAGGTTTTATTTTGCCTTTATATTTTTTTAAGTAATTCAGTGACTTTTAGTTTTTGAGGTCATTTTTTTGTTTCTTTTACCACGAGTTTATGTGAATTTTATAAATCTTATTTATTTAAAAATAAGATTTAATATATGTTATTTTTACCTAAATTGAATGCCAAATACTGGGATCAATAGCTTGTGGAGGTTCTAGTTGCTATATAGTCAATAATTTTTCTCCTTTATATCTGTTGGAATTATAAAATAAACACCTTGAAGAGGCTCCTTGGTGTGAACCCAGGCTATTTAAAGTATTTTTCTGTTTTAGCTAAATAAATTGTCATAATCTTTGTATACTGAACATCATACATTGAGAAATAAGAAATATATGAGGAATTGGTATTGGAGGGAGAAAGAGAAAGACGATCCTAAGTAATTTCTAATAAGCGTGGAAACTTTGTTAAAACATGTCATTTTAAACTGAGATATGCCAAAATGTAAAATAGCTAGCTAGTGGGAAGCAGCCACATAGCACAGGGAGATCAGCTCTGTGCTTTGTGACCACCTGGAGGGGTGGGATAGGGAGGGTGGGAGGGAGACGCAAGAGGGAGGGGATATGGGGATATATGCATACGTATAGCTGATTCACTTTGTTAGCAGCAACTAACACAACACTGTAAAGCAATTATACTCCAATAAAGATGTTAAAAAAAATTCTAATTAAAAAAAAATAAACTAAGATATGTGGGATGTAACGTTAAAATGAATGTGTAACAAACCAACCAAATGATGTGGGAATGGGTTTATATCCTTATTTATTTATTTTTTTTAAATGAAAGCTTATTTATTTATTTATTTTTGGCTGTGTTGGGTCTTCCTTTCTGTGCGAGGGCTTTCTCTAGTTGCGGCGAGCGGGGGCCACTCTTCATCGCGGTGCGCAGGCCTCTCACTATCGCGGCCTCTCTTGTTGCGGAGCACAGGCTCCAGACACGCAGGCTCAGTAGTTGTGGCTCACGGGCCTAGTTGCTCCGCGGCGTTTGGGATCTTCCCAGACCAGGGCTCGAACGCCGTGTTCCCTGCATTGGCAGGCAGATTCTCAACCACTGCGCCACCAGGGAAGCCCTTATATCCTTATTTTTTCCCTTACAAGCTTATTTTTCCCAAGCTCTGTAGGCTGAAGTTCTTTTTCAAGGCTATATAAACTACTAATATTTTCTGATTCAAAATACACATTTACATACACAAGCATTTACCAAATGCATGCAATGAGTTGGTTGTGCAGTTCATTGATCAGTCCAGCCAGAACGATGGCAATAAAAAAAATCTTAATTGTGTTTTGAGATTAAATTTTCAGTTCATCAAGCCTTTATCTTGATATAAAAATCAAATAAATATATGCCACAAAAATATTTCTGAAGGCAATAAAATAGAAAAGAATATTATTTTATAAATAGCAAAAAATAATAAATATCAGTAGTAAAGTAAAATATGTACTCACTGGAATGCTTTATAATTAATATTGTTATAAGATTGTATTTTCCTATCATCAGTGAGGCTGTTTTTATTTATTTTGCAAGTCATCATCTTGGAGAGTCACTGATCTCTGCCTCTATTGTAAAAGGTATTTATTTGGGAGCTAGAATTTTGAGTCTTGTCTAAGGCTTTGAAAAAGAGAGAAAATCACAGTCTTTGGAGGAAGTTTATACACTGCCCTATGCAGCTCTCTTTTCTGAGCCAACACTCTTAGTTTTTGATATATTTCTTTAGAAAACAGGAAAGAACATTTACTGTAATCCTTGTTTTCACTATCAAACAAGGATTGCTTACGTAATAATACAAAGTGACTTAGTTTACAAAGTTAGCAACCTTGAAATATTTTATATAGAGCACTTTATGTGACAGTTATTACGTTGTTTTAATACCTACGTCTATAAAATCCAAAGTACTCCCCTCATTCTCTGCCTGTCAAAAAGGAGACATTGTAGAACTAGAAATGATTGTAATTTGCAGCTCTTGGATGTGGAAAGAGAATGAATATTGAAATCCATTGTTAAAAAAGCAGTATAAGCAAATTTATTTTAATTTGTTCTATTTTTAATGTATTTTTTTAAAGTTTTAAAGAAAATCACATAGAGTTTAATGATAACTAATGTAGAAATTAAGGAATCATGTTAAATTTAACACTTAAGGAAAATATACATTGCGTAATGGTTCTACAGAAAAGAAGTTTAATTCTGACTCAGAGTGAAAATAATGGTGTTTCTAATTGGCAGGGACTATAGCTATTCCTAGACCCTGCGTCTTTTCATCTTAGGGATCTGTTGTCTTTAATATATGATTTTAATGGTTCCTTGTGATGGTTAATTTTCTGCGTCAACTTGAATGGGCCACAAGGTTCCCAGATTAAACATTGTTTCTAGAATTGTCTAGGAAGGTGTTTCCAGATGAGATTAGCATTTGAATTGGTGGACACAGTAAGTAGATTGCCCTCCTTAGTACAGGTGGGTGGGCGTTGTTTAGTCTGTTGAGAGCCTGAATAAAGCAAAATGTGGAGGAGGGAGGAATTCACCGCATTTTTTTTTTTTTTTTAATCCCATTCTGCCTCACTGGTTGAGCTGCACATCTCATATTCACTTCTCCTGCTCTCAGACTTTACATCATCAGCTCCCCTGGTTCTCAGGCCTTCGGACTTGAGCTGCATTGCACCATTGGCTTTCCTTGGCCTGCGGCTTGCAGATGCAGATCATGGGTCACCCCAGCCTCCACATTTGTGTAATCCAGTTCCTCATAGTAAACCTAATGAGAGAGAGCGGGAGAGAGAGAGAGAGGGAGAGAGAGGGAGAATCTTGTTGAGCCATTAGTCAGTAAGAGAGGAAGAAGACCTGGCAGAGAGTCTGTATTGGGTGGGGGGTGGAATTTCTCAGATCTGGTTTCAGTTCACATAACATCTACTTAATTCCCATTCTCAAGGACTTAGTGACTTGACCACAACTAACTGTGGTTAGGTTGAAAAATGAAGTCCAGCTGTCCATGAAGACAAGAAAATGGACTTGGTGAACTGCTGGCCAGTCTCTGCCACATAGAATTTAGCATTTAAATTGTGACTATAAATTGAGCACTTTTAACGTAGAGTCTTTATACAGTTAAAACTATCAGAAAGACTACTTTAAAATCTATAATTTCATATTTGTATATTGTAATTCAAAAAATTGTATGAGTTCATAGTTAAAACATAGATACCATGCCCCTTCTTATTGGTGCAAGAAATGTGATGTTAAACACAATTTCAGAGCAAGTTAAATTCAGTGAATGCTTCTATAAAAAAGTTTTTTTGTTTCATTTTTTCTTAATCTGGCTTTCTTAGTATTCTGTGTTCTGATTTGATTTTGTGAATGTTGCAAAAATGGCCTAAATTATAACAACATAATTTCAGTTTTGTTAGATAAAAGTGAACATTTTTGTAATGACGTCAATCCATTAAGATATTTCTATTTTTTAATTAACCAATATGATTGCTTTTGTTCAAAGAACTGTGACCAATTAAGTTGATTATAGAGAAGTGTCAGGAGTCTTCAGTCACAAAGGCAGCTGAAATCTAGAATGTTTATCATAACATGCAGTTTTAACCTCAGGCTATTCAAGCCAACATGAAAGAAGAAACAAATAAAAGACCGGGAACTGATACTATGCACTAAGCAATATTAGCTTCGATACTGATGAGATACCAGGGATAATGGACATAGTCTCAGAGACTTGGATAATATGACTTTATTGTTTGGTTCTATACTGGAGGTGTTCTGAGACTCACATAGGGCTTGTTCTGTCAATCTTCTAGCAATTTCCATTATTGCAGTGATAAAAGAGCTTTATTCTAGTGGTAGAGGAGATAAAACAGTGAGCCATTGTGTCTCAGTGCAATCTAATAATCGTACACAATACTGTGTACACCACACTCAAAATTAGTAGTTCTACTGATCTTGGCTTCATATGTGCTGAACAAAATACTTCTTCAAACTCCAAGGGGAAAATAAGTTTTCCACCCAATTTCATCTCATGTTCTTTGCTTATATTATACCTGGATGAATTAGAGGAAAAGGGAAAGAGAAGGAGAAAGGAAAATCTGTGTGTTTAAATGAACACATACATAAATAAAGAAATGTATTTTATATATATATATATATATATATATATATACATTCCTCACAAAGCTTGTCATCAATCGATCATTAAATATTTAGTCGGTGTCTTCTCTAAGCTAGAAACAACATGAACCCTAGCATAGCCCATGATCTCAAGGAACTTTTATTCTAGTAGAGGGAATTAATAAACAGACAAAGTCCAAACATAATTAAGTGTCTTGAAGAAAATAACATAGAATATAGTAGGACTGTTTGAGGAGGAGGGTGGTTTGAACAGATACCTGGATGCTGAGACTCTGTCCCTGACCCAGTACTCTCCACAGTCATCAAGAAGCTGCTTTTATTTTTGACTATTCTCTAGAAAATATGGAACGACTTAGAAATTAATACAGCTCCATCAAAGTAGCTAACTGGTGTAGAAGATAAAAACGTGCTCATTAACAATCTAAGTACTTAAGAAAATATAACTGGGTACTCTCAATAGTTGTCAGGACCTCTTTCCGATTCTTAGAAATGGACACTTGCATAACCATCTCCCTGCCCTATCACCTCATCTTCAACATGTCCATGTTACAGGGAGGAAAATGAGGCTTTATGAGGGAAAATAGCTTCTTCAGCTATTTAAGTCCAAGATCTAGAATTCTAAACTCAGATCCCGTGACTTTAAAATCCGGTGCTTTCTTTATAGCAATCTAATCTAATCTTTGAGTCCAACTGTCCTAGCTTTAAATCCTGGCTTTATCACTTACTAGTTATTGACTGGAACTGAAACTTAACCCTTCAATGTCTCAATTCCTTGCTTGTATATCAGAGATGATAAAACTTACCTTAAAGTTTTGTTGTGGGAATTTGAGAGGTAAATAATGGATAATACATGTAAACTGCTTGGCATATATAGTAGACAGTAAAATATAATTTTTAAAATTTATTATAATGTTATAATATACATTATAATAACATTGATAATGATAAAAATAATGTTAATAATTTTTTCCATTTCTGTATAAATTGAATGCCCGGGTTAGATAAAATTTTAATGAGAAAAACTACAAATCAATAGTTGCTAATAACTTGCTATCAGAATCTAGGTAAACACAGGAACGTGGATTTATTTTTTAAATCCATGGAATGGCCCTTCCAAGTTCCATAAAAATCAAGCCCATCAGTTATCTTTGGCTGTGCAATTGAGTAGAATTCATCAACAACCACTTCCCACATCTCATGACTCTGTAGGCAGCTGGGTGGGCAGCCAGGTGCGCTGGGCGGCTTCCCCAGGGTAAGAAGGGCAGTTTTCGGAGGGGCTCACTCATGTGGGACTTGGGGTTCTGCTTGCCTAGGGCGCCTTCACTAGGAAAGCTGTGCTCTCATGTGTCTCATCCTTTCCTGGGACCAGCTGGCCAGCACAAGCATGTCCTTCTCCTGGCAGTGGCAGGAATGGAAAAGAGTATATCAAATAACACAGATGCATTTTCAAATCTCTGCTTATTTCACACATGCTAGCATCGTATTGGCCAGAGCATGTCACACTGGCGAACAAACTTGAGGGCCATGAAAATATTCTCTGTCTTTTGAAGGGAGGAGCTATAAAAACAGAGTAGAAGGGCATGGACCCAAGGAAAGTTGAATACTCTACCAAAAGAAGTAAACTTTCTCTTGGGAGACAGTTATAACAAAAAAAAAAAGAATATTTTTGTGGTTTAAGGATGGATTTTCTTCTCCTTGGTAGAAGAGAAATTTAGTGTATGGTTGAATATGTGCTGTGTGACCTTGGGAAAATTATTTAACCGTTCTGTGGTTTAGTGAAACAGGATAATAATTCGACCTATGGCTTAGAGTTTCTTTGACAATCAAACAAGATAATCTTCAGAACAGGCTTAAAACAAGGTCTGGCATATAGTAAGTGATCAGTAAAGGTTTTCTGTTATTTGTACCTGGTCCTTGAGGAAGGAAATTAACAATTTTACACAGAGATCTAAAAGCCTCTTGTGACAAGGGGAATTTAGGACTCTAGCCTCTTTATTTCAAGTTTTGAAATTGGTAGGGTAAATCTTAGAATTGTTTTCGGATTATTTTGTCTATTCTGATCCTGTGCACTTCCATTTAAATTTTAGAGTCAGCTTATCAAAATCTGCCAAAAACCTGATGAAATTTTGAATGATATTCTGTTGAACTTCCCAGTAATTTCAAAGAAAATTAACATGTTATAACACTTTGTCTTTCAACACATGAACATGGTGTATCTCAGTAATTATTTAGGTCCTAAATTTCTCTGTGTTGCTCTGAAGTTTTCAGTGTAGAAATCTTGCACATATTTTGTTACATCCTTGAACATTTTATGTATTTTGATGTCATTGTAAATGGAATTATTTTTATTTCTCAATTATTTATTTTAACTATATAGAAATAAAATTAACTATATTTTAAAAACTACTAATGCTCATTTCAGAGCTTATTTTGTAGATTTCTTAAAATTGTCTGTTAACAGAACCAGGCTGTTCAAATAATGTCAGTTTTAACTTTTTTCTAATCAGTGTGAATTTTATTTTTTGAATTTGAAATGACTAGGACCTCCATTAGAGTGTCATATAGAGTGGTGAAACTGGCCATTCTTGCCTTGGGCCAAATCTTTATTTGGGAGAGAAATTGGTCTTTCACTGTTTGTTGGTGATACCTGTAGTATTTCACGGATGCCTTTATTGGTTGAGATGTTTCCTTTTACCAGCTGTTTGCTGAAAGTTTTTATCATAAATAGATGATGAATGTTCAAATGCCATTTATGCATCTATTAAAAGTATCACTTCATATTTCTCCTTGTCCCATTAATATGGTAAATAGATGTATTTTGAATAAAAATAAAATTTTGCATTCCATTTATAAACTCCTATTCTCCTTATGATTAATGGACTCCATTTACTTTCATATTGTTAAGGCTTTTAAATATCTATGTTCATGAGTGATATTGATTTATAGATTAGTTTTTCTTTTTAAGGCACTATTTGGTATTGGTTTTAAGAACATATTGGCCTCATAAAATAAACTGAAAAAGGTGCTCCCTTTTGTACTTCCTGGTTAATTTTATATAGACTTTGTGTCATTTCGTCCATAAATGTGATTGCATAAATCAGTGACTTTACCTGAATATGGAGTTGTGTTTGTGGGAAAGTTTCACATGATAAGAATGTTGTCAGTAGACATAGGTTGATCAGAGTTTTCTATTTCTTTTTATGTCAGTTTTGGTAATTTTTGTCTTTTCAGGTATTTGTCAATTTTTTCTAAGTTTGCAAATAGATTGGCATAGTTGTGCAAAATGTTAACTTTATTATCCCTTGGGTGTCTTTGGAATCTCTATTAATGACCTTTACTTATTCCTGATATTGAAAATTCCATTCTACTTTCCTCCGACTTCCAATTTTTTCTTTGAGAAGTCATGTATCAATTGGGTTTTTCTATTTTGGACATCATCTGCCTTGGTCACTGACTAATTTTCAGATTTATCTTTTCATTTTTTCATAGTTGTTATTATGAACTTACCAGGCATAGTTTTATCTTGATTTGTTCCGCTTGGGGTTCATGGTGCCTTTTGAATCTGTAGAAGGAACTTTCATAACTTTTGAATACATCTTAGCTATTATATATTAAATTGTTGCTCTGTTCCATTGTCTAATTTTCTTTGATTCCAACTAATTGTCCTTTATTAATCTTACTTCTTTCTGCTTTGTCCACCTTCTTGTACTCTGCTCATTCTGGATTTTTTCTTGAACTGTGTTTCATTTTTTCAGTTGTATCTTAATTTGTCTTATATGTTGTTAAAAATCCCATTGAATTTTTAATTTTATGTTTTTATTTATAGAATTTCTTTTTTTATTACCTTGCACATTTTTTTTTTTTTCATTTGTATGTCCTTATCAGAAATTTCAGTCCAAATTGCCTAGAGTATCATTGTCAGATTTGGAAGGCAAAAATGATTTTATGTCGACAATATTTTATATTTTCTCAACTATTTTTTAGCTATTTAAATAATTCAGCTAACTGTACTTACTGTTATTCAAATCTCATCAACATTTCAGTGACTGTAACTTAAATTCACAAATTGACTCCTAATGGAAGAGAGAATGTTGAGCAAAAGACTTGTTAAACCAGTTTATTTTTTGTATAGACTTCAGTTAGTGCATTCTAGCATATATATCAATTTCTCATATGCTGGATGATGGCGAGAGCATTTTCTTGGCTTCTCTTGGTTTCAATCAGCTGAAATACACAAAAAATAGCTAAGCTTTCTTCTTAGCCACTCTAATAACCAGACTTTAGTATATGGTGACTCTTTGAAGAAAATATCCATGCTCTGGAGGCTTTTTCATTGTCAGGCAGCTAGCCTTCCTAAGAAATACTTTATCCCCTTATAACTTTTCAGTCATCAATAGGTGTATAAGAGGTTGATTTCACATTTATTTAAGAAAAGTTATATAGTAACTTCTTTCTTAAATATATTTAAAATAGTCTGATCTATTTTTCTTTCATATATCACATGATCAAAATTACTGCTGATAAAATCCCCATTGAATGGTATAGAGAACCCACTCTACACAGTCAGGAATAATGTTAATTAGTTATTTGGATAGGGGTTTACCTAACACTGTCACAAGAGAAGGAAAGTGTTAGTTCAAGATCTAGCTTAGTCGACAAATTAATAACATTATAAATATAACCATATTTTAAAATAGAAGATGCACTTCCTCATTTTTGCAAATTAAACAGGTCTTGGGACATCTCACCCTTTGCCTTATGGAATTGGTAGATGAAACCTTGAGAATAAAGATGGAAGATCACTGGAATCTAACAATAAGAAATGAGAGTTACATGTGTTGCCTTAAGCACAGAAAACAACATTTAAGAGAAAAATAATTCAGAAACAGCCATATAAATAATATACACCAGTGGTGTTCTGCATCTCTAATGAGTAACTTGACTGTCAACAAGCTTACATAATCTAAGCTGAAATAATATAAAGAGAGTAAGTAGTGGAGCCAGTCTAACTCTACTGCATTGATTAGAAACACCGAAAGAATTGTGCTTAATTTTGGAATTCTTATTTTAAGAAATCCATAGATGAGTCATACTGTTTACATAGGAGTTTCATTTGGATGAAGAGAAAGCTAGAAAATGAATCATATCCTATATGGAATTTTAGAGGAAGTGTGAATTTTTGCCTGAATAAGAGATAAGTATTTGAAGATCTGCTATGCAGAACAGGGGTTTGGGCTTATTATAATGAATAAGATACTGACAAGGTTGTCTAAAAATATAATTATTGTTCTGCCACTAGAGTTGTTCAACAAGAAGCTGAAGTGACTTCAGACAATTTTAAGAGGAGATTCAAATATCTGATGAGATATTCAAATAGAAAACTATATAACCTTTAAGACTCCTTTCAATCAAAAGATTGCCTGACTTTGTGAAAACAAACTAGCAAATTAACTGTTCTTCAGAAACACTATATCTCTTCTCTTTTCTCCTGTGCTCAGTAGCATTTATATTTATCATACTCTTTATATTTTTCATATTCCTTACATAACTTTTCATGTCTTATAAATGTCTAATTTATGACTCAGATTTTTGCTTATAGTCTAAATTGACCTTGTACTCATGGATTTATTCTGAGTAAACTTTTTTCAAAACTGTTCCTCTGAAACTTCTCTTATCTAAAAAACACTCCTGTTAGTTTGGAGAGAGAGGAGACATCATCTTGTTATTACTTGTATTCGTTTTCTAGGGATGCTATAACAAATTATTGCAACCCTGGTGCCTTAAAACAACAGAAGTTTATTCTCTCATAGTTGTGGAGGCTACACATCTAAAACCAAGGTGTCAGCAGGCCATGCTCCCTCAGGAAACTCTGTGGGAAAGTCATTACTTGCTTCTTTCAGCTTCTGGAGGCCCCAGGTGTGTCTTCCCTTGTGGCAGCATAACTCCAATCTCTGCCTCTGTCTTCACATTGCTTTCCTCTGCTTGTGCGTTTGTGTGTCTTTTTCTGTACCCTTATAAGGGCACTCTCATTGCATTTAGAGCCCCTTTTAATCCATTAAGATTTTTATCTTGATTCTTACCTTAATTAAATCTACAAATGTTCTCTTTCCAAATACAGTCACATTCTGGGTTTCTTTGTGAATGAATTTGGGGGAACACTATTCAACCCATAGACACTATTCAACTATTATTACTGTGTTGACACAAGGAACCCCTATGCTTTACATTTCAGTGGGAGCTTCAATTTTAGGGGGGGGGTTCTCTCATATGATGGATATTAAGCACCTTTACTGAAGGAAAAATATATGACTTGTGACTCATTTTCATGAAGCAGAAGCAGAGCCTGTGCACTTGGTTCAGTTTCTTTCTATGATTTGCTTGCAATAACCTGATGAAATTAATTTCAGAAAATACTTTATAAAAATTTAGAAAAACAACTCATGTTTAAAAGGTACACCATTTAAAGCATTAAAAATAATCTTTAAAATTCACTTGATAGTAATTTTATAAGCAAAGTTTCCACAGTCTATTACCAGAATACTGATTTTCTTTCCACCATAGATGGTCTAATTTTAGCTTATCAGTCCCAGAAGGTAAAGATAATATCATTGCATTTTACTCAGAGCATATAGATATATGATATCAGAACAGTTACAGAAAGAAGGTGCTTTAAACAAATGACAAAGAAGTCAAATTATTTTAAGATTCGTCCTTAGTACCGCTAATGGCATGTATCATAAACACCTTAAATTAATTTTGTTTTAACTAAGAGAACTGATGATCTAATCATAGTTCATTCTCAGAAGCCAGATGTCACATGTTTAAATAGTTACTTGGGACTAAAATATTATGTTTTATCCTTAGTCATTTTATCAACACTTTATAGAACACTAAGCAATTAGATTTTAGAGCTCTATTCCTTCAGAAATTCTCCAACTGGTAGAATCTTTATGTATTACTTATTCATCTAGGTTGTCTTTGGGGATTTTAAACTGTTGTCTTCAGTTTTGTTTTTTGAATAGAAAATATCCTAATAATTGTAATAATAATAATATCTCAAAAAGGTTAATTCAGGAAGTATGTCATTAACAGAGCCTGTATCTAAACTGTGAGTCAGATAGTAAACCAGAAACTGAAATGAAGCAACATTTATTGTGCACTCAGAATAAATCAGACACCAGAGGACCAATTTTGTGCTGATTGTGTTTTGAAGAATACATGGGTTCATGGGTAGTGGGTTTGGTCTGTGGTGAGGAGGAGGAGGTGAAGGCATTAATGTGGACATTACTTTGAGATTAGCTAGCAATGTCCTCTAAATATGACATGGTTCTTCTATTCTTCCAAACAAGAACATTCCTCCCAAACTTGAGAATTTTCCTCCATGTTGGGATATATTTCCTTTCATATGCAACTTTCTTTCTTTCTTTTTCCCAACAGGTAGAAGGTAAAGACTTGAGGGGTAGTTATCTTTTTCCCCATATGTTTTTCACATGCTATGTTAAGATAATGATTGATACTATAATTTTTTGTTGCACTAGTACAATTAAGTTTTGGTCTAAAATCAGGAGCAAATAAATTTTGACCCTTTAGGACATCAGTGACATATAGATATTTTAGAGAAAGAGTATCAAGTGCTAGTGAGAAAGCTTAGGAATGGCAAATTTAGTCTTTGATTTATGTAGTTTAAACTTAAATAAGACTAAAAAAATCTTTTATAACTCAGTTTTTAAATTTCTCTATATATCTCCTGAGAAATGAAAAATGGCAGCACAGTAACTGCCTTTTAATTACTCTTTGAAGCCCTGATGAAACATGACACTTTAAAAACTCTTGCTTAACATCCACTTGTAGACTAAGATCATTAAATATTGTGTCATGGGATTTGAGTACTATTATTTTCTGCCCCTTTTCTATCACGTTAAAGCTTTTCTTAATGAGCACCTAATAACCTTCAGGCTGCCCTGCCCTTTTCCTGGAACTAATGAGAGAAGAGTGAGATGGAATATTAGTAAGCTTACACCCAACATGTAATACAATTTTGAAATGTTTATTTCTGCTTAACTCCTGAGATTGGGAATAACGGGTGACAGTCACTCTTCAAAATAGATCAACAGGGGAGCCAGGTCACCTGCACGGTTCACTCTTACCCTTGGCTTTCGATCCCTGTTGAGTCCTACACCCTCCCCATTAATGAGTGTGAATGGTAGGCAGCTGCTCTGTACCCCAGCCTTTTGTCAATGTCTTGTTTTGCTTTCTTACTTAAATAATCAAAACAAAGTAAACATTTTTCTTCAATAAAGAAGTTCAGTAGATGGAAACCACTGGTGGATAAAAGAGTGGTTGCTATTTGTTGGAAAGAATGAAAAATTTCACACAGATGCAATGAGAAAGAAGCTAAATATTATAGATTGTTAACTAATCTTGAGGTTTTTATATCCATGAAATTAGCTTGGAGTATAACTAAAACACGTTACTTTGTTAATGACAGGTATTTAGAAAAGCATATAGAGCATTAACTGATGTCAAAAACAAAATACAGGACTCTGCAAAAGAAATCTGAAGGTTGCACTTTGCAAATTGCCTAACAGTAATCAAAGGCAGTAGCGCGTTTATATTTCATAGACATATATTTGATGAGAAATGATCGGATTACCTGGAAAGAAGATGCTTTGCTAAGATAATTCTTACATTATTAATACAGTGAGGAATTAGGATTTCCTCATGATTTTTTTCCAAAAGGATTTCAAATTTATTTCATTAAATAAAAATCTCATTAACTGAATTTAGCTGAGACCACATTTTTTTTTCTTCTCAGATAAAATCTATATGGATAATTCTGTGGCACTTAGCTATATTAATGGCAAAGGTAAAAACGATTATACAAATGATGAGGGGTTACCAAACTCATCCTTTATAAAAAAAAAGCAAATAGCATGTATTATTATGTAAAAAAATAAATTATATGAAACATTTGGAGAAAAGAACTGTGCCGCAAAGAGTTAAATAAGTTCCCCGATATTATACAAAGATGATAATATGTGTCAGAATAATGTGGCAAAGAGTTTCTGACTAAAACCGACGAATGGACTTATCACAATAGGGATAGCAATGCTTTGTATATTTTCTATTCCTCTCTAGCCCTCACTTCCTACCATCATTATCCTTATCCCAGCCCAGTCCTGATCTCAGTATCTAAATGGATATCTGATATCTTTATTATGTTACTGTACATTTGTTTTTAAGGGTAAACATCCTTTCAGAGGTCAGTTCCAATGCAGAGGTGGTTTCTTATGACACAGTAGAATTCTTAAAAAAATGCTGAGAAACTATGCAGAGATGTAATTAAATGGTTGTTAAAGCACTGCTTTTCTAATTTTTCTGCTTTCTTTTGTTGAATAATTTTAATATTCTAATTCAAAGCTTTATATGACTCTGAAATGCAGATTATAATCAAAGTTATTAGATATATAGCTGTACATACATGTAGCAACAATTTAAGCACAGTATAAAATTAAAATAGGAAAGAGATAAAAACAAGTAAAACAGAAAAACAGAAAAAGACATCCTGGTCTAAAGATAATGATCTGGCAGGGTCATCGTTATAATACTGTTGTTTGTATTGAAATAACATAGGTACTAGATTTTAGTAAATATGCCGAGGAAGAAATAATTGTTAATCTTCCCAGTAACCTAAAACCAGAGTTGTGTACAAGTTTCATTTCTTAAGAATATCTGTGCAGTTTAAATATTGTAGATTCATTAGCATTGCTCCTTATGACAGGTGAAGTATATGAATGGGTCAAGTGCATTAAGGGTACTTATACTGCAGTACCATTATATGTTGATTAAAATAAATGATAAGAATTCACAGTGTACTAAGCCCTTCCTCCTTTAGGTGTTAATTATTATAATTATTATTGTTATTATTATTGTTTACCTTTAACGCTCATGATAAAATTTGTTATAATTATTATTGTTATAATTATTATTGTTTACCTTTAACACTCATGATAAAATTTTAGAACTTTTTTCCCTACTGGTTAAAATGATATTTGAGTCTACTTTATTTATTTATTTTTCCTCAAGCTATACCTGACATCCAACATAATCGAATGTTTAGAGCTGACAAATTTGTAGAGGTAGGGCATGTTTTTTTTCTTCAAGCTGTAACACACTTTGCATTTTTTCCTCATTTGGTTTTTATTTTTCAGTTTATTCTCAACTTACAAAGTTTGCTCAAACTCTTGATTTATTCTACAGTCAGCTATGTTGGCAATATGTAAGGGTGTTAATACAGCATAATTAATTGTGACACTAAAAAGAAAGAAAAAAAAAGGCCATATCACATTTTGGAACATGCCAGCACTCACCAAGAAGGGCTTAACATTTTCCTGACTCGGGGTCATATGACCATAAATTTCTTTGGCTTTCAACCTCACAACAATGCTGTTTATTATGCTTTTTTATTAGTTGCCATCAGCCATATCCACAAACGCAGACGCTTTTTCATCTTTTCCATAGCTTTATCAAACACTTTAGGTGTTATGTTAGCACCTTCCAGAGCCATCTCATGCACAGACCAGCAAATTTCCTCCTCCTTTTTTGGAAAGTACAGTATTGTTGATTCATTAACATTGAACTCACAGCCAACAGTACTATACCTCATGCCTGAAGGAAACTTACCTAACTCACGTTTTTTTCCCTAAGGCACATCACAGCCATCTTGTTCTTTGCCACTCTAGACAGCACTTCATTACTACATTTGGGGGCTATTTTAAACATAGAAATCATCCAATGAACCCCACAAAAGTGTGAGAAACATGGCAGTAGATAGCCTGAAAATAGGGCACTTCTTTACAATATGGAGCTGAAACAATAAGGCATAGTGTTGCTTCCTTGGACCTCAGCTGGGAAGCTGTGAGTCACGTGACACATATTTTGCTACTCTGCACATGTCTGCAAACGATCACAAAAGCCTGCCAGTATTTGTCTTGAGGTAACAAATTTTAGGGACCAGGTGAATCATTGAATAATGAGTATCTACTATAGTTTGATTAGACTGGAAGCCTAGGCCAAAGGACACTGTTTAAAAAGTGAGTCAAGTTGATTTGTTCTCCATAATCAGCGATATGAATGAACTCATGCCTTATTTTACATTGTTCATATAAGACAGCTTTTGTTTTCAGTCTTTTTTAAATTAATGAAAACATTAGATAAATGAAGTAGTGCAGGATTTTGGCATTTTTTAATACAGAATTTTAACCATATATGAATACTCAGGTTAACAAAGCGAGAACAGAATAGTGGTATTTTCTTTTCATTTTTATAAATTAAGATAATTTACATTTAGTAAAATTCTCCTTTATTAGTTTGCATTTCTGAGGGTTTTGACAAAATTATACAATCATGTGAATGCAATCACAATCAAGATATAGAAGAGCTCTAACACCATAAAAAAAAATTGCCTATTTTTGTCAGCTATCTCCTCCACAGCCCCAATCATAGATCTGCTTTCTTTCTCTATGGATTTTCCTTTTCTAGACTGTCAAATAAATGGAATCCTAAGGTACATAGCTTTTTCAGTCTGACTGTCTTCACTTAGCATTATTTATTTGAGATTCATCTATGTTCTGGCATTTATCAGTAAATACTTCTTTTAAATTGCTGGGTATTATTCTCTTGTGTGGATGTACCTCAGTTTGTTTATTAATTACCTAGGTAAAGGACATTTGAATTGCTTCCAGTTTTGGGCATTTACAAATAAAATTTCTATAAACATTCATGTACAAGTCTTTGCATAAGTATGTGTTTTCCTATCAGTTGAGTAAATACCTAGAAGTGAAATTGCTGGATATGTTTAACATACTTCTGAGTAAAGCCCACTTGGTCATGGTGTATAATTGTTTTTATAAATTATATATTAGGTTGGATTGCTAATATTTCGTTGAGTATTTTTGCATCTATGTTCATGACAGATATTGGTCTATATTTTTCTTTTCTTGTAACTTTTTTTTTCTTGGCTTTGACATTAAGGTAATGTTGGCCACATAGAATGAAGAAGTATTCCCTCTGCTTCTGTCCTCTGAAAGAGATTGTAGAGGATTGATATAACTTCTTCCTTAAATATTTGGTAGAATTTACCAGTGAACTCACCTGGGCCTGGTGCTTTCTGTTTTGGAAGGTAATTAATTGTTGATTCAATTTCTTTAAAAGAGAAAGCCTTATTCATATGGACTGTTTTTTCTTGTGTGAATTTTGTCAGGCTGTGTCTTTCAAGTAATTGGTCCATTTCATCTAGTCTGTCAAACTTAGGGGCATAGAGTTATTCATAGCATTCCTTTAGTATCTTTTTAATGTCCATGGGATCTGTATTTTCCTTCTCTCTAAAGAGATTCATTTAACATTTCTTGCAAGGCAGGTCTGCTGGCAACAGATTTACTCAATTTTTGTATTTTTGAAAAAGTTTTTATTTCTTCTTCACTTTTGAAGGATAATATTATAGAGTACAGAATTGTAAGATGATGGGATTTCTTCCTCTTGATACTTTAAATGTTTTGGGATACTCTTTTCTTACCTGCATGATTTCCGAGAAGTCAGTGTAATTATTATCTTTGTTCCTTTACAGATAAAGTGATTTTTGTTTTTGTTTTATTTTTTACGTTCATCCTGCTTGGCATTCTATAAGCTCACTAGAGCTGTGGTTTGTTGTCTGACATTAATTGGGGGAAATTCTCAGTTACTGTTGTTTCAAATATTTCTTCTGTACTTGTCTCTCTTTCTTCTCCTGGTATTCCCATTATGTGTATGTTACAACTCTTGTAGTTGTCCCACACTCCTTGGATGTTCTGTTCTGTTTTTTTTTTTTTTTTTTTTTTTCTCTGCTTTTCAGTTTTGGAGGTTTTTTGATGTATCCTCAAGCTCATAGACACTTTCTTCAGCTGTTTCTGGTCCACTAATAAGCCCATCAAAGAGCCATTAAAAGCCCATTCATTTTTGTTAGTGTTTTTGATCTCTAGCGTTTCTTCTTGGCTTTTAGGACTTCCATCTTTCTGCTTACATTGCACATCTGTTCTTATACGTCTGCTTTATCCATCAAGACCCTTGGAATTGTAATCTTTGCTGTTTAAATTCCCAGTCTGACAGTGCCATGTCTACTTCTCATGCTTGCTCAGTATCTCCAAGTTGTGTTTTTTTGCCTTTTGGTATGCCTACTAATGTTTTCTTGATAGCTGTACATGAAGCAAAAGGTACTGCAGTAAACAGGCCTTCAGTAATATGATGGTGGAGGTGAAGCTTTCTCTAGTCTGATGATTAGTCTTTTTGTGAGCCTACATCTGAACTGTGAATTTCACAAATGCTTCCTGGTTTCTTTCCACTCCCACTCCCCTTAGAGAGGCTAGAGTGGTTTGGAGTTAGGTATTTCCCTTCTTCTATGCAGAAAGCTAGCGCTGGCCCCCAAGTCAATTAGACTGATAAAACCCCAGGTTAGGTTCTGGTTAAATAGTTTTTCTTGAGGGTGGCCTTGCTGAGAAGGACAGAATGCTGTGGTGTATTTCAAAGTGGTTCCTTTCCCCCTTCCCTGGTGTGAAGCATGAGGGGATTTTTCTCCAATATTTACTGTGAGAACCTTGTCAAGCTTCTGAAGGCAAAACTCACAAAAGTGTGGGGACCACTGATTATTGGCTCCCTTTATAATATGTAACTCAGACTTATCCACACTGAGCCTCCAGTAATTCATCAATTACAGTTCTCCTGGAACTGGTTCCCATGGCGGTTTCTGTTCATAAGTGTCTACGCAGGTAAGCTGTCACTCCCTGTAGTCACCTGTCTGTCTCCAGTCTAGGGGGCTGTGGTTTCCTTTGGAGTCCTCAACTCTATACAGATCCAAGAAGAGTTGTTGATTTATCAGACTGTGTGGCTTTTTACTTGTTCAGAAGGAATGGCAACTTCCAAGCTCCTTGTGTACAAAACTGGTAACTTCCCTGAAAATCTTTTTAATCTTTATTGTAAGGTGTGTGTGTTTGTAAGTGTGTATGTTTGTGTGTGTGTGTGTCTGTTTAAGTATAGTAAGCATAGATTTTGTTTTCCTTCTATGTCTGATTATTCCAGTTTATGAATATTCATGGATCTGTTTCCCTATCGATTATTGCGTATATTACTTGGTTGCCTTGTAATTTTTTTTTTTTTAATTTTAAGCTGTGCACAGTCTCTTGAGAAATTATTTTGGAGAGCCTTAAAGTTTTAGTTTTAAGATGATTTCCACCATAAAGGATTACCCTTTGATATGCCAGGCACCAGGGAGTATTACCTATCAGGTATTTTATACTTAACTCAGAATTTGTATTTTTAACACCTAGGTTATGTAAATTTGATCTGCAAATGCAGGTGAAGATGAGCTTTTTGCTTTAACTTCTCAGATACTCATTTTGCCTTCTAACTTTGTTTACTGCCACAGTAACTTTTATATCAGTTCTCTTTGGGTAAAGGCTCAAGAAAATATATTTTAGTTTCATCAAGCATTGAAGGTGCTTCCTTTTGATGTTTCTGCTTTATTTGGAAGGATCATCCACCTTGTAGTACTGGAGTTTGTCTATTTCTCCCATTTTAGACAAAGCCAAGAAAACTAAAGTTCAATTTTTATAAGACTTGGCAAATATCATCAAAACAAAATCTGCTTCTCTAAGTTCCTGTTTCACTGAAATTTTAACTTGATATTTTCCTACTGTCTTTGATATTTTTGAAGATACTTTTGGCAGTTTATTCAGTTCAATTTTTGGTCATTGGGTCAGACCTGCTAGAAATGGACTCCCTTCCAAAGATTTTAATTCTTCTTTACCTCATACACTGAGAAGACTATGCTTTGACTATATCACTAACGTTTTCCAGATTCTTAGTACTGTTTATGAAAGTGTTTTGCTTTAGAACATTTTTCTCTGATGTCCCAGAATTCCTATGTTATAATATCCTAATATTCCTTATGATGGCATTGTGTAGATCCTCAGTTCCTTACAGCCCATTTTCTGTCTTTCTTGTAGTCTTTTAGGTGAAGTTAAAGTATTGGTCTCTTAACCAATACTCTTAGTGTTGTTTTCCTGAGAAAGGGTATAAGTGACATACAAGTTTTGAGTTCTTGATTTTTTCGTATGTTCTTTGTTCTCAAATATGCATTAAGAATACTATTGCATATAAATTCTAGATTCAGAATATTTTCTCATTTTGAGGGAATTGCTGCAACACAATTTTGTGAGTATGCTTTCCAATCTTGCTTATATTAATCTGATGTCAATCAGTTGCTTGTATCTTTGCTTGTAGATTTTGTTTTCTTGGGGGAGGAGAATTCCGTTCTTTTTAGCATTAGGACTCCTTTTTTATGCATGATACAGCTATATAGAGACAGTTTTAATTTATTCTATATATTAATCTGTAAAATTGGTTTTGAAATTCCTGTATGACTTATATAATGAACATATTGTAGTAAATGTCTATGTCCCTTACCTTTCTCCTGCCTCATATTTATATTTTTGATTTTGTCTTTCTACTCTACTCTCTAGAAATTTACCTCACAATTGGGTGGGTTTTGATTTGTCATTACTTTTCTAACTTCTGGAGTTAGAAATTTACATTAATGATCTTTAATCTGTCTTCTTTTCTAATATACTCATTAAAATATATAATTTTATTTCCATTTCTGGTTTAGCTGCATCACAGAATTTGATATGTTGCATTTTTATTTTCTTCAAAGTATTTTCTAATTTATTTTTCACACCTATGGATTATCTAGAAGTATTTTTATCTATTTTTTTTGTATTTCCTGGTAATTTGTCAGCATTTACTTTATTCTGTATCATTACAATTTTTGAAATATTAGGACTTGGTTTTTGACTCTGCTTATAACCTATTATGGAAAAGTTCCATGTACACTTGAGAAGAATATTGTATATTCAGCATTTGTTGGAAAATATCATGTTGGTAAGTCATATTGTTCAGATCACGTTTCCTTTTGGAAGATGCACAGAATAATTGAATGAACTTAATTTTCTGAAAGTTTGTATTTTAATTTGGTTAGGTCTTATTTATTTCAGTTTTGCCCTAATTCCTAGGACATAGTTCTTAATCCTAGTGTGTGCACTAATACCTTGAGTATGTACCTTAATCCCATTTCTTCTGGACTCTAAAATGAAAGGAATTGATCAAAGGTCTTCTACCTTAGCTGGATTTTGAACTCAAAGCTTATTCTCTTCACCCCTAAAGAGCTGTTAATATATCTGGGTATTAGAAATTAACCTCTGGGGAAAAATAAAAACATGTTGAACCTAATAATTACCTCAAATATATCCTCCGTTCTATAGGAAAATGGAGGCTAAAGTGCTGGCTGAAATGATAGCACTCCAAGACTTTCTAATAAGAGTTTTATTTGCTAGAAGCTATTTCTATTGTGGGCAGCACCAAAAGTCCTTGGTAGCCTTTCAGTATTTTTCTTTTATAACTGTATTTTGAGTATCTTTCACATACTGTATTATAATAGCAGCTGATACTTATGGAATTCTTACTGTATGTCAAGCCCTCTTATAAGCTCTTTAAGGATGAATTCATTTTACCTGATAAATTCAATACTATTACCATACTTATGTTAAAAGTAAGGAAGCTGAGCCACAAACAGAGTAAGTAATTTTTACAACATCCAAGAGCTACAACTCAGGGGATCCTGGATTTGAACCTATGAGTATGCCTCCAGAGCACTCATTCTTTAACCACTGCATTTATGTGTCTACTGTATGCCCTTGATAAATATTAATAAGTAAATGAGTGACATCAATATGCATGAGTAGATGAAGTGACAAAAATAATCTCTCCTGGACTTAAGACAAAGATACTCTTATATTATTGGTGGTTTTATATGGTCACTACTTGTTATGCATTGAATCTTGTCTTGCAAAAAGATACATTGAAGTCCTAACTCCCAGTACCTCAGAATGTGACCTGATTTGGACTGAGATATATTATATATTGCAGATATAATTAGTTAAGGTGAGATCATAGTGGAGTAGGGTGAACCCCGACTCTAACATGACTTATGTTCTTATAAGAAGGAGGCCACATGAAGCCAGACACATGAGAAGAACACCATGTGATGATGAATGAGAGATTAGAGTTATGCATTTGCAAGCCAGGGAATGCCAAAAATTGCCATAGAAACCCCAGAATCCAGTAAGAAGCAAGAAGGATTCCTCTGCAGGTTTCAGTGGGAGCATGGTCTTGCTGATAGTTTGATTTTGGAGTTTTAGCCTCTAGGACTACAAGAAAATAAATTCCTGATGTTTTAAGCCACCCAGTTTATGATACTTTGTTAGGGCAGTCCCAAGAATCCAATACACTAATAATGTATTTATTAAATCTTACTACAAGGAGTACATAATTGAATACTCACAACTACTGCTTTGAATCTACTACTTCATGAGTCATTATAATATTCAGAAGGAAAATTGTAAATTTTAACCAAGAGTTTGACTGAAAGTGAATTTCTCTAAAGAACACCACCACCACCAACAAAAAATTGATAATTTTTCTTGAAACACTTATTAGGAAAAAAGTGCTACCGTAAAGTTAGGAATAATTGATTTCTCTGTAATTCTGGACTGTGGAAAAAATAAGGAATTTTATAGTTTGGATTCTAATAATTTATTTATTAAAAGTAATGCTTGAAATATTAGAAATAAGAAGAAATCCTAAATGATTGAGAATCTTTGTAATTGAAACTATGTATTTATGATTAAATCACAACTACTACACAGATGCTTCTGTCCCAAATTTTCAATGTTTTAATGGATACTTTTATTTATTTAAAAAAATACATATAGAAACATATACAGTGTTTCCTATAGTTTTCTACAGGAACTGTCTTATTTAAAATAACATTATTTTCCCTCAGAATTCATAATGTGGATAAAGTATGCATGATTAGAAAACTAAAACAAGATGTTAAATTTTTTCTCACAAAATAACGTGTTTATCATAGAGTTTAACATCTAATTTGTAAGAGAAGTGAATACAAAATGAGAGATTTATAGCTACCATATGGAGATCAGATACAGTGCTTGAGTTATATCTGGTTTGTATAATTACCTTTTAAAGTAGTAATTCCCTAAACTTCACACACACACACGCAGAGTCAATAACACCATTTCCCTGTATGGGAAAAATAAAGCAGACCTTGGTAGTGCCTCATTTATTTAAAATTGTAGCAACTTCAAGCCTACTAAGAATGTTCTTATTGAAAATAAATCACTTGTCTTGAATTCCATGCTACTTTTAAGTTGATATCTTGCCTATTTATTTGTTTCTTAAACTATAGTCTATCCTTAAATAATTGTATCCATTCACAAAAATGCAATTATCACCTATACGCAAATGTGTCATTACTTTTATAACTCTAACTTGTAATTTTTCCATTGAATGCTAACCATTTACCTAAAATCCTAATTGAAATTGTACATATGTGAAAGTAACTGCAATCATTCCCCTTCCTTAACACCTTAACTGGTACATTTTTAAAATTTTTTAAATTTGTAAAATTTCATTTATTTCTGTAAGTGGCAAGGTTCAATCGATTTTTTTGCAGGTCACAGAACTAACAATAAACCGTATGTCCAGCTGCCTCACTCACAATAGTTAATCACTAAGGCCCCTGTATTTTTTCATCCTCAGCATTTCTAAGATCCAGTCCACTTCTCTCCCTCTCTGTCACCAGTTCAAACTCACAACACCTCCCATGGGTACTTTTACAATATCCTTCCAAGTGGTTCACCTGCACTCACCCTGCCATCTGCTCTTGACATTGCGGACACAGTGATCTTGTTTTTATCCCCTCCATCATATATCTGATTGTATAAGCTCTCCCAAAACTTTAACCGTCTCAGAAGATTCTCATTGTTCTTAGAATAAAAATAAATCTCCCATAACACACAAATTTCCCATTGAAATATTCACTTCATATTGCAATATACTTTTAATCTTTCTATTTTAGCCATTCTGAACTTTTTCAGTAGCCTGTCATGGAGGATTGCATCTGATTTTCCTGCATCTTGAAGCACAATTACCTCTTTTCTTTATTTAGATGGCTCAGATGCAATTCAGCTTAAAATTCTTTTCCTCAGAAAAGTCTTTCCTAGCCTCTCTGATGAGATCAAATCATCTGTTTCATCCTCTCCTATAAAACATTTTAAGTCTCCTGTGTGGTATTATTCTGAATTACAGTTTCATGTATTTATTTTGAAATTATCTGGCTAAAGTGTATCTTCCTCTCAAGACTGTAAGCTCCTATAAATCATGACCATGTTTGTTTCCTTGCAATATGCACTGCATCTGCATGATGCCTGGTATTCAGTGAATATTGTCAATCATTCATGTACTTATTAAATAATTTACTAAATACTTTTGTGGTTACAGATGCATATGGACTAAGGATATAATGTTGAAGGAAAACACACATGATCATTTGTCTAGGTGCTGTTGATCAAGCTGAACAAACAAAAATCCTTGTTCTCTTAAAGCTTCATTTTATTGAAATGAGATTAAAAATTGATCATATAAATATGAAATATCAATCCTATATAGAAGAAATGAAGCCTGGTAGGTCATTGTGTGACTTAGATTCTATTTTAAGTATGGTTTTCAATAAAGGGCCACTTGGAGAAATGTTTTTAAAAGAATTATTTTAGTTGCTGAATGAAATGGATAATTATGGTTAGTTACTTAAAATGGTACACTTAGAGAAGTTTGTTAGGAAAAAATCCCAAAGGAGTGGATAATTGAAGAAGATTTTGAACCAGAAGTTACATGTTAGTAAATTATGTGCTAATTATGTGCTAAAGATAAATTATTAGGATAAATCCTAATAATTAAGTTATAAGGAAGATAACTTTGTAGTAGGGGTCAATGAGGGTTATTTATACCCAAATATTTTAGATATAAGGTAAAAAAAAGGTTAAAAAATAATCAATACAGCAGTAAATTAAATTGGTAGAGGATGGATTAGGTAAACTTAAGCAATGTATGGAGATTTCGAATAAGGACAGTCCAACTCTATAGAAAGCCATGCACTGGCAACAGAACCTGTATTCGTTTTCTAGGGCAGCCGTAACAAAGTACCACAAACTGGGTACAGATTTTATTGTCTCTCAGTTCTGGAGGCCAGAAGTCCAAGAATAAGGTGTCATTTTGAGGTTAGTTAGCAAGGTTAGTTCATTTTGATGGCTCTGAGGGAGAACCTCTTGGATGCCTCTCTCCTAGGTTCTGGAGGTTTACTGGTTCGTAGAAGCTTCACGAATCTTTGCCTTCACCGGCACATAGTGAGTTCTTCCTGAATGTGTGTCTGTGTCCAAATTTCCCCTCTTCATAAGGACATCAGTCATGTCAGATTGATTGGAGGAGGGCCTACCCTACTCCAGTATAATGAAATCTTAGCTAAATAGAGCTGCGACAACCCTATTCCCAAATAAGATCACATTCTGAGGTTAGGTACTGGGCGACAGCACTTAACATACGAATCTTGGGAAGGACACAAATCAACCCATAGGATGCGCTCACACAAACTAACAGGCAAGACATTTTACAGTTAGCTACTTTTTTTTATCTGATAGAAAACTATGTACTACTAATATTTCTATCATATCACATCTTTTCTAACTCTATCCATAATTTTAATAGTTTAAGCATTTTCATGTAAAATTCCATGTCATCTACCCATCACTTCTATGTGGTAGGTATTGTTTTCTTATTTTACACATAAAACTGAGGCTTAGAATGGGGAAATAACTTAGTTAGGCATTTTTCAGCTAGTGAATGATGGAGTCCTTATTTCAACCCTAAATTACCAGTGTCCAAAATTCGTTTAGACCACTAAGTGGACATTTTATGGAGAGAGAAGTATAATGCAGGAAGCATAAAGCAAGCATCTGATGTTTTTCATTGTGAGGATGTAAAAAAGTACATCAATTTGTAACATTATAAAATAGTCTTTAAAAAATATATTTTTATAGTCTCAGTAATTTACTTTAACAATACTATATTTATTTGAAATTTTACATGACTGGTTCTTTTCCTTTTCTAGTTATCAAACTTGTTATTCAGAATATTTAAGTAGTATTTGTTCTGTACTTCAATTTTTTACTTGCAGTAAGTAATAGTTATCAGTGAACTCATTTCCCCTTTTCCCATTTTAAGACAAATCACCAATTTCTTTCACTATTGTCTTGAAATTTTCTACTTTATTTTCTATTCTAGCAGTTCTAGAATTTAAGGGAACTGAAGGAATCTGTCAAATATTGATTCACATCTAGTGACAGGCAATGAACTACTTACCACCAATTCTTCCTGGTGTCTTAAGAAGACATAAGAAGGGGAGGAAAAAAAAGGCATATTTTCTGTTACCCTTTTCTGATGATAGTGAGTCCTCTCAGTGTTGATTATATAGTTGGAACCTAAGTTCAATTGGATGTCACTGAAAAACACCATCAGCTTAATTGACTATAGAACATTTCCATAAATCTGGCAAGTGATAGGGCCTCAGATGTGACAGACAGGAAGACCTTCCTTTACAGAGTTGCTCCCAATGCAGCAAGTAAACCTAAGTAAGACAGTATATTTACTTTTTTTTTTTTTTTTTGCAATAAAGCTCAGAAAATTGAACAAATTATATTATTTACTGGGAGAAAGGTGGCAAATATTTTAGACAGCTAACCAAAGAGACAAAATGGATTTTAGGAAAAATGATTACTCTAGATTAGACTGTTGTATATCCTTTGAGGTAATATTTAATATCATTTTTCTATTTGGATTTAAAAACTATCTCAACATTATTTGTTTAATATATTTTATATGTAGATATGGGTATTCTCCATAAAATCATGTTTGATGATGATTGTTTTAAAACTTTAAAAATTGTGATTCTAGAATATTCATAAATAAAGAGAATTTATATTTATTGAAAGAAAATTCAATGTACTTTAATAAAAATTTGGTAAGAATAATTTGGTAATTTCAGTATTTAAACCTATATACTTAAAAATAAAATCACACAAATAAAATGCATTCTACTAATAGAACAGGTGAAATATAATATTATATTAAAATATCTCAAAAAATGAATTTAAGGATGAAAGTTAAAATAATAAAAGAAAGCATATACATAGGATGAAAAATACATTTTGTTTTTCCCAGAATTGTGATGACTTACATCTGTTCTCCTGGCATGCTTTCTGCTTTAGTATTTGTCCTTGAAAGTTCATTCTTAGTAGACTCTTATTTATCTTATAATTAATTGTGGTACTAAAATAACCCATGGTAGTTTGGGAAGACTGTCATCTTTTACCTATTCCTTTTTCTATTGTCTCTTCTAATTGTAAATGAAATGCATTTGCAGTGACCAGTATATATTCAGAATAATATTTGACTAAATCTAGTAGACAACTGTATTTGTTTTCACTTGATCTTTCCAGACTCAATATAATTACACTTTCCTTTCAATGAAAGGAGGGCATTCACTAAAATATTGAAGAGTTCTTGGGGTGTAAGTGGCCAGGGAGAGACAATTTCTTCTATTTTCAGATAGTGGTGGAAGAGGTATTTGATATTATTGTGTCTACTAGCCTTTGGGTGAAACAGCAAATTGTGCCAAGTTGGCTAGATCTGTGGGAAATGACATGTGCCTGAAATAGAGGATAAGCAACCTACCATTGAATGTATTGAACATAACATGAACTCTCTTATGTCAATGGTAACATCATTTATTGTACACTGCACATTTAAATCTATTTATTTATGTTATTGTTTGGTAATTTGTTTCTTCATTTTCAATAAACCACCTGGATTTTGTTGTTAAAAACAACAAAACAGAACTATATATTTAATGAACAAATCAAATACTGAATTTTCAATTTTAAAGAATGTTGATGATGAATGGGAAGTAGTAAAAATTGTAAATGTTTTGCAGCATTGATGTGCAGGGAGGGTTGTAGTAACGTCATTGATTACGCTAAAGTCAGGTGACTCAAAAATACTAACAAAGCATGTAAATCTAATGTTAGTAATTTTAATAAGGCTTTCCAGAAGACGATGATTTAATATGTATGACTCTGAAGGAAGAATATCTACATGAATTATCTGGAATTCCACACAGAAGTTTTGTCTCTTCTCCTTTGTTCATTTATTTATTTGATAATTTATTTACATCAGTGTGGACACTTGGACATGTATTTTATACTTACATTTATAATCCAATACTACTTTATTTATTTTGTTGCTCAAATTGTTACAGCTTTGGCTATTGGGAAGTCTTTCACTTTTATCCTGTGTCCCTTTGACGTACTCCATGATTATGGTTTCTTTTATTATTTATTTGTGTTTTGTGTTTGTTTACATTTTTAGAATTCCTTAATTTCTGTCGCTACAAGATGCTTCATGCCCATCTTAGAAGTTTCCTGCCCAGTCCTAGAATCAGCTACTTCTCCAAGGTACCTTGTTTCATTTTATTACAAAACAAAGATCTGGGTGCAACATGTATACTGTTACTACTGAAGTGTTGTTTCTTGTAGGGCTCTAACCTGACAGGGCAGGAAATATATGAATGTATACTAACCTTACACATGTCTATAAATATTTCTATATGTAACCATCTGTGTCTATCCTGAGCTAAAAATAAGTTCATACTGACCTCCCCAACTCTAATTCATTGCTGTGTGATCCTTCTAGCCTTATTGCCTTGGTTATCTGTAATTTTTCCCTTCAAAAGTAAGAAACTTGGTTCCTAACAGTATGGTATCAATTTCCTTAATTTTTAAATTTCAGTGTACATGTATAGTAATATCAGAATTGTTAACTCATACCCTTGTGGGATACAACTTTATCTGGAAAAGTGAAATATTTCTGTGCATGTGATTTTGCCTCTAGTCTTACAGAATCATATCATTTCCAAAGTTACTCAGGTCAGCACCCCCTTCAGTGATACTGTTTCATTTTCAATACAGTTTGATTCCTTTCTCACAGTTTGCATTCCTTCCTGGGATTCCCTGACCTCCTAAATGAATTTTTTTTTAATTGTATACATTAAGGTTTTCTCATTGTGCTGTAAAGTTCTAGGGGTTTTTACAAACGCACAGTACTATGTATCCATCATTACACTATCATTCAGAGTAATTTATCCACCATAAAAATCTCCTGTGCTTCAGGAGATCCAATCCTATGAACCACTCTGAACCCATGGCAACCACAGTCTTGTACCAGCCCACTGCCTTCTGACATGCAAAATTTTTGATGAGAAATCTGCAAAAATATTTAGGAGGATCCCCTGTATGTGATGAATTGCTTCTCTTTTACTGCTTTCAAGATTCTTTCTTTGTCTTTGAATATCTCCATTTTATTCACACATGATTTTCTTGACCTTCCTCATGTCTTCTTTTAGTTTGTTGAAACATTTTTAAACCATTTGTTTTAAAGGCTTTGTCTAGTAGGTCCAACATCTGGCCTTTATTCTGAGATAATTTTTGTTGCTTTTGTTGTTGTTGTGTTTTGCTTTGAATTGGCCATACTTTTAGTTTCTTTGTATGCCGCGTGTTTTTTTTGTTGTTGTTGGAAAATTGATATCTGCTTCTTCTTCTTCCCCTAGGATATGCTGTTTTTGTTTTTGTTTTGTTTTGCTTTTTTTTAAAAAAAAATGTTGTCAGCTGTTGCCATGCTGAGGATCAGCCTGACCTGTAAACTCCAGGTCTTCTCACATATTTTTCTGAGTCTGTGCCTTTCTCTCTGTGTTTGTGGTGACTTTCTAATTTCCCCGTATGTGAGGTTTTTTTGGAAGGTCCTAGTCTTTAATGTCTGGCTCCCAAAAGGGGAAAAACAAAAAAGTAAAGAAAGGAATTAGGGCTTTAGTTTTCTTTGGGTGTATACCCAAGAGTGGAACTGATGGATCTTATGCTACGTCTGTTTTTAGTGTCTTGAGGCACCTCCATACAGTTTTCCATAGCAGCTGTACCATTTACATTCCCATCAACAGTGTACAAGGGTTCCTTTTCTCCACATCCTTGCTAACATTTGTTATTTGTGGTCTTTTTGATGATAGCCATTCTGACAGATGTGAGTTGATATCTCATTGTGGTTTTGATTTGCATTTCTCTAATGATTAGTAATGCTGAGCATCTTTTCGTGTGCCTCCTGTCCATCTGTATGTCTTCTTTGAAAAAAAAAATGTCTGTACAGATCTTTGGCCTATTTTTAATTGGATTTTTTAATTGAGTTGTATTAGCTGTTTATATATTTTGAATATTAACCCCAAATCTCATATAATTTGTCAATATTTTCTCCCATTTGGTAAGTTGCCTTTTCTTTTTGTTGATGGTTTCCTTTGCTGTGCATATATTTTAAGTTTAATAAGGCTGTATTTGTTTATTTTTGGTTTTGTTTCCTTTGCCTTAGGAGACAGATTCAACAATTTATTGCTACAATTTATGCCAAAGAGTGTTTTGCCTACATTCTCTTTTAGGAGTTTTATGGTTTTAGGTTTTACATTTAGGTCTTTAATCCATTTTGAGTTTATTTTTATATATGGTATGAGAAAATGTTCTAATTTTATTCTTTTACATGCAGCTGTCCAGTGGAATAAGCATCATTATTGAAGAGACTCTCTTTTCCCCATTGTTTATTTTTAACCTCCTTTGTCATAGATTAATTGACCGTAGGTGTGTGAGTTTATTCTGGGCTCTCTGTTCTGTTCAGTTGATCTATGTGTCTTGTTTCTGTGCCAGTACAATACTGTTTTGATTACTATAGCTTTGTAATATAGTCTGAAGTCAGCATACGTGATACCTCTAGCTTTGTTCTTTTTTCTCAAGATTGCTTTGTCAATTCAGGGTCTTTTGAGGTTCTGCATAAATTTTAGGATTACTTATTTTAATTCCATGAAAAATAGCATGGGTATTTAGATAGGGGTTGCATTAAATCTTTAAATTGCTTTGGGTATTATGGACATTTTAACTATTCTTCTAATCCATGAACTTGGGATAGCTTTCCATTTTTTGTATCATCTTCAATTTCCTTCATCAGTGTTTTATAATTTTCACAATATAGGTCTTTCATCTCCTTGGTTAAGTTTATTCTTAGGTATTTCATCCTTTTTGATGTGATTGTAAATGGGATTATTTTCTTGCTTCCTCTTTCTGATCATTCATTATTAGTGTATGGAAAAGCAACAGATTTCTGTATATTAGTCTTGTATCCTGTAACTATACTGAATTTACTTATTAGTTCTAATAACTTTGTGGGAGGGGGAGACGTTTGGGTTCCTATACATAGTATCATGTCATCTGCAAATAGTGATAGTTTTACTTCTTCCCTTCCAATTAAGATGCCTTTTATTCCTTTTTATTGTGTGATTACTGTTCCTAGGACTTCCAATACTATGTTAAATAGAAGTAGCAAGAGGGGTATCCTTATCTTGTTCCTGATCTTAGAGGAAAAGCTTTCACTTTTTCACCTTTGAGTATGATGTTACCCGTAGGTTTGTCATAAATGCCATTATTATGTTAAGATTTGTTCATTGTGTACCAACTTTATGAGAGTTTTTATCATGAATGGATGTTGAATATTGTCACATTGATTGATTTGTGAATATTGAACCATGTTTGCATGCCTAGAATAAATCCCACTCTGTCATGATATATGATCCTTTTTATATATTATTAAATTAGGTTTGCTAATATTTTGTTGAGGATTTTTTCATTTGTATTCATCAGAGATATTGTCTTGTGATTTTTTTTTTCTAGTTTCTTTTTCTGGTTTTGATATCAGTGTAATGTTGGCCTCATAGAAAAAATTTTGGAGTGTTCTATTGTCCTCAATTTTTGGAATATTCTGAGAAGAATAGATACTAGCTTTTCTATATATGTTTCATAGAATTCCCCTGTGAAGACATCAAGTCCAGGAATTTTATTTTATGAGTTTTTTGATTACTAATTCAATTTCACTACTAGTGATCAACCTGTTCAGATTGTCTGTCTCTTCCTCATTCAGTCTTGGGATATTGTATGTTTCTAGAAATTTGTCCATTTCTTCTATGTTGTCCAAATTGTTGGCATATAATTGTTCATAGTATTCTCTTATGATGCTTTGTATCTCTGTGATATCAGTTGTAATTTCTTCTTTCTATTATTATTTTATTTGAATCCTCTCTCTTTTTCTTGATGAGTCTGGCTAAAAGCTAATGAATTTTGTTTATCTTTTTAAAAAATTTGCTCTTGGTTTCATTGATCTTTTTATTTGGGTTTTTTTTGTATGTGTGGTCTTTGTTTTATTTATTTCCTCTCTGATCTTTATTATTTCCTTCCTTCTGCTGACTTTGGGCTTTGTTTTTCCTAATTCTAATTATTTTTGATAGTAGGTTACATTTTTTATTTGAGATTTTTCTTGTTTTTTTGAGGTAGGCCTGTATTGGTATGAACTTCCCTGTTAATACTAATTTTGCTGCATCCCATAGATTTTGGAAAATTATCTTTTTATTTTCATTTATTTCAAGGTTTTATTTTCCTCTTCCTTTCTTAATTGACCCATTAGTTTTTTAGTAGCATGTTGGTTAGTTTCCACGTGTTTGTTTTTCCCATTTTTCTTCCTGTAATTGATTTCTAGTTTCATACTTTTATGGTCAGAAAAAATGCTTATATAATCTCTGTCGTCTTAAATTTGTTGATACTTGTTTTGTGGCCTAGCATGTGATCTATCCTGGAGAACATTACACGTGCACTTGAAAAGAATTAACAATAATACAATAATACTAGGGGATTTTAACACCCCACTTACTTCTCTGGACAAATCTCCATACAGAAATTCAATAAGGAAACAGTGGTTTTAAAAGACACTTTAGAGCAGTTGGACTTAATAGATATCCACTGGACATTCCTTCCAGAAACAACAGAGTACTCTTCATTCTTTTACTTTTAACCTATCTGAGTATTTAGATTTAAAGTACCTATGTTGTGGACAGCAAATATTTGTGTGTCCTTTTTCTCCATTCTGACAATATCTGTTTATTAATAGGTGTATTTGGACCATTCACATTTAAATTCATTATTGATATAGTTATATTAATATCTACTACGTTTGTAACTGTTTTCTCTTTGTTGCATTCATTCTTCTTTCTTCCCATGTTTTTCTGCTTTCTGTAGTATTAGTTGACCATTTCATATGTTTCCACATTATGTCCTGTCTTAGAATATCAATAATATATTTTTTAAAAATTAATACTTACCCTAGAGTTTGCAATATACATTGACAACTAATCTAAGTGCCATTTCAAATAATACTATATCACCTCACTTATAGCGGAGGTACCTTATAACATAGTATTCACAATTTCTTTCTCCTTCATCACTTATAAAATCTTTATTTTTTTCACTTATCTGTATACTGTAATCACCCAATGCACTGTTACTATTAATGCTTTAAACAGTTACCTATTAGCTCAATTAATAATAAGAAAATAAAATATTTTATTTTACCTTTTTTATTCTTTTCCCAATATTTTTTCTTTCTTTATATAAATCTGTATTTCTGACATATATCATTTTTATTCTCCCTGAAGAACTTCTTTTAACATTTCTTGAAAAGCAGGCTTGAGGGCAATGAATTTCCTCTGTTTGTTTGTCTGATAAATTTTTTATTTCTGCTGCACTTTTAAAGGCTCATTTCACTGGATATATAATTCTGTGATGGTGGTTTTGTTATTTCAACACTTCAAATAGTTCACTTTCTTCTGTTTTGTATGGTTTCTTATGAGAAATGTGGTATAATTTATGACTTTAAGCTTTTTACATACTGGAGCTAATATTAGAAGCCTCTTTAGAATTTTATTTTTACTTAAACTGCAAATTGAGGCAAACTTACTCTAGATGAAAGATATAAAACACTGAATTAAGGAGCAGAGCATTCATATATTAAAATCTAGAGAAGTGAAAGCAGTGGATAATGATTGGTGCCTAGCAAAGGACTGAAACAATATTATGTTTTTAACTAAAATCATACAGCAACTTCGTCTATAAGAAAACCCATTGTCTATCCAGAAAAAAAAGTTACTTTGGACCTAATTAAGATATTTGTAAGATATATATATGGAGGGGTTTTGGCTAATTGTGTTTAATACAAATTTAATATTATTTGCATTTAATTTTCCTTCAAATATAAAAGCAATCTGGCTGTATGGATCTGTTACTATGCTTTTATATAACTCATGATTCATTTTGTAAAATTGATTGGTTTTGAGATTTTATAGCAGAAAATTAATCTTAAAAGAAATTAATTAAAAATATATGTGTGTATCATTTATATGTATACATATATAGATATACACATATATATTACCCAATAAGTTCTTTTTTGCATAATTCTCTGTTTTTCTCAAATTATTCAGGTCATTTCTTTATCTTATTGTGATTCACCTGAGATATAAGCTTCTCAGGAAACTCTCTGACCCCTCAGGACTGATTAGCTCATTTTTCTAAGTGTTTTCTTGTTTCTTTAAATATACTCATAATTGTTCTAGCACTAATTACATTATATCATAATTTCTTTTATATTGTAATTTCTCTCCATTGGACTGCAAGTTTCTTAAGAACAGTGACTCATTTTTTGTCATTATATTCTTGCATTTTGGCATATGTTAAGTTCAATTTAAAACTGTTGATTATATGAATAATTGAATGAATGAATGAAAATAAAGCAGAATATATTATTTTCCTTTTCTAGTACTTTTCCTTATGTAGGAGAATTCTTACATATATAACTTTAAGATTGATATTTCTGGCTAAAGAATCACGTAAGATCATAAAAATCAAAGGTTCCATTTAAATATATATATTTATTTAATATATTAAATGTATATAATATTTTTCTGAATAATTCAGATCCTTAATATATATGTTAAGATATATTTATGCATATTCAGAATAATTCAGAATATATGTATGAATATATTTATTCATTTATTTATTAAGATATAAGTATAGATAACCTGGTAGTGAGTATGGTTCTGAATTTTAAAGTGCTATTCACTTGGGGGAATTTTTCTGTCCCAAATATTGGAAAATAGATAAAATTGTACTCACCTGAATATTAGCCTGTCCTTATTAGGCATATGGTCATGTATGATTCCATTCTTTACGGTTAAAATACCCTTATTTTAATATTACCAGTACTTTGAGGGTTAAAGTATAGGGCTATTCTATTTGTATAGTATAATGTATTCATATTACCAGTACTTTGAGGGTTAAAGTATAGGGCTATTCTATTTGTATAGTATAATGTATTCATACAAGGGTCAGGTTTATGACCATCTCACCTTCAGTCATGGTCTTGCTTGAAAGCAAGAGTTTGGAAAGATATCTACTTAGCTTCTCTCCATCTCTCGTAAACCTTAGAAGCCTTGAATACTCCATAAATATTAGAAGGCCCCCTCTCCAAAGAGGCATGATGCTGAGTAGCCTACTTGTGTTGAATTGGAACTAGAATACATTTTAAAGTGAGGCAAACATGGGACTAGCCACCATCACATACTAGCAGGTATTGTTACAATAACTAGCTCAGGGGTAGTGAGGATTAAATAAGGTGATGTATGAAAGGATCTGGCACACTGCCTAAAATCTAGTAATTACTCTTTCTACTCATCACTTGACAGTTAAGTATTAAATGATCATCATGCATAAAGTGACTTAAAGTTGGGTTGCACATGTTGCATATGCAAACAGAATTTGATTTTTTTTTTATTTTCTCAAAAATCACTTGAATCAGAATATCGATCCTAAAGAGTTCTTATAAAAATTCCTGGACTTCCCTGGTGGCTCAGTGGTTAAGAATCTGCCTGCCAATGCAGGGAACACGAGTTCAATCCCTGGTCCGGGAAGATCCCACCTGCCGTGGAGCAACTATGCCCGTGTGCCACAACTACTGAGCCTGTGCTCTAGAGCCCACGAGCCACAAATACTGAGCCCTTGTGCCACAACTACTGAAACCCATGTGCTTAGAGCCGGTGCTCCACAACAAGAGAAGCCCGTGCACTGCAACGAAGAGTAGCCCCTGCTCACTACAACTAAGAAAGCCCGAGTGCAGCAATGAAGACCCAACACAGCCAAAAATAAATAAATAAAATAAATAAATTCAATTAAAAAGAAAATTCCTTAGGGCACTACTGTAATATCACTGGGGAACTGGGAATCTACATTTGGACAAGCTTTTTGGGTTATTCCTATGAAATTTAAATAAACAATATTGAATTTTTAGCTTTGAGTTTAATTTTGCCTATTTTGGTAAGGGAAATATATTCATGACTTACTGTATAATAAACATTCAAATAATAACTAATGCTTATGGATTGCCTCCTATGAATTAGGCATGATTCTAATTTCTTTTACATTTTTTATCATTTAATCCTTAGAATTACATTTAATGTCTACTATTACATTATATTTAAACTTTACATTGATTTACCAATATAATATATAGAGTTTAGAATCCTTGCCATGAGGTCAAGAAAATCAAATTGAGTCTCATTTTTCCCAAATATATATCAATGTTGTGATAAAATTGAACTATCATGTATGTGAAATTGTTTCAAAACTACTAAAACTCTCTATTATTGTTGATATTCTGATATTACTATTTAGAAAAATTAGAGAGGCATGTCCTTTCAAAAATTACTCTAACAAACGATGCATACAAGTGGTAATTTTAATTAGTTGACAAATTTATATTTCAAATTTTAGGATAATGATACTTGATATTGTCTCTTCTATGGGAAACAATTACATTATTCTCTAAAACAGGCTTCATAACAGTTACTATATTTTGCAGAATGTAGTATCTCAGAGAGAATGATTTTTTCCTACTACAAAGAATAAGCTTGAAACAAATTTCTCTCATTCTTTCACTTTCTTTTTTTTTTTTGACATCTTTATTGGAGTATAATTGCTTTACAATGTTGTGTTAGTTTCTGCTGTATAACAAAGTGAATCAGATATACGTATACATATATCCCCATATCCCCTCCCTCTTGCGTCTCCCTCCCACCCTCCCTATCCCAGTCCTCTACGTGGACACAAAGCACTGAGCTGATCTCCCCATGCTATACAGCTGCTTCCCACTAGCTATCTTTTTTACATTTGGTAGTGTATATGTGTCATGCCACTCTCTCACTTCGTCTGAGCTTACCCTTCCCCCTCCCTGGGTCCTCAAGTCCATTCTCTATGTCTCTGTCTTTACTCCTGTCCTGACCCTAGGTTCTTCAGAACCACTTTTTTTTAAATTCCATACATATGTGTTAGAATATGGTATTTGTTTTTCTCTTTCTGACTTACTTCACTCTGTATGACAGACTCTAGGTCCATCCACCTCACTACAAAACTCAATTTTGTTTCTTTTTATGGCTGAGTAATATTCCATTGTATATATGTGCCACATCTTCTTTATCCATTCATCTGTCGATGGACACTTAGGTTACTTCCATGGCCTGGCTATTGTAAATAGTGCTGCAGTGAACATTGTGGTACATGACTCTTTGAATTATGGTTTTCTCAGGGTATATGCCCAGTAGTGAAAATGCTGGGTCATATGGTAGTTCTATTTTTAGTTTTTTAAGGAATCTCCATACTGTTCTCCATAGTGGCTGTATCAATTTACATTCCCACCAACAGTGCAAGAGGGTTCCCTTTTCTCCACACCCTCTCCAGCATTTATTGTTTCTGGATATTTTGATGATGGCTATTCTGACTGGTGTGAGGTGACACCTCATTGTAGTTTTGATTTGCATTTCTCTAACGATTAGTGATATTGAGCATCCTTTCATGTGTTTGTTGGCAATCTGTATATCTTCTTTGGGGAAATGTCTATTTAGATCTTCTTCCCTGTTCAGATGGGGTTGTTTGTTTTTTTCATATTGAGGTGCATGAGCTCCTTGTATATTTTGGAGATTAATCTTCTGTCAGTTGCTTCCTTTGCAAATATTTTCTCCCATTCTGAGGGTTTTCTTTTCATCTTGTTTATGGTTTCCTTTGCTGTGCAAAAGCTTATAAGTTTCATTAGGTCCCATTTGTTTATTTTTGTTTTTATTTCCATTTCTCTAGGAGGTGGGTCAAAAAGGATCTTGCTGTGATTTATGTCATAGAGTGTTCTGCCTATGTTTTCCTCTAAGAGTTTGATAGTGTCTGGCCTTACATTTAGGTCTTTAATGCATTTTGAGTTTATTTTTGTGTATGGTGTTAGGGAGTGTTCTAATTTCATTCTTTTACATGTAGCTGTCCAGTTTTCCCAGCACCACTTATTAAAGAGGCTGTCTTTTCTCCATTGTATATTCTTGTCTCCTTTATTAAAGATAAGGTGACCATATGTGCATGGGTTTATCTCTCCTGTTCCATTAATCTATATTTCTGTTTTTGTGCCAGTACCATACTCTCTTGATTACTGTAGCTTTGTAGTATAGTCTGAAGTCAGAGAGACTGATTCCTCCAGCTCCGTTTTTTTTTCTGAAGGTTGCTTTGGCTATTCAGGGTCTTTTGTGTTTCCATACAAATTCTGAAATTTTTTGTTCTAGTTCTGTGAAAAATTCCCTTGGTAGTTTGATAGGGAATGCATTGAATCTGTAGATTGCTTTGGGTAGTAGAGTCATTTTCACCATGTTGATTCGTCCAATCCAAGGATATGGTACACCTCTCCATCTGTTTGTATCATGTTTAATACATCTTTCATCAGTGTCTTATAGTTTTTGGTATACATGTCTTTTGTCTCCTTAGGTAGGTTTATTCCTAGATATTTTATTCCTCTTATTGCAGTGGTAAATGGGAGTATTTCTTTAATTTCTCTTTCAGTTTTTTCATCATTAGAGTGTAAGAATGCAAGAGATTTCTCTGTATTAATTTTGTATCCTGCTACTTTACCAAATTCATTGATTAACTTTAGTAGTTTTCTGGTAGCATCTTTAGGATTCTCTATGTATTGTATCATGTCATCTGCCAACACTGACAGCTTTACTTCTTCTTTTCCAATTTGTAATCCTTTTATTTCTTTTTCTTCTCTGATTGCTGTGGCTAAAACTTCCAAAACTATGTTGAATAATAGTGGTGAGAGTGGGCATCCTTGTCTTGTTCCTGATTTTAGAGGAAGTAGTTTCAGTTTTTCACCATTGAGAACGATGTTGGCTATGGGTTTGTCATATATGTCCTTTATTATGATGCATTAAGTTCCCTCTATGCCTACTTTCTGGAGGGTTTTTATCATAAATGGCTGTTGAATTTTTTCAAAAGCTTGTTCTGCATCTATTGAGATGATCATATGGTTTTTCTCCTTCAATTTGTTAATATGGTTTATCACATTGATTTGCATATATTGAAGAATCCTTGCATTCCTGGGATAAACCCCACATGATCATGGTGTGTGATCCTTTTAATGTGCTGTTGGATTCTGTTTGCTAGTATTTTGTTGACGATTTTTGCATCTCTGTTCATCAGTGATATTGCCCTGTTGTTTTCTTTTTTTGTGATATCTCTGTCTGGTTTTCCTATCAGGGTGATGTGGCCTTGCAGAATGAGTTTGGGAGTGTTCCTCCCTCTGCTGTATTTTGGAAGAGTTTGAGAAGGCTAGGTGTTAGCTCTTCTCTAAATGTTTGATAGAATTCACCTGTGAAGCCATCTGGTCCTGGGCTATTGTTTGTTGGAAGATTTTTCATCGCAGTTTCAATTTTATTGCTTGTGATTAGTCTGTTTATATTTTCTATTTCTTCCTGGTTCAGTCTCTGAAGGTTGTGCTTTTCTAAGAATTTGTCCATTTCTTCCAGGTTGTCCATTTTATTGGCAAATAGTTGCTTGTAGTAATCCCTCATGATCCTTTGTATTTCTGCAATGTCAGTTGTTACTTCTTCTTTTTCATTTCTAATTCTGTTGATCTGAGTTATCTCCCTTTTTTTCTTGGTGAGTCTGGCTAGTGGTTTATCTATTTTGTTAATCTTCTCAAAGACCCAGCTTTTAGTTTTATTGATCTTTGCTATTGTTTCCTTCATTTCTTTATCATTTATTTCTGATATGATCTTTATGATTTCTTTCCTTCTGCTAACTTTGGGGTTTTTTCGTTCTTCTTTGTCTAATTGCTTTAGGTGTAAGGCTAGGTTGTTTATTTCAGATGTTTCTTGTTTCTTGAGGTAGGATTGTATTGCTCTAAACTTCCCTCTTAGAACTGCTTTTGCTGCATCCCATAGGTTTTGGATTGTCATGTTTTCATTGTCATTTGTTTCTAGGTATTTTTTTATTTCCTCTTTGATTTCTTCAGTGATCTCTTAATTATTTAGTAACATATTGTTTAGCCTCCATGTGTTTGTATTTTTTACAGTTTTTTTCCTCTAATTGATATCTAGTCTCATAGCGTTGTGCTTGGAAAAGATACCTGACACGATTTCAATTTTCTTTAATTTACCAAGGCTTGATTTTGACCCAAGATATGATCTATCCTGGAGAATGTTCCATGAGCACTTGAGAAGAGAGTGTATTCTGTTGTTTTTGGATGGAATGTCCTATAAATATCAAGTCCATCTTGTTTAATGTGTCTTTTAAAGCTTGTGTTTCCTTATTTCTTTTCATTTTTGATGATGTGTCCATTGGTGAAAGTAAGGTGTTAAAGACCCCTGTATGATTGTGTTACTGTCGATTTCCCCTTTTATGGCTGTTAGCATTTGCCTTATGTATTGAGGTGCTCCTATGTTGGGTGCATAAATATTTATAATTGTTATATCTTCTTGGATTAATCCCTTGATCATTGTGTAGTGTTCTTCTTTGTCTCTTGTAATAGTCTTTATTTTAAAGTCTGTTTTGCCTGATATAAGATTTGATACTCCAGGTTTCCTTTGATTTCCATTTGCATGGAATATCTTTTTCCATCCCTTCACTTTCAGTCTGTATGTGTCCCAGGTCTGAAGTGGGTCTCTTATTGACAGCATGTATGTGGGTCTTGTTTTTGTATCCATTCAGCCAGTCTATGTCTTTTTGTTGGAGCATTTAATCCATTTACATTTAAGGTAATTATCAATATGTATGTTCCTGTTACCATTTTCTTAATTGTTTTGGGTTTGTTTTTGTAGATCTTTTCCTTCTCTTGTGTTTCTTGCCTAGAGAAGTTCCTTTAGCATTTGTTGTAAAGCTGGTTTTGGTGGTGCTGAATTCTCTTAGCTTTTGCTTGTCTGTAAAGGTTTTAATTTCTCTTTTGAATCTGAATGAGATCCTTGCTGGGTACTGTAATCTTTGTTGTAGGTTTTTCCCTTTCATCACTTTAAATATGTCCTGCTACTCCCTTCTGGCTTGCAGAGCTTCTACTGAAAGATCAGCTGTTAACCTTATGGGGATTCCCTTGTATGTTATTTATTGCTTTTCCCTTGCTGCTTTTAATATTTTGTTTTGTATTTAATTTTTGATAGTTTGATTAATACATGCCTTGGCATGTTTCTCCGTAGATTTATTCTGTATGAGACTCTCTGTGCTTCCTGGACTTGATTGACTATTTCCTTTCCCATGTTAAGGAAGTATTTGACTATAGTCTTTTCAAATATTTTCTCAGACCCTTTCTTTTTCTCCTCTTCTTCTCAGACCCCTATAATTCGAATGTTGGTGCATTTAATATTGTCTCAGGGGTCTCTGAGACTGTCCTCAATTCTTTTCATTCTTTTTTCTTTATTTTTCTCTGTGGTAGTTATTTCCACTATTTTATCTTTCAGGTCACTTATCCGTTCTTCTACCTCAGTTATTCTGTTATTGATTCCTTGTAGAGAATTTTCAACTTCATTTATTGTGTTGTTCATCATTGTTTGTTTGCTCTTTAGTTTTTCTAGCTCCCTGTTAAATGTTTCTTGTATTTTCTCCATTCTATTTTCAAGATTTTGGATCATCTGCACTATCATTACTCTGAATTCTTTTTCATGTAGACTGCCTATTTCCTCTTCATTTGTTTGGTCTGGTGGTTTTTTACCTTGCTCATTCATCTCCTGAATATTTCTTTGTCTTCTCATTTTGCTTAACTTTGTAGTTCCTGTTGTTTTTGATTTCTTCCCCCAGTGGGTAGGGTTGGCTCTGTGGCTTGTGTAGGCTTCCTGGGTGAGGGGACTGGTTCCTGTGTTCTAGTGGGTGGAGCTGGATCTTGTCTTTCTGTTGGGCAGGGCCCCGTCAGGTGGTGTGTTTTGGGTTGTCTGTGAACCTAGTATGATTTTAGGAAACCTCTCTGCTGATGGGTGGGGTTGTGTTCCTGTCTTGCTAGTTGTTTGGCATGGGGCATCCAGCAGTGGAGCTTGCTGGTCGTTGAGTGGACCTGTGTCTTAGCGTTGAGACGGAGATCTCTGGGAGAGCCTCGCCAATTGATATTGCATGGGGCCAGGAGGTCTCTGCTCTCCACTGTCCTGAACTCGGGTTTCCCACCTCTGAGGCTCAGCCCTGACACCAGGCCAGAGCACCAAGACCCTGTCAGCCACGTGGCTCAGAAGAAAAGAGGGAAAAAAAGAAAGAAAAAAAAACAATTAAAAAAAATACTAAATTAAAAATTTTTTTAAATTATTAAAATAAAAAAGTAATAAAAAAAGAGAGCCACCAAATCAATAAACAAATCCACTAATGATAAGAAGCACTAAAAACTATACCAAGGTAAACATAAATATCAGAAATAAGTCAGTCGCAGACAGCAAACCCCAAGTCTACAGTTGCTCCCGAAGTCCACCACCTCAATTTTGGGTTGATTAATTGTCTATTCAGGTATTCCACAGATGCAGTGTACCTCTAGTTGATTGTCGGGATTTAATCCACTGCTCCTGAGGCTGCACAGAGAAATTTCCCTTTCTTTTCTTTGTTTGCACAGCTCCTGGGGTTCAGCTTTCGTTTTGCCCCCGCCCCCTCTCTGTGTAGGTTGCCCTCAGTGTTCTTTAACAGAACAGTGTTAAAGGAGCAGCTGATTAGGGGGTTCTGGATCACTCAGGCCGGGGGGAGGGAGGGGTACGGAGTGCGGCACGAGCCTGCAGCGGCAGAGGCTGGTGTGACGTTGCACCAGCCTGAGGTGCACCATGTGTTCTCCCAGGGAAGTTGTCCCTGGATCACGGGACCCTGGCAGTGGCGGGCTGCACAGGCTCCCGGGAGGGGAGGTGTGGATAGTGACCTGTGCTAGCACACAGGCTTCTTGGTGGCAGCAGCAGCAGCCTTAGCATCTCACGTCCGTCTCTGGTGTCCGCGCTGATAGCCACGGCTTGCGCCCGTCTCTGGAGCTCGTTTAGGTGGTGCTCTGAGTCCCCTCTCCTCGCACACCCTGAAAGAATGGTCTCTTGCCTCTTCGGCATCTCCAGACTTTTTCCCGGACTCCCTCCCGGCTAGCTGTGGTGCACTAGCCCCCTCCATGCTGTGTTCATGCAGCCAACCCCAGTCCTCTCCCTGGGATTTGACCTCCAAAGCCTCAGCTCCCAGCCCCGCCCGCCCCGGCGGCTGAGCAGACAAGCCTCTTGGGCTGGTGAGTGCTGCTCGGCGCCGAGCCTCTGTGCGGGAATCTCTCCGCTTTGCCCTCCGCACCCCTGTGGCTGCGCCCTCCTCCGTGGCTCCGAAGCTTCCCCCCTCCGCCACCCGCAGTCTCTGCCCGCGAAGGGGCTTCTAGTGTGTGGAAACCTTTCCTCCTTTACAGCTCCCTCCCAGTGGTGCAGGTCCCGTCCTTATTCTTTTGTCCCTGTTTTTTCTTTTTTCTTTTGCCCTACCCAGGTACATGGGGAGTTTCTTGCCTTTTGGGAGGTCTGAGGTCTTCTGCCAGCGTTCAGTAGGTGTTCTGTAGGAGTTGTGCCACATGTAGATGTATTTCTGATGTATTTGTGGGGAGGAAGGTGATCTTCATGTCGTACTCCTCCGCCATCTTGAAGGTCCCCCCTCTTTCACTTTCTAATAACATCTTCATGTAGAATAAGTAATATGTCCTAACTTTTATTTTAAAAAAACCCTTGATTAAAAGTTTATCCAGGCTAAATATGTTCATCTGTACTTTTTGCCCACTGCTAGGATCCTGTCTAAACAACCCTCCAGTCTTAGTTGGCTATTAGATTTGTCTCTCCTTGGTCTTTTCACTTTATTTCCTACTTCAGAACACTACACAAAGAAGCCTGAGTCATATATAAAATTATGTATGTCAGACTATTATACTCCTCTGCTTAGCAGAATCCAAATTTCACCAGAATGAAATCCTCACTTTGATATAGACAGAGACCCGGTATGGTTTGATCTTTGGCTACTATTTTCACAACCACACTGTTCTTTAGTTCTTTGTTGTATAATTCTCTCTGCTTATATATCTCCCTCCAAATGGCTGGATCCTTCTCATTTGTTAGATCTCAGTGGTAGTATGACCTGTTCAGTAAGATTTTCCCTCATTAACCAAACTAAAGATGACTTTTTCCCAGTTGTTCTCAGTTCTTTTTCATTATAGCACTGATCCTGACTTATTATATATTTGTGTTTTGTTTACTTTATTCCACAGAGGCATACATCATATATGGTTTGTTCCTTGGTGAACATAGACAGTGAAGTAATTGACACATAATAGCTTCTCAATAAATATTTGTCCCATGAATAAATAAATACATTAATGAATAAAAATCAATATGGTAAATAGAAAGATACAATGCATTTTTATGAAGATATTTATATGTATTTGTTGATTCCTGAGGGATTACATATTTTATTCTTCTATTTTCTTTCTAAACAGCTTGAAATATCCATTTATTTCAAAAGTGAAAAGTAAAAATTAGATCATTTGGATTGTTAGGTTGACTAAAGAGTTATACTAAAAACAAGGCAAGTATCTGCAGTGTTTGATTAGAAATACTACATAGTTGATGATGCTCATTCTCTTCTACCCTTTCCTCTCAAAGATTATATTTAAATCCAATTGTTATAAAATGAAATAAGTGAATTGCAACAGTATTTTAATGGGGAAGGTATACGGTGTCTGTTAATTGGAATTTCAAAATGTGTAAACTTTTTCACTGGCTACTTAGAGCATTAGCTATGCACAATATTACTTTCCTTTTGATCCATAAAATTTATTGCAAAATATGCACTACCAGAATAACCCAAAAATGTAACTTTTTCTTATTCCTTGTGGTGTCACAGTGTGATGGGATGAAAAAGCACAATGATCCCTTTAGATCTATTATATATTTAACTGGCATATTTTTAAAATGAATTTTAGCAGATGTGACTGCAAGAACACATTTATGTTTTATGTACTGTTCTTCATATCAAATCTTTAGGAAAAGCAGGACAGTGAAAAGAAGTGCAAAATGTTTCATCAGGGTAACTCTTTAAAGAAAATGTCCTAACATTATAACCAAATTAAGTTAATCAGCACTTCTGGTTGTCTGCTTTTCAAAATCTTTTCCAGAGATAACTGGAAAATCTTGTGACCCTGTGCCAGCCATGTGTTAGCTAGCTCTTTTTTGTTTCTTTTGTTATTCACAAATCTTATTTAGGTACTGCAAATTTTTAACTGCAAATTCCATGTTTCTAAACAGCACTCTAAGTACAAGTTAGGACTAGTTTATCTCTGGAGAATCTGCTTTAGCTCCTATATGCTATTAAAATAGAATAGGTTTAAACTTTTTGTTTAAGAGAGGTAGAATGATGTTCTAAAAGAAGTTGAAAAGAAATTGAGAAGAATTGTTTAACTGGTAGTTGCAAAAGAAGGACTGACAAATTTTATGTCGTTTGGCCACCAGGGATCCCCTGAAGAATTATAGAATCACAAAGAAAGTTCATTTCTTTGGATCTTGCCTTTATTTTGGAGATATGCCAAAATTGGCACTAACACCACCTAGAGGCGACACTCTAGAATACATTCCTAAGAATGTATTATTTTTGTCGGGTAGCTGACTGCTCCAGAATGAACACAGCATTTCAACTCCAACTTTCACTTAATCTGAACTCTAACTTGCACTTAATCTGACCTCATGGAGCATAATCAATTTTATTATCCTCTGTTTCTTCATCAGATACATATAAGTTGAATTGTGTTTCCCTTGCATCTAAGATGGTGCTGTGTTTCCTTCTTTGGGAGAATTGAGAAGAGAGCCACACATACCCTCTTCTTCAGGGTTTAAAGCTTTTGCACAAATCTGGGTGAGAAATTTGTAACTCTGTTACACAATGTGTATCAGGATTGAACCAGCAACATGTCCATCACCAGAGGATGATACGAAATTGGATTCTTAGACCCTAGCCCACATGTACTAAGTCAGAATCTGGATTTTAATAAGATCAACAGGGGGTTTATATGTATACACAATTTTGAGAAGCACTGATGTTTTCATTAAAACATTAAATTTTTTTCTTTAAAAATTTTTAGTTAAAATTTTACCCCATAATTTAGATTCTGTGGAACAGCAATTACAAAATGGTAGAGGAAGAATGTTTTTTCTCAGTTCCACAACATCTGATGACATGTCTGGAAAGACTTGATGCGGGACAAAACCTTCTGAAGTTGTCTTTAATTACAGGCACATCTCGTTTTATTGCACTTCGCTTTATTGCACTTTGCAGATACTACATTTTTTACAAATTGAGATTTGTGGCAACCCCGCCTCAAGCAAGTCTGTTGGCCCCATTTTTTCAACAGCATTTGTTCACTTTGTTTCTGTGTCACATTTTGGTAATTTTCACAATATTTCAAACATTTTTGTTATGTTTATGGTGATCTGTGATCAGTGATCTTTGCTGCTACTAATGTAAAAAATTTATGATTCGCTGAAGGCTCAGATGATGGTTAGCAGTTTTAGCAATGGAGTATTTTTATTTAAGGTATATACATTATTTTTTAAGACATAATCCTGTTGCACACTTAAAAGATTACAGTATAGCATAGGCATAATTTTATGTGCACTGGGAAACCAAAAAATTTGTGACTCACTTTATTACAATATTTACTTTATTGCAATATTCATTTTATTGGGGTGGTCTGGGACAGAACCCACAATATCTCTGAAGTCTGCCTGTACATTTTTGGCAGTTGACCATAGACATCAGTTGGGAAACAGTTTTATTTTAAACTTACCATGCCCTAATTCCTTTATATTTAATGGTTTGTTCTTTAGCTGTTCTTTCTCATCTCAGATTTATCATCAGATTTTGTCTCTTCTCAGATTCTTCTCATTGAGAAGAGGCCAGATGTTTTTTTTCATTTTCTAAGGAAATATTTTTAGCTAGATCACTGAGTTCCTTAGATATATTTCCTGTTTTCCACATTACTACAAGTGACAGCTTTGCCAAACTCTCTTCTGATACATAACAAGAAAGATTCCAAGAGATGTATTGGTCTTTGAGTATATGAAGATTAATTACACATGAGATGGAAATTTGGTGCTCCTCAATTCAGTGAGAATATAACAAGAGAAAGCATGGGCTTAAGTTGTGATATAAACAATTTGTATATACAATTTCCTGGGCATGGGAAAAGTTAAACAATAGGAAGAATGATTTGGGGAAATGTTACCGTGGCTATGATGGTTAATTTTATGTGTCAACTTGACTGAACCACAGGATGTCCAATTAGCTGGTTAAACATTATTTCTGGGTGTGTCTCTGAGTGTTAACTGGAAGAGATTAGTATTTGAATCAATGAACTGGACATAGTGAAACAGATGATTCTCCCCAGAGTGGAGAAGCATCGTCCAGTCAATTGAATGCCCAAACAGAACAAAAAGGCAGAAAAAGGGAAAACTTGCCCTCTCTGCCTGACTACAGAGCTGGGACATCAGTCGTCTGCTCTAGGGCTGGGACTTATACCATCAGCTACCCTGCTTCTCAGGCCTTTGGACTTGAACTGAACCACATCCCTGGATTTCTAGAATAAGATGGGCTCCTCATGTTGATTCACTTAAGTAGCATTAGGGCTACAAAGCTTAAATGTTGTTTTGACAAACGACTTGTTTGGGTAATATGAAGTAGAATTTGAAGATTAGAGGATATCACAAATTCATTTGTCATTCTACTTTAAGCTAGAGCTGAAAACTAACTTAAATCACAGAAGTATTTTTAAACTTCTTTATAACTTTCCTTAGATAGCAACATTTAAAACTACTATCTAACTTAATTCTGAGTGTAATTGAAATTATACCTATGGCTTACTTTCACTAGAAACTGAGTAGCTATTCTATTTGTACTGTGCTTTTGGAACCACCAGTGAGACAAAAAGAATTCTTTTTTAAGAGAGGAGTTTGCTCAGAATGCAACTTTCATATTTTTTCTTACAATTCTGTATAAAAGAGTTTAGATTGTGATAGCTCTGTAAATAACTAATATATATTTATAACCATCCTCTGACAGTCTATTTAAATAACATTTTATTAAATAATATAGAATAAGTTGGATATTTCTTAATCTTCCCTTAATAATAATATATTTCTACACATTGTAGAATTTTTTAAATGTAAACACAAAACACATCAACATTTATTGCGAGGGGGTGCTTCTGAGATATAATTTTATTTAAATTAAGGTCTAGGCAAATGAAGAGGAAATATGAATTACTTCATCATAATATATGAAAATTATTGGTTTTTAAGCATGGAAATATATGTATTTGAAAATATACATATATATACATATGTGTTTTCCAGAAAGAGGGAAAGATCGACTTTTCAGGTGAAACTAAATGTGGGACTTACTGAAAATATAAAAAATTAAACTAGTTTTTTTTTAATTGACTAGTTTTGATGTAAATTTCAGAGGACAAGAACTTTCCCTACTCTACCAGCTTCCTGTTGCACTCTCTAAACCCACGGGCATCCACTGAATTCTCTCATGAGAATTCTCTTGTGAGAGTCACATTTCTAGCCCTCCTCAGAATACTATATGTGCCATAATAATTTTGCACTTCTGTCATAACTCCATCAAAAGCCATAATTCCATTAGTGCCTCTGATTTCACGTAGACATTATGAAGCTGGAAGTACAACTCAGTTAATGAACTTTAAAGTGAATTCTCTCAAGTAGTTCATGCTGCTGGTAGCAGTGAGAAACACTTCATCTGGCTGGAATTTTAAATAATCCATTTCCTTTCTAACTGCTCATTATCAGTACGTAAATTTTCTAAAAAAGTGTTTCCTGTGTGCTCCTGACTGCTTGCCTACCAATGAAATGGATGGATTCCCTCCTGTCCTTTCTAGGGCTTTTTGGTGGTATGTCTGCCACTCATGCATAACAGTGGGACGCTTTGACATGCAATACATTTCCCATCTCTCCATTTGGTCTTCCAATGTGCAAATAAAGCCTCTAACTTTTCATATCTACTTGTGTTGTTTCCCATTGTGTAGATAAACAAAAGAGTGTTGTTTGGTGCTCCTAATATGTTATAGCAATTTTAGTTGTTAATTTTTAATACTCCTGTCCTGTGGAGAGGTGTGAGAGAAAGAAATTTAGCAGCCTTTATCCTCCTGTATCTAAAATAATCCTTTTACTCTGTGATTGACCAATTACTTCTGGCTCTCAACTGTTCATTTCTCCTCTCTTTTCCTGTGGTGTACCTTCTTTCCTGTTACAGATCTTCAGACATGGTAAAAACTGAGCCCTGGTAGATTGGTCCCAAAAGTGCTCCAGACATGAGTGAGTGGGGATTATTTAAGGCTTATGTCAGCTCTCTGGAAACCTACTTTAATACGGTTAAATCTGGACAACTAACACCTTATCTTTTAGAGGATAAGTTTTCTTTTTTTTTCAATTAATTTATATTGGAGTATAGTTGCTTTACAATGTTGTGTTAGTCTCTTGCTATACAGCAAAGTGAATCAGTCATATGTATACATGTATCCACTCTTTTTTAGATTTCCTTCCTGATAAATTGTTTTCTAATATAAAATCTGCTTTCTTATAAGAAATTTGTATTGAGAAATTGTTAATAAAGCATCTCTGTGTGGATAGTTTCCAAACTTGGGTGAACACCGGAAGGCCCTGGGAAGATTTTGCTGTATACTTACTAAATTTTACCCCCAAACAATTCTATTATTACAATAATAATAGTAATAATAATAATTATTATTATTATTACTGTTACTATTAGGAATAACAAGATATCACATGGGGCACAGGGACAGAAAGTACAGCCTGACCTCAGCAGTTGTTGAAAATAGTTACTGGAAAGCGGTTAGAACAAAGGCAGAAGCCATTACCATTTCCTTCTCTGATGCCACACAGTCTCTCATCTCTTCTGTATATTTGTATCATGCTTGTCCTTTTTCTGGCTGTTGTATCTACTCTGCTATTTGTTCCCACATTCTGCCATCATAGATGCTGCAAGAGAGAGCTCTCATTCCCCAGGTTTTCATGTTCTAGTTCTCAGGCATCTCTGCCAACTTAGTCAACTGCTTTTAACCCTATAACCTGATTCTAAATTTTTTAAGGAGAAAAATTATATTGAGCTGGATTGTATCAGTTGTTCACCAGCACAGCCATCAGAAATGGCTAGGAACACCTTCATAGGCTATGTGTTATTTTTAGGACTATAATAAATATGTGTTACTATCAGAGTATAGGAATGTTTCTTTATGTTTTAAAAATTTTACTCTTTAATAGATCAGATAATATGATTCCACTCTCAAATTTCATAATCATGTTTACTTTGTTTTAATGAAATATTTCAATTATTTGCAACACTTTTTAATAGTTTTTGCTAAAGATCTATAGTAGATTGAAAATATGCATTTTTGAGCAAGTGACACCCGTTACCACCTCCGGGGGAAGAGTCCCATGCATGGAGGAGAGCAAAGGGCAAAACAGTGCCTGCCACCAGGAGCCGCCGTCCCAGGAAGCCGCCCCACTGTATGGTTTGTAGGTGTCGGGGGTCAACAAGAAAGGCATGACTCACACAGGCGCTGGATGGTCCAACACTTTATCCTCATAGAGAAGACAGAGCAAAATCAACTCAGAACCATAGGATCTTGCCGGCAGCCAAGGCAGGGAGGTGGACAGCACCTTCTGGTGCTGCAAGAGAAGGACCCAGTTCCCTCCTCACCAGGAACAGATGTAGTTGTGTGGTTGTACCATATGATGTACAGGAATTAAGCAGAACAAAGAAGAGCATATCATCTAGACAGGGAAAGATATTCCCAAGGAAGCTGAACTACTCAGCACAGGCTGTGAGAGCTCTTTATCCCCTTGTAGGGAAATGTTCCTGACCCAAAGCACACTCTTATGTAGCCGTGCAAGGGTGACTGTCTTTCCCATTGTGCATCTAACATTTATGTTAAAAATGATTGTTTTCCATGAATTTTGTTACATGTTTAAAAATTGTGTTTCAAGTGTGCTAAAAATTTATTTCCCTAATTTTCTATTTAATTCTGAAAATAAAATAAATATCCAAACACACATATTGGTGGTTTGGCCTCAGTATTAGCATCTTTGTGTACTGAGAAGTCTGGTTAATATAGTCTTGGGAAAACAAACTTAAATTAAATTAATACTCTTTGCTTTAGCATGTCCAAACATATCATGTTTGCTATGCTCATAGATTTATATACTCTGTTCTGTTTATGTGACTCTATCCCTTCATGATCTAAGATGAGAGGGAAAGCTCTCTGGGGCTCAATGTAATTCAGTTTACTTATGTTAAAACAAGTATAATCAATTCTTGATTTATCATACCAGAGCAGTCCAAGATCAAGAGAGAAAAGTAATGAGTAACCAAAATATAGTTAAAATAAAATTACTCAATATGTAATATGGAAAAATGCAATCTTTATCTTAATATTTAATCTTACCCGCATATAATACGTAAAGGCATATTTGTCATTTTACAGACATCAAGCAAAAGTATAAAGGCAATAGAAGTAGAGTAGAGTAATTTATTTGAAATATAACTAGAAAGTCTCCTGAGAAATTAGTTTGCAGTTAGTATTTTATAACTATAAAAAGGAAGCCACGAGTTATTTTCTCCCCTACCAAGAAAATATCTAGGCCATTATATCTAAGGTCCAGATTTCCTTTATAGTCATAAAAAATAAATATCCTCTGTTTGATCAGAGGACTGGGCTTGCTGAGTTACGAAGTGCTTTCCAAAAGTTCTAGCTCAAGTGAATGGTTTTGAAAGTGAGTAAGAAGACTGAACCTGAGTGGGTTCATAAGAATGCAAAAGGAAGAACTCAGGAATCTGAGGGTAAAAACATGAACTCAGTAGACTCTTCAGACACTGTGGAATCACAGAGGGAACGTGGCCACGGGAATAATGGTCACAGCAGACCACACAACTTAAACACTCTAGGCTGCACCGTATCCAAGCTCGGTCAAACCTCTGCCACACTTCTGGAAGCAGAGCAGGAGAGGAAATGTCATCATTGCACTGAAAATCAGAGGCAGATGTGACAGGAGCCTCTGACGGTGATCAGTGGTTAAGTGTGGAGGTGAGATGTGTCTGCAATGGCAGAACTGGTTTATAAATATATCTCTGTGCAAAACTCAGCGTGTGCTGAGGATAGTGATAGAAACATAGAAGCTTATCTACAAGTTCTCAAAAGCAAGCTCAGCATACAAGAGGACAGAAATACCGCTCACGTAGTGAAAGTTCAGGTCTTGGGAAATATATTGTTGTTTGGTTTGATTTGATTTTCCCTCAAGTGGACTGTCAGCCCTATAGCCTGGTTGCCAGGTTGTGGGGCGAATTTTGTGACTGTGATGCTCCCAGTTTCCGACTCTCCATCACCCCATTCACTAATTACAGCAGTTCCGGCGGGGGTGCCTCCTGGGCATGCGGACCTCTGGCACCTCAAGTCCACACTCAGGTGGCTCTCTAATCATGCTCACCTCCTCCTAGACACATTTTGCTTTGGGTGAGGACAGTTTTTTTTTTTTTTTCTTTTTGGCCAATTTAGAAGGACAGAAGGTTAAATGCTCCCCACAAATATTTCAATGCCAAGGCTCCCTTTGCATGTTTAAAATACAAAAGTTAAAATTACATAGTGGTAGCTGGCATTTCAACAGGCATGTCATTTTTATCCTCCAATTGTAACTTTTCATTTAGATAGCAAAAATTACTGAACATTTTACAAAAGAATGTGGACAGAGTTGGAATTGCTGTTTGCTAAACTCATTTTATTAGCTAAGTGAAAGTTTGGTATAATGCGGTAATTCCTCTTAAAACCTTTAACCTAAGTCTTTGTTCTCAATTCATGTCACCAAAGGTTCAATTAGGATGATTCAGATGCTTAAACAAAATACTTAGTTTGGTGAAATGAAGAGAAAAGCATTGTTTCACATAATAAGCTGCCCATGAAGAAGTAAAAACTCCCAGCAACAACATATTTGGGCTCTGGTTCTCTGTAAATTGGTGCTGTTCTTTACATGTTTTACATGTTTTCAAGGAGGTAGCAAGATGGCCACAGCATTTCCAGGGATTATACACAGACACTGTTATATCCAGAAGCAGAAATGCACATTTTCTCATTTGTTTTTAAGAGCAATGAAGACACCTTTCATAAAAGGCCTTCAGCTAGCCTTCACATTTTATTGAGATACAAATGTGTGCCATTTGCTATAGTGCCCAGGACCTCAATGTCACATTTCTGGCACCTAGATACTTTGCTTTGCTTCTGTTTGCCTTGCCTCAAGGTTTTTTGTGGTGAAGAAATGGAAGATGATTTTTTTTAAATGGATTTTTACATTATTGTTAAAAGCATTCACACATTGGTATGATTTTGTTAGCTGGTGGAGAGGAAGAGGGGAAAGACTGGAAGAGAAGGAGAGACTCTAGGTGACTGGGAAAGGGACAAAGTTCATCTGGATTGATGATGAATAGCAACATGTTCTGTTGCACCATTAAGAAGAGGTAAAACTACCAGAGGGCATAACTGATACAAATAAGGAAGCTGGCCCATAGGACCAGAAGTCTCAGCTTTAGTAAAGCTAATCATGGAACGTCTATGGCATAAAAGCAGTGAACCAACAAATTTTAGAGAATAATCTTGGCTTGGGCAATGAGTATTTCAGTCTTCACCTTTGAACTGGGTCACAGATGAGGTCCATCATTATAAGGCATGTGGCATCTTCAAAATTCCTTAATATTCTACAGCAAAAGGTCACTTGTAAGGGAAATAATATATTTGGTGCTATGTAGGCAAAAATCCAAATTTTGATGCATTCCTAGTCTTCTCTAGTATTTTTTTCATAAAAACATTGACACTCTCTTTTGCTTATTCAAAAGATGGATAGTCAGTAATAGGTTATTCATTCATATATTCACCACATCATTATTGAAATATATCCTGTACCAGTAATGTGCCTTTGTTCTTGGGACTTTTATTCTAGTGTGTCTTGGGGGTAAAGTGTGAGGAAACATAAATAAACAAAAATTAACTATATAGCAGTTAGTAAATAGGAGCTATGAAGAAAAATAAAGTTTCTGAGAGGATAGTTATTTAATGAAATGTGATCTGGGAGATCAGTTTAATAAGGAGACATTCAGGGAGGTTTAAACAGAAGAAACAGCAAGTTCAAAGGTCCTGAGGAGGAGAATTAAGGGATTGTAGACTTCTCTACTCCTTTGGCAGATACCTCTTAATACATAAAGCAATTAAGCTTTTATATCACTTCATGCTGGCAGATAACGGCAAAGTTTAAAAAAAATATGTAGGCATTTGGTACCACTTTTGATGGCATTTTTAACTTATTAAATACAAAGTAAACCTGTATATACTATCATTAACGTACTTTATTGCAAACTGTATATTTTATACTTATGAACTGACTGAAAACTCTTCTAGACACTGCAGTATTGTAATAATTTCATTACAAATGGGAACATTTTATATACATGTATTATTAATGGTTTTTGTAAGCAACAGAAATCTACTCTAGCTAATTTAAGCAAAATATACATCTATTGGAAGAATTCATAGAGACCCAAACAAAGAAGCAACTGCTAACCCATGTCCCTTTGCTTGGGGAGAAAAACACTCAGGAAGGCCGTAGTGAGAAAGAGAAAGCTTTGCAAAAAGAACCCTTTACAGAAGAAGGGAAAGTAAATGCTAGGTGTCCCAACATGAAAATATTCACTAGTAATCTCTTCATTTATCAATAATAAATATTATTATAGCATAATAATCATGTATCATAATATAATTTGATATAATAGCTGTATTTTACCTATAGACATCCTTTCAGTAAAGATATATTAATATAGAAATGTTATTTCACACTAATCTTAGGAACACTTGAAGGACGCCAGGGACCTCCTGTGGAATAAATGGATACAAGTGAAGGGCATTGGTGAATAGGAGAGCAGGGGATAAAACACGCATTGTGGTTGGAAAAACACAGAACTATTTTAATTACACACCAGACAGTCCCTAGGTTTGTGACCTTGGACAATTTAATTAATCCCTTTTTGTCTCAGTTTTCTCATCTAGAAAAGTAGGAGTGATATTGGCAGTGCTCTAATGATATAATGAGGTAAATTAAACTTTGGTACACATTACATGCTCAGATTCTTTATTTATATAATACTGTGATATTTAGATATTTTTTGACATGAATGATATATGTAATAAGTATTAATGAATAATGTAATTGGTCTTTTAAAATTAGGTAAAATATGCATACAGAACCTAAAATAAAGGCAACTCTTTCATTAAATTGACCTATTTTTGATCCAGGCAGTCAGGGCAGAGTGATAAAGTAGCTATACTTGTTGCCATTGTGAATAAAATCTACAAGCTTCAGTTTTCTTAACTATAAAGTAGAGAAATAATAATATCTATCCTGTCTATTTTAAGGAATCACTGTGAGGGTCAAAATAATCAAACAAAGAATGAAAACAACCCAGGAACTATTTACCCTGTACATTTGAGGTGCTGCCTAGCAAATCAGGTTCAGGTTCTTACTTCTTTCTTTGTACTCATTTTATTTTTTCCTTTCATTCAGAGTGTTTCTTTTTAACCATCACTTATATTAGCTTCTCTCATTTCTCTTAATTATCCATTTTATAATTAAATTATATATGTACAATTCTCTGTTACATCTTCTGCTATTATATTTCCTATTCTACCTTATTTAATGGCATCTTAGTTTGTCCATCATGAATCAGCACATTTGCTTATAGATTTTTACTTAGCACTATCTCTAACCAAATAGTTTTATAAGCCATTTAAAATCACATCTTATATTCTACTTTCTGATCCATCCAGAAATAGAAAATAATGTATCAGTAATATAAACTAATTGAGTTTATATCTCAAGCATACAGTGTCAGAAAAAGAATACCACTAACAGAAGGTACTTTTCAGTCTGGTAAACTATCATCTTGGTAACTTGAAATTGGACTGTAGTACTACTGTTCATATTATAGCTCTTCAATGTTCTTGATACTTTTTTGAGGTTTTATTAACCAGTGTTTATTTGTGACATATGATACCACAATCATGACACATTTGGAAGAAAGATTTACTCTTTCTTTCATTAAAGAATTTTACCAAGAAAAGTAGTTTGTTTAGTTCATGAGGCATCTACACTCTATAGGAATCAATTAGTCCTCTAATTTATTGTCAGAATTAATATATGACAAACATTAATGGACTATTTCCCCAAGAGAATGGTATAATTTCTATAATATTATATAAAAGTATTGATACATTGCAGAAAGTGAAAGTTTCTACTCAAGTATATTTTGTCCTTTAGTGGAGAAATTGACTTCAAAATTTTGTAACTTAAGGAAATATTTTTATGAAAATTAACAGGGCATAAATTTTTCTTCACAAAATTCTACACATGTAATGTGTAGCACTTGGCAGTGGGTTAAAAGTATATAAATGAATATACGTTTGTATCTGTAGAAGTAGGCTCCATATTGGTTGGATTGGATTCACATACTGACAGTCAGCTATTCCCTGAATTTCATGTTAAATGTAAAATGCTGGGGCATATGAAGAAGATGCTCATAATAGTGACTGATGGTCTTTAAATGTCTTTTAATTTTAGGACTAGAAATCATTCCTGATGGTTTATATATTTTACTTGTTTAACTTTTATTTGGAAAATAGAATCTCAAATATTATTACTTGAACTTGGCATTGAAGAGTTCTTGCAGCAGCTGAAAGTATAATTTCTTCATATGATACCACCAACTAGTTGCAATTGAACAGATAGTTTAGGGCTTTTAAAGAGCAATTGAAATTATGTGGCAGGGGATTATACCTCAGTGCTGCAGTTGCTTGTATAAATGCATCAGTACAGTACTTCACAAACAGGAAAACAACAATTAGAAACTTCTGCATATGCCCAATTGCCCTAGTAAAATGTGTATAGAAAGGCAATGCCATTTCATTTAATTTTATCCAAACACCAATTTGTAACTAACTTTGGAGTCTGAAAAATAATTTATTACTATATAAATCCGTCTTGAGGTTTAACCATTAGTTTCATTGTTTTTCCTCAGAATTTCTGGCCTGCTGATACTGTGTAAATGGAGGGAAACTAAGCTGACCAGTAAAACATTACACTTCTACAAATTTTGAGAAAGAATAATACACTAAGGAAATAATGTACATGCATTAGGTATAATTTCATAACTTTAATGTATGTACTTAGCATTTTTGTTTCATTTTACGTATAAAATACACTCAAAATCAGACAAGATAATATCCTCTATAGCCCTCAATTTAGCAGACTGAAGGATGTGTATTTCTTTTTTTTTTTTTTTTTTTTTTTATCAAGCTATCTGGGTCCCTAGTTACTTTCTATAAATTGTTCAGCTGCACTCTTTGTAGTTGGTTCCTCCAGGACAGGGTATTTCTTTCCACCTAATCTGACTGTAAATGATTTGGTTTTATGGTTTTAGTGTTTGGGAAATATATATTTCAATGTTTTACTGTACTCAGTATTAGAAAAAATATACCTTCCTCAGCACTGCTAACCCAATAAATACCAACCAGTTGAGTAGGCTTATTTTACGTACACTGATCTGGTGATTCTGTGAGGTTTTGTTCTTTTTCCTTTCATTCTTGCAATAGAATTTTTGAATTACCTGCCAGCTGAAAAACAAGGCACTGACATGGCTTACGCTGTCAGCTGTAATTGTATCTTTGTACTGTTTTCCCTCTTGAAAGATAATTTCTTCCTCATATGTTACAGTGTACATTTCATTATTCTCTGTTTTTTTAAGGACCTAAAGCATTTCTTTGTCTTATCACATCCACAGAAACTATTACATTATCAATGCAGAATGACAGGGAAGAGATTTAATTTCCTGATCCTCACCCTATTGAGAAACAGAGAGATCACTGAGTTGCTTTATTAGAGGAAGTTTCAAATGTGGATTTAGCAGATTTTGGAGAGACAGGAGGCTTGTGCTTTTGTCTTTTTTCCTCAGGATTGGTGAGAACAATGTCCCCTGCCTCCGGCACATGCCCTGGTGACTCCTCTGCTCTTCTGTGTTTGTAGCAAAAGCATCCCACACAGATAGTTAGAGCCACAGCTCACCGAGGTGGAATTTGCATAGGCAGAAGGACAAGAAAATAAGACTAAAAGTTTATTCTTATATGTTTCACACTTCCATCATGTAGCTGTGTCACAGGGGCATACTTTTTCTAAATTTAAGCTGCAAAATGGGAGTTGGAATTTATACGTTCTATTCTAGGGATATTTGTGATAGGGGGAAAAAACTCTTACATAGGAAAGGTATTTCTGTCATTACTGGTAATAGTGACCATTGCTTAGTAAGTGTGTGTGACTTGATGTAGAGTCAAAAAGTAAAATTAATTCTGTAAATGATGAGGTACAATTTAGAAGTAATCTCATTTTTAAACATTGCTAACATGGTAAGTATCACTCTAATTCTCCCGTTGGCTTTGATTGAATATCCCAAAGAGAAACAAATGACTTAGCTACATATACACTTACATAAAATCACCTAGATAAAGAATCCCATGGCAACCAAAATAGTCTTTTAGAAATGTTACTTTCTAGTCCTAAATATCGGTTCTACTATCTGATCTATTTATGCATTCAAAAGTATTTCCATATCAATCTCCTATATTTTGGTTAACAGGACACAGTATATTTACCTAACTATAGGCTTTTTGAGGATATAAAATATTTTCTAGAACCTACTTAGTGATGAGGTCATAATAGGCAAAGGATATATATTTGGATTAGGTTGTGTTACTATATCATATATGTGATATGGCAAATGTAAATAAACATATGAAAGTTCTATATTTTATCCTTTAATCAATTCATATATAGAATTTATGCCCATGACTTAATATAGAATTAATTCTCATGACTATGCAGTGTTACTACATAGAAAGATAAAGTAGCACTTTGAATTTCATTAAATTACTGAAATTTACAGTACATCAATTTGCTTTACAATACGTCAATTTTCAGTGATAATACATAAACTTTAGCTTTTTTCTTCAAGTTTTATCAAATCCCAATTAATCATTTTAATGGCAGAGTACTCAGTTCCTAAAGGTGCTTAATAAATGTCCATCTAATGTATCAGAACTATGGAGGGCCTTTTGAATATCAGATCTTTGGCAAAACTATTTCTGTCCCCTTTCTTCTGTCGTATCTTGTCTCTACCTGATTCCTTCCAGACTGCCTCTGTGAAGCCTTCTCTGATCATCTGAATTAGAAACAGTCAGTAACTTTCTGGAATTTGTATTGCAATTACTGATTATTCCACACATCTCACAAATCCCAGATAGTTCTTATTTTACACATATCATTATGTATATGCAGGCACAAAAATATTTATTAGATTTTGAAGTTTAATTTATATCATAAGAAAAATAGCAGGTCTTTTTTATGTATCTTTCTGAATAAATTATGCAAGTATAAAATTATTGCTGAAAACAATTTGAGAATAATGAAGGAAAAGTCCCTAATGTGAAATTGAAGACTCAGGGAGTTGAGATCACTTGTCCAACTTCACATAGGTAACTAAAGTCTTGGGTAAGTTCCCCGATATCCCAGATGATATACCAGGTACCAAGCAGTGTTATTCTCATTATCCTGGCAATCATATAAATATTGACCAAAATTTCCAGATTGTAGATTGCAGCAGTCTTTCCGAGACCCTCTTCTGATAAATGCTTTTCATGTCTATGATTTGAATAGTGGTGTCATTGGTGTACACAGTAGACTAAATAATAGTCACGTAATGATTCGTCCACATCTTAATCCCAGAACCTCTGATTATTATCTCATAGGTAAAGAGTGAATACTACCTTACAGAGCAAAAGATGTGATTAAGTTAAAGATTTTGAGAGGAGACATTTATTCTGTATTGTCTATGAGGGCCCTAAATCCAATAACAAGTGTCCCTATAAGAGTGAGGCAAAGGGAGATTTGGCAAAATAGAAAACAATGTGGCCATAGAAGTGGAGACAGGAGTGATGAGGTCCCAAGTCAAAGAAAGCCTGTAGCCCTCCAGAGCTTGAAGAGGCAAAGAAGAAATTTTCCTCTCGTGCCCCTAGAGGGAGTGCAGCCCCGCCGACACTTTGGTTTGACATTTCTGTCCTCCAGGACTGTGAAGAATACATTTCTACTGATTTAAGCCATAGCTGGTAGTATTTTGTTACAGCAGCACAGGAAACTAACAGGGTGCGGAAACCCAAACTGTACATGGCAAAATGCAGACATGGATAAGTAGAGCACTTTGTGGGAAAATTTTGTCTAATTGAAAAACTGAACAGATTTTTTCATGTGTTTTTATGCAATAGCAAATATATATCAAGCAATTAACATCACAAGCACTGATAATATGTTATTTCATTGATTCATGGCAAAAGGACTTGGAGTACATAATTCTCAATGCAAATGAAGAAATTGAGGCAGGGAAGTTTCCCAACATCATGTAACTGCTGAAAGAGTGAAGGCCCACAGTGATGAATACATTTGTCCATGGTCAGTCAATAAGTAAAGACTAAAAACTTAAACCCATTAGGATTAACTTTCACAGAAATAAATATGGGGTGAGATTAACCAAGATGGCGGAGTAGAAGGACGTGCTCTCACTCCCTCTTGCGAGAGCACCAGAATCAAAACTGGCTGCTGGACAATCATTGACAGGAAGACCCTGGACTTCACCAAGGAGGCTACCCCACGTCCAAGGACAGAGGAGAAGCCACAGTGAGACGGTAGGAGGGGCGCAATCAGAGTAAAATCAAATCCCATAACTGCTGGGTGGGTGACTCACAGACTGGCGAACACTTATACCACAGAAGTCCACCCACTGGAGTGAAGGTTCTGAGCCCCACGTCAGGCTTCCCAACCTGGGGGTCCGGCTACGGGAGGAGGAAGTCCTAGAGAATCAGACTTTGAAGCCTAGTGGGAATTGATTGCAGGACTTTGACAGGACTGGGGGAAACAGAGACCCCACTCTTGGAGGGCACACACAAAGTAATGTGTGCATCGGGACCCAGGGGAAGGAGCAGTGACCCTGGGGGAGACTGAACCAGACCTACCTGCTGGTGTTGGGGGGTCTCCTGCAGAGGCGAGTGGTGGCTCTGTTTCACCGTGGGGATAAGGACACTGGCAGCCGAGGTTCTGGGAAGTTCTCCTTGGCGTGAGCCCTCCCAGAGTCTGCCATTAACCCCACCAAAGAGCACGGGTAGGCTCCAGTGTTGGGTTGCCTCAGGCAAAACAACCAACAGGGAGGGAACCCAGCCCCACCCATCAACAGTCAAGTGGATTAAGGTTTTACTGAGCTCTGATGCCACAGCAACAGGGAGGGAACCCAGCCCCACCCATCAACAGTCAAGTGGATTAAGGTTTTACTGAGCTCTGACCGCCACAGCAACAGTCAGCTCTACCCACCACCAGAGCCTCCCATCAAGCCTCTTAGATAGCCTCAACCACCAGAGGGCAGACAACAGAAGCAAGAAAAACTACAATCCTGCAGCCTGTGGACCAAAAACCACAGTTACAGAAAGACAGAGAAGATGAAAAGGCAGAGGGCTATATACCAGATGAAGGAACAAGAAAAAACACCAGAAAAACAACTAAATGAAGTGGAGATAGGCAACCTTCCAGAAAAAGAATTCAGAATAATGATAGTGAAGATGATCCAGGACCTCGGAATAAGAATGGAGGCAAAGATTGAGAAGATGCAAGAAATGATTAACAAAGACCTAGAAGAATTAAAGAACAAACAAACAGAGATGACCAATACAATAACTGAAATGAAAACTACACTAGAAGGAATCAATAGCAGAATAACTGAGGCAGAAGAACGGATAAGTGACCTGGAAGACAGAATGGTGGAATTCACTGCTGCGGAACAGACTAAAGAAAAAAGAATGAAAAGAAATGAAGACAGCCTAAGAGACCTCTGGGACAACATTAAACGCAACAACATTCGCATTATAGGGGTCGCAGAAGGAGAAGAGAGAGAGAAAGGACCAGAGAAAATATTTGAAGAGATTATAGTCGAAAACTTCCCTAACATGAGAAAGGAAATAGCCACCCAAGTCCAGGAAGCGCAGAGAGTCCCATACAGAATAAACCCAAGGAGAAACACGCCGAGACACATAGTAATCAAAGTGGCAAAAATTAAAGACAAAGAAAAATTATTGAAAGCAGCAAGGGAAAAACGACAAATAACATACAAGGGAACTCCCATAAGGTTAACAGCTGATTTCTCAGCAGAAACTCTGCAAGCCAGAAGGGAGTGGCATGATATACTTAATGTGATGAAAGGGAAGAACCTACAACCAAGATTACTCTACCCGGCAAGGATCACATTTAGATTTGATGGAGAAATCAAAAGCTTTACAGACAAGCAAAAGCTAAGAGAATTCAGCACCACCAAACCAGCTCTACAACAAATGCTAAAGGAACTTCTCTAAGTGGGAAACACAAGAGAAGAAAAGGACCTACAAAAACAAACCCAAAACAATTAAGGAAATGGTCATAGGAACATACATATCGATAATTACCTTAAACGTGAATGGATTAAACGCCCCAACCAAAAGACATAGACTGGCTGAATGGATAACAAAACAAGACCCATATATATGCTGTCTACAAGAGACCCACTTTAGACCTAGGGACACATACAGACTGAAAGTGAGGGGATGGAAAAAGATATTCCATGCAAATGGAAATCAAAAGAAAGCTGGAGTAGCTATACTCATATCAGATAAAATAGACTTTAAAATAAAGAATGTTACAAGAGACAAGGAAGGACACTACATAATGATCCAGGGATCAATCCAAGAAGAAGATATAACAATTATAAATATATATGCACCCAACATAGGAGCACCTCAATACATAAGGCAACTGCTAACAGCTATAAAAGAGGAAATCGACAGTAACACAGTAATAGTGGGGGACTTTAACACTTCACTTACACCAACGGACAGATCATCCAAAATGAAAATAAATAAGGAAACAGAAGCTTTAAATGACACAATAGACCAGATAGATTTAATTGATATATATAGGACATTCCATCCAAAAACAGCAGATTACACGTTCTTCTCAAGTGCGCACGGAACATTCTCCAGGATAGATCACATCTTGGGTCACAAATCAAGCCTCAGTAAATTTAAGAAAATTGAAATCATACCAAGCATCTTTTCTGACCACAACGCTATGAGATTAGAAATGAATTACAGGGAAAAAAACGTAAAAAAGACAAACACATGGAGGCTAAACAATACGTTACTAAATAACCAAGAGATCACTGAAGAAATCAAAGAGGAAATAAAAAAATACCTAGAGACAAATGACAATGAAAACACGACGACCCAAAACCTATGGGATGCAGCAAAAGCGGTTCTAAGAGGGAAGTTTATAGCTATACAAGCCTACCTAAAGAAACAAGAAAAATCTCAAGTAAACAATCTAACCTTACACCTAAAGAAACTAGAGAAAGAAGAACAAACAAAACCCAAAGTTAGCAGAAGGAAAGAAATCATAAAGATCAGAGCAGAAATAAATGAAATAGAAACAAAGAAAACAATAGCAAAGATCAATAAAACTAAAAGTTGGTTCTTTGAGAAGATAAACAAAATTGATAAGCCATTAGCCAGACTCATCAAGAAAAAGAGGGAGAGGACTCAAATCAATAAAATCAGAAATGAAAAAGGAGAAGTTACAACAGACACCGCAGAAATACAAAACATCCTAAGAGACTACTATAAGCAACTTTATGCCAATAAAATGGACAACCTGGAAGAAATGGACAAATTCTTAGAAAGGTATAACCTTCCAAGACTGAACCAGGAAGAAACAGAAAATATGAACAGACCAATCACAAGTAATGAAATTGAAACTGTGATTAAAAATCTTCCAACAAACAAAAGTCCAGGACCAGATGGCTTCACAGGTGAATTCTATCAAACATTTAGAGAAGAGCTAACACCCATCCTTCTCAAACTCTTCCAAAAAATTGCAGAGGAAGGAACACTCCCAAACTCATTCTATGAGGCCACCATCACCCTGATACCAAAACCAGACAAAGACACTACAAAAAAAGAAAATTACAGACCAATATCACTGATGAATATAGATGCAAAAATCCTCAACAAAATACTAGCAAACAGAATCCAACAACACATTAAAAGGATCATATACACCACGATCAAGTGGGATTTATCCCAGGGATGCAAGGATTCTTCAATATACGCAAATCAATCAATGTGATACACCATATTAACAAATTGAAGAATAAAAACCATATGATCATCTCAATAGATGCAGAAAAAGCTTTTGACAAAATTCAACACCCATTCCTGATAAAAACTCTCCAGAAAGTGGGCATAGAGGGAACCTACCTCAACATAATAAAGGCCATATATGACAAACCCACAGCAAACATCATTCTCAATGGTGAAAAACTGAAAGCATTTCCTCTAAGATCAGGAACGAGACAAGGATGTCCACTCTCACCACTACTATTCAACATAGTTCTGGAAGTCCTAGCCACGGCAATCAGAGAAGAAAAAGAAATAAAAGGAATACAAATTGGAAAAGAGGAAGTAAAACTGTCACTGTTTGCGGATGACATGATACTATACATAGAGAATCCTAAAACTGCCACCAGAAAACTGCTAGAGCTAATTAATGAATATGGTAAAGTTGCAGGATACAAAATTAATGCACAGAAATCTCTTGCATTCCTATACACTAATGATGAAAAATCTGAAAGAGAAATTATGGAAACACTCCCATTTACCATTGCAACAAAAAGAATAAAATACCTAGGAATAAACCTACCTAGGGAGACAAAAGACCTGTATGCAGAAAACTATAAGACACTGATGAAAGAAATTAAAGATGATACCAACAGATGGAGAGATATACCATGTTCTTGGATTGGAAGAATCAACATTGTGAAAATGAGTATACTACCCAAAGCAATCTACAGATTCAATGCAATCCCTATCAAATTACCAATGGCATTTTTTACGGAGCTAGAACAAATCATCTTAAAATTTGTATGGAGACACAAAAGACCCCGAATAGCCAAAGCAGTCTTGAGGCAAAAAAATGGAGCTGGAGGAATCAGACTCCCTGACTTCAGACTATACTACAAAGCTACAGTAATCAAGACAATATGGTACTGGCACAAAAACAGAAACATAGATCAATGGAACAAGATAGAAAGCCCAGAGATTAACCCACGCACCTATGGTCAACTAATCTATGACAAAGGAGGCAAAGATATACAATGGAGAAAAGACAGTCTCTTCAATAAGTGGTGCTGGGAAAACTGGACAGCTACATGTAAAAGAATGAAATTAGAATACTCCCTAACACCATACACAAAAAGAAACTCAAAATGGATTAGAGACCTAAATATAAGACTGGACACTATAAAACTCTTAGAGGAAAACATAGGAAGAACACTCTTTGACATAAATCACAGCAAGATCTTTTTTGATCCACCTCCTAGAGTAATGGAAATAAAAACAAAAATAAACAAGTGGGACCTAATGAAACTTCAAAGCTTTTGCACAGCAAAGGAAACCATAAACAAGACGAAAAGACAACCCTCAGAATGGGAGAAAATATTTACAAATGAATCAACAGACAAAGGATTAATCTCCAAAATATATAAACAGCTCATTCAGCTCAATTTCAAAGAAACTAACACCCCAATCCAAAAATGGGCAGAAGACCTAAATAGACATTTCTCCAAAGATGACATAGAGACGGCCACGAAGCACATGAAAAGATGCTCAACATCACTAATTATTAGAGAAATGCAAATCAAAACTACAATGAGGTATCACCTCACTCCTGTTAGAATGGGCATCATCAGAAAATCTACAAACAACAAATGCTGGAGAGGGTGTGGAGAAAAGGGAACCCTCTTGCACTGTTGGTGGGAATGTAAATTGATACAGCCACTATGGAGAACAATATGGAGGTTCCTTAAAAAACTAAAAATAGAATTACCATATGACCCAGCAATCCCACTACTGGGCATATACCCAGAGAAAACCATAATTCAAAAAGACACATGCACCCGAATGTTCATTGCAGCACTATTTACAATAGCCAGGTCATGGAAGCAACCTAAATGCCCATCAACAGACGAATGGATAAAGAAGAAGTGGTACATATATACAATGGAATATTACTCAGCCATAAAAAGGAACGAAATTGAGTCATTTGTTGAGACGTGGATGGATCTAGAGACTGTCATACAGAGTGAAGTAAGTCAGAAAGAGAAAAACAAATATCATATATTAATGCATGTATGTGGAACCTAGAAAAATGGTACAGATGAGCCAGTTTGCAGGGCAGAAGTTGAGACACAGATGTAGAGAATGGACATATGGACACCAAGGGGGGAAAACTGTGGTGAGGTGGGGATGGTGGTGTGCTGAATTGGGCGATTAGGATTGACATGTATACACTGATGTGTATAAAATTGATGCCTAATAAGAACCTGCAGTATAAAAAAGCAAACAAAACAACTAATACTAAACTTTCATTGGGTTATTTGTATGGAAATATATTAATATAAATGTTTCAGACATTACATGAAATTTCTAAAAATCTTATATTTGTATTTGTATGGAAATATGTATGGAAATATGTTAATATAAATGTTTCAGACATTACATGAAATTTCTAAAAATCTTATATTTGTATTTGTATGGAAATATGTTAATATTAATGTTTCAGACATTACATGAAATTTCTAAAAATCTTATATGTTCTGGTATAATGTTATAAGTAATAATCCTAGTTATTACTTTAAAATGTATATCTCAGAAATAACTAATTTTCTTGTCAACCGCATTATTATGAACTTTCATCAAATCTTTTACCGTGGTCATTTTTAAGTCTTTTGTCATTTACAGACAGTTCTGGGTGTACTCTGATGATTTTGCAAATATGTTCCTATAAAAGGGTTTCATCTTCAAGAAATTCATAGAAAAGACTCTGACATGTACAGGTTTCTGGTAACTGTACTGCTGAACTGAATGAATAAGCATTTTCAGAACTCTGATGAAAAACTGATGAACTCATAAAAGTGCTAACAAAAGATCAAGATGAAAAAAAACAATTAATTACATGGGACTGAGTGAACTGATGAGGATGAGTATAATTTTTGTGACTTTCTGTCTGAATTAAAAAAAAAAAAAAAATCCCACAAGGACTCAGAGGCAAAGAATATACAAATCAATTTTCACTGCAAAGTAAAGGAGCTGTTACAGTGGAGGATTACTGGACTGAATGTCAATATTATGACATAATATGAGTGTGTTTCATGTTTGGTAATGGCAATCATTGTGGCTTTTGTTGTGGTCATCCATGTACAATGCTTGGTGTCAGTCTATTTATCTCTTGTAAAAATAAAATACAGTGTGTGTGTGTGAAAAAAAAAAAAAAAAAAAAAAGAAATAAATATGAAGCCACAATTTGCATTAAAATACAAACAAGGAAAAAAGGTGAAATTAGGGCATACAATCAGCAATTCTTAATTATTCCTTTGGACTTGTAGGCTGTAATTCAGTGCGATACTAAATAAACATTTGAGGAGAGGGAAGGTTTTAAAATAACATTCATGTTGCCATACTAAGAAGTGTACCATGGCAATCATGATGTTCAGAACACGGTCGATTGTAAATTTTTACATCCATAGGTAGACATCATTCTCTTTTCTGGGAATGGAAAAACTATAATGAGAATTTTGACAAAGTGAATAATACACAAAGTAATGAGCAATGTGCAACAATATTCTCTGAAGAATGTTAGACAATTTAACTTGGAAATGGTAAAATCTGTATCATTAAGTTTATGTTCAAATATGTGATAGTAACCCAAATGAAAGAGGAAATACACTTATACTGGCTACAGCGCAGAATCTGGACTAAGGATAGAAATTGTAAGAAGATGGTTATTAATAATTAGAAAATTGCTAAGCCATGTGCAAAAGTTTCTGAGAAACTGTATAAAACTGAATAATGTATTAGAGGAGAGATCAAATCAACTGAGGGCAAAATGAAACTGTATACTGATGAACTTGGACAGACAGTATTGAATGAAGAGAACAAGGGTTGGGAAGAAGTGTGAAATGCCATATGGTTAATCAAATAGAAGTTCCAGATGTGAATAATCAAAAAAATACATAAAAGAACATATTTTAGGAAATCTGTTATGACTTTGAGCTCTACAGTGCACTTGGATAGAGCTTTTTTTTCCCTGCTTATTACAATTCATACAGATTGCATTCCTTAATCATCAGAAGACCATATCTTACACAAGAAGAGACATGTGAAGGGCACATTTACTAGCAGAGTGAGAAAGCAAAACAACTAAATAGGGTTAAGTTTGCTCACCATTCACAGATAAGATGAAAATGAGATGGGAGTTGAGATTCTGTTGCTTCATCAAGGAATCAGTTGTCATGTGCCCCTTGAGGTGTGAACATCTCTTTTATTGTGTATTACTATCATATTTAAACATAGGGATTTTTCGTGTAATATATGCTCTAAACATAAACTTAACTGGAAGCTGAATCAAAACAACAGTGGGGAACAGTATCTGGGGTTAAGTTTACTGAGATATTACATTCCAATAGTAACATTTAATAAGCATTTAAGAGTGATTGTGATTGTCAGTTTTGCACCATGAGATACCCTTTAAGTAATCATTAATAAATCACAGGCCAGGCTGTAGAAGTAATATGCTTATGTCTTTGGAAACCTATACTTAGCTGTGAAGTACTGAATGTTGCTGTCTTATTTGAATTGGCTTAGGTAGCTGGGCAGTACATGCTTGGTCAGAGGGATAGATAATCAGGCTTGGAAAGAAAGGACCTGTGTAGATGTCCAGAGCTCTCATTAGGAGGAACTGCAGTCAAGGATCTACTTCAGCAAGAATGGTCTAGTCAGGACCCTTCCACTTCAACTCTGGATGCCACTATCATCTGTATTGCTGTGATGTCCAGTCCTCCAAGTGTCTCTGCTTCTTGTATCACATGCTCAAGCAAAAATGTCCCAGCTGGAGCATCACACTGAATAATTGTAGGTCACTTGCCTACACTCTGGCTACCAGAGTTTGGATGAAGAGGGAGTTTCCCTTCCTATAACAGGAGGGAGTGAAGCTCAGCCCACCAGTAATACCCACAATGGGAGATTTTACCCAAATCGGAAAGAGTAATGCTACAGTCATAAGCAGTTACACCAATTAGTGAATCATTAGTCAAGTATTAAATGATACACTAATCTTTTATTGTGATGTAATAAATCTAGGAAAAGGCACATGGTGTCCTGAGTCTAGATGTTGAGAATTCTAGGTAAACAGCGCTCCCTGGTAATGTAGTGGTGCACTTTGGATGACTGAGTGCACTGCATTTGTAGGGATTCTAAAGTAGTCAATTGCTAGATTTCCTCCAGCATTTTCTAAATTTTAAGAGTTTTCTCCCATAATTCCAAAGACATACTTGTATTTAAGTGGCAGGTAGCCAAAAATGTCTACTGAGTTTACAAACATGCAGAGGATGAATTCCATGGTCCCTAGTCCTTGGACCAGTCCTCGCAGGGAAGTGCTCAGAGAAGGCCAGGTAATACAGTGTTCCTGATTGTGTTTACATGAAACAACAGCAGTAGTTTAGTGAAATAAAAGTTAAGTATGGATAAACTGTCAATCAGCAGACTAGAATAACACATTTATTCACAATTTAAAGCCCTACCACCTTTGCTCTTCTTATTGCTGTGGGGCTTCTGCTTAGGGCTAATAACACCCCAACCAACGAAAAATTTAAAGTGTATACCTCCATTTCCTTTTCTTAAGATGGCAGGGGGAATGATGATAGGAAGGATGTGTTGTCTTACTTTAGGGCTCTTTAAAATTTTTAGTCATATATCCCTAAAATAACTTGTAATCTGTGTACCTTTATCACAATTTTAACTTGTCTGCTAAAAGTGTTAAAGTAAGTTTAAATATTTGTAAAACATGGATTCCTAATATATTGTAAATATTTGACATTTTAAAATAAATCTGCTATGATATACTTTTTAATGGACCCAATGGAACCTATATACCGTTCACGTTGACAACTAAATTCATCAATTAAAAACTGAACAGTATTTTATGTATCATTAGGAAACTTGAGTATTTTTGTTCTTAAATTTATATTTTTGTGTCTTTCCCTAGGTCCCAGTATTTTATCCTCATGTAATATATTTACATGCTTGAAAATTTATTATTTATTTATTATGTTATCATGCTTCTTAGAGGAAACAACATATATTATCTACATTCATTATTAAAAAAAATTTTCTGTGGACTCTTAAGTGCTTTTTTAATGCATTGAGATAGCATTAAAAGTTTTAGTAGTACACAATTAGCCGATTCAATTTATAGGAAATTTATTTCTTAATACCATAGATGGGATTTTATTTCCAAATACTTAAGGAATTCATAGATGAATATTACATATTGCTAAAAAGAGAGTTTTCAGCATTTATTCTTATCTTCCTTTATATTGAGAAATATTTTTTATATAAACAAGTAGGTAGGAAATAAACAGGTTTTATTCTAGCAATGTCGTCTGTATTTTGATCTTCTCTCATTATATGTCAAAATCAAACATTGTTATAAAACAAAAATTAAATGTAGTAATCTATCTGCTGTCAAATTATACATTTCCTTTTAACTTCTTTGAAAACAATGAATCAGAAACCACCTATTTATCAAGACATCAGTGATGTAGTTATGCCTGTAATACATTCATTTCACCTTGTTTAATGAGTTAAAATTGAATGAAACTAGAACAAAAGTCTCGCCATGTAATTGGAAATAGTCCCATTTAAGATCTTGACAGCCACACAGATTACATGTGAAAAAAATTCGTGTATCGAGGCCTATTTTCATTTTCTAGATCCTTTTAACATGTCTTGAGTGACATGACTCAGACTTCCAGCTTCTGCTTAGGGTGTTGAAAGCTGGAAAGAGCATCTTTTCCACCCTTACAAGAACACAAAGAGACAGATACATTGCAAAATTACAACTTTTCTTGGGCCCATCAGGGAGCTGATGTTGCAGGGCAACCAGATCACCCTAAATCTGAGGAATGACAGTTGCCAAGAGAGATGGGAGGCATGCACTGCTCACCAGGGTAGAAGCCAGATGTCAGAGAGACAGTAAAAGGAATTTAGCTAAAAGTATTGCTTAATTGCTAAAGGTCAAGTGTGAGGTAGTGTGAGAGTGTAGAACACCTGGTATTCCAGTGCAAGGGGAGGTCAAGGTCACTTAACAGTCTCTCCTCCGCTGACCTCACCGAGTCCTCTGGGGAAAGACTGGCTTGGGGCAAGGGTCCTGAGAAAGTCTCCCTCACGTGGGCCTGGGGGGAGGGAGAAGCGGCTGCCGAGGGAATGGTACGCAGCCCCACCCCCATCTGTCTCCCCTCCTTCCTCCAGAAACAACAGCCTTAGGCATTCAGTCAAGGGCAGCAAGGCCTGTTGCCTGTTGCCTTGGGCATGGGTAAAGTTACACTCCAGCTGTGTGTGGAGGTGGGGAGGGAGATGCAGAGAAATCTTTACATCTGCAGCGGAGGGGCAAAGACACGTCCGTCCTTGACCACTGGAGGACGGCAGAATTGCTAAATCCTAATTGGCCACATATTCAGGGACAGTGCCTAAGATGGTCCATGGAACAGCAGAGAACAAGCCAACCCCCCTCTGACCTTAAACTGAAAGACTAATAAGGTAACAAATAAGAGCGGCCGTTTACAGCTGCAGAATGGTCAAGCCTGGAAATGGGAAGATCTGAGGTTGAGGGTGGAGTAGTCACTGAGAAGAAGCCAAAGAACAAAGTAATCCACGCTCACACTACTCGCCATGGGAAAGGGCAGAGCAGCAGAGGTACATGCTGAGTGCTCTGTAGGTCTGTGTCTCCGCTCAGGAGCCCAGAGCCTGGGAAACTTTGAATCTTACATGGGGGCTGATGGTAAACCTTCCCAAACTTTGCCTCGGAGGGAGATATTTCTTTATTATTTTGGTCAAAAGACAAGTCTACCTTCTTTCCTGAAGGAAGACACTATCATTGTCTTTCAAGACTATTTGCTCTTAGAGGAAAACATTGGCAGAACACTCTATGACATTAATCACAGCAAGATCCTTTTTGACCCATCTCCTAGAGAAATGGAAATAAAAACAAAAATAAACAAATAGGGCCTAATGACACTTAAAAGCTTTTGCACAGCAAAGGAAACCATAAACAAGATGAAAAGAAAACCTTCAGAATGGGAGAAAATATTTGCAAAGGAAGCAACTGACAAAGGATTAATCTCCAAAATACACAAGCAGCTCATGCAGCTCAATATCAAAAAAAACAACCCAATCCAAAACTGGGCAAAAGACCTAAATAGACATTTCTCCAAAGAAGATATACAGATCGCCAACAAACATATGAAAGGATGCTCAACATCACTAATCATTAGAGAAATGCAAATCAAAACAACAACGAGGTATCACCTCACACCAGTCAGAATGGCCATCCTCAAAAAATCTACAAACAATAAATGCTGGAGATGGTGTGGAGAAAAGGGAACCCTCTTGCAGTGTTGGTGGGAATGTAAATTGATACAGCCACTATGGAGAACAGTATGGAGGTTCCCTAAAAAACTAAAAATAGAACTACCATACGACCTAGCCATCCCACCCCTGGGCATATACCCTGAGAAAACCATAATTCAAAAAGAGTCATGTACCACAATGTTCATTGCATCTCTATTTACAATAGCCAGGACATGGAAGCAACCTAAGTGTCCATCGACAGAGGAATGGATAAAGAAGATGTGGCACATATATACAATGGAATATCACTCAGCCATAAACAGAAACGAAATTGAGTTATTTGTAGTGAGGTGGATGGACCTAGAGACCATCATACAGAGTGAAGTAAGTCAGAAAGAGAAAAACAAATACTGTATGCTAACACATATATACGGAATCTAAAAAAAATAAATTGGTCCTGTAGAACCTACAGGCAGGACAGGAATAACGATGGAGACGTAGAGAATAGACTTGAGGACACGGGAAGGGGGAAGGGTAAGCTGGGACGAAGTGAGAGAGTGGCATGGACATATATACACTACCAAATGTAAAATAGATAGCTAGTGGGAAGCAGCCACATAGCACAGGGAGATCAGCTCGGTGCTTTGTGACCACCTAGAAGGGTGAGATAGGGAGGGTGGGAGGCAAACACAAGAGGGAGGAGATATGGGGATATATGTATGCATATAGGTGATTCACTTTGTTATACAGCAGAAACTAACACAACAGTGTAAAGCAATTATACTCCAATAAAGATGTTAAAAAATTAAAAAAGACTATTTACTCCATAGACATCCTTGACAAATAGTTCCGAAAAAAGGTGTGCTTCTTCACAGCGGGAAAACCATGAGGTATTGCTTCCCAACGCTTTGTTGTGCTCAGTTATTTCTGCCAACAACTTGTCTGTTAGATTGATCCATGTAGATGAATGAATCGGTGGTGCTATTTATATTGTTGAGTTGTATTCCATTGTATCAATCAGCCTTTGTATCCATATGCCATGATTTGTTTATTCTTTTACCTGCTGATCTATCCTTGTGTTGTTTTTGCTTTTGGATAGGATTTTCTAAATAGCTGCTGTGAGCATTCATGTACAAATTTTCATGTAAACATACATTTTCATTATACTTTGGTAAATATATAGGAGTGGAATTGCTAGATCATATGGTAAGTGTATATTTAATATTATAAGAAATTTTGAACATGTCTTCCAAAGAGATGGCACCATTCTAACCAGAGGTATATGAAATTTCTAGTTGGTCTGTATCTTCATTAACATTGGTAATGCCAGTGACTTGAATTTTAGCTATGGTAGTGCTTGTGAAATGGTATCTCATTACGATTTCAATTGACTAATCATACTGAACATTTTTTCATGTGCTTATTTGCCATCATATATAGCTTTTCCCCTTCCTCCCCCTCCAGTGTCGGCAGCATCTCTCTACGCATCCTACCTTAGTCACATCTCACTCTGAATCTTCCTCCCTGTTCCATTTTTAAGGACTCCTCTGATTACACAGGGCCCCCACAGATAAACCAGGGTAATCTTCCTTTCTGCTAACTGGCAACTTTAATTCCATCTACAGCCTTCCTTCTCCTTTGCCATGTAGCCTGTACAGGTCTGGGGATTAAGATGTGGACCTATTTGGCAGGGGCATGTGGGGTCATGATTTTGCCTATTACACCAGCCAAACTAAGTGTCAAAATTCATCATCCTAATGTAAAGGCATCAGAACGAGACATTCACTTGTAGCTAAGATGCCCTAATCATTTCTTGATCTTGCCTGAGAGTGTTGACCTTCAGAGATTGATTACACATGTGCTTGGCATGTAACCTCCTAAAACTTATGAATGCACTTCCCTGAAGTACCTCCCAAGGGAGGTGGGGGAGGGGAGGATGCTGTCCCCAGTGCAGGCAATATGTGGACACATTGTCTTCAGAGATTTTAAAACAAGAATAAACCTGGCTAAAAGCCAGTCTGCTTTCTACTATCAACACGGGCTGGCAATTTTTTTTTTAACTTTTTATTTTATATTGGAGTATAGCCGATTAACAATGCTGTGATCATATATCTTTTTTTCTGATGTCTTTTGCAATCTCTTGCCCATTTAATATTGGCTTTTATGTCTTATTATCCTTTGTAAGAGCTCTTTATAAAATCATCAGTACAAGTCATTTGCATGTTGTAAATGTTTTCTCAAAGTCTGCATTTTGCCTTTTCATTTTCTTGAGAGCTTCTTTTGAATGGTTTTATCAGTTTGAAGAAGTGGTATCATTATTTTATTTCATACTTAGTTTAGTCCCCTCTACAAAAATCTTTCCCTCTCTAAATGTTTACTCCTAGAAGTTTTTAGTTTCAGCTTTTACAATTAGATCTACAATATATTTTAAACTAAATATCATTATAATTTAAGAATGGGTTCAATATTCTTCTTTTTTTTTTCATTCAGATATATAGTTGTCTTGGAATCAATTGTTGAAAGACTATCATTTTCATCTTGAATTACTTTGGTGGATCTTTTCAGAATCAACTGACAATGTATGTGTAGGTCAATTTTAAGTTATAAAATCAAGTAACATATATTCTGGAACTTTGTTTTTATTTTTAAATAAATTGTTTTGGCTATTCGGAGTCCTCTGCATTTCCATATAAATTATAGAATTCTCAATTTTTGCAAAAGCAAAAGAAAACAATGTAAAATCACCCACTGGTATTTTTATTAGAATCCCTTAAATCTATAGATCAGTTTAGGGACAGTGGACTTCTCTATAATCTTGATTCTTCCAATCAATGACAGGTTATATCTTTTCTTTTATGAAGTCTTTTCTCATTTATTTCACTAGTTTTGGTAAACTTGAGAGTAGACATCTTGAAAATAGTTTATTCACTCTCTTTCTTAGTTGTTTTCAATTTTTTCTTTACTTTAAAAAAAATTGGCAAAATATTTATAACATAAAATTTACCACTTTAACCATCTTCAAGTGTCCAATCTAGTAACACTAAATACATTTGCATTGTTGTTCAACCATCACCATTATCCATTTCTAGAACATTTTCATCATCCCAAGCTGAAATTCTGTATCCATTAACAATAATTCCCTATTTCATCCTCTCGTTACCCTCCGGGAATCACTATTCTCATTTCCATCCATATGTCTCTTCTATTCTAGGTAACTCATGTAAGTGGAATCATATAGTATTTCAATACTTGTCCTTCTTTGTCTTGATTATTTCACTTAGCATAGTGCCTTCAAGGTTCAGCCATATTGCAGCATATATCAGAATTTCCTTTTATTTAAAGCCGAATAATATCCCATTGCATGTATATTCCACCTTTACTTTATTCATTTGTCAATGACCATTTGGGTTTTTTCCACCTTTTGGCTATTGCCTATAATGTTATGAACATTGGTGTAAATATATGTAATCTGTCCCTGTTTTCAGTTCTTTTGTGTATTAACCTAGAAGTGGAATAGTGGTTTCATATCATAATTCAATGTGTAATATTTTGTGGAACCGCCATATTTTCCACAGCAGCTGCACCATTGTACATCCCCACCATCAATGCACATAGATTCCAATTTCTTTACATTATTGTCAAAACTTTTTATTAGTTATTTATTTATTTGATAATATCCAGCCTAATGGCTATGAAGTGATATCTTATTGTGGCTGTGATTTGCATCATCTTTTATTTGCTCATCTTTTATTTGCTTATTGGCCATTTGTGTATCCTATTTGGAGAAATGTCTATTCATATCCTTTGCTCATTTTTTAATCAAGATGTTTGTCTTTTTTTTTTGTTAAGTTTTATGAATTCTTTTAAAAGAAGATAATAATCCCTATCAGATATATAATTTGCAAATATTATCTCTCTTTCTGTGGATTGCCCTTTCACTCTTTTGATATTGTGCTCAATGTTTTTAAAATTCTATTGTAAATGGCAGTTTTAAAATTTCATTTTCAAAATGTTTTTGATTACAGTCTTGTACTGCCTTTTGTCCACTGCCTAAAAACAGTTGCCTTATATGTGTTGTTCAGATTTATCAGTCTTTTAGAGTAGAAGGACCCATCCTATATCTTTATTCCTTATGACCAGAGCTGAAAGTTTAGAGATATGACATGGTCTTTAAGTTAAAATAGCATCCTTTCTGTCCTATTCTACAATATATCTGAATTTAGAATGTGGGCCAAAATATCTATTTCTATCTATACACTTTACTCTCAACACTAACATATGTAAGGCGAAGAAAGCACCGTGCCTCTCCCATGGGTTTATGGTGACTTAATTGTTTAAGGGAAGCTTCACTGCCATTCACATTTCAAATTTTATATTTGTTTGAAGGCCTGGAAGCAGGAGCAGATGGCCTTGAAGATAATGAACTTCATGTTTCAGAGCCCCTCCCTTGAATAGATTCCTATGATTGCTCGGAGTTACTGTTAGTTGTAGACTATTCTAGGAGAGGAAATGAAGACAGATTGCAAGCAAGAATCATTTCTATGTAAGCAGTTCTGGTAAATTGCCTAAAGCAATTTCACAAGAAACGGACATTGAACTCCAATGTTCCAGTAATTATCTATGACCTCTTTTCTTATTGTAAATAAATATTTACTATCATACCTAACTTTATATTTACAATTTTGTATTCTTTTTCTTAAAGCAGACTCCTTATCTCTTATAAGTTTCAGTCTCTTTAAAATCATGATCTGTCTTTGCTGCTGGAGTAATACTCAATTGTGAAAATTGATTAAATGAGAAATATGCCATTCTTTTTTGAATGTAGGAGAAGAATAATTTAGATAAGGAAGGTAAGATGGAAGATTTGACATGATGCCTCAACAAAACACTTTCTTCTAGGCAGGACACATTTAGTGTGTATAAAATTTGAGTATATAAAAATTAGTTCCTTTTGAACAGCCTTATATATTTACCCTTGCAAAATCTTCAGGTATATAGAATGTGCGTGTGCCCCAGTTTGAGGATTGCAATCCTGGGCAACTTTGTTGGTGGTTAAAAATCCTTACAATGCGATTATTTGAATGGTTTAATCATTTAATGCTACTGTGTTATACCTGTGTACAATCTAGATATTGCTTTTCACTTTGTCATATAGAATCCAATTTGTGTTCATAAATTCTGAATAATTTTTCACTGACTTAAATATTTTGTTCTCCTGTTTTTTGGCAGATACCTGTTCTGTCTTTATAACTATTTATTGGGTTGGCCAAAAAAGTTCGTTTGGGCTTTTACATAAGATGTTACAGAAAAACCTGAGTGGATATTTTGGCCAACCCAATATATTTCCTTTATTTTTCAATGAAAAATAGCATGGTGTAAACAGCAAATCACTCAGCATAAAGTGAAACTAGCCAGGGTCTGTTACTGGCATCTATCCATTACTGTGTGACATTAGAACAGATAAATTTCCTGAGTCTCTACGTTTTCACTAGAAGTTATCAATATTACTTTGAGATAGCCACCATTAACTTACACTCCATGCTGAACACTCTATGGGGGTAGAGATACTACTTTCAACTAAGAAAGAAGCTATCTTTTCTCTCTTTTTTTGTTTTTTTTTACATTTTTCATACATGCATATAACTTAAAGATATAAATAATACCTCAAAGTTTATGCAGGTGCTTGCCCCACCCCTTCCCAGTTTCAAATCTTATTCTAGAGACACAATCACTTTTAACTCTCTTGTGTTTGTGTAAACTACCAGCTCTGTAATATTGAGCTTTAGATGTTTCTAACGCATTACTCTGGCACAAATTAGCTTGTTTCTTATACTTTTCCCCCATCACGTACACATTGGTTTTAGCTACTCTGCTAAATCAATTACAACTAATTTACTTGAATTTCTTCCAAAAGCTTTTACTAGCACTCATTTGTAGTTGTCCACTTTTCCTTCATTTTGATTCTGTATATTTGTACCTTTTCCCATTCTTTTTACCAGCATTTTATTTGAGTTTCAGTAGAGAATTGATATAGTATTTATGTTTACCACAAAATTTTTAAACAAGGACTTCTCAATTACACGCGGTCACTCAGTTCATTCTTTTGTACTCCCACATAAAAGCATTAAGTGCAGAAACTGACATTAAAAGACGTTTGATAAATGTAAGTCTCCTTTTCTCCTTCCTTCCTGACTAGAGATGTAAGTACTCTATTAGGTTCGATGAAGCGTCTAGTAATGGGGATTGCATTCGTGGATGGGCTCCTTTCCTGACGTGCACAACTTAACGAGTTAACATAAAACACAAACCATTTTCTCTGGAATTTAGGTGATTATAGGAAAGACATACACAGCTGATTTGTACTTTGCTTGCTTTAGATCACCTATAATAAAACCCTTGTGTCAGTTCACATAATTTCTAATATAGTATCTCATTTTTGGACTGAAATCATAATACCCTGTAAATTTTGTAACAAAATTGTTTCTGTGCATGACATATATGTATAACATTTTTATAATAAGATGATAACATGTCAAGGAGAGCCTAACATATTGACGTTTGAAATTTTCTGGAAAGCCTCATAAATATTGTGGCTCAAACGTATACTTAAAAGCTCACAAAGCTTTCACAAATCTAAATTCCAGTACCGTATGTTTATTTTTTCCTCAATAACAAGGAATGCATTTTTATACATGTATAATACATAAAGAAAAAAATTAAGATTTCATCCCCAAATTTTCACAGAGACATGAATTGCTACACATTTTGTTTCTCCATTTGTTCAAAAGAGCAACCCAATTTAAATTATGAATTATAGTATTTCAGAAATAATAAAACTAATGTGATCTATCAAGCAGCACTCTTTGAGGAGTTATTTAAATTCTACATGATACTCTTAGCTGAAACTTTAGCTATGCTTATATCTTTCCTTGTAATCCAATATCAATTGAATATGGAAACTAGAAAGAAGGTTAAGATATGAAAATCTTATGAGGTAAGAGGAATAAACTTTATACAATGATGTCCTCCAAGGAATGATACAGTATAGGGCTATTACCAGTTTTTTGTGGTTTGAAGTTATTTACTATGTTGTGCATTTTAATTTTGATTCAGGCATAGATTTTAGGCCATGGGTTTTAACAGCAGTTCATGATTCAAAGGATTTCAGGAGATGGGTAAATCCACTGACTTTTATGTAAAACAATATAATGCATATTAGAGTTTCTATGTGTTTTAAGATTCTCAACAAACTCTAAAATTTTTAAGAATTACTGCAAGCAATACACTTGAAATGATCACTTGATGCTTCTATATCTTTGACCAATATTATTAATAGTAGTTGCTGATAGATATTATCCTACTTCCTATTAAAAAAATAACTATTTTTAGAAATCAAAAGTTAAGCATTTTTGCCTTTTGCGAAATTCTTACCTATTTGAACTTTGGATATGAGTTTATGTCTATAACATCTAGATTTTACAGGTTGAATACAAGTATAGAAACAAAAACAAGTAATATAGCAGAGTTTGAGAGGGATTTTTCACATTGTCACAAAATACAACTAAAGTCCTCAAAGAAGAAAATGAGATGAATAGTATCATCTGAAAATAAATACCAATAGGCCATTATAGCTTTCCGAGGCTTTACCGTAAGTAGCAGACGTTATCCAGTTACCATTACCCTATATTTCCAGTTTATGTTTTAAAAAAAGAAAAAAGACAGAGGAAAAGCTTAGGAAACAGAAGGGATATTTATTTGACTTCTTCAATTTTTTTTCTTTCCCATAGCCTTTTTTTCTCTCCTTCCGGGACTTTGATGGCATAAGTATTAGACCTTTTGTTATTCTTTCACAGGTCCCTGTCGCTCTATTTCTTTAAATACTTTTTCTATTTTATCGAGATTCAATAATTTATATTGAGCCATCTTCACATTCATTCACTCTTTTACTTATCATCTCCATTCTGTTACTGAGCTCATCAAGTAATTTATAAGTTTGGTATTTTCAGTTCTAAAATTGCAATTTGATTTCTTTTATAAGTTCTATTTCTCTCCTCAGGGCTTCTGGCTTTCCTTTCATTTCATCAGCAATGCACAGAGTGTATTTCTGACTAACCTCTTCACATTTTCACATGTGGAAATGTGGTGTCTTCTATCCTCTTCCCACTAAACATATCCAGAGACACATAAACACCTAATCACTTTAACTTACATATACAAATATGGATATAAATATATGCTTTCCTATTTTTCCCTAAGTATTTTTAGAACATATATTTTAATTCCTTTTCTTTTCCTCTTTTCTTTTAATTTATGTTAACTTAATTTCACTTGAAAAACCTCGAAACATATCCAAACATTTTTATATGCTGTAATTCTGCCTGAAAAATATTTGATACTTAGAGCTTATACAACCTGCAGTGGATTGAAAATTAGTAGAGTTAAGTTAGTCAAAGTTATTCTGAGAATAAACGTGAGAACTATAGTAGCAGATAAGCATGTTGCTTCACTATTTATTCTATTACACTTTGACTTTTATACAAGTTTGGCAGATTTACATTTAACCAACTTTAATGCTAAGGTGCCTTAATGTAAGAAGCAAACACAGAGCACTAGAGCACATGTACACAAATCTGAAATGGAAGATATTTAGATTTATTAAAATTAACTCTCTTTTTTCTATTCTTAGAGAAGTAAACTGATAAAAGACTCAGCTGCCCAATATATTTGAGCAGTTAAAGAGTATTGAGTGGTTACATTGTCATCTGCCAGAGCAATTTAGAATGTCTTAAAAGCACAAATGTGAAAGATCACAGGACTTGTGTGGAAAGAAAGATCTATGCCACCACTTTTAAAAAAGTTTTTATTTGCCAATCAAATAGCGTATATAAAAAAGAGTAAACTAATGTTATGCAAGCCACAAATGATATTTATAGTTTTATTTGTTTTCATTTATAGGTAACATGAAAGTGTGATATTTACACTGTAACAAAATACCTAGAACACTGTTTTTTAAATGTAAAATTAAAAAGCTACGAGCTAAAATTATATAGAAAATTAGTATATGATCATGTTTAATATCCTCACATGTTTCTGAAAGTCACATTTTTGTTTTCCATGCCAGAACATATTTTGATATAGAGACTGCTCTATAACTTGGCATCTTTTAAGATAGAGACCATGTGACTTTCTGTGTCTCTGAAGTTTTATAAATTGATTATTTTATAAAGAGATGTGTTTCATATCCAAAAAGTCAAACCAAAATAAAACAGGATAAGATGAATGCTGCAAATATATAAAATATTTCATGACAATAACAGTTACATTTTAAAATATAACTGCTCATGCATACATGGAAAACTGATTAATAATAAAAATACAGTTATATAGAACTATAATATTCCTTATTTGTATAAAAAATGCAAATATCAAGTTTCTTACCAGAGTGTTTGATTATTTAACAGATATTTACTGATACCATACAATGTAAAAAGCATTATTTTAAGGACTGGTAGTAAATAAATAATAATATAAATATTCTAAATATTTAATAAAATAAATAATAAGAGAAAAATAATAAAAGTATAATAGTAAATAATGAAAAAACAAATATTAAATAAATAATAAAAATAAAGTATCCCAAGTATATGTTAATTTCAAATATTGTAGTAAATAAAAATATTTGTTTTCTTTTGTCAACATATGTCCTGTATATACTTAAGCATATGGAAACAGTGGACTGATTAAAATGAGAAACAGAAATGTTAATTTATTCACTTTCAGGGGAAATTATCTTTGTTTCTCTTCTACTTCTAATTCTTACCCATCTAATCTCCTGAGACAAGCAGCTGCCAGGTTTGGGCTTCAATAAGCAGGTTCATTCCCAGTTTCCAAAAGAAATAGGAAGATAGAGTTGGTTCTTTTTTTTTTTTAACATTTTTTTGTTTGCTTAATTTTTTTGTTTTTATTGGGATATAGTTGATTTACAATGTTGTGTTAGTTTCAGGTGTACAGCAAAGTGAATCAGTTATACATATACATACATCCATTCTTTTTTAAAATTCTTTTCCCATATAGGCCATTACAGAATATTGAGTAGAGTTCCCTGTGCTATACAGCAGGTTCTTATTAGTTATCTATTTTATGTATAGTAATGTGTATATGTCAATCCCAATCTCCCAATTTATCCCTCTCCCCCATCCCTTGGTAACCGTAAGTTTGTTTTCTACATCTGTGACTCTTCTGTCTTGTAAATAAGTTCATTTGTACCCTTTTATTAGATTCCACATATAAGCGATATCATATGGTATTTGTCTTTCTCTGTCTGACTTACTTCACTCAGTATGACAATCTCTAGGTCCATCCATGTTGCAAATGGCATTATTTTGTTCTTTTTATGGCTGAGTAATATTCCATTGTATATATGTACCACATCTTCTTTATCCATTCCCCTGTTGATGGACATTTAGGTTGCTTTCATGTCCTGGCTATTGTAAATAGTGTTGCAATGACCGTTGGGGTGCATGTATCTTTTCAAATTATGGTTTTCTTTGGGTATATGTCTAGGAGTGGGATTGCTGGGTCATATGGTAGTTCTATTTTTAGTTTTTGAAGGAACCTCCATAATGTTCTCCATAGTGGCTGTTCCAGTTTACACTCCCACCAACAGTGTAGGAGGGTCCCCTCTTCTCCACACCGGCTCCCGCATTTATTGTTTGTAGATATATTGATGATGGCCATTCTGACCGGAGTGAGGTGGTACCTCATTGTAGTTTCGATTTGCATTTCTCTACTACTTAGCAATGTTGAGCATCTTTTCATGTGCTTCTGTATGTCTTCTTTGAAGAAATGTCTATTTAGATCTTTAGAGTTTGTTCTGAGTGTTGCCTGCCCTTAATGAGTAGGAAACACCGGACAAAGATTCATGCAACCTGGAGATATCTTGGTGTCTATGAGACACAAAGACCACTTAAGGAGGGAAGTACACCTTGGCCATGTAAGAAAAGCTGTTTCCCTAACATCCATGGAGAGGACAAGTAGAAAGGAGGTGTCTGATGCCCCTCCACTCTTTTTTTTAAATTAATTAATTAGTTTATTTTTTATTGAAGTAATTTTGATTTACAATGTTGTGCCAATCTCTGCTGTAAAGCAAAGTGACTCAGTTTTACACATATAGACATTCTTTTTTTTCAATATTCTTTTTCATTATGGTTTATCCCAGGAGATTAGATATAGTTCCCTGTGCTATACAGTAGGATCTTGTTGTTTATCCATTCTATATATAATAGTTTGTATTCTACCAACCCCAAATTCCCACAAGTCTGTTTCTGTTTTGTAAATAAGTTTATTTCTGTTATATTTTAGATTCCACATATAAGTGATATAATATGGTAATTTGTCTTTCTTTTTCTGACTGACTTCACTTAGTATGATAATCTCTGGGTCCATCCATGTTGCTGCAAATGGCATTATTTCATTCTTTTTTATGGCTGAGTAGTATTCCATTCTATATGTGTACCATATCTTCTTTATCCATTCATCTGTTGATGTCCATTTACGTTGTTTCCATGTCTTGGCTCTTGTGAATAATGCTGCTGTGAACATAGGGGGTGCATGAATCTTTTCAAATTATAGTTTTGTCTGGATATATACCCAGGAGTGAAATTGCTGGATCATATGGCAACTCTATTTTAAGTTTATTTAGGGACCTCCATACTGTTTTCCATAGTGGCTGTACCAACAGTGCAGGAGGGTTCCATTTTCTCCACACCCTCTCCAACGTTTGTTATTTGTAGAGTTTTTAATGATCACCATTCTGACTGGTGTGAGGTGATACGTCCTTGTAGTTTTGATTTGCATTTCTCTAATAATTAGTGATGTTGAGCATCTTTTCATATGCCTATTGGCCATCTGTATGTCTTCTTTGGAGTAATGTGTATTTATGTCTTCTGCCCATTTTTTAATTGGGTTATTTGTTTTTTTTGTTATTGAGTTGTATGAGCTGTTTGATTATTTATGAAATCAAGCTCTTGTCAGTCACTTTGTTTGCAAATGTTTTCTCTCAATCCTTAGGTTGTCTTTTCTTTTTATGGTTTCCTTTGCTGTGAAAAATCTTTTAAGTTTAATTAAGTCCCATTTGTTTATTTTTGTTTTTATTTCTATTGAGTTTGGGGACTAACCTAAGAAAACATTGGTATGATTTATGTCAGAGAATGTTCTGCCTATGCTCTCTTCTGGGAGTTTTATGGTGTCATGTCTTATTTTTAAGTCTTTAAGCCATTTTGAGTTTATTTTGTGCATGGTGTGAGAGAGTGTTCTAACTTCATTGATTTACCTGACACTGTCCAGCTTTCCCAACACCACTTGCTGAGGAGACTTTTTCCCATTTTATATTCTTGCATCCTTTGTCAAAGATCAATTGACCATAAGTCATGTGGAATCTTACCTGTAGCATGTGTGGATTTATTTCTGGGCTCTCTATTCTGTTCCATTGATCCATATGTCTGTTTTTGTACCAATACCACACTGTTTTGATTACTGTAGCTTTGTAGTATTGTTTGAAGTCTGGGAGAGTTATACCTCCTGCTTTGTTTTTGTTCCTCAGGATTGTTTTGGCAATTCTGGGTCTTTTATGGTTCCAGATAAATTTTAGGATTATTTGTTCTAGTGCTGTGAAAAATGTCATGGGTATTTTGAGAGGGATCGCATTAAATCTGTAGATTGCTTTGGGTAGTATGGCCATTTTAACAAAATTCTTCCAATCCAAGAGCATGGGATATCTTTCCATTTCTTTGAATTCTATTTAACTTCCTTTATTAATGTTTTATGGTTCTTAGCATATAAGTCTTTCATCTCCTTGGTCAGGTTTATTCCTAGGTTGGTTTTGTTTTTTGCTGCAATTTTAAAAGGTTTTTCTTTTCTTTTTTTTTTTTACATTCCCTTTCTTATATTTCATTGTTAACATAAAGAAATGCAACTGATTTCTAAATGTTAATCTTCTATCCTGCTACTTTGCTAAATTCATTTATTAGATCTAGTAGTTTTTGTGTGCAGTCCTTAGGGTTTTCTATATAGTATCACGCCATCTCCCAGACAAAGATACCACTGAAAAAGAAAATTACAGGCCAATATCTTTGATGAATATAGCTGCAAAAATTCTCAACAAAATATTAGCAAACTGAATCCAACAACACATAAAAAAGATCATATGACCAAGTGAGATTCATCCCAAGCTCACAAGAAGTATTCAACATATGCAAATCAATCAATGTGGTACACCACATCAACAAAAGAAAAGTCAAAAACCACATGATCATCTCAATAGACACAAAAAGACATTTGAAAAATTTCAAAATTCATTTATGGTAAAAACTCTTACCAGAGTGAGTATAGAGCAAACATATCTCAAGATAATAAAAGCCATTTATGACAAACCCACAGCCAGTATAATATTCAACAGTGAAAAGCTGAAAGCCTTCCTGCTAAAATCTGGAACATGACAAGAATGCCCACTCTCACCTCTTCTATTCAACATAGTATTTGGAAGTCCTAGCCACAGCATTCAGACAAGAAAAAGAAATAAAATGTATCCAAATTGGAAGGGAAGAGGTAAAATTGTCACTATTTGCCCCTCCACTCTTGAGGCTGAGAAAACTTTAGGAAACAGAGAACCAGAGAAGCTTCCTCCTTGAGCTTTAAGATCGAACTAGCAATGTGATGATGAATAAATCCCTAGTCTAGAAAAGTAATGAACAGCATATCTAAGGGGGCCCAATAGTCAGAGATGTGACTATTAGATACAATTCTAAGGGTTACACTTATGAAACATATCTGTGAATATATGTATATGTGCATGTGTCTTTGTGTATGTTTTTACATATATACATATTTGTGTGTGTGTAGAGCACTTACTGAATTTCAAATACAAGATGAGATCACTATTCAAAAAGTAACACAGTTTTTTTAAAGCATTTATTAAATTAACTGAAGGAGAGAAAAGTCAGTGCTGTGTTCAATTGATGTCTTGAAAAACACTCTTTGTAAGAAATATCTAAAAGCAAAAAGATGAAAGTAAATACCTCTTTAAGAAAATCAAAAGAGACCTGAGAATTTATGCAGGGAATCTGAAATGAAAATTGGAGGAATCTCAAAAGGAAAAAATAGAAGAGATGGTGACAGGACCACTATATTGCACAGCAGCAGGGGTCACAGTTTGTGAGGCTGTGTTTGGTGATTCTGAATGGAGAGGAGGCAGCAGTAAAGATGCAGCACATTTTTTTTTTTAATGTAAAGAAAAACCTGATTTTTAAGGCTTAATCTGCTGCTCATTAAATTCTTTGAGGATTGAGTATAAAACACGCATACATAAGATATATCCTAGTTAAGATGACTGAATGCCTAGGACAATATTTTTAATATGGAACTTCAGACAAAAAGAAAATGTAACTTACAAAGATATAGAACTCAGACTGATATAGAACTTCTCATCTCCTAGAAATTTGTGGTAGAAGAGCAAGACTATTAAAAGAAGAGACCAGACCACATAATTCTATACACCCAGATAGAGTAAAAGGAAGGCATTTGTGGAGAGGCAGAAATTCACAGAATATTTGACCCATGCACCCATCTGAGAAAGCACTCAAAAAAAGCATTGAATGAGAGGCCATCAGATGAATAAGAGGGAAGGCAATAGTAAGTGATGTGCAACCTTGCTAAATATCTCTATCTATATTGTATCTGAAAGAAAAAATGATGGAAGAGGAATTTGTAATGCAATACAAATAAGAGTCCATGAATTATAAGACACTTTTAATAATATCCAGAGAGTAAAATACTCTTCTTGGGCACCTCTTTCTCTAGATATCCTAGAATATCTAAACCTCTTTTTTTAATTTTTAAAAAATATTTATTTATTTACTTATTTGGCTGCGGTGGGTCTTAGTTGCAACATGTGGGATCTTACCTGTAGCATGTGGCATGCGGGATCCAGCTCCCCGACCAGGGATCAAACCCGGGACCCCTGCCTTGGGAGTGTGGAGTCCCAGCGACTGGACCACCAGGGAAGTCCCTAAACCTCTTTTTAAACACACAAACCCAGAGATTCTTCAGGATACCTAAGCACAAAATTCTTATCACATGGGCAACAAATATGTTTACATTCTCACCATCTACAAAATGCTTTACCTAATTTTTCTACTTCCTGTAAAATTTATCCTAGCATCACGAATACTGCTAATCCCAGGCATTCACAACACCAGTGCTAGGTAGTTGTCATCAGCTGTAAAGTCTACACATTGGCTTTGCAATATTTTATAGTGTCCATGGACCCAAAAGAAATCTGTGTCTATTGCAAGAAAATCAGATGTTCCTTTCGTGTGTTTGTGTGTGTGTGTGTTTTAAAGTTGAAAGTAACTTGACAGTTTTGAATATACTGAAATGGACAACTTTCAGGGGCAGCCAACTGTATTTTAAATAACTCCATAAACCTTTTTTGGCGAATATTTTTTCTCTTATTTTGTGTATGATAGTTGTTTCAATTCCCTGTCCTTTGTACTATACTGATGCTGAAAAATGCTTTTAAGTAGAAAACATGATCAAAACTCATCAGTGTGTTATGTATCAATGAATCAAACCTCGTGGTAAAGTTTCAGGATATAAATTAGAAGCAAAAATTGCACTGAATTGCTTTCAGCAGGAACATTCCAAAATAACTTAGATTCCTGCTAAAATATAGCATTCTATAAAATGAAAACTGTTTACGTGGACAATTGCCTCACAGTGGGGAATTTGGGGGATGAAAATGAATGATTCCAGTAATTGTTTTATATACAGGAAAGTGTGTTTCCTAAGATAACTTAAGCAAAACCAAGATCACATAACCTTATGCTATGAAAAGGAATTAGAGCTTATACAGTATCGCTTAATGGAGTTCACAAGTATGTAGTGAATCAAAATCCTTAATTTTTTGTGGATTTTTATTCAACACAAAATTATTAGACAATATCTTTGGAAAGTTTTAGCTATAACTAAGTACAAAAATAGTATAAACTATAAATCTGGGTTTTCAAATGATATATATTTTGGCAGACTCTACCTTATACTAAAATTAAACTTAGTTATCTCCTTAAGTCAGAGCAGTTTTAATATTCATAGGAAGAACATTTGAGTGATTGGTGCTTTCTAAAATTTTCATAGGCTTGCTAAAAAATAGTCTCATTAACTTTCAATATTAAAAAAAAGTGTGGAGTCATGTTTTTTATGCAAATACACAGCAATATTATACAGTTATCTGAGAAAGCATTCAAATTATCAGAGAATACCCTTAACAGTTTTTTCAGCCAGAATGAAGATGTGTTGTAACACTAACTCAGGAAGTGAACTAAGCAATGGGATAGTTCCTGACAAGAGGAGTTAAGTGTAAAAATCCTAACAATAATGAATCCTAGTGTGAAATAACTTAGTTGGTATCAGGCTTTTAGAACTAGGCTTGTGGGCCAAATGAGACACATGAATATGTTTTATATGATCTGAACAGTGTGAAACCATGCTGTTAAATATTGAATATAAAGTGGGAGATTTCACATCAAAATCATTTTTTGTAGCCTCTTTTAAAAAACAGAAACTTTTAACACTAGCCTTCAACTTAATAGGTCATAAATCATTTGAAATTCCAAAAGTGAAATCTTACTTCTGACACTACTTTTTATGGAGCTACGGTCACACTTCAGGTGAATAATTTCACCTTCTAAACTTGCAATTATTTATTATGTTTATTATTGTTGGTCTTTCCCTGTGGAATGTGAGAACTATGGGGTAAAGACCTTTGTTTTGTTTATTGATATATCCCAAGAACCTATGAGAGGGTCTGGCACATAGGAAGGACTTAATAAATGTTTGATAAATAGAAAATTAGTTGGATAATTCATTAACAAATACTTGAATAATCAAACAAGCTTGGTCTTCACTTGGTTATCATTGCTGCCTTGACATTTAATTTCCCTGCTTAAACCTTATTGACCATTTTGTGAAACAGAAGTTGGGGCATACAATGGGAGAGAAAGTGACAAGCAATAAACAATTAAATATATATAATAGTGAGGCAAAGAAAAATTTAGGTGGTCAATAAAGATAGAGAAGTATTTAATAACTAAGGTACTCAACTTTATAAACAATAAGGAGAGGACTTATAATTATCTCACTTCTATGTTTTTAAGATGGCAGCACTAAAAAGTATGATTTTTCAATTGGTATTAAACATTTATTCATGAGTAGTGAGAATGACAACTACGAAGTACAGAGTACCTGATTTTTATACATTAGAATTAGGAGTGAAACATGATCATTTTAGACGTTTATACATAATCAGAATTATTTGAAAAAATTATACTTCTGCACTTTAGAGTTTTTAAAAACATAAAATTTTCATAATGATTAATTTCCTGTTCTTTAAAAGACAAGCAGTGAGTGAAGACATACATGCCATGGACTGCACGTTTGTGTTCCCCCCAACATTCACATGTTGAAATCTTAACCCTGTAGGTGAAAGTATTAGGAGATGGGGCCTTTGGGAAGTGATTAGGTCACAAGGGGCTCCACCTTCATGATGGAGATTAGTGCCCTCATGAATGGTGCCGCAGAGAGCTCCATAGCCCCTTCTGCCCTGTGAAGATACAAGGGGAAGTCTGCAACCCAGAGGAAGCCCCTCACTAGACCATGCTGGCATCCTGGTCTCGGACTTCCAGGCTCCAGAACTGTGAGAAATAAACTTCTATTGCTTATAGGATATGCTACGAAGGGATTAGTCAGTGGTATTTTGTTATAGCAGCCTGAAAGGATTGAGACAATAGACACTAAAGATTATTGCACTATCATCTTTTGGATTTTCTTAACTTAAGACAGGGACGCTAAACCTAGTTTGTGTTGTTATTTTGAAGGCAAAATGGCAGTTTGTGAAAATTCAGTGGAAGAAACTGGTAAACTTGTGTTCGAATATTTGATTTCCCCATCTAATGTAGTAATAGGACATTTGGTTTTTAACTCTTTAACCAGTGTTTAATCTATAAAGGTGAAGCAGCTAAATGTAACAGGAGTTGAACAAGTAGAAATCAGAGAAAAGCCTCAATAGACATTTTTTGACTTGCTGATTAATATTAAGCACCACTAGAAAATGAGAAAAGTTAAAAAGCACAAAATAATAAGAATTGCTCTTTCAGTAAGAATATTCAGAATAAATTGTTCAAGAATGTCTGTACACCATTAAGAAAGTGAAAGGCTCGTTGTTTCCTCAAATATTTCAAAGTTTAATAAACTCTAAATAAAGTGATTATTTGAAAAATAAGAACTTAAAAATTAAAAATAAGAACTTGAGAATTAAAACTTACTTGTATTCATTAATTTTCTCCATCAGTTTATTTAACTCCATACTATTTATTTTTAATGAGCTATGCAGTGGTTCACTTCATATATGAATTCATCATTAGCCCCTGAAAATGGCATTTTCATCAAAAGATTAGTTTTTAGAAAATCAAATTATAACATTTAATACACATTAAGAACAACAACAACAAACTCAAAGCAAATGTGATTAGATATGATTTTAGAGCCATTATATACAAAGCAATACTGGTTATACTTTATGTTAAGAAGACCCTTTTTTCCTAAAATAGTTTACCTTACATTTAAAAAATAAATTAAGTGCGAATTGGTAACTAGTTTTTTCCTTAGGAGTTTAGAGTAGTATACTTATTGAAAGACACTGTGAGAGAGAAGTTATTTTGTCAGGTTGGTTCCTAATGACCTGTCAATGCCACATTCAGCCCATCTGTGTAACAAACAATATTCTTCATGCATAATAGTATATTGTCCTATTTATCATTGTATTAATCAGGTTCCAAGAGAGTTCCCTTTCCACTATCATATTTCATTCCTTCTTCAGATGCGCCCTTCACTATAGCCATGCCATACAATATCACATAAGGGATGTCATCCCAGGATCGTATCATGGTATTTGGTGTTTATGCTTTTGTTCATAGTCTCCTGGCCTGGATTACCACCTTGCACCTTCTTAATGAAGGTTAGTCATTCTTGTCTTTCAAGGATGATCAAACATCTTTTTTCTTGGAAGGACACTGTAAATATTTATTCAAATTTTTCTAACCCTGGTCTACTGTATTTTCCATAACAATCTTTGTGTTTAGTAATTTGTATACTACTTTATCGTTGTTGAGTTAGTTTTCTTCAACTCATTACTTTCTCCCATCTCGTTCTGACATGGGCACACGTGCCTAAGACCAGACCATAACTGGCTTTATATATAACAGTAGAAATAGGCACCTCAAATGAGATAGACGATGGATAAAATTTTTCCTGAATAAATGAAAAAAAAAATAGCTTCTATTTAATATACTTAGGATTTAGAAATGTTTACAGAGTAATGCACCACTGATTCTTTCTCCACGGTATTTGATATTTAAAAATTACAAAGTAAGACATGTTTCTTATTACAAGGAAGGACAATATAAGGGTGCATAAAGAACAACTGGTGAATTTTTTTTTTTTTATATCCAGTCTTTGTCAAGAAAGTACCACTATACATCTCACATTCTAAAAATGCTTTTTAGGCATTTTGCTTGATTTTGGTAGTTTAAATGTACATTTATACATATTTTTTATATTTGTACATAGTATAAGTAGTGGTGTACTTTTATTATCTTTCAGATAGATGCTTTTATTTAATAAATCACACTACACATTGAAAAGCTACTTATTTATACAGTAATTTTATGTTTTCTTTAATTAAATGATTTTCATTTTTTTCTGATATGCCACTGACTTTTTGTTAATTATGTGAAAATTCTAGGAGCATAAAAAAAGTTCTCACATGCTTAGAAGAGTTCTGATTATTCTAGAGCCATTGTAACAAATAGCAACAAGAACCAGCTTCAATCTCTCAGCAACAACTTGCCCAGTGAACATTTTTTCTATGCAACAATCAGCATTGTTCTCACATCTCCTCCCCCTGTTCCCACTTCATTATAAAAATTAGCAAATCAGGAATGGACACACTCTATCAGACACACTTAGGGGTGAAAATCATTCAACAATACAGATTTAAAATTTCCATAATTAAAATATATTAGCAAACTTCTTTTTAGTACTTTGTCTAACATTTATGGAATTATAATTTGAGAATGTGTCCTATAAAATCTTTACTTTTAAAACATTTATTTAGATTTTCCTTTTAGCCAGAACATGATTATATGATAATAAGGGGAAAATTCTATTCCCAAGTTTAGGAATATTTGTCTATGTATCTCTTAAATGGAATTTGTCAGTAAGATTTGAAAATATTTATACACTCCTTTTTTCTACTATAGATATCTGATTCTTTTAAAATAAATGCATCAAAGGTTTTCACTATCAGATTTTTTATCATGTGACCAGAATTATTTTTAACAAGAGATTTATTTTACTCTGCATTTAATATAAATGTGGCTAATGGTTCCTTTTTTTTTTTTTTAATGTTACCTGTGTTTACTATTCATTTCACTTTCTGGTTTATCTAAGTTTTACCTAATATTTTTCTGATTTTATTAGGATGCTATTTATTCATATTTCTCCTTGATTAATCTGGGAGTTCAACTTCATTTTCCTCTGTTTTTTATATTAATTTCCCTTTTTGCTCCATTCATACTGAAACATGAATCTCTCTATCAATGTGTGAAAGCCAGATGTTGTATTATCAACAGCCACTGCATTTTACTGCTCTTCTACTTCCATCCCAAATAAAATATTTTAGAACTTTTATTTCTCTGTTCAGTATAATCCTTCCCTCTCTATATTTATTATTTTCTTAATTCAGAACAGTAGTTTCTGACAATTTGAATTGTTTTTGTTAAAGTATATTCTTTCTGCATAAAGAATTGTATTTAGTACTTAAATTATATATCCCTAAGCACACTCTGTTATCCATTGTGAGTGTTTTTCCTTCTTCATCTTTCCTTATTGAGGTCTATATTCTGATTTATTTATGGTTGAGTTGGATTTTTTGGTATTTTGTTTAAAATGCTTGCATGCTTATATATTTTCTCAGTACATGTATTTCACTCTGACAAGTAATTGATACTTTGCTTGAATGTAATATTTATCTCATATAGTATTAAACATTAATGAATGTAATTTCATTTGTAAAGAACTTAGAACAGGACCTAGAACAAAAATGTGTTTATTTTGTTATTGATGTTGTTGTTTTATTACTTTGAAAAACAATTTTATTACCTTTATCATTACTTTTAGGCTTCACTCCTTTGTAGAAACAGACACATTTATATAAAAACTTCTATTATATAATATTATGTAAATCTAATTTTTAAGTGAGTGTATTTATATGTCTATACTTATACACACATATTCTACATATAAATACATAAGCATACACTTACACGTGTATGTGTATATATAAATATATATATATATATGCTACATACATACATTTGTATTTGCTTTACACACATGTGTAATGCTGGATGATAGGATTAGAGACTACTTTATTATTTTAATATTTTTGCTTTTCTATAATTCTTAACTGATTAGTAACGAGCCTTTACTGAATTCCTCAACGTATTGTTGTATACAATGTAGAACAATAATAGAGTAAACCCAAGTTTATTTTTAAATTATATAGCTGGGGATTGTAGGTCTCAAGAGGAATAATAACAAATTCCAATAAAGGAAGAAACACAAAAGTGCCATAAACTTTTACTTTTATAAATAAGGTTATAAATACCAACTTAACTTTAATACACTTGGACACATTTGTTTACTTCTGGGCAAAGAAAATTTTAGTATCCTTTGAGTAAAATTACCCAATAGAAAATTTTAAAGGGGAGTCTAAATAAAACCTTATTTCCTGCTCTCAACAATAAACAGATATTATCATGAAAAATGTAAGGCTGACAGCAATTTTTCTTCTTGAAAGATAAATTACATTTGTTTATGTATTATGCTGAGAGCAGGTGTCTAGTATAGAGGAATTTCTCAAATTTATTTTTAAGATTTCATACATAGAAGATAATGGAAATGATCATAGTAATAGTTAAGAACAGAGTTTCTGGATTTCCCAAATGGACTACATTCAAATTCTAGTTCTATCAATTAATTGTGTTTGCACAATTAATCCGTCTGTGCCTTAATAATCACTGTTCTACCTAATTGGGATATTGTACAGAACTGGTGGCAGAAGTTCTCTTTTTATTTAAAGAAAATTTTTTCCTACAGAAGAATTCTAAATAATATGTATAAATGCTCCATCATTCAATAGGTAGAGCTTAATTCCTGCTACTCTTCCTCTTGAGGGTGGACTGGACATAGTGACTCCATTCCAAAGAGTATACTGGAAAACTTCGCCCCGGAGGAACCTGATAAACACCGCCTAAGCTAAATGATGGAGTCAACATCGTTAATGATGTCATATGGATATCATCACCCCTGGTATGATAGGAGTACAAGGGCAGTTTACCTCTGCAGTATCCTTTCAAAAAAGTGATAACTTAAATCATGAGAAAAATCTTAGACAATCCTCATTGGAGGACACTCTACAGGAAATCTGGCAAAAATTCCTTAAGACTGTCAATTTCATGAAAAACAGGAAAAGACTGAGCAACTATAACATAATTAAGACTCAAGCCCTCTCTCTTCAAAGTCCATGTTCTTTTTCACATTATGTTTTAAAGCGGTCTAATTGCACTCTGTTCTCCAGAACAGTGTTGAGGATTGGAGGCCCTACGTACCCTGAAACTGGATACAGGTGGGACTAAGACAGAAAAGATTATTTAAATAAATCTAGAGAAAATGTTGAGACCTTAAGATAAATTTTTCTGGCTTCACACATGCCATGTGACTTCCCTACTTTTACTCTGATAGAAAGTTAAAGATATTACACTCTGAATTTATGGACAGTAGGAAGATCTGAGGGGTGTGATGTTATGGTGATTATAGAGATATTAAGTGAAAAAATCTGCATATTGAACAGTGAAATTCCAGCCTCCTACTCCTGCTTGGCTTCCCCCCAAAAAACTGATTGAAAGGTTTGTATTTTTGAATCAGAAATTTGGAAAACTTCTCCTTGGAGTAACAGAAAAAAAGAAAGACTATCATACTGTCAGTGAATGACCACCTACCCTCTCCCCCACCAACAAAGGTGCCATTGCCCGTGATTCTCTGCAGTTTAACTCACTAGTCAATAAGGCCCACCCGTGCAAATGAAATTTTGTTATACTTTGACATTTCTTCCACTTAAATGTCATGGACATCCAAGGAAAACCATTTTTTTCCCCCTGAAAAGTCAGAAAACAAGAATAAGCAAAAAGTACTTAGGAAAAAAAAAAACTGCGAAAAAAACCCCTAAGAAAAACAACAAAGTGATTAGAAGAAACCTGTTATATGGATTTATAGAATGACTTCTGAATAAGAGAATATTGCATCCATTAAACAGGAAGAATATATTGTTAGAAAGATAAAAAAGCAGAAAAAAATCACAAACAATGCTTGGGGGAAAAGATATAGGAATGAAATTAAAATAACAATAGGTTAGAAGATGAAATTGAGAAAATCTCCTAGAGAGGAAAAATGCAAAATGATGAAAATTAAGAGAAGAAAGGTAACCCAGTTAAGTACAATATATGGTAGAAACCACTACCTATGTCTCTGAAGAACAGAAACACAAAGTTTTAGCTGAGAACAAATTCCTTTTAGCTAGCTAGATGATGCAAGGAGAAATATGGTGTGACTTCCGGGACATCTCAAATGGGATTAATACATCATTGCACAAGAATTCCTCCTTTTTTCAAGGCTGTAGTCTAGTTATAATGACTGGAGTTCAAGGAGCAATATTGGGCCATGAAATATAAGAAAGATTTAGAAAACTGCAAAATATCAAATTCCCAGTCCCCGAAAATAAGGAATGGTATAGTAGTACTGAATTGACTCTCTCTGGACTTATGTTGGAAGGTAAAGAAATTATATCATTTTTAAACCACTGTTATTTTCAGTGAAAATAATCAAATATTACACAAATGATTAATCTAGAAATTCCAATATCTGAATAATATAGGGAGATAAAATGGACAAAGTAGATGGGTAAAAAAATACTGTATAGAAAGAAACTGGAATTAAGGGGAATAAGTTTCTAAATTGAAAATTTCCAACATAAGGAGTATATGTGTGTTTATAACAATAACACGGTTTTTTTCCATCAAAAATAATGGAAAAATAGGATGAATAGATTGTCACTTAAGTCCCAGAAAAAAGAAATTCAAGACAGAAAAATAACACCTGATAGTAACTTCACATTGAACTTTCAGCTACAGCTCGGAAACCAAGAAGAAATTATCCTCAAAGTTCGACTGGTATTAATTTTCAAACTAGGCTTTGAAACCCGTCCATACAACCAATTAAGGACAAGAGAAAAGAATTTAAATGTCTACTTTTTAGACATACCAGAAATGATAAATAGTACTTCTAATGCAACAACTATCAGGATTAGTGGAGAGGGAAATCAAACATGAAGTCTAGGACATGGGATCCAGAAAACCAGGAATGCAATAAAGGGAAGCATTGCAAAAACGTCCAAGATGATTGAGGATAGATATGAATTGCAGGGAATCAGCAGGGTAACAGGCCTATAGAAAATACAGCCCAGAAATAGCTAAGACTCTTGGAAATATGTCTCAAAAAATAAAAATAAAGAAAGAAGGAAGGAAGAAGAAAGGAAGGGAAGTGTAGAGTGAGGGAGAAAAGCATGGAATAGAATAAAGTAACTGATATGTGTGTGTGTATTTCTCACTGCTGTCAGAATTTTGGAAGATAAATTCATTATAAATTTAAAAATTGAAACCAACAAAAGGAGTACAAGGAATGAAATATAGTTGTAGCACTTGCACCATGGTGGGTGAAAGTATACACCATATGTCGAAGGCATGAAGCAGGATTTACTGGGAAACTTTGGAAAGCAGAACATTAGTGTAATAAGTTACAGTTTCCAAAGCTCTATTCATTCAACAATGAAACTTGAACTGGTGAGGGCATAAATCAACATGCTGTGAATTATGCTTCAGGACAGGGAACCTTCAACCTGCTCTTTTATCTTTTTAAAGGATAAACATGAGAGTAGCATTGTACACTGGAGAGCTTGGTCAAGATTTGGCCGGGGGATTTCTTTCCTGATACTGGGAATGCCATCTTCTTAGGAGCATTGCATTCCTTTGCAGACTTCCCCTCCTGGGGAATGACAGCCATAGAGGTTCTCTATGAGATAAAGGATTTTCTCATCTCAATCCACTCTGCAAACGCATCCTTGGTGCCCAAAGGTGGCAGAAATCAACGGAGTTTCCAGTATTGGCTGATCCCATTGGCAGAAACACTGTATAAAGAGAGAGAACAGAGTAATTGTATAAAGTCCATCACAAAGGTGCTGAGGCCTTCTTGAACAATCTAGTGCTGGTGTCTGAGCAATTGAAAAATGGACCAAAGTTCTATTTATGGGGTTGACCAGAGCTATGTGGTTTGTTTCTGCAGTCACCACTTTGACTGCTCAGCTTGACCTGAATTGCTGACCCAGGAGAAATAGCAGGTGTTGGCCAAACATAATTAACATACAACAATTTTTCAATATTTTATTCAATATGTTTTTGCCCCAAAATATTTTTCTACTGACCTGGATTTTTATTGTATTTGAAGTTATTTATTTTTATTGCTTTTAAATACAGGGATTATGAGAAATTTTTCAAGGGCATATAAAACTATAAACTTCGAAACAGTGAATCTAATTCTAATTCTGGAGGACAAGTTTTAGCACTGTTATGTGAAAGTTCCTTGGTTAAGTTCTGCTGTATTGGTACTCAATAGTTGAGTCAATTGTGTGTTCCAAAGGAAAATCAAGTGAAACATTTAGAGACATGTGGAAAGAGGTTAACAGAAATTTTAACTGAATAAATCTTTCATAGAACTTTTTAGATACATTAGAAGAAAGTTCCTTTCATAGTTAAATATTTTTTAAAGCTCTAAATCTGTCTTATTTCAGCAGAGCCCATGTTATTTAATCACATGCAACCACTTAAAATCATAAGTGGGTAATGCTAACTTTTTAAAATAATTTAATGAGTGCTTCATATCAAAGATGTTTTTAAAATTTTCTTCTCCGGAAAAAAATGCCCATTTGCTTTCACAACTCCAGTTTCCATAATCTTCATTTATTCACCAATTTGCTAATCCATTAATGAATTTAATGAATACAGTGAAAGTACTCTCCAAAAGAATGTGTACTTATCTGTGTTTCTAGAAATGAGGTTGATTTCATGTATACTTTTGTGTTTCAGTCACTCTATTAGACAAAAAATTTATCAGGAACATGAGAATATCCTCTTTGCTCTTGAGGGCTTCAAGGTTTAGCTGATGTGACATATTATATAACTCACTAAAGCAACATGGCAAGAACTCTAATAGAAAGCATATACTTTGGAATCACAGAGAATTAATTATTTATTTCCAGATGTTCCAGGAATGACATTTGAACTGACTCTAGGTAGTGGGAAACTGCTGTGTAAAGTATAATATGTATGAAAGAAAAATACATCTTGAATTTTTAAAAGCTTTTCACGTATCACACATTAACCCTGTTTATACCAGGTAAAGTTCCCAGTGTTAACAGTCGCCCTGTCATTTGTCAGATAGGGGATAAAACAACAGAGAAAGTAAGGACAGCTTCAAATCATTCAATGCGCAAAGTCTGATTTGTATTGGACACACAATTCTGGAATGATAGCTTGCCTTAAATTAATCCACTGAATCTAACAGCAAAGTAATGGGTTCTTCAAAATAAGACAGAGGGGAAACAATAGCTTCCTTTTTATAATATACATGTAAAACCCATTTTAATAATAGCAATAAAACTGAACTACAATCTTAAATTTGACTTTGTTTTCATGGGGGGTCAGTCAAAAGGTCCAGGAGGTCTGTGAATCTATCCTGCAAGTTATTTGCCAGCTTTGGAATCTAGAGTTGTAATAGATTTACTGAGCCACGTTCAGACTACTTTTGTTAGCATTCTCACTTACAGAGATTATTTTATTATGGTAGAAAAACCAGTTGGAAACTACCAGTGCTTTATTCTCCACCATATTAAAAAAATCCACTACAAGCATACGTAGGAGATATTGAGGGTTCAGTTTCAGAAGACAAATATCACAATAAAGTGAGTCACTCAAATTCTTTGGTTTCTCAGTGTGCACAAAAGTTATGTTTACATTATACTGTAGTCTATTAAGTGTGCAATAGTATTGTATCTAAAAACAATGTAAATACCGTAATTAAAAATATTTTATTGCTAAAAAATGCTAACCATCATCTGAGACTTTAGCAAGTAGTAGTAGTTACATCAAAGATCACTGATCACGAATCACCATAACAAATACAATGATCATGAAAAAGTTTGAAATATTGCAAGAATTACCAAAAAGTGACACAGAGGCACAACTTGAGCAAATGTTGATGGAAAAACTGGTGCAAATACGCTTGCTCCACACAGGATTGCCACAAATCTTCAATTTGTAAAAAATGTGATTATCTACGAAGCTCGATAAAGGGAAGCACAGTAAAACCAAGTGCAACAAAATGAGGCATGCCTGCATTTTCCTGGGTGAATCAGAATTATTACAATGCCCATTGATGACATGTTTACCACCCCACTTAACTTGTTCCATACAGAGCACAGGCAGACCTTGGAGAATGCTAGCGCATTATTGTAACCTCCAATTGCAGGGGCTCTGTGTATGATTCCTTTACCGAAGTGAGTAACGTAGACCCTGCATCAGTTAGGCAGTCATCGATCTAGGTTTTTCTTTTCTTTCTTTTGTCTTTTCTATCATAATAAGTGACATTTTACACAGCAGGGGCAGCAACACGTCTGAGCATATTGCAATAGAATATTAGTAGAAACCTAGGTCTGTGCCACCAGAAGTTCCTTGATCATGTCACTATTACCTAGATCCACTACACTGATGAGGTATCCTGCTAGGACCTAGGGAGTACAAAGTAGCAGTCACTCTCCTTTCCTAAATAAGAAAAAATAATGCAATTATAGGGTTCTGATACCCTGGTAGAATTTCTGAAGTCTCAGTGGTTTGAAATATTTTTTACCATCTCCTCCAAAGTGAAAAGCAAGTTTGCTCTGCCTTGTACTCTTACTGCTAAAACATGTGATCTGGAATAGACAAGAGGAGGCCCTAGCTGGTATAGGATAAGGTAGAAACAGATATTCCTGATGGCTCTTATGACATGTATTTAGCATTGCAAAAACTATCTCTGCTACAATATCAGTGTAATATATAGAAATGGTGGAAATCCTTTATAGGAGAATCAGATCTGACAGTCCTAAGGTTCTGGAGCACTTTCTCTTTCAGAAATTAAGTTTTTCACTTCAGGAATAGATCTTGGCTTGCTTCTACGTCCTTGAAGAAAATATAAACCCAAACGTAGAAAACTAACTGTCCAAGCGAGCTAAAGTGCCTATCATGGACTGGATATTATTCATCAGGTCATAAGTTTAGAGTCACCAGCAGCACTCAAAGCTTGTCAGCAGCCACTGTTCCCCGTGTGTCATCTCCCGCCACACTGGCATGCCTCCTTAAACAAACATCTGTTACAGTTTAAAGACAATATCATTATAAACTCCATGCATGTAGCCACTATACCAAACTACAAGAACATTTAAACCTTAAGATCTGGGGGCTAAGTGTGCTCCGTGCTACTAGTGGGTTGTTAATTCTAAGTCTCAGCATATAGACCAAGAAAATATACAAATATATGTGGGACAAAATAACACACACACACTAGTTCTTCAGGCATTTCCCCTAGGACCGGAACACACTAAAGGAAAAATAATAAGCCAAAAATATTGGTAGATGGGCACAAAATTCTGATGTCAGCCACAGGAGGACTTTTGCAATACATCTGTAGGTGGCTCAGAAGGAAAAGGGGAAGGAAAATCCTCCCAGCAGTGAACTGTGGTATCACATCACCTTTGCTCTAAAAAGAGAGATAGCCTTAGTTATTATTCTAACAAATTCTGTTCAGTACCAAACATCTGACCTAAAAGGGAAAAAAGAAAAACAAACAAAAGAAATTGGAAACTATGTGACACAAAGCTGTGGAAATAGAAGCTAGGATGAACTTCAGAGGAGGCCAGGAGGTGGGGCTGTGTGACTGTTTTAATGCACTGCCCAGGTCCTGCGTATGTATGTCACTCACTTGCTATCCCAGGACACACACGACTGGGGTGACTTCAAACACATGGACTTTACTTGACCAGAGCTCATCTAGCTGTGCTGTTCTATTGACTGATCTTAAATCTTTGTTTTCCAAGGGATTCAGCAAGTCTCCTGGTTACAGGTTCATTTTATTATACCGCTTCCATGTAGTAGGGAACAAGGATTTTTTTTTCCATAAATCACTTATTCTTTTTTTTTTTTAAATTAATTAATTTGTTTTTGGCTGTGTCGGGTCTTCGTTTCTGTGCGAGGGCTTTCTCTAGTTGCGGCAAGCGGGGGCCACTCTTCATCGCGGTGCGTGGGCCTCTCACTATCGCGGCCTCTCTTGTTGCGGAGCACAGGCTCCAGATGCGCAGGCTCAGTAGTTGTGGCTCACGGGCCTAGTTGCTCCGCGGCACGTGGGATCTTCCCAGACCAGGGCTCGAACCGTGTCCCCTGCATCGGCAGGCAGATTCTCAACCACTGCGCTACCAGGGAAGCCCAAATCACTTATTCTTAATTTGCTTTCCATTTCTGTCATGCTTCTGCCATAATACCCTTTTAGTATTGAGTTCATATATCTTCAACGTTATGGTATCACACAACATTTTGCATCTAGTTATTGCCTTCATTTTTTTATGAATAGAAATAAGGTAACTTTAAGGGGCTGTTAAAAGCAGCCGTGGCATGTGGGATCCTAGTTATCCAGATGCAGCTGTTCTTTGAGAATCATTAAATGATTTAATAAATCCCTGGAACCACACTAGTTTTGGGAAAAACCTTGTGGAGTTGGGGTGAATTATCACCCACATAAAATGGCTTTTTTCCTGTGATTATGTGTGTCTGGCGTAGGGACCAAGTGGTTGCCATAGATTTCAATGAATGTTAACACAGGATAAGAAATTGAGAGTGGGACCTTGCACCATTACATCTAATGACACCTGCAAAAATGCGTTCCCTGTAGTCATGATTCGAGGCTGTATCTGTATCTGGATGGAAGACAATACTAAGACCTAGAGTACATTGAGCACTTAGTGTGTGCAAAGCGTTCTAAGTGACGTCCGCACAGAATAGTCTACTTAACTCTCATGAGAACCATACAGGGGTTCACTGTTAACACTTCATTTAACAGTGAAGAAACTGAGGTACAGAAGGTTAGCAATTTATTCAGTCACATCTCTTACTTACTTCCTTCCTTAATTTATTTTTAGCCGTGGCATGCGGGATCTTAGTTGCCTGACCAGGGACTGAACCCATGCCCCCTGCACCAGAGTCCTAACCACTAGACCGCCAGGGAAGTCCCTGTTACATTTTAAAGGCAATCTCATTATAAGCTCCATGGTTTTAGCCACTTTACCAAACTACTTAAAACATCGCATTTTGTAGGATGTGAGAATTTCATCGTTGGTTTTATTGTTTTGCTATTTGGGGGAAGTTTAAGTGTGAAAAAGGAGTGTGCACTATATTGAATTGTCAAGGAATAGACAGTAGTGATCAATCATACGTCTTTTTTTTTTCCTGTACATCTTTTGAATACGCTTCTTATTTGGAGAATTTTCCCATATTGCTAAGACATGCTTCCCTTAGGCGGAATGGAAATTTGCTTTTCTTCCTTCCTTGAAAATAGAATGCAGGTATGTGACCTAGGTCTCTGGGATCATATACACACGTGTGAAGCTTTCACTTGAGAAGTGAGCAATGTGAGAGAGCAGATGTCAGGCAGAATCTATTTTCTGAAAGGGAGAGGATGGTGACATTTAACTTTGAGTATCAGGATCAGTGGTGTAAATTGTGCTAACACATTGCCACTGTCACTAAGTAAATACCTACAATGATGATAATGTGGCCCGCTTGGAGATTCTTGGAGCTTCCTTATATGCTCCAGTAAATTATTTTTCTACTGGAATTAGCTAGAGTGGGTTCTGTTGTTTACAGTTTTGAATATCAGCTGATAGCATCCTCTTGCCTTAGTGAAAGCAGCCTGTTGGTTTAAATATCAATGCATAAAGGTAGGGAACATGAAATATTTCACTAGTTCTTTATTGCACACAATCTACTGAACTTGTGATCATGTCACACTTTTTAAACTTATTCACAATCATGACAAATTAGAAATCACTTTAAACAAATAAATCATTTTATCTTATAAATATAAACTTGAAGATGAAAAATTAATAATATATTCAGTCCTTTGCGTACCACACAGCTAGAATTGCTTTCAGTCCCTAGTAACCCAAACTCTGTCGCATTCTTGCTTTTACTCTGATTATGACTTTTTTCACCTTAATGTATTGCCTCCACTCGTATTTACCCATCTTTGTTATCTCTATAAATACACAAATTCCTCTACGATCACATGAAAGACAGAAGTAAAGAAATCAAAACAAATTCCAAAAGTTGATTTTGCCACATTTTCAATGAATGTAAATGGAGCTAGTCTGATGCTTTATGTTACATTTGCATTTAATTTGCCTGTTTCTGTATATCTGCTTCTTGGTCATTCTTTCTACCCTGCTTTCAATTTCTCTTGCTTTCAGGTCCACTTCTCTTGAATTTTGTTGATTTTCAGATCCCATCTTCCTTCCTTTTATAATTCTTTAAAAATAACTATAAGTGGTGTAAATTTGCATCACAAAGCCCAAGTGTTAAATATCTGGTTGAATCTCTGACAATTAGGAGGTTTTTTGTTTGTTTGATTTTTGGTTTTGGGATTTTTTTGGCTGCTCTGCACGGCTTGTGGAATCTTAGTTCCCCAACCAGGGATCGAACCTGAGCCCTCGGCAGTGAAAGTGCAGAGTCCCAACCACTGGACCGCCAGGGAAATTCCCTAGGAGTTTGTTTTAATTCATTTCATGTGCTTTATAGAGAAAACAAGTTCATTTCGTTTGTATTATTTTGAGTTTATTTCTTATAAAATTTCATATACAATATTTAATTTATTGAAATGCTAAGATACGGAAACAGTCTAAATGTTTGAGAGATGAATGGATAAAGAAAATGTATACATACATTCAATAAAATATTATTCAGCCTTAAAAAAGAAAGGAATCCTGCCATATGAAACAACGTGGATAAACTGGAGGACATGTCATGTGAGGTAACTCCCATCACAGAAGAGCAAACTGCATGATTCTACTTATATGAAGTATCTGAAGTAGTCAAACTCATAGAAACAGAATAGAATGTTAGATGCCAGAAGCTGGGGAGAGGGTGAAATGGGGAGTTGCTGTTCAGTGGGTACAGTGTTTCAGTTTTGCAGGATGAGTACTTCTAGAGATTTGCCAATACAATATGTGCTTATAGTTAACAGTACTCTATTGTGCATCTAAAACTTTGTTTAGAGGGTGGGTCTCATGTTAAGTGTTCTTACCAAAATAAATAAGTAAATAACTTCGTCCTATGGACATATTGCCAGCCCATGAACACGTTTATGGAGAACAAAAAGGATAAATTCACTTTTTCTAAAATTTTAGAAATTTACAAATTGTATTTTTTACTTTATCTTTTTATGGACCTGATTCCTTTCCCATTTGTTAGTCAATTGTTCAGCTCAAATTCTTTTGAAAAATATAGGCAGTGATACAGAGAAGGAATAACAGACATATTGTTTGAATAATCACAATTAGATCTTATCATCTGGTTTAGTATACACATTATACTTACAATCCATGTAGCTCTTGAAGATCACAGGGGTATATTAGAAAACAGTTTGAGCCTGAGTTTGTGTATGGGGGAAGGAGATTGTGCTCAAAAAGGAGAAAGGAAATGGTTTTCATAAAAGGAAATTAAAATTTTAAGTCTAGATGAAATCATCAGAAAACAAAAGTTAGGTGAAGGAAATCTTTTCATTTTATCCTGGGCTATGATAGAATTGTGATCAATTATCTTTCTTTAGCGACTGAAGAAGGAATTTCTGATTCTTTCATTCTTCTATATATTCTCTCTCTCTCTCACCTCTATCTATATCAGATTGCTATTTAATTAATAATCCTTGGTATATCTGCTAAACAACTGTTCATCCTGCTTTATATTGCGAAAATTAAGTAGAACTTTTCTTTATTTCAGTCTTAATTAAATACCTATGTGATCCAAACCATGTTAATATGCATGTATAAAATTTCCACATACCTATTTTATATATACTATAAACCTTTGTGTAATGTTTCTACAAAATCAGAATTTGTTATTCCAATAATGTTTCTACAAATGATCCCCAGTGGATGATCTTATTAAAAGGGAACAAACAATTTAATCATTCGCTTTCTTCAAATTAATTATACTAAGTATCAATTAGGTTTTAGCTCAAAAAAAGCAAATGTGTATTTTAAAATATTTATTGAGGGGTATAAACATTAGTTTATTAGCTATAGTTTTGTATATATCAAAAAATGTGTAGTAGGATCTGAAACACACACTGATGGGTCATGGAGTACAACTGAAAGGGAGATTATTGCCGTCCCCATACCTCTTAATATTTCACTTATATTTTACTTTCCTTCATGTATGGTCTTGAGTGTCACCTTCCTACAGAGATAATCGTAAACTTAAATATCTGTTTTGCTTTTATATGATTTTGTTTTATGGGTTTCTATTTCTCTTCTTTGCTTTCATAGGTTTTCTATATTTATGTGACCCTAAACAACATTTTCCCCTTTGACCTGTTTTAAAATTTATAGAGATGGAAATATATTGTGAATTATTCTGTGACAGTCTTTACTGTGAGACTGAGATTCAGCTATGTTGATGAATGCAGATTTAATTCATTTGTTTTCACTTTGTAACAAATCCATTTTTTTAAAAAATTAACACAGTTTATCCATTCTACTATTTATGAACATTTGGGTTGTTAAATGTTTTTCCTGTTGTGGACCACTCTTTAAGAAACATTCATATTCATAGATTCTAGTGCTGTGTGTCTATGGTTCCTTGGAGTAATGCAACTCTGGGACACAGGCTATGTACATTTTATTAGAAAAAGCTAATTGTGAAAATTGCTTATAATCTCCTATGAATGAAGATGTTCCACAATTTTACCAACATTTGGCGCTTTACTATTTTATTTTGTATTAATCTGATAAATGTGAAATATCTCACCTGTTTTAATTAGTATGTCCATAATCCCTACTGAGTTTGAGCATCCCTTCATCTCTATATGGCCGGTCATAATTGTATTTATCTGACATGTCTGTTCATGTTCGTGTCTGTTGTTCATTATTTTATTGAATTGTTAGTTGTTTTTTTAAGAACTCTTAAATGTTTATTATAATTCTGAATACTAAATGACTTTTGGTTTTATGTATTATTAAAAATGTGCATATGTGTTATAAATATACTATTAGTAAATACTCACTTTTTGGTATCTTTTGATGAATAACAGTTCTTAGTATAATGTAGTTTAATTCACTTATGTTTACTTTATGATTTGTGCTTTTTGTGCCTTATTTAAGAAATATTTCCCTATATTGTGTTATAAAGATATTTGTATATTATTTTCCAAAGATTTTATGTATTTTTTTATATTTAAGTCTTCAATAACTCTGTTACTGATTGTGTACAATGTGAAGGAGTAATCCATTTTCATTATAACCCAATATGGATAACTCATTCTTCCAATAACTTTTGTGGATCATTACATTGTCTCCCAGATGATTAATAGTGGTCCCTCAAAATATATGCACTTACTATATGAGTTTATTGTTGATGTTGTTGCTTCTGGTTTTTCTGTTCTGCTTCTCATTTTATTTTTCTATTCTGACTCTGATGCCACACTGTTATAATAACTTCTGTTTGGCAAGCGATTCTATTTGTGTCCCTCGTAATAGGGCTCCTAGTATCCAGCTTCGCAACTGTGGATGAAATATGTCTCCCGGCCTTTTATAGATTGTGCATATTTGCCCTCCAGTCCTGCAAAGCTTTGCACAGTCCCAAGACCCCAGATCGTAGAAATTTCTCAAATTTCCCCAGATTTGAGAAATTCTAATTTAACTCAGGTTCTGTAGACCACTGAATTTAGAAGTTTTTTGGAGTTTGGGGTTCACAACTGCTTTTTTTTTTCTGTTAGAGATGTCTCTTATTTGGACCCCTAGCAATTTCTCTTCCTAATTTTCACCGGTGGGCTATCATTTGTTATATCTGAAGTAAATAGAAGGGGACGGATTCAAGATATGTTCAATCCATCATATTAAAATTAAAATTATTGTAAACCTTTCATCTCAGTATATATAAATCTGATTAAAATTTAGTTATATTTATAGAATTTTTCCAAATATAATTTAAAAATATTTTTGGTAGTAATCACGTTGAGTTAATACAGTTATATTACATCTCTAGTAATAAATCAATATTTTCTCTTAATACATTTTTTCCAAATATGGTTGAGCCTTGCAAAATATTATTATTGTTGCTTTACAGTCATATATTATTTTTATTAAAAATAGTACTATCCAGCTTCCTAGCTCAGTGTATTAGCCTTCCATTTTCAGTTCATTCCATCAATATTTATTGAACATGAGCTCTAAATGTCTTTAGATTGTGTCAAAACATTACAATTGTCACAAGAGATTTCCAGCTGCTGCATACAATCATATACTATAATAAGGACAGTGAAAACATGTTCAATATTTATTTTAAGTAAAGTTACATCATGAAAAAAGATAATATAGCATCTTACATGAACTATTTTAAGGGGACTAATATATATTTAGGTAAATAGTTTCAAATGTGAGATTTTTTGTCTTCCTACTTTATAATCAACGTTCTCAAAACAATTGGAAAGAGCAATAATGTTTTGTTCAATCTTTTGCCACAGTTTGAAGAAGAGATGTTATTTGGTTAAGATTGCTATTTTCTCAGAAGGAGCAGAATGGTTTCAATCATTTAAATCCAATTATGTGGGGCTTCCCTGGTGGCGCAGTGGTTGAGAATCTGCCTGCCAATGCAGGGGACACGGGTTCGAGCCCTGGTCTGGGAAGATCCCACATGCCGCGGAGCGACTAGGCCCGTGAGCCACAACTACTGAGCCTGCGCGTCTGGAGCCTGTGCTCCGCAACAAGAGAGGCCACGACAGTGAGAGGCCCGCGCACCGCGATGAAGAGTGGCCCCCCACTTGCCGCAACTACAGAAAGCCCTCGCACAGAAATGAAGACCCAACACAGCCATAAATAAATAAATAAAATTAAAAACAAAACAAAACTAAACTAAATTGCAAAGCAAAATTATAAAAAAAAAAAAAAATTTTAAATCCAATTATGTGTACTTTATATCTGGTTCATCTTCAAAATAAAAACAGTAAATTAGAGGTGTTATTGTAACTAAATAGAAATTTCTCAGCTAGCAAGGGAGACCCGTTCTATCACCGAGGGTAAGAAATATCAAGCGCCACTTTCCAGTAATAGATCCACTTTCCTTCAGATTGATTTCACAGCAGCTTGACCTTACATTTATACCCAAGCCATTTAAAAGGAAAATCTCATATCTTTGGAAAGAGATGTGAATTCAGTGTATGCATAATGTTAAAATTGAATGTCACAAAGAGCAAAAAAAATGTTGTTTTTGAGAAATACTGTGATAGTGCATAATATATATCTTTGTTAATTTCTCACTGAAATAATGGGACACTTTTATCGACAGCTCATTTATATGTATTATTTAAATTTAAAATGGTTAACTTATTAAAGTTCAATTGTAGAAATCAATGTCATTATGGCCACAGAAAGTTACAAATTTTGTTCCTATGAAGAACTAACAATGCCACAGGATTTTTTTTTTTTTTTTTTTGGTAACACATTTGGAGCTGTAATGATAGCCCAATTTAAAAAAATGAACATTGTTTTTAATTTTTATTTATGTAGTAATAAATCATTAATCTGAAAGTTATGTAGGAGTCTTCATTATTAACAATAGGACTTCATTATCAACAAATGTTACAAAGAAAATTGGAATTTTAAAAAAAGGCTATAATTATCTTCGTAGCAGTCAAGAAGCAGTTAAAGGAGTCTCTCCTTGCTTTCATAGGCACTGCTAAATGAGAGAGCATTTTTTCATTAGTGGGCAATTTTTATCCCAGGAAGAAATAGAGATATTTTAGAGTCAAGAAACAGCCACAAAAGAAAGAGAATATTCCAAGCAATAATCTATCTGAAAGATTTATGTTTTGTGTACTAAACCAATAAAACCTTACAAGTCCCTCTCTGTAATTCAAGGAGAGTGACAGAGGATGTAAGTTGCTTATGAAAGTTAGAGCACCTGAAGTCCATATGTCACAGTCATACTATTGCAGTAAGGGATTATACCTATTATTATTTTCATTAAAAGTCACAAATCTCTGAAAGCTTGATTATGATCCCTGAACTGTGCCAAATGCAGCATCTCACACAACACTATCATATTAACCTCACAACACTGTGTAACAGATAACATTATTGTCCTCATTTTATAGGTGAGCAAAATGAGCCTCTGAAACATTCAATCATTTGTCCAAGTCACATGGCTAATAAATGTTACACAAAGACCTCACACCCAGTCTACCTCTAGAGCCTGGCCTCTTCACGATGTAGAAAACAGAATTACAAGAGCAACTGAAATGGGGTAGGTGAACTTCTTAGACATACAAAGCATCAACTTTATTATTTATGTTAGTTATGGAAAGGCAGTTGTAAAAGAGGCCTGTACCAGTCTGTTGTAGACCTACATACAACACAGGAATGAAGAGCATAGCCTGCAGTTGACTCTTAAAAGCTTACATCAAAGTGACTAGACAATGAAATTCTCATATTGCTCTTCCTTATCCAAGCACAAGGACATTACTTCTGAGCAGTAATATCTGTACCACAGGACATTTGCACATGCAATCCTCCCTGCCTAAAGGGCTCTTTCCCTTTCTTTGCCTGGTGATCCCAATTACTTCTTTATGTTCTAGCTCAGTAGTGACCACCATATCAGGGGAGCCTCCCAGGCAAACCATAATTAGGGTAAACTTTCCATTGGCATCTTTCACATTTTATCCCCCTTTCTCCTTTATTTTTCTTCTTATCACTTATCACCACATATTTTATGAATTTCAGTTATTTTTGGACATTACAACTAGAATGTAAGTTTCATGGTAACAGGTAAACTTTTGTCTGTGTTTGTTCACAAGTGCATCTGCAGCATCTTGAATGTACCTGACAAATAGTGAATATTCAGTTAAGTGTTTGTTGAAGGAATCAATTAATGGAATTAGTTGTGTGATATTTGACACACGTCTATTTTTTCTGCTAGACTACAGCTCAATGAAAAGGAAAAGACTACATCAGTTTTTGCTCACTAACTGTAATGCCAATCACATACTAGACCCTCAGTAAATATTTAATGAAATCATTTTTTTCAGGCTCAGCACCCTCCTGTTTTGACTGAGAACACCAAAAAATCTGAGTATATCCCTTTTAGATCCATACCACCCAGCACTGATTTATTTTTAAATTGTTTAGTGCCACAGTGATCACAACAAAATCAACAACAGGAAATTCTTCGGTCTGGGCATATTTGACATACTTAACTTATTTTTTTATGTTTTGTAAGAATTTTAGAAGGTGAATGATATTTTTGCCACTCTCCATCCCATTTTAGACAAAATGAGGCTATAACCGGAGAGTTAAAGCAGCTGACCCAGAGTCCAACTGTAGTAAGTGCCTATCCCAGGATTCAAGTCCACATGCCTTGGGAACTGAGCCTGAATTCTTAACCACCACATATGCTAGTTTGAGAGTTGCCGTATGTTCTTTGCTCCAAGTGCCAACGTACTGTATCTTGATTAACTCAGATTGTGAATCTTCTGACATTCTGTTTCTTTTGTTTGCTATGGCATGGTCTTTTGGATGTTATCCTATTATAGCTCAGAGTTTCTCTGATAATATCTGATAAGGATAATTTTTATGATCAGCATAAAATTTCTGTTCTTAAAAACTTTAAAAAATTATTTAGTATTTTCAAGAAATATTTTAAAACATGGAATTATTTTAACGATTATCAGATATATGGATATTCAAAACAATCACAGCAATGACTTGAGGTATGTGAGCTTTAAGTGGACATGGGTTATACTCTCAAAAGTGTATAGAAAATGAAGAATATAAGTATCACAAACAGATATTGAGAGAGAAATAAAAACCGGAATGGAGAACTCAGAGGAAAAGCTACTGTGTATAAGGAAGGATGGACATTATGTTTAGGTGCTGAAAATAAATATAGTTTTTTGGTGGTAGTTGTAAATTCATAACAAACAGGAAAAATAGCCAGGATGTTTGAAAACACACTTTGTGGAGAGAGAGAAAGGTGGAACTTGAGAATGGTTTACATTCCTTTAAACACATCCCTGAAACTGAACACATAGATTTCAAGTTCTTAGTCAAGGTTGCACTGTGTACCCTCCAATCCAGTCAATTTAGCAGTGCGTACCTCTCATTATGGCATTTGTGTTATAATTAACGCACACAAAATGAGCAGAAGAATTACAGAAGGACCATACCTGTTTTATTAACACTACAGAGGCAGTAGTTCTGGGATGTAGTTTGAATGGGGCTCGTGTGTAAGCAGAATGAGTTCATGAATGGGGTAAATTATAGTTATATGTAAAACAGTGCCTTGGAGGAAAGGGACAACGAATATATATGTGGGTATATGAATGCGCGTAAGAGCTATGTGAAGGGATCTTTTCTGTTCCCCAGGAGCACACCCACTTCCCCTAGGCAAATGGGCATAGATTTATATAAGGATTCTCAGAATTAATAACATTTTAGGGTAATGTTGATAAATTATTAGTGACATATAAGTTCTTGTTTAAATGTTTAGTCAAAGTATTGGTAGTTTTTTATATAATGTTGTTGTTGTTCTTCACAGCTATTGAAGTTCTTCACAACTAATCGTATTTGTAAAATCTTAAGTTATAAAATCACTTTTTTAAAAAAAATTTCTTTATTTTATTTATTTATTTTTGGCTGTGTTGGGTCTTCGTTGCTGCGCGCGGGCTTTCTCTAGTTGCGGTGAGCGGGCTTCTCATTGCGGTGGCCTCTCCTGTTGCGGAGCACGGGCTCTAGGCACGTGGGCTTCAGTAGTTGTGGCTCGCGGACTCTAGAGTGCAGGCTCAGTAGTTGTGGCACACAGGCTTAGTTGCTCCGCGGCATGTGGGATCTTCCCGGACCAGGGCTCAAACCCGTGTCCCCTGCATGGGCAGGCGGATTCTTAACCACTGCACCACCAGGGAAGCCCTAAAATCCCTTTCTACATTATATCTCTGACACAAAATGACAAATGGGCAGGGTAAATTTTTTTAAAAAATAATACTTTTTTGAGGAACACATTGTTTTGATCAACTGAGCAAGTAGTATTTTTTTAATAATGATAATTTTAAAAATATCATTTTTGAATACCTATATGTCAGGTATTCTGCTTAGTACTGAAATGCATAGCTTTTTCTCTAAACTTTACAACCTGGAAAATTATGTATCATCACCCCTGTTTTTCACATATGGAAGCTGAGTATCAGAGTTTAAATAATCTACCATGGGGCATGCATTTATCAGTGGTTAATGCAGCCTAGAAATGCCTAATTCAAAGGGTTAAGCTAAACTTACAGAAGAGGATGGGTGAGGGGAATGGGGGACTCACTGCCCCTCGGCAAGTCTGAAACCGTGGGAGACTGAGGGAAGTGAGGGTCTTCCTTATTCTGACCTGATTCTGCTGTTGGACCGATAGTCCTTTGTCCACTGTCCTCTGTGGCCCCTGGCTACATTCTCTGTAAGATTTTTTTTCCAGTATCTATTATTGCCATACTGTCTCATAGCTTGTATGTGGACGAGCAAGTATCAGCTGACACATGGCCCAACCAAGTCACCAGAGGAGATGACTCTAGAGGTTTGCAGTCAGAGACATATTTGATGATAAAAGTGCTGTGTACCTTATGCATCCTCACTGCTTAGCACTATCTGCTGTGGGTGTGTGAGGGCAATGATGGATTTGGACTAAGAATCCTGACTATATTCCTCATCCTGAATAACACCATGACAGAGCCCAGCATAGAACTCCGTTTAATTTCAAATACTCTATTTCTTAGCACTTTGTGAGCACACTGGACTTTTAGAAAAGGAAAGAAGTTCATAAATTACAGGTTCATCATTCCAAAGTATAACTAATCATCTCACTGTAAGGACACCCTTGACAATACAATACAGAGAACAACTAAGATATTCAAACATATGGATCTTTAGATAATGAATGAAAGAATATTTATATGCTTTATGGACTGTTGTAATAAACTTTAGTGTTTTGGATTTATAAGAAAGACAGAAAATCTAGAGTGGATTCCTAGTTGGCATAGTATGTCTTGAGGATTTACCATTGCTAGTATGTTAATGTTTGAAGTATTTCATGTCAAGCATGTATATCCAGGGAGAAAAATTGAATGTGAATTAAATAACTATAAACATTTAAAAAAACTATTCAAAGATTATTCATTTCACACACAGTTTTACATTTTTGTGAACAGATACTTTTTTATAATATAAAGTTTAAAAACATCTAGAAAGACACAGATAACAGCAAAAAAGCATATTGCACAAATACAAAGTTGACATTTATGTAATGCCAAATGATACAATGTATTGGTCCCAGAATGGGAAACAGAAAGAATGAATATAAATTAATCTCTATTGGCTAAGTATGCAGCTTAATTGCCATATAATCCTCAAAGAAATTATATTGGTGATGTTTAAACATTGGGTTTTTAATATTTGATATGAATTTGAAGATAATATACTCAATTTTCTGATGTAGAGTAATTAATACACCTTAAAATGAATAAAATTGCTGACCTTCATAACAAATGGTTAAATATTCCACCTGGGTGACCAAAAGATTCTTATTTTAAATGGCATCTCTCAGGAGTCCATAGATGAGAAAGAAAAATGGAGCTGGAAGAATCAGGCTCTGGGACTTCAGAATATACTATAAAGCTACAGTCATCAAGACAGTATGGTACTGGCACAAAAACAGAAATATAGATCAATGGAACAGAATAGAAAGTCCAGAGATAAACCCACACACATATGGTCACCTTATTTTTGATAAGGAGGCAAGAATATACAATGGAGAAAAGACAGCCTCTTCAATAAGTGGTGCTGGGAAAACTGGGCAGCTACATGTAAAAGAATGAAATTAGAACACTCCCTAACACCATACACAAAAATAAACTCAAAATGGATTAAAGACCTAAATGTAAGGCCAGACACTATAAAACTCTTAGAGGAAAACAGGCAGAACACTCTATGACATGAATCACAGCAAGATCCTTTTTGACTCACCTCCTAGAGAAATGGAAATAAAAACAAAAATAAACAAATGGAACCTAATAAACAAGACGAAAGAAACCCTCAGAGTGGGAGAAAATATTTGCAAATGAAGCAACTGACAAAGGATTAATCTCCAAAATATACAAGCAGCTCATGCAGCTCAATATCAAAAAAACAAACAACCCAATCCAAAAACGGGCAGAAGACCTAAATAGACATTTCTCCAAAGAAGATATACAGATTGCCAACAAACACATGAAAGGATGCTCAACATCACTAATCATTAGAGAAATGCAAATCAAAACTACAATGAGGTATCACCTCACACCAGTCAGAATGGCCATATCATCAAAAATCTGCCAGCAATAAATGCTGGAGAGGGTGTGGAGAAAAGGGAACCCTCTTGCACTGTTGGTGGGAATGTAAATTGATACAGCCACTATGGAGAACAGTATGGAGGTTCCTTATAAAACTAAAAACGGAACTACCATATGACACAGCAATCCCAATACTGGGCATATACCCTGAGAAAACCATAGGTCAAAAAGAGTCATGTACCAAAATGTTCATTGCAGCTCTATTTACAATAGCCAGGACATGGAAGCAACCTAAGTGTCCATCGACAGATGAATGGATAAAGAAGATGTGGCACATATATACAATGGAATATTACTCAGCCATAAAAAGAAACAAAACTGAGTTATTTGTAGTGAGGTGGATGGACCTAGAGTCTGTCATACAGAGTGAAGTAAGTCAGAGAGAGAAAAGCAAATACCATATGTAACACATATATATGGAATCAAAAAAAAAAAAAGTTCTGAAGAACCTAGGGGCAGGACAGGAATCAAGACACAGACGTAGAGGATGGACTTGAGGACATGGGGAGGGGGAAGGGTAAGCTGGGATGAAGTGAGAGAGTGACATGGACATATATACACTACCAAATGTAAAATAGATAGCTAATGGGAAGCAGCTGCAGAGCACAGGGAGATCAGCTCGTTGCTTTGTGACCACCTAGAGGAGTCGGATAGGGAGGGTGGGAGGGAGACGCAAGAGGGAGGAGATATGGGGATATATGTATATGTACAGGTGATTCACTTTGTTATAAAGCAGAAACTAACACACCATTGTAAAGCAGTTATACTCCACTAAAGATGTTAAAAAAAATTATTAGGAAAAAGAAAAGAGTCCATAAAAGCAGGGTTTTCTTTTTGTTTCTTTTGTCTTATTAAGTTCAAATTAATTTTTCATCAATAGCCTTTTTGTGGAAAACTTTTGTGGAAACTAGTGAAATCCCATGTTATTCATGCACAACACTGATTTTGCAAATAAGGCATTAAAATTTTACAGATATAATGTTCTTACAAGAGAGATAAAGATGTAGCTGTTTCTCCTGCTTCTCAAGTTTGATGTATCATGCCTTAGTTAATGCACAAGGAAAGCTACACAATAAGATAAAAGACGTTGCTTAGCTTCAAAAGATGTCAGTTGTACTACTGTACCAAAAAATGATCTTACATTGGCAAAAAGAAAACAAATTTAGGAAACTTATATAAAGTTTTAATTTACTGAGTGGTAGAAAATATGCTTCTTTCCTCTATTGCACATGCCAACATGTTCCCTACTCTACAATATTAAATGAAGCTGAAACAGCTTATAACGTCATGATTTTGACAATTTATGGTGTAGAAATAGTTATGATATTGTATAGTTTGCTGTTAAAACAAATTTATTGGTTCATTTTCGTATAAGTTATACTTTTAGTATGCTAGCTCTATAGGAGATAGTGATATTAAGCATTCAAACAAATATTCATTTAATTTGCTTTATTACATTTTGTTCTCCATGTGCCAAACAACTATCTGATATCCAGAAATACAGAGCTAAATAAGACACAATTTCTGTTTTAAGAAATAGCTATTCTTGTGTTTTTCGAAGTCATCTTTAATAAGCTTTTTTTTCCCTTTGCCCTTGACATTTAATAAAATTCTTCGTAACCTTTTTTACTTATTATTTTGAAATGATTTTTGTTTTACAGAACAGTTAAAAACATATTACAGAGAGTTTCTGTATACCCTTCATTCAGCGTGGCCTAATGTTACTTGCTTACACATTCAGGGTACATTTATGAAAACTCAGAAGTTCACAGTAGTACAGTACTACGAACAAAACCACAGACTCTATTAAATTTCAACATTTTTTTCAATAATGTCCCAGGATCCAGTCAAGATTCCATCTTGCATTTAGTCATCCTGCCTGCTTAGACGCCTCTAGTTTGACAGTTGATCAGTCTTTTCTGGTTTTTCATGACCTTGTCCGTCTGAAGAATACCGGTCAGTTAGTTTGTAGAATGCCCCTACATTTTAGTTTTTCTCATGATTAGACTGGAGCAGTACAGTTTTGGAAGGAAGTTCATGAGGTATAATACCCTTATCATTCATTGCATCATATCAGGGGATGCATGATATCAACCTTAATTATGATTATTGGAGATGTTTACCTTACCACTGGGTTAAAATGGTGTCTGCAGATCTTTACATTGCAGTTACTGCTTTTCCCTTTCTGTATGCTGTTCACTAGACATGAGTCACCAAGTGTAGTTCATAGTTAAGGGGAGAAGAATTAAGCTCCACTTTCTTGAAGGTGGAGTATCAAAGTATTTGTGGAATTATGTTAAAACCACCACAGAAATTAATAAATCTTTTGAAGTAAAAACTTTGAAACTATGCAAATATTCTATTTCACTTAAATTTTGCTCACTTTTGCTAGCATTCATTAGTGGTTCTTGCCTGCAGCAGCAGTTATTGTGATGTTCTTATGGTGGTTTTTTTATTTCTTTCTTTCCTTTTACATACATGTATAAATATTCGGGATATAGACTTGTGATTCTTCTATGAGGAAGATTTGGACTATTTCCTCAATTTACTTATTTCTCATTTAAATCAGTTTGGACTCATAGATATTTGTTTTGTCCTTTGTGTTATAATCCAATATATTATTTATTTTTTAATCACATATATATATGATATATATACCATATTTTCTTTTTCCTCTCATCCACTGACATTTATATTGTTTCCATACCATGGCTATTGTGAATAATGCTGCAATGAGCATGGGAGTGCAGATAGAGATATCAGAGAAGAGTTTGAGATCCGGACTTCATTTTCTTTGTATATATAAAGCAGAAGCAGGATTGCCATATCATATGGTAAATCTATTTTTAATTTTTGAAAATTTTAATTTTTACATTCCCACCAGCAATGTACAAGGATTCCCTTATATTTTTAGTGTCATAAGCAAAAATATTGCCAGTACCAATGTCAAGGAGCTTATCCCCTGGGAGTTCTTCTAGGAGTTTCTGTTTTCATGTCTCATATTCAAGTCTTTAAGTCATTTTGAGTAGATTTTACTGTATGGAGTAAGATAGGGGTCCAGTTTCATTCATTTGCATATGGATATCAAGTTTTCCCAACACCACTTATTGATGAGACTATCCTTCCTCCACTGTTTATTCTCGCTGCCTTTGTTGAAACTTAATTGACCATAAATGCATGTGTTTATTTCTGATATTCCTTTCTGCTCCATTGTTCTACATGTCTGTTTGTAATGCCAATACCACACCTTTTTGATCACTAGAGCTTTGTAATATATTTGAAATCAGGAAGCATGATGCTGCCAGCTTTGTTCTTCTTTCTCAGGATTGCTTTGGCTATTTAGAGTCTTTTGTGATTTCATATGATTTTACGGTTTTTTTTTTTTTTTCTGTGAAAAATGCCATTGGAATTTTGATAGGGATTTCATTTGATATAGAATGCTTTGGATCAAATGGACATCTTAGGCAGCAACTTTGCATTTCTCTGACATTGCTTCTGTTGTCACATCTCTTTCTCTGACCACAGCTCAGAAATGACTGTTTTAAGAAATTATGTGATCAGACTGAGCCCACCTAGATAATCTAGGATAATCTCTCTAGCTCAAGATATTTAACTAGATATGCAAATTTCCTTTTGCCATGTCAGATAATGTATTCAAAGGTTCTAGGTATTAGGATGTGGACATTTGGGGGGAACTCATTATCCTGCCGACCAACTCACTTCTTTGGTTCTTTTATTGTTCCATATTAATTCTTCCAATCATGAATACTGGATATCTTTCCATTTATTTGCATCTTGATCAATTTATTTCATCATATTTTATAGTTTTCAGTCTACAAATCCTTCACCTCTTCGTTAAATTTATTTGTGTTTTATTCTTTTTGATGCTAATGTTAGTGGAATTGTTTCCTTAATTTCTCTTTTCTACAGTTTGTAGCTAGTGTATCAAAAAGAAACTGATTTCTATATGTTGATTTTGTATTCTGCAACTTTACAGAATCCATTTATTAATTCTAACATTTTTTTAATTGGAGTTTTTAGGGTTTTATACATATAAGATCATGCCATCTGCAAGCAGAAACAATTTCATTTCTTTCTTTCAGATTTAGATGCCTTTTATTTCCTTTTCTTGCCTAATTGTTCTGGCTAGGATTTCCACTACTATATTGAACAGAAGTGGTGAGAGTGAGCATCATTTTCTTGCCCCGATTTTAGAGGAAAAGCTTTAAAGTTTTCACCATTGAGTATGGAGTTAGCTGTGGGCTTGTCATATACGGCTTTTATTATGTGGTGGTACATTCCATCTACACCTAATTTGTTGAGAATTTTTGTCTTGACTGGATGTTGAATTTTGTCAAGTGCTTTTTCTGCATCTATTGAGATTATCATATGATTTATATCCTTCATTTTGTTATATGTGATGTATCAAATTATTGATCTGTATATGTTGAATTATCCTTGAATCCAAGAAATAAATCCCACTTGATCATGCTGTATGACCCTTTTATTGACTTTTAAATTAAGTTGGCTACTAATTTGTTGAAGATATTTGTATCTATGATCACAGTGAATGTTGGCCAGTAATTTTGTTTTCTTACAGTGTCCTTGTCTGGCTTTGATATCAGGGCAATTCTGGCCTGGTAAAATGAGTTTGGAAGTGTTCCTTCCTCTTGAGTTCTTTGAAGGAATTGGAGAAATTTTAATATTAATTTTCTATGAATGTGTATTAGAATTCACCAGTGAAGCCATCTGGTTATTGACTTTTCTGTATTAGAAGGTTTTTGATTACTGCTTCAATCTCCTTACTAATAATTGGTCTGTTCAGAGTTTCTATTTCTTGATGATTCATTTATGGCAGGTTGTATGTTTCTAGGAATTTATCCGTTTCTTATAGGTTATACAACTTGTTTACATGTAATTGTTCATAGAAGTTTCTCATGATTCTTAATATTTATCAGTTGTAGTGTCTGTTTCTATTACTTCAGATATTATTTATTTGAGTCTCCTTTCTTTGTTAGTCTTCTAAAGTTTTGTCAATTTTCTTTATCTTTTTAAAAAGACTAACACTTAGCTTCATGAAACTTTTCTATTGTCTTTCTAGTCTGTTTTATATATTCCTACTTTGATCTTTTTAAAAATTTATTTCCTTCTGCTCAGTTTGGTCTTATGTTATTGTTCTTTTTCTAAGTCCTTGAGGTATAAAATGTGTGTTTATTTGAGATCTTTCCTTTTTCTTAATGTAGGTGTCCACTGCTATAACCTTTCTTCTTAGAACTGCTTTTGCTGCATTCCGTAAGTTTTGGTATGTTGTGTTTCCCTTTCCACTTGTCTCAAGATATTTTTTGGTTTCTCTTTTGATGTCTTCTTTGACCCATTGGACATTTAAGAGAATGTTTTTATTCTTCACATATTTGTGAATTTTCTAGTGTTCTTTTTGTAATTGATTTCTGGCTTCATACTATTGAGGTCAGTAAAGATGTTTAATATGATTTCAGTCTTCTTAAATTTGTTGACTTGTTTCTTGGCCTAACATATGATCTATCCTGGAGAATGTGCCATGTGCACTTTATGAAGCTATCTGTATGTGTTTGTTAGGTCCACCTGGTTTAATATGTAAAGTACAGTGTTTTATTATTAATTTTTTCTCAGACTGACCTATCCATTGTTGAAAGTGGGATATTAAATTTCCTACTATTATTGTATTGCTATCTTTTCTGCCATAAAATCTGTTAATATTTGCTTTATGTATTTAGGTGCTCTGATGTTCAGCACACACATATTTACAGTTGTTTTATCCTCATAATGAATTGGCCCCTTCATCATTATATGATGAATAACAATGACCTTATTTATCTCTCACTACCATTTTTGGCTTAAAGTCTACTTTATCTGATATAATTGTAGCTAACCCTGCTTTCTTTTGGATTTCATTCACATGTAATACCTTTCTGCATCCCTTTACTTTGAGCCTATGTGTGTTGTTAAAGCTGAAGTGAGTCCCTTGTAGGCAACATATAGTTGGTCTTGTTTATTTATCCAGTCAGCCACTCTATGTCTTTTGAGTGGAGAATTTATCCCATTTACAATTAAAGTAATTTTGATGATAGGTGTAGACTTATAAATGCCATTTTAAATTTACTTCTGGTTTTTTAGTTCCTTTTTTCCTTATTCCACACCTGCTCTCTTCCTTTGTGATATAGTAAATTTATGTAGTGATATACATTGATACCTTTATCTTTTGTGTATCTACTATATGTTTTTGTTTTATAGTTACCATATTGCTTACACAAAACATCTTTTAGTTATAGCAGTCTATGTTAAGCTGTAATAACATCATGCAAATACAAAACTCCACAATTTTACATACTCCCACATTATGTTTTTGATATCATAATTTACCTCTTTGTATATTGTGCCCACTAAAAATCATTGTAGTTGTTTAAAATACTTTTTTTAATGTTTATACTAGAGTTTTAAGTGATTATCTACCATCTTTGTAATGTAGAGTATTCCCTAGAGTATAGAGTATACATTTTTAAGTAATCTGACCATACCTGCAAATATTATACAACCTTAATATCATCTCTTGTGTCATCATTGTCACACATTTACCTTTTGTAAATGTTATAAAAATACAACACATTTTTATTAGCTTTAAATCATGCATTATTTTTCTTTTGAGCAACTAAAATGAGAAAAAAATATTTTATCTTTTTTCAAAATTCCATTTCTAATCTTCTGTGTTTCTGTATATAGAGCCAGTCTCTAAAGCATATTAAATTCCTTCTCCCTGAAAAACTTTCATTAAGAGTTTTGAGGATAGTCTGTTGTCAACGAATTCTCTAATTTTTTGTGTTTGTCAGAGTCTTCTTCATTCATATTTGATTTCTAGGTTGACAGATTTTTTCTTTTTTCATCACTTTGAAGGTGTCACTCTATTGTTTTCTTGCTTGCAAGATCTCTAAAGAGACAATGGTTGTAATTCTTTTCTCCTTAGTTTTACATATAATAGCTTCAACCACATGAAAGATGTTTCGCATCCAAAAATATCAGGAAAGGGCAATCCCATCTTGAATGAACCGACCATCTGTGGAATAATCATGTCTAGGGAGAAAAGGACAATATACATTAAATGTCTTTTTTTTTTTTTTCCTGCTGAAAATTCAAATGTGATAACCAAGGGGTGAATGAATGCAGGTCAAGCAACTTATGTTTTTCATTATATTCTTTATCTGATTTAAATTTTTTATCTGATTCCAGTGAACATTCTCTTACCCAGCACACTGCACAGCCTCCAGGTCATTTGTGAAAGACCAAGAAAACAAAAAAAACTACACTTCATTAAATGTACCATCAAGCATTTCATTTACCCCTTTGTTCCCACTGACAGCCTTCATTACTGCTCCATGCTTTCTCTCTTCTTGTTAAATGGAAGTTTTCTCTGTCCTAGCAAGTCATTGTGCTCAAACTAACTTTTGGTTTTTTTCCTTTGTTTTTAGTTTCACCTCCCTCACCAAATTCTATCCTTCCTTCAAGTTATAACTCTTTGAATTGACTCCTGTAGAAAACATTTTCTGGTTATGCCATTTTCATTCATCTTATAGCTTCTAAACGTACATAGCTATATTTTTAGCTGTGAAGTATCATTTTTTCACTAGTAAGCTGCCTTGTATAGTTGACAGTTTTTAATGTATCTTTTTCTGAGATGTAAATGGATGCTAAATACCTTGACGGAAGTTACTCTCTCATCATTTGTAGTGACCACCATCTGATGCATACAGGAAAGATACTCTGTAAATTATTGGTAATTTATTCACTGAACAATTGGCTATTATTTCCTCCATTCACCCATTTCTTGGAGAATTTATAAGATTTCTTGGAGAATATGTAAATGTGTATTACGTGAGTGCTTTTAGTTATATATTTAACTGTAAATAAAAACTGTTACTTATTTGTTTTACCATAAAACAAGTGTAAACTTGGGGCAAATAGCAAATAAGTTTTAAAATCAGCTGATCTACACTTACATATATTTAATATTCTTACAAACTGCAAGTATATTCAAATTGAGCTACTCTCCTTTTTCACTAACATTTAAATCACGTATTAAGGATCCAAACATTCTAAGGAAATGCCTCAGTCCAGCGTGAACTACTATGAATTTTTTGATAGGGAAACTCTTAATAGACTCTGTTCTGACCCAATGGTCTGAAGTTAATTGGTATTCAAATATCCCCTACTTGCTCATCTACCAGGAAAATAATCATCATTTTGCTCCTCCTCTTGAGTATGGAACATGATGTTTAATGCTTATTCCAATTAATTATTCTCCACATCTTTAGTCTTTGTTCATATCCAGAAAAAAATGTAATTGTGCTTTCTCTGCAAGTGCAATAGGACTAAAATTTCACTGTGATTTTATGCCAATTAATTAAAAATCTGCTTAATCTTCAACTTTAACCTTTTTATTTATCTTCAGGCTTAGTTAACATCCATTATTTTGTTTTGGTAATGTAGATAAAACTAAACGTATCCTAACAGTACACATAGAAATAACTTATTCAATTGAAAAATGGATGACATGAAGGTAATTTATCAGGGTTCAAAATAATTCTGCTTTCTGTCCCCAAAATTGAGAAACACCCTCAGAGAAAGAAACTTGAAGCCCATTTTCCTTTTCAAGGTTCTTTCTCTGGAGTCTTTGTTGCTTTGGAATTTCTCAACTTCCTCTAAATAATTGCATATTTTATCTGACATTTCTAGCTGTTTTTGGAAAGTGTATTACTCTGCCACCAGCAAGTCCATCCCACTAGAAGCAAAAAGTTGACTGTAAGTAGTTTGACTTTTACTATTATTCCAATGGAAAGATATTTGAAGTTCATGAGCAGGGGATAAGATTAGTTTTTTTTTTTAAATTGAAGTATAGTTGAATTACAATATTATATTAGTTTCTGGTGTACAACACAGTGATTGATATTTTATAGATTATGCACCAAAGTTATTACAATATTACTGAAAATATTTCTTGTGACTTATTTACTTTATACTTGATAGTTCATACCTATTAATCCTCTTCACCTATTTCAACCATCCCTCCACCCCCCACTCCAGCTCCCTACCCTCCCAGTTTGGCAACCACTAGTTTGTCCTCTGTATCTTGAATCTGTTTCTGTTTTGTTATATTTGTTCATTTGTTTTTTAGAGTCCACGTATGAGCAAAGATATACAGTATTTGTCTTTCTCTGTCTGACTTATTTCACTTAACATAATGCCCTCTGGGTCTATCCATGTTGTCGCAGATGGCAAGATTGCATTCTTTATTATGGCTGAGTAGTAATTCCATTGTATATATCATATCTTCTTTATTCATTTGTCTGATGGACGCTTTGTGTTTTAAAGGATTGATCGTCTTGATGTGTTGATAGTGGAATATTCCAGATAAGAAATAATGGTGATTTAAACAATGGTGGTAAAAGTGAAAAAGAGAGGGAAATGGACACTCTCAGGCTTTAAATTAGAGGAATACCAAGTTATCCTTAGGAATTAAGTATTGCTATGTGCAAAGATTTATTGACAAGTTTGTTCTTTGTTCATTCCTTCTCTCTCTTTCTTCCTTCTTTGCTTCCTCCCTCCCTCACTTCCTTCCTTCCTTCCATCCTTCCAAGATTTTGTTTTTATCACTGGTATGATTGTTTAACGTTAAACAATTTTACTATTATATGCCTTATAGTTTTCTTTTTGCTTCTTGTGCTTTGTATTTCTCAAGCTTCCTGGATCTGTGTGCTTATAATTTTTATCAAATTTGGAACATTTCAGCCATATCTTCAAAGACTTTTACCATGTCTCAACTCCTTTAGAGTTTTCAGTTAAGCCATTTGAAGCGTTTCAACATTTCACTGATCCTTTTTATTAAGTCCTTTTTTTTTCTTTCTTTTTCAACTGTTTTTATTGATATATCTTCAAATTTACTATTTCTTTTCCCACAGAATCTAATTTATTAATCCAATCCAGTGTACTTTTCATTTCAGACACTATATTTTTCTTGTTTACAAGCTGGATTTATTTGTTTATATCTTTCATATATCTGAATAGCATATTTAATTTGTCTTCTATTCTTTCACAAATATATTATTCTTATAATAACTTTGCTGCCCTTATATACTAATTTTAACATCTATGTAATTTCCAGATCTGCATATTTGATTATCCTCATTATTGTTTTCTTTTTTTTTTTTTTCTATGCCAGGAAATTTGTCGGGGGTGGGTGGATCAATGCAGTGTGTATTCTAGGACTAATTTTCCTCCACTTCCTTCTGTATAATCTTCTCATGTCACTTGAACTACAAGGTTTTTCACGGTGGCTATTTTATATTAGCCTATTTTCAGGCCTAAGTGGCAATCAGTGTTCAATTTGCTCCATTGGGGGTGGTTCTTTACATTGTCTTGGGTAATCTTCTCAAGCACATAACCCGATCTGTACTCAACTAAAGAACTGAATAGAAAATTCTGCAAATCTCTGAACCTCTATTTCTATGTAGCTCCCGCTTCTGCAGTGCTCTGTCTTGGGAACACAAGCCACCTGGGCCCCCTCCCCACACCTCAGCTGTGTCTACTCAGCTCAGAAAGGCCACCAGGTTCCACTTGTATTCCTCCTGCCTGCATTGTGTGCCGGAAACTTTCTCAGAAGAAAATGGGGGTAATTGTTGGGCTCCCTCAGTTATTTTCCTCTCTTAGGGATCACGGATCTGAGCAGCTTTAGGTTCAGTGTCTGAAAACTGCTGCTTCAATTTTTTATCTGGATATTTAATTCTTTATAACTGGATTGCTAATCTGGTCCCTTTACTTAATCTTGTCTAGAGGTAGAATTTAATATATTTTATTTTAAAATCATTATTTCATTTTCCTGCAAATCTGAAATTTTCTATAATGTACTCATTTTGGTTTTGCAAACTAAAGAAAGTAATAAACTATTATTTTAAAAGGAACGTAAGTATATATTTAATGGGAGTTATATATATAATTCAGGAAGAATGTTACTTTTTGCCAATAAAATAAAAGGCAAACTATTTGCAAATAAATTATGAATTTTCAAAATGAAAATCTTTTAATTTGTATTTGTTGGTTACGTATATTCTTCCAGTTTCTACATATGCACATGAAAATGTTATAGAACAAAGTTTTTAAAACAACATATGATGAAATTAATCTTTAACCTCAATGGGTAACACTATTTGTGTCACTGAATGCTTTTTTAATGCAATTTGGATGGTTTATATCAAACTGACTAATTTGGAGTCCTTCTAAATTTTCCTTTTTGGATTTTCTTAATTTTAGATTTGCTGTCTGCCAAATTTAGGACAATTCAGTCCAAGAAAATGCATCATATTTTAATTTTGTCTTTATAAAGTAGTATGAGTTCTGAAGAATTAATAAAAGATTTTCACTGTGCATTCTTCATATTATGTTCCCTTAGGGTATATTTTGTATTCATAAATGATCATATTAATTGTCTCTATATTTTGAATTTTCAGCATTTGTGACATATTCAAATAAATTATCCCTTTAGATAAGCTATAAGACAATTACTTTGGTAATAAGAATATTGCATACTCTGTTTTCTCAGGATCTTCTGTCTTGCAGAAAAAGAAAATACCATGTATTAAAATTATAAGTATAAGAAAATCATTGCTGAATATTTCTTAGGTTCTCTGTAGTCTTGTGGAAAAGCCTTAGGTTTCCTTCCATTCTCATTGGTGATTATCAGTTTTTTAACTTAATTTGTTTACCTATCTTAGTAGTTAAAATGACAAGCCCTAGAGTAATACTGTTTGTGTTCAAAATATTATTTTGACAGTTATAACCTGTATGGGCTGTTATGAAGATGACAAGTTGAAACTCTGATAGAGAGCTATGTTGATTGACTTGTTTTATGTAGTGAATGAATGCCTGCTGCTAGAGGCTGCCCACGTTCCTTGGCTTGTGACCCTCTTTCTCCATCTTCAAAGGTAGCAACTGTGCATTTCTCTGACATTGCTTCTGTTGTCACATCTCTTTTTCTGACCACAGCTCAGAAATGCCTGTTTTAAGAAATTACGTGACTAGATTGAACCCACCTAGATAATCTAGGATAATCTCTCTAGCTCAAGATATTTAACTAGATATGCGAATTTCCTTTTGCCATATCACATAATATATTCAAAGGTTCCAGGTATTATGATGTGGACATTTGGGGGGAACTCATTATCCTGCTGACCAACTCAGTTCTTTTGTTCTTTTATTGTTCCATATGAATTTAAAGAGCAGTTTTTGAAGTTCTATATACACATAAAGGAGGTTTTTAATAGGGTTTTATTTCAGGTATTTGGAGAGGGTTACAAAATGTGGAATAAAACAATCCCGAATTAGTAGTTAGTTGACATTTCTGGGCTTGTTTCTAAACACTGAGATTTGTGAATTGCTACTTCATTTATCTGTCAGTATTTAATCAGGTGCATTTAGCAAAACGTAGTAAGGATGTTATCATGGGCTGAATTGTGTCCCTTCAAGATTCATATGTTGAAACCCTATTCTCCAGTACCTCAAAATGTGACTCTATGTGGAGATAAGGTCTTTAAAGTGGTAGTTAACTTAAAATAAGGTGTTTAGGGTAAGCCCTAATCCAATCAGACAGGTGTCCTGATTAGTTAGGGGACTGTGGATACAGAGGAGAGACCATGTGAGGACGCAGCAAAAAGGCAGCCATCTATCAGTCAAGAAAAGAGGCGTCAGAAGTATCCAAACCTGCCAACACCTTGATCTTGGGCTTCTAGCCTCTAGAACTGTGAGAAAACACATTTCTGTTGTTTAAGCCACCCAGTGTTTGGTATTTTGCTATGGCAGCCCCAGCAAACTAATACAGATATGAAGCAAAATAAACACCTGTTCAGAAAGAAATTTGTTACAATCAGTTTGAAAAGCAACTTGGAATTAAATGTTAAAGTTTAAAATGTTGCAGTTTTTACTTGGCAGTTCCATTCCCCGATATATGGCCCCAAAATTGCTTGAACATGTGAAAAGAGGACACATTTACAATGATGTGCATATGATATATTCTTCACATCGTTTGAATCTTCACTCAAAAGTCATAGTCCCAGAGCAGCCTTCCCCAAACAATCAATGTAAAATTGCTTTGCCTGCCCCCTCCCCCAAACTCTAGCACAAAAATGATTAGCTTCTAATATGCTATAAGCCACTTATTTATTTTATTGATTATATATCACACCTTAAATTAGTATGTAAGCTCCTTAAGGGCTGTGATTTCTTTGTTTCACTGTTACATCTCCAAATCCAAGGAAGATGCTTGCAGAAGCGAGTTGCTTTATAAATTAATTGGATGGATATCTGAAAAGGAAATATTATAATATTTGCTAATTACCTGGTGAATGAAAGTGTTTTAAAACGGCATTTTATTGAATCAGACTGGTGTATGTTGAATAAAAACAAGTTTTGATTCAAATAGGAGCTCTCCTAGATTGCCAGTGGGAATGAAATTTGTTGCAACTACATTGTAGACCAAATTGACAGTATTAGTATAATTGAAAACACAAAAACCCTAAGACTGAATAATTCTATGGCAGGTATGTTCTTTAAAGAAACTTTCACTGTGGTTAAATGAGACAGGAAAAAAGTTATCAGCGAAAGTCGCCTAAGAATTAGTTAGAAAACTGATAACTAAAACGTGATATTTTTCACAAAGATATAATAATGTACAGTAATTAATGAGTGTGTTAGACCTATTTGAAGCAGCATAAATAGTTCCTGTGAACACACTTGTGTGTGAAGAAAAAATAAGTTGTGGTATGGTATGTAAGTATACCATTAATATGAAGAAATAGAAACATAAAACAATAATGTTTGTAGATATGTACATATAGAAATTATTAAAGCAAGAACATAAAAAGGCACACTAAATTCATCATAGATGATATAGATCACTTCAAATGTATCAGTAATGCTTTACTTCTTTTATTTAAACGCTCTGGAACCAGTATGGTGTGCTGGATATTCCTCATTGGACTTGCCACATTACTCCCTACCCTTATCTACACTACTCTGTATTTTAGGAGGCTGACATTTACTTGTCGTATCAGTGGATTTATTTGCCATCCCTTGCCTTCTCTTTGAGTTTGACCAACACACAGTATTGGCAAGAGGCTTTGTTGCCTGTCCTGCCCTTAATGCTTCTGCCAGGAACACCATCTCAGAAATACTGAAGGGAGTATTTATGGCCATGACATTCCATTCAATAGTCTATCTGACCAGAGAACTCATTTTTCAGCAATTTAGACTGTGTGCTGATAATAATTAGGTTCAGTTGTGTTACTCTGTACCCTGTCATACTGAAGCAATTAGACTTTTGTAACAGTGGAATTGTCTATTGAATACTCAATTATGATATTCCTGCATACAACCCCTTTTGGTGTTAAAATACCACATTATTGGATAGTTTATATAATCTGAATCAATGACTAAGTGGTGCTTTTTCCCATAACCAAAATGAATGTATTTGGAAACATGTAGAAATGGAAGTTCCCTGTCTATTTTTAACCTAATAATCAGTTTGAGGTTTTTCCTACATCTTTAAGAAAACCCACTTGCAAAGTTGTACTTCATCTCCATATGGACTGACTTTTATCTCTGTTTATTTAGACTTTATATTACCAGGGTAAATAACGATTGTTTAATTCAATTAGAAATTGAAATTGCACCTTTTCCATAGTATGGAAAGGGCAAAGGGCATGCATGAATGGACTGTGTCACTGATTATAAATTTCAAGAGGGAACAGAAAACAGATTATCTGACACATGATCTGAGCATGGAAAAGTGCTCTGACCTTAAGCAGTGAGACCATCAGATGCATTTCCCTCCCAGGTCTGAGCACAGGCAATGTGGTGACCTCCAAAACCCAGCTGTCGAAAACACTCTACTCCAAGCGCCTGTGTCTGCTGTGAATTCCTTCTCCTACATTCTTTCTCCTTCACCTAGACATGGTAACTACTTCTACAGTTATTCATAACAGCATCATTTTTTTGGTCTTTCAGTCATCCAGTAATTGCATAATCAATTATCTGTACTATAATTATCTCCCTCTGAAATAACTAGCATTATGTAGATGCCTTGAGTCAACTGCTATTGCAGTTCCCAGATTATATGATACAATCTCCACTGGAGTTAAAAGTATGTTAAAAGGTTCCTCAAATGTGTTTTTTTTCCCCTGAATATAAGCAGTTTTATTAAATTTCTTTGTCAGAATCTAAAACTGCCTTGAAATGTCATGATTTTTATATGTCCACACCTTGATTTATATGTCTATCAAACATATATTTCATGGGAAATTTGCACTGTTACTCCAGAAGTTACTCATTATATTAATGCACTCATACCATATGTAGCACAATCAGAAATCCCTTTCTATGAAATCATTGACTTGAAAATCACATCTGCTGGCTTAAAATTGAATATAATGTAAAATATACATCTGTTTACACCTAGCATGTGACTAAAACTTCCTAATTAAGAATCTACATCGAATATATAAAGTTCTTGTAACAAAACCATCTAGAATACAGTGAATTACTCAATTGGTAGAAAATATGCTTATTTTTACCACAAAACTCAGCCACATTAGCTGTGGACTGAAACTGCATCCTGAAATATCTAGATAAGTTACCTAACATCTGTATTCCTTGATTTCTTTGTATGTAAAATAGAAATAATAAAAGTACTCAGATCCTTGGTTTAATGTTAAGATTAAGAAAGTGCTAAGACTAGTGTCTTGTATTTGGTATTGTGTTGAACATTATTACTATTAACCTTTATATCGTTTTTCACTGCGGCTAACATTACTAATCAAAATAATACTCATTTACTTGGTGATTGTTTAAAGAATACTTGCTAAAGTTTCAGTGTCTCAATTCCTTAAAGAAAAAGCTCAAAACTTTAAAATGTTATGAAATATTACAGTTGTCTTGAAAGAGACAATGGGACCAAACTGGTCATTTAAAAAATGTTTCCTGTTACTTAGTCTCTCCGAATCTAACAATAATTCTAAGTCCTACTAATTATTAATGAGGTTCTATGCTATTTTAAGACAAAACAAAATTATGTCCCTACTAGCATAAATGAAGTATGGAGAACATATATTATGAGAAATAATAATTGGAAACTTGGGTGTATGTAGATATACCTAGTTGCCCATACAATATATAAGATCCTCTTCTATACACCGTCTTCTTCTTCATTAATAACAGAATCCCAGCTGGGGCAGTGGAAGAGGTGGACAACAATTTACTCAATTAAAAATGCTCAGTCTTGCAAATACCTTTACATTCATCCTTGATCATGTGTTGCAAATCTGATGAAATGTAAGCAAGGTCATCTAACGAAGTTTGTTAAAAGGGGACAACTTAGTCAACGTGCACATTCTCAGCATTCATTTTCTCATTAGTCTCAGCTAAGATGTAGTCAACATGCCTGGATTTATAGGAAATGGAGAAGAATTTAAAAGGACAAAAGAACAATCACCAGTATAATTTCTATAAGTATAGTAATGAGTATGTAGGCAGAATTCCAAAATGCCTTCCCCAAGATTTCCTGTCATAATTCCTCGAACTGTGAATACGAGGAGATACTCAATCCATCAGTATGTTATATTACACGATAAGAGGGAATTTGTAGGTGTAAATAAATTTCCTAATCAATTGACTTTTAGTGTTAACAAAAGGAAGATTTTCTGGGTAGGCACAATTTAATCATGTCAGCTTCTCAAATGCTGAGTATTCTGTTGGCCTCTATTTTGTAGTAGATATTTTTATTTTCTTCTTCAATACTTAGAGTTATTTATTAGTGAAACCATCTGGACCTGGTGCTTTTCTTTTGGAAGCCTTTTAAATTTTGATTAATTTTAATAGATATAGAGTTATTCAGGTTACCAATTCTTGAAGATTTGCACCTTTCAAGTTGTAATAATTGGATTTAATTATGTTACTTGTACCCTGTCATACTGAAGTAGATAGATTTTATTACAGAAGAATTGTCTATTGAACACTCAGTTATGACAACTCTGGAGGCAACACATTGTGGTATTAAAATGTCACAGTAGAAGATAGTTTATATAATTTGAATCAGTGACTAATATGTAGTGTTTTTCTCTCATAACCAAAGTGAATGCAAACAAGTTGTGGAAATGGAAGTTGTTCCATTTGTGAGCTATGCAGTGTGTGCCTTTCAAGTTGTTTGTCCCATTCATCTAAGGTATCAAATTTGGGGGCATACATTTGTTCATAGTATTCACTTATTATCTTTTTAATGTCCACAAGATTAGTGAGATTAGTAGTGACACGTCTCTTTCATTTTGGATATTGGTACTTTGTGTCCTCTCTCTCCCCTTCACTCTCCCCCCCCCCTTTTCCCCTCTCCCTCCCTCTGTCTTTATTAGCATTTATTATACATTCTTCCAGCCATGCTAAGCTCTTTAAAAAAAATTCTCAAAATGTGTTATAATCTCTCAAACCTCTGGGTTATTACACGGGCAGCTCCTCTGGTGCCATAGCCCTTTGAATCCTTGTGTTATTAAACTCTGCTCCTGTGGATTTCACTTAATGTTGCATCAATCCCAAAAAACTTTTCATATCTACTTCCTTTTTGAGATTTTATGTCTATTTTAAAGAGCTAATATCACCTAGTGATAGATCTATTGAAGTACTGATCAAAGTATATTTATTCCAATTTTCTGTTTAAATGGTTTCCCCTATTTGATCATCTTTAAGACGATCCAATTTTAATAGACTTTGAAATGCTGGCATTTAACAAAATATATTTCACATAGTGTCATGTTTTAAAAATACTCTTTTGATGAAGAATCTAAAAAGGCTTTCAGACATAATAGCATAATACAACATATCAAATGTATAGTCACATTTTCATCCTATACACCAAAATAACTAGAAGTTTGTTTAATGTGTCCTATTACATGCCCTCTACTATATTTAGTCACTATTAAACAGTTAGACTTTAAAATAATCCTCCATAGAAAAGATAAATAGGACACTGGAAGACTCCTGTAGGGGTCTAAGGTGCCATAAAATAGATTAAATGAGAGACAAACTTTCAAAGAATGTAGAAGGTGAAGGACAGTACCAAGTTTTGTAAAGATAAAATATTTTAGTTTATTCCTCACAATATGTTCCTTGAAGACAACAAAAATCTGAAGCTTGATCTATGTATTGGGGAGAAAGAAATAGAAATTACATGCTCAGGGGAATATAGCTGTAAACAAATAAATTGGTGATGCTTATTTTAAAACGTATTTTCTATCCTTTTGATGGGTTTTTGATTCCCACTATGATATGAAAAGTGGCCCTTCATAACCCTTCAGCAACTGACCTCAGATTACAGAGCTCATGAGTGTAAAAACAAATTGGATAAAAAAGAAGTGTGTGCTATGCCTTAAAACTAAGTATAAATTAGTTAAATAGGTAAATATTAGGAGAGCAAATAAATTTTCAATATTTTCTCTCTCAACTCACTGATCTTTCTTATATGCTCCATATACTGGGTAACAGAAAAAGAAAACTAATTTTAGGCCAACCATTTTAAACTCAATAGAGACAGATGTATTAATGTTAAACTATTTTTGTACTCATAAGGTTATATTTAGCTGTGAAGACAAAAAAAATTTAAGTGAAACATAAGCAGGTAGAAGTTTCTTTCTCACTTATACAAGGTCAGAGGCCAAGCAGTCCCTGCTGTGTGGTGGCACCATGACACTCAGGGACCCAGGCTCCTTCTCCCCTGTTCTTCCACTAGGCGAGACTTGGGCATGTGGCCTCATCAGGTAGCACAGAGGGCTGGAAATTGGAAGATTTTGTTGCTGCTGCTGTTATGATTTTGTTGTTTTTTTAAATAAGTTTATTTGGGTATACGCAACATTAAAAATCAGAGACTATGTTTTAAGGAAGATGAAAAGAATGGGTATTGAGAGACAAGTTGGATTTAAATTCTCTTAAGGCAAACATGTCCTTTCTCTCCGAGTTCAAACCTCCTTGCCCTTCTTTTCTTTATTTATTTGGGTGTAGGTGGAGAAATGTGGCTTCAGTAACTTTATAAGGGTGAGGAAACATCTTTGACTACTACATGTTTTTGCAGGATATTGCTGCAAAGTGGTGGTTCCGGGCAGTCTCCTGGACTGGAGGTTACTGAGATGCAAGGGGCATCTTTTGGTCACTCTGCTAAATTTGGATCTGTTCTAATACAGACCAGGTTTCTCCAGATTTGGCTGCAGCTTGGGCTATGATTTCAACCCAGCTTGAGCTTATGTCAGTCACACTTCTTCACCCCCTCAGGCTAGAAGGAGAGGAACTTCCACTCTTCTGTTCTTCCCTGGCTGGAACCATATTATGAAAAATAAACAAGTCAATGCCCTCTCTCAGGTTCCAAGGTTCTACCTCTTGATGTATTAACAAGCTGAAAGGCTTCAACCATCATGACAAATTTCATCTCAATGTGGAATATCAGATGCTTTATTGTTATCAGTATATACATTCTTTTAGTCCCATAAACCCCGAGGTTAAAGAAAAATATGTTTTAAGAAGGAGACTACAATGTACTAGTTTAATATTAATGAAGTTTATGCCTAACGAATATTAATGGGATAACTATAAATATAAGTACTAACTAATTTAAAGTGCCGTATTTCATTTATATATCAAGTGGATTATTTTTTCATATTTTATTTATCAGTTAAAGAAAAACATGTTTTAAGAAGGAGACTACAATGTACTAGTTTAATATTTATGAAGTTTATGCCTAACGAATATTAATGGAATAACTATAAATATAAGTACTAACTAATTTAAAGTGCCATATTTCATTTATATATCAAGTGGATTATTTTTTCATATTTTATTTATCAGTTTTCTTCAAATTACATTCGAATTACAAATTTTTCCTTGAGAGTTATGAAAAGTTATATAATGAAAAGCAAATTCCCAGAAAAGAAAGATAGCCATATATACAAATTTTTATTCAGATTTTTGTCTTCTTCTCTAAAACTTAGTCTTTTCAAAATCTTTCAAATTCTGAAACTGTATTTTTAACAACTGTGCATGTTTTAGATTACAAAAGAAATATAAGGCATAAAATATTTAAATATAAGGATGTTATTAGTAGAAGTCCAGTTTCCCATTGATATAACACATACACATGCACAGATACAGACCTGTAAATATGACTTGTAGACGTCTGTGGAACCATTTACATCAGATATGTCCGAATGAAGATTGTCAGGGTATTTTAAGAACTACTCTTTTTCATTTTCTGTATTTGCAAAATTCACTGGTTATGATGACTAATTATATACAGAGAAATGTGGTGAATGTATAAAAGGAAATTGGCATAACCAAACTATAAATAAAAATTAATTTAGGAAAGTTTCCTGGAGGCCAATATTGAAATTACTGTAAAAACTTAGAAAAACATGTTTATGTTTTAGAATAAGTAATTTCCTTGAGTCTATTTGTTACATATATTTATAGATTCATAAATATTTGATTAACAATTAAACATAATTGTTTTAGCAGAATTTTTTTACATTCTGCTTTTAACATCATTAATTATTTTATATATTCTCAAGGATTATTTTGTCATACATATTTTTATCTTTTTAGATTGACTATTAAATGTTTTAATTTCAATCTTACTTGATTATTCAACACAAAAAATTGTTTTGACCACACTCTACTGTGTTACTTTGCATATTAACCTCTTATATCATATATGGTTTACAAATATTTTCTCTATACTGTAAGTTGCCTTTTCATTGTGTTTAGTGTTTCTTTTCCTGGGCAGAAGCATTTTAGTTTGATGTAATCCCCCTTGTTGATTTTTGCTTTCGTTGTTTGTGCTTTTGGCATCATATCTGAAGAATCTGAAAGTTATTTCTGGGTTCTCTATTCTGCTTCATTTGGTCTGTGTTTATTTGTATGCCAGTGCCATACTGTTTCAATTACTATACCTTTGTACTATAGTTTGAAATCAGAAAGTGTGATGCCTCTGGCTTTGTTATTCTTTCTCAGTATTGCTTTGGCTATTCAGAATCTTTTGTGGTTTCATAGGAATTTTACTGTTGTTTTTTTTTTTTCTATTTCTGTGAAATAATGGCATTGGGATGTCAATAGAGACTGCATTAAATATATAGATCACATTGGGTAATATGGCCATTTTAACAATATTAATTCTTCCAGTCTATGAATATGGGTTATTTTCCTATTTGTTTGTATCTTCTTTAGTAACTTTCATCAAAAGCTTATAGTTTTAATAGTACAGATCTTTTACTTCCTTGGTTAAATTTATTCCTGAGTATTTTATTGTTTGTGATGCTACTGTGTATGGGATAATTTTCTTTATTTTTATGGATATTTTGTTGCTACTGTATAGAAATGCAACTGATTTCTGTATATCGATTTTTATATCCTGCAACTTTACTGAATTGTGTGATTAGTTCCAAAGTATTTGAGTGTATTTGAGTATGGTCTTTAAAATTTTCTAGATCACATTATCTGTAAATAATAACAAATTTACCCCTTCCTTTCTGATTTGGTTGCCTTTTATTTCTTTGTCTTGCCTGATTTCTCTAGCTAAAACTTCCAGTACTATGGTGAATAACAGTGATGAGAGTATGCAACCTGTATTTTTCCTGATCTTAGAGGAGAAGCTTTCAGTCTTTCATTATTGAGTATGATGTTAGCATCAGTTTGTTTTATATGGCCTTCATTATGTTGAGGTATGTTCCTTCTACACCCAATTTGTTGAGGGTTTTTACCCTGAAAGGATGTTATATTTTGTCAAATGTTTTTTCTGCATATATTGAGATGATCATATAATTTTTATCTTTCATTCTATAAATGTGTTATATTACATTTATTGATTTGCAGATATTGAGCCATTTTTGCATTCCAGAGATAAATCCCGCTTGTTTGTGGGGTATGATCCTTTTAGAGTGTTGTTGAATTTAGTTCGCTGATGTTTTGCTGAGAATTCTTTTCATCTGTATTCATCAGGGATATTTGTCTATAGTTTTTTATTCTTATACTGTCCTTATCTGGCTTTGGTGTGAGTATAATACTGGCCACATAAAATGAGTTTGGGAGTGTTCCCTCCTCTTCCATTTTTCTGGAAGAGTTTGAGAAAGATTAACATTAATTCTTTTTTGAATGTTTGGTAGAATCTACCAATGAAGCCATCTGGTCATGGACTTTTCTGTTTGGGGAGGTTTTTTATTACAGTCTATCTCTTTACTTGCTATTGGTTTGTTCAGGTTTTCTTTCTTTTTTCTTTTTTTTTTTTCCTAATTCACTCTTGGTAGGTTGTATGTTTCTAGGAATTTATGCTTTTCTTCCAGGTTATTTAATTTGTGGGCATATCTTTTTTATAGTAATTTTTTATGATCCTATATATTTCTGTGGTTTCACTTTCTTCTCTTTCATTTCTGATTTTTTAAATTTAAGTTTTCTCTTTTTTTTCTTGGTAGTTTAGCTAAATACTTGTCAATATTGTTTATGTTTTTGAAAAACTATCTCTTGTTTTGTTTTATCTTTTCTATTGTCTTTATGATCTCTATTTATTTCCCCTCTGATCTTTGTTATTTCCTTTCTTCTGCTAACTTTGGGCTTAGTTCATTTTTCTTTTCCTCATTTCATGAGTTGTAAAACTTAGGTTGTTTATTTGAGATCTCTATTTTCTTCATATATGCATTTATTGCTATAAACTTCCCTAGAAGAATTGCTTTTGCAACATTCCATAGGTTTTGGTGTGTTGTGCTTCCATTTTCATTTGTTTTGAGTTATCTTTTAATTTATCTTTTGATATCTTCTTTGACCCATTTGTTGTTCAGGAGTGTGTTGTTTAGTTTCCACATGCTTGTAAATTTTCAACTCTTGTTTTGATTTCTAGTGGTTAGAAAAGAAAACTAGTATGATTTCAGTCTTCTTAAAATTGCTCAGACTTGTCTTGCAGTCTGTCATGCGGTCTATCCTGGGGAATGTTCCATGTGCACTGGAGAAGAATGTGTATTCTGCTATTGTTGAATACACTGTTCTATATATGTTTGTTAAGTCCATTTGTTCTAGAGTATGGTTCAATTCCAAGGTTCCATTGTTGATTTTCTGTCTGGATGATCTATTCATTGCTTAAAGTGAGATATTGAAGTCCCCAACTGTTATTTTTGCTTCTTATTTCTCCCTTTAAATTTGTTGATATTTGTTTAATATATTTAGGTCCTCCTATGTTGGGTAGATATATATTTACAGTTGCTGTATGTTCTTGATGAGTTAACCCCTTGATCATTATATATTGACCTTCTTTGTATTTTATTACCATTTTTGACCTAAAGTTTATTTTGTTTGATATAAGTATAGCTCTCCCAGATTTTTTCTGTTTTTGACTTGCATGGAATATCTTTTTCCATCCCTTCTCTTTCAGTGTCTCTCTGTGTCCTTATAGCTGAGTGAGTGAGTCTCTTGTGGACAGCATATAGTTGTCTGGCCACTCTGTGCATTTTGTTTGGTGAATTCAATCCATTTACCTTCAAAATATTAAAAGAAAAAAGTTTCCAGCCAAGAGTACTGTATACAACAAAGTTATCCATCAGCTAGGAAGGAGAAATACTTTCCCATACAAACAAACAAGTGCTAAGGGAGTTCATCTCTAATAGACCTGTCTTGTCTGAAATGCTAAAAGGAGTTTTTCAGGCTGAAATGAAAGGTTATATTTAGTAACATAAAAACATAGGAAAGAATACAACACACTCTGGGGTAAAGGTAAATATACAGTCAGATTTAGAAAAATCCAATTCTGTAATAGGATGGTATGTTAACAAGTCAATTATAGTATCAGAATTCAGGGAAAATAGTATTAAAATAACTATAACTATTATAACTTTTAATGGATACACACCGTAATAAGAGGAAAACTGTTATAAAAAAGTAAAAAGGGGAGAGTAAAAGGGTGGAGCTTTTGTACACAATCAAAGTTAAGTTGGTCTCAGCTTAAAATGGACTGTTCATATAAGGTATTTTTCGTAAGCCTCATGATAACCACAAAGCAAAAACCTAAAGCCCCATACCACCAACCTATCTTCTTACAGTAAGTATGGTCATGTTACTTGTTATTACCAATAGAATGGAAGCAGACATTTTGTGTTACTTCCAGGACAAGACTATAAAAAACAGAATTTCTTCTTCCTCAATTTATTTCCCATTTTACTATATGGTTTAAGAGGTTTCTGAGACTCTAGGTTTGGTGATGATAAAAAATGGAAGGAAGCTGGGTCTCTGCATCAACATGTGGAAAAGAGACGCCCCCTAACATAAATACCCTTCTTGAACTGTCAGAGTTGAGAGAAACTTCTATGTATTTGAGCCATTAGTTTTTTGTGGTATATTTGTTACAGAAATTGAGCTTGCTATCATTAAATCTTTCTTTATTATACCTGCTGAAACACATGAGCAAATAAAAGACAACTTTTTTGAATGGGGGATATAAATCAATGTTTTACCATATCTCCTCATTTCTGCATATTCAGAAACCTATCCAACCTATGTATGAATATATATTAGACATCTGTTTTTATAAGTGGTTACTATTTCTACATTTCCATATGTAAGGGTGATATCTAGTAACAGCAAGAAACAGTTACATGACTGTTGTAAGGACACATTTTTTTCCCTCTAGCAATCATTTTAATAAATACATCCACTAAATAATTTTGGCATTATCCAAATTATTTGTGATATCCTTGTTACCTAAATTGCATAATATAAAGACAAAAGTGTGACCACACACACACACAAAAGGAAACATGCACATTATTTTGAATGTATGTCTGTATCCATTACTGTAAGTTGTTAAGCCAAATGTAAAATGATATCAGTAACTGAAGTCATGTCTTTATGACAGTAGACAAGCAATTAGATGAATTCTGGGTTTGTGTCTATCTAATCTATAAGTCATAGCATATACTACTTAACTTTTAAATATAAATGTGGAATTATTCAATCTGAAATCTACATTTTCTTTTTTCAAGTGTTATGTTGATAACATAAAGTGTTGAAAAGGACATGGTATGGTCCTAAAAATGGAAATGTATTGAAAATTGTGTAGATAAAAATGAATAAGCTAATAATTTTAGTTGTTTATTGTTCAGCTAAAGGATATTCTTCCTCTTGGCAGAATCAGGAAAATACACAGGAGCTCAGGATCCACTAAATAAAATTTCTTTGATTTTATAGGTTCATATATAATTTTCTATTTATGCATAGTCAATATTTTGAAAAAAAAGTGGTTAAAGGAAAAATAGTGATGATGCCTTGTTATATTTTAGGAAATATTTAAATGAAAATGCTATATTTTCATAATTTAGTGTTTTGCCCCAAATTGCTAATGATCATATGCTTTTATCAATATTACATCTTAAAGTTTCATCTTGATTGCTAACCTATAGCATTTCATTTTTCATATTTTATAAATGTGTATGTATATATATATATATATTTCCCTCTGAGGATATGTCTTTGTTATGTAGATGATAAATAGAAAGGCCGTTTGTCATCAAGACTAGCTACTTCCAGTTAACACTGATATCAATTTTTGTTTGCCATTCTCTGTTCCCTTATATCATTCCACTACATGCATGACTGAACCTAGCACTTCATAAAATGTCAGAATCTCTTGGGGTAGAGCATGTATTTATTATAAGGTAAGCAAGTATATATCAATTTGTCTCCTATCTCCATTATACCACAGAAGTTACTGTACTTTGGTCAAGGTCACCTGTGATGTCCACTTTTCACATTAAATGGACATATCAGGTCATCTCACTAAACTATCAGCACTTTTAGCAACAGTTGACATCTTCCTGCTTATTGAAACACTCTCTGTACTCAGCACCTAGGCCTGTAAACTCTCCTTTAGGTACCAGAAGCTTTCATTTCACCCGTATCCAAGGGTTTTTCTTTCTTCTGGATTTTGGATTCCCTGTGTACTCTTCCTCAGATAGGAAGACACTTTTCCAGCTGTAATCCATGATTATTATCTTGGAGCCCTGTTGATGTGGAGGTTAAGGTATGAGGCAAGAGAAGTGTTCTATAGTCTTCTGATTAAATCTAAGCCTTTTAGTGAGCTTGTGTCTCGGGATTATGATCATTAGAAGTGCTTCTCTAATGGTAGTATAGTTTTTCTTCACTCTGCTCCCTATTCAATTTCCTGGCTACAGCATTTCCAATCTACTTTCTTGAATTGCTAAGCCCTGTAAAACGTTGCCTTCCTCCCTCCCCTGCTGTCTCACCTAAGGTGAGACAGGAAGTAGGAGGTAGCTGGAGTGGAGAGGAATTCCCGTTCCTCCGGTGGAATTAGGTTCCAGAATTGTGCTCTAGTGAAATATTTATCCCTGGAATAATGAAGTGGACTCTGGGTGTATTTCACAAGGATCTCTTCCCTTCCCTCTGCCATAGCCACAAAGTGATCTTAGGAATCCTCACCCAAAGCACTCGTGTAAGAGTATGAAGGGATTTGAGATGGGGCTCAGCAGTTTCTCGGTCTTACATTAGTGGACACTCAGCCTGCAGCAGTTCATCAAAATTATCGTTCAAGTGTTCTATCATGTTATGGCTCCAGTGCCCACTGCTCCGTGCTAGTACATTTCGGTTGCTGTATCTCTCCTGGTGTGCCTTTTTCTGTAGATGCTGGAGTGGTCGCTTACGTTACAACCTGCATTCTCAAATGAGAACAAGAAGTCATTAATTTTCAATCTGTCCCGCTTCCTCTTGTTGTAAGGATGGAAGTGAAAACTTCTAAGCTCTTCAGCTGTTAGATCTAAAATCAGTAGTCTGGCTTTAATATAGTTTGTGGAACACATCAATCCTTCTAACTTAGATTTTCCTCAATACACTTTCCCCTTGTGTCCTGAAATGAACGAATTCTTTTCATCTTTTAGGTATCAACTTTAAATCTCACTACAGTATGCAGGTCTCCTTGTTATTCTGTCTAAAACAACTCCTCCACTCTCATCTTTATCTGTTACAACATTCTTTCAGCACTTGTGGAAAGCTTGAATGCTTTTTTAAAAATTCTGTATTCTCTTGTAGAATAAAAATCGTTGAGGGGAAGAACTATGCCTAGATCTTCTTCACCCTTGTATTTTCAATATTTAGTATAATTTGTTACTTAATATTTTATGAGTAAATAAATGTCTTATTTACACAAATGTATTTTTTCATAGAATAAATAATTCACATTATTCATTAAAATATATAAGACCAGTCTATGTGTTCAGATATCTTTTAGGTGGTTTTTAATGAAGTCATGACTATTTTCATGAAAATATGCAAGAAACATTGATGAAATACTTGAAATTATTTATAATCAACTTTATTTTTGTCTGAAAACCAAAGTTTTTCAAATATTTTTTGTAAGCCTCTTGTATGTACTATGATGCCTCAGCACCTAGCACTTATTTAAAACATGTCCTTCCCTCATCAAAGATAATATAATTATCTCATTATTTCTCTCTTCTTAAATTCTTAATCTTAATATTTACTACATATAGTATAAGTATCTGCTATAAGTAATTTTTTTAGAATACATTGATTTCCTGGCTCTCACTTTGATTTTACCCAGATTAGAGAAATAGGTTATTACTATTTTTTGCCATGAATCCTTTGGTTTTTTTTGAAATATAGTTCATGTATAGAATTATTTAAGTTACAGGTGTGTAATAGAGTGATATCACAATTTTTAAGTTTATACTTTATTTGTAGTTATTGTAAATATTGGCTATATTCCCTGTGTTGTACAATATATCCTTGTAGCTTATTTTATACATAATAGTTTGTACCTCTTAATCCATTACCCCTATCTAGCCCCTCCTCCCGCTGGTAACACTAGTTTGGTCTCTATATCTGTGAGTCTGCTTCTTTTTGGTTATATTAACTAGTTTTTTGTATTTTGTAGATTCCACATATAAGTAATGGCATACAGTATTTGTCTTTCTCTGTCTGACTTATTGATACTTAGCATAATGCCCTCCAAGTCCATCCAGTTGTTGCAAATGGCAACATTTCATTGTTTTTTATAGCTGAGTAGTAGTCCATTGTATGGAATATATCTTTATCCATTCATCTGTTGATGGACGCTTAGGTTGATTCCGTATCTTGGCAGTTATAAATAATGCTGCTTTGAACACTGAGGTACATGTATCTTTCCAAATTTGTGTTTTTGTTTTTTTCAGATATATACTCAAGAGTGGAATTGCTGGGTCATATGGTAGTTCTATTATTAGGTTATTATTATTTTTAATTTTATACAATATAACTTGAGCAAGCATCTGTCTAAGATTTTGGATTTGCCATAAATAGGCTCAAAGTGCCATTACATAACTTTATATCATAACAAAAAAAAGAAATACTTTCATATAGTTATTCATCTCTGATGAATTACCAGACAACAGTATGGAGTGGAGCCCCCAGCCAACTCATAATGTCATGTCAACTGAGCAATAAATAAATTTAAATTTTTTAAGCTGGTGAGGATTTAGGGTTGCTTGGTTTTGTTTTGTTTGTTTGTTTGTTTTTCTGGGGGAGGCAGACTTGGTCGTGGGTGGGTTCTGCAGTAGGGCCCCTTTGGGTTTAAGAGCATTCTGCTGCTTCCTTTCTTCCTCCTGCAACTTCCGCTGCCTGAGCTGCCATGCCTGTAATCCAGCATCCATTTCCTGTGACAGCAGTACAACTCGTCTTGCAAACTTTTCCCTTTGGCCTTTTCTTCGAAGCTGGCCTTTCATTGGAGGAGCAGGGCGGCCATTCCCGTAAGACCAGTCTGGGAGCTCCGCAAGGGGCCCGTAGCCAGAGGGGTTGGCAGCAAGGCCCTGCTGGGCTCACCACCGACTGCCCACCCGACCCGCGACGCCACAGTGCAGCCTCCGGACACTGGAGAGCAGTAAATGCAAAGCAGCCACGCTGAGGCGCAGGACGGGTTGCTTGGTTTTACAGCAAAATCAAACTTTACCAGACTGATACAACAGGATTCCAAAGGAAAAATAGGACTTAACCTTACATTTAACATTTGTGATATACCAGTAAACAATTTTTTTTTTCATTTTTATAATTGTTGCTTCCTTGGCTGTTTTATTGGAACCCACTTAACGGTTGTCAATTTATTTATACATTTGAATAACCCTGCCATAAACAATACATAATTTTAAACATGAGAAGGTGTAATGATTAAGGATTGGGATTAAAACATATTCAGGAATTTACAGCAATTCACACAGGACTAATGGAATATTGAGGACATAGCCACCTGAATGATATAAACTATACTTCTTTTTATACATTATTCTTTTTCTTTTTCAAAGATTTTTGTTTTTGGCCACGTGGCTTGTGGGATGTTAGTTCCCTGACCAGGGATGGAACCTAGGCCCCCTGCAGTGTAAGTGCGGAGTCCTAACCACTAGACCACCAGGGAGTTCCCTTTACTGTTTACATTATTCTTTTACACACTTTTAAATTTTAATTTCCATGAGGCCTATATCCCCTTTTTTAAAGGAATTGACTAGGTAGTATTAACTGTATTGTAATTTCAGGGACAACAATTATTAGAATTTTTTTAGTGAAATTATGATAAGAACTGTAATTTCCAATAAATACATAGTAATTGTCTTTTTTCTTAACAAAAATCATGTAAAATAACATTCCCCAAATTTATACAGACTTTTATACAGTCACACACATTTGCCAAGGGGAATAAATACAGTTTAAAATTATTTGATTTAAAAGCTTGTTTGATTTATTTCCATTGTGCCTAAATTTTCAGATGGAAATGCAAAAATTAAATGACAGGATGTTTGGTTTGCTTAATATTAACTCTGAATGAATGTTTCTGAATGGTTTTGAGTAAATTATATTTTCCACGTAATGGCCTGATAATAAGTGAAGTGCTTTTTACCCTAGTCTTGCTAAATATATATGCTATTTTCCTTGTCTTAGCACTATCACTGAATTACTCTTGTTCTTTTTTCTTTCTTCCTCTTTTTCTTTTTTCTCCTTTCTTTCCTTCTTTCTCTCTTTTCTTTTTCATTCTTATTTTTTGTTGTCGTTTCACTTGGCATATCTTCTTGCATAGCCTGTGGAATTAAAATTATCTCAGTGAACACAATGTGCTGATTTAGATATAAACCATGCCTTTAAAAATTTTCTATTTGCAATAGGCTAGAAATAGAATAGAGGTTTCATACAGATCGGAAACTGTGGTGAAAATCAATAGCTATCTGACTTTAGCATGTGACTTCATCTTTCAAAGAACCAATGAATGTTATCTGATGTACTGGAGCAGTCTGCTGTTCAATGAGGCTGAAGAACAGATGTGCATTATGTGTGTCTAGGGTAAAATTCAATGATGCAGCTGTGTATTTGGCTAAGGTTCATCTGAACATTCTTAGTCACTTTTGAATAGTCTTTAGTAGGATCCCTAACTGCTTTGGGGCAGTAGTAAAGGAACTTAAAAAAAAAAAGATTTATGACACTGCTTACTTGGCTGTATCTTTAATTTTATAAATTTTATGCTATCAAATTCTTAGTGTTTTCCTGAAGTTACCTTATGTCTAGAATATACATCTATAAATCTAAATCTATCTATATGTATCCAAGTATGTATGTATCTACCTAGCTCTGCAATTGTAGTCTACATTATGATGAAAGTTTGATTCAGATTATACAGCAATGGAATGTGGGTCCTATAGTACTTAAAAACAGTCTCTTGGTAATGGCCTGTAGGTGTTAGGCAGTCAAACACTGTAATCATGATTAGTTGCTAACCAACTAGCAAAGGGAGCCCCAGATGCATTTAAATACAGATTTCAGCTCAGCACGATACACAAATTGAAAGCTCTCTTCTTTTTTATTAGTATTTCTATTAAAATAACTTACTGTGTCTGTCTAAACGCATTAAGAACCTTCAAGGGTACAAAAACAAGTTATAGTCCCATTAAATAGAACATTCTTGTATTTTAAGATCTTTATCTTGCTAAATGAACTCTGCTATTTGCCTGCTCTGATAAGGAAAGAAGGGTTATATGGAGAAGTAGATTGAAAAAATGAGGGGAAACCATCTTAATTATTTACTTCTCCAGGCTCTGAACCCAAACAGAAGAGTTTCCCTTCTCAAAGGAAGGATCATAGAATGGACCCATTTCAGACATAAAAATAACAGAATTTCTCTTCCATCATCATCCAGCACCATATTGGACCCTTTAAGAATGTGAATATAGAGCTCTATATTATTATGGAAATCTCAAATTCTTGGTTTAGACAGGGGGAGAGAAAGAGACTTTCTCTCACATCACCAGGGTGATTATCCAGGTAAAGAGGATAATAACTTTAAAACAGTCAGAGTCTTCTACAAAGATGGTGGAAACAAACTAAAATCCTGGGAGTTCTCGTTCATTGTGGACTGGATGTGGTCAAGTTAATATTCCTGCCAGATTGCTCTTTGGATTATGGACTCTCTGACTAGCTCCCTTTGTTACCTCATGGACATGGTCTTCTGTTTCTCTGCCTCATATACTAAAATTTTACACAGGGCTTATCCCCTCCAGAATTCCTGTAACTCTGATACTAATTATTTGATTATAAGCCTTGACTAAACGTTCATCCTGATATTTGTTTTTTGTATCCTGCCTTGAATTTAATACTGCCTTGAGCTTTCAATTGAGACTTGAAACATATTATAAAGTTCAAATGGAAGAGTTAAGAGAAAAGAATGGTTACATTTTAGGAATATTCCCTTAGTAAATAATGAGAAGTGTGCAAAAAATTATTGATTTAAGATTTTTTAAAGGGTAAAATGGAAACAACCTATTTTTAATAATTAAATCCTTTCAGTAGGAAATTGGTTAAAATGTTTTTATATATTCTGGGTAATGTGTCCACAAATAATGTTTTAATAAAATATACATATAGGCATGAATGTACCAAAGGGCCTTTGAAACACTGAAAAACCTTGCAGGACTAAGTGCTTCTTAGCCATTTATCATGTGATAATCCAAATTTTATCTAAAAAAATGCAAGTCTTATAATTTAATACTAATGCTTCTATAACATAGTACTGCAAGGCCAGACCTTTGCCCTCCTATAATACAATTTTACAAGTTACAAGAAGGGGATAAAACAAACATGAAATTTCTGTAAAATTTTTATTGGCAACCAGGTGAACACATGAAAATCAAATGAAAAAGAATTTTAGCTAGAATTCATTATTTTTTGTTAGCTTAGTTATACGATGAGGGTTCATGTTGTCTTTCCCTGAAGAAACAGAGCATGGGTAGCAAGTAGGTGGCAAAGGAAAGAGGGAGAAGAGGGGTGAAACTTATTTCTCCTTTAATGAGGTGGTGTTCTACAGAAAGAGTGCCTCCTACTTGTAAACAGGCTAAATGATACTTATCAGTAGACTTCCTATCCAAGAAATGTCTAAGTGTCAGAGTCATGAAAGGCAAGGGAACACTGATGACTGATTTAGACTGAAAGAAACTGAAGATAAAAGTGAAACGTAAATATGAAATCGATCTTTTTGCTATTACAGACATTATTGGGACAGCTGTCAACATTTGAATAGAGTCTGAGGATTTGATTAATAATAAGTATTGTCTTATTTCAAAATTTTTTTAAAAATTATATTTTCAGCAATGCAAAACTGGTATTTCTCAATGGCTTATTATAAATCAAATTGGAATTGCTGGTTTATGGAGAATAGAATAGATGGTATGAAAATGGGAATGAGTCATACATGCAGTTTTGCTGTCTACCCAAAGAATATAAAACTGCAGGGCACCCAACCTGAAGCATATTCCCTAAAGAATAATGATTCTGCACATATTATTCAGAGTTCCTCTATTAATCTAAAATGTGATTAGTGCTGGAGAAAAGGGGACATTTACAAGCTATACTGCAGATACAATTTCCTTCAGAAAGCAATGCTCTGCCTAGCTTTTGCTTACATGCTTTTAATCATTAGTAAAATCGTATTGGGTAAGAATTATAATTCACATGAGCTTACTTTGATTATTTAGCCATTTGTTTTTCATTTGTTAATACAGAGTTTGGTTTTCTTGTTCCGCCCCTGCTACAAGAAAATTAGAGTATTTTAAACAAAAAGAAACAAATCCGTGAGGTTCTAGAAAGCAGAAACTTGATCTGGGACCTAGGAGGAAAACCAGGAAGCTCTGTATGTCTACGGTTACTTTTTATTTGTGGTCTCAATTGTTTTTGTAAATAAATTTATATGGGATATCAATGTAAGCCAGTAGCATGAAAGGACCTTACACAGAAAGAAATGAGCTTCTCAGATTCAGTAAGACCTTATTTGTGCTGACATGTCAGTTGTTGCTGTGTACTCCTTTCAGGAAATTTACACACCAAGGGGAACTATTTGGGGATATGCTGCAACTAAGACCACCTTTTGGCCACCACACTTCCCTTCAAATTTGCATCCCTTCACATAAATGGAGAATATTATCTAAGTTACATTTGTGTGTGTTGTCTTTCCACCAGCATATGACTCATCAAAATAAGGAATATGCTCTCCAGCAGAAGGCTTAATAATTAGCATTGGCAGTACCTGAATACTGCTTTATCTCAACTTGAGCATAAGCTAAAGGGTTTGTTGAAAAACTCTTTTAACTAGTGTCTGTCTCTTGGAATTCAAATCCTTCATTCACAGTCTTATCAAAGAAACCAAGTAATTGATCTATAGCTTAGCAAGTAGCAAGGAGTCTATAATCTATTCATAATTCTCAGATATAATATTATGTGAAAACAGCACACACAGAGACATAAAAACGAACAGTATAAAATTGTTCATGGATTCCTCCTAATAGATTTGGTCCAAACTTAAGGGATTAAACATTTTTAAAAAATAAATTTAGTAACACTGTATAATAACGATTCTACCTGAAAGAGTATATATAATATAACTTGGGAAATTATGATATTCCATTTGTACCCAAGATCTTTATAAGATTCCTTTGTATGTGCATATATTTATTATTTAAATATACGATATATTGTTATAATATTTAATATTGTTCAACACATTTGGTTGAAAGAGAAGCACAAATACAAATACCTTATTTGTGATTACTTCTTATACTCCTTTCTTCTATGTATATTACTGTTTTTGAATCATTTAAAGTGATTAGTATTATGTTCTTAATAGTTAAAAATAAAGATCAAAGATGATATACCCTCAAAAATCATATGTATATGATTAGAAAGATAGATAAGTGGATGGATGGATGGATGGATAGACAGACGGACAGACAGTGTGACCTCTGACATTTAGGAGTTAATCTTTCTATCTTGTTCTGTATAGAAATGTGTGTGTTTTTATTAAATGGTGATGAAAAGAGAAATTTACAAGAAAGAAAATTAATAATAGTTAAGATATACTGTAAGGCTTTTCATATTATTTAACTCATTTAATCATGTTTCTACTTGTCTAGATATATTTTAGTAGCTGGAGAATGAAATTCAGAGATATTAGCTAATTTTACCGAGACATCCTTAATGTCATAGCTCTATGAATTGAATATTTGCATCTGTTTTGGTTTCCAAACTATACTATCACCACTTCACCATACATCCTGGTAGAGTAATCTCCTAGGTGAGTCTTGGAAAATGCTTTTTCACTCTTACATTTACATAAGCTCTTACCCTTTTCTTGGTCTTGCAAATGCTCTTTTACTCTTCCTTTATTATCATATTGGTTGTTTAATGTTGACTTTAATAAAGAAATCTTTGAATAAGGGTGAATAAATGAAAAGAACTTTTCCATTAGTATATGAGCTCATGTCCAGATTTTAACCAGGTGATCCTATAATACTTTTCAATTAACCAGGCAATATCTTTATTTATTTAAAACAGGGAAATGCATTGTAACAGTTTCTTTTTTAATTAAGTATATTAGACAAAATAAAGGTACTATCAATCATCATACTTTCATATTACAATATGAAAGCTATACTGCCAGAATAAAAAAAGAGAATTTAAAATTTAATACATTAAACTTTATGAAAATCTCACTATAGCTTTTTAACTTCTATAATTACACTAGTGAGAATTTCTCAAGTACCTCAGTTTATAAACCCACATTTGAGAACTTACCTAGTGGACTAAAAAATCTAAGTTCCTTTAAGACACAGGATCCCAGAAAATGATCAAGTGATAAGATTGTTTTCATCAGAGCTGACAATATACAGAGAGTAAAGCCTTCCAGCAAAGTGGGTAATGAGAATTCAATATTTTTTATTAATCTCAGACAGAGGCCACGTGGCCAATCAGCTGTCCAGTATAAAAGAATTTTATTTTTACAAAAATATTTTTATGAGTCACCTTTTTTATAATACATTCTAGAAAATGTTTGTGACCCCTGAAAAAATTCTTTTTTCCTACCCCACCGAAGTTGAAATTCTAGATAAGTCAACTTTCATTCCTACACTCTGCATACATTTCAGTTTTCATCACGGTTTTGAAAAAGTTGACAAAACAAATTATTTAATCCTTGTGCTATAATTTACCATAAAATATAAAACATCTAAAATGTACATTTTCTCAAAACAGGAAGCGTAAGGATGAAAATGTTGACTGCAGCATTTGTAAATATTTGATGCTGTTTCCTACATAGTTATGGTCAGTGAAACTATTAAGTGTTCAGATCAATTAAGACATAATCTAGCAAAGTGTGCTCGGGGGTTAGTAAAAGCATCAAGCACAATTCAAGCAAGTTTGTGGCAGATTATGAAACTTGCTAGAAATACAGCTTTAATTCCCTAATCACATATTTCTTTCTTACTCTTCATTCTGATTTCTGCCGAAACAATTCTGGGGCTTTATTAACTCATGCTCCTTTCTCATCCCTTAATATAATTTGTTGCATTTGGTACTGCTGAACACTTTAAAAAATCTTCTGTATTAATCCCCATTATTTGGCATCTTGTTTGCATATCTCCTTTCTGACTCCATTATATAAAAAGAAATACAGAAAAAAAAGTGGATTTTCTAATTAGATGTTGTTTACTTTTTAGTTAATTTTTATTGGAGTATAGTTGCTTTACAGTGTTGTGTTAGCTTCTACTGCACAGCAAAATGAATCAGCCGTACATATACGTATATCCCCTCCCTTTTGGATTTCCCTCCCATTTAGGGTAACAGTGCATTAAGTAACGTTCCCTGTTCTATACATCATGTTCCCCTCAGTTGTTTCAAACAAGTGAAAAGCCCCTGTATTGAAGTGTTGAAGTGTGTTGCTTTATTTTCTTTGTATCCTCTGTGGTGTCTGAAGATACTTTGTTCATCTCTCTCTAAACCGGGGCCTATATTTGAATGCTTACTCCCAGCCCCACCTCCAGAATGGCTGCACAGAAGACTGATGTCGGAAGTCTTCATTGGGACATTGCTCCTCGGTGAGGTCTCTTTTGTGCTCTTGGGGTGAGAAATCAGCTTTCATCCAGAGGTGTAATCCCATCAGAAATGCTGTTTGGAACTCTTTCTTTTTTCCTCCTTTTTAGCCTTAGTGTTGACAACCTGTGTTTTCCTAATATGTACAACTTTGTTCTTAAAATACCTTGGAATCACAAACCTACCTCACTTAGAGACTAAAGTTCATCATTTCCACTACTTTTTTAAATTAATTATTATTGGAGTATAGTTGCTTTACAATGTTGTGTCAGTTTCTACTGTACAGCAAAGTGAATTAGCTATACGTATACATATATCCCCTCTTTTTTGGATTTCCTTCCCATTTAGGTCACCATAGAGCATTGAGTAGAGTTCCCTATGCTGTACAGTATGTTCTCATTAGTTATCTATTTTATACATAGTATCAATAGTGTATATATGTCAATCCCAACCTCCCAATTCCTCCCACCCCCCCTTCCCCCTTGGTATCCACGCATTTTTCTCTTCGCCTGTGTCTCTACTTCTGCTTTGTAAATAAGAACAGCTATACCATTTTTCTAGATTCCACATATATGCGTTAATATATGATAACTTTTTCTCTTTCTGACTTACTTCACTCTGTATGACAGTCTCTAGGTCCATCCCTGTCTCTACAAATGACCCAATTTCGTTCCTTTTTATGGCTGAGTAATATTCCACTGTATATATGTACCACATCTTCTTTATCCATTCCTCTGTTGATGGACATTTAGATTGATTCTGTGTCCTGGCTATTGTAAATAGTGCTGCAATGAACATTGGGGTGCATGTGTCTTTTTGAATTATGGTTTTCTCTGGGTATATGCCCAGTAGTGGCAATTGATATAGCCACTTTGGAGAACAGTATGGAGGTTCCTTAGAAAACTAAAAATAGAACTACCATATGATCCAGCAACCCCATCATTTCCACTATTATCTGTCACCTGCTAAAAATCTTTCTTGATGCTGACTACCACCACTTCTTGGATTCTTTTTGGGTGTCCTTTCATTTCCTAGCAAGAAAGTCCAGCATCACTCTCCACAGGCCTCTCTTGATGGTGGCTGGTAATTTGGCAAGAATGTATCCAAGGCTTATTATTCTATTTGTCCCCCTGTGTAACTGCTGGGTTGGGTTGACTCGGGCTGCAAATGGAACATGTTCATATTACCTGTTGCTTCCTGCAATTTAAACTAATTTAATCAGTTTTGAATGTCTCTGCATTTCAAAGATACTGATTTAAGTTAAAAAAAAAAAAAAGAAAAAATCAATTGGCTTTTCTTTAGTTTCTGATGAATAATAATGTTTTACTAATAAACCAAACAGCTGTTCACTTTAGAACTGTAATGTTTCTTCAAAATACAGGCACAAAACTATATAATTGAGATTGAGAATATATATTATGAATTTATGCCATAGGCTGAATTCTTTGGAATGCTCATAAATGAAGAAGTAAACCACTATTAATTATTTGCCTCTGATGTACTGGGATCATATATTTGCCAAATATTTGCTGAAGTAAAGTAAAACCTAGCACATGTGACATCTGTTCTGTAGTTTTTCTTTGTCATCAATAATGAAGGGCTTGTCTGGATTTAAAAAACAAACAACAAAAAACCATTTGCTATATTTTATTTGGATATGGATTTTCATTTATAGCTAAAATACAGATACATTTTGCTCTTGCATATTAATTGTACATATTCTATTTTTTTTTATAAAAAGATGTCGGTGCAAGATGTAGGCCACAAGCTCAGTAATGTCTCAATTTTAACCCATTATACCCTTAGCAGAAGCAACACTGTGACTGTCATTGTGCTCCATGGAATACTCAGCTTTAGATGGTATTTTTCTCTCAACATTCCATCTTTGTAAGGACGTATACACCTTTTTTATTGATACCTCATGAAGTAACATTTTGGTGGAATATAATTATAGCCACAGAAACAATATATAGGTGAACCTTCCAGTTCTCTTTAAATAGAACATTTCATTTTGGGGGTTAATCTATGGCTATCAGAGAATTATTCAATTAAGTTTTGAGAAAGATAAACATGTAGATAAGAGAAAATCAAATATATATCATTATCTGTCTTAAGAATTGAAAAGAGCTACTTGTGTGAAACAGCTTTTAAGATTTATAAGGCTTACCATTTCTACATCTTCAGGGTTTTATTTTGTAACAGTTTACATCATTATATTGTGATATAATAATATTACATTTAATTATATTTTCTTTAAAATATTTTTTGAAAGGTGTTTGCTTACTAAACAGATGTTTATTGAACATTTGCCAGGGCCCCTTTTATACTTGGAGCACATGGTGTGAAAAATACCAGAAAATATCTCCTAGCTATATAGATACAGATAGATACAGATATATGATTTATTTTGAGAGATAGGTATAAAAAAAGACCAAAATGTTAAATTTAGGTAGAATCTAAATTACAAAGGAAATAAATAAGGAGTTGAGATACAGACTCATGAGAGAAAAAGCTACTTCCAATGTAATGCTTCCAAAGTTCATTGAGAAAATGTATTAATTATGCTGGTACTAATGGAGAGGAGGAGATAGTCAGATGTAAAGCAGGGGAGAGAAAATTGTACTAGAGAGTAAGAATTGCATTTACTGGATCTGTGAATCTGGAATAAAATTACTCTGCTGTGGGGAGAACAGAAGGATATGGCATAAGAAGAGTTTGAATAAACAGGTATAAACTAATGTCATGGCTTGTAGGACATGATAAAAATTTTGGACTATGTTCTTTTAGGTTAAGCCATATGAAATTGCTAATATCTGATCATTTTTACAACAGAAGCAGTAATTTCATATGGTTCAACTTCTTATTAGAACAAGAAGGCATTGGGAATTCCCAGTACAGTAGAGTTATAGATTTTAACAAGTTGACTCTTATATTGGATGGAAATGTTATTAGACAGGGCAAGAAATAAATGGAAAAGCAAAACATTCAGGAAGCTGCCACAGTCATCTTTGTTTATGAAAAGCGATAGTGAACTATATTAAGGTGAGCTAGAAGGAAATGTGCTGAATATATACTAAGCACCTACTGTGCTTCAAAAACTATGATGGACATTAGGAAAACAAAGATGCATAAATGATTTCACTGACATTCGTAACACATTGTAGGTCAGCTGTTTTAAACCAAAATGTGTATCACACTACCCTGTGGTAATTTAAAAAAATGCAGATATACTGGCCAATTCTCAGATCCACTCACTCAGTTTCTGAAGATAGGCCCATGGGAATGTGGTGTGTGTGTGTGGGTATGTGGTGTGTGTGTGTGTGTGTGTGTGTGTGTGTGGGTATGTGGTGTGTGTGTGTGTGTGTGTTTCAAATCATCTAGCTCATTCTGATGTGCAACTCAGGTTAAAAGCCTGGAATACTTAGATATATGGTTAAATGGATAATTACAATACAGTGTGACAAATGTGATGACATAAGGAAGTATAGAACTAAGGAAACTCGTAAACAAATTACCTAATTGAATAAATCATAATTTACTGAGTGGTTTTTCTAATCATTTAGCTGTATACAACTTTCCAAAAGTACATTTATCTTGAAAGTCTGAAACAGTCTTTATGAAAATAAACAGTAGCAAATCAACTGTATTTGTTTAACCTTTCTGCCTTTTAACTCATTTATGTTAGAATTTAGGCAATGCCAAAATGTTTTAATTTCAATGAGATCATGACATGAAAATGTATGATATGCTTTGATCATTTGTATGTGACACACAATTTGCAAAGAATTTGAACACTTGTTCTTCTCAATGCTGATATAAGGCAGGATTGAGAAATTAATATTGTACCGATTTAGCAAATGATTCTTTGATTTGTACTTTCCAGACAGGGGAAAGATAACTGTTTTTGGTTTTTTTTCTTTTAGATTTAGCATACACTTTTCAGTAAAAATAAGTATGATTTTGATGTATGTCTTATATTAATTGTTACACTATTGTTCTTATTCACTTAACTATAAAAAACAGCATTTTAATAATCCATGGTGGCCTTACTTGTGGAATGATGTCCCAAAGTGGCTTGTTCTGACTTACAACAGTCAACTGTGCATATCTCTTCCCAACTCCATGGTAAATGATATCACATTTGTATTGGGAGATAATTCTTCATTGGTCTCTTATTTTCTGCACATCTTGTGAAGAGTGGTTGACTACCTTTGTTATGACCCATCTTTTCAAGGAGGTTTGTATAGTAAACAAATGTGAAGGATGGCCTTTTTCCTCTGAGCAAAAGACAGATAGATGTTTGATGCCCAGTACAATACAGATACTATTTCTCTCTGGGAAAAGGCTGTTTGCCAGTTGCCCATTATGAATGATTCAGGGTCTAAACTCAGGGTTCCTCTTCTGCAACACACATGCAGGTGTTACTTACACTTATTTGTCTCACCTGTGGGATTCTAGATTTGGGGGATGGCACAAGTTTTGATATTCTGGCAACTGCTACTGCTATGAGTAATAAACTATCCTTTGTTTCTGACTCAAGGGTCTTGTGTCTTCTGCTAGTATCCATGAAACTGTGCAAGCTAACCTATTTGCTTGCAAATCGGGTAAAAATTTCATACCCTTCACAGTCCTTGAAGTTTAGTAGCTTGAAATAGTCCCAAGTGAGAGTATTCACACTGCAAAAACTTCAAACATTACAAACTAGTGTTTTGTTGTTGTTTAATTTTGCTTTTCAAGAGTCAAGTGTTAAAATTTTGTAAAACCCCACTGCTTGATTGTTTACTATGCTATACATGGTTAACAATACTGTCTGCCATGTTTCCTGACTAGCACACTGCTACCTTCCAAACCGTCATATTAGAAATACCGTGAGAGACTGATGCATCCCAACATCACTTAATGTGTTACATTGTAAAGAATACAGCTTTTGGATTTAGGTAGACCTGATTGTCAATCTGGTTTGTGCCCTTTAGAAGCTACCTGGATATGGCATTTTAGTAAAGCATTCTCATTACAGTTTGCCCTATTCAGAGGATTATCCCAGGTTCATAAATTTGTTTTGAACAGTTATTCCAGTAATATTTAGTGTACAGTATGAAAGTGTCTCGTGCCTTAAAATGTGCTCTCTAAATTGGCCTTTTTACTTCATTTTCTGTGACTGTTGCTGTTCACGGTGATTACAGAGACTAGTGGTGATGGAAGGATGGAGTGTGCTCAAGTCTTAAAGACCGTGCTGTCAGGGTGCACATTTGCTAAGCACATTGTTCCTTTCCCCAATAGAGAAGATTTTCTAATTGAGAATTACAGATGAAAAGGTAAACATACTCTTAGGAATGATCAACACTTTGAGGAAGCAAATCATGAGCATGAAAATGAAGATGCAACAAGGCCTCATAATTCAACAAAGTATACTTTTTGGCTTTGGCTTTGTCCTAAGATTCTGGAAAACAGAAGGGCCAAATGTCTCTTAATATCCTGAAACTTGTGTTCAATCATCAATAAGGTGATAACAGAAGTTACCATTATATTTAAAGTGAAATGGTATCTGTACTAAGAACAAGGGTTCCATTCAGATTTATTCTTAATATCTTAATATTTACTTTTAAGTGTACATAGTTTTGAGTTTCAAAATATCTGAGAAAAAGTAATGTGAAATTGTATTTTTAGTATACATGTAAACTTACCATTTGAGTAATACATGCAAATTTATTATTGCAAGACTAAAATGCAACAATGAATAATAATGATCATGAAACCTGGGTTATTTCAAGAAACTTTTTAAGATGTTAAATTGAGAACTGCTGTTCTGCAAAATACGCCGTTAAGAGAATAAAAAGACAAAGCACAGACTAGGAGAAAATATTTGCAGAACACTTAGCTGATAAAAACTGGTATCCTAAATACACAAAGACCTCTTACAAATCAATAATAAGGAAACAAACAATTCAATTTAAAAATGGGCTAAAAATCTGAGTAATTGCCTTGTCAGTGAAGATATACAGGTTGTAAATAAGTATATGAACGTCATTGTCATCAGAGAATTGCAAATTAACACAATGAGATGCCACCACAAACTTATTAGAACAGTTAAAACCGGAAACATTGACAACACCAAATGCTGGTGAGGATGTGAAGCAAAGGGAGCTCTCATTCATTTCTGGTAGGAATGTAAAGTGCTGCAGTCACTTTGGAAAATTTGACAGTCAGTTTCTTACAACACCGTACATACTCTTACCTTATTTTCTAGCAATCATGCTCCTTGTTATCTACCCAAATCAGTTGAAAACTCTCTTCACATGAAATCCTGCAAAGAAATATTTATAACAGAGTTATTCATAATTACTAAAACTTGGAAGCCACCAAGATGCCCTAAGCAACTATGATATATCCAAACAATGGAATATTATTTGGCAATAAAAAACAATGGTCTGTCTAACCATGAACAAATATGGACCAACCTTAAATGCATATTGCTAAGTGACAGAAGCTAGTCCAAAAGGCTACATACTGTATGAGTTCAACCATATGACATGACATTCTGCAGAAGGCAAACTATGGAAACAGTGGTTGCCAAGAAGTTAGGGTAGGGTTGTCAGTGGGGGAGGGGGAGGGGTGAACAAGCAGAGCACAGCATTTTTATGGCAGTGAAACTATTCTGTAAGATTCTATAATGGTGGACACATACATTTGTCAAAAATACTCAGAATGTACAACACAAAAAGGGACCCTTAATGGACTTTTGTTAATAGTTTATTAATACTGGATCATCAGTTATAACAAATGAACCACACTAATACAAAATGTTAATGTAGGGCAGACCAGAAAGGATTGAGGGTGTGTATGGAATATCTCTGTACTTTCTGTTCTTTTTATGATAAACCCCAATCTGCTCTGAAGAATAGTCTATTAATTTAAAACAACCTCATTGAAGAAACTTAGTGCAAAGTAATAAAATATTTCATCATTTTCCAGTGCTGACATAGGCTTCTTCTTTTAAATTTTTCATTGTCATGTTATTCAGAAGTGAACTAAATACACAGCTTTATAGCTTGAAATGGAGCTAACTTTTACTCATTTTAGTTAATTCTAAAATGAATGATATGTTTTCCACAAATCACCCCCATTTAATGGGTTTAGCTTGTTTAATTCAATGTATCTGGTTAATGTGTTCTCATCTACAAAGGCTGGGATCTGTTCTTTTGTGTAGAGTACCAGAGATTCCTTAAATGTCTTAGTTAATTAGTTATGAAACAAATGAAATCTATGAGTTCAGAAAAAATCATGTTCCTTATTATACATAATGAGAATAAAATATTTGAACAGTAAATTTACTTATATGAAAATGCATGGTGTTTTTGGTATGTTGTTATCTCCAAATATTTTCATATTCATGTCAATCACTTGATATTTGAAATTACAGGCTTATATAGTATTGAAAAGAATTCTGTATTTTAAAAATCTTGTTAATAGTAATTTTTACACAATTAATTATATCAACCTTTATGAAATTCGTTAGGAATTTTAATGACTAAAGTAGCAGACATCTTTCTAGTTTTGTCATATATATACATGGCTTCACTATGTTAATTGGAATGGTTGGTATTTTTCATACTTTTGGAGGGTGTTGAAGAAGAGGCTGGAAGATCATAACTACCTGAGGCAAATGGAAAAATCACCACTACCTGGAAAGCAGGAGTTTTAAGAGGGAAAAATCTCCCTATTTCATAAACTTTTATGTACTTGACATTTGCTTAGTAAAAGAGATATAGATCAATGTTATTAGAAGACTTTTGTTCATGTGGGGATCTCAAAGACAGTAACTCCCATCTTTGCAAACACTACATAATACCTTTCACGTGTTGATGGATCTCAGTATATAAACTGAACATGAAAATGAATAGGTATATTCTCTTCTTGACAAAAGAGGCTAATGGAACTTACTCAAGTAAATCTTTTCACATTAAATTGAAATTATACCTCTAAATCTTGGAAGTAGTGAAAGACAGGCATACCTCCTCCATGTTAAGACTTTGCAAAAATATTGGCCAAAGCAAAGATTTATAAGATGTCACTGAAAGCATTCACTCTAACAGTAAAGAAGACAACATGATGGTGAAATGATAGTTGTGATTCAAAATAAATCACATAGCATGGTAATAATTCCACAGCAGTTAGATCTTCTTTACCAGACTGCATCTGGCATCCTATCCTGCTGTATTTTAAGGGTATAATTGTTCTTCATAGGTATAACAGTTCAGTGTTCAGTTTGAAATAATAAAGAAATATTTACCAAAAAAAGGAGAGCTTCAGTGAGGTAAATGTACTTTTAAGTTTTAGAGATTGATATTTCATCAGCATATGCTTTAAAAGGAAAAAGAAGAATAATCAGATTGTGAGGAGAATGACTTTTTTGCTAGTGTATCAGGCTAGAATTCTAAGCTTGTCTGTTTAAAATTATCATAGAATTTTCTTTAAATTATAATAATAATTACTATTTTTTACTCTCAGAAGGGAAAATAAAACTGACCACAATGTTGAAAATTCCTTTCTCTGCTCATGGAAATGTTTCTAGTTATCGGTCTCTTCACTCTAGCCTACTGTCTTTATTGTCCATCAGTATCGGATGGTCTCAAATCTTCATGGAAAGAGAAGATAATTTAATAGAGTAACATTAAAAAATAGTTATTAGTCTTTCCTCTAGACTCAGTGACATTAGTATTTTACCTTTATCAGTTTTCCCTGCATCAATGTAGTGGACTGAATCATTTGTCCCCAAAATGCATTTCCACCTTAAACCTCAAAAATATGTCCTTACTTAAAATAAGGAACTTTGCAGCTATAATCCGTTAAGGATTATGCAATGAAATCATCCTGGGTTTAGGGCCCACCCTAAATCCAACGATTGCTGTCCCTATAAGAAAGGAAGAACCAGAGACACAGAAAGAAGGCCAAATGAAAACAGAGGCACAGATTTGAGTGTTGTGTCTGCAAGTCAGGGGACACCAAGGACTGCCAACAGGCATGGAACAGAGTCTCTCTCAGAGCCTTCAGAAGAACCAACCTTGCCAACATCCTGATTTCCAAAGTTTCACTTCCAGACTGAGATAATAAATTTCTGTTGCTTTAAGTCACCCAGTTTGTAGTTCTTTCTTATGGCAGCCTTAGGAATCTAATACAACTATTAACGCAAGGAATTGCTAGGAGGTTACCCATACATGAAACAAAATAAATAAAAATCTAGCCAACACTATGGACTGAACCATGTACCTGTAAATAATTTTCAAGGTTTTGATAGAATAATTAATAACTGGTACCAGTGAGAAGTAACTGATCGGGAGAATCAGGTCCAGGCACACGCATTTGAGTAAGTCACATAGTAAAACATTATGGAGCCCAGATGTTATGACTTTCCTGGGCTGAGGTGTCTAAACACACTTAACTTTTTAACATACCTGGCCCTAGTGTAGAATAACTGGAGCTGGGCTTAAAAGTCAGGAACTTCTGGGTTGATATTGCTATAGATGGTGTGTGTTTGTTGTTTGTATTCTTTCTTAAAGCTAAGTAAACTTGGTGTTAGTTAAAACCTATTTTGTCTTGTCATCTGCCAATAGTGACTCTTTTACTTCTTCCTTTCCAATTTGGATCCCTTTTATCTTTTTCTTCTCTGATTGCTGTGGCTAAGACTTCCAAAACTATGTTGAATAGAAGTGGTGAGAATGGACATCCTTGTCTTGTTCCTGATCTTAGAGGAAATGCTTTCATCTTTTCACCATTGAGTATGATAATGGCCATGGGTTTGTCATATATGGCCTTTATTATGTTGAAGTATGTTCCTTTTATGCCCACTTTCTGGAGAGTTTTTATCATAAATGGATGTTGAATTTTGTCAAAAGCTTTTTCTGCATCTATTGAAATGATCATATGGTTTTTATTCTTTAATTTGTTAATGTGGTGTATCACACTGATTTATTTACAGATACAGAAAAATCCTTGCACACTTGGGATAAATCCCACTGTATCATAGTGTATGATTCTTTTCATGTATTGTTGGATTCAGTTTGCTGATATTTTGTTGAGGATTTTTGCATCTACATTCATCAGTGATATTGGCCTATAATTTTCTCTTTTTGTGCTATCTTTGTCTGGGTTTAGTATCAGGGTGATGCTGGCCTCATAGAATGAGTTCAGAAGTATTCCTTCCTCTGCAATTTTTTGGGGTGATTTGAGAAGGATAGGCATTAACTCTTCTCTAAATGTTCTGTAGAATTCGCCTGTGAAGCCATCTGGTCCTGGACTTTTGTTTATTGGGAGTTTTTCAATTGTGAGTCTGATTTTCAAGCTGAACCCAAACCAAATTGCTTATAGTACAGACTGGGCATTGCATGACTCTCTTTATATAGGGAAATACATTTATATTTCTAGATATATATATATACATCTATTGTCTATCTATCATCTATTAATCTATGTCTCTACCTATCTACCTATCTGGCTAGCTATCATCTATCATCTGTCTATATTTACATACTTAGCTGTGTCTTGTAAACATATTTAATTTTAACATCATAGGAAACTGTGAGTTAGGTGTTTCATAGTTTAAAAAAAATAGCTAAGTTTGAAGTAAGTTGTTCTATGGTGGGTAAGGTTTTGATAGAGAAGCCTTTCTAGGAGCATATGGGCAGTCACAGAGTAGCATGAGCATAGGGCATGGGGGTATATGAAGCTGGGGGACCAAGATTACAGAGTGAGTTTTTGTAGCCAAATATATTTAGTGCTCCTTCTGAAAAGATATAGGGATCAAATGGGTTTATCAATAAAATAAGTCAACCTAAAGAGAAAAAAAAAGATTTTACCAATTGTTGAGATCCAATATGTGATTAATGGCATTACCATGAATTGTTTTATTTATTTTTAAGTTACTTAATATTGTTGATCATCAAATAAGAGAAAAATACACCTGGGATACTTGGGGAACTTAGATATCTTTAGGAGAATTAATGTTCTTAAATTGTTATACACTCTTTTCTAAGTGTATTTGTTGCAAAACCAAAGAGCCTATGGTGAACCATCAAGAAGATTCTGCTTCTCTGTCTTCCATTTCACAATCAGCCCTTTTGTTACCGCCCTCACATCTAACCTGTCACTAATCTTACCATACTGCATTTTCCTGTGAATGAGCAAACCTCTAGAAATCCAAATTATTATATAATTTATGTATTAGGGTAGGTGTGGAGAAAGTGAATGACCTTAATGAATAAAGAGGGAATCTTTTAACAACTCAGGTATTCTATAATTCTTAGCTTTCAGCAAATTTAAGAATGATATTTTCAGCTGGTACCTCAATAAAATTTTTTAAATGATAGATTGCTATATGGCTTTGGCTTACTACTACAAAGAAGTTCAAGGAATTGAGTAACATTACTAAAAGCCTATTACCATTCACTTATTCATATGAATAAATCTCTATACCTACATAAAATTTTTAAAAATGGATTCTGCTGCTTTTATTACTGTGACAATAAGTAATAGTCATGAACAAAAAAATGACTAATAAACATACCCATTCCATTTCATTAATGGTACAATTTCCAACAACAGCTTGCTTTTTATGATAAATACTAACAAAAATTTGTAATATATTCATTTTGAGCAGTTATATACAACTAATAATGTTAATGCTTGTTCAATCCTGAAGGAAAAAACGTTAGCAATTAGAGCTTCATGGAAACAGGATGTTAAAATTATTTTTAATATCAACAGATTAATTTTTCAGAAAGTATGATATTTTAGTAACCAAGACATTTTAAAGTCCACATTTATTTTCAACAGGGTAAAAATTCTCTGGAGGAACTATCAAACAGTAAAAAAAAAAATGTAGAATGTCTGACTGTCAGGGAGGAACCTATTCATAAATTTTTAGACAAATGATTATGGACATCACTTTTGTTTTGGTATTTAGATTCTATTGGATATATTTAAATGAGTAAATCTACTAGTTTTATTTAAAATATGATATATGCAATAATTCATCAATTACATTCTTATAAATTATTTCAAATTAGGGTAGAAAATGTCTTAAAAGTTAAAATAAAACATGTGAGAGGTACAGGAGTATAAGTATAAAAACATCTTAAGGCAACTAAAGGCATTTGGGCAGCTGTAGAAAAGTGCAATAATTCCTTCTTAGTTAAGAGCATCATAATAGGAAATAATTTACTCATGTTTCAAAGACATTAAGAATCTGCTCTGCATCAAAAGTAATCCCATGCCCTAGACAAATAAAACATAGTCTCTGTCTTTAAAGGACATAGGGACTCTTGTGGAGAGATGGTCATATAAACAATACATAACATAGGTCATTTAGGTATTAGAGATAAGTATACATTGTATATGCAAATGAGAATTACAGAAATCATATAGGCTCCTCTAAGTACAAGACAGACTTGCAATCAAGTAACATCTCTACTTTCATTTTATTGAAATAGATTATTATATGCACATTTTTATAATATAAATATTTAATAAAAATATTTAAGCTAGCAAATTTTTGCATTTGTAGAGTTTAGAGTGATTTGTTAGGGTGATTTCTGGGTTCATATTTGTTTCTAAGGTCACACTTTGAGGAATTCACTGTAGTTTTTCTATGTCCAGGATTTAATAAAGAAAGTATAATCAACCTTTATGGATAAAGGAGTATTATGCAGAATTGCTGAAATTCAAGTTAATCTGCATTTTTAAGTATATCTGCATTTACTTAAATAAAAATTTCCATTGGTATTATTTTAAATTATCAAATAATGTGGATTAAATGTATAAATAGTTAATAATACTGATAGAGGTTTTATATGAATATCTTGATGACTGAAAAATTATTTAGACAAGTTATATGAACTGTATGATAATCTGTAGATAGAGCAGTCCCTGATGACTCTTTAGGCCCCCCTGTTATGATGAGTTTGTTCTTTAGACAAAAGACATCATGCACTTTGGATAAGAGAAACAATGTACAATATTATTCTTCTTATTACCTGCTTATTCTGAAAATAATTCAGAATTAGAGATAAGGTAATGAGCAGATTCAACAAAATACCCCATTTCTGCCATGGCAATATGATTAATAAAAATATGCATCGAAGTTTTTCCCCCCTTCAGTGGTATTTTTAACTCAGGAGCAATTCTAATCAAAGAAATAATTCAAAGACATCCACTGTCACAACTCTGATTCAGTATTACACTAGAGGTTCTAGCCAGTGTAGCAAGAAAAGAAAAATAATTTAAAATACAAGTATTGAAAAGGGAACATATATATGTCATTAGAGAAGTTATGAATGCCTAAAATATGAAAAGCTATCTACAGAGAAACAATTAGAATAAATATGTGTATATAGTAAGATCACAGTATTTGAGATCAATATAAAAAATCAACTATATTACTAAATACCACCAATGCTTCAGATTCTCTTTAATTGTAACACAGTATTTTTTTCTTCGCTTACCTAAATTCAACCTCTCCACATCTCCAGGATGGAACATGCCCTGCGGGCTGGGGGCCTCACCAAGTCCTTGATTTTTGGAAGTATCATTTCCAGGCATTTCAAGTCTGGCCCAAATTACAGAATCCTGAAAAAAAAGGAGGATGAGGGAGCGTGGCTATCTCAGGAATCTGGTCCTAGACACTCACTTTGGTGACTTGGGTGATAACTTGAAACACAATTAGCCAATCCTTTTCTGGTTTCCCAGAGCAGGGGCTGAGACGCTCTCCCTCCTCTGCCACTCAGACCTGCCTCCTCTGGCCTTGGGCTCAAATATTCCTCACCTGTAATTGAAAGACTTTGAAAAAACCCACCAGGAAACAGAAAAGGAAAAACAAAACCAAGTCTTTGTTTTTCAGTATATATGATATGTCTGTCCCTCTACTTTGCTTGGCTCCTTGGACCTAGGATAGTACTGCTGCTGGTAAGTGCCGGGGACACCAATACTGGATCATATCTGTCCGCTCCTTAAGTTGACTTTTCAAAATCTCCTCCCAGGACACCTTTGGCCTGGGACTCTGCAGCCCTAGGTGTACCTCCCCTTTTTTGGATGTTAACGAGAGCACTTAAGATGGTCTTTCATAATACACATAGTTTTGCTTTGATAAATGCATACTTAGAGAAAATACTTTCTCAATTATAAATGCTCTTGAAATTCAATGAAACATTTGAGCTCTTATCTCTCCAATGACCCAATGAATTAATGATAATAAAAAAATTTTCTGAATTAAAGAATCATGAATACTCACTATTATTATTATAATCATGCTGAATATAATGTGCTAAACACTCTGAAATATCAATACCATTCATCACAATCTTGAGACATTTAGTATTATTACCACATTCATAAAAGTGAAAAATGAAACATAGAATAAATAAATTACCCAAGGTTCATTCAGCCATTCTATGAACATTTATTGAGTATCTACTGTTTACTGGATATGGGTTCTGGTGTCAGGAATACAGAGTTGAACAATTGGAAAGGCCTCTCCTCTGGTATCGCTTTCAGAGCTAACCTGTGGCAGTGCAGGGCTTAAACTCAAGCCGTTGTCTTCCCCACGACGAGCTTGTAGCTGCTGAGCTGGACTGTCTAAACTGCTGTATCTCTGATCTTCTGTTCTGAGAAAAAAAGAATATGGAGTCAGCACAAAGCCCTGGTGATTGGATAATCATGTTAGTCAACAAAGAAAACTCTTGCACAGAAGGATTCCACAGCCTCTTTGAAAGCTGTGGGTAGGTTTATAGTTAGAATACGAGAGTTCTTTGTTTAGTTCTGTTAATAATAAGACATATAATTGGACAAGTTACTGATGCTTTTAGATTCTATTTTAGTCTTTTGGGAAAAGGGAAGAACCTACCTTGCCTTAATTCTGTTCCTTTCAGAGGCAGAATTTATTGATAGGGTTACATAAATGCATACATAGGTCAAACCTCATGAACAAACAAATGAAAAAAAATTACATGATGCTAATTTAAAATAGTTGAAAGTTTAAAAAATCAACCAGAATAAAGTTTTTAAGCCGACTTAAGATTTTTTAAAGATTTTTTGTATGAATTTAAAAGTTTATTTATAATCAATTTGAAGAATAACACTGAGAAAAATCGTATATTTTTGAAGTTTATTTTTTATATGAGAATCATTTTTGTGTCAATAAAAAGAGAAGTACCAATCAGTTCATTTCTCAGACATAAAAATTCAGTTACTAATAATTCATTAGGAACCAAGCTTTGGTTAAATGGAGCTATCCATTGTTAATAGCCTGCGGTGCAATAAGGTTCACTGAGAACAGGTGATGATTACTGTACTTAGCACTTCTGGAGAATTAGAGTACAGTGACTGTAATCATTCTAAAAATTATTTTATAAGTGTCACACTGTTAATTACAGTTCAAAGAATTAGCATCTGCTTGAAGTTATAGGTGTAGCTTTGAGGAATTGGTATTACAGGAAATGCATTTAAAGAACCTTTAATCACAACATAAAATGTTCTCTGCCTGGCTTTGGGTACCCTTGTACAGCAGTCACACCTGGTGTTTTCTCTAAATACCTAAGTATAAACAGCAATTGACACTATTTTCTTCAGTGGAAAAAGGAAAACAGTATCATTTTACATTTTAGACACTGTGGTTCCTAAAAGAAACTAAAATTGTTGGACTTTTAATGAGTTTTTAAGTTTTAGTAACATTGAAGGTGTAACTCAGTTATAACTGTGTGGTCTTATTTATAATCAATGTGTAAATGAGGTATGAAATTACTAAGAAAAATTAAATGACATTAACTTTTTTTTTTAACTGTGTAAAGAAAAAGTGTGAAAAGACTTTGTGAAAACTATTTCATTCATGCTAATCCATTGACAAGGAGGCATTTTAAAGATTATCCTGAAAGAACTGTGATTTATCTTGGAGTGTTGATTTGGAAGTTAGTGTTTAAAAAAAGCAATGAAGAGAAGCTCCATAAATAGACTCACATATTTTATTTAATATATAACAAATGCAGCATTTAAAATCAGTGAGAAAGAGATTTTTATTTTTTGGTCCTGAAATAATGTTGGTAAGATGAGCTAACACTTGGGAAACAAATATATAGATTAAAATGTAAAAGCAAACATCTAATCAAAAACATAAAGAACAATACAGGTGATTTGTTAAAAGATGGATTTGTTTTTATTAAAAATGATTCTAAATTTGGAATCATTTAGAAAATGGACATGTCTGACTTCATAACCTAAAACTTCTGCATAATAAACTAACAAAAAATGTAAACAGGATATCTATTAGCTTACCAAACTTAAAAACATTAATATATATATATACACACACACACATACACACACATACATATACATATATAATAAAAAGAGTGAACCTATATGAAAACCTCTTTGTTGTTTTCAAACAATATGGAAAAAGAAATAGTATCACCAAAGAACAAATGTAAACAGTGAATAAACACATAATGGGATTTAAATCAATATTAAATTACAGAGGAAACTACAATAACAAGCAAAATTTTATAATATTGTAAATTGTATATCAATTGGGTATTTGAGAAAGGTGTGATGAAGTGGGACTGCTGGTGGGAACAAGTCATACAATGATTACAAACATTAACAATGGGTATTTTCTATGGTAGTTAAAATACCACTTTAAGAAATATACACTAAAGAAAAAAAAAAAAAGGCACCTGAGCAAAGATTTATGTAAAACAGGTTAAAATTTATTTTTAAATAAGTATTATTTTGACAAGTATGAAAATATCCAGGATTGTATATAGATTAAATGTATGATAGTACACTTATATGATGTAATAATATAAAGCCATTAAAAAGCCTACTATCTATGATAATAGATATGGAAACATATATATATGAATGGGGAAAAATGGTTAAACTGAAAGGATGGACAGAAAAGAGACTAACAAGAGGTATTTGTGGGTAATATTGTCAAAGGTGATTATTATTTCAACTTTTCCCTTATTTCATTTTACAAGTTTCTTCAAGTAGGCATATATAATTTACAGTTTTTCATTTTATTTTTAGTTTTCATCTAGTAATACATTTCAAAGAAACAAAAAGTTGGCAGAAATTATCAATTACCCTAACATAGGTGCCTCTCCAGAGGTATCCAGTGTTCTGAGTTTTGTATTATTTTTCCTAATATTTCTGTTCATTTACATACATATGGTTTTGTTCGATAATGACATATAGAGTTTACTTCTGTTTTTGACATGTCATTTGCAGATTATTGAAATAATTTATTCATTGAGCACCTATTAGGTGACAGGCCTTATAATTCATGAAGAAAATTTTGAGGTGAAAAAAATACAGAAAACTGCCCCCCTGCCCTTTTCCCTTAAATCTTAGTAAACTAGAAACACACATTAAAAAGGGGTAGGGTATTCATTATTGAGTTCTCTGTGTCTGTGTGTGTTGTATGTGTGTACATGCACTTGTATAACCATTTTCTTTTAAGTACAGGGTCAGGCAAGGCTTCAGTGTCAAGCGATTTTTTAGCATAAACCTGAAGGAAAGCGGGAAGCAATTTGTGGGTGTCCATCCGGAGGAGTGACTTGAGATTACAGACCGGTTAGTAAAGATGTCTGAGGTTGAAGCCTGCTTGATGGGTTTTGAGAGGATCAAGAAGTTCAGCATTGCAGATGTGGAATACACTAGTAGCAAAGTAGTAAAAGATGAGGCCAACAGGTGGTGGATAACACATCAAATAGGTCTTTATAGCAACTAACAGGACAGTATTGAGTAAAGGAATAAAGTGACCTGACAGGTATTTCAAAGATCCCTGTGGCTACTTTAAGAATAGACAATACAAATGTGACTACACATTTAATCAGGTAGAAAAAGATGTTAGGTGAGTAGATTGTTGGTTCCTGGGTTTGGTAAGGACTTTTATGTAGACAAGTTAATTTTCAGACGCCTATCGTGCATCTAGATGGGTATGTTAAATAGGCTATTGCAGATCCAGGCTGCCATTCAAGGGATTTTAGATTTCAGAGAAAAAATATTTGGAAATTTTCAGTATATTGATGATATTTTTAACTCATGCATCTGAAAAACTAAATTATATGGGGAGGGAGTATATTTAAAGCAGAGAAGAGTTCCAAGAATTGAACCTTGGGTCATTCCAACGTTTGAAGAACAAAGAGATAAGAAAGGATAAAACAAAAGCAAGAAAGGTAAGGGGAAGCCCATGAATTAAGAAGAAATGAGTTAAAAAGAATATGTAGTGTCCCAAAACTCTCTCTTTCTCTCTCTGCATTTATACATGGACACATACACACACACACACACACACACACACACACACACACGCAGACACCTGCATCTTTCAAAAAAAGGGGTATGATATACTTCATCAAATATTAATAGTGGATCAAATAAGCTAAGTACATATTGGCTTTGAATTTAACAAAGATGTAAATGATGACTTTAACGAGAGTGAATTCAGTAAAGCTTTATGATCAACCATCTAATTAAAGAAGGTTACAGAGAAATGGCAGGATTTCCCTTTCTGTCATTTTAATAAGCTAAGTACTTTGAGAGTCCTTCCTGCAGCATAAAACTGAGGTACCAAATAGAGTAGCCTGAGTAGGGGAAAACAATAATAATCCTGCCCTTCCTCCAAAAACAAGCATATCAAAAAAAAATCCTGTTTGGTCCAGACAGAAGAGTGAGCCAGTCTACCATTAGCAGAAGAAAGGGAAGAGGTTGTCCTGTGAGTACCTGCTATTTCTCAATATATGATACTGATGAAGATTCAATACTGAGCTTTCAATCAAAGATTGCCAAACAGGTGTTACCATGAGCCACCATAAGAGAGACTCATTTGAGGCATTATCCAAATGGTTAACTGCCAAGATTACAGATGTTAAAATTTTCAGATATAGATTATAGAGTAACTAGTCTTAACTTATTCAAAGTGGATACATATGGAGCATCTAAAAATGAGAAAAAGAATGTAATGTTTGATATCTCACATTCAGTGAATACATAAACCAGGAGGTTGTAAACAACTAAAAAGAGAATGTGTACAGTGAAAGATATAGCTGAAAAAATTACATAGAATTCATTATAGAATGACATACAAAGGTCAGAGAAAGTATTAATGAAAAGAGATTGACCAAGTCACCCTTGCATTCCCCTCAAATGTACTGAACTTTAGACAGGTTTCTTCCTGACTATAATCCCTTGACCTCCCTCTTCTTCTTCTTTTTTTTTTTTTTTGAAGTATTGTTGATTTACAATGTTGTGTTAGTTGCAGATGTACAACAAAGTGATTCAGTTATCCATATATATCTTTTTCATATTCTTTTCCATTATGGTTTATTATAAGATATTGAATATAGTTTCCTATGCTATACAATAGGACCTTGTTTATCCATTCTATATATAATAATTTGCATCTGCTAGTCCCAAACTCTCAATCCACCCTCCCCTGCAGCCCCCCACACCCCTTGGCAACTGCAAGTCTGTTCTCTATATCTGTGAGTCTGTTTCTGTTTCATAAATAAGTTCATTTATGACATATTTTATATTCCACATATAAGTGATATCATACGATATTTGTCTTTCTCTTTCTGACCTACTTCGCTTTATATGATAATCTCTAGGCCCATCCATGTAACTGACAATGGCATTATTTCATTCTTTTTTATGGCTAACATTCCATTGTACATATATATACCATATCTTCTTTATCCATTCATCTGTTGATGGACATTAGGTTGTTTCCATGTCTTGCCTATTGTAAATAGTGCTGCTATGAACATTGGGGTGCATGTATCTTTTCGAATTATGGTTTTCTCAGGGTATATGCCCAGAAGTGGGATTGCTGGATCATATGGTAGTTCTATTTTTAGTTTTTTAAGGAACCTCCATACTGTTCTCCATAGTGGCTGCACCAATTTACACTCCCACCAACAGTGTTAGGAGGGATCCCTTTTCTCCAGCTCTCTCCAGCATTTGTTATTTGTAGACTTTTTAATGATGGCCATTCTGACCAGTGTGAGGTGGTACCTCACTGTAGTTTTGATTTGCATTTCTCTCTAATAATTGGTGATCTTGAGCATCTTTTCATGTGCCTATGGGCCATCTGTATATCTTCTTTGCAGAAATGTCTATTTAGGTCTCCTGCCCATTTTTTGATTAGATTCTTTGCTTTTTTGTTATTGAGTTGTATGAGCTGTTTGATTATTTTGGAAATTAAGCTCTTATCAGTCACATTGTTTGCAAATGTTTCTCTCAATCCGTAGTTTGACTTTTCTTTTTATTTGTTGTTTTCTTTGCTGTACAAAAGCTTATAAGTTTGATTAGGTCCCATTTGTACATTTTTTATTTTATTTCTATTCCTTTGGGAGACTAACCTAAGAAAACATTGATACAATTTATATTAGAGAATGTTTTGCCTATGTTCTCTTCTAGGAGTTTTATGGTGTCATGTCTTATGTTTAAGTCTTTAAGCCATTTTGATTTTATTTTTGTGCATGGTGTCAGGGTGTCTTCTAACTTCATAATATACATGCAGCTGTCCAACTTTCCCACCACCACTTGCTGAAGAGACTGTCTTTCTCCATTGTATATTCTTGCCTCCTTTGTCGAAGATTAATTAACCGTAGGTGTGTGGGTTTATATCTGGGCTCTCTATACTGTTACATCGATCCTTATGTCTGCTTTTGTGCCAATACAATGTTGTTGTGATTACTGTAGCTTTGTAGTATTGTCTGAAGTCTGGGAGGGTTATGCCTTCTGCTTTGTTCTTTATCCTCAGGATTGCTTTGGCAATTCTGGATCTTTTATGGTTCCATATAAATTTTAGGATTATTTGTTCTAGTTCTTAAAAAAATGTCAGGGATAATTTGATAGGGATGACATTAAATCTGTAGATTTCTTTAGGTAGTATGGCATTTTAAACAATATCAATTCTTCTAATCCAAGAGCATGGGATATTTTTCCATTTCTTTAAATCATCCTTAATTTCCTTTATTAATGTTTTATAGTTTTCAGCATATATGTCTTTTACCTCCGTGGTCAGGTTCTTTCCTAATTATTTTATTTTTTGATGTGATTTTAAAAGGGATTGTTCTTTTACTTTCCCTTTCTGATATTTTATTGTTAGTGTAAAAATATGCAACTGATTTCTATATGTTAACTTTGTATCCTGCTACCTTTATGAATTTATTTATCACTTCTAGTAGTTGTGTGTGCAGTCTTTAGGGTTTTCTATATATTGTATCATGTCATCTGCATAAAATGACAATTTTACCTCTTCCCTTTTAATTTGGATACCTTTTATTTCTTTTTCTTGTCTGATTGCTGTGGCTAGGACTCCCAGTACTATATTGAATAGAAGTGATGAGAGTGGGCATCCTTGTCATGTTCCAGATTTTAGTGGGAAGGCTTTCAGCTTTTCACCATTGAGTATTATATTGGCTGTGGGTTTGTCATAAATAGCTTTTATTATGTTGAGATATGTTCCCTCTGTACACTTTGGTAAGAGTTTTTATCATGAATGGATGTTGACTTTTATCAAATGCTTTTTCTGCATCTCTTGAGATGATCATGTGGTTTTTGTCTTTTCTTTTGTCTATGTGGTGTATTGCATTGATTGATTTGTGAATGTTGAACCATCCTTGTGACTCTGGGATGAATCTAACTTGGTCCTGGTGTATGATCTTTTTTATGTGTTGTTGCATTTGGTTTGCTAATATTTTGTTGAGAATTTTTGCATCTATGTTTATCAAAGATATTGGCCTGTAATTTTCTTTTTTGTTAGTGTCTTTGTCTGGTTTTGGTAACAGGGTGATGGTAGCGTCATAGAATGACTTTGGGAGTGTTCCCTCCTCTTCAGTCTTTTGGAAGAGTTTGAGAAGGATTGGTATAAGTTCTTCTTTGTATGTTTGGTAGAATTCCCCAGTGAAGGCATCTGGTCCTGGACTTTTGTTTGCAGGGAGTTGTTTTTTTTTTTTTTTATTACAGATTCCATTTCACTTCTAGTGATCAGTCTGTTCAAATGGTCTGTTTCTTCTTGATTCAGTTTTGGTGGGCTGTATGTTTCTAGAAAGTTGACCATTTCTTCTAGCTTGTTCAGTTTGTTGGCATATAATTGTTTTGACCTCCCTCATCTTAAAGCGTTTACTTTAGAAAACTTGTAGTTACAATTTTTTTCTTGTCCTTCTGGTATAAATCTTCTCCCAGCTTCTTGTAAGTTTCACAAGCCAGGAACGTCTTTCTCAAGGACCTTGGAGCCATCCCTTTGAGATGTAATCATCAAGTAAGATAGGGCCCCTGTCTCCCACTCTCTGTAGGAGGTAAGGACCTTATGTCAATAGGCATGGATTAGAAAACACTGATGGCCTAATCACAATGACCACCGTCCCCTCAATGTTTTCCATTAGCTCACCCCAGTGTTTAACAATCCTTGTGCCCTTTGTTTCAGTGGAGTTGAGTTTTACCTTTCTCCTCTATTGCAATAGTTCTGACCCCTGTTGCAATAGTCTTAAGTAGAGTCCATCTTGCATGTTTAACTCCTTCCAGTGCAATATTTCTCTGATAAGATATGTAATCTATAGTGAGAAACTCTAAACTATCTGTAATTTGAGTTCCAAAGTAAAATAAAATAAAAATAATGGAGAGAAGGCAGGATTTGGAGATAATGGTTAAAAATTTTCCTGATCAAATAGAAGTCATTGGGCTTCCCTGGTGGCGCAGTGGTTGAGAATCTGCCTGCCAATGCGGGGGACACGGGTTCGAGCCCTGGTCTGGGAAGATCCCACATGCCGCGGAGCGACTAGGCCCGTGAGCCACAACTACTGAGCCTGCGCGTCTGGAGCCTGTGCTCCACAACAAGAGAGGCAGCGATAGTGAGAGGCCCGCGCACCGCAATGAAGAGTGGCCCCCACTTGCCGCAACTAGAGAAAGCCCTCGCACAGAAACGAAGACCCAACACAGCCATAAATAAATAAATAAATAAATAAATAAATAAATAAATAAAAAAAATACTGACTTTATCCAAAAAAAAAACATTAAAAAAAAAAAAAAAAAAACCATTGGCCCTCTGATTTAAAAAAAAAAAAAAAAAAAAAAATAGAAGTCATTAATTGATAGACCTAGGAAGCACACTTCCTATGCATGTTAAAAAAAAAAAAAAAAGAAGGAAAAGAAAGGGAAACAATTATATTTATCTGTTATTTAGATTATATGTTTTCAAAATATTAATCACAGGAGATATTTGTTTTGGGCAAAATTAATATGAGCCTTATAGATTACCTGTATAAGTCATCATTTTTTTAAAAAAATGCCTTTCATAAACTATATAGCTTTAAATAAATCTGTTTTTATGATAAAAATGTAGGTTTATGAAGTGTATTTCAATAAGCAATGGACGTTTCCTATTTATCCTTCAATTCTTATAGTTTATTTATGAGATCTACAAAGAATTTTAATTTTTACTTGGAAAATATGATATTGAATATTTTATTACCAAATCATTACACTAACATTTTTTTCACCCATATATTCTGATAATTTCTTTAACACTCACCTGTGCTGAGAATTGCTGTTAGAAACAAATAACTGATCCTAGTGCTTCATAATCAACTTAAGTAACTCTGCTTAGTTATTTGCATCATTTTTGTCTGTTGGAAATGGTCACCTTCCATGTAATAGTATTTACACCATATCCATGTAAAATACTAAGTACATTCTTAACATTAATCACTAAGGAATCTTTTCAGATGAAATTCCCAATTTAACTTCACTTTTCTGGCTTATTTGTAGATATAGTTATGAAATATATTTTTGAAATCTGACAACAGTCGTATTCTAAATCATTTATATCATGTAATAGTGAATACACATAACCTTCCATAATTTTAGGGATAGCAGAATTTTAAAATTATAGCATTTGTGTAATTTATTTATATTTATCAATTATACTTTTAATAATTAAAAATGGTCTCACATTTTTTCAAAAAATATTGCTTAGATTATTGATGATATTCATGTTTCAGTCAAAGAAATTTTACCTAATTGCATTCCTGAATGTAATTTCACAGTTTATTCTAGTAACAAACCCACTAGCTAAGAGGACACAATGATAAAATTCGAGATAATGGTAGTAATAATGATAACTCCCACTGAAGTATTTAAGAATGATCTTGTGCTGTTCATTCTAAAGCTTCACACTCTATTTCCACACAGTTATACATTTTGCAAATCTGTTATATAATAGATTTGTTTCATCTCTTTGGTGAATGTGCAGTAGAGATTGGCATATAAACATACAAACTACTTTGGTGTAAGTTTCAATAAGTTTTCCATGATGTAAGTGAGATAAAAAAGTAGTGGTCATAAAATAGAAATATTATCAAGAGGAAAATAGAAAACCAGAATCTGATCCAAAGTGCCTCCAAGAAATATATTAATACTTTATTCCTTTAAAAAAATATATGTTTTGACAACACAATATAATGTAAATACTGCAAATGAAACTTTTCATGCTGGAACTGTTCAGTAGGTAAGGAACATGGGCAGAATGTGTAAATCTGGTATTTCTACAACATGTAAGGTTGTAACTTATTTAGAAAAGGGCATCACAAGGGAAGAATACTAGGACCAGAGGGCCGTGTGCATGTATTTAATTTGAAATATATATGGGATTGGTCAAAAACAGTTTATTGATTTGCCTATCTGGGGGATATGCATTTGAATCAGCATGGATTTGGGAGATAGTTACTAAAGTTTTATTACTAAATAGATGGAAAGATATTTAGAAACTTACTGATTATCTAATCCTTGAGGTGAAGACAGGGACTCGAGGATATAGGACCAGTGATATGCTGATAAATATTCAAAAACCAGTCCTCTGGTGGGAAGAATAGTCAATTTGTAGAAGCAGCATTTCTGTAGTTATAAATGTTGCCACCACGACCAATTCCAAGTGTGATATCCCTAAATACAGCCAGTTAAAGCCAGTTCCAGCACATCATCACACAGGAGAATTAACATTTATATACATGTGGAATGTGAACATTTAGAAAAATTGAATCCAGAGCAAACCTGGAGACCAAAGAGCGAAGACTCAATACTCAGTGCGTAGGCTAAGGGGGTGAGCTAGTATGTCTGGGTCTCTCAGAGGATTTTTTTATTGCACAGCATAGTACTAAGTCACATTTATATATTTTAAATGAATTTCCCATGTAACTTATTCACCTGTATAGATTTTGTACATTAACATTACAGTCAATATTATCTGTGTTTTTATAAGGACACTATGAGAAAAGAGTGTGAGACAACTAACTCTCAATAAAAAAGTCAAAAACATTTATTCTGCAAATTGCATCTACATCAGGCAAGGCATATTAAGATATTTTTCTAGAAGAAACCTGTTAGTGTAATTTATTGAAATAAAAATTTGTGACTCAAATTCCTTCTAATAACATCTAATATTTAAAAATATGTATATGATGAGATACTGAAAAAATATTTAATAACACATTCTTTCATACCTTTAGCTGTTGCTTCATTTAATAGTTCCCATCATCTAAATATTGATTTTGCGGGAAGAGGGCCCTCACCAGACACTGGAATCTTCAGACATCTTGATCTTGAACTTCCCAGCCTTCAGAACTATGAGAAGTAAATGTCTGTGTGTAAGCCACCCAGTCTGTGGTATTTTGTTACTGCAGGCTGGGATGACTAAGACCAAATTGCCATTATTTTGTGTGATATAATTGCCAACTTGGAAGGCCCAAGGTAAGACATGGGAAAGTAATAAGAGATTATAATAACATTTTATTTTTTTAAATGTAAAATATACACCAAAAGTACTTATTTAAGAAATACAGGGAGTAATCCATGTTCACAATATTACCAACACTAACAAGTAATAGCTTAACAGATCTCTGCGATACACACACACACACACCTATTAAGTGACATTAAAAATAAAATAAATTGAAGCATATACTGTAAGTTATGTGCAAACCCTCACTATTGTAAAAATGTCAATTCTCATAGCTATTCGGAAAGGATCATAATATTTAATAATACTGATGTTAAGAAGAAGAATCTACTACACGTTTATTGAGTTCCCCCTAAGTACCTATGGCCCAAACTGATAAACTCTCTCCCTACATTTATTCTTTTTGCAACCTTACCTTTATGTTAAATCAGGCCACAGGGCCATCTAGATGGAATGTCTTGAACTTAGAATGAGAGTGGAAGTAATGTCAACATTATTTCATAAAAGATAAAACTTCTTGCACAGGCTGGAAAAGCACAGCTGTCAGGATGGAAGACACATATGTGAGTAGTGGGGTCTCCCATGCCTGGAGCCGACTCATCCCCTGGCTACTTTTGGACTGTTACACGTGAAAGAGCAACTCTCCTGTCTTAAACATGACAATTATTTTGGAACTACATCAATGCAGCAGGATAGCTTGGACTTCCAGTTTTATTTATATTTTAAGGGAGGAAAGGTAGTTAGTAGATCTAGGTAGAAAATAATCAGAGCATTCAAGACACGTATCATAAGACATCCATCATGTGACTACTGCTCAGGCCTCCTACCAGGACAGTGTTTTCTTTTTATCTTTTCATGACAATTGGAGTTCCCTGTTGAGCTTCGTCAACGTATTGGGGCTGGCCAAAAGGTTCGTTCATTTTTTCCTGTACGATGGCTCCAGTAGCACTTAGTTGTCTTTAACTTCATTCGAAACAATTTTGTTAGACTGTACTGTGACAGCTCTCATATCAGTGTGCATTTAAAAAAGACATCAAAATTGGTGAATTTTTGTGTAGCCATTTTAATATTGAAGATGGAAGAAAAAAAGCAACATTTTCGGCATATTAAGCTTTATTATTTCAAGAAAGGTAAAAACGCAACCAAAACACACAAAAAAAGATTTGTGAAGTGTATGGAGAAGGTGTTGTGACCGATTGAACGTGTCAAAAGTGGTTTGCGAGGTTTCGTGCTGGAGTTTTCTCACAGGACGATGCTCCACGGTCGGGTAGACCAGGTGAAGTTGACAGCGATTACATGGAGACATTAATTGAGAACAATTAATATTATAGTACGCGGGAGATAGCCAACATACTCAAAATATCCAAATAAAGCGTTGAAAATCTTTTGCACCAGCTTGGTTATGTGAATCGCTTTGATGTTTGGGTTCCACGTAAGTTAAGCCAAAAAAACCTTTTTGACCGTATTTCCGTATGCGATTCTTTACTTAAATGTAATGAAAATGTTCCATTTTTAAAACAAATTGTGATGGTCGATGAGAAGTGGATACTGTAAAATAATGTGGAATAGAAGAGATCGTGGGGCAAGCGAAATGAACCACCACCAACCACACCAAAAGCCGGTCTTCATCCAAAGAAGGTGATGTATATATGGTGGGAGTGGAGGGAGTCCTCTATTATGAGCTCCTTCTGGAAAACCAAACAATTAATTCCAACAAGTACTGCTCCCAGTTAGACCAACTGAAAGCAGCACTTGACAAAAAGCGTCCAGAATTAGTCAACAGAAAACGCATAATCTTCCATCAGGATAACGCAAGACCGCATGTTTCTTTGATGACCAGGCAAAAACTGTTACAGCTTGGCTGGGAAGTTCTGATTCATCCGCAGCACTCACCAGACATCACACCTTTGGATTTCCATTTATTTAGGTCCTTACAAAATTCTCTTAATGGAAAAATTTTCAATTCCCTGGAAGACTGTAAAAGGCACCTGGAACAGTTCTTTGCTCAAAAAGATAAAAAGTTTTGGGAAGATGGAATTATGAAATGGCCTGAAAAATGGGAGAAGGTAGTGGAACAAAAGGGTGAATACATTGTTCAATAAAGTTCTTGGTGAAAATGAAAAATGTGTCTTTTATTTTTACTTAAAAACTGAAGGCACTTTTTGGCCAGCCTAATAGAATACTGTTTCCAAATTTGTTCTGTCACTATTAGAGTTTTCACGTCTAAGTAGGGTTTACTTCTGATTGGGTCAACTTATTCATCTCCCCCAAATTTAACAAACAAATATAAAAATCTACGTATACTTCTTAACTATTTCTGATGTGTCTAAAGTTACAAATGTCATCATACTCAGAACACAAATAACACAGGTTCAATGCTTGCTATCCTTTACTAACCTCCAAACTGAGATAATCACCAACTTTAAGAAATTCCACTAGACAATAGACAAGAAAAGAAATGTTAAGTGAGATAAATGCTGAAGATTACCCAAGTGGAAAGGGTTTTAGCTTATTTGCTGTTCCATTGATAGTTACAGACTAAGAACACAGCCTATTTTGTACTTGATAATTCCAGAGATGGAAGAAAATGTGAATGGGTCGTGTTTTTCAGCCCAGTATAGACTATAAGATATCATTTGTTTTTCTTTTCTCTCAAGTAAAGGAGTCATCCAAAATGATCTAGTAATAGATCAAGTCTTTAAGATAAAGGTGAAAAATATTCAAAATATATCCCTATTTGTTCCTCTAAGTATTATTATAACAACTATTAATAGATAATTCTTATCAATATTGACTCTTACACTTAAAAAATGCTGGTTGTATGCATGCATACACATTCATGTTTCATTGATAACAACAAAACAAAAATAATAAATAAAATTAATCCTCTCTCTTTAAACTGATGGTAAACTCTGTGTTGGCTTCATCTCTGCTTATAATTCCTCTTGGGAATCTTCATTATCATCCCACAATTCTTGGCTTTGGTGTAAATGAAGATTTTTTAAATCCTTTTATATTAAAGGAATAGAAAAGATGTATTTTGTTCTCTTTCTAGTAAAACAACACACAAAGTATATTTAATAACTCAGATGAATGGAGCATAATTTTGAAGATCATGCTCAATAAAATAGCAAGCAGGAGTAATTAAACTGAAATGAACATAGACAGGAGGAAGAGTTACCTTGGCTACAAAAAAATTGAGTAAGTGTATGTGTCATAATTGCTCAGAGTCTGCAACATTCTTTCATATATTTAGCAGTTGCTTCATTTAGTAGTTCACACCATTTAAATATTTACTCTGCAGTTTATTTCACTCAGTTATAAACATTCTCTCAGATATAAGTTATAGAGGAGCATTCTGCAGTCTAATAGTTAATTAATTTTAAATTCTCCTCTTGATTATGTAAGGAAAGTTGAAATATGTGCAGTTCCCTAACATCTTTGGGGGTAAATGTAATATCTTTTGAAGAGAATGTTTTCCAATTACAAAAACTTTCAGTATTAAGTTTTGGACTAATTGATGCATTAGTTAAAATGGATTTGACACATTCACCATTTCACTCAAATGATACTCAATGTCTACTTTCCTTATAATTTTGATGACAGTGAAAAATTATTTCACTTAGAAAAACTCTAACATTTAATACAAAATAAATTAATTTTAAATGAAACATACAATCAAATTTAAAAATCAATCTCAGCAAAATATTTTCTTAATTTACCTCTTGCATTTTTGGAAAATAATATTTGAAGTAACTTTCTTGTCTCAGTAATAATGAAAGCTCTTACTCATAAAATATGAAGATAAAGGTCCAACAATTTCTCAAAAATCTATGGTTTCTCGAAAACTACACATACTTGCTTAGATGTTGGCTTCATTATCTCTCTGCTTTTCATTTACAAATCTTTTCACAAAGGAATTGATACAATAGTGTATCATAGAGTAGTTTTGATTTTTCACAATCTCTCTCTGCTGGTAAATTAAACTATGCGTAGCACATCTGAAGCAGCAAACTTTTTTTTTTTTAAATGATTCAGTCTCTAAACTTTATATATCCCTAGTCTAACTCGTGGGCCACTTATCTTCTCCCTGTTATATCAAAGACTCAAAACTGTTTCTGTGTGCGGTGCTTCTGTTTTCTCTTTCCAGTTCTTTCAGGGTTTATTCCTGCTGTGCTTTATGATTTTCACTTATTAATAATTGACAACTCTCTGCATTTTGTATATATATTAATTGATTTTAAAACTTGGAGTTAATTGACCATTTTTTCTAAGTTTGAATTATAAAATTATTTATCAGTTTTGAAAATTTAGTTCACTTGGTTTCAGTACATTATTCTCCTGGTCATCCTTCTAATTTACTGATCAATTCTTTAAATTGTCTCTTTCTGGCTCTTCTTCCTTAGCTCAAAATTTGGTAGTGTCTAGAGTTTAGTTTGTGGCATTTCACTCAATGCAAAGTTCCTAGGTTACCTATGCCTTAAAAACCACCTATGTATAGATAATTCTCAAATTTATATCCCCAGTCAAAATGTCTCTTCTGAGCTGCAGATTAAAGTAACCAGAGTATTCTACTCAATGTAATTATTAATTAAATGAATATTAATTAAGGTTAATATTATTTAATACTAAAAGATATCTCAAACTTAATCCACCTAAAAGAGTTTGTTTTTCCCCAAAATATTATCCTTGCTTCATCTTACATAATTTCATAACGAAGCTATCAATCATGCAGTGACTAAAAGTTTAAATAAATGAGATTGAAAAGAAAACCAACAATAGAAATCTAGAAATAATTTAATTCCTCTTTCTCACATTCCTCTTCCCTACCTTATGGTAGTCCTGGCAGCTTAAATTTCAACACATTCTCCTAATTTGGCTACTACTTACCACCTGTACTGCTACCACCTAGACCATCACGCCATCAAAAAGTCTGCTTTCTTGAAGTTTTGTTCCTGACCCTAAATTCCATTCTCCACACCAGAGACAAATCAGGTCAGGTCGTTCCTCACTGCTTTGTTGATAGTGCACTGACTTCCTGTCACACTCTGTAAAACACAAATGTCCCCCGTGACCTCTAAGACCCTCTTGTTTTGTCCTAATCCCATTATTTCAACCTCTCCTTTCTTCAGTCTCTGTACTGCGTACTCCAATCCACGCACTTCTGCTTTCTTCTTATTTCTCAAGTATGACAAGCTAATTCCTGCCTCAAAACCTGTGCATTTGTAGCAACTTCTACTTGGAATATTTCACCCCAGATTTTTGAATAACCACTTCCTTACTTCATTTAAGTTTCTTTTCAAATTTTACCTTCTCAAAGCCCCCACTCCTATTGTCTGATCTCTATGCTTTTACCTTTATATTGCATGTAAATACAAGAAATAACATTTATTTTTAGTATCTACTTCTCCATTACTATATAATTTTAATGAAGAAATGATATTAATTTGTCTTATTTATTTTCTTATCACCAGTGTCTTGAACAGAACTTAAAATACAACAGGATGTAAATAAAGATTGATTGAATGGATGATTTGACAAGTGAATTAATACAACTAATTTGGTATTTTTAAATAAATATAAACAACTTCATTCACTTTTTTTTATCCTCCTTAGTTGAGTCATCATAAACTTGCATTCATTCAAGTACAGCTGATCCTTGAACAACACATGTTTAAACTGTGCTGGACCACTTATAAGCAGATTTTTTTTTTTCTGTGAATATATACCTGTATTTTCAATTTGCAGATCTTTAAATTATCTAGTGTGGGAAAAAGTTTGTGTTCCACTAGAGATCACAGTATGTGGAATCAAAGGAACTAGGGTTTGAGTGCTGATACTATCCAAACCGTTTCAGCCTCCTGCCCTTGGGTGAGTCATTTATCAACTCCTATGTTTTTGAGGCAGAGATGGCAGTACATGGATTTGATTTGCAATTCATTCAGCATATTGTTGCCACAGCAATCTTTCAGATGTATTAGTATGTTCCTGTCATTCTCTAAAGCTTAAAATTGATGAGTGACATGTTCTATCTTCAGGATACAGTTCAATCTCGTTTTCATAATATTCAAGAGCTTTGGACATTTGCTAATCCCATACCCAGCTTGGTCCCTCTCCTAGATTATCCTGAATGATGTTCTTGATGCGGCTGCACCCTTGGGTTTCCCCATCCCCGCATCCTACCACCCCCACTGCGCTCACAGCTTTAATGAGGTGTAAGAGCAATATTGTCATACATACTTACAATAAACTATAAAATGTGTTTAGGAGTTACAAAGTATAGTTCAAAGGTTTCTTAAAATTTAAAACAACTGCACAGGCTTAACTTGAATACTTTGATATGGAGCATACATTCTCTAGTTCACTACAGTTCCTACCTCTCTTTTTTTCCTTCCTCCTGACTCATTTTACTAATTTCCACCTTTTTTTGCTTTTCTGAATGTATTTATATTTAGGGCTGTTAAAGGTATCTAAAACAACTCTTCAGTTCAGAAAGTGAAACTGAAAATTAGAAATTGTATATATATATCATGATCATTCTAATTTACATTCCATGACTGACATAAGTGCTACAATTGTTGATACAAAAATTCCAACAGTTAAAGCACACAGTTGCCTTTAATGTAGGTAAAGGATATGAGTTAACTGAAGACAGCAGATTGTGATAATCAGATTTTTCCTCTACTCGGAGGTCAAAATTCCATACCACCGTGTCCTGCTGCTGGTAATCTTTCATATCTGGGTGAGGATCTGGTCACATCTTTCCACATCTTTCAAGAAAGCTCTGTTTTCCATTCTTTTTGTTTTGTTCTTTTGTAATGTCCACCTGATCTCTTTTGTCTTTGCAGGAGTTTGCAGCAGACACAGGTCTGTCTGCAGAACAGAAGCCTAACCTGTAACATACCAGATTTTTTTTTTTTTTGAGTGTTTTAGTGAATTTGAGAGTTGTGAAGATGATTTCCCCAGAGTCACATACCCAGGCACTAGCTTCCTTTGGTGTTAGGCCTTTACTGGTCTGTTTTTTAACATCATTATCATCTATGTTTTTTCTTTTGCTGATAGTTTTGCCTAACTTATGCTGCATTCTAAGTCGAGGAATCCTACCTATTTTTAAAAGGGTTATTACATGTATGAAGCAGTATTTCATATATGAAGCCTTTTTGAGTTTCTCAATAAATATTACATACTAACCCTTTCTAACTCGGAAGCTTTTGAAACCACCTTGCCTAGAGGCACCAGTGTCCACGCCTCTGTCCGAATGCAACATTCCTTGACAGCATATTGGTTTCCTCTGCTTTCTTTTTTTTAATAATACAATTTTTAAAGGTTACAGTCCATTTACAATTATTACAAAATATTGGCTATATTCCCCATGTTGTACAGTACATGCTTGTAGCCTGTCTTACAGCCAATAGTTTGTACCTTTCGCTCTCCCACCCCTATATTGCCTCTCCCCCCCCTTCACTCGCCCTACTTGTAACCACTAGTTTGTTCTCTGTATCTGTGAGTCTGCTTCTTTTTTTGTTATATTCCTTAGTGTGTTGTATTTTTTAGATTCCACATGTAAGTGATGTCATACAGTGTTTGTCTTTCTCTGTCTGACTTATTTCACTTAGCATAATGCCCTCCAATCCATCCATGTGTCTTCAAATGGAAAAATTTCATTCGTTTTTATGTCTGAGGAGTAATCCATTGTGTGTATATATATATATATATATATATATATATATATATATATGTAATGGATTTATCTGTTGCTTACGTTTAGCAACAGGTGGCTTCCATATTTTGGCAATTGTAAATAATCCTGCTATGAACATGGGTGTGCATGTATCTTTTCAAATTAGTGTTTTTGTTTTTCTTGGATATATAACCAGATCTAGGCCAGAATATTGGTCACCAGATTGTTCTTTATTTGCTCTCGTCATGAGGCCTAATTCTGTTATGTGGGTGCATGAGTGTGCGTGTGTACTTAATTCTGTATTTTCACTGTGCATGAATGAGTTCGGAATAATTGTTTTTCCTACACTTTGTGTACAGATAGCTAGATAATTTATAATTTTCTGTATTTTTCACCTTTGGGTTTAATGATTGTATCTTTAAAATTAATTGCTGTTCTGGTAATTTTTGTTTGTTTTTCCAGGGATATAAGTGGTGTGAAATTTCTTAGATTTATGGGCCAGTAAATACCCTTTTAATCCTCAACAATATAATTTTCATTTGTACAGGAATATAAAGTTAGTATTTGAAGAATTTTGATTAAAAACACTTTTAATAAGTGTATTTATAAATTAAGAGTTTAGATAGAAAATAGACAGTTATCTCAAAGTTATTTAATAAAGCCTTTCATTAAGAACAATAATATTCTTCTCAATTAGTCCTTCAACTAAAACCTGAAAATCTGTATTACAATACAGTGTGCCTACAGTAGCCCCCAAATATGCCTTAGACATCCAGATTTTACAGTCTTCAAGATAGATGCTATATTAAATATTTTAGGAGAGTTTAATTACTTATTCAAATTTCACATTGTTAATGCTGTGTCCAGAATATATATTATAATATTGAATACTTCTTTTTATTTAGAATTATTTTATCTTAATTAAATTTTTGTTTAAAAGGTAAAGAATAAAGAAATAAAATAGTTCAACATTGTGATCAATACCAAATATGCACGAGAAATAGTCTGCACATAATCCTATACAAAAATCATATCTATAGTTCTCTTTTATTCATTTAAAGTTATTGGTACCTGGTATATCTCATGTAAGGCTCCACGTTGCAATTCAAGCAAACTTCAGAAGAATACAGAGGACTTCCCAGGAGCCTGCTGACTTGTGTATAGCAGCCTTTTTGATGACCACATAATCTGAAAAGGAGCCCTAAAGATTTGGTTTCCTAGGGATTTATTAAGGGAACTGCAGTTTATCAAGTAATTTAAACAAAGCTCATCTTCATAAATATATGAATCAGGAAATACTGAAAAAGATCCTATGAGACCATTTATTATTTTGTTATTTGTTGTTTGTTTTATTTTCCTAGAAGCATACAAGATAAATTATCTTTCATTTTGTACATCAGCATTATTTTTGTAACATTCACCAGTTACTACATTGGGAATAATTAGTAGAAACCATTACCTTCCTAAGTAATTAATGCAAAAAGTGCTACAATATGCTGTAAAGGCACTTATAAATCCTTGCATACACTTAAACTTTGCAAATGCTCTCTAAAGGACAAACTTTTATGTGATTTATATTCCTCTAAATGATGTAAAGTATTTTACAATAGTTTAATGACATTAAAATGCTATTTAACAATACTTAACAGAAATCAAGGGCTTTCACATGATGGGCTCAAAGTGGTAGGAAAATAGCTAATTTATTAGAACATTACAACTCTAATTTAAAATTGTACCCCATATTTTTTAACAAATTATTTTTAAGCATAACTTTGGAAGAGTTAAGCAATGATGAATATTTAAAAATTGCTAGACTTTATATATCACTAAGAATGAAAGTTTTAGGAGAGTAGGGGAAAGAAAATTATTATTAGCCTGTTACTCAGACACCCAAAACAAGGTTTTCCTGATGCCTCTAATACTTAATTACCATTTTGTTTTGATAAAATATGACGTGTTTGAAAGAGAATTTTTGATGCCATGACAACAAAATAACAAAGAGTGTTCAAAATATGTCATCTGCCATTTTCACTTATGTTTCTAAAAATTATACTTTTCAATAAAACCATGAAAAATGAAGCTAAGTATGAATGTGAATACTCATAATAATGCATATTTGTCAACGGCAATGACTGATCATTAATCAGATGTATATATGGTATTGGTATTAAAGAGATAAGAGTGTTTTAATGTAGATAATTGACTTAGTGTAAGAAGAAATGATTTAAATTGCTTACCAATTACATGACTTTGGGTAAGAAATTTAATGCCTCTGATCTGTGGGTTCATCACCTGCACAATCCGACAAACATTAGCTGAGCTTGAATGTAGTTATGTTGGCTAATGATATACCGTGGGTAAAATCAATTTGGGCGCTGCAAAGAGCTACACAAAGTAAAATATTTTACCTATAATTTGTAAGAGACCATACAAATTTATAAAATAAGTATTATTAAATTATAATTAAATAATCTTGACCAATTTTTTAAAAAAATTATTGAGATTATTTTTTGAAAGGAGTTTTACATTCACAGCACAATTGAGAAGAAGGTATGGAGATTTTCCATATAGCATTTGTCTCCACACATGCATACCTTTCCCCATTATCTACATCCTGTGCCAGTGTGGTACCTTTGTTACATCTGACACATTGTCAATTGTACACTACATTGACAGATATAATCACCCAAAGTCCATAGCTTACCTTAGGGTGTACTTCTAATGTTGTGTATTCTATAGGTTGGGGCATGTATCTATCATGCTATCATACAGAGCATTTTCACTTCCCTAACAATGTTCTGTGCTCCACTTATTCATCCCTCCCCCACCCCTAAAACTATGGCAACAACTGGTCTTTTTACTGTCTCCATAGTTTTGTCTTTTCAAGAATGTCATGCAATTGGAATCATATGGTACATAGACTTTTCACATTGACTTTTTTCACTTAGTAATATCCACTTAAGATTCCTCTACATCTTTTCATGGCTTGATAGCTAATTTCTTTTTAGTGCCGGATAATATTCCATTATCTAGATGTACCAAAGTTGATTTATCCATTCACATACTGAAGGACATCTTGATTGGTTCCAAGTTCTGGCAGTTATGAATAAAGTTGCTATAAACATCCATGTGCAGGCTTTTCTGTGATATAAGTTTTCAAATACTTTGTGTAAATACTAAGGAGCATGATTTCCAGAATGCATGGTAAGAATGTGTTCAATTTTTCAAGAAACCTCCAAATTGTCTCTCAAAATTGCTATACCATTTTACATTTCCATCAGCAATGAATGAGAGTTACTGTTTCTCCACATCCTTGTCAGCATTTTGTGTTGTCAGTGTTCTGGATTTTTGGCCATTCTAATAGGTATTTAGCAGCATCTGCTTGTTTTAATTTGCATTTTTCTAATAACTATAATTTGGACATATTTTCATATGCTTATCTGCCATCTCTCTGTATATCTTCGTTAGTAAGGTGTACGTTAAGGTCTTTGACCCATTTTTCAATCGAGTTGTTTGATTTCTTATTGTTGAGTTTTAAGAGTTATGTATTTTGATAGCAGTATTTTATCATATATACCTTTAGAAAATATGTTTTCCCACTCTGTGGTGTGTTCTCTCATTCTATTGGCATTGCCTTGACAGAAGTTTTAAATTTCAATGAAGTCCAGCTTGTCATTTATTTCTTTCATGAATCATGTATTTGGTGTTGTATCTAAAAAGTCATCACCATGCCCAAAGTCATCTAGGTTTTCTCCTTTGTCATGTTTTTATAGTTTTGCATCTTACATTTAGTTCTGTGATCCATTTTGAGTTAATTTTTATGAAGGGTATAATGTCTGTGTCCAGATTCATTTTTACATGTGGATGTCCATTTGTCCCAGCACCATTTGTTGAAAAGACTATCTTTTCTCCTTTGTGTTGCCTTTGCTCTTTTGTTAAACATCTGTTGGTTATATTTATGTTGGGGTGATATTGTGATTTATGATAAGAAATACATATTTGTTACTTGTTCACTGTCCTGGTCCTTAGCTCCTAAAACTCTTGTAGTTTCCTATATAAGAGCCATAATAGCATCTTTTGTTATATTTAGTTTTGTTCACTGTTCCTAAAATATCTCCAGAGTTGTATCCCTTTCAACCACACCTGAATTTATGTTATGAGATGACTTTTTAAAAGCCTCTTAGGATGGTGGTTGGTTGCCAGGGGAACCAACCATGTAATTAGAGGGTTGGAACTTTGAGTCCCATCTCAGACCTCAGGGGAAGGACAGGGGCCGGAGGTTGAATCAGTCACCAAATGGTCAATGATTTAATCAGTCATGCCTGAGTAATGAAGCCTCCATAAAAACCTAAAAGGATAAGGTTCCGAGATCTTCCAAGTTGGTGCACACATGGAGATGCAGGGAGAGTAGCACATGCACCAAAAGCATGGGAGCACTAGTTCCTTCTCACATACCTTCCCGCGTGCATCTCTTCCCTCTGACTCTTCCTGGTTCATATCCTTTTTATAATAAACCAGTAATCAAGTAAGTAAATGTTTACTTGAATTCTGTGAGCCACTCTAGCAATTTAATCTAACCCAAGGAATGGGTCTTGGGAACCTCTGATTTATAAGCAATTGGTTAGAAGCACAGATAACAACACGGACTTGTAATTGACATCTGAAGTGGAGAGGAGTACAGTCTTGTGGGACTGAGCCCTGAACTTGTGGGATCTGATGCGAACTCTAGGTAGATAGTGTCAGAACTGAACTGAATTGTAGGACACCAGCTGGAGTTGCAGAATTTCTTGGTGTGGAATACTACCCACAAACACTTGTGGTGTTCAGCAGTGTCAGAAATTTATTAGTTGACTGTAGATGATATACAGGAGGACTGATTTTTCTCTTCAGTGTGTCTACTTCTGGGGTCTCTATTCTATTCCAGTGGTTTAGTTGACTACTTTTTCCCCAGTGCCACACTGTCATGATTACTGTGGCTTTATAGTAAGTCTTAAAGTCAGATAGTGTCAATCCTCCAAATTTGTTCTTCTCCTCCAATATTGTGTTGACTATTCTGGGTCTTATGCCTCTCCATATAACCTTAGAATCAGTTTGTTGATATCCAAAAAATAACTTGCTGAGATTTTGATTGGGATTATTTTGGATCTATAGATCTAGTTTGGAAGAACTGACATTTTGAAAATATTGAATCTTCCTATCAATGAACATGGAATATCTCTCAGTTTACTTTGTTTTCCTTTTCAGTAAGACACATGGTATTTGACAGGCTTGGTACCTATACCAGTATTTAGATTTGGAAGACACTTTCTTTAATTAACTGTTTTTGAATTCAAAATTTCAGCAGGCCGCAAATGGAACTCAAAAATAGGATAACACTTTTTTTTAAATTAAGTAACATTTATGTTGACTGTTTACTGTAATTCAGAGGCATATTAAATTAGAACCTATGCTATTTGGCGAATTTCCTTTACTCCCATTTGAAATTATTTACAATTGAGTATAGCTGCAATATATACCCCAGTGCCTCGCTTATTATTTCAATGGATGCAAAATCAATATTTTCTGTAATAAATCTGATCTAAATTGAATTGTTGTAGCTATTTGATTTGAGATATATCAGAATCATCTCAAATAACTCAGAAGATAAGTTGTCTTTTGTATATATGTTGACTTATTATGTTTTGTTTTTAAAGCCTTTCTGGGATGCTCATGAATTAAAATGTTCTCTGGATATGAAATTTTCAAGATGACAAACTTTAGATGAAATGTTCACTTTTTTGGATTGATCTACTCCTTCTTTGAGAGTGGTGACAATCTCTATTTATTTAATTGACCTTAGGATAAAGGCCAAATTTGGTCATTGTCAGTCAAAGTCTTAAAAATTGGTTTCAATGAAAATTTCCTGCTGTTATCTAATGAAAATAATTTGCTTATGCCAGGTCAAATTCTACACTAAACTTCCAACATATCCTGCTCATTTCCTTTAATATAAGTAATGTAAAATTGGTTTAAATAATTTCTTCAGTCTTTTTTATCTTAAATAAGACTTTAAATTCATGGACTATAAATAGGATATCTATACTAATCTCAACCATTTTTAGGTACATAGAATATATATTATATTTTTATATAATTCATATGTTATATTAAATATTTTTTCTAAAATTAAAAAATAAAAATAATTTTTTTTCTAAAAATTTAAGTAACATATAATTTTTTTTTCCTAAAAGTTATTATGTAATATATTTGGGAGGAATGTTGTCATGATCTCAAGCATCAATAGCTCCTAGAAATTGTTCTATGTTTCCCTAGCCACCTCTTACTTTCTCCATGGAAACTCTGTCAAAACATCTTCTGAAAAACTCTTTTCACTTCCCTCTCTACCTTTCCCTCATTAGTGATGTTTCTTCCTATTTCACAGAGAAAATAGATATCTTGTATATCTGTAACTTCCTTCTACTAATCTATTGCTGGAGATTTCCTAAATTGAAAAATCATTATGTAAATGACTCATTAAAATCCTTTAATTGTGACTCTTTGTGGGTGTAGGTTTGTTGCATGTGTTGTAGATGGGATCATGCAAAACATGTTCCAACTACCTTGCTTGTCTGTATTGAAGAAGCTGCATCATTAAACATTATGATTCCCAGTCTCCTTTTCAGATAAATAGCAGTGTAACGCTCTCTGGCCCATGAGATACAGGAAAATCCCGGGGTAGGAACAATGCTTCCTCCCTTCTGGAATGAAGATCAGGTTTTTACATAGAGGAGGATGTTTTCAGCACAACTCCCACAAGGTTTTAAAGTGTCCCTGGCATCGTGCTAGTGTATTTACATGCTATATCACACTACTGTCACACAAATTATAGAAAGTAGGGTTACCCTTATTTCACTTTTACACATGAGAAAATATATATTTGAAAAGAAGTTAGTAACTGGCTCAGGGACATGCAGTTAATAAGTAACAAACTTGGACACATACTCACAACAATATAACTCTATATTATAGCACATGCTCTCTCTCTCTCTCACCGCTCTTTTCAAATAGTATTGCATATCTCTCCATTGTTTCTATAAACCCTACACCACTCTCTTTTCTTTGGGATTCGCAGATAATCATTGTTCTTCCTCACCTCTTCCCTTTCCATCTGGTAACTTTTGTGCCGTGTCTCAAATTGCCTTACCACTTAATTTGCTTACCTGTCTTCGTTTTGTACTCTCATATACTCTAATATTTCTCTTATCATTGTATTTATTATTGAAAAAAAAAAAAAGCTTAAGAAGCTGCCTCTGACACCAGAATGTGAGCTCTGTATACCATTGTTGTTGTATTCCGAATACCTTGCTCACAGGAGTGAAGGGAAATAGACTGGCTCAGAGGAAAGAAAACGGTAATCTGGAAAATTAAGATTTAATCCCCAAATGAGGTAGTAACAAGATGTTTGTTCATTTTTCTCATGTATAGATTAAATAGATTGGCCCCAAATTTTCCATTTACTTTCCAATGTGCTGTATTCATGGCACTATTTAATTGAAACGTAGTGATAAAAGTACTATAACATTTAACATTGTCATACTATTTGAGATAAAATATATTTTAATACACTGATATCCAAAACAAGTCAATGGGATATATCTAGAGTGATTGTCTTTCTCAAAAACATCATATATCTAGATCTAGATCTAAATCTAGATAGATAGGTAGATAGATAGATAAAAGTGTGTGTATGTATGTGTGTATATAGTGTTATATATGACAGTTTTGTAAAACGAACTATATAATTTGTATAAATTAGAAATTATATGAACTACATAAGTTATATGAATCTTTAATGTTTGTAAATTAAAGACAAATAAAAGTAAAAGCCAGAATGGTTTAAAGTTGAAAATACAAATAAAACTTTTCTCATAGTACTTTATGGAACCAAACAGAAAGTCTAAATAAAATGGGTTGATCACAGCTTAAAAAAACACTTTAGAAAAACCAAAATTAAAAAAATTTAGTTCCAGATTTCTTATACTATTTTTATTTAAACATTAATTAACATGAAGAAAATTTGTTTTTATATTCCCTAGGAACTCACGATTAAATTGATTTTACCATCGAAATAATTATTTTTTAATGAAATAAGTAAAAGTAAAAGTAATAAAATATTTTTACATGCAGAAATTCATCCCTATATTAAGCAGATTAAAAATTAAGTGGGTCATATAAAAATATTTTTATGCAAAGAGTTAGAGTATTTTGACAGATATTAAAATTATGTGAGTTGTAACAAAATTAGGATTTCAGTTATCTAAAAATGTTTTACACTTTTACAAAGTTTAATAATTTTACTGGTATGACACGTTATTTGAAATGTCACCTATAAAATGTTATTAATACTAAGAAATTCTACTTTATGAAATTCAAGAGATGGTATGAGATTTAGGTGTAACCCATGCTTTGCGAAAACATTGCATACCTCACAAAGCCATTAGAAAATAGTCTTAATGTACTTTCTTGTAATGGTCCCTATAATAGATCCTCAAGGAAATTATGAACATCATTATATTCTAGCTATAATGTGAGGTGATGTTTATTGACAGAAAAAAGTAGTTTTATTAAAAGGCTACATGATGAAAAATAATTATTTTGTTTGAGGTTTTCATTTTATTACACTGTACTTTGGTACAACTTAAGAAAAAAAATAGGTTAATTAACTAATATTATTTTGTTTAAATATATTTCATTAAACTTCCAGTATTACCGTTTAATAGTTGGGTGATATTGGCAAGTTCTTAAAACCTTCTGACCATCAGCCTTTTTTGTTTTGTTTTATTCTAATTTGAAGGGTTGGGGGGGCAGTCTGTTGAAAGAATATACAGAAAATGTCTACCACAGTAGGAAGCATGAGTCGGCCCTTAGTGATTAACATGGTGATACAAGCCAACAAAACAAAATAGAAACATGAATTTGATCAAACCATTTTTCTGTCTTTGGTTTTCCTTTTTGATTCTTAAAAAATGTCTACCACAGTATCTGTTCACAGTAGACACTTAATAATGTAACTATTTTTATTCTGATCATACTAAAGTGATCTAGGACTTTCCCCAGTGGTTCATTTAATAACTATTCTACTCATCAATATAGTATAATATCAAGAAGTTACTTTTCAGTGCCAAGAACTCCTAGTGACAGAAAGAATCAGAGGCTTTTATTAGTATTTCTATTCCCATAGCATAGAAAACATGATGGAATTCTGACCTATGCTTTTTTGGTTATCATTTATCACCTACCTGAAAAATTTGGAAGCCCAGACTATATAGTTCAACCGTAGTAAACTCCCTAAGATTTTAGAGATAGTACTGAAACTATTATTCTGGAAAACAATGAGAAGTTTAATAATGGAGAGTAGTCAGTTGACATTGCCTCAAACCTCTAGAAATTACAAAACCGTTGTTTACATGGAAGCACTACTAGTTGGGTTCCATCATGGCTGAGGAGCAATTTACTTGGAGTTCACCTTTATTTCTGCAATCCTAGACTACAGCCCTTTATAGACCTAGAATTTATATTTTGTTTTCCTAATCCTGCCAGGCCACTTATAACAAAGATTCTCAGCTGCCTCTGTTGGGAAAGCAAATGCTCTCAGAAAAAAGCAACCCAGACGGCTGAGCTCCACTTTCTTGGTTTGTATTTTCTCAATCTTAGGTTACAAACAGCCTCCCATTGATCATTTTATGGGCTGTATTGGACAATCACAAGATTGATATTGTCTTCTCTTCTCTTATTCTGGATTAAACCATGTCTCTAAAGGCCCAATTTCATATACATTATATATATCTATATACATTCATGATGGCCTCTATTGGTTCAGTATGTCTTATAGATGTATTTGTTGGGCTAAGAATATGTTTTGTTGTGTTTTGTTTGAGAGACCATTTTAAATTTTGACTTTAAGAATCTGGCTTTTAGATTTTCTTTAAAAAGTTAAGAAAGATCTTACAACACTGAAACCAGATTCCAGCATAGTGAAAATAGGACAGAACTGCAGAGATAAGGAATATCTGCCCTTTCAGATATAAATATGCTCTTCTGTTTGCCACCATGTCCATTTTACCTACATTCTCATCAGCCCAAAGGATAATTTCCAATTATCATTTTACATCACTCTTGCATCATTGCTCTTTTTTTTTGGTGAAGACGTAATTCTCTGTATCCATGTTCATTGCAGAGATAATTACTTGGGCCCAGTAAAATTCAAAACAGGAGGGAGATTGCATGATATAGATTATGTTAAGCTTTCCTTGTTCAAATTACTGTTGGTTTCTCTTTTCTTGTTGGAATAACTGATGTAGCAAGAAAGCAGGACATGATGAATAAGCAAAATAGTATGACTAGGAGTCAAAGACAACAGGGGAAAATCAAAATTGGGATATACAGTATCACAGACATGAATGAAACAAAGAGTGGTCCACTAGAATATTGAATGTCACTCATGTTAAGTATGATAAGTGGAAAATGTCTGTTAGATTTTGCAAAATTAAGGTATCTTAGTAAACTCAGGGGGGGGGTCATTTTATTAGAGTCCTGAGTGAAGTCAAAGCAGTATAAATTGAAAAGTGATTGGGAAGTAATAAAATGGAGACACCAGGTTTGGCATATATTAAGTAAGCAAAGGCAAATCATTGGGGGTGTATACACAGTTTTCTGAAACAAAGTGTGTTTTAACTGCTATTGCTTTGTTTGAATCTATCTTTTAATAATCAGGAAAAATAAAAATAAGCAGTAGTGGAACGATAATGTTAAGCCTCAATTTAGAAAAGGATTTTGAAGTCATATAACATAGTTTCAAATTTTGAAACATATAGTAATGAAATGAAAAAAATAAAGATTTACATGCATACAGTTAATGTTTAAAGAGACGTTGAAAGACAAATAAGAGATAATGGTAACTTCTCACTTGAATGACTTCATAATATTTACGGACAAAATTATAAGAATAGATATTTGGCTAATAGAATAAAAAGGGCAAAGGAAAACACTATCTGTTTTGGTTGGAATCCTTAATGAGAAGAAACATTAATCTCCCATTTCATAAAATAAAACAGTAACTTCCAATAATATCTTAAAACTTGAATTCATATATCTTATTCATAATAATTGTTTAATCTATAAATATTGTCTCCGAAGTGAATTCTATGTATAATTAAATCTTTGCTGATATATTATCTTTATCTTAAGGAAGGAGTTTTCAATGCACCGTTGTATTTAAGACACTGAGATAAGCATAAAACATAGAAGCCTAGGGTCTTTCTAGATCATTTATTGCAACAATTTTTTTTTCACAAAGAATGTTGCCCAGACTGGTTAAGTGTCTTGTACAATGCCAAACAGCTGGTGAATGTTCTGTTTCTAATTTTAAGGATTTTTGTATTGAATAAGTAATTAGCACTCTATAGAAGAAAAATTAAATAAATAATTTCAGTGCAAGTTGTCATAGAAAGAGTACCAAGGACCATGTTTTTATCCATACAAACTGAAAACCACTTGATGTAGAAACTATTTTATCTTCAGTCTTAATCTTCCTGTTGCTTCTGATCTGTTCACAACAGATTTGGTAATTGACGTTTTAATGCTACATATTTGCATCCTGTGTGATTGTTGTAAATCCAATCTCAATGTATAGTTTAGTTTTGCATGGCAATGAGTCTCAAAATGGACAGAGAGTAGAAAATTTGGTGTAGAATTTGTGATATTTTTAAGATCTACAAGATTAATCTGTTATTAACATTTCAATAAATATATTACTGTCTATATTTTATGCATATATTTAAGTTTAACTAATGAGCAAATAATCTCACAGAATTAAGACATGTTTCATAGTCTGAAAATATTTGGTGTTTGGATGAAAATAAATGCTTTATAAATTAAATTTGGAGATGTAAAGTTAAGATGAGATATTTTGTTTACTCTGTTTTTTCTTTGGGTGTTTGTCCTTTATATAGAACTCAATATTTGCAAAGTTGTTATTTGAAGAAAATAAGCAAGTGCCTTTACCTGGGTAGCAAAGAATTTTTGGTAGTAATTTTAGTAAAGATATAAGAATGCTGATATACTGGGTAGCATAAGGAATATTGTCTTAGACCATAATTTCCCTATATTTCTGGGAAAGCATGCTGTTTGTTATATCATATTTTATTTTAACTTTTGGTATAGAGATTGAATTAATCAAATTTCTAGGTTTATGATGCACTGCTCTTGGTACATTTAAGTCTTTGCTCTTGTTCAGCTCTACCCCTTCATTTCCTCCAGCTACTTCCTTTCCTTTTCTTCCAAAAGTAGCCAATTTAATGTAATAGATCTATGCAAATATGCATATTTTTTAACACAAAGGGAATATTTCCTCAAGCAGGAAAGTTTGGGAGATTTTTTTAATTGAAAATATTTACTGCTGTTTTAAAATTTCTCCAAATTTGTGAAGTAAATGAACTTATTTAATATAAAATATTTAGCCCATTTTTTATAAGCTTGTTAGAAAATGGGATAATCTTTTTTGTGTGTGATAACACATTTTTCTAAAGAATTGTGAAATCCAATTTATAAAATTATGTTTTAGAGTGGTGCTGTCTAATAAAACTTTCTCTAATGATTGAAATTTTTATAATATGCTGGTTGTTGAGCATAAGAAATGCGACTAGTGCAACTGAAGAACTGAATTTTTAATTAATTTAATTTAATTTTAATTTTCATAGCCATAGCTGAACAGCACAGGCTTAAAATATGGGTTGCTTAAGATATACCTATATATTATTCACATTTAATTTCTGATAGTTGCATTACAAAGAAGGAAGGATATAATGTAAAATATTAATTTTATGTCATAAGTACAGCAGGACGTTGTGTATTGTGATAATAAACTAATCAGTAAGAGGAAGAGTTTGATATAGATTTATAGTTGGCTAATTTTTCCTTGGACTACATTCAATTATAAATTTTGAATCATACTTATTATGTACTGCTTCATAGTCAATGTGTGAATTGTTCAATAGTCTTCATGTTTGACTAAGAAAACTCATTCACATACATACACAAACAATGCATTGACTACAAAATGTGTTTATAATATGCTTGAAAATTTTTGGCAATTCTCAATTAGAGAAAGGTCAGCCTTATTTTCCAAACTGGAAAGACTAGGACTGTCTATGCAAAGGATAGGATTAATTCAAGAGAATATTTTTACTGGCTGGAAGAATCTGGAAAAGTCTTTTCTAAATAGCCTAAATCTTATGCCAGGAGTGCTAATTAGCAGACTTCTAAACAAACATCAATATGATTGATTTTGAGAAACACACTATCAACTGATTAGTTACAAACAAGTTGAAAAATGATGTGGCCTTTTTGTGTTTGGGGATTAGTTATTAACATGTTTTTTCTTTTATAAACACAAAGTTTTAGATGTTTTTTATAGAAAACCTGAAAACGAAAAATAGCGGAAAGAAAAGAATCAGATTTACTTGTGTATATAAAATTTTCCTCTCATGGTTTCAGGCTAAGCATCTAAAAACTGAATTTTAAAGGTAAATTTTTCTGACCCTGGGTTAGATGGGTTAAGCATAATTCTTTTGATATATAGTCTATGGGATACCATTAGCATTATTAAATTTGTTATGACCTGTCTGAAGAACTATTTTTGTAAGTTGTTCAGGGATCTACAAATGAAAAAAAAGTGGTTAAACAGTAAATTATCATTGGAATTTAGATTCTCACTGGTTGAAATTTGGCATAACCATTGGCAGTCCTGGCACTAAATTTTCCTGAATTATTTTTTTTACCTAACAGAAATTGAAAGAATGCCATCAAATCACTTTCCAATATCTCATAGCTCTCTATGCCTTATTAGTGAAGTATAAAGACATGTAAATTCTAATTTTCTAACAATTCTGATAAAAATATTGTTTACCACTCAAATATTAAGTTATCTTACCTATCTACCCTTTATTTACCAATCAGTCCATTTTTTTTGAAGTATTTGAGCAAATCATTGAAACGGTGTTAAAAACATTTTCTCTAAGCACATCTCCTCTAGAAGTTCTCATCACTGAGAGTGTGATTGTGGGAAGGAGGGGGATGGCTCTCTGCTTATTTGGTTAAAGTGAGAATATCAAGTTTTTTCCTCTTTTTGAGTATCAAAGATATCCATTCATCATTTCTTCATCTGTCTAATAACATCTGATTAAGTACTATGTAAGAGATATTGTGACAGGTATTAGGCAGACATAGTTAACTGAGCTATGGCGCCACCTTAAGCAATTCAGTCTACTAGAGAATAGAGCTATAAAAATGAGTGTTACATGTATATGCCATGTGTGTAGTGGAGGGTGGTAGAAAAGTTATATTGACAATATAAAGGGTTGTGTTTTATAACAGGCATCTTGAATGTATGATGGAACATTTATGATCTGTAATAGGTCACAATGAGAGGTAGGTAGGGAGAAAGGAATGGGTGGGTGATGAGACTTGAGAATGATCACTCTGAAGATACTAGTTGTAGCAGTGTTTGATATTTTGTTAAAGCTCTTTAAATGTTCTCTACAGATATGTATGCCTATTGGGTGATTTTAATAAAATTGTTATATTATGAAACTTGGGTTCTGGAAATATCTTTCCTATGTTTTTATGGAAGATGAGAAAAGGGCTTTGTTAGGTTCTGTTGGAAGACTGAAAAGGCAGTTGGTAATATAAAATATTGTGTTGTGTGTGTTACTGAACTCAGGTCTGGCTGCTCTCCACTCAGAAATCTATTGAGAGGCAAGTGCTGGTAGAAAGGAAAACATTGCTTTTAATCAGAAAGCCGGCGATCTAGGGAGAAGGTGGATTCAGTGTCTCCCCAAAAACCAGCTCTGAAGATTCTGCTCAGCCATGAAAGTTTTTAACGGGAAAGGGGAAGTAATCTTAGTTAATCATTGAGATGGTGGTCAGAGTCGTCACCATCCTACCCTGCGAGCAGGCTTGTCGACTTCTTGTGATCTTGCTTTAGATGCTGTCTTGTTCACACAGTTTGTGAGATTACTGAAGGGGAAGCTAGGGAAGAGACCTGGTCACCTGCTAATTACTTATTCTTCATTTCTACTTCTTTATCTATGGAAAGAACCAACAGGTTAAGCAAGGTATTGTGTGATCAAAAGATTTGAAAGGTGTGCTAGGGCCAGAGATGAGTAGAGCATGGGGACACCTGATTTAAAAGTTAGTTACAATTTTGCTTTGCTAAATTGACAAGAAAAGGGGTTTCCTGCTGAGGGTGTTTTCCTGCAAAGAACTGCTTACAGTAGAAACAAGAACATAAGAGGTTTGAATTGGAGTATTAACAATGATGTGGTGGACAGACGCAATCAACAATAACCAAAACGTCAATTCATACTATTCTCCTCCCTTTTCTCTCTCTCTCTCTCCCTTTTTTCTTCCCTACTACAAAATGTTCCCCTCAAAGCTACCAGGCATACTTGTCTTCAGTGCCGTATTTTGTTCTCCATTCATTCCACTTTCTTACATAGCTGGAACAATAAGAAATTAGACATAAACACGATTTGCAAGAATCTAGTTTTTTAGTTCATTAACAATAACACTATAACACAATTCTGTTAAGATACAAACATCCCAACAGCAATCATATTCCCTTCTCGAATTCTAATTGACTTTTGTAATTACGTGTTTGCTCTACTCTATTTCTATCATGGTGATGTAGTATCATCTTAACAGCTTTTTAAAATGACCTCTGATATCATTATAAAGGTAGCCAATTACATTCTCCTACATTTTTTTTTCATATTGTGGGGAACATTCTAGTAATTTGCTCATTTTATTTTAATATCTGTATGAGTTATGATCCCCACACTTTACCAAAAGGGGTTTTCTCAACCAAGTTGTCAGTTAACATCTTTCTGATTTTTTTGAGCTACATTTCCTTTTTTATTCCTCATTCTTTCTTTATAGTTAATAACTAAAACAATATACTTGTTGTTAAGTGATATTGATGTAGTAAAACCCCAACTTTCTATACAAAATTTGTTTTCCCTCTTGATTAGTACATAAGAAAAGTTCTCAAAGTTCTGAAATTAAAAAGAAATTACTATTTAAAATCCAAGTACCCTGTAAATAAATGATCTTAAATCTAGCATTTGCTTCTACCAATTTCTGATTTCCAGAAGTCTCTAGAGAGGAACTAGCATTTATTGGGTATTACAGAAAATACTTTTTTGAATATTCAAATAACACATACCACCTTTATTTTGTGTATATCAAAGCTAAATTTAGAGAGTTAGAACAACTGGCACACCATGAAATAGTAACTATCAAAAAATGTTCCCTGAATCTAAAGTCAGTGAACTTTCCAATATATTTCATTTCACTCTGTGGGTTTAGATCTGTTAATTTTAGTCAAGATATAGGAGATTTACAGTCATGCTGATTTAAGGTATGGTTCACTCACAGGAACATTATATTAGGTAAGTTATGAGTTTCCTATCCCATTTCATTGTTGTTGGAAAATATTTAACAAGGAAATAACCAAAAATGAATAATAATTTTTTACTACATATTTTCAGAGTAGAATTAGGTAACTTGATGAGCAGAAATTACCAGAGAAAATGTTTAAAGTTAAATTATAATACAAAATAAGATATTTTGTGTTTTTTACTGGATAAGAATTTCATTTGGCTGAAGATTTCCAAATAAAGAACAATTCCCAGTAAAATGAAAGCTCATGATATTGGAAGAAGCATACTGGGAAATTATTGTGTGGAAGTATTAAAAGATAGACTTCAAAGTGTGTTGCTTAGAAATCACACTGTTCAGCTTAGAAATCAAGTTTCAAGAGATCTTGCTTAAATAGATTGATATGCCAAATTATCTCTCATTAAGGATGGGATAGTAGATTCCCAGAAACCTGAGGTGATGTTATTGCCGTAGTATGACTCATCAGGATCACAAATGTAATTCATCTCTTACTTTGGATTAGTTTTATATTTAAGTGATAGAGAAATCTCTTTCTAAAGTCAAGTCATTGTATTTTGGAGGCAGTTCTACAAGGATGTGATCCAAAGGCATCAGTCAAAATTTTTTTCCTTGTAGCTTCCATGTTCCAATCTTTATTCTACCCACTAAGTAAATGAAGACTAATTTCAAACCCACATCTACATTATCAAAACTCATCAAAATTTGGGAATTCCAAGGATCCTGTAAAAGTCCTGATAATTTTAAAACATTTTATTACATTCCTTCCAAATTATTTCTTCTCCAGGTTAAAGATCCTCAAATTCTTCAACTACTGTTTTAAACTCTCTTTCCCTTTCCGGACATACTACTCTGAATAGATTCCAGTTTTTCTCTAAGCAGAGTTGCTGCATCTGGAATTTAAAACTATATCCATGGATTTTCATATTCTCAGAGAGTGTAAGACTATTTTCTTCCTATTGTAAATTATCTTAGTCTACATATAAGTTGTTATATTCCCTGTTTATATATAAAGAGACCACTCTCAAGTCCCCATCAGAGGCAGTCATAGGCATTACACTGGTAGAGAACAATTAAGTTATCAAATAAGGTTAAGGGACTCAGATGGTAAAGTAGTTGTAATTAGCAACAGAAAGAAAACAGGTGTAATATTAAGAACTTTGAATTGTAATTCAGGATACCTGTGTTTCACTCTAAGCTGTGTCGCAAAATTATTTTGTGACCTTGGACAAATCACTTAACTTTTGAGCCTCTGTAAAATGAGGTTTAGAAAGATCAGTGATTCTCATTCAGACAAATACTGGAGAATCCCTGTGCATAATGAAACATATTACTAAAGGGAAGATGTTGCATTAGTGGAGCAGTAGAGGCACATGTTGGGAAACACTGGCGTGAATAACCTTTAAACCCTCCTGGCTTTTATTTACAGTTTGCTTTTCCAGATTCCTCAGGTACAACATTTTCAACCTGTATTTCATTGACTACCAGTATCTGCTGATAGATTAGTGTGTGTCTTTCAAAAGGTGTCAATGTAAAAATAATTTTGTTTTCCTCTAGGTACTCTACCCACCTCTTGGAATTTAGATGATCTGCATAAAGAAACCACTAAAATCTGTCCATTACTACTATTCTCAGAGGTGCTGTTCTCACAAAATCATTTACATCACGTCATCACATAGGACACCATGTGTGGTCAGGCCACTCAAGATGGCTGTTCTCTTGCTCTCTGTCCATCCCCTGCCCGACCAGTGCCTGCTTCACTTAAACCCTACGCACGTGACTGACCTTCCTACCTACTTGCCGCAGCCCCCAGCTGGTGATTGTTCTCATCAAAGGGGCGGTGGGCGGTCCCTCTACTGGTTTCCCTGATAACTAATGAACCCACCTGACATCAATTCCCCTGTAACTGGTAATCTCCCCTTCCCCCCGGGAGCAAAGACATTCAGCCTGCAGCACACGGTGGGGTATCGCTCCAGGACCTTGCTTCAGACGTGTAAGCCCCCCCATCCCTTAGACCACTGACCCCTGGCTCTCTGTTGCTGACCCCGGGCTCTTCAGTCTTGAAGCTGGGCAAGTACAGACCTTGTAGGTCTGTGGGGTGCCGCCCAATACCTATGTTACCAAACCACTCAGAGTAAAATGAAGGTAGTGCCTACATTAATCTAAGTAAACAATTTCAATGCTTTCAGTGCTGGAAGATAAAAAAGAAACATATTCTCTATGTTTGTATTTACACAGTGTAATACTGTTTTGGGATAACTATACATACAGATAAAATACAAATGAGAGCATTAAGTAGTGTGTGCTAAGTGTCAGATAGATGGAGCGATAGGTCGATAGATCCCCAGATCGATTTTATATATATTTGTATAAAATTGATGTATCTATCTATCATTTATCTATATAGTGATTTTTCATCCAAAAAATAAGTAGCTTAGAAAAACTTCAAGTGTATGATAATAGTTGAACCACATAAGAATGGTAAAGGAGTTTTTGTGAAAGCATTGCAGGTGGAACAAATTGTAAAAGGGAAGAAAATTCAGGGATTGTTCTTTTATTAGATTTTGGGGTGTTTTTTTTTTTTTTTTTACCATTTTTCTCCATGCAAAGCCTTCCTCTGGGATTTAAACACTCTCATTTTCCTGAAGTCTTTCCTAAATCAAAAGTTTTAAACTCATATTACGTTAAGGATTTAGGCAGAAGGGACTGTGCAAGGTAGGAAGATTCACTGGTCCATGCTTGTTAGATGTGTTATGAGGAACAAATAATTTGTGAAAGGCCGTGGATTGACCACATCAAGTTATATAGGGGAGTCTGGCTCTTCCATAAAATGTTCTTTTCAGTGAAGCCCTCAAGTTGGGTTACTCATTCTTCCAAATCCTCCTAACTTCAAATTCAGGGCTTAGGTGCATTTTCTTCTTTCCCCTGCTTCCCTACTCTTTTCCTTTCTCCCCCTCATGGACATTTTAAACTAAACTGATGAATCAGTAAACCGTTGCTTCTTATAAAGTAATGCAATTTTCTCAAACACGCCCTTCCTCCTCCTCAAATTACCGTTTTTTTTTAAACAAATTTCTGATCATTCCTCTTAATTAATTAAAAACCAGGATAACTGGCATATAGCTTTCCCTTCTACAATCATGGAAATCTTATTCTTGGTTAGTGATTTCAAAGAATAGATAAGTAACCCATCCAGGAAGCCATCCTCACAGTTCCCTGACCTGTTCAATAACTTCTCCCACATGACTCTCATGACACACATTCCCATGGTCACACCTTTAATGTATTATGATAAGAAATATTCCTACTTCCGAAATCAGCTACTTCTCTCATAACACTTCTTTAATTGTTCCCCAGACTGTCCTTTGAAATAACTGAGACCTCTAGTTCCTCTGCATTTTTGCATAATACATCAGCCATCAACTTGTCTTTATGGCTGCTTCTATGATGTCAGTATTCCACGTTTTACCCATTATCCAATATCTGAGTAAATCCCATCAGCCTGCTCCAAACACTCAGCCTGGCTAACGATAACATCTAAAGAATATTTCAGAGCTAGGGATATTTGGGTGACTATAAATTAATAGTTAGCATAATCAATGGAACCCCTTAAATTGCTTAATCATTGTTAATTCATAAACATAGTCAAAAATTTTTCCTGGTCTCTTCTTGAAATATTTTAATCATTTCCCTTCTCTCTTCAGTTATTTTACATGTTACCTTCTGTTAATTTTTTTAAAATAGATCTTTACTGGAGTATAATTGCTTCACAATACTGTGTTAGTTTCTGTTGTACACCAAAGTGAACCAGCCATATGCATACATATGTCCCCATATCCCCTCCCTCTTGTAACTTCTTGAAGGTCAGCTTACTCCTTCATCTTTGTATAACAAGTCTAACAATATATTTTCATCTGTATCTTCCCTGTATATAGTTTTTCAAGTAATTTTTTTTCTTTACAATCTAAGTCTATTCTAGATCTTATTCCCATCCACAAATTAAGGAAATTTTTATTGTAAATTATAATTTCTCCCAACTTCATCTCATAGTATTCTCCCTCTATTGACTCCATCTTACCAGTATTTAAAATGCTCAAGTCTTGGTCACTTTAAAATACTCTCCTTTTTTTCATCACTTTTTAATCACTGCCGCCATTTTCTCTTCTCATGCAGAACCAAATTTCCAAAATATATTGTGCACAACCGTTGTCTACAAATTCTGTACTTCCTACTCCTTATTCAGACATTTCCATTCTGGTTTATCCCCTCTAGCACCCTCCTGAAATTATTCATGCCAAATTTACACTTGGATAATCTAATGAACACTTTTAAGTCTCAAATAACTACTCAGATATCTTTGAAATGACTGTCCTTTCAGATCACCTCTTCCTCATGTCTTCAGGACAACACTCTTTCTATGTCTGCCTTTTTTATTTCTGGCAGCACCTTTTCAGTCTTCTGTGCTGATTTCTTCTCCAGAATGTGGGCAATTTTCAGAATTTTATCCAAGGAACTCTTCTTGGTCCACACAAAGTGATCTCATACACTCAAATTGTTTTAATTAATCTATATGCAAACAACATTTGATCTATCTTTTCCCAGTCTTTTTTTCTTGGGTTATAGAAATGTTGAGCCATACCATAGTGGATATTTCCACTTGAATATGGGCAAACAAATCAAAATCAGAATATCTAAAATATACACGTCATAATACCTTCCAAACTTCTTTAGTATTGTGTATTTCATAAAACAGCAACAATCAACACTCATTTTCTCAAGCGAGAAATCTAAGAGTTGCTTTTGTTGCCTCCTACTCCTAATTAATCATAAGTCATATTTATTTGACCTCTTTGTGTAAAACCCTTTCTAACCCCACTGCCACTCTCCTGATCCATAACACAATCATCTCTTTTCTGTATTATTGCGACGTGGTTCTACCTGCTTAATCCCAAATCCACTTTACTTTATTTCTAATCTAGTCTTCAAATTGTACCTTGAGTTATATTTTTTAAATGAATGTATGATTTTGTCCTTTCTCCTTATCAAGCTCTTCAGAAGCTTCCCATTCTCTTTTGGCTAAAAGCAAAAAGTCCTGAATATTGCTTGCAAGGTCCTGCATGATTTGTTCTCTGCTCACTATTCTTTTTTTATCTCCTGTCAGGTAGAAAACTGCCTCACACGTTTACGATCGATTTTGAAATAAATGCATGTTCCCAGCTAGGAAGAGTTCAGTAATTTTATTTGAAGGAATTTTGTTCGTTCCTGGAATGAATACTTTTCAAGTTTTAGTCATTGAAAATAAGTTCAGCAAAGATATCTAAGGAATGACTTCCTTTTTAAAACATCACCTCAGCATGACATTTCTCTAAGACGGAATACAGTAATTTAGCCTACTTATGACAAATTTTCTCTAAAGATATTCATCACTATAAAGGACATTCTATATGGGTCCTTGTTTTGAAGAATTCTCTATATTTAGCTTTAGACTCTACTCAGTCACATTTAAAAGGGGCTCACAAAATGATCTCAAATACAATTCAATCATGGAAAAAAGGGAACTGGACAGAATTGGTTAATTGGTTAATGCATGCTTGGAAATTTGTTTAGGTAGAACAACGTCCCACATATTCAGTATCGATTTAGAAATAAATGCATATTCCTGACATGTAAGAGTTTAGAATTTTTTCTTGAAAAAAACCTCAGTTTTTTAATACAAAATGTTTAACATCGATTGATTAATTCCAATAAATATGTACTGACTGTCTAACTGCCTTAATATTTACTTTTCTTTTGTGGGGAAAGTAATTTTATTATTTTAACTACCATATTTAAACTCTTATATAAGGCATTTGTTAATCGTATGCAGTAATATGTAAACTAAGACATACACCAATAACTTTATATTTTAATTTTTTTATTCTCATAAAAAATTTTCTTTTATATTGGAGTATAGTTGATTAACAATGTGGTAGTCTCAAGTGTACAGCAAAGTGAATCAGATATACATATACATGTATCCACTCTTTTTTAGATTCTTTCCCCATATAGGTCATTACAGAGTATTGCATAGACTTCCCTGTGCTATACAGTAGGTTATTAGTTATCTATTTTATACATAGTATTGTGTATATGTCAATATCAATCTCCCTATTTATCCGTCCCCCTTTCCTCCTTGGTAACCATAAGTTTGTTTTCTACATCTGTGACTCTATTTCTGTTTTGTAAATAAGTTCTTCTGTACCATTTTTTTTAGATTCCATACATAAGTGATATCATATGATATTTGTCTTTCTCTGTCTGACTTACTTCACTCAGTGTGACAATCTCTAGGTCCATCCATGTCGCTGCAAATGGTATTATTTTGTTCTTTTTTATGGCTGAGTAATATTCCATTTTATTTATCTGTTTATATCTTTATCCATTTACCTGTTGATGGCCATTTAAGTTACTTCCATGTCCTGGCTATTGTAAATAGTGCTGCAGTGAACATTGGGGTGCATGTATCTTTTTGAATTATGGTTTTATCTGGATATATGCCCAGGAGTGGGATTGCTGGAACATAGGGTAGCTCTATTTTTATTTTTTAAGGAGCCTCCATACTGTTCTCCATAGTGGCCATACCAATTTACATTCCCACCAACAGTGTATGAGGGTTCCCTTTTCTCCACACCCTCCCCAGCATTTATTGTTTGTAGATTTTTTGATGATGGCCATTCTGACCTGTGTGAGGTGATACCTCATTGCAGTTTTGATTTGCATTTCTCTTATTCTTAGTGATGTTGAGCATCTTTTCATGTGCTTTTTGGACATCTGTATGTCTTCTTTGGAGAAGTGTCTATTTTTGGTTTTTTTTTTTTTTTTTTTTGATATTGAGCTGCATGAGCTGTTTGTATATTTTAGAGTTTAATCCCTTGTCAGTTGCTTTGTTTGCAAATATTTTCTCCCATTCTGAGGGTTGTCTTTTTGTCTTGTTTATGGTTTCCTTTGCTGTGCAAAAGCTTTTAAGTTTAAGTTAGGTCTGATTTCTTTATTTTTGTTTTTATTTTCATTACTCTAGGAGGTGGATCAAAAAAGATCTTGCTGCAACTTATGTGAGAGAGTTTTCTGACTATGTTTTCCTCTAAGAGTTTTATAGTATCCAGTCTTACATTTAGGTCTTTAACTCATTTTGAGTTCATTTTTGTGCATGGTGTTAGACAATGTTCTAATTTCATTCTTTTATATGTAGCTGTCCAGTTTTCCCAATGTCACTTATTGAAGAGACTGTCTTTTCTCCATTGTATATTCTTGCCTCCTTTGTCATAGATTAGGTGACCATATGTGTGTGTGGGGTTACCTCTGGGCCTTTTATCCTGTTCCATTTATCTATATTTCTGTTTTTGTGCCAGTACCATATTGTTTTGATGACTGTAGCTTTGTAGTATAGTCTGAAGTCAGTGAGAGTGATTTCTTTAACTTTAAATAACTTTAAAAAATTAAAGGAAGATATCAAAAAGAGATAAGTCACAATTGCTCAGAGGAAATTAAAATCATGTTCACCATGGTTGGTGCAAAGTTTCAGGAGAATAGGTGCTATGGGAGGTATTTCTTTCAAGACAGTGTTAACTATGTGGACAAAACGACATATAACTGATTTTTATTATGCATAGAAGTAGGCCTATCTAAATGACGACCTTTCCAGCCTTCCTTATAGCTAAATGAGGTCAATGAAATGCATGTGAAGTTTTGGTTTAGGAGTTACAGGAAAGCTCCTCATCAGGAGACAGACGTTGTAAGAGCCCTTTGCCCTGTCTCCACTTCCATCAGCCATAGTCTGTAATATGGACACATTAGATAGAACTCCAGCAGGTCTCTGCCATAAAGAAATGGTTTTTAGGGAATTCCCTGGCGGTCCAGTGGTTAGGACTCTGCACTTTCACTGCCGATGGTGCAGGTTCAATCCCTGGTTGGGGAAATAAGATCACACAAGCTGTGTGGTGCAGCCAAGAAAGAAAGAAAGAAATGGTCTTTAGGTGGAAGCCACTTGCTAAGTAGGGAGAAGCAGAAAGAAAGTGTAGCAATTCACCCTGGGTTTCCCTCCCCTAAATTAATTTTTATGTTGAAATTAAAAAAAAAAAAACTCTTCCCTCTCTTGAACCATCATTATTTCTCATTTCTATTAATGGCAATCAAAGTAAGTAATACTTGTGGTTATTTCAGAAATATTTGATTTCTTTAGTGTCTATGCATCAAAATAGATTTTCTCTGGGAGTTTTGACTAAACATGTATGCAGTCCTACAGAAAGCAAAGAAGTATGTTTGAATTGCTAAGACAATATTTCCTCCAATTTTCTGATCTAGAAAAATGCACTTAGTTTTGAAAAATAAACCACCTCTTTTCTTAACATGCTTACTCTGTTTTTTTGTTTGTTTGTTTGTTTGTTTTAAATGCCTTTGCTTGTTTTAGGTTTTTATTCCTATGGCAAAAATAAATGGTTGAATTCAAATTTTAAATTCTTTTTAAGAGTTTCATCCATTTTTTCTCATTGTTATAAAATGTATACACTACTTATTAATACTTTGTAGTGGGTGATATTAGTTTATCTTCATTGAACAACATCACAGGTTTGATTATGTTCACATATTGAAAAAATAGGGCACAAGGTATATAATAAAGACAAAAGTATTTACTATAATATATACCAAGCACTGTGGTAAGTACCTGACATATATTAACTCCTGTAATTCTAATGATACTTCTTCAAGGTAGAAACTAGTTACACCAGCCACCATAGGGAGGTGAGTAAACTGAAGAACAGAGATTAAGTACCTGGCCCAAGGTCGCTTAACTGGCTAGCAAAACTAGAATTTGGATTTGTGCATTTAGGCCTCAGAGTCTATACTCCTAAGGACGATGCTCTCTTCACGTTTTTTTCCTCACTCTCCTTTTTAGTTCACTCTGCAGAGATGCTTCTTCAGTGGGTCCTAAATTATATCATAGCTAGGCCCCTGACCCATGTCTCATGGTTTAGGTAATACAAGCATTGCCGAATAGCTCGAGAAGTAAGTACAGTTTTAATTCATGACAGCATGAGTAGCTCCTCAATAATATCCAGGAAGTACTGGCCAGTTTACAAGTTAATTGAAGTGACTGTCACTAAAAAGTTCCCACAAGTTAAAAAAAAAAATGGATTGAAACTGTATGCAGTAATCTGTCTAATACTGTAGAATAAAAGTTTTACTTTTCCTTCAGTTTCATTCATTAGATTTTTTGTTTGTTTTTTAATGATCAAATGGTAAAAGAGATTACCTTTAGAAAGGCAGTAGCAACAATTAAGAGTATTATAGAAGACTTATAGACCAACGAAAAAGACTGCACCACATCAAATCTAATTATAATTATATTCTATAGGCTTTTAGTGCCATATGTATATACATGGTTCAGAAAATCTATTTTTTCTTTTCTTTTGCTATTCTTTTTTATTGAAGTATAGTTGATTTAAAATATTATGTTAGTTTCAAGTGTACAACATGGTGCTCCAATATTATTGTAGATTATATTCCATTTAAATTAATTACAAAATAATGGCTATATTCCCTGTGCTGTACAACATATCCTTGTAGCTTATTTTATACATAGTAGTTTGTACCTCTTAATCCCCTACCTTTATCTTGCCCCCCCACCTTCCCTCTTCCCACTGGTAACCACTAGTTTGTTCTCTGTGAGTGTGTTTCTGTTTTGTCATATTCATCTGTTTGTTTTAAGCTTTAGATTCTACATATAAGTGATAATATCGAGTATTTGCCTTTCTCTTTCTGATTTATTTTACTAAGCATAATACCCTTTAAGTCCATCCATGTCATTGCAAATGGCAGAATCACATTGTATTTTCTGGCTGAGTAACATTCTGTTGTGTGTATGTACGTGTGTATGTAAATATATACACACACATATACCACATCTTCTTTACCCATTCATTTATTTGTGGACACTTAACTTGCTTCCTTATCTTGGCTACTGTAAGTAATGCTGCTATGAACAATAGGGTGCATGTGTCTTTTTCAACTAGTGTTTTAATTTTCTTCAGATATGTACCCAGGTGTGGAATTTCTAGGTCATATGGTAGTTCTATTTTTAATTTTTTGAGGAACCTCCGTACTATTTTCCATACTGACTGCACTGATTTACATTTTCACCAACACTGTTCTAGGGTTCCATTTTCTCCACATCCTCTCCAACATTTGGTATTTTTAGACTTTTTCATGATACCCATTCTGGCAGGTGTGAGATTATATCTCATTGTGGTTTGATGTGCATTTCTCTGATGAATAGCAATTTTGAGAATCTTTTCATGTGCCTGTTGGTCATCTGTATACCTTTGGGAAAAGTCTATTCATGTCTTCTGCCCATTTTTTAATCAGGTTGTTTGTTTGTTTTGATATTGAGTTGTATTAGCTGATTATATATTTTGCATATTACTCCCTTATTGGTTGTATCATTTGCAAATATTTTCTCCCATTCACTAAACTGTCTTTTCATTTTGGAAATGGTTTCCTTTGCTGTGTGAAAACTTTTAAGTTTGATTAGGTCCCATTTGTTTCTTATTTTTTATTTTTGTGTGTGTAATTTTTTTGTTTTGATTTGTTTGCTCTTGTTTCTTTTGCTTAGGGAAGTGATGTAAAATATATAATATTGCTATGATTTATATGAAAGAGTGTTCTGTCTCTGTTCTTTTCTAGGATTTTTATGATTTCAGATCTTACATTCAAATCTTTAATGCATTTTGAGTTTATTGTTGTATAAGTGTGACATTACTCCATTTCTTTATATCATCTTCAAATTCCTTCATCAATGTTTCATAATTTTCAGAGTACAGGTCTTTACCTTCTTGGTTAAATTTATTTCTAGGTATTTTATTCTTTTTGATGCAATTTTAATCTTGATTGTTTTCTTGCTTTCTCTTTCTGATAGTTCATTATTAGTGTATAGAAAAGCAACAGATTTCTGTATATTAATCTTGTATCCTGCAATTTGACTGAATTTATTTATCAGTTCTAACAATTTTTTGGTGGAGACTTTAGGATTATCTATATATATTATCATGACACCTACAGATACTGACAGTTTTACTTCTTCACTTCTGATTTGGATGCCTTTTATTTCTTTTTCTTGTCTGATTGATGTGACTAGGACTTCCAATGCTATGTTCAACAGAAGTGGTGAGAGTGGGTGTCATCGTCTTGTTCCTGATTTTAGAAGAAAAGCTAAAAGTTTTCCATGGTTGAGTATGATGTTAGCTGTGGGTTTGTTATAAGTCACCTTTATTATGTTGAGATATATTCCCTCTATGCTAACTTTTGATGAGAGTTTTTATTTTGAAATGATGTTGAATTTTGTCAAATGCTTTTTCTTTTTCTTTTGAAATGATTAAGTGATTTTTATCCTTTTATTAATGAGGTATATCACACTGATTGATTTGTGAATATTGAACCATCCTTGCATCCCTGGAATAAATCCCACAGGATCATGGTGTATGATCCTTCTATATGTTATTGAATTTGGTTTGCTAATATTTTATTGAGAATTATTGCATCTATGTTCATCAGAGATATTGACCTGTAGTTTTCTTTTATTGTAGCATCTTTGTCTGGCTTTGCTATCAGGGTAATGTTGGCTTTGTACAGTCAATTTGGGAGTGTTCCACCCTCTTCAGTTTTTTGGAGTAGTTTGAGAAGTATGGGTATTAGCTCTTTTTTATGTTTGGCAGAATTCCCCTATGAAGCTGTCTGGTTCTGGACTTTTGTTTTTTGACTACTAACTCAATTCTGCTACTAGTGATCAGTCTGTTCAGAATGTCTATTTCTTCCTGATTCAGTCTTCAGCACTTTAGATGGGCTCTGGTTGCCAATGGAACCATACTAGTAATTAGAGTGTCGGAACGTTAGCCTCACCCCCAAACCTCTGGGGAGAAGAGGGGGGAAATAGGTAGGAGGTTAAATCACTTGCTAATAGCCAATGATTTAATCAATTATGCCTACATAATGAAGCCTCTATAAAACCCAAAAGGACATGGTGTGGAGAGCTTTCATGGTGGTGAACAGGTGGAGATCTGGGGAGAGTGTCATGGTTGGAGAGCACATGGATGCTCTGAGCCCTTTCTCCATACCTTGCCCTTTGCATCTCTTCCATCTGGCTATTCCTGAGTTATATCTTTTTATAATGAACCAGTAATCTAGCAAGTAAAATGTTTTTCTAAGTTACCAGTAATCTAGTAAGTAAAATGTTTTCTAGCAAATTAATTGAACCCAAGTAGGAAGTCATGGGAACCTCTGATTTATAGCCAGTCAGAAGCACAAATAACAACTTAGACTTGTAACTGACATCTTAAGTGTTTGTGGAGGTAAAGTCTTATAGGACTGAACCCTTAAACTGTGGGATCTGATGCTATCTCTGGGTAGATAGTATCAGAATTTAGTTGAATTGTAGGACACCCATCTGGTGACTGAGAATTGCTTGGTGTTGTATGGGAAGCCTCAATCCCACCCAACCCCACACCACACACATTGGAATTAGGCCCAGGAATCCCCAAATAAGTCCCTTTCTAAGTAATTTTACTTTGATCCTAATTGCCATTTTATCCAAGAAATTTGACCGCCTAATATTAACAGGTGTTCTGAATTAACGTGAGGAGTGCCCAAAGCTACTCCTCCCCACTTATACTACCTAGAGTGATTTTTCAGGACACCATTCAGTACCATGTCAAGTTTAAGTTGATGACAAATTTAGGTATAAACTTAATAAATAATTTTTTAGGCAATAAAATATTTTAAACCTTTTATCCACTTTCATTGAAAAAAAGTAAATGTTTCTAATAACTAAAGGCACTTTAGCTTGATTGTGACATCTAATAAAATCCTATACTAGATTACAAATCAGAAGAGAAGTATACAAAATGATAAAGAATATGGGATAGTCATATTTTAAAGGGTATAGGGAAAATGTCACTGGACTCTCTTTACTCCAAAAGCATGAAATGTTAACAAGAAAATGAAAAACAGTCATGAATATCCCATTTGAAGAAAATGAGACATTTATAAACGGAAGTACACTGTAAGAGAAAGGAGTGTCATATGCAGTGATCTAAAAAGAACGTGTGGGAAGGAGCTATCTGAGGACGCCTATAATCCCAGGTGTGATTAAAAAGTCTGTGAAGCCCACATGGCCAAAATATGTGAATATCACACGCTTAGGAGTAGAACCAACAGTCCTCTATTGGGCATAGTAGGAAGAGGTTTTGACACTTATTGGCAGGAAGCAGAGAATGTAGAGCAAAATTAAACTAATATTTTTTATATGTATTCTACTTTTGAATAGAGAGAGAATATAGTAATCATCATGAAGAGCAGAATTAAGAAAACCAAACAAAAAGAAGTAGGTCAATAAAATTGAAAGAGAGGAAAAGTGAAAAAATGGAAGGTTAGCAAATGAAAGCCAATATACACATAAATGGGCATTTTATTTGGAGCATGTCTACCCATCCAGAGAGTATATCTCCCACCTTCTCTTAAAACTTAATGTGGCCAAATGACTAAATCCTTGTTATGGAAATGTGTCACTTTCCATCAAAGAGAACTGCTTCCCTTCCCTTCCTGATGCAGGCATATAAGTCAGCCAGTTTCAATGTCCTGAGAGATTCCCAAACAATAATATTAAAGGAATCTAGTTTTTGGATAATCTTTGGAAACAGAACCCACTTATTCACCATGGAGTGATATTTGGAAGAGAAATGAACCTCTACCTTCCTTCAGTCACAGTGCCTTGGACCTCTCAGTTCAGTCTGTTCAGTCGGAATCCTAATCATAACAACTTGTGCATAATATTTGAAAGGTCACACCGTGTGCCAGGAGAAAATTCTCAGAAAGAGCAACATCAGGGCAGGGCATAATAAAGTTAGGTAAACCTTAGAGGTAAAGAAGGAATCCTTATTATTTTGTTTGTTTTTTAATGGATTAAAAACCTGTAAAGGAAAAATCAGGCTGGTTTCAAATGTCTTTCTAACAGTCAGTGTTCTTCATAATATTCAATGCTCAATGTTCTACAAAATTGCAAAGAAAGACTGTGTAACTCAATAGAGTTATGCTTCTCCAAATGTTTACTTAAATTTTTTACTTTAAGTATAAAGGAAAAATAATTGTTATAATCATATAAGTTTTCATTTAGAAAAGATAATTTGCTCCTATGATAAAGATCCACAATGTTAAAGCGAGCCCAAAAGAGAGAATCCTCCATATCCAAACATACCATCCTCCCTGATGGCAATTAATATTATTTGTTACTTGCGTGTTTTTAAGCAGTATTACATGATATGTACAAACGAATATGTTTATGTTTCTATTTTTTATTCAAATGTAAGATTATAGGAAGGTTAAAAAAAAGTTTTCATCATTTACAATATAAAAATATTGAAATAGGAAGACATTTCACAATTGTTAGAGAAATCAGAAGATAAATAACACAGCTTTCTAGACTCTAATGATGGTGGAGAAATAGTGTATTTGAAATCTCAGATTTTCTATCTCCAAATGGCTATATCCTAGATAAATTTTCTCTAATTTAAGAATTGATGAGTGAAAAATACATTTCTAATAACTAAAATAAAATACTCTATTCTTAGCGATTCAATGAGAGGTATTTTATCATGCAGAATTTTACAATAAGGAATTATTAATGGAACTCATCTGTATCACACTGTGACAGCAGTAACATGATTTTATGCTTTTGCCAAACCCATAGAACTGTGTGCTACAAAGAATAAACTTTGCTTTATAAAAAATAACTTTAAAATGAGGATGTTGGCGGAATACAGTAATGAATTCATATTATGAAAAATGAATCTATTTTTTTAACATCTTTATTGGAGTATAATTGCTTTACAATGTCCTGTTAGTTTCTGCTGTATAACAAAGTGAGTCAGCTGTACATATACATATGTCCCCATATCTGCTCCCTCTTACAGCCTCCTCTCACCCTCCGTATCCCACCCCTCTACGTGGTCAAAAAGCATGGAGCTGATCTCCCTGTGCTATGCGGCTGCTTCCCACTAGCTATCTATTTTACATTTGGTAGTGTATATATGTAAATGCCACTCTCTCACTTCGTCCCAGCTTACCCTTCCCCCTCCTCGTGTCCTCAAGTCCATTCTCTATGTCTGCGTCTTTATTCCTGTCCTGCCCCTGGTTCTTCAAAACCATTTTTTTTTTTTTTGGATTCCATATATATGTGTTAGCATATGGTATTTGTTTTTCTCTTTCTGACTTACTTCACTCTGTATGACAGACTCTAGGTCCATCCACCTCACTACAAATAACTCAGTTTCGTTTCTTTTTATGAATGAGTAATATTCCATTGCATATATATGCCACATCTTCTTTATCCATTCATCTGTCGATGGACACTTAGATTGATTCCATGTCCTGGATATTGTAAATAATGCTGCAATGAACAGTGTGGTACATGACTCTCTTTGAATTATGGTTTTCTCAGGGTATATGCCCAGGAGTGGGACTGGTGGGTCGTATGGTAGTTCTATTTTTAGTTTTTTAAGGAGCCTCCATACTGTTCTCCATAGTGGCTGTACCAATTTACATTCCCACCAACAGTTCAAGAGGACTCCCTTTTCTCCACACCCTCTCCAGCATTTATTGTTTGTAGATTTTTTGATAATGGCCATTCTGACTGGTGTGAGGTGATACCTCATTGTAGTTTTGATTTGCATTTCTCTAGTGATTAGGGATGTTGAGCATTTTTTCATGTGTTTGTTGGTGATCTGTATATCTTCTTTGGAGAAATGTCTTTTTACGTCTTCTGCCCATTTTGGGATGGGGTTGTTTGTTTTTTTGATATTGAGCTACATGAGCTGCTTTTAAATTTTGGACATTAATCTTTTGTCAGTTGCTTCATTTGCAAATATTTTCTCCCATTCTGAGGGTTGTCTTTTTGTCCTGTTTATGGTTTCCTTGGCTGTACAAAAGCTTTCAAGTTTCATTAGGTCTCATTTGTTTATTTTTGTTTTTATTTCCATTTCTCTAGGAGGTGGGTCAAAAAGAATTTGCTGTGATTTATGTCATAGAGTGTTCTGCCTATGTTTTCCTCTAAGAGTTTTAGAGTGTCTGGCCTTACATTTAGGTCTTTAATCCATTTTAAGTTTATTTTTGCCTATGGTGTTAGGAAGTGTTCTAATTTCATTCTTTTACATGTAGCTGTCCAGTTTTCCCAGCCCCACTTACTGAAGAGGCTGTCTTTTCTCCATTGTATATTCTTGCCTTCTTTATCAAAGATAAGGTGACCATAGGTGTGTGGGCTTATCTCTGGGTATTCTATCCTGTTCCATTGATCTATATTTCTGTTTTTGTGCTAGTACCATACTGTCTTGATTACTGTAGCTTTGCAGTATAGTCTGAGGTCACGGAGCCTGATTCCTCCAACTCCGTTTTTCTTTCTCAAGATTGCTTTGGTTATTCAGGGTCTTTTGTGTTTCCATACAAATTGTGACATTTTTTGTTCTAGTTCTGTGAAAAATGCCATTGGTAGTTTGATAGGGATTGCATTGTATCTGTAGATTGCTTTGGGTTCTATAGTCATTTTCACAATGTTGATTCTTCCAATCCAAGAACATGGTATATCTCTCCATCTGTTTGTATCATCTTTAATTTCTTTCATCAGTGTCTTATAGTTTTCTGCATGCAGGTCTTTTGTCTCCTTAGGTAGGTTTATTCCTAGGTATATTTTTCCTCTTGTTGCAGTAGTATATGGCAGTGTTTCCTTAATTTCTCTTTCAAATTTTTTGTCGTTAGTTTATAGGAATGCAAGAGATTTCTGTGCATTAATTTTGTGTCCTGCAACCTTACGAAATTCATTGATTAGTTCTAGTAGTTTTCTGGTAGCCTCTTTAGGATTCTCTATGTATAGTATCATGTCATCTGCAAACAGTGACAGCTTTACTTCTTCTTTTCTGATTTGGATTCCTTTTATTTCTTTTTCTTCTCTGATGGCTGTGGTTAAAACTTCCAAAATTATGTTAAATAATAGTGGTGAGAGTGGGCAACCTTGTCTTGTTCCTGATCTTAGTGGAAATGTTTTCTCTTTTTCACCATTGAGAATGATGTTGGCTGTGGGTTTGTCATATATGGCCTTATTATGTTGAGGTAAGTTCTCTCTATGCCTACTTTCTGGAGGGTTTTTATCATAAACGGGTGTTGAACTTTGTCAAAAGCTTTTTCTGCATCATTTGAGATGATCATATGGTTTTTACCCTTCAGTTTGTTAATATGGTGTATCACACTGATTGATTTTCATATATTGAAGAATCCTTGCATTCCTGGGATAAACCCCACTTGATCATGGTGTATGATCCTTTTAATGTGCTGTTGGATTCTGTTTGCTAGTATTTTGTTGAGGATTTTTGCATCTATGTTCATCAGTGATATTGGCCTGTAGTTTTCTTTCTTTGTGACATCTTTGTCTGGTTTTGGTATCAGGGTGATCGTGGTCTCGTAGAATGAATTTGGGAGTGCTCCTCCCTCTGCTATATTTTGGAAGAGTTTGAGAAGGATAGGTGCTAGCTTTTCTCTAAATGTTTGATAGAATTCACCTGTGAAGCCATCTGGTCCTGGGCTTTTGTTTGTTGGAAGATTTTTAATCACAGTTTCAATTTTAGTACTTGTGATTGGTCTGTTTATATTTTCTATTTCTTCCTGTTTCAGTCTCGGAAGGTTGTCCTTTTCTAAGAATTTGTCCATTTCTTCCAGGTTGTCCATTTTGTTGGCATATAGTTGCTTGTAGTAACTCTCATGATCCTTTGTATTTCTGCAGTGTCAGTTGTTCTCATTTTTCATTTCTAATTCTTTTGATTTGAGTCTTCTCCCTTTTTTTCTTGATGAGTCTGGCTAGTGGTTTATCCATTTTGTTTATCTTCTCAAAAAACCAGCTTTTAGTTGTATTGATCTTTGCTATTGTTTCCTTCATTTCTTTTTCATTTATTTCTGATCTGATTTTTATGATTTCTTTCCTTCTAGTAACTACGGGGTTTTTTTTTTTTTTGTTCTTCTTTCTCTAATTGCTTTAGGTGTAAGGTTAGGTTGTTTATTTGAGATATTTCTTCTTTTCTGAGGTTGGATTGTATTGTTATAAACTTCCCTCTTAGTACTGCTTTTGCTGCTTCTCATAGGTTTTGGGTCGTCGTGTTTTCATTGTCAGTTGTTTCTAGGTATTTTTTGATTTCCTCTTTGATTTCTTCAGTGATCTCTTGCTTATTTAGTAGGGTATTGTTTAGCCTCCCTGTGTTTGTATTTTTTTACAGTTTTTTTATTGTAATTGATATCCAGTCTCATAGTGTTGTGGTCGGAAAAGATACTTGATATGATTTCAATTTTCTTAAATTTACCAAGGCTTGATTTGTGACCCAAGATATGATCTGTACTCTAGAATATTCCATAAGCACTTGAGAAGAAAGTGTATTCTTTTGTTTGGGGATGGAATGTCCTGTATATCAATTAAGTCCATCTTGTTTAATGTGTCATTTACAGCTTGTGTTTCCTTATTTATTTTCATTTTGGATGATCTCTCCATTGGTGAAAGTGGGGTGTTAAGGTCCCCTACTATTATTGTGTTTCTGTAGATTTCTCCTCTTATGGCTGTTAGCATTTGCCTTATGTATTGAGGTGCTCCTATGTTGGATGCATAAATATTTACAATTGTTATATCTACTTCTTGGATTGATCCCTTGATCATTATGTAGAGTCCTTCTTTGTCTCTTGTAGTAGTCTTTATTTTAAAGTCTATTTTATCTGAGATGAGAATTGCTACTCCAGGTTTCTTTTGATTTCCATTCACATGGAATAACTTTTTCCATCCCCTCACTTTCAGTCTGTATGTGTCCCTAGGTCTGAAGTGAGTCTTTTGTACACAGCATATATATAGGTCTTGTTTTTGTATCTATTCAGCCAGTCTATGTCTTTTGGTTGGAGCATTTAATCCATTTACATTTAAGGTAATTGTAGATATGTATGTTCCTATTACCATTTTCTTATATTGTTTTGGGTTTGTTTTTGTAGGTCCAGGGACAACTTCCCTGTGTGTTCTCCCAGGTAAGTTGTCCCTGGATTATGGGACCCTTGCAGTGGCGGGCTGCACAGGTTCCAGGGAGGGGAGTTGTGGATACTGACCTGTGCTTCCACACAGGCTTCTTGGTGGCTGCAGTAGCAACCTTAGCGTTTCATGCCCATCTCTGCTGTCTGCACTGATAGTCGCGGCTCACCCCCATTTCGTCGCTGGAGCTCGTTTAGGCAGTGCTCTGAATCTCCTCTTTTCACGCACCCTGGAACAATGGTTTCTTGCCTCTTAGGAAGTTCCAGACTTTTCCCCAGACTCCCTCCTGGCTAACTGTGGCACAGTAGCCCCCTTCAGACTGTTTTCACACAGCCAGCCCCAGTCCTATCCCTGGGATCTGACCTCCAAAGCCCGAGCCTCAGCTCCCCACCCCCTGCCCAGTGGGTGAGCAGACAAGCCTCTCAAGCTAGTGAGTGCTGGTCGGCACTGATCCTCTGTGAGGGAATCTCTCCACTTTGCCCTCTGCACCCCTGTTGCTGTGCTCTCCTCCGCAGCTCCGAAGCTTCCCCCCCCCACCCCCCCTCCATTTCCACCAGTGAAGGGGCTTCCTATCTTGGTGGTGCTGCTCTCACTGCTCCTGGTGTTCTGCCTCTATAAGGCTAATTAAGTGTGTAGAAACTTTTCCTCCTTCACAGCTCCCTCCCAGAGGAGCAGGTCCCGTCTCTATTCTTTTGTCTCTGTTTTTTCTTTTTTCTTTTGCCCTACCCAGGTACGTGGGGGGTTTCTTGTCTTTTGGGAAGTCTGACGTCTCCTGCCAGCGTTCAGTAGGTGTTCTGTAGGAGTTGTTCTACATGTAGATGTATTTTTGATGTATTTGTGGGCAGGAAGGTGATCTCTGCATCTTACTCCTCCGCCATCTTGAAGGTCATCCCCTTAATCTAATGTTATTACAAGTATTTGACAACCTTATGGAAAGTTATGGGAAAGAGACAGGTGATTTTAACGTTTTTTTTCAAGAAATACTTTTTATAAACATTTTTTTAAAAAGCTGGATATTTTAAGTCAAAGGCAAAAATAACTTTCAACAAGTACAATAATCTGGTTGGTAGATTTGCTTCTTACAGGTTTATATTTTTGCAATTCTGAAGCTACTTTGCATGTATATAACAATTGAACAGATAAGTAAATATATTGATCATAATGATAGGTTTCTCACTGTCAGAATGAAATTACAAATAAGCAAGAAGTGGACTGCTGGAATGAAACTTGTGGTTCTGGATTAGAATTGAGTTAAGTATGGACACATATTTAATTCAATATATATATGTCTACATATATATGTGTGTATATATATATATATATATATATATATAAAGGTACAGAAATAAATGTAGATATATGTATATACATGGATTTGTATACACACATGTATTTCCTAGTTGGTCCACTGAGAGTACCTAGCACTAAGAATTTAGTTTCTAAAAACCATTCTCAGATAGAAGAAGAATTAGAGTATTAACATTAGTACTTTAAAAAAATAGTCATGAATCCAAACAGAGATAAATAAATGATTGAATATACAAATACATGTGGCAGAAGGAAAAGACCCTCCTTAGAGAAAAATTTATACTTGAAGAAGAAATGGGGGAAGTAGAAAATCACCATTACAACATCATAGTAATAATTGCAGCAAGCAAGATCCACTGATGGATACTAAACTTAGTGAAATTTTAAGAAGAAATAGAGTCTTTGCATAGCAGCAAAATTTAATCCATATTATTTATTAACAACATCTCTGTTTGGTTTTTACACATTACCAGAAATTTTTAACATTCTCCTCTAGGAGATGAAGATTTATTTACCTCCCCTTGAATGTGGTCTAGACCTAAAAAGTAAGATATACAAAGGGAAAAGAGTAATTTTTCAGAAAAGAAACCTGGCTGATACTGCCCGAACCAAGTGAGCAAGTTTAGCACCTGCCGTAATAGGTCACACTGATCTATGTATCACTTAATGTGATGCAGAAAGAAGGCCCTTCACTTCTGTGGTCTTCTACAAAATCTGTATTCCTGTAAAATATCAGACAAACCTAAACTGGAGGACATTCTACAAAATAACTGACTAGTAAATTTCAAATGTTTCAAGGTTGTGAAAGACAGATTAACTGTCACAGAATGGAGGAGTCTAAGGAGACATGATAACAATGGGATATTCAGGATTAGATTTTTAAAAGACATTTTTAAAATGTCTTTTTAAGAAAAAGACGTTAGTGGATACCCCAGTGAAATAGGAGTAAAGTCTGTAGTTTAGTTACTAATTATTGTATGAATGTCAATTTGATACATGTACCATGAATATGTAAGATCTTAATATTAGTGGAAGTTGAGTAAAAGACATACAGGAACTCTCTGTACTATACTGTAATTCTTCAGTAAATCAAAAATTATTTATAAATATAATATTTTAAATAAAAAATAAGTGAAGAAAGACAAGAAGGCTAATTAAGAAATACTCTTCAGGAAAAACATGGTGGCAGATTACCTACAACTTTTACTAAGTGGCACTTTCAAGAATTTTTAGGTAAAATATGTTACTATCTGAGCTTCATTATGTTTAACAGAGGGAAACACATTCATAAATATTTCTTTCTTATTTACTTAAAAATCTATAGTATGTATTCTGTACAGTTAATGATGAAAACTCTATTCAGAAATTATTTCTATTTCTAAAAATGTGTACATAAAATATTTAGGAACACATTATTCTATTTCCATGGGTATTAATTTTAGCTCAGTTACATGTGATAGGTTTCCACACTAACCAAAAGTAGAGCGTTCCTATGAAACCTTACATAATTTGAAAGGGGATAAAGCAAAGAAGCAATTGCCTTAGGACACATCTTGCTAATGGATGCACAAAATAAATGGAGATTAAGCACAGACGCTCACAGACACAGTTCAGAGCTGTGGTGGCTCTACGCTGAGATGCTGAGTGTGGTTCCCAGGGAAGGAGCTTGGGGGTGCTGCTGCTCTCACTGCTCCCGGTGTGCTGCCTCTATAAGGGCTCCTGCAAAACAAATGCTGAGAGCTATTTTCACTTTTGGCCTTTTTTCGTAACAAAAAAAATCCTCTTTGGATTTATTTTTGTTAGCAAAAACAGGTACTAATGTAGTAGGCCTTTCATAAAAGTGAAGTTGCATAAAGCAAACTTTCAAGAAGTGGAGGATACCTGTACTTAGAATCTTCTGTTCATAAAATGGAGAGACACATTGAAAATTAATGTGTTCTGCTCACCACATGCTGAGTGAAAAAGTGTCTTTTCCCTATCTACTTTAATAGTATTTCTTTAATGAAAGACATTTAGTTCTATAATTTCACATGGTACAAAGGGATAGTTTTCTCCTAAAAGAGCATGCTTCAGATTATGTTTCTCAAATGAAATTATAATAAGTTAATATTCATAAGCAAGGAGTGTGATTACCTATACAAAAGACATTATGATATGTACAATTATTTTTACAATGTAACTCCATAGATAATCCCACCAAAATATCATGTGATGTATATATTAGTTGTCCCTTATGTTTGGGTGCAAATGAGGGGAAATCCAGAGCAGTACAAATATAAATAAATGTTCTTTTATAAATAGTTTAGCATGCTCTTGGATAGAAACATGCCATATATATTTGGCATGTTTCAAATGACGAGTTGCAGGATTATCTGTCTTATAAGCTTGATAATGCAAGGTATTAAGTCCATATAAGGTAACTCACAGTTTAAAAATGATATAATGTCTTTTCTTAACCAAAGGCTTTAGGAAATTTTAGCAATTATTCAGAGCCTGCCAGTTTCGAGGCAAATGAAATAGGTAACATCTGAATAGCAAGCAATTTGTCCTCAAACTCTGTTATTTATAGTCTAGCTAGAAATCAGACCTTGTTCTCTTGGGTAGAACATCATTTACCACAGATCCAGAGACTAGGACAACTTTCCAAATTACCAATTACCAATCAGATATTATTCTGCAAGAAACCATTTTTCTCTACCATATCTTAAAATTGGTGAACAATCTCAAAAAATGTATGACCTATACTGTGTTACATGAGGACAATAGTAGAGTCATAAACAAGTTTTGGGAACAAGCTTTCCAAGTATACTTAATATTACATAACTATTTACCAACACGCAATTCATTTATATATAAATTGGCTTTTCAAGATAATCAAGAGTATCTGTAAAGACTAAATTCTAGACAATATGAAAAGCAATATATTGAGGTCAAGGATTATTCTATATGTTCTATACCTGTCTCTCCAGATATAATATTTTTATTACAGATCATTTTTCACAAAATATGTTATAACATTGTTCATTTCTGTTAGCGTGGGATTTAGAAATTCAATATGAATTGTACCAGTGAAGAATTTTACCATTTTGAATGTTGCTAACAACTCTATTTTAGGATTTTGTAAAATATTAAATGAAAATGAGGTTCTAAAATGGCCTTAAAACCACAGTAGAATTTGAGCAATATGAAAAAGAAACTTATGAATTACATGGATTAGCACAGGATCGAATAATGGTGGTAAAGAAAGTGGGTGGTCATCTTTCAGCTCTTGACTGGTCTGTTTCCTAGGAAACAAAGTCTGAATGATTGCACAAATGACCCTATGCCTGTGGATTTAAATTTATGAAATTATATAAGACTGTAATCTATGCAGAACAAGAAAGGTAATTGTTAGGATGACTGTTTATTAGGTAAAATGGAAGAATTTTAAATACTTATTTTACTTTTCAAGGGCTTAAAAAATAGTTAAAATCTTTTGTTTATATTACTGAAGTCCTTATCCTATCAAATCACAAGATTGTAATATAATCAGTCAACAAGCATGCTGGTTAAACAACTTTGTTTAAACATATCTGTACAGGAAGCTATTCACTGACTCAACTTGAGCTCCTACCAGTAGAGGTAAACTTGATTCCAGCAGACATCCAGATGGTGTCAGTAGGATATCATTTTGACTAGCAGCAAAGAGTTTATTAAATGGTCTTTGTCTTCTGGACTTCCAGCAAAACTAATCCTGCATAAGCAACCACAGAGTGCCTTCACAGAGTTCAACAAATACATCTCTCTCACAAATTTTACAGTATATAAGAGCCTGGTGATGCATTACCTATGATCATTATAACTCTGTGAAAATATCAAGTAGTCACTAAAAGAATAAAAGCATTTGGCTCCTCTTGAGAAAATCACCTTGGACTCCTCATAGAAGTTCTTGTAGCAATTTAAAGAGCATATTTTTTCACAGAGGTGATTTCCTTTACAGGTTTGTTGCTACAAGAATAGTTAATGTTTCCAGTACATTGTTTCCTCTTTGAGCTCAGGTATTTCATTATAAGGTAATGGAATAAAACATTGTGAGTTGATGACGATGATGATGAAAATAAAATTAGATGATAAAAGACTTTATATCTATAAATAGAATCTTTAGAAATGTTAATAGATATATACTTGAAAGTAATGAGAATAATAATATCTTATAATAACTACTATGAAATACAGGATGTATTTATTCATTCACAAGTATTTATATGGAAGACACTGTTCTGGGTTCTGGAAGAATATATTGATATATCCATATCTGTATCTATCTATATCTAGCTAGCTAGCTTTACATATATATAATTATTATCCATAACTGATTTAGAGGTGAATATTGAAATGATATAGATGAATGAAATCATATAGAAATGATTAGTTGTAGCTCTTGTGATATAGCAGTTAAATACTTGATGTAATTCTTAGATGAATATATTTTATCACACTGTATGTAACTCAAAACACTCAATATGCCTGGTGATCATCACTCTCTCTTCCCTTTCCACCTTTCATGTAAGAAATCACACTAAAATATTTGGAGGTGAAAATGATTGAAGAGAGGAAGGGAAAGATATTGACCTGTAAAGGTGAAAAATTGCAGTGTTTTTTAGAAGTTTCAGATTTATAGAAAAATTTCAGAAATAGTACATAGAGTTCCCATATGCCTCGTACTCAGTTTTCCCTGTTATTAATCTCTTATCTTAGCATAATACATCTGTGACAATCAAGCAGTATCCATACATTATTATCAACTAGCATCCATACCTTATGTTTCCTTGGTTTCTACCTAATGGACTTTTTCTGCTCCAGGATTCTATCTAGTATACCACATTACACTTAGTTGTCATATCTCTTTAGGCTCTTCTTGGCTATGGCAGCTTTTCAGAATTTTTTTCTTTTTATAACCTTGAGAGTTTTGAGGATTACTGTTCAGATATTTTATTTAATACTGCTCAATTGGGATTTGTCTGATTTTTTCTAATTAGAATGGGATTTTGAATTTTTTATAGGAAGATCAGAGAGGTAAAGTTCCATTCTCATTATGTTATATCAGGGGTACTATGAAGTGCTATTTCTACTTACACCCATACTTCTGACACTAAATGTGTGGTGGTTTTCCACACTGAACAATTCACTGATTCTTTAAGGACACCAACTGGGTGTCCACAATTCAATCTGACACTAACTACTTGGAGTTAGTTCAGACTCCACAGGTTAAGGGCTCAATCACAAGACTACCCCCAACTGTGGACATCAATATCAAGTCATGGGTCCCCAGGTTACATACACTCTTGTGTCTGGCTTGGCTACTCATCTCCCTCCTCAGGTTTGATAGTTTGCAAGATCATCTCACAGAATCCTGGGAAACACTTCCTGTTTACTGGTTTATTGTAAAGGATATTATAAATGTTCCAAATTAACAGCCAGATGAAGAGGTACATAGCATGAGGTCCAGAAGAATCCTTATTACAGGAGCTTCTATTCCCTTAGAATTGGGGTGTGTTACCCTCCTGGCACAAGGGTTCATTTACTACCATCTGGCAGATCATCAAATCTCCTTGTTCCAGAGTATTTTATAGAGCTCAATCCCCAACTCTTCCTTCCCCAGATGTCTAGTGGGCGGGGCTCAAAGTTCCAACCTCCTAATCACTAGGTCTTTCTGTTGACCAGCCCCATCCTGAGGGTAAGTAGGGGCCCCACCCTTAGCATAAAGTCAGGTGTGATTAAAAGTGGATCCATGTGAATAACAAAAAATACTCCTATAACTTAGAAAATTCTAAGTGTTTTAGGAGCTCTGTGGCAGGAGCCAGGAGAAATACCAAATATATTTCTCATTTTACCATAGATACTTAATATCAACATGACTTCACTCTTGATGTTATCCTTGATCCCCTGGCAGCGGTAATGTTTGTTGTGTTTCTCCATTGTAAATTTTTCTATTTTTTCTTCTTTTGCATATGGTACTCTTTGGAAGGAAGTCACTTTGCTCAGCCCACAACCAAAGAGTAGGGATTTTTGCTCCCCCTCCTTAAGAGCAGAGTATCTACTTATGGTTTTTGGAAATTCTTCTGCATAGAATATTTGTCTATTTCCCACACTTATTTATTTATTCAGCATTTAAAAAATATCAGTATTGGAGCTCTTTTGGTGGGCTATTGTGTCTTATTGACACACCTCCATTATTTTTTGTTTACCACTCCCTTATTCTCTGGGACTACCAGATGCTCCACTCCCATCTTGTACCATTTTTTGGTGCTATTATAATTGGCATTTTTAAAATTTCAAATTGTCCATTACTGGTATAAAGAAAAGCAATGACCTTTTGCTTATTAATCTTGATTCCTCTGAGTTTGCTATATTCTCTCATTATTTCAAGGAGTTTTTGTGTTAATTTGGAGGATTTTTACATGGACAATTATGCTATCTGTTAAAAAATTCAACTGAGTAAATTTTAAAGATCTAATTGGCTTTATTAAACAATTCGTAAATCAGGCAGTATCCCATCTGGCAACTAGAAAGTAGCTCTGTTGCGCTGTAGAGAAGAAAGCGTTTTTAAAGTTGGAAAGGGGGTGAAAAAAAGGAAGTTATTAGCAAAGAATGAATTCTTTCTGGCAAGGTTGCCCTCTTAAGGGGAACAGAGGGCCTCTTAGGTGCATTACCTCTCTAGTGCTGACTAGGTAATTCCAGGCTGACTGGTTGGGGGGTTGAGACTGTAACTAGGTTAGGTATTAAGTCCTGGTTTGTGGACCTGGAGTTTAGTACAAGTAACTCCATTTGGGGCCTGTTGTCTCTTTCTAAATTATTTGCCCCTTTTGATCAGGCTCTCAGTCTAACATGAGAGATGCGATCAAAATTTAAGGCATTACCACCACTCTCAGCTACCACTCTAAAGTTGTCACAGATTCTGTGGATCCTTTTATGCTGTTTTTGCTTAATCCCTGTGATATTCAAGTTCAGCTTGGCTTCAAGTTCACAATCTTTAAGTCTGTCATTCTCTTCATTCCTTTCTGACATTCCAGTCTCAGGGAGATCATCTGCTAGGTGGGTGGGGGCCGTGGACATGAATTTGAAACTGTTGAGAGAATACAACGTAACAGGGAGATTATTATGGTAACTGTAAGCAGGATGCTTCCCAATGTCTGGAATGTACTTCAAAGCCATGGTCCTCAAGATCCAAACCAATTAAAATTAAATAAGTCAAAGAAGGACCCCCTTGAAGGAGCCACGTTTTTCTTAAGGCAAGTGGCTTGCTTAGTAATCTTATGTAATTCAGTTTCAATTTCCCCAGGAGTGTTCATCCAGGGGCAGCAGGTGGTATTGGCCACAGCACAGATACCTCTTTTCTCAGCTAAAAGGTAATCAAAGGCTATCCTACTATTAAGAAAACTTTGGCCAGAGAGTCTAAGGATTTTGTTTTGTAGCTATTGTCTTAGCAATAGATTCTGCAGTATCTTTGAGAATTAAGGAGAGGTTTCTGATCATATCCTCATTTACATTTATTCCTAACCAGGGAAATATAGCCCTGCAAAAGGAAGTGAATCAGAGTTATAATTGCCTCCTGGTAATTTCTTTCTAACTCAAGAATGTAAATCCAGGAGAGTAAACTAATGAGGGGTTTCAGTTTGTGAGCAGTTAGGGCAAAGTTAGATAACCTAAGAGGCATTGCTCGGTTATGCAGCAGGTATCTAGGTATTCATAGGTCCAAAGGGAATGATAGCCACCACAAAGATAAATCCTGTCAGGGCACAAACCATTTCCACTTAGGTGGCACTGTTAATGGATTCATTCAGAGGGATTGTTACATTTGTCCGTTCAAGACGGGTCAGTTAGGTTTTCAGTGTATTTGAGAAGTAAATCTTCCTCCCCTGAAATAAAGAGTTGTTCTAAATTCTAGAGGTTGCCCTCTTAGCAGTGGCCTGGGAGGTACAGATGATGATATTATCTTTCCGGATCAATGCCAGAGTAAAGGAAAGAAAGAGAAGAATAAAAGGTTTCATGTTTAAAGTATGAAGTCTTGGTCTAGTGTCTTGGAAGGAAGGAGTCTACCTCAATGTCAACTGCTTCTCTTCCTAGTTGATTTGATTTGGAGATCTCCGGTGTTTGTGCATGACCAGATGTCAGGTGGTACCTTCTTTGGCTATGAGATGTATATCCGAAGTTCAAGTCCCTGAAGCTTATCTGACATCTGCTTAGTGAGGAGGACCTGATATAATCCCTTCCAAGGCAGTTTAAGGGCAGTCTTGGCTCTTAGTGATTCCAAACCCAGAAGGGTGGGAGTAAATTGGATACATTAACTTGGAAAATTCCAACCACAGATATTTGAGGAAACTAGGAGATCAAGATCTAGTCCAATTTATAGATATATAACAAAACCTCAAAGACAGTTAAGAGTTCTAGACTCTAGTATAGACAAAAGTGCAAACATAATTTTTCTCTCTACAATTATTCCCATTTCTTTATCAGGGATAATCACAGTAAAACTAATTTGTTTGCATTAACTTGTCCTGATTATTACATAACTGCAGCTCTTTTTAAGACCGATTTGCTGGAATTTTCCATAAGGAATTTTAGATTGAACTCTTAAAAGCCTCTGAGGCCAGGACTTTATTGACTCCATAAAAATCAACCTTAGTTCCTTAATGCTGTCTGGTGATATCTGGTCATATCTCAAATATGACATTCTAGTCAAAGCATCGGTAATACAACCAATGTTTCCAATTGTATCCTGTAATAAGAAGAACAAATTCTTCCTGAAATAACATAAATAACTATAATGCTATGAAAAAGATACTTAAGAGTTTCCAAATTCTGGAGGGATCAGGTAGGGGGGAAAAAGTCAATGTTTTATCTTTGTTTACAAAGATATATCTTACCAAACTGCTGATAACTTTAAGAGAAAAGATTAAAAGTGTTCTTAAATCTAGGAAAACAAAAAATAAAAGAACCAGCAAAAAGTCATAAAAATTATAATCATATTTTTTAGTTCATTTTAGTCCCATGTATTTTAATTCTTGTTCTCCTTGAATCCAGTTTTTCCATTAGTTCTAAAAATTATCAACCAGTTCAGTTTTATGATCTTAAAGTTATCAGAAATCTGTGTTCTAGAGTCCTATCAGAGTTCTGTCTATAAATCTCTTTAAAGATGAAGTATTTTTACAGGAACACCTTTGCAAAGCCTCAGAGTAAAACGATAACAGTTGGCTAATGACAAAAACTTAAAAATGCCCATTGTTAGAATTCATTTGATAAAGAAATAGTTATTTCTGCAATATACAACATTTCAAGACCATAACTGGAATTATAATAACATTATACCAGGACATATCAGACTTTAAGAATTTCACATAATTCTTGGAACACTTTTAACATATACCCATACAAACACAACATAAAGAAGGCTTTTTGTTACTTTTTATTTGAAAATTCTTCCCATGTAATTTAACATATTAAATAAGCCAAATTAGTTTAATATCTCCCTTTTCATAAGGAGATAGAATATATTCTTTGAGGTGTTCCTGGGGCCCTCTGGAAATTTTAAAAATTAGTTCAGAGTCAGACTTTATTTGAAATTTGATTTTTACAAGTTTGTCAAAAAATGTCAAAGGTTTTAAAACACTTGGTCAAATAGGATCATAGCTTACTGTGAAACAATTTTTAGTTATATATTTAACCAAAGTGACAATAGAAGATGTTAAAAGCAAATGAAGAAAGTTAAGTAGTTTTAAAAACTTAGCTTTCTTTTTAGTAGAGAAGATTCAGCTCTCTGAACACAGAAAAATATTTTAATAAGAACATAATTCTTGTTTTCTAGGCAGATTATTTAAAAGGTAAAAGAAAGCCTTTTATAGTCTCTTATCGAGAACAGACCAATAGTCCAATAAAACTTTGCCCTATTACCAGAGAGAAAATCAAATTCTAATTTTGCAGTAGCTTACTTTTGATATTAGAATTTACTTATTAAATTTATTCCAAGTTTAGCCAGCCCTGACCATGTATAAAATTTCTTTCTAAAGATATCTTTTCCATAAAACCTTCTATAACTTCCCTTTTTACATTCAGATTTTGTACTATGTTTTCCCTCTTTCCCAGCCTCTCTTTAGGACAAAATTACTTTCTTTTCCCTCAACAAAAAAAGTGTATCTCTATTTCTCATACCTTCTTTTACCAAAAACATACATCCTACTTTGCATGCATATGGAGATGTCTCCCTTATTATTTCTAGTAGCTTCAATAACATATATTAGAATTTTTTAACCCTTAGAAGCCCTTAATTTCCAGTGAATGCTAAGAAGTAAGCAATTGTGAACTCTTCTTTATAGTAGTATTCTGTGACTTGACAAATTTACAAATACTTTTTATAATTTCTAAAACTGTATACTTTTTCATAGTAAATTTCTCAATATGTCATAAAATATGTTTATTTACAGACACAAATATCTCAATATTTTTGGCAATTAAAAAGTCAAAAGTAGATAAACCTTTACTAAGTTCAGTAAATAATGTTTTGATATTTTCTCTTATTCGGAAATGATCTGGATATTAATTTAACTTAACTCATCATTTAATTTAGCAAAACTTTAAGATTTTAAGTTACCAAAAAGATTGGGGGGAACCACTTTAATAGTTCACCTAACAACATTTTATCTTGCTTACATCTATTTAATTTACGTGTTCCTAACAACTATATTTCGATAACCAATAAAAACTTTGTGAAACATTAAAGAAAGTTAGTCATTATCTCAAGCTATTATCATTATTATTATTACTATCAAACTTTGTATAACATTAATCCATTTGACCTATTAAGCCAAGGTAGAATAAAAGTACTATATTTAATGCTGATAACTCTAAAGATATGCTTGTTTTAACTAAACAAACAAACAAACAATCTTTAATTTACCAAACATTAATCCTAGATTATACTACCTTGAAAAGCATTTGGGTTAGTTTTTGTTATATTTCTTCAATTCATATAAGCACTTATTTCTTTTTAAAACAAATAGAGCACTTTCACAGATTATTTTTGGCGATATCATTTGGAGGTAGAAAAATACTACATACCACATATCTACAACACATATATAGACACACATAAACATATGGACAGATGAAGCCAGGGACCTTATAGTTTTGTTTTAAAATATTAGCCATGAGACAGGTAAAATAATGTAAAACTCACTAGTTATAAAAGAAGTTTGATCTAAGTGTTTTTTCCTCGGGATAGAATCAGTTAAGGGTACGTGCTCAGATGGCTAAAGCCCTTCACTAATATCTGTGGAGAAGCCCTTAAAAGATTTTCCATTTGCCCAAGGTTCAAATGCCCTTTATCCCTGTTTGTTCGTCTTCTGATAAGAAAGTTCTCCCCAAAGTTTGTACTTTAACTTTCATATCTCAAAGGCACTGGGAAAGAATGCAAGTGACATGCTTTTTATGATAAGTAAGGAAATTTTGGGGATTCGTAAAAGGAATAGGTATACTTTGAACTGCCTCTAGAGCTGCATTTCTAGTTTTATAAAGATTTTTTAGATAACGATAGTTGTTTTTAATTCCTCAAGAAATTGGGTTGTAGCCTTGAAGATAAAGGACTGGCATACCCATCCACCTATGTTGGATTATATTTCTTTTTCTCTGGGTACATCTAGCATAGAGGAGAAAGCCTAAACTTTTTTTTTTTTTTTAATTAGGCTCTGAATGTCAGCTTACAATTCGGCCACATTTTTGATGATGAAGTTATTAAATCCTTTCAAATATCAGATTTCAGCCAGGACAAACTGTAAATATTCTGGCAATATTATACAATTCCATGGACCTAACAGATGTCCCCAGAGACGGTGCAAAAGTTACTTCCTTCGCAATATCCACAGTGATTCCTAAAGAGAGACAAAAGAAATAACCAAAAGCCAAGCCAAGCTCTTAAGACACAAAATAAAGCAAGCAAGAAGGCAATAGCTATCTCTGGGAGAGAATTAATTAATAACAAATGGGTCTGGATTTGGAAAGGAATGTGCAATATTAATTTCTTTTTAACATCTTTATTGGAGTATAATTGCTTTACAATGGTGTGTTAGTTTCTGCTTTATAACAAAGTGAATCAGCTATACATATACATATACATATATCCCCATATCTCCTCCCTCTTGCGTCACCCTCCCACCTTCCCTATCCCACCCCTCTAGGTGGTCACAAAACCCTGAGCTGATCTCCCTGTGCTATTTGGCTGCTGCCCACTAGCTATCTATTTTACATTTGGTAGTGTATATATGCCCATGCCACCATCTCACTTCGTCTCAGCTTACCCTTCCCCCTCCCCGTGTCCTCAAGTCCATTCTCTACATCTACATCTTTATTCCTGTCCTGCCCCTAGTTCTTCAAAACCTTTTTTTTTTTTTTTTTTTTGCATTCCATATATACATGTTAGCATATGGTATTTGTTTTTCTCTTTCTGACTTAATCCACTCTGTATGACAGACTCTAGGTCCATCCACCTCACTACAAATAACTCAATTTCATTTCTTTTTATGGCTGAGTAATATTCCATTGTATATATGTGCCACATCTTCTTTATCCATTCATCTGTCGATGGACACTAGGTTGCTTCCATGTCCTGGCTATTGTAAATAGAGCTGCAATGAACATTGTGGTACATGACTCTTTTTGAATTATAGTTTTCTCAGGGTGTATGCCCAGTAGTGGGATTTCTGGGTTGTATGGTAGTTCTATTTTTAGTTTTTTAAGGAACCTCCATACTGTTCTGCATAGTGGCTGTATCAAGTTACATTCCACCAACAGTGCAAGAGAGTTCCCTTTTCTCCACACCCTCTCCAGCATTTATTGTTTGTAGATTTTTTGATGATGGCCATTCTGACTGGTGTGAGGTGATACCTCATTGTAGTTTTGATTTTCATTTCTCTAATGATTAGTGATGTTGAGCATCCTTTCATGTGTTTGTTAGCAATCTGTATATCTTCTTTGGAGAAATGTCTATTTAGGTCTTCTGCCCATATTTGGATTGGGTTGTTTGTTTTTTTGATATTGAACTGCATGAGATGGTTTTAAATTTTGGAGATTAATCCTTTGTCAGTTGCTTCATTTGCAAATGTTTTCTCCCGTTCTGAGGGTTGTCTTTTTGTCTTGTTTATGTTTTCCTTTGCTGTGCAAAAGCTTTTAAGTTTCATTTTTGCATCTATGTTCATCAGCGATATTGGCCTGTAGTTTTCTTTCTTTGTGACATCTTTGTCTGGTTTTGGTATCAGGGTGATGGTGGTCTTGTAGAAGGAGTTTGGGAGTGTTCCTCCCTCTGCTATATTTTGGAAGAGTTTGAGAAGGATAGGTGTTAGCTGTTTTCTAAATGTTTGATGGAATTCACCTGTGAAGCTATCTGTCCTGGGCTTTTGTTTGTTGGAAGATTTTTAATCACAGTCTCAATTTCAGTGCTTGTGATTGGTCTGTTTGTATTTTCTATTTCTTCCTCATTCAGTCTCACAAAGTTGTGCTTTTCTAAGAATTTGTCCAGTTCTTCCAGGCTGTCCATTTTATTGGTAGATAGTTGCTTGTAGTAATCTCTCATGATCCTTTGTATTTCTGCACTGTCAGTTGTTACTTCTCCTTTTTCAGTTCTAATTCTATTGATTTGAGTCTTCTCCCTTTTTTTCTTGATGAGTCTGGCTAATGGTTTATCAATTTTGTTTATCTTCTCAAAGAACCAGCTTTTAGTTTTAAGTTTTCAAATCCACCAATGATAACAAGTGCTAAAAACTATACTAAAAAAAAAACAAAACCAAAGCACAGACAGAACCCTAGGACAAATGGTAAAAGTGAAGCTATACAAAGAAGCATACACATACACACTCACAAAAAGAGAAAAAGGAAAAATAAAAAAATCATTGCTCTCAAAGTCCACCGCCTCAATTTTGGGATGATTCGTTGTCTATTCAGGTATTCCACAGATGCAGGCTACATCAAGCTGATTGTGGAGCTTTAATCAGCTGCTCCTGAGGCTGCTGGGAGAGATTTCCCTTTCTCTTTGTTAGCAGGCCTCCCGGGGTTCAGCTTTGGATTTGGATCCACCTCTGCGTGTAGGTCGCCTGAGGGTGTCTGTTCCCCACTCAGACAGGATGGGGTTAAAGGAGCAGCTGCTTCGGGAGCTCTGGCTCACTCAGGCGGGGGGAGGGAGCGGTACGGAGGAGGCGGGGCGAGCCTGCCGCGTCAGAGGCCGGCGTGAAGTTGCAGCAGCCTGAGGCGCCGTGCGTTCTCCCGCGGAAGTGGTCCCCTGGCCGTGGTGAGCTGCACCAGCTTCCGGGAGGGGCGGTGTGGAGAGTGACCTGTGCTCGCACACAGGCTTCTTGGTGGCGGCAGCAGCAGCCTTAGCGTCTCACGCCCGTCTCTGGGGTCCGCGCTGTTCGCCGCGGCTCGCACCCGTCTCTGGAGCTCATTTAGGCGGCGCTCTGAATCCCCTCTCCTTGCGCACCAGGAAACAGAGGCAAGAAAAATTCTCTTGCCTCTTCGGCAGCTGCAGACTTTTTCCCGGACTCCCTCCCGGCTAGCTGTGGCGCACTAGCCCCCTTCAGGCTGTGTTCACGCCGCCAGCCCCAGCCCTCTCCCTGTGATCCGACCGAAGCCCGAGCCTCAGCTCCCAGCCCCGCCCGCCCGGGCGGGTGAGCAGACAAGCCTCTCAGGCTGGTGAATGCTGCTCAGCACTGATCCTCTGCGCGGGAATCTCTCCACTTTGCCCTCCACACCCCTGTGGCTGCGCTCTCCCCCGTGGCTCCGAAGCTCCCCCCCTGCCACCCGCAGTCTCCGCCCATGAAGGGGCTTCTAGTGTGTGGAAACCTTTCCTCCTTCACAGCTCCCTCCCACTGGTGCAGGTCCCGTCCCTATTCTTTTGTCTCTGTTTTTTCTTTTTTCTTTTGCTCTACCCAGGTACGTGGGGAGTTTCTTGCCTTTTGGGAGGTCTGAGGTCTTCTGCCAGCGTTCAGTAGGTGTTCTGTAGGAGTTGTGCCACCTGTAGATGTATTTCTTATGTATTCGTGGAGAGGAAGGTGATCTCCGCGTCTTACTCTTCCGCCATCTTGAAGGTCTCTCTATTAAATTTTATTTTCCTCTCTCAACAGGACACTACAGACAGAGTTTCGGGAATCCTGACCCTGGTAAGAATTCTTACACTTTGTTGACTTCTGCCAGTTTTTCCAGGGTCCCACCTGCAGGTTCTGAGTGGGGTCTGATTTGGAGAGGGTAGCTCTGTTTACTAGAATTTGACAAGGGGTTTTATTAATTTTATTTTTAGTTTCTCCTTGGCTATTGAGCAGAATAATATAGCCATTTACCAGAAAATCCCTCGGAGACTAATCATCTCTGGAGGGGACTATTTGGGGGCCCTCCTTTGAATGTAGAGATGGGCGTGTGGAGTTGATGTTGAAAAATTTGCATAGGCCATTTGAAGACAATCTCTTTTCCAGAGTCCCAGTTGGTTACAAATGAGACATCAATTTCTGGGCCAGCATTTTGATGATGGATTGTTAGGTGGGTGTAATGGGGGAGGCATGGGTATTGTTTTGAGGTCTCTGGCCTTGAAGCTTTTGTAGCTGTAAGGCTAATCGTTTGGCAGACTTTGTTTATGGCCTTGTGTCTTTAAATTGTCATTAGCCTTTTTGCCACAAGTTTGTCAATGAAGCTATTTTGGAATTTTGAAGTCTTTTGGAAGTTTCTGTATACCAATAAAAATAGGTATCCCATTCTGCTTGTTTGATATAGTAACCCTTATTTCAAGTGCATTTCTGAAATGAATGATCTTGTCTAGTTGGAAGGCTCCCCATAGTGGCCATTGTAATTCTAGGTTGTTTGTATAAGATTTTTTCATCTTTGTATATGTCTACAGCTTCTGGGGCTGCAGTTCTTAGATATAAAATAAGCAGGTGTGCCAGAAGATGGCACTTAATGCTGGATTTTAAGGATTCCACTTTTATTATTATTTATTTTAGTTAAGCCTTTGGGTCTCTCAAAGCCAAACTAATACATAAAAGGGATGTGCTGCTAGATTGAAAATGGTGTGATGTTTTATAGAGTACCTCATTGCACTTGAGGTTGGTGGGTGACTTACTGTCAATGGAACCTGCTCAGTGACCAACTTTTCCTAATAAGGGAATCTTTGAGTTAGGTGCCTAATGCTCAAAAAAGCTCTTAAATGCTTGATCCATGGCCACCAATTTGTTTTTGACAGATTTTGGCTTCTGAGACCCTTGTTATCAATAGTTTATTTAAACGTACACTAACAAACCAGTAATAACCAGCAAACTGGAGGTTGGGGAAAGACTTGAGCCAGTAGACACAAAATAATAGAGACTTCAGACTGATTCCAAATAACAGAGAACTACAGCTGCTACCAGCAATTCCTAACATGGAATCTGGGGAAGAATTACAAACAGAGGGCAAACTGCAGATAAAACTGTCAAAAGTTCCCAGTGTGGGATCTGCAGACAGAACCAAGAGCTGGGGTTTAGAAGTTACTGCAGACAGACAAATAGAATGCCCTGCATGTATCAGAAGCAATGACTGTGGTACTTGGGACTGGGGGAAAGGGCTGAACCATTAGACCTCGACAAATGGGGACTGCAGACTAGGGGCTCCACATAAATGGGGAACTGTGAACTGGAAAGCCAATCAGATCAGGAGCTTGACCCAAAGAACGCAAAGTCAGAACCAAGAGAGAACTTACCCATGACCTTCAGAGAGGGTGAGAAAGACAGTGCATTCAAAGGATTCACAGTCACCATGCCTGTCTTTCTTGTTGACCCTGAATGCTGTCAGAAGTCTGCCTCAGTCCCACCACTGCCACCAAATCTATTAAATAATAAAATTTCATCTGAGTAAATTTTACAGATCTAATCGGCTTTATTAAACAATTCATTAATCAGGCAGTATCCTATCTAGAAATGAATAGAAAGGAGCTCCATTGAGCTGTAGAAAAGTTTTTTAAAGGCAGAAATGGGAGAGAAAAAAGAAAATTATTAGCAAAAAATGCATTGTTATAGGCAAGGTTGCCCACCTAAGGGGAACAGAAAGACCTATTGGGCAGATTACCTCCATGGGGCTGACAAGGTAATTCCAGGTTGACTGCTTAAAGGTTAGATGGGGGTTTGAGACTGCAGTTAGGTTAGGTATTAAGTCTTGGTTTGCTGATGTAGGGCTTAGCACAAGTGACTCTATTTTGGGCCTGTTGTCTCTTTTTTATACATCTGAGAGTAAAAGTGTTTTATTTCTTCCTTTCCAAATGATACCATTTATTTCCTTTTCTTGTTCCAGTATGATGTTTATTAGAAGTGGTGAAAGGGCATCCTTGCCTTGTTCCCAATATTAGGCTGAAAACACCCAGTTACTAAGATTAATTAGGATATTAGCTATAGTTTTTATTATATATGCTCTTTATTAACTTGAGGAATTTCTCTAATCTTGGCTGAGAATTTTTATTTTTTATTATGAAGTTATTGGATTTTGTCAAATGCTTTTTGGTATCAATTGACATGATTATATGATTTTTCTTTATCTTGTCAATAAGGTGGATTACATTATTTGATTTTCAAATTTTCAACTAGCCTTTCATACCCAGAATAAATCCCACTTAGTCATCATATATAATTTTTCATATACATTGTTGGATTCTGTGTGCTAATATTTCATTGATTTTTGCATCTGTGTTCATGAGATATATTGGTCTGTAGTTTTCCTTTATTGCAATGTCTTTACCTGATTTTAGTGTTAGGATAATGGTGGTTTCATAAAATGAGTTTGTAACATTTCCCTCTGCTATAGATCCTGGAAGAGATTGTAGGAAACCGATATCATTTTTTCCATAAGTGTTTGGTAGAATTCATCAGTGAAACCATTTGTGCCTCTTTCTTTCTTTTTTCAGAACATTATTTTTTATGATTCAATTTATCATAAAAATTTGAATATTCCAGATCTCTTTTCATAAGCATTAGCATGGCATATCTTCCTCTATCTCTTTACTTATAACTTGTTTGTGTTTTTATATTTGAAATGACTTTATTATAGAAAATATATAGTTGTGTCTTTATCTTTTCTAAAAATTGATGTCTTTTAATTGATGTATATAGATCATTAACATTTGAAGAGATTTCAGATACATTTGGATTAATATCTACCATGTTTTTAAAAGTATTCAAATCATTGCAATTATTCTTTGTTTTTCTCTTCTCTTCTTTGGATTTAAATGAGCCTTTATTTGATTTTTTTTAATCTCCTCTCTTAGGACAACAATTATACATTAAAAAAAATTTAGTGGTTATCTTTAGTGGCTTGAAATCTACATTTATAACTAATCTAAGTCTACCTTCCAGTAATACTATACCACTTTATGTGTAGTGCAGATACTTTGTAGCAGAATATTTCTAACTCCTTCCTCCTGTCTTTTGTGACATTGCTGTCATTCATTTTACTTATTTATAAACTACAGTTACCCAATAGCTTGTTACTATTGTCACTTTAAACAGTTATAGTTTAGATCAGTTTAGTTATAGTTTAGAATAAGGGAAATAAAATATTATATTTTACCTTCATTTATTCCTTCTCCAGTATTCTTTCTTTCATTATGTAGATCCAAGTTTCTGACCTGGATTATTTTTCTTCTCCCTAAGGAACTTCTTTTAACATTTCTCACAGGTCAGGTCTGTTAGTGATTTCTTTCAGTTCTTGTATGTCTTAGAGAGTCTTCATTTTTCCTTCACTTTTGAGGGATAATTTCTCTGCATATAGAATTCAAGATCTGCAATTGGTAATATTTTGCTGCCACATTATTCTGACTCATTACCTGGCATTAGCCAAACTGCTGAGTCTGTTCAAGACTTTTCAAAGCAAAAGCAAATTCAGGGATTTCCCAAAACCACACTGAGATTTCATAATTTGCTATAAAGATTCACAGTACTTACTGAAACCTTATTTTTGTGGATACATTCATTACGGAGAAAAGGCACAAATTAGAACCAGCCAAAAGAAGAAATGCAAAGGGAAGAGACTAGGAAAAGACCAAACATGGAGCTTCTGGTCATCCTCTTCCATGGAGTCATGGACAGCATTATCTACCACTAGACATACTGTGTGACTACATACACAGAGTACTGCCAACCAGGGAAGTTCATTCAATCTTTTTTTTTTAATTTTAAGTATTTATTTATTTATTTGGCTGTTCCGGGTCTTCATTGCGGTATGTGAGATCTTTAGTTGCGGTATTTGGGATCTTTAGTTGTGACACGCAGGCTCCTTTGGTTGCGGTATGTGGGATCTTAGTTGCAGCATGTGAGATCTAGTTCCCTGACCAGCGATCGAACTTGGACCCCCTGCATTGGGACCACGGAGACTTAACTACTGAACTACCAGGGAAGTCCCTCATTCAACCTTTGAGGTCCAGAGTTTTTACTGAATTTTCACTACATAGTCATGGTTGATTGGTTATTTGCCATTTGGTTGAACTCAGTCTCCAGCTCCCCAACTTAGTAGAGGTTGAAATGACATTACATAGTTGGGGAGCCTACCATGAGCCACCTCCTATCACTATCAGGTGTGATCCATAAATAATAGACACTCCTATCAGTGGGGAAATTCCAAGGGTTGAGAGGTTACCTCCCAGGACATGGGACCAAGCCTAGACCTTTTCTTTTTGGTTGAGACCAAATTCTTCACTTTACAACAAAAAGTCTTCATAGACTTGTTAATTTGATTATTGACAAAAATGTAGAGTATAAAAAGATTCATATATTCATTTAGTAATCTAGCTAAATAGTAATCAGTTTCAATTTGGAAATCCCAGTTTTTCAGGCATATTTCCAAACAGTGGCACAGGGAAATCATGGAAAAGCAGAGGGCAGCTCTCTCTGGGTGGAGAATATAATCATGGTTTGAATTGCTGAGTGCAAGTTTCTAGAGCGAATATAGCAGCAAAAAAGAAATCCCTCAAAATCTACATTATTATTTCTCTCAGTTCCATACATGTTCAGTGCTCCAAAAGACTTATTTCAGAATACTTGTTTGTGAAGCTAGAGAGCCAGTAAGAGATTTCAGAGTCCTCCTGGTGATTGAGAGACAAAATTGGACTTTGAGCTCAACCAACATGAGGTGTACAAGGTGAAAACTATGTGTCTTCAATGTACGCACTAAAATGGACATGCCTGGGATACAAATACTCTATTAGTCTGGGTTCTCCAAGTAAACAGAACCAATAGGATATATAATAAATATAAAGAGATTTACTATAAGAAATTGGCTCATGTGATTATGGAGGGTAAGAAGTCTCAACATCTGTAGCCAGAAAGTTGCAGACCCAGAAGAGCTGATGGTTTAGTTCCAGCCTGAATCAAAGGCCTGAGAGTCAGGAAAACAAATGGTGTAAATTTCAGTCTGAGTCAGAAGGCAGGAGGATGCTGATAGCCTAGGTTGAAGACTTATGGAGAGGAAGAATTCTTACGTACTCAGCCTGTAATATTCAGGCCTTCAGTGGATTGGATGAGGCTCACTCACACAGGGGAGGACAATCCGCTTTACTCAATCTACTGATTCAGATGTTAATCTTATCCAGAAAGACCCCCAAGGACACACCCAGAAATGATTTTAAACCAAATTTTGGATACGCCATGGCTCAGTCAAGTCAACACACAAATTAACCAACAGAAGAAGCATATCTTGGAAACAAGGGCTGCATCCCATGACTATGGGCAAAACTAAAACAGACCTACATCAGCAAAGATTAACAAACACCACCAAGCCTTGACAGTGTCAAGGTGATCTGCAAGCAATTTACCTACTTGCTTTAAAAAAAAGTAAGTTTTAGAGCAATGTGACATAATTTAAAAAAAAACAGAACTACAATGATCATCTACAAGAGCCAATATACAATAATAATATAGAGAGAGGAACCAAGATGGCAGAGTAGAAGGACATGCTCTCACTCCCTCTTGCAAGAACACCAGAATCACAACTAGCTGCTGGACAATCATCGACAGGAAGACACTGGAACTCACCAAAAAAGATACCCCACATCCAAAGACAAAGGAGAAGCCACAATGAGACGGTAGGAGGGGTGCAATCAGAGTAAAATCGAATCCCATAACTGGTGGGTGGGTGACTCACAGACTGGAGAACACTTATACCACAGAAGTCCACCCACTGGAGTGAAGGTTCTGAGCCCCATGTCACACTTCCCAACCTGGGGGTCCAGCAACGGGAGGAGGAATTCATAGAGAATCAGACTTTGAAGCCTAGTAGGAATTGATTGCAGGACTTCAACAGGACTGGGGGAAACAGAGACCCCACTCATGGAGGGCGCACACAAAATAGTGTGCGCATCGGGACCCAGGGGAAGGAGCAGTGACCCTGGGGGAAACTGAACCAGACCTACCTGCTAGTGTTGGAAGGTCTCCTGCAGAGGCAGGGGGTGGCTCTGTTTCACCGTGGGGACAAGGACACTGGCAGCAGATGTTCTGGGAAGTACTCCTTGGCGTGAGCCCTCCCAGAGTCTGTCATTAGCCCCACCAAAGAGCCCAGGTAGGCTCCAGTGTGGGGTTGCCTCAGGCCAAACAACCAACAGGGAGGGAACCCAGCCCCACCCATCAACAGTCAAGTGGATTAAAGTTTTACTGAGCTGTGACAGCCACAGCAACAGTCAGCTCTACCCACCACCAGAGCCTCCCATCAAGCCTCTTAGATAGCCTCAACCATCAGAGGGCAGACAGCAGAAGCAAGGAAAACTACAGTCCTGCAGCCTGTGGAACAAAAACCACATTCACAGAAAGATAGACAAGATGAAAAGGCAGAGGGCTATATACCAGATGAAGGAACAAGAAAAAACCCCAGAAAAACAACTAAATGAATTGGAGATAGGCAACCTTCCAGAAAAAGAATTCAGAATAATGATAGTGAAGATGATCCAGGACCTCGGAATAAGAATGGAGGCAAAGATTGAGAAGATGCAAGAAATGATTAACAAAGACCTAGAAGAAGTAAAGAACAAACAAACAGAGATGACCAATACAATAACTGAAATGAAAACTACACTAGAAGGAATCAATAGCAGAATAACTGAGGCAGAAGAACGGATAAGTGACCTGGAAGACAGAATGGTGGAATTCACTGCTGCGGAGCAGACTAAAGAAAAAAGAATGAAAACAAATGAAGACAGCCTAAGAGACCTCTGGGACAACATTAAACGCAACAACATTCGCATTATAGGGGTCCCAGAAGGAGAAGAGAGAGAGAAAGGACCAGAGAAAATATTTGAAGAGATTATAGTCGAAAACTTTCGTAACATGGGAAAGGAAATAGCCACCCAAGTCCAGGAAGCGCAGAAAGTCCCATACAGGATAAACCCAAGGAGAAACACGCCGAGACACATAGTAATCAAAGTGGCAAAAATTAAAGACAAAGAAAAATTATTGAAAGCAGCAAGGGAAAAACGACAAATAACATACAAGGGAACTCCCATAAGGTTAACAGCTGATTTCTCAGCAGAAACTCTACAAGCCAGAAGGGAGTGGCATGATATACTTAAAGTGATGAAAGGGAAGAACCTACAACCAAGATTACTCTACCCGGCAAGGATCTCATTTAGATTTGATGGAGAAATCAAAAGCTTTACAGACAAGCAAAAGCTAAGAGAATTCAGCACCACCAAACCAGCTCTACAACAAATGCTAAAGGAACTTCTCTAAGTGGGAAACACAAGAGAAGAAAAGGACCTACAAAAATAAACCCAAAACAATTAAGAAAATGGTCATAGGAACATAAATGTCGATAATTACCTTAAACGTGAATGGATTAAATGCTCCAACCAAAAGACACAGGTTTGCTGAATGGATAACAAAACAAGACCCATATATATGCTGTCTACAAGAGACCCACTTTAGACCTAGGGACACATACAGACTGAAAGTGAGGGAATGGAAAAAGATATTCCATGCAAATGGAAATCAAAAGAAAGCTGGAATAGCTATACTCATATCAGATAAAATAGACTTTAAAATAAAGAATGTTACAAGAGACAAGGAAGGACACTACATAATGATCAAGGGATCAATCCAAGAAGAAGATGTAACAATTATAAATATATATGCACCCAACATAGGAGCACCTCAATACATAAGGCAACTGCTAACAGCTATAAAAGAGGAAATCGACAGTAACACAGTAATAGTGGGGGACTTTACCACCTCACTTACACCAATGGACAGATCATCCAAAATGAAAATAAATAAGGAAACAGAAACTTTAAATGACACAATAGACCAGAAAGATTTAATTGATATTTATAGGACATTCCATCCAAAAACAGCAGATTACACGTTCTTCTCAAGTGCGCACGGAACATTCTCCAGGATAGATCACATCTTGGGTCACAAATCAAGCCTCAGTAAATTTAAGAAAATTGAAATCATATCAAGAATCTTTTCTGACCACAACGCTATGAGATTAGAAATGAATTACAGGGAAAAAAACGTAAGAAACACAAACACATGGAGGTTAAACAATACGTTATTAAATAACCAAGAGATCACTGAAGAAATCAAAGAGGAAATCAAAAAATACCTAGAGACAAATGACAATGAAAACACGACGACCCAAAACCTATGGGACGCAGCAAAAGCAGTTCTAACAGGGAAGTTTATAGCTATACAAGCTTACCTAAAGAAACAAGAAAAATCTCAAGTAAACAATCTAACCTTACACCTAAAGAAACTAGAGAAAGAAGAACAAACAAAACCCAAAGTTAGCAGAAGGAAAGAAATCATAAAGAGCAGAGCAGAAATAAATGAAATAGAAACAAAGAAAACAATAGCAAAGATCAATAAAACTAAAATCTGGTTCGTTGAGAAGATAAACAAAATTGATAAGCCATTAGCCAGACTCATCAAGAAAAAGAGGGAGAGGACTCAAATCAATAAAATCAGAAATGAAAAAGGAGAAGTTACAACAGACACCGCAGAAATACAAAGCATCCTAAGAGACTACTACAAGCAACTCTATGCAAATAAAATGGACAACCTGGAAGAAATGGACAAATTCTTAGAAAAGTATAACCTCCCAAGACTGAACCAGGAAGAAACAGAAAATATGAACAGACCAATCACAAGTAATGAAATTGAAACTGTGATTAAAAATCTTCCAACAAACAAAAGTCCAGGACCAGATGGCTTCACAGGTGAATTCTATCAAACATTTAGAGAAGAGCTAACACCCATCCTTCTCAAACTCTTCCAAAAAATTACAGAGGAAGGAACACTCCCAAACTCATTCTATGAGGCCACCATCACCCTGATACCAAAACCAGACAAAGATACTACAAAAAAAGAAAATTACAGACCAATATCACTAATGAATATAGATGCAAAAATCCTCAACAAAATACTAGCATACAGAATCCAACAACACATTAAAAGGATCATACACCACGATCAAGTGGGATTTATCCCAGGTATGCAAGGATTCTTCAATATATGCAAATCAATCAATGTGATACACCATATTAACAAATTGAAGAATAAAAACTATATGATCATCTCAATAGATTCAGAAAAAGCTTTTGACAAAATTCAACACCCATTTATGATAAAAACTCTCCAGAAAGTGGGCATAGAGGGAACCTACCTCAACATAATAAAGGCCATATACGACAAACCCACAGCAAACATCATTCTCAACAGTGAAAAGCTGAAAGCATTTCCTCTAAGATCAGGAATGAGACAAGGACGTCCACTCTCACCACTATTATTCAACATAGTTTTGGAAGTCCTAGCCACGGCAATCAGAGAAGAAAAAGAAATAAAAGGAATACAGATTGGAAAAGAAGAAGTAAAACTGTCACTGTTTGCAGATGACATGATAATATACATAGAGAATCCTAAAACTGCTACTAGAAAACTACTAGAGCTAATTAATGAATTTGGTAAAGTTGCAGGGTACAAAATTAATGCACAGAAATCTCTTGCATTCCTATACACTAATGATGAAAAATCTGAAAGAGAAATTATGGAAACCCTCCCATTTACCATTGCAACAAAAAGAATAAAATACCTAGGAATAAACCTACTTAGGGAGACAAAAGACCTGTATGCAGCAAAAATAAACAAATGGGACGTAATGAAACTTCAAAGCTTTTGCACAGCAAAGGAAACCATAAACAAGACAAAAAGACAACCCTCAGAATGGGAGAAAATATTTGCAAACGATTCAACGGACAAAGGATTAATCTCCAAAATATATAAACAGCTCATTCAGCTCAATATTAAAGAAACAAACAACCCAATCCAAAAATGGGCAGAAAACCTAAATAGACATTTCTCCAAAGAAGACATAGAGACGACCATGAAGCACATGAAAAGCTGCTCAACATCACTAATTATTAGAGAAATGCAAATCAAAACTACAATGAGGTATCACCTCACACCAGTTAGAATGGGCATCATCAGAAAATCTACAGACAACAAATGCTGGAGAGGGTGTGGAGAAAAGGGAGCCCTCTTGCACTATTGTTGGGAATGTAAATTGATACAGCCACTATGGAGAACACTATGGAGGTTCCTTAAAAAACTAAAAATAGAATTACTATATGACCCAGCAATCCCACTACTGGGCATATACCCAGAGAAAACCATCATTCAAAAAGACACATGCACCCGAATGTTCATTGCAGCACTATTTACAATAGCCAGGTCATGGAAGCAACCTAAATGCCCATCGACAGACGAATGGATAAAGAAGTTGTGGTACATGTATACAATGGAATATTACTCAGCCATAAAAAGGAAGGAAATTGAGTCATTTGTTGAGACATGGATGGATCTAGAGACTGTCATACAGAGTGAAATAAGTCAGAAAGAGAAAAACAAATATCGTATATTAACGCATGTATGTGGAACCTAGAAAAATGGTACAGATGAACTGGGTTGCAGGGCAGAAGTTAAGACACAGATGTAGGGAACAAACGTATGGACACCAAGGGGGGAAAACTGCAGTGGGGTGGGGATGGTGGTGTGCTGAATTGGGCGATTGGGATTGACATGTATACAGTGATGTGTATAAAATTGATGACTGATTTAAAAAAACAAACAAAGAAACAAACAAAAAAACCAATATAACGTGAAAAGAAAGGTAGATCTGAGCTTAGTATAAAAACACTTAACAGTAAAAGCATACCCAGACATCATCAAAGTATTGGGGTTAGTAAAGCAGACAATATAATTATGATTAGAGTTTTAAAAAGAGAAAGAAAATATAGGGGTAAAAAATGTAGAATTTTAACACCAATTTGAATCTATAAAAATATAAAAGCAGCACTGTACATCTGAAGGACAATATTGCCAATTAATTAGATGGACAACAGACAGAACACAACAGAATACTGAATTTGAGGCAATGAAGACAGAGGAGAGAGTACAAGAGAAAAAGAATTGGGGGGAAAAGAAAACACTGAAGGAGATACGTAGTACCTGGTCAGGATGTCTAATATGTGAGATATTTTAGTCCCACGAGAGGATAGAGAGGTGCTCAGAAGGAATATTTGAAGTAATGGTGACTGAGCATTTCCAAATTGAAGAGACTCAGCAAATGAGATAAATGCCTTCAATGTACAGCAAAAAGAAACAGTGGAAGAACTGCCTAGCCAACCCATTAAATTGTAATAAATAATAACATTGTTGTTTTGAGCCATCAGGTATGGGGTGATTTATTACACGAGAAGCTGCCATTAAAAAAAAAAAATTAAACCAACTGGTGCTGGCATCAGGTGTCACAGGAATCTGAAAGGGTGGTGAGGGGATGCTTAAGGAAAAAAGAAATTGCAATTAGAGGCTGAAAAAGCTAATGAGTATTGTGCAGTGGCAGAACCAGATTGCCTGATAACTTGAAAGATAGAGCCCATCCCAATGAAGTTGTGAATCTGATTAAGATGATTTCCAGGTAGAATGCTGAAAATGGCAACTGGCTTTTTCCTTTACTTGCATATGGTAAAATATGGAAGGAAAGATGTGAGCACAAAGAAAGAAACTGTTTAGTTAACACGCAGAATTTAGAGAATGTATTGAGAGACAAGAGCATGATCTGCTGTAAAACCAAACTATCCTAATGCCCAGGCTCTCCAGCTAGCAAAAGATTCAAGTGTTGTATAAAACAGCCTTAAGGTGAAGATCAAATTAAGGGTATGACTGTAAGACTTTTGTAAATATCTCAGAAAAAGTTAAGATGATGCTTGGAACCCTCTCAGCTAGACACAAGTGGTTCTAAGACTCATAAGGACGTTGTCCCACAGCAATCTGACACTCTACCCAAAGCAGCCACAGGTCTATGCTGAGAAGAATTATGAATGTGGCTTTAAGGGTCATGCAGTAAACCACAGTCACATTTCTAAGAAAAACAGAAACTTATTAAGAGAGATGAATCAGATTTAACTAAAAGGGCCTCTATTTTCTATAGGCAGGAAGCAGTCTTAGTGAGATTTTCAAATGTAAACATGGGCCATTTTTCATTGTACAGGAAAGACATTTCCAAGGGTAGAACCGAGAGCAGAGAAAATAGATTGTTATGAAACCACACTCAGACAGCAGAATTATAACTAATCAAGGGATAGTCGCTGCACCCAGAATCAGAGAACTGGTGGCATGTGACTGACTGGATTTCAGGGCAGCTACCATCCAGTGGACATTATGCGCTTTCTTTTCTTCTCATAGTGGAAATGACTATGGTGAAGTAAGGGGAATATAAATTGTCTTTCTATTTCTTAAGACTAGGAGTCAAGATGAGCCATTAAGAGGGCCTTCTCGGTATTCAGGCCAAATGCACACCACAAGATCCTAGCTTTGAGCCAGATACCATAATTATTAGAGTCTTTTGTGAGTCTTGGTAAGATTTGAATTAATTTTACATATAAATTAAAAATTGTGATCAGAGAGAATGCAGTGGTAAAAAACACAGCCACATTCTTTGCAGACCACCCCCGCCCCCCCATCAAGGGGTAGAGTCTATTTTTCCTCTCCTTAAATGTGGTTAGGTCTTGTGACATGCTTTTCCCTAAATGAATGCACAGATATGGGATTGTGTGACTTGATTCTAAATATTAAAACACTTTAAAGCTTTTACTATCATTCTGTTGAAACTCTGAGATCATCATGCTGTGAAGAAACCCAAGATAACAGATCACTTGAAGAGAGAGCCAGCCATTTCAAACATGCCAGCTATGGCCACAGATATGTGAGTGAGATATAATAGATCAATCAACCCCAAGCAAGCCACCAGCTGAATACAGCTGTTAGGGAATTTGAACAGTCCTGTATATACTAAAGAGATAGAATTTTAAATATAAAAACATTACCCAAAGAAAACTGTAGGTGCAGATATCTTCAATGTTGAATTCTGTCAAGTATTTAAAGAAGATATATTTTCAGTGCTACATAAATTCTTTTAAATATGGAGGAGAAAGGACTTCCATATGCATTTCATGGGGCTAGCATTTTCCAGATTCCAAAACCAAAGAAAGACATTACAAGTAAAATTTGTATCAGTATGCCTCAATAACATAGGCACAAAAATGATTTATACAATGTTGTCATATTGATTTCAGCAATAAATAAACTAGTAATACCTCATGACCAATAAGTTTATGCAAAAAACATAAGCTCGTTTTCACATTTTAAAGTCAATCGAAATAATTCAATGTGTAATACACTAAAGTAACCATATGACCATATTAATAGACGCAGAAAAGGCATTTAAAAATTCAACACGTTTTCATATTAAAAAAAAGCTATCTTCAAAAAAAAGGAATAGAATGGAATTTCTTCAACCTGAAAAAAGTTTATCTGTGAAAGTCCTACAACCAAAGTCATTTTTAATGATGAAAAAGTGAAATGTTCTCCCTTCGTGCAGGAAAAAGGCAAAAATGTCTCCTCTCACCATTTCTATTCAACATTTTTCAGGAGGATCCAGACAATACAGTAAGTTAATAAAAAGAAAAAAAAAATGGCATACATGTTTGAGAGGAAGAAGTAAAACTTTCTTTATTCACAGATGACACAAGCACATCTGTAGAAATCCTGAGGTCTATGAAACATCTACCAAAACTAACAATTGTAGCAAGCTTATTTAATTTATGGTCTATTTAAAAAAATTAGTTGTATTTCTATATTCCAGCATCAAAAATTGGAAAATGAAATTAAACACACCAGAAAAAAAAGAAAAATCAATGATTTAATGTAGGTATGATAATGGGCTTCATCCACATGGCAAAAATAGCTACTTCCTCTTTAGATTCTAAATATAAGACCTCTACTATTTTCTCTGAAAAGGAAGCCTATGCACTCAATTATCAACTATTTGATGAAATAACTTATTTGCAACCTACCACATTAGTTCTCAAGGGGCATAAAAAAAAATAATTGCACATAATTTCATGCCTTGGGGAACTTGCATCAGGTGAGCCAAGACACATGATCTATGACACGTAGGAAATGGCATCATTGTGCCATTAATTACCTGAAGCAGCAGAAGCTGTAGAGCTCAATGTGAGTTTATTGGTGGCCCTTGCCAATGAGCCTAAATCTAGGGGTCATGATGGTGTGAGACCAGAAAAACAGAGCAGGTGGTAGGGAGGGTACGGAGATGTGCTGGAGCATCAGTTGAGATACATGGTGTCAAACAGGGATAAGCTAGTGTCCACTAAGCTAGGAAAAGCTACTACTTGGTTTTCTGAACAAGTCTGAATAAATGGCCACCTATAATCTTACATGATTTTGCTTTCTCAGCAAAATACTCTTTCTCCCCAAGGCTTTGTTCTGCTTTGTAAAGTTAAATTATCCTCCCTTGGCTTAGTCTTAGAGTTTTGAGCTAGACAGCCCTGCTGCTTGGAGTAACTGATGATCCTTGTGGCCTACACCTGTTTCTGTGCTATAAATTTAATGTATATCTTGCAATTTCCATAAAATAAAAATATTGTAAACAGAGAAAGAAAACTGGATAGACAGAAAATGTATCCAATTGAGGACACTATCAAAAGTAAGCATCCCCTCTAACTTATCTACAATACCTGTAACTAACTTTAAAATAATCTGTGAGGTTTCTTATACTGTCCAGCTATCTTTACATCTGATTTTTCCTCTTAAAGAGCAAGATTGATATGCGTCTCACAGAAGAAACCGTGTCCCATAATCATCCCTATTCTTTCTTTCTTTTTTGTTTTTTTTTAAAGGAATTCCTTTATTTTTATTATTTATTTATTTATTTATTTTGGGCTGTGTTGGGTCTTCGTTTCTGTGCGAGGGCTTTCTCTAGTTGCGGCGAGCGGGGGCCACTCTTCATCGCGGTGTGCGGGCCTCTCACTGTCGCGGCCTCTCTTGTTGCAGAGCACAGGCTCCAGACGCTCAGGCTCAGTAGTTGTGGCACATGGGCTTAGTTGCTCTGCGGCATGTGGGATCTTCCCAGACCAGGGCTCGAACCCGTGTCCCCTGCATTGGCAGGCGGATTCTCAACCACTGCGCCACCAGGGAAGCCCCCCTATTCTTTCTTGCACTCCCACAGTAATGAGAACTATATTTATAAGTCAATTTAAGACACACACACAAACACAAACACACTGTTATCCTGAAAGTTAAAAGGTCCATTTTCAAATTTCATTAATTAGACAAAAGAGAAACAGAAAGGAAAAAAAAGCCAGTGACTGCTTATTTCATGTCTAAAATAATCTAACAAGAGAAAAAGTTATTCAGTTATTTTTTCTCTTTAACAAATAATGGCATGTAAATAATATCCATTTATTTAAACTTTTACTGAAGTTCATCTTTAATTATATGAATATTGGTTAATTTTAATAAACTTAAATCACAGTAATAAATTTAATAAACAATTTTAATAAACACAAATCACAATAATGCATTGTTAATATTGAAATCAAGAAAGTATTATGATGTGAGAAATGAAAAAAATGAGTTAAAAAGTGTGAGCCCCAGGGAAACACACATGGTATATGGCTTGGGGTTTTATAGTCTGCAGAACTAATGAATCAAGGCAACATGTAAAGCAGGTACCTGCATCTCTGCAACTGAATATAAAAGCCGCAAACTTGTGACATGTTGATGATGGAATACTAAACAATATCTCCTCAAATGCTGCGGATCATAACCTGAAAGAGAACCATGCATGCCTTGCTATAACCAATACTTTTTATTCCAGATTCTGGATGAAGTGCCCACATTTATAATACCAAGGAGGTAAAGATTAGAACCAGTGATTTCCATAAGATCATAATAGAACCAACTGCCAGATAAGAAGTATTTCACAAACCAAGCTTGATTAAGGAATCCATACAATATAAATTACACATATAAGTATATACAGAAAAAAAAAATTAGGCATCTGTTGAAGTACAATTCAGGAAAAGAAGTGAAACATACTCAGTGAAAGAGAAAATACAATAATGGACATATGGAAAAAATAGAGCAAATTTGGACTTTAAAATAATAAGAGATATATATTTAAAAATACTGGAAATAAAATTTTAATTTAAATAATATATAGTATTTATAATAATAATAATAGAAAATTTTAGCATGGAGGTTAAATATTATGGTAGAAATTTCAAATCTTACTAAAAAGCTATAGTCATCAGTATGTGTGGCACAACGTATTGGGAGTTTAGAAATAAACTCACATTTTTGGTTGTTGATTTTTGACAATGTTGACCACACAGTTCAGTGAGAAGAGAAAAGTCTTTTTGACAAATGGTTCTGTGACAGACAGATAGACACACATGCATTTTGTACACACACATACACACAAAACTTGCAAAATGGATCATAGGCCCAAATTTAAAATATAAAACTGTAAAACTCTTGGATGAATGGATAAAGAAGATGTGGCACATATGTACAATGGAATATTACTCAGCCATAAAAAGAAACGAAATTGAGTTATTTGTAGTGAGGTGGATGGACCTAGAGACTGTCATGCAGAGTGAAGTAAGTCAGAAAGAGAAAAACAAATACTGTATGCTAACACATATATATGGGATCTAAAAAAAAAAAAAAATGGGTCTGAAGAACCTAGTGGCAGGACAGGAATAAAGATGCAGATGTAGAGAATGGACTTGAGGACACTGGGAGGGGGAAAGGTAAGCTGGGACAAAGTGAGAGAGTGGCATGGACATATATACACTACCAAATGTAAAATAGATAGCTAGTGGGAAGCAGCCACATAGCACAGGGAGATCAGCTCTGTGCTTTGTGACCACCTAGAGGGGTGGGATAGGGAGGGTGGGATGGAGACGCGAAAGAGAGGAGATATGGGGATATATGTATATGTATAGCTGATTCACTTTGTTATACAGCAGAAACTAACGCACCATTGTAAAGCAATTATACTCCAATAAAGATGTTAAAAAAACAAAACAAAACAACAAAAAGAAACTCTTAGACAAAACATAGGAGTAAATCTTTGTGACCTGGAGTTAGGCAATAGTTTCTTAGATAGGACACAAAAAGCACAAGTGAAAATATAACAAAATAGATAATTAGACTTCATCAAATTTAAAACTTACGTACTGCAGAGAGTACCAGCCTAGAGAATGGGAAAAAATATTTGAAAGCCTATATCTAAGAAGAGATGCATATCCATAGTATTTAAAGAACACTTGCAAATAAATAGTAACATAGCAAATAACTCAATTGAAAATGAGCAAATGATTTGAATAGACATTTATCCAAAGGGTATATATAAATGTTCAATAAAAACATTAAAAAGGTGCTCAACATCATTAGTCATTAGAGGAATGAAGAGCAAAACCAACATGAAATACCACTTCACACCCACATAATTTTTTGATTTTTTTATAATTTTCTATAACGTGTTGGTGTGGATGCAGAGAAATTGGAACCCTAGTTCATTGCTGGTGGGAATGTAAAATGGCACAGCCACTTAGGAAAATACTTCCTCAAAAAGTTAAACACAGAGTAATCACACGACCCAGCCTTTCCATTGTTAGGAATATACCCAAGAGAAATGAAAACGTTTCCACACAAAAATATGAACATAAATGTTTATAGCAGCATTATTTGTAGTAGCCTACCTGTCTGTCAACTGGTGAATGTGTAGGAAAATATTGTGTGTCTTTACAATGGAATATTATTTGGTGATTAAAAAGAATGCTAAAACATGCTACAACATGGATGAATCTTGAACACGTTATGTAAAAGAAAGAAGACCACATATTGTATTATATCATTTATATGAAATGTAGACACTGGGCAAATCTATAGGGACAGTAAATAGTTTAGTTGCCTTGGGCTAGTGGTGGTGATGTAGAGTGAAGTCTGATGGACATGAGGTTTCTGTACATATACTAAAAAGCATTGAATTGTATGCTTTAAAGAAGTTAAATTTACAATATGTAAATTATAACTAGATAAACTTAAAAATATGGTATATGGTATACACAGTTGGAGACAGAATTAGTGAATGGAAGGTTAGGTCTGAGGAAATCAGGATTAGCTATAATGAGATAAAATAAAATTATGAAAGAGAAGTTAATATATATGAAGCACAATTTTTAATAACCAAATATACACACAAGTATTGTCATAACCAATGAATATAATAAATAACTGAGATCAAGTAATTAAAATTTTAAGTGGTGAGAAATTTCCAGAATTGAAGAATGACATGAGATTTTAGTTCCAACCTAAAATATATATCAAATTCACATCCATATATAGCCTAGTAATATTAAAAGTAAATTCTTAAAAATAACAGATAAAAATGACAAATATAAAACAACATAATCAAGTGATTGGAACACTTTTCACTCTCCCTCATTGCTAAATATACCAGAAACAATAGAACAATATAACTCTATCAATGTTAAGAAAAAATACCTACTAGGGACTTCCTTCCATGGAAAATAATAGTTCAGGATGTTTTTATGTCTAATCTCTTCACCTGTCAGCGTTTATTACAATGATCTGGCTTTTCATATCAAAATTATGTTGTAAATTATTTTTCTGTTGCCAAGTAATAAATTAATGTCTTAAAACAGTAAACACTTGTAAATTCTTAGTTTCTCAGCGGATCAGAAATTTAGGTAATGCTTAGCTTAGTCTTTAGGCTCAATATCTGCCACAAGGATGCAATCAAGATGTTGACTGTGAATGTACATATTTCAAGATTCAACTAAGGGAAAATTTTCTTCCAAAATCAAACATGATTGTTGGAAGAATTCAGTTCTTCACTCTTTCAGCAGCTAAACATGAAAGATGGATTCTGTCAGAGCAAGTGAGAGCAAAAGAGGGAGAGCATGAAAGAAGTTAGTTTTTTATTACCATTTTTCTTATAATTTATTCCTTACTAGTGAATCAGTACTCACGTGCAAGGGCGTGGGTTACACAAGGGCATGAATAGGAGTCGGTGATTATTGACAGCCGTTTTTGAGGCTGCCGACCACCTGATCATTAGCTGTTTACCTATCTGTTGTCTCTTTATCTTCAGTCATGGGAATATAAAATAGTTGAAGTCATTCAGTTTCTATTCTAATTTGACCATGTAATTCCAAATTATCAAGTGGGAATATTGGATGATATTCCTGGGAGTCGTGAGAACCTGACCACGCTTGTGCTCTGCACACTCTCTTGTATGTCTTGTATTCTAGTTGGTGTTAGATGAAGCTATTTGTGTCTCCTTAGTTTCATTGTGATCTGAACCTGAATCGCTGTCAGGCAGAGCAGACATCTATATCAAATCAGCTTCCATTTATTTTATTTTCTTTTTCCCACTACATTTGGAATTCATTATTTTTTCCTCAATATGTCATTTCCATAAAAAATCATTTTTCACATCTTCCTAGATTAAATTGGAAGTTTAAAAATTCTCTTCTTTTTCTTGGAGAATGTTAATTTTTCATAGTAAGGAATGCAAAGAAATCAGAGCTGCTTTTCTAAAATAAAATGTCTTCTCCTTTCGAGCATGCCTTAAAAGAAAATTTAAAAAAAAGGAAAGAAAACAAACTAACAAATCAAAACGAACTCTAACCTTATATATGTCTTTGTGGTGTGTGCCCACACGCCATTTCGTTGCCAATTTCACGTATCTTCCTAAATGTGCACACTTTAAAAATAAGTTCCTAGTTATATGTTTATTGAGAGGACCCTCCTGATCAGACACATATCTACTCTTCTGTTGCTGTTTTCTCTGTGCTGCTTGCACACTTGCACACTACATCAGAGCCACACTAGACTTTCAGGAGCCTTTTCATGAAATCTTAAAGATAATCGTCTCACCCACCACAACCCGCATCCGGATCTTTATTTATGCTGCTCTTTCTGTTGGAAATGCCTTTCCTCCTCCTCCTGTCACTAACCGTAGATCCACAGACCTTGTGAAACTAACTGCTACTAATCATTCGTGTCTTAAATTAAACGTTTACTTGCTGAGAAAAATCCTTCTCTGGCATCCTTAGAGCAGTAAATTTCCTTTAATAATAAAATCTAATAACATCTTATATATATATATTTTTTTCATTGAAGTATAATTGATTTACAATATTGTGTTAGTTTCATGTGTACAGCAGAGTGATTCAGTTACATATATATTTTTTCAGATTGTTTTCCATTATAGGTTATTAAAAGATACTGAATATAGTTCCCTGTGTTATACAGTAAATCCTTGTTGCTTGTCTATTTTATATATAGTAGTTTCTGTTAATCCCATACTCCTAATTTATCCCTCCCCCCCACCAACATCTTACATTTTTGCTAGTCCATCTTACAGTCTCTAATTAAATATTTTTCTGTAATTTTGTTATTTATATTAGCTACTTACTAACCTGTGCATTCCATGAGAACAGAAGATGTGCTGCTTCTTTTTTTTTCTTAACCATGGCAAACGGAGGGTTAGGTCAGTATCTACAAAGAGTAGATTCTCCACAAGATTGGTGGAGTGTGTAAATTAATAAATGAATGGATAAGATATAACTAAAATTTAATAGAAATACATATAAACCTACACCTCTGTTGTTGCCATTCTGCAGAGGTGAGAGAGACCTCCACCCAAAATTTAATTTGGAGCTTGAGGCTGATGGAGCCACACACAACAATACCGTATGAAAAGATTTATTAGTTACTTAATGAAGTTTTCCGAGGAGAGCTGGGAGACTTACCAAGTTGCCCTGAAAATGACTTGAGAAGGAAAGGAAATTGGCTTGTGGTTAGGGGCCTGGGGGGAGGGGTTTTGTGTCTGAGCAGGGGCTTGTGTTTTTGAACCTATGCTTGAGCCAAAAGGGGGAGCATCCCACTATCTCGTAAGCCGACCCAGATAATAGCCGAAGGGGAAGAAGGAGGGATGGAGCATGAAAGCTGTCAGCAGTCAAATATGCAAAAACTGGGTTCGATGTATTGTGTATTTACTAATTTATTACTCACTGTGTTGTGTTCTTTTTATTCATTTAATCCTCATAACAAATTTAAAGTGGCAATAATATTAGTGTATTGCACAGATGAGTAAACAAGACAGGAAAATCATTTTAGAGGATCACACTTAATCTCAGCAGAGCTAGGAGTAAAAGACAGGTATGTCTAATTCAAAAACCTATTATCTTAAACATAATTTATTCTTCCTTCTCCTGACCTGAATATTTTACCCTCTTCATTATTCTTCTAAGATCTACATAAACATGAATATAGAGAAGAAAAGGTTATTAGGGTTAGATATTTTCATGCATAAACCGCATTGAGATTGAAGAAAATCACATTAAGATAATTGTACTTTTAATGTAGCTCCTGAGTAACGTCTATAGACTCTGCCAATCAAAACAAATCTGTAAGATGATTTAAAGCTAATATACACATGGTCCTATGACATCCTTAGTGGGATTTAGTGTTTGTAAAATATTTTTGGTCTCTCACAAGTTACTTTTTCTTTTTATTATTCTAATACTGTGTCTACATGTCTATTAGTATGTGACATACAGAAAAAAATAATAATAGTACCTACCTCTACTACCCATCGTTTCTACTTTTTTCACATAGGTTGTAGAGTCAGAGATAATTGAGTTTAAATGCTGTCTCTGCCATTTACAAATTGTGTTATGTGACCAATCTGAATAATGTTTCCTACCTGGTAGATGTGTTTTGAGGACTGAGAAAAAATAAATAAAATACCTAGCATAACAACTGTCAAAACCATATGGTCAATAATAATTAGTTCTCTTTCTTATCTCTCTTTTTAAGTTTCTCTTTCATTGTCTCTGCAGAGTTTTTAATTTACTTATTTAGATTTCAGAGCTTTTTTGATAGGTTAAAAACAATATGTACAAAATTGTTCTGGCCGTATATCTTTAGACAAAATCATATTATGTTGGTACATTTGAATCAGTAAATAATATCAGACTAATATCCTGTTAATTAGTATTTAGTTCTTTATCTAAGTTTAAAATGCATCTTTATTGTATGGAAGATGAATTATTTTAATTATACCTCTAACGACTTATCTTTTATTTTCTGTTTGAACAACCCCTCCAAGTGTATGAATTTACATGCTATCCTTTGTAGTATTTATGGTGGGAAAGTTCTTCATGGCATCTGACATAAAATGGATTTTGCCTAACATTCCATAACAGACTCTTCCTAAGTTTATCATTAAGTCAAAGGAAAAGAGTAAGTATAAAGTAAGCATTTCGGAAATTTATTGATGGCAACAACTGTCTGCAGAATTTGGGGAGGAATTTCAATCAATGACAGTGAAGTTAGATAGGACACAGAAACATAATGTTGGACAATGACAGATTTACCTTCAGAGGCTGTAAAATAGTATAGACTTCTCTGAATTGTTATTTCTTACTAAAAGATGCATGATACGTGCCACAAAGAAAACCAAGCAGGCTCATTTTAAACACAGACCTTGCTTTTGGAGACAATCAACTTTATCCCCATTACATCTACGTTCTTCTTTTTTTTTTTTAATCATTACTCTTCTGTGTTTGTGTATTTCTGTTTCCCACTGGTCTAATTGACATTAATCTTTCAATATCATCAATTCTCAAATATCTCGAAGTGATCTGAAAATGCAAATATGTTTACTATTTCAACCACTTGAATAAATGCTTACAATAATTTCCTACTTCTTGGGTAAGAAGTAAAATCTCCTTAGTGGTATATTGTTAATAAATGTATGTACATTTATTAATAACAGTTTATTATATTCTATATATTTTTAATAAAAGCAGTGACTTTATCAAGTTCTTCCTATATGACAGAAACATTGCTAAACACTTTAATATTTTAATTGCATTATCTCATTGAGCTTCGTAATAACCGATGAAGTACATGCTGTTATTACAATTGCCATTATAAAGGTGATGGAATTAAAGCTTATAGAAGTTAAACAAATTGCCCAAAGATATATAACTTTTAAGCAATAAAGCTGGTACTCAAACCAAGGTGGCTATAGAGATACTATATAGAGATACATACAGACTGATTTCTTATAGAAGCCTAATATGCAATACTTCTCTTGTTGAAAAAAGTGAAATTGACATAGTTATATAATTATGGCTAGCAGAGTTAGATAATTGCTCAGAATTATGGGTAGACAATCAACAGAAGAGATTTAAATGCACGAGTAACTCTTTCAAGGTAGGACTTGCTGCCCTTTGAGAGGAGTGAGCATTTTAATACAGATAATAATATCTGGAAATTAGAAATAAGTATAGAATGTTGACAAAATTTACCAAGTTAATGTCAATTTGTCTCTTAATGAAAGTGAACTGTTATAATGTATTAGTGCCTGTGCTGCATTCAAGGGGCAGACAGTTTTATTATAATCCATTAACAGCTCTAATAACAGCTGAATTACTGCATTTCATAGTACGATACGAATTTATCTCTTTTCACCTGGAGGAGATGTACAAATATGGGCATCCTCACTCTGGAATAGTTTAAATGAGTCTGGACCAGCAAGTTCTGCCATTTGTACATTCCTCCAAATTAAAAAAAAAATTGTCTTAAAAAAATAATAACGATCAGTTTCCACATGTAAGGAACTCAGAAGTCACCACTCTGTCCTACTAACAAGTAAAAAGCTGAGCAGGTTGAAAATCAACAACTCTTCTTGGATGCTTGAGACAGGAGAGAATGGGGAAAACCACTGCCCCCAAGGTTGGAGAGACTGACGATTCGGAGAGACTGACAGGCGAATACAGGCAGCCCCAGCTTACTTGAACAGAAACTACCAGGAGGATAAGCCCTGTGCCAGGAGAGCAAACCCTGACCTCTGCTTGAAGAACTGCTGGAGGTTCGGTGTGGACAGCTCGGAGAGCAGAGGCTACAGGGAGGCCCAGTTGTAGGGGACCCCACAGTAGTGTAAGATTTACTGCCGGAACCTTAACCGCACTCCCACAGTATCACAGAAAAATCCCCTCAGGCTTCTGGCACGGGTAGGGGAAAAGCAAGCATTTTGAAATACACCAGAGCACCCTTTCTTCTTAACAAGACCTGCCTTGTAAAAAGTTAACCAGAACCTGAAGTGATGGGGTATTTTCAAACCTAACTGAGCTGGGGAAGGAAAATACCCAGCTCTAGGGCCACTCTAGCCGTTCTGTCCCACCTAAAGAAGGAGAAAAAAACATGAGAAATTCTTGTGAAATTCAGTCCAGAGGCACAAGCTTACTAACTAAAAGAGTGGGACCTAATTAAAGACTATAGAATGCTTCCCTTTCCCCCTACACCTCACCACAACACTGTCAAGGCCTATTTACAGCAGTTCCTTTACCCAGTACATCATGTGGCCCTATCAAGAAAAAATTAAAGCACATACCAAAAAGCAAAAACACAATTTGAAGAGGAAAAACAGATACTGCAGGGTTGTTGAAAGTATCAGACCAAGAATATAAAATACTTATGATGAATATACTAAGGACTCTAGCAGATAAAGTAGACAGCAATCAAGAACAGACAGGCAGTGTAAGCAGACAGATGGAAATCCTAAGAACCAAAGAGAAATGATAGATATCAAAGCTATTGTAACAGAAATCAAGAATGGCTTTAATGGGCTTATTAGTGGACTGGACATGGTTGAGGGAAGGATCTCTGAGCTAGGGAATATAATCAATAGAAACCTGGAGAAATGAAGCATAAAGACACAGACTGAAAAAAGCAGAGCACTTTACAGGGACTGTGGGACAACTACAAAAGGTATAATAGACACGTAATAGGAATAGCAGCAGGAGAAGAGAGAGAGAGGAACAGAAGAAATACTTGAAACAATAATTACTGAGAATTTACCCAAATTAATGTCAAACAGCAAACTACAGATCCAGCGAACTCAAAAAATACCAAACAGGATAGAACCAAAAAAAAAAGCCACACTTAGGTATATAATTTTCAGACTACAGAAAAATCAAAGATAAAAAAAATATTCTGGAAGAAGCAAGAGGGAATAAAAGCACCTTGCTTATAGGGGAACAAAGATAAAATTACATCCAGCTTCTCAGAAACCATGCAAGCAAGAAGAGAGTGAAGTGAAATAAAGTGCTGGGAGAAAAAAAACTACCAACCTAGAAAATTCTGTACCCAGTGAAATTATCCTTCAAAAGTGAAGGAGAAATAAAGACTTTCTCAGAAAGCAAAATTCAGAGAAGTTGTTGCCAGTAGACCTGCCTTTGCAAAAATGTCAAAGTAAGTTCTTCAGATAAAAGGAAGATAATGAAGGCGGGATAAAATGAGTAAGAACATGGAAGAAGGAATTATACCTTATAAATTGTACTTTATTTGCAACATTTCATAAGTTTGAAATGAAAATTTTAAAATGAAATTTTAAAATGAAATTTTAAAATCTCAAGTTTTTAATCCTTGTTTCTTCTTCTCAACCCAAGCCTTCTCCCAGGGTATCTTTGTATCTTTGACACTGCCCTCATCCTGCCTGGTGCATTTAAATACAAAATAAATATCTCTGCTTGCATGCTAAATAGTCATAATGAAACACAATTTTCAACCCCTAAAAATTGATCAAAAGCTGTTCCTTCTGCAGTATCTCCTTCTCAATGAATGGAAATGCTACACACCACAGAGCTCAAGCCAATACCTTGGTTCCTACTTACCTCATTCCCCTATTGGTACCACCTTGAACATGCATCTCAACTTTTCTCCATTTTGACTACTGTTTCCCTAGCTCTTGTCCCTGTCAACTCTACTCTCTCTTATAATGCAATGGCCTCTTGTCTCCTACTTTCAGTCTTGTTCACCTAAAATTATTTCCCCACAGAGCAATCACAAATCATAGTTTGGATCATAGCCTTTCCCTGCTTATAGGCTTTTAAAGTTTAACATGCACTGGACTGTACAGTTCAATTTGGTCCGGCTCCTGCCTACCTCTTCATCACCATGTGCTGTAATTCTCCCTTCCCCACAGTCTACATCAGCTATTCTAGCCTCCTTTCTGTTCTTCTATCATGCCAAACTTTAACTTTAATCTTTTATTTTAGGTAGCAACTCCCCATTCCTTAGTTAAACATTATTGCATCACAATTTTTATTTCTTTTACAGATTGTGACCCAAATGGAAGTGATCTTTTTAACTTTTTGATTACTAGTTTATTGTTCATCTCTACCCACTCAAATTAAGCTCCATGATGGCAGCAGATTGGCTCTTCTGTTTGCCATCTATCCATTAAAACTAATTAACTAAATCCAAAATGATCTTAGGAAAGTATAAGTTTGGATAGATACAGGAACCTGTATCATTCTGAAATTAATTCCATATTTCTCTTGTACTGTTTTTATACATCAGTCGGTGATTCATTTTAAATGACAGACACACTGTTACATTTCCTCGTGAAGCATGTGAGGGTATTACATTCAGAAGACAGAGAAAAGGGAAATTAGCTGATTGTCTATTTGACTGACTCCAATTACTCAGCATAAGTCAGAACACAGCAAAGTGATACTGCCAAGAAAAGAGAGAAAAGGTACAGTCTTATTATTTCTTTGCAGATGGTCATCATTCATAGCTCACCATGACTTTCTTGTGCCTTCAGCGTGGATAGTTTCAGAGTGGTAGATATTGACGCACTATAGAAAAGTTCACTTTTTTTCAGATGAAGAAAAAAAGACATCAACTTAAAGCATTCATTTACAATCGCAAATAAATGTTATCATCCTTTAATGTAAAGAAGAGAAAAAACTCACCTGCCAAGAAAAAGAGAATTATTATTCCTAGGACTGGTAATGATAGTGGCAGACAACATTTAAAGATATTTAACTTAACACCTCTCCTCTTCTGGAAGCACCCTTTCTTTTGGAGGCCAAGGACAGACTGCCTGAAATAGCGGAGACTGAAGTAAATATCTCAACACCTTCTGTCAGGGCAAATGTAGTGACACAGAAGTGCCTTGAGCTGCTATTTTGCAACTAGTCTCTTTCCTCAACAAACCATGTTGGGCTAGACAATATTTGTTCCTTAGTCTATTCCAAAAGAAGTGCATCTACTGTTTTATTCCTATTGAAAAGGAGATCGCATTTGTTTTTTCTATTGATATTTGTTGGAAAACTCTCTTAGCACTTTGTAATAAGTTAACTCATTCATTTTTTAAGTCAGTCATTGAGTCACTCATCAAATATTTACTGATGTTCTCATACTGTCAGATTCTCTAGAGATGCTGAGAATAAAATAGTGAGAAAAATTGTGCTACCATCATGAAGCATAGAGTTTAGTGTGGAGACAAGTATTGATCAGATCATCACTGACATTGACGTGCTAGAAAATGTTTAAGAGCACATAATTGCTGTAATTGACCCAGACAGTTTTATCATAGTGGACATAGTTAGAAAAATTTATGCTGCCATAAAATGTACTAGTAGGGAATCTGGGTGAAGAATTGAGGTCTATGGCTATATCCAGTTTTTTAAATGCACCAAAATAAGACTCATATTTTAACACAATAAGAGGCAGGCATTGTGCTAGATAAGTTATGATAACAAGACAAATTCCTGGTTCCTGCCAGGTCATCACTGTATGTCTTACAATGCAAGATCATAAGAAAATCAAAATACATTAAGTGGCTCACTTTGCTTTTCATGTTTGCTTAATTGTATTTAGCATTCTTTCATTTATTAATTCTACTGCAAGACAGGAAATATTTAATCTCTGAAGATGTCATAAAGAAGTAAAAGTTTATAGCCTCTGTCCTCAGGGACCTTGTGGGCTATACAAGGACATATCAGCTTATCTTAAAGAGGAAATTTTCATTTTATGCTAATATCTTACTCATTCTTTTCCTTTAAAGGAAAAAAATAACAAATATCCATGCAATAATTTAGGGCAGAAATATCTCTATTATATTTTCTCATAAATTAGTTTTATTTTAAATAGAGCATAGTATCCTGTTTTATTTGTTGTTGTTCTTCTTCTTCCATTCAGTAACTTTAAATGTCAGAAAAGAAGAGAATCTTGTAAAAATATATACCTTGATTGACCAAATTAAAAATTATGTTTCACAGGCATCCAAAATTGTAAACTTCTTTCTTTATTATTGGAGTTAATGATGAGGGCACTGCTGCTGATAATACAAATATTTCTTCTATATAATTTGTTTGGGAGTTTATTTACAGCTTCTGGCAAGGAGTATTTACCTACTCTTGACTGAAGAAAAGTTTTTCTTTAAATTCGGTTTTCTTGACTGGGCAGAACTGGGAGGGATGGTTATGGAGTAGTGAAAGACATCTCCTAGCCAGCTAAATTACTTCAGTCAATCCGGAAATAAATTGGGTAACAGATGTTATAGCCTCATATCCTACATTTCTATACATTCTTATATCCTGCATTTGACTATTTACAAAGACATTTTCTTCGTTTGAGATTTTTCATCGAAAATAACAAAGCTATTACAATGGATATATGTGTCCACATTTTACAGATAAAAAAGCAAGACTGAGCGTTTCCTTTACTTGCCCAAGTTCACAGTGCTTGCAAATAGAGGAGGTAATAAAAAAGCCAAGTTTTATGAATTGAGGTCTGAGGCTGTATGGATTAAGTCATTCTGAAAGATATGAAATCCAATGTGATCACTGCTAATTTTAATCCTTCAAAACTGTGACAGTTATAGTAGAGAAGGAAAAAGCTTTTAAGCCAATAAACCCTTTTGAAATGTATGCAGTACAAAGCGCTTATATTTATTACTTTGGAGAAGATATGATTATGTCAGATAAGTCTAAGCAAAACATAAAGCAAAGCAAAAGGTCCCCATCATAATGGTTAGGAGGTATGTACCCTTATATGAATTCAGATTTTCCACTTTCCTATGGAGTTACTCAAAAAAGCATTAGGATGTACTATAAAAGATTGCTTTTCAGTTTCTCTTTGTGATACCCATGGTCATACTGTACTTAAATCCCTGCTGCTATTCTGAAAACTCACATTTTCTGAGGTAGTTAATAGATTATCCACTACATGGAAATTATTTGTGCCGGCAGAGAGATTGACACGTACCTAATCTACTCTCAGCTGCATGAAACCTCCCATTTTCTTCACCATGAGCTTTGTATCAAGTGAGCTCTGGCCATCTCTTCTAGACATTACTATTGAGTAAGCACAGTGGTGGAACGTGCCGTAAAAATGCCAGCAGTACCCTTGACCTATGCTCAGATTGTTCTTAGTCCGTGGATTCAGTCAGTGAACTGGAACAGTTTAAGAGCTGGAAGTGTGAAATATTTGTACAATTTTATTTTTAAATGTCCACTCCTTTAACTTCATTAATAGAACATTTTTTCTTGGCTTTCTATCTATCCAATGAACTACTTACTTTCCTTCATTTGCGTAGGATTCTTTTCCTCTGACTGTCCTTCCTTGGAGTTAAAATCTTAACTGTCTACTGTTCTCAGACCAACCCCTATGTGATCTTGTTCTTGCATTCATATCATTTCATCGGCTATAGTGTGCAGATTAATTCAAGACCTGTCTGTTTTGCTTTCTTGTTTAGTGTATTAACTTTTCCAAACATTTTCTATTCAATGCCTGTTATGTATAAAGCAGTGTGTTAGGCAGAGGGCATGGAAAGATGAATTAGGATATAGTTCATGCTATGTAAGTAAGCTTATAGTTTATAGAAAGAAATGTTTTAATATAAAATAATACAGTTGTGTTGATAGATATCTATATAATATATAATAAAGGCACAAAGATAGATTTGATTCTTCCAAGAGGAAGAGTGATCAAGAATGGTGTTTAAAAGGTGTTGATTATGGGCTTGAGTTGTAAATGATGACTGTCTTTTGTTTCCAGGTGGTCTAACTGGGTAAGGACATTCTCTAACTGATCTTGCATTCTGAACACTCCTCAAGTCATTATCCACATAGTAATAATACAGCTCTTTTAAGAGTAAAATTCTGATCATATCACTCCCCAGGTTACAATCCTTCAATGATGCCCTATTTCTTTATAAAACATAACAAGAAGTACAATGACCACATGGATTGACCCAGTCAAAATTCCTCTCCGTCCTTCCTAATTTCAGAGATACTTTCACTACCTGAAATGTGACAAGTTCTTTTTCCTGGTGACCAGAATGCTCTCTGATTTTGTCACCTAACTAACTGCAATATATCCTTCAGATTAATGTTGGTTCCTCAGAGAAGTCTTCTATAGCTCCTTAGGTAACATCACCCCTATTTATGCTGTCTTAGCAGAATGCACTTGCCCTTGAAAGAAATTGTTTCTATTGCAATTCAGTACTTTTAATGATGATTTGATTTTTCTGTCTTTTATTCCCTACTCTGTGCTCCACAAAGGCACTAGTGATTTAGCTCAACACATAACTCTCTATATGGTGTGTACTAGACACTTGATAAATGCTGATTGAATCAAGAAGGTCACAAATCATCAACACTTTAGGTGCACCATTTCATCAGCCCTTTATATACTTCAGCCTGTTAATGAAATAGACATTTTAATAACAGCCTTCAGAATAAATAAAATGGTACAAATAACTATATATGTACACAAGGGCATAAGCACATGTGCATTCACCAGTATTTGGTTGAGTGATATGAAATAGAGGGGAAACTTCTAAACTTGAGACATTGATCATATTTAATTCTGTCTCGTATTCACTTTGCTAAAGAGAAAATACCCCAGGGACAACATAAGAAGTAAAATAATCCAGGATACATCAATTTTGCTTGGATGTTAAACACTGGAGAAGATGTAGTAATTCACTTCTATTGTGCTAGAAGGCATACAGATATAAGTAGTAAATTATTATATTGATAGGAAAAACATTAAAAGAACTGTCTTGATTTTTACATTGGTTATGCTATTATAGCTTACCAATGGATCATAAAAATCAGAGAAGGAGAAAATGAGGTACCATCTATGTCATAAAACCAATGCATATTCCTTAATTATGGCTTTATTGCTTATAGAGAATACTTCCAGCAAGGTAGAAATATGAATGTGAATTCAGTTACAAATGTGTTTTTACTTGGAGTAATAACGGTCCTCTCCCAAGTATATGTGTACAGAATCTTGCATACTGTAGAGCAGAATAATATTCTTACAAGAGGCACAAAGTTTAGAATCGTATTTCCTGTTAATTACTGCTCTATCACTTACTAACAGTGTGACCTTCGTTCTGTTACTCTAACTTCTCCTATTAACTTCATCCATTTTGTTCAGCTCCCGTCCCCTCCTCCTGGTAATCACCAACCTGTTCTCTGTATCTATGAGCTGAGGCCTTGTGTTTTTCAGTTTTATTGGTTTTTTTTTTTTTTAGATTCCAGATATCAGTGAGATCATATAGTATTTGTATTTCTCTGACTTATTTCACTTTGCATAATACCATCATAGTCCTTCCATGTTGTCACAAGTGACAAAATTTCATTCTTTTTTTACGGCTGAATAATATTTCAGTGTGTGTGTGTGTTGTGTGTGTGTGTGTGTGTCAGATTTTTAAAATTTATTCATCCATCAGTGGTCACTTAGGTTTTTCCATATCTTGACTAAATGCTGCAGTGAACATGGGGGCGCAGATATCTTTTCAAGTTAGTGTTTTTGTTTTCTTTGGATGAATACCCAGAAGTGGAATTGCTGGACTCTATGGCAGTTCTATTTGTAATTTCTTGAGGAACCTCCATACTGTTTTCTGTAGTGGCTGCACCAATTTACATTACTCTTACTAATGTACTAAGTTCATCAGAGTGAATGAAAGTTCATAATTTCCTTACCATGCAAGGACTCATACATGTGAATAAAAAATACCTGAGACTCATGCAGGTGGAAAACCAGTCTGGGAAAATCATCTGGAAATGAAAGCTTTTCGTAGGTCACTAAATTTATCTTGAGTATAAGCATAATTATTTTATTAATTCAGAAAATGTGGAACTCATATAAATGTATTCAAAGTTTTTATATTATTTGATACCAAACTAAAGATAAAAACTTATAAGACTATAAGTCTTCTGAGTAAAGTGCGTAATTTTTTCCACGTTAAATAATTCAGGTAGTGGAGCAAAAATTCCATACATTCAAATGGAATAGGTATATAATAGAGTATAAATTACATTCCCTATTTTCTCAGTATCTTTTAAACAACAAATTAGTAAGGACACATTTTTATGAGGGTCATGTACCACATATTATCAAATCAGAATTGCTACAAATTATAAGATATAACATTATTTTATGTACCACTAAGACTTTGTTTTTAAACTCCCAATTAAAGTATGTCATTTCAATGATTATAAGATGCATCGTGATTCAGAGATGTTGAAATGTCGGGCATAAGTGCACCTTAAAGTTTCTCATCTACATGGTAATTCAGTAATATTTCGATAGGTATAGAGAGAAAGAGCATTGAATTTGAGCCCTAATTCACAAAATGAAGTCTTTCCCTCTACCAAAAATCTTGTGCTGAAATAGTGAATTTGAATTCTTTCTGTAATTTTGTGCTTTTGTTTAAATTTAATTTTTATTTTATATTATAGTTGATTTACAATGTTGTGTTAGTTTCTTATGTACAGCAAAGTGATTCAGTTGTACATATACATATATTGATTCTTTCTCAGATTCCTTTCCCATATAGATTATTACATTACATAATATTGAGTAGAGTTCCGGGTGCTATACAGTACGTCCTTGTTGATTATCTGTTTTATATATAGTAGTGTATATATGTTAATCCCAAACTCCTAATTTATCTCTCCCCTTCTCCAACTTTCACCTTTGGTAACCGTAAGTTTGTTTTCTACGTCTGTGAGTCTATTTTTGTGTTTGTAAATAAGTTCATTTGTATCATTTTTTTTTAGATTCCTCATATAAGTGATATCATATATTTGTCTTTCTCTGTCTGATTTACTTCACTTAGTATGATAATCTCCAGATCAATCCACGTTGCTGCAAATGGCATTATTTCATTCTTTTTCATTGCTAAGTAATATGCCATTGTGTATACATACCACATCTTCATCCATTCCCCTGTCGATGGACATTTAGGTTGCTTCCATGTCTTGGCTATTGTAAATAATGCTGCAGTGAACATCGGGGTGCATGTATCTTTTCGAAGTATGGTTTTCTCCAGATATATGCCCAGGAGTGGGATTGCTGGATCATATGGTAGCTCTGTTTTTAGTTTTTTAAGGAACCTCCACACTGTTCTCCATAGTGGTTGTACCAATTTACATTCCCACCAACAGTGTAGGAGTGTTCCCTTTTCTTTACACCCTCTCTAGAATTTATTGTTTGTAGACTTTTTGATGATGGTCATTCTGACTGGTGTGAGGTGAAACCTCATTGTAGTTTTGACTTGCATTTCTCTAATAATTAGCGATGTTGAGCATCTTTCCATGTGCTTGTTGGCCATCTGTATGTCTTCTTTGGAGAAATGTCTATTGTGTTCTTCTGCCCATTTTTTGATTAGGTTGTTTGTTTTTTTGATATTGAGCTGCATGAGATGTTTGTATATTTTTTGGAGATTAATCCCTTGTCAGTTGCTTCGTTTGCAAGTATTTTCTCCCATTCTGTGGGTCATCTTTTCATTTTGTTTATGGTCTCCTTTAACACCGTGATGCATAGCAAAAGTCCAATTTATTATTTTGTCATGTTAAATTTTCTGGGGGAAGCTGTGGGCACATTATAGTAAAATGGTAAGAGGTATGAAATTAAAGCAAGAAGGCTGTGTTGGTAAAATGAATGAAAGATATGAACTCACTGAGTTTGAGCATCTACATTAACGGATTATGAAAGATTATATCCAAAGTATGATCTCTCCTAATGGAAATCACTACATATATCTTGTAACTTTTTTCTCTGTTAGAAACTGCACACACACACACAAAACCACTTTTTTTTGAAATAGTTTGTGAAACTCTAACTTACTTTACTCTTTATTACACAAAATATATATTGCACAGATTGGGGTAGGTACAATAATGCCCCCCTCCCAATTTCCACATTCTAATCCTCAAAACCTATTAATGTTACATTACATGCCAAGGGGGAATTAAAGTTGCAGATAGGATTAAGTTTGCTAATTATCTGACCTTAAAATAAGGAGATTACTCTGGATTAGACTCAGTGCAATCACAAGAATTCTTAAAAGTATAAGTGGTAGGCAAAACCAAGTAAAAGCCAGAGTGATGCAAGGTGAGAAAGACTCCACCAGCCACTGAGGGCTGTGAAGATGGAAAGGGGCCACTAGCTGGAAAAGGCAAGGAAACAAATTCCACTGCAGAGCCTCCACAAAGAAACTCAGCCCTGATGACAGCTTGCTTTTAGCCTGGTGGAATTATGTCAGATTTCTGACCTACAAAACTTTAAGATAATTTATGTGTTGTAACCCCTTGTGTGTGGTAATTTGATACAGCAGCAATAGGAATCTAACACAAAGATTTTTTCCAAAGTCCCTCACAAACATGTATTGCTTAGAGTGGTATATTTATAATAATAATAATAACTCTATTGAGAAAATATTATATATTAAACACTAGATGTTTTGTGTGATTTCATAAATCCTCATAACAGTCCTGTAAGTTAAATATTTTTAATCTCCATTTTCCAATTAAGGAAACTTTTTCAGAGATGTTAAATAAATTTCTCAAAGTGACAGCGGTACTTGACAGAGCCAAGATTTGAAATTAGGCATTTGACTTCAGATCTCATAAACACATTTGATTGACTTTTACTCTTAGTGAAAAGCATTATTTAACATGTTAGAAGGACCTTCCACTCATCCCCTATAGAAACTAACTGTCCAAAATAGCAGAGCAGATATAAATTCTATCACCTTTGTTTATATCCTTAGATATAATGACTTCAAGATACTCTTCAGAAATCTAATTACATTTTCGTGTCCTAGAGTGTTCCTTTAAAAGGTAGAATGCTATATTTATATTACTATAATAATTGCAATAATATATAATTTACAATAATAAGCTCTAAAATTGGCAATAATAATAACTGAAACCCAGTCTTCTGATTTTTCCTCTTCAATGGTATGTGTTAATTAATCCTAAAATTCCATTCTTAAAGCATCACGTTCATTTATTCATTCAAGTGTGTTATGCAGTTCTATGTTTAAAGAATTTCATGTATTTTTATTTACCTGGATTAAAAAAAAGAGAACCTCATACATTTTAACTGAAAAAACTATGCCTAGGGTATGATTTTAGCACTGCATAGTATTGTAGTTTTTGTTACCAAATGTCAGACTAAGTTAATAGAGTCCTAATATATTAATATCATATATATATGAACATTTTGTGGTTGTTATGATATCAACAAGCAATGAAAATATTCAGTTTCATAGTTAAGAAGATCCAATCCCTAAATATTAATGTTGAAGTCAAGACTTTAATTTCACTTCATGCACCAAACAATTTTCTAAAATTATAAACATTAATTATTGGAGAAGTTAATCTTTATAACATAATCAGAAATATCAAATTAAGCAAGACATGAAAATAGCTGTTTTTAAATTTCTTAGAAATAATATGGTCATTTTATTAAATGTTAGCTAGCAAAATAATCAAAGATAAAAAGTCAAGAGAACACAGATATCTAATCTTAGCCACAAGAGAGGGTGCAGGAGAATCTGTGTTAAAAATGTCTAATCCGGGGGCTAACGTGTTCATAGAAAATGAACTCTCACCCAAATAGCCTGAAGGGATATTTATTTAAAATATTTGATATTGAAATCACATTTGAAAGGAAGAAATTATTTCCTCCTGACACAAATGTCACAAAGCAAAAGACTTTAAAGACCTCCACCTATTTCTATATCTTAAGTCTACTCACCCTATGATCAAATATTGCTATGGCAATACAAATTCACTGTTTTCTAATGCATACTATCGGTCATGAATGTCAAAGGAAGAGAAATATATGACTCAGTTCAACGTTTTCAACAACCGCCACTAAGCAAATAAGAGAATGCTGCTATTTATTTCAAGAACATATTTGCATACCTAGTTACATTGTGGAGTAAGATGCCTGCTACTTGTCAGAATGAAAGAGTTTCATTAATAAACCAGGAATTATTTGTGGTGATACATGAATATGGCATGGTAAATGGGAGTAACAGATGGACAACTGAAAATTAGGAATAATTTCTTTGATTGTCTGGAGTTTATAACATCTTAACAAATATAAAGATCAAGGAAAATAGAAAAGGGGAGAAAAAGCATTTCTTTCAAAATATGAAAGAGAAAAATGCTGCTTTAACTTGTTTGTGTGGTACTTTGTGTGATATGCCACTAAATATTTTCACAACATTCACAAGGGATCAATGTTTATAAAAGCTCTTTTAAATGGAAAATGTCAAGTTATTTTAGGGACCTTTATCAAATAAGCTTTCAAGATAATAGATAACACATAGCTGTGTTTAGTTAGAAGATCACCTATTCCTTTATGATAACAGATGGTACTTACTGTCTGATAGCTTGACTGGGACCTATTTCTTGACCTTTAGGGAACAGCATCTTAAATATATTCCTATTATTTCTTATGCTATCTGGTTAATCAGAGACTTCTTTTAAGCAATCTTAAATATTATACCATATTCTATAAAGTTTTATGGAGAAGTTTAGTATAATATTATAGAATATAAATGAAGTCATTCTCATTTAAGTAGAGTGATAGAAAAGGTCACAATGGAGAATGGTATGTGAAAAGAAAAATCTCAATATTGTCCTGAATTTATTATTTTATATGCCCCTGAGAAACAAACAACCAAAAACAATATACACCAGTAGCCTTGTCAAATGTCATTGATATTAGTATTATTCAATTAATAATATTGTAATGTTCTTTGTGATTTCTGTACTAAAGTTACACTCTTTAATTGACTACCTTTGATCACAAAAAAAAGGCAGACATGAAGTCAATAGTATTCCAAGATCTTTTTAGATCAAGTTGTACGTTTGTAATGTTTGTCTTTTTATGACAAAGTCTAGGTTCTTTTTTGACTTTTTCAGAGATTACTGGGCCCTAGAGCTACTATATTTTTTATTTTATCAGATGTTACCAAGTTTTCTCTCTTTGCTATGAATAGCCAATTTGTCAAATCCAGTGTCTGCAGAAGATGCTAACAAGATTATTACATGGTACAGGTGTTAGTGAACATCACATTATATTGCTTGAGATGAAACATAATGCCTGTATTTGCTCAGGAAATCTTAATTGGAAATCGTATAAAGCTTTCCATTGCATGTTTTCCTCTGAATGTTTTCAACACTGGACACAGAAGCAGCCCCAAGGCATTCAGCTTACGTGTAAGCTTCAAAACCAGATAGCAGCCAACTCAATAGGAATGACTCTTAAAAAGAAGACTGATGTTAAATGAATCAATGCTTATACAGTTGGAAAGCGTATTTGATCTTGAAATTCTTAAAAGTTCTCAAAGTGTAAATCAAGCAAATGAAACAAAATTATGCCAGTTTTGATGTCAGTATATTATTGAACACAGAAAAACTATAACACAAATACAACTTTCTTCAGAAGTGTTTTGAAAGTATCTTAATTTTCATCCAAATGATTAAAGAAGATCTAAGAATTCCCCACACTCATAACAAATAGAGTTAACAAAAGGTGTAAAGATCTTATGAAATCAGAATACAAATGACTGAATTATTCATGATTCAGCAAAGGATACATATAAATATAAGGAGATTCTTTTCCTGAATAATGACAAGTGAAGCACAAAAATAAAAAAAGCAAAAGCAAAGGGAAGTGGAGAGTTTAATATTTATCTCCCCTCCTCCAAGGGCAATCTATTTAGAGAGCTAAAGAAACATATTAGTTTAAGCATGAATCTTGGATTTAAACTGCCTGGGTTCAAGCCTTAGATGCACCAACTTTACTAGCATTAAACTTTGGAGAAGTAAGTGAATTTCTATGTGCATCCATTTCCTCATGATAGGCAAAGTGGTGACAATAATATCACTACCTCATGGGGTTGTTATGAAAACTAAATAACAACATTGTTTTTGTTTCCTTGTAAGTGCTCATTTAAGCTTAATTTGGTAGTAGTAATAGTAGAGGATAAAATAATGTGCATTCTGTGATTGTTTTGGCTTACATCTCCCTCATTTCTCCATAAGGGTAACAATTCTATGTTTTTGTATTTCTAACTATTTTTCAACATAAATCATTTATTGGAGTCAGTTTTGTAACTTGAAAAATGTACTTATTAAAATTATAATAAATTATAATTATAACAATTAGTTAACTAATTAAGTTATAATTATAGTTAATACTTTCATAAATGATACAAGAAAGATGAGACAAACATGTGCATTTATAGTATCGCATGTGAGTCGTGCCAGATTCCTGTGGAGGAATTCCCAGCAAGACCTCATCCTTTCTTGAGGACACAGAGCAATCCTTGTCTAGACATACGTATTCATCTACTTGTCCAGTGTGGTCACCACTCCATTTCTTTTTTTTTTTCTTTTTAATGTATGTTTCCAGCTTTATTTTATTGTTTTTTAGAGTTATGTGACTAGTAAATACACAAAGACTTTTCAGATCAAAATGTACTTTTAAAAAATTGAAATATAGTTGATATACAAAGAGTACTTTTAAAATTCAGTTTGCCTACACCTTTTTTTGAAAAAAAAAAAAAAAAGGATTTTGTGTGCTTTGTCATTAATTATTCTTTTATCCTCTTTTATTTTAGTTTAGTTTTTATTTATTTTTTAAATTTTTTGCAGAAAAAAAGTTTTTAAAATTTTTATTGGGGTATACTTGATTTACAATGTTGTGTTGGTTTCATGTGTACAGCAAAGTGAATCTGTTATACAAAGACATATATCCACTCATTTTTAGATTCTTTTCCCATATAACCATTACAGAGTGTAGCACACCATTTTTTGATGGTTTCCTCCTGCTATGAATGTCCACATGCTTTTTTTTTTAATTTAATTTTATTTATTATTTTAAACAGCAGGTTCCACATGCTTCTTAGAGCCCACATTTACCTTCCTCATCCGCCGGCCATTGGAAGAGGACCAGGGTCATGTAGATGATTAATTCGACCCATTTTTCTGGAGTCATAAAACTAATCATTTATTGGAGAGCTCCTTTAGATTCCAGGTACCTTTCCTACATAATTTAATGATTGTAGGCAGAATTTAACTGGTTTAGGATTCATCAGAACAGGAGCTTGGCAAAGTCATGAAGATAGAGACCTTTCTTCCCACCCACCCTGCTTAGCTGACATTTGCCTGTGACCCTCTCCCACCTCTCTCTGCACTGCTCTCTCCCCTCCACCCAACCCTCCAGGCTATGTCATCTGCACCCACATATTTGACTTCCACTGTCATGAACCTGCTGATGACACCACATCTGTATGTATCTCTTTCTCTGATCCCCAAGGTGGGAGGTAGATGATGTTCTGACGTGCTCCCTGAGCACATGCACTTACCTCTAACAAAGCACTTAACATACTGCATGGCCACAACTGATTTATTTTTCTTTTCCCAAACCAATCAGAATCTGAGTCTCTGAAAACAAGACTATGTGTGTCTTGGGATCCCCAGCACATCATAAGTAGGTAGCTCTGATTGGTCAGTTAGTCAGACTATATGGTATAGAACCAGCACCTTGCTCCTAAGATGGCAGGGTGTGGTGGTACTAGCGTGGGCTTTGAGATTAGACAGACTTGAGGCCAAATCTTCACTTTACCACTCAGTAGCTGTGTGCCCCTGGGCAAGTGTCTTACTCTCTGTTACCCTCAGTTGCCTAATGTATAAATGGGAATGAATGGGTGTGTGTGTGGGGATTGGGGTTTGGAATATATGATTCTGGTGCTGCAGGAGTTTTAGGTAAAATCCCGTGCTGATTATGCTTCAAAATTTTTGACAAGACTAAACAAAACAAGAAGCCCACAAAAGAAACAAACAAACAAACAAAAACACAAGAGTTCATGTTTTGGGATATGATATACTGACTCATGCCTAAATCCAGTGTTTCAAAAAATATATAACATATTTCAATTCACTCTCAAAGTAATTAGCTATGTATTAAGAGGTGTTAAATACTTTGCAATTTTTTTTTAATTTTATTTTTTAAAATCCTTTTATTCTCTTAAGGATATAGCTCTCAGTTTGGTGCTAGCATGTCATAATGCCTCTTTAATATTTGCTAATTTTACTTTTTTATGAAGAGAGAGAGCCTCAGGCTGAGAGCTTTGCTTTGCCACCTAGATTTGAAAACTACTTTTTAGTTAATTTATATCTATTTTTACAACTTTGTTTATGTCATGTGCTACTAGTTTTCCAATTTAAGACAACTCTTAAAGTTTCCTTTAAAAATAAACATATTAAAATTTTTTTAAAATGGTGAGCTTACTTAGAAAAAGTGTTAAGTAATTAATTACTAGAAAAATTAAAATTGGCAAAAAATCATAAAGGTAGAAAGTAATTCAAGTCAGGAAATAGTCTTGTTTAAATATTCTTACTATGAATCATTAGGTAACTGAACCTGATACTGTACTTTCTGCTCCCCATCTGTTTTGTGTTTTTCTGTATGTTCACAGGGAACTCGGATTTTTAGGTCAGCTAAGAATCACATATAACGTGGAGATACCTATTGGGATACACAGAGCTAGCCCTACTCATTTACTTTACCTTGCAGACTGGGCTGCTATATTTAAATTCTGTGTTTGGGGCAGTTTTACATTGAGGGAACTAACAATGCTTTTTATGCATACTGAACTTTCATTCAGAGCATCAGAAGGCATAATATTCAGTCACTACAAAGAAGTCATATCATACAGGCATCTAGAAAGAAAAAAAGGAATAAAGTTCACAATGTATCAGTAGAATCTGACCTGTCTTAAAATGACTGACTCTTTGAAAAGTTATTGTAGAGGTCCTAATAATCAGCTTACATTTGCAAGTTTCTTTCACTTTTACACTGTCACCTATCAGCTTTGGTTGCACGGGGGTCTGATTTCCTTACTCAGGCTCATAAGCTTACATGTTACTAAAATCCCAGCAGGAGGGAACAAGCTTTATTTCTATGATCAACAGTATTCTTCTACCATCCCTGCTTGCATTTTATAAGACTTTACTTTTCCTCCTACATATACACCTTTGGATTCTTTTGGAACCTCTCTACTTGAATTTACCAGATGGAACTTTTTCCAGTCAGCACTCTGAGATGTACATTCTGTGATAGAGTCTTGTATTGCAGTCAAGATACACACTTTTAATTCAGTCTGTATTATTTGCTATATTCGAGTACTTAGAATATAGGATACTGTCTCTTTCAAAGAAGGAAGTTTACAAATTGGAGAAGAACAATTATCCAAGAGGAAAGTTACGTTAGTAAGTGAATGAATGAATGAATGAATGAGTGAAAGAGTGATAAAATGTGATAAAATGTGATAAATGATTTCTCACATTTTGAGAAATGTGGCTTAGAGCCACAAAGAAATTAAAGGGGTTTCAAGGGCTCAGATTTCTAGACAATAGTTCAAGAGCAACTTGTCAGAAAGTAAGGAGCTATTGATTCTAAGATATAACTGCAAGGTCACAGTGGTATAATAACAACTGAAAAAGGTAGAAAACTAAGCTTAAATTCCAAAGTCAGTCTTAATCATCATCCCAATGCAGAATATTCTCAATTATCTTTCTCCTTCTCATTTCTTCATACTCCTTATTTAAACCACAGTGTTGGCTAGTTTACCTGTCTTCTCTATGCTTAGCCTCATGCAGCTGAGTTTGGCTGGGAAAAAAAATACATATAATCACAGTTTCACTTCAAATTCATTGTTACTAATGTGAAGTGAGCTTGTGATTCTGCACAGAAATCATATTTTCCTTAAACCTTTAACTCCCCCACTAATTTTTAAAATTCCTTTCTCTTCTCAAACCTTCATCACTTTCATCTGGTGAACATTATTAGTGCAAAAAAAAAAAAACAAACTTGAATCAGAAGACTATTTCTTAGAGTTTTTTTTCACTGCAAATATACATCCATCCACATCTTTGCTAATGAACTATAATTTATTTCCTCATATAGATGAGGTGCACGTGATCCTCAATAGAATTAACCCCACTACTTGTGTACTTGACCCTCTTTTCTACTAAAAATCATTGCTTTAGCCATTCTCTAAGACATCCTCAGTTTACTTTCTTTATTAATAAGTAATAATAATAGTGTATTAATGCAAATTTATTAGCATTAATTTAAGATATCAATCATAATATCAAGGTCAACTACTAAACAATCATGTCAACCTTACTGTTAATCTTAGATCTGAAGATCACCTGTATGCGATGAATAGATTTTCTCTTGCAACTTTCAAGATTTTCTCTGTCTCCATCTTTCAGCAGTTTGATTATGATGTATCTATTTATGAATGTCTGTTAGTTTTCCTATTTTGAGTTCATTCGAGCTTCTTGGATGTGTAGAATGATCATTTTCATCAAATTTGGAAAATTTTGGGGCATTATTTCTTCAAATATTCTACTCCTTTTTCTTCTTACCTCTATTTATATGTTGCCACTCTTGATGATTTCCCATAGACCTCAGACACTCTATTCATTCTTTTTTTTTTCCTGTTCCTCAGATTGAATAATCTCTATTGAACTAAATTTAAATTGGCCTATTTTTTCTTCTGCCAGATTAAATCTACCAGTTTGTCCCTGTAGTGAATTTTTCTTTTCGTATATTATATTTTGGAACTTTAGAATTTCTATTTTGTTTTTTTTACTATATAATTTCCACCTCTTTATTTACATTGTATATTTGGTGAGATATCATTGTCATACTTTTTTTTTCTAATTCTTTAAATGTAGTTTTCTTTAAATACATTTAAATATACTTATAATGGGTAAAGTCTTTGTCTAGTAAGTCCAACGTTGGGCCTCATCAGGTATAGATTCTACTGACCAGGTTTAGTTTTGTTTTGCTTTGTTGTTTAATTCTCTGTTTGGGCCATATGTTCCTGTTTCTTTGCCTATCTCATGATTTTATTGTTGTTGTTAAAAATCTGACACTTTATAATATAATATGGCAACTCCAGAAATTAGATGCTGCTCCCTCATCTTTCTTGAGATACTTTTTTTCTTTTGAGCTGATTGTATGGTTGTTTTGTTTTTCTTTTATATCTTTAGTGAAATTCCTGTTATTTTTTTCAGGGAAAGGTCTATATTCCCTGTTGTGTGCAGCCACTGCACTGCTATCTCTGCTTTAGTGACTTAGTTGTTAGCTAATTATTGGCCAAAGATTTCACAAAAGAAATTGACATAATAAGCTTTCCACCATTTTTTGAGAAACTCTCTCTCTCTGTGTAGGCATAGTTTCAATGCTCATGCCATTTACTACTCTGGCTAAACATTTTCTTCTTGCTTGTACAGGGCCTTAAGGTCAGCCGGACGTGAGATATTTGGACTCTTTCATGCCTTTCCTCATGTGCACAGCCCTGCACATGTGTTTTAGCCTCTGGATTCCTAGTAATATGTCAGAGCTTTCAAATTCCCTTGTTGACATTCTTCTCCTTAGAGCTTCCTTTTCAGTTTTTCACTGGACTCTTGCATGCCGCAGTTGTCATTCCAGCCAGCAGTGATGCACAGTAACTGTGGCTGATATTTCTTCTAGCTAATTCTTGGGAAAAGAAGATTCCCCATGGAGTGAGCTCCCTGTAAGGTCAAATGATGAAAACTCCCTGCAAATGTTTCTTCTCCAGAGAACTGCAAGTCAAGCCAAAGAGTAGCAGTATTCTGGGGATAGGCCTTTTGGTGGAAGTAAAAACCTGGCTTCAATGCTGCTAGTTTTCATAGCTGCTGTGGTTGCAAAGTTACTGGTATTTAAGGATATCATAGATCTGGAGAGAGAGGAAATGGGAGTGGGCTGTGTTAAAATGCCATAAAATTCCACTGTTCAGCAGCTCAGCAGTTTCTCTTCAATAAGCAATCCTCAGATTGCAAGTCTGGTTAATTTCCATAGTTCTGAATAAGTTGACAATTTCATCAGTATTTTTGTTGATTTTATGGAAGAAGAGATTTACAGAGGTACTCTCTCCACCATCCCAGAAGTTCTGTCCTCTCTGATGTAGTTGTCAAAAAATAATAATAAATAACTGAAACCCTCCCTATATATTCTATTCCTATTCTATGCAAAATTAGGAATATAAACAAAACTGAAGGAAAAAAGTGTGACATTGTCTATATTTAATTCTATATCATTTAAAACGTACTTTGTGTGAGATAAATATATAAATACTGGCATAATTTTTTCAGTAATAAATTTCCAGACAAATATATTTCAGGCTTAGGAAGTGATACATCCATGTGCAAGATAATACAACAAAATACAAGGCAATAGTGAGTGTGTGTGTGTGTATAGATATACACACATATACATTGGGTGGGGATAGGGCAATAGTGTATAATATCCTCTGCTTTAGAGTTACTTTTTATAGAAAAAAACAGTTGCAGAAACATATCTATTTTTACTCAACAATTCAGATATATAAAAATTTTACTCTTTGTCTTTCTGTGGTCTTTCAACTTTACAATTATTTGATAGTTCCAAATGTCTCTCATCTCCACTAACTCTACCTTGTTTGTTTCATTTATAGCATTGTCACAATCTAATTTCATAAAAAATGTTTCTGCACTTGCTACGTAGAAAATTAGATTATTAAGTTCTTGAGGAGAGTTAGCTTTTTACCCACTGCTATACACTCATTGCAGGAAAAATGTTACATAATAATGATTTATGAAATTTTGTGAATAAATTAATGAGTGAATAAGTTACTCTTAATTATATCATATTTTAATATTTGATGCCTAGTAATATTTAACATTTATCAAACAATGTTTTGAATTTACAAGGTACATTCTGATAGGAATTTTGTGTTAATAGGAATTGAGTGCAGTATATTTTTCCATAGTTTATAATAAAAAATTGTTTTAACAATGTGTGAATTACTTAATTCTCCATAGTGTTATTAAGCAGTATTATAAACCAAAAAATGGAATGTAAATGTAGTGTAAAAATATCCAATAAAGAGGAACGTTAGGATTAAAAACGTATAATTGAACTTTGAAATTTTTCCAGTTATGTTTCTAACTGACTTATGGTTAGAAATTGAACTTCAAGGCAGTTTGTATTCATATGAAAATATAATAATCAGTAATAAAATTTATTTTACTAAATATATTCATAACACAAAACTAATGAACATAATGTTTCTTTTCTCATGAGTATTAATCATCATTGTTGATGATATGCCCATATGTTAGGTAAATTGTATTGACTATTTCATCTCTAGTCCAAATGTCTTCTATTGTTTCATAACCAGTGATTCTTAAGAATATTCTCTGCAAGATTACACATTTAATTCTTCTCCTAAAAACTCTCATCAAAACACAAGCATGTTGTTTCAATACTTATTTAAATTTTAGGCTTTTTGCCTATAAGAGAAATAAATACTCCTAACGTCTGTTATAAAATTCAACTAAAAGGATATTCAATTTATTGTTATAACACTTAACTGACAAACAGTAATTGCCTTTTCTGACATTCTGTTTACTTTGAGAGGTCACTATTTAGAGAATTACTTTTTCTGCAGCTAATATGCAAAAATCAGTAGATAACAGCATGCAGTAAAATAAAATGCAATAAATATGGCAGTTCTTACAATCCGCATTCTGATTTACTACGTTAAACAACCTAAAATGATTAGGTGAAACAATCATCTTTGCATGTAGCTGTGCTTGACTCTTAATATTAGAGGTCATTTTAACACCTCTTAATTCTCCTTTCCCATTTTTTATAATAACAACCTTATCTTGTTCTCTTTTCTTCTTAATTATTTTAAGCAAAGAACTTATACCCACTGGATTCCCAGCAGTTTCAGATAATTTGTGCTCAGTAAAGTTTATTGTTCTATAAAAAATAAGGGGAAAAAAGTATCCCAGCCCATTATTTTCAGACTGTAATACTATTTCAAAGTTAAAAATTAAGAATTTCAAAGCTTGCAGTGTATTGTTCTTACTTGAATGATATAATTGAGAACCTTCTTGGAAATATTTTCTATTTGGTTTTAAGAAGACAATAGTAAAGAAGTTGATATATTTTTTAATGACAATATCAGCTAAAGTTTTTGGAATTGTATTTATCTAAAATATGATTTTTACTTTATATGTACCTCTAGAATCTAGTTGGGAAAATGTGTGTCATATAGATGTTAATATTATTAATTTCTATTATCTTCTAAATTTATTTTGACCATTAGGCAATGCACATTAAATTTAAATAAAATTTAAACTTTTAATGCAACACAGACTCAAATACACTTATACAGTGCTCTAACATGTTTTCTTGTTTCTACTCCAAATGATATCTCAAATCTATTAACTTTTAAAAAATTCCGCTGCCACTACGTTAGTCTCTATTATCATTTCTTCCCGGATGAGAGAATTTCGCTCCTCCTCTCTGCTCATACATTCTGCACCCAGATGTATGAATCATTTTTAAAATATTTAAATTGATTATCTTATTTCAGCATTACAATGCCTTCTGAGTGCACTCAAAATCACATCTCTAGTCCTGGAAGTCATGAATCATTCTCCTGCCTTCCTCCCTGACTTCATCATGCCGTGCTTCCCCTGGGTCAGTATGCTCCCGGCAGCACTGCCCTTCTTGCAATTCCTTCAGACTGAACATCTCCTCAATTCTAAGTTTGTGCTCACAGAATTCATCACCTGGAAATTTCTTCACTTTGACCCTTGTTCTCCTCCAGTGATGAATGCCCTCCAATTTCCCCCACCCCATTATTCTCTCATAGTGCTGTCTACTTTATAGCACCTATTAAAATATGCAATCATATATCTAGGTATTTTTTTATGATTTTACATCTTTTTCTACCAATGCTTCATGGAAGTAACTTATGTCTATTGTGCTCACTGTTGTGCCCTAGTAACTAATGCAAGGTTTGGCAGACATGCTTGTTAAATGAGTGAAAGTATGAATAAGGAAATTAATGACAATTTCTGTGACCCCTTCTTCTGTTGTATCTTTTCACTAGGACTAGCAATTCCTTTTCTTAAGTGAATCAATCATTTTCTCTCTCTGTCTCTGTCATTGTCTCTCGTTCATTTTATTTTTGAAGTTTCAATATCTCCCTCTCTAATGAATTTTTCATTAACCTTCACTCTACTTTTTAATCAAAAGCAATAAAGAAAAAAATGCACCTTTTCACTAAACCATGAACAAATATCATATCTCTTATGAGATCTAAACTTATGAAAACATCAAGCTCAACTAAAACTTTTATTGAGTTCTGCTCTCCAGACTAAGCTTCTAGATTTTATATATTTCCTCTGAGTGTTTTCAACGTTGGAGATTGTTTTCTTTCATCTGTCTGCACACAGCTCACCTATTCTCTCATGCCAATCCCAAATACAACCAACTTTATAAAATTATTTCTCATTATTAGAGATAAAAGTTATTTCTCATTTGTTTTTCCATGAAATTTTTATCTATATAAATATATTTACATCTTCTATTACCCAATAAAATATGTCTTTTTGTTCTTCTAACAAAAGGGAAAAAATCAGAATCAAAAAAAATCTTGTAGTAATTGAAGGCCTTGACACAACAGAACCACAACAAAACTCCCTAATTATCTTCTTCAAATATCTCTCCTCAAAATCCAAAATTCAAAGAGTTTAATGAAACTATTTCTCACCCCTTGGTTAATCCGCTTATTTATTCTTTTCTTTTATATTGAGATATAATTACTATATAGCATTATATTAGTTTCAGGTGTACAACATAATGATTCAGTATTTGTATAGATTGCAAAATGATCACAACAATGTCTAGATAAGATTCATCACCACATATAGTTAGTTTTTTTTTCTTGTGATAAGAACCTTTAATATCTGCTCTCTTAACAACTTTCAAATATACAATACAGTGTTACTAACTATAGTCACTATGCTGTACATCTCCAGAACATTTTTTTAAAATTTCTTTTCTTCCTTGGGGCCTTATTTCAAAATCCAACTGTCTCGGTGTGATTTTGTCATCTGTTGAAGATCTTGGGGAGTATAGGCAGTCTCTTCATCTAATGACAGTTGTAATTGCTACACAGGTATGTAGATGAAAGTCCTATCACTATTACTATACTGTTAGCTTACTCAAAACAAAATTTGACCTCATCATTGTTTCTCAAGCTCTCTGTTCACTATCAGTTCCAAAGCTGTAGGAGTAAAATAGTCCAATACGTTTTAATGAGTGGTTAACATTTGGTTTTCCCAAACTGTGTATGCTTATAAACTTACATAGATAAAAATTTATAGACCTTCCAGAAAGGAAATACTTTTTTTTTTGCAAGAGAGGAAATCTTGATCTAATATCGTGAAATTTGTAAAGAAAATATAAAAGTATTAATTTCAGAATCCATGCATTAGAAAAATTAAATTTGCCCAAGGGAGTACTTAATTCAAAAAGCTGATTAAATTCCTTTCACACAATACTCTATGTGTATACAAGAATAGATATACTCAAACTACCACAAAAAGTTGACAGTATTAGAAAGTACTCATGGTATATAGTTATTTTTGCTTGAATTGTTTTGGAAATTAATGGTCTTCCTGTTATTCATGTATTGAATCATGAAATTTTGTAGCCTGACCTTAAAAATGCAGTAATATTTATTTTTTTTTGAATTTCTGAATTTTATTTTATTTATTTATTTTTTATGCAGCAGGTTCTTATTAGTTATCTATTTTATACCTATCAGTGTATATATGTCAATCCCAGTCTCCCAGTTCATCCCACCCACCCCTCCACTTTCCCCCCTTGGTGTCCATACGTTTGTTCTCTACATCTGTGTCTCCATTTCTGCCTTGCAAACCGGTTCATCTGTATTATTTTTCTAGATTCCACATATATGCATTAATATACAGCATTGTTTTTCTCTTTCTGACTTACTTCACTCTGTATCACAGTCTCTAAGTCCATCAACATCTCTGCAAATGACCCAGTTTTGTTCCTTTTTATGGCTGAATAATAGTCCATCGTATATATGTACCACATCTTCTTTATCCATTTGTCTGTCGACAGGCATTTAGGTTGCTTCCATGTCCTGGCTGTTGTAAGTAGTGCTGCAGTGAACATTGTGGTGCATGTGTCTTTTTGAATTATGGTTTTCTCTGGGTGTATGCCCAGTAGTGGGATTGCTGGGTCATATGGTAATTCTATTTTTAGTTTTTTAAGGAACCTCCATACTGTTCTCCATAGTGGCTGTATCAATTTACATTCCCACCAACAGTGCAAGAGGGTTCCATTTTCTCCACATCCTCTCCAGCATTTGTTGTTTGTACATTTTCTGATGATGTCCATTCTAACTGGTGTGAGGTGATGCCTCATTGTAATTTTGATTTGCATTTCTCTAATAATTAGTGATTTTGAGCAGCTTTTCATGTGCCTCTTGGCCACCTGTATGTCTTCTTTGGATAGATGTCTATTTAGGTCTTCTGCCCATTTTTTTTATTGGGCAGTTTGTTTTTTTAATATTGAGCTGCATGAGCTGTTTATATGTTTTAGAGATTAATCCTTTGTCCGTTGATTCTTTTGCAAATATTTTCTGCCATTTTGAGGGTTGTCTTTTCATCTTGTTTATGGTTTCCTTTACTGTGCTTTTAATTTTCATTATGTCCCATTTGTTTATTTTTGTTTTTATTTCCATTATTCTGGGAGGTGATCAAAAAAGATCTTGCTGTGATTTATGTCAAAGAGATAAAGATAAAGATCTTGCTGTGATTTATGTCAAAGAGTGTTCTGCCTATGTTTTCCTCTAAGAGTTTTACAGTGTTGGGTCTTACATTTAGGTCTCTAATCCATTTTGAGTTTATTTTTGTTTATGGTGTTATGGAGTGTTCTAATTTCATTCTTTTACATGTAGCTGTCCAGTTTTCCCAGCAACACTTATTGAAGAGACTGTCTTCTCCATTGTATATTCTTGCTTCCTTTGTCATAGATGAGTTGACCATAGGTGCATGGGTTTATCTCTGGGCTTTCTATCTGGTTCCATTGATCTATATATATTTCTGTTTTTGTGCCAGTACCATACTGTCTTGATTACTGTAGCTTTGTAGTATAGTCTGAAATCAGGGAGTCTGATTCCTCCAGCTCCATTTTTTTTCCCCTCAAGACCTCTTTGGCTATTCGGGGTCTTTTGTGTCTCCATAAAAATTTTAAGATTTTTTTGTTCTAGTTCTATAAAAAAATGCCATTGGTAACTTGATAGGGATTGCATTGAATCTGTAGATTGCTTTGGGTAGTATAGTCATTTTCACAATATTGATTCTTCCAATCCAAGAACATGGTATATCTCTCCATCTGTTTGTGTCATCTTTGATTTCTTTCATCAGTGTCTTATAGTTTTCTGAGTACAGCTCTTTTACCTCCTTAGGTAGGTTTATTCCTAGGTATTTTATTCTTTTTGTTGCAATGGTGAATGGGATTCTTTCCTTAATTTCTCTTTCTGATCTTTCGTTTTTAGTATATAGGAATTCAAGAGATTTCTGTGCATTAACTTTGTATCCTGCAAATTTACCAAACTCATTGATTAGCTCTAGTAGTTTTCTGTTTTCTGGTGGCATCTTTAGGATTCTCTGTGTATAGTATCATGTCATCTGCAAACAGTGACAGTTTTACTTCTTCTTTTCCAATTTGTATTCCTTTTATTTCTTTTTCTTCTCTGATTGCTATGGCTAGGACTTCAAAAACTATGTTGAGTAATAGTGGTGAGAGTGGACATCCTTGTCTTGTTCCTGACCTTATAGGAAATGCTTTCAGTTTTTCACCATTGAGAATGATGTTTGCTGTGGGTTTGTCATACATGGCCTTCATTATTTTGAGGTAGGTTCCCTCTATGCCCACTTTCTGGAGAGTTTTTATTGTGTGGAATTTTGTCAAAAGCTTTTCCTGCATCTATTGAGATTATCATATGGTTTTTATTCCTTAATTTGTTAATATAGTGTATCACATTGATTGATTTGCATATACGGAAGAATCCTTGCATCCCTGGGATAAATTCCACTTGATCATGATGTATGATCCTTTTAATGCATTATTGGATTCTGTTTGCTAGTATTTTGTTGAGGATTTTTTCATCTATATTCATCAGTGTTATTGGTCTGTATTTTTTTTTTTTTTTTTTTTTGTAGTATCTCTGTCTGGTTTTGGTATCAGGGTGATGGTGGCCTCATAGAATGAGTTTGGGTATGTACCTTCCTCTGAAATTTTTTGGAAGAGTTTGAGAAGGATGGGTGTTATCTCTTCTCTAAACGTTTGATAGAATTCACCTGTGAAGCCATCTGGTCCTGGACTTTTGTTTGTTGGAAGATTTTTAATCACAGTTTAAATTTCGTTACCTGTGATTGGCGTGTTCATATTTTCTATTTCATCCTGGGTCAGTCTTGGAAGGTTTTACCTTTCTGAGAATGTGTCCATTTTACTAGCATAGAGTTGCTTGTAGTAGCCTCTTATGATGCTTTGTATTTTTGCAGTGTCTGCTGTAACTTCTTTTTCATTTCTAATTTTATTGATTTGAGTCCTCTCCCTCTTTTTCTTGATGACTCTGGGTAAAGGTTTATCAATTTTGTTTACATTCTCAAAGAACCAATTTTTACTTTTACTTATCTTTGCTATTGTTTTCTTTGTTTCTATTTCATTTATTTCTGCTCTGATCTTTATGATTTCTTTCTTTCTACTAACTTTGGGTTTTGTTTGTTCTTCTTTCTCTAGTCCCTTTAGGTGTAAGGTTAGATTGTTTATTTGACATTTTTCTTGTTTCTGGAGGTAGGATTGTATTGCTATAAACTTCCCTCTTAGAACTGCTTTTGCTGCATCCCATAGGTTATGGATCATCATGTTTTCGTTGTCATTTGTTTCTAGGTATTTTTTGATTTCCTCTTTGATTTCTTCAGTGATCTCTTGGTTATTTAGTAACGTATTGTTTAGCCTCCATGTGTTTGTGTTTTTTACGTTTTTTTCCCTGTACTTGATTTCTAATCTCGTAGTGTTGTGTTCTGAAAATATGCTTGATATGATTTCAATTTTCTTAAATTTACTGAGGCTTGATTTGTGACCCAAGATGTGATCTATTCTGGAGAATGTTCTGTGTGCACTTGAGAAGAAAGTGTAATATGCTGTTTTCGGATGGAATATCCTATAAATATCAATTAAATCTATCTGGTCTACTGTGTCATTTAAAGCTTGTGTTTCCTTATTAATTTTCTGTCTGGATGATCTGTCCATTGGTGAAAGTGGGTACTAAAGTCCCCCGCTATTATTGTATTACTGTCGATTTCCCCTTTTATGGCTGTTAGCAGCCTTATGGGGGAAAGCAGCCTTATGTTTTGAAGTGCTCTTATGTTGGGTGCATATATATTTATAATTGTTATACCTTCTTCTTGGATTGACCCCTTGCTTATGTAGTGTCTTTCCTTGTCTCTTGTAACATTCTTTATTTTAAAGTCTATATTATCTGATATGAGTATTGCTACTCCAGCTTTCTTTTGATTTCCTTTTGCATGGAATATCTTTTTCCATCCCCTCACTTTCATTCTGTATGTGTCCCTAGGTCTGTAGTGGATCTCTTGTAGACAGCATATATATGGGTCTTGTTTTTGTATCCATTCAGAGAGCCTGTGTCTTTTGGTTGGAGCATTTAATCCACTCACATTTAAAGTAATTGTCGATATGTACATTCCTTTTATGATTTTCTTAATTTTTATGGGTTGGTTTTTATAGGTCCTTTTCTTCTCTTGTGTTTCCCACTTAGAGAAGTTCCTTTAGCATTTGTTGTAGAGCTGGTTTGGTGGTGCTGAATTCTCTTAGCTTTTGCTTGTCTGTAAAGCTTTTGGTTTCTCCATTGAATCTGAATGAGATCCTTGTTGGGTAGAGTAATTTCAGTTGTAGGTTCTTCCCTTTCATCACTTTAAATATATCATTCCTCTCCTTTCTGGCTTGTAGAGTTTCTGCTGAGAAATCAGCTATTAATCTTATGGGAGTTCCCCTGTATGTTATTTGTCATTTTTCCCTTGTTTCTTTCAATAATTTTTCTTTGTCTTTAATTTTTGTCAGTTTGATTACTATGTGTCGCGGCATGTTTCTTCTCAGGTTTATCCTGCCTGGGACTCTCTGCACTTCCTGGACTTGGGTGGCTATTTCCTTTCCCATGTGAGGAAAGTTTTCGACTATAATCTCTTCAAATATTTTCTCCGGTCCTTTCTCTCTGTCTTCTCCCTCTGGGACCCCAATAATGGGTATGTTGTCCTGTTTAATGTTGTCCCAGAGGTCTCTTAGGCTGTCTTCATTTCTTTTCATTCTTTTTTCTTTATTCTGTTCCATGGCAGTGCATTCCACTATTCTGTCTTCCAGGTCACTTATCTGTTCTTCTGCCTCAGTTATTCTGCTATTGATTCCTTCTAGTGTAGTTTTCATTTCAATTATTGTATTGTTCATCTCTGTTTGTTTGTTCTTTAATTCTTCTAGGTCTTCGTTAAACATTTCTTGCATCTTCTAGATCTTTGCCTCCTTTCTTTTCCCAAAGTCCTGGATTATCTTCCCTATCATTATTCTGAATTCTTTTTCTGGAAGGTTGGCCATCTCCACTTCATTTAGTTGTTTTTCTGGGGTCGTATCTTGTTCTGTCATCTGGTACATAGTCCTCTGCCTTTTCATTTTGTCTATCTTTCTGTGAATATGGTTTTCGTTCCACAGGCTGCAGAATTGTAGTTATTCTTTCTTCTGCTTTCTGCTCTCTGGTGGATGAGGCTATCTAAGAAGCTTGTGCAAGCTTCCTGATGGGAGGGACTGGTGGTGGGTAGAGCTTTGAGTTGCTCTAATGGGCAAAGCTCAGTAAAACTTTAATCTGCTTGTCTGCTGATGGGTGGAGCTGGGTTTCCTCCCTGTTGGTTGTTTGGCCTGAGGTGACCCAGCACTGGAGCCTACCCAGCTCTTTGGTGGGGCTAATAGCAGAGCATTTTATTTCATGTTTTTGCACTTTCTAGTTCCCAGTACATTGTACATAAAATTTCTTTATAAATGTTTGTTGAATAAAGGCATAGAAATATAAACACATTCAAATAATGAGAAAGTGTTATGACATATAAGCCTTAATTTTTTCTCAATTACCTTTTAATTATACTGGTATATCCCTATTGAATTAAAAAAAACTTTAGCATATCTAAATGTAGCCAAATATTTCTTAGGTCATGGAAGGCTCATCAGGTCCCCTTAGGGATGTTTCAGTTTCAAGTAACACAGTACCACATTAAAACTGCTTTTAAAAATCCTCTTAATTGACTTCCCTGGTGGTCCAGTGGTTAAGACTCTGTGCTTCCACTGCAGGGAGCGTGAGTTCCATCCCTAGTCAGGGAAGTAAGGATACCACAAGCCCCACGGGCATGGCCAAAAAAACAATCCACTTAAGAAGAGACTTAGAGTTAGGCATTTTAGGGTTGGGTGAGACAGCTTCTCAATACCCTGGATTTGATTGGGCTTCCCTGCGACTCCTTAGCATTCTCACCCTCTGCATAGTCACAGGAGAACCAGTGAAGGGCCAACAGGCTCCACATCCTCACAGTACAGTGCCCAAAGCAAAAGGGTTCAGAAAAGCAAAGGAACGAAAAGAGATTCCTATTTATTCTTCCAAAAAGAGAGTAAAGTCTTTCTTTAAAATCCTTTAGCAAAATTTCCCGTACACATTATTGCCCAGAGCTGGTTGAAATGCCCAACTCTAGTATAATCACTGGCAAAGGAAAACAGAATCTTATAAAACTAATTTAAAACAATCATTTCTCACCTCCCAGTGTGTATTGCTATCAAAACAAAATTGTGATTTCCTAAAGTAAGAATAAGAAATGTCTGGTAGATACAAAACTAACTGTGCTGCCACAGTGTAGGACCCATGATTAATATGGAAACTCGTATGTTATTACTTCAGCTTTAAATTTACATTTACTTGCATATTTGAGCTAGCCAAAAAAAAAAAAACCTCACAAACAAATGAAAAACAAACAAAAAAACATATATAATACCCAACCAACTAGCCAAACAAATATAATATTGTGTGAGTTCTTTTTCTATGCTTGCTTCCTCTTTTTCATGAGACCTGAAATACACAAACATGCACACAATACTGCATGAGGTTGTTTATCTGTACTGAATGCATTATATTTTTTCCTTCTCAGTTAATGATATTACACTTAGGGTACACGTCCTATTACATTTTCCTCATATTGCTTTGTGATGTATTCAAATATCTTGCTTCTTCACTTAAATATCAGTTTTTAAATGGCAGGCAAATCTTTGTATGTATCTTTGTAGTTTTGCAGACTTGGATAACACCTAATTTATAGGAAATAAATATTTATCATATGAATAGATGAGTTGAGGAATAATGAAGTCTAGGAATATGGATGGATGAATGAGTAAATGGTCTTGTCATATTCTATTCTTTGAGGCTTAATCACTGTTTCCTGTCAGTAAAGTCTTTCAATATCACTCTTTCCATTTTATTCTTAACCACTAAGTAGCTACACGCTCAGTTGGTTTCCTATTCATGGCTGCGAGTTCTTTACAATTTTAATTGGATCACTAGACAGAGATTTCTTGGTTTTGAGTCTTAGAATGAGATAAAATAGATTAGCTATGCTATTCAAAAATTAGCTTTAGATTGTAAAGTATAAATCCTTGGACTGCTATGGCTTTGTATGTTTAAAAATGAATATTTTGGTGTTTTTTAAATACGTCACCTTGGCTGAACTGGATCTGTATTTCCCAGAATTTTATTTCCTTTATGGTTCCAAGTTAGCACTGGGCACAAGAAATTTGCATGACATTTGTTAAACAGAAGAGGGATTGACATATATATACTACCGATACTATGTATAAAACAGATAACTAAAGGGAACCTACTGTATAGCACAGGGAACTCTACTCAGTGCTCTCTGGTGACCTAAATGGGAAGGAAATCCAAAAGATAGGGGCTATATGTATATGTATAGCTGATTCACTTTGCTGTACAGTAGAAACTAACACAACATTGTAGAGCAGCTGTACTCCAATAAAAATTTTTTTAAAAAAGTGAGTTAACAGTCACTTTCCCACTGTGAAGGTGTTTGTACACAATGCACACTTTGACTCTCATGTATATTGTTACTGAACAGCTGGCTCACGTGGCTGGTGTCATCAGCAACCAGTCCCTTCATTCTTTCTGCTGTCATCTGATCTCGTCTTCCACCTTTTCTAAATGTGGGACCACATGCAAATATAGCTCTGGACTTTATCAATGGCTCTATCCAGCAGGTTACTGTCATCAAGGTGTTCGTGAGAGTTGGATGTTCAGCTTTTCTTTGTGGGTTTCACTTTATTCTTGTGGGTTTCAATTTGGGCTTGCTCTCCCTCATTTCTTGCCCACCTTCCCTTCCCAAGTGCAGACCCTAATGACTTCATGCACAATCCTAGATGTGGAAGCAACAAGATCACACAGTTGTGCAAGGTTTAATTCCTACAACAAATTCCTTAATGCATATCAAATGTAGTAATTCTACTTTTCTGATCAAACTGATACAATTAAACATGAGGTATTATAGATTCATGAATCTGAGTGATTAAACTTTTTACTGGTTGCATTAATACTGAGTCACTTTTTCTTTTGGTTTTAAAATGAAAGAATCAAGAAATAAACCTTCCATAAAACTCAGCAGGGCTGCTTAGAGAGACTCAGAGCTGTCATGCCAAGATCCAGCTCTGAGCAGAATGACTGGCAGCTTTCTAAGCAAAATGCTTTAGCGCAGAAGTGTAGCAGCTTTTCTTGGAGAATAAGCAAATGCAGCTTTCATTTTCTTCTAGTACTTACTTCCTATGCTTAATATTTCAGATAATAATTGACAGCACCACTTTTCTGTCTTTACCACTCTATTGTAAACTTCTTAAAAGGGTCTGTGTATTTGTATCTGTATCATTGATCCTGAGCACATGGTGGGTTCTCAAAAATATAAATTGAATACATGAATACTCTAGCAGAAGACATTGAAGACAAATGCAACTTCACAAATGCCACCCTACATGGGTCTGACTAGTAGCCAGAATTTATAGAAGTAGAGTGATTGAACGCACAAAAAAAGGGATGTTCAAGGGATCAGCAAATCCAGCATAAAAATTAAGAGGTAAGATAAATCATTAGTTCAGAACACACAAGAGAATCCCCATATGAGGATAAGAAAAGAGAGAAAGAGAGAGAAGGGGACAGAGAAAGAGAGAGAGGGTCAGGAAGAAAGAGGGAGAGGACCCAAACAATTTCAAAACCAATACATTTTTTCTTAATTTGATGTGGATAGAGGCTTTACTGATTCTTATTGAAGAAAGACTTAGTTATTATTTGAAGGAATTGTATAGCATATTACAGATTGCTAGGAAAATTGATCAGTAATAACTATTGAACTAATAGTAAATTAAGCAATTTTTATTTTGATTTAAAGATTCTTTTGGGAATTGTGTGATTTCCAACAAAGGTGGACCGTAAATGATATATGATGGCAAAAGTTTGCCGCCTTATTTAATATTCTTATTATACAAGGCCCATTGTTTCTTTACGTGACATAAATTATTTCATCTTTATTGTTTGAGACTTGACCTGAATGTCCATAAATCTGCACCATTTAGAACTTCTGCTTTATAAATGTTTAAATTATCCATATATCTCAGACTTTATGTTTGGCTTTTACTGAAAATTAATTAATTAATTAATTAGCTAATTAAAATTAAATAAATCCAAGGGAAAATTAAGTGTGGCATTATGAAAATCAGCATGCACAATTAATTCATTGTCTACTTGGCTTATAAATTTCTCCAAAAATAACCTTTATTTCCTAGTCTTCATGAGTCTAGGAGGTATAGTCTATATCATAGCCATACTTCTGTATTATTAGGATTTAGAATTCAAATATATCTGTGTTAATTCTACATAGAAGTAGATCATAAATTTTTAAATAAGCTAATATTTGAACTCAAAACTAAATGCATATTCTAAGACTCAAAATAAATACCTAAGGGAGATAGAGAATAAAAGTGGTTTCTGATGATTCAAGGCAGTAAGCCATCTAGTATGGAGAGTGAAAGATGAATGGTCATTAACACACAAGGAGATGAATAAAGGACACATATAAGCTTACACATATCACTTAGTGTATCACCTAGAGGTTCTTTCATCTGCAAAAGTCATTAACTTGCCCATTTAATCGTCACGGAAATAAACAGGAGTGTTGTTTGTTTATCCTTGAGTAATAGAAAACTGAGGATATGTGTTCTTGCCAGTGGCTTAAAATTGTGAGAACCAACTTTTCTGTGATCCTCTCACCTTCTCTTTATGATAGCAAATGATTGCTAAATTTCCAAGTATTATTAGCATGTTCAATGCAGGAGGAAGTGTTAAGGTACAGAGCCAGCTTAATGAGACACCTCCTACGAGGTAAAAGTTTTTAAATGGCCTTTCACAAACCCATAATCAGAGTTGAATTTCTCAGTAATGGGTCTGGGGAAAATATTTCTATGACTCAAATTCACATATAATAGAAGCATTGTACATTTTTAAATGGGTGAATTATATGGCATGTGAACTCAATAGAGCTCTTACAAAAAATAATGAAGAAGAACTCTATGAACTGTTATGTAGACATTTTCATGGTATATCATTAAGAGAACAAAAAATGGCACCTTTTTTTTTTGCTTTGTATATATTATAATATGCTATATTTGATTAAGAAAGAAGAGGAAATAAGAATGCATAGATTTTTTTTGAAACCCAGAAGTGTATAACGGAAATTAAGGAAAGCAAATACCTATAGGAGTTGAGTGGGAATTGGGTATAAGAATGGGAAAGAAATGGGAATACTCTGAGTAAACCATATTCATAGATTTTAAATGCAATTAATATAACCAAGGTAAGAAATATAATACAAATGAATAGAAATAGAAATTAGGAAACCTAATATCTTGTTGATATCATTACCCCACATACAAATGAATAAGAGCATTATTCCAAGTAAATTTTGACCACAGTACTCTTATAACTGAAAAGTTTTATTGAGTTTTATTAATAGTTTTGTCTGTGGGAGTGATGTTGTCATTTTATCTGCAATGTAAGATTCAGTAAGTAATCAGTATATTATTGTTGTTGAGAATCAACCTTTTAACTATGAGTTAATATGAATGATAATACAGAATGGAAAGAAACCCAGCGATGCTTAATTGGATTTGGAAGCTCATGATTTAAAGTATTTTCTGAGATATGTCCCCTGAGCTGGAAAAAATTGTTCATCAATACAGATAATTTTAAATAAATTATGACATATTCATATTATACAGTGATATTCAATCATTAAAAAAGTGAGAACTGACAAGGCTAGGTTTCCAAAATACATTGTGAAATGAAAAATGCATATGGAAGGACAATAGACACAGGATCTTATACTTTGTGAAAGAATAGATACAAAAAAAGCTACATATATGTGTGTGTGTGTGTGTGTGTGTGTGTGTGAATATATATATATATATATATATACACATACATATACAGTTAATATAAATTTTTGCCTTACCTGATAAGAATATTGAGACTATCTCTATGTTTATTTTGAAGTTATCCACTTCAAATGATTATGACTTCATTTCACCTTGATGGGATACAAACTCAGTCATTTAAATTATGATCACAGGATCAGGAAACAGTGCAGCTACTATTTAACTATGTAATCTGTGGACATTAATTAGTCTTTCAGTACTAGAGTTTCCCATTTATAACTTAGATAAAATTACAGTTGGGAGGTTTCTATAATATTATACATAATGAGCTTTAAAAGAAGTTATTAGTATATATTAATTGTTCAAATATACTCTTTTTGCCATTGTTACTGTTATTGACCTTTCAAATATTAATATTTTTAGGACTTCCTCCTTTTATTCTATCCAAACAATAGAATAGCTGCTCAAGTTTTCTTTTACTGTGGAGAGGAATCTAACCAATCTGGTTCCTACCAAGATGCTCACTGTCTAAGACTGCATATTCCTTCGAAGTCCAGTAATTCTTTTGCTTCCATCACATGTTTCATGGATCCACAATCCTTGAAAATTTGAGAACCTACTTCCTAAGTTCAGTCTCTCTAGGAAATCCAATGCAGCCATTCCCTCTAAGGCATTACTTGTCTCCAGAGGTACTGCCATAGATGGGGCTGCAGACCACAGCTTTTCTATGGACCAATGGACTTCAATACACTTTGAAGTCTTATTTCATCACTTGCTGCTCTTTAGATGCCCTTCAATACACACTTTTCACTTCCATCTCTCATTTTTTCTTACAAGTTTTGTTGAAAAAAACTGGATCACTTGTATTATATCATTTCTCATAATCTGGATATTGCAGATTACATTTCCATAGTTTCTTTTGATACATTCTTTGATATTTGTATTAATTGTAAATTGGAACTTTGACCCAGAGCTCTGCTGACAAACATATTTGCCAGTAGCTACATGTGACCATTTAAATCTAAATTTAGGTTATTTAACATTAAATGCAATTAAAATTTCAGTTTCTCAGTTACACTAGCTATGTTCGACTACTCAGTAGCCTCATGTGGCTAATGGCTTCTATAGTGGACAGTGTGGATATAGTCTATTTCCATCATTACAAACCCACCTACTTTATTGCAGTGCGAGTGGCTTGGGAATATAGACAGAACAAAAATATATACTCAACTACATTGAATTCATAACAGTAGTTATATCTGAGAAGACTGGAATTGCAAAGGTATAGGAGGAATGCAGCTTTATCTATAGTGTTTAAATTTTTCACAGAAAGTTTTTAAATAATGAATTATGTAAATAGACACCTATTGCCAAATATTTGATTAACCTTATATTTAATAGATATAATAAATTCTTAGAATCAGTTTAAATTGAAGTTTATCAATCATTAAATTGTATCTCTACATAAATAGCAGTTTAAAAATGCTAATGAATTATACAACTAAATAATATATACCATATTACATGATTTGGAAAAGAAAAAAAATAGAAGAAAGAGTTAACAGAAATATGCTACCAAGAGGCATCATTAGGTTAAAGGCCTCTTATGTCTGACAGGATTTGGAATGGTCATCAACTTTACCATGTTCTTGTTGTGTAAGCCAGAATCAGTTTCCTCATGACTCAAAAGATAATAATAATGAAAGCCATCTCATAGAATTAAGATTAGCTAGTATAATGAATCTAAAACACTTAGCATAGTAACACTTTCATATAATAAGGGTCAAATAAATAATTAGTATTGATATTGATACTCAGAAATACTAAGGGCCATTAATGTTTTATTACATACACTATGATAAATTGTCTTTAACCTAAATTGAAAATGACCAAATTAAAAAGAATATGTACATGAAAAAATAAATATACTTTTGATGGCACGGTATAATTTTTATAGCCTTTTAAAATGTGTGTAATCTTTTCAGATTGGTTTTAATTAAGAATATTTATGGTTGGCGAAAGGACACAAAAATAGGAGTTGTGATGATTGCAATGACCACCTTAATATATTTCAAAATCTCGCATGCCAAACAGGGTTTGTCTTCATACAGTATTCTATTATTAAAAAGTCTTTGAAGTTAATGTGGTCGCCCTCTGTGTCAGGTGAAATCAATGTCAGCACTATCCCTAGGACAGGCGTCATCCCTATCTTGTTTGTGATTCTGTATTACTGAAATGAAGCAGAGTCTTCTCTTCTTCTTCATTTGTGTGTCACAGGAATGGACACAACTCTAATATAGTAGAAAATGTAATGAATAGGAGTAGTTTTATATGGTGAAAAAATAGAATTTAAGTAGCCGATTTTTAGAAATTTTTTTGGTGTCTGGCAGATTTAAGTAGAAAGGGATTTTGCTATTCAGCAATTCTCCTTTAACTATCTCAGGACAAGTGATAAAGTGCAGTTTATTGTAAATTGAACATATCTCAAACACTAGTTGCAAGGTGGGCAATTAATAATACTAAACTGACTGGTGTTAAAGTAAATGGGTAAAAGAGGGGGACTGGGGCTCAGTAATTGGTTAATGGCCACAGTTCTAAGGTATAGGACCTGATTTATTAGGTCTTATCTAGAGAAATGTTTTGATGAACACTATAACAATCATCCAGTCTCAAGATATGAGACATTTAATCTCTTGTATCATCAGTTTTAGATCCTAAAAGAATGCATTAAACTGAGAGCTCTCCAATAAAGTTATGTAAGTGTAATTGACGTCAAAAGCATATGCCCCTTATCACCAAATGGTATTACTCTCTTTAAATCCAAACATATTGTTTGAAAGCAGTGGTTCCTCACCATTTAAGCTAGAGTTTAAGACCCAGAAATACCAAGTTTACAGAAATTCTATTTCCTCAGTAGGCAAACTGTGGAAATTATTTACTTATAATTTAATAAAGACCATTTTCTACACTGTTCGATCACACTCAGTACCAGAATTGGGGCTTGTCCTTTCACAATGACACTGTTCATTTTGGGAAAAGAGATACCAATATTTGGAAGAGTTTGCTTCTTAGAGTCTTGGGCTATTAACAAGGAGAGGACAGGTTGAACAGAGGACTTTGGGACACAGGTGGTAACAAGAAAACCATGGCTGAAGGAAGGTGACTTGGCTTGCTCATTTGGAGTTTCTGCTTCCATTTGGTTTCTTGGCTCTATTGCTAGAAAATACAGTGTACTCTTTGAACTGGGTTATGAGCTGCACTGTGTTTTCCCAATATTTATATGCTAAAGTCAGTACCTCAGCATGTGACTGTAGTTAAAGGTAGAGTGTGTCAGAGTTAATTGAGGTAAAATGAGATCATATGGATGGACCTTAATCTAACAGGATTTGCGACCTTATTCAAAGAGATATTAGGATACAGACACACACAGATGGAAGACCACATGAAGACACTGGAGAAAGATAGCCACCTACAGGCCAAGGAGGGACATCTTAGAAGAAACCAACTCTCCTGACACCTTCTTCTCACACTTCAAGCCTCCAGAATTGTGAGAAAATAAATTTCTGTTGTCTAAGCCACTTGGTCTGTGGTACTTTGTCGTGACAACCCTAGCAGATGAATACAAACTCTGATTCCTTTCCCTCACGGTGATCTCCCCAAATCAGAAATCTTATTCTCTAGCCTCTGACATTCTTCAAACTCAAAACCTCAAACTCTTTTTTTCCCCTTACTTCTAATCCAGTAAATATTATCTAGTCTTTTTAAGAGAGGGTCGTCTTCTTCTCTCCCCACCATCCTCCCAATTTCTTTTAAAGCCATATACTCCTATTCTGCTCTTCAAAACCTGCTGTTTTGATTCTCAGCATAATTTGAAAACAAGCAAAAAGCCTGAATTTTAACAAATCTAATTCTCATTTAGACTTTGTGGATGCCTCAAACTGACGAAAAAGAGGGAAAACATTGGGGGAGGGGAGACAAAATTAACATTTAAAGACCTTAAAACTCATTACAAAATAGCTCTTTAGAATCATTTCTTTAATTTATTAAAACTTTATTTTCTGCTCTCACACACACATAGCACATACAGACTATGATTTTGCGAGATATGATTTGATATTAAGTGGTAGGAAATGACCAAATGTTGTTTAGAATAGCTACAATTTCATTAAGAGAAAGAGAGCTCCTTCCTTTGTTTTCTGTTCAAAATGTTATTGCTTTAGAAATAATACTGTACAGATACCCAAGGTGATTGACAGTCTGCCTGATTTTATGAACGGGACATGCTGCATCTCATTGTAGTGCATTTCTAGTAGCAATTATTCTCCTTTGTCTATAGAGACTGTTGTGAATAATAGTATTTCTCATATACTTCAATTTATGGCTTGTCAGGCCAGTATATCTGACACTTCTTTTTTTCCTAGAAACATTTTTTGGTGGTGTTGCACTTTTCCTGTATTTTCTTGAATAAAAGCCATATAATTCAAATGTTTCATTAATGTAACTGCTAAGTCTTTTTTTTTTTTTTTTTACTTCATTAAGACAATACTCTAAATAGGAAAATTAGAACTAAGGCTTCATGAAGAATAAAGATCCTAAAAATGTACATTTGAAATACTAGAGCAAATAAGAATTAAATGTTTACTCTGAATGTAGACTCTTATAATACTTATTCCAGTGTCAGCCATGAAGCTAAGGACCCTGGGTTACCTCTCAGGCATAAAGTAACTACTGTGGCTCAAGCCACAGTGCAAATGCCTGAGGAAAATGCGTAATTGTTCTCGTATACAAACATTTTTTTCACGACACAGAGACATATATTCGCTTAAGATAAAGAAAAACCAAGAGCAATAATAAAGCAAACAGTGAATGAATGCTTTGTAACATTTAAAATGTTAAATAGTTAGGCTCTCATAACTCTATTTTAGCTAATGGGGTGGTTTTGTTATTTTTCTAAAGATCTAATATACACTGTTGCATTATAGCTTGGAAAATTTATTTAACAAATTTGAAATGCAATCTGAATTGTATCCGAAATACAGTTATTTTAACTTTTCTTTCTATTTATATTCACTTTATGGCTTTCTCCCCATCCTTATTGATTTAATTTTGTTGTTTTAAATATGTACAACACTAATCTATTTCCGAAAGTCAGAGCTATCACAAAAAGTGGACAAACAGATCAGTGAAACAAATTAGGGGGTCCAGCAACAGAACCCCACAGACATTTTCAATATAAATTTGGCAAAGGTGCCAAGGCATTTTAAAGAGTAAAGGAGGGAATTCTCAACAAATAATATTGGACAGACTGGTTATACATATATAATAAAACACTAATCATAATGCTAACCCCATACTACCTATGAAGATGAATTTGAGATGAAACATGGATATACATATATAAGCTAAGAAAGCAAGCCGCTAGAAATAGACAGTTTTTTTTTAGTGTTCAAATCCAGTTTTATTAAAATTATTCGGCAATTCTTGCAGCAGGACAAAGTTTTTGACCACTGGACACATTAGACATGAGTTTATAATTTTGGTTTGTTGTGGGTTTGGGTACATGTACTTTTCTAAATATTCTGCCCTTCATTACCAAATGCCAAGGTGCCTTAAGTTTCTTTATCTACAATGCCCTGTTATTTATAGAATGGGAATTTGTAAAATAAGATGGAAAAAATAAAATGCACGGATTCAAAAAATTCTCTTCAAATATTAAGAACATACAAAGTATATTGAAGACATCTACATTTAGTCCTCCAAAGTAACAAGGTGGGGGGTTTGATGTCTTGTTTTTATTTATTCTTTGTGAACTTGAGGTAGACAAAAAATTCTTAGGACACAAAAGCACTAATTATAAGATTTCAAATAGTTAAATTGGACTTTATCAAAATTATATGCATATATACAAAATTATATCTATAATTATATAAAATTATATACAGTATTATATACATTCATTTATATTTGTAAGTATGTAAATATTTAGGAAAACACTAGCATCCAGTGTGTAAAAGACTTCTAGAAATCAGTTAAAAATAAAAAAATAATAATAAAATAGGCAAGCGACATGGATATATATTTCTTAACATAAAATTACGAATCGTCACTAATAATGTAGAAAGGTGCTCAATATCACTAGTCAGCAAGGAAATGCAAATTAGAATCACAGTAAGATATATATCACACCCACTGAAATAGCTGAAATTTTAAGACTGACAGTACTATGTTTATGAGATTGTGAAACAATTGGAACCATCCATCACTGCGGGTGGGTAAGTGTAATTATTCAACCACTTGGATAAACATTTTGGCAGTTTCTCATACATTGAAACATACAGCTCCCTATGCAGGAAGGAGATAAAGGAACAGGGGTTAGAATGATGACTGCAAGGGGAGAAGAGAAGGAAATTGACCCAATCTAAATTCCTTTCAACATGATAACTGACCCACAGGACTTGAAGTGAAGTTTTGCTAGGTGGATGGTCTTTATCCATGGATCGTTTTTAAAAGGATATTCCCGTTTAGAGAAGGTTTACACAAATATACCCAGAATCTGTGTATTCTTGAAACATGGCTCCTTGAAAATATGTGAGCTAAAATATAAAATTGAGATGTTTCAAGGATTAAAATCTCTCCTCCAAAACCTGCAAAAAATCACTTGGAGTCTGCATCTATTTTTCTTGGGGAGAGAGAGATGCCTGTGCAGAAAGGAAGGGCTTGGGACAGTTGCCACTGATGTTCCAGACCCCTTCCTACTGATTTGTCTGTGTCTTTGAAATTATTAGAAATGCTTGATATTAAGTATGAATTCTGATTTATTTGAATCTGATTTGACTATCTATCATTTGGTCCTTTGTAGTGAATCAGTAACCTAGACAGGCAATTCCATTCCAAGATATTTAAACAAGAGGAATTAAAACATAGTGTTATGACTGTTAAACTAGAGGTGTAATGCCCTCTGCTTCGGTTGCTGAGTGCATGGCTCCGACCTGATTCAGGCACTCCCCACCCTTCCTTCTGTGTTCTTTATTCTGCTGAGCCTTCTCGTTGCCCTTTGGTGTTCTTCCCCCCATTTGCCATATTTTGGGGCATGTGTGTTTAAGTACCTTATTTTAGTTTGTATTTTATACTTGAAATTGCTCAAACTTTACTTTGTGTGACTTTATTGGAAAATGTCATCCTGTTCTACACATTTTGTAAAATGTTTTACTATTTAGCATGATAACAATTAAAAAAAAAACAACCTTTCATCTTCATGTTTAATGCTATAGTTTTCTTTCTTTCCTATTTGTGTTCTTTAGATCCTGCTCATTGTTTACTGCTTAATGTATATATAGAAACAAATTATAATCCCCTCTTGGAGGATCAATTAATCACCTTAAAAAAGATTCCTTCATATTGCCATGCTATTTCAGCTGTATTTTAATGTTCTATCATCCAAAGTCCTAGATACTGTTATTTTCAAGTGAATCTATGATAATATCTTACAAGATGTAAAATTACTTATTAAGCTTTAGTTGTGCATTTACACTGCTGTCTTTCCAATAGAAAATCATGAAGGACAAGGATTATACTTCATTAATTCTTTTCCCCCAGAGTCCTTAAATCATAGTAGATGTAGAGGGTATCTGGTCTCTTTTTCCTTCCATCCAATTTTTCTAGAATGATTGGCAATTTTTTCTTTGGAAATCACTCCTGTCTCTCAGCCTCTGCTATCCATAGTCACTTGTTCCTAACTTAGTTCTGGCCAATCAGAATATTCCATGTCCCTAGACACAATCACTGACTCAGTATTGGCTACCGGATTCAATCCAGACCAGTAAGATTTATTATGCAAATATACTCTTTTCTGAAAAGAATGTCAGCCATGATTTTCACAGTTTTATGAACCAATCAATTTGTTGTTTTCTTCTGTTTAATTTTAGTTGCTTTTCTTCAGAGTATAAGAGCCCTATCTAATCTAAGTTTATACATTATCATAATTAACATACTTTTTCCACTTTCTATTATAATGTTTTAGTATAAAAGACAGTATTTATAATGAAACAGCACCAGGTTTTCTCTCAACACAATTGCCTTTGAAAAGTCTTTACCTTTCTTCCAACATGTTGATAGAAACTTTCTACTGAAAAGTAAGACAAATCCTGGTTGTGCATTAGAATAATTTTCGACCTAGATGGGTGGGATGGGGGTGGGGTGGGAGGGAGGTGCAAGAGGGAGGGGATATATGTATACATATAGCTGATTCACTTCATTGTACAGCAGAAACTAACACAACATTGTAAAACAATTATACTTCAATAAAAAAATAAATAAATAAAATAAAAAATAATAATTTTATAATTGACTGCTAGAAAAAGACTCAGTTGATTTCATGTTCTTAATAGTTTAAAAATTTATCTAAATGAAAGCATCTACATGTGGAAATCTATATTTATAGTTTAGAATCTGTAAACAGAGTGAAAGTGGTGTGCTAAATTTCAATTACATTTCAGTAGAAATTATTTTAGAGAAATAGAGCATTTTAAAGCAAATTTGTATATTTATAAATGTCACCAATTAACCTACTACATGGTAAAACATTATTATTTGGCAATGTTCACATGAAATATATTTAGGTTGCATTATATTAAATTTTCTCCCTTCTTCTGTAGTGGGAATTGTGCAGAAAACTTTTGTTGTATGTCATATAGATAATCGTGCAGAGAGTAACAAATTTGTTTTAATAGTCTGCTATTTATTTAAAGGAGGAAATTCCAATAATGCTGAATGCATATTTTCCCCACATGGTCTATAGCTTTCTTTTTAACTGAACTGAGAAACTTACATGATTATTAAAAGGTTTTATTTACTGAAATAATTATTTAAGATTGAGTGAATCGAATTTGTGTTTGCACATTTAAATCATGTTTGAATCTTTGTTTCTTAGCTAAATATACACAAGGAATTAAGGGGAAATTTTAGTTATTTGGAGGATTAACAATCAAATATTTTTTGTCCTTTACTTTATAAGAAAACATGAAGTCTTCAAACGTAGCAAGATATTATTATGTATATTCGTCTAAACTCTGAATAACAAAACACACTCAAAAATATTAACCATGCCTTTTTGCTTATATATTTTCTTATTTTTCCATTAACAGCAAAATGCCTTAACACAGATTTGTACTGTATTTGATTAAATAGGAAGTTTAATATACAGTGTTACTCTATTAGAAAAATGGGTCAAGTGAGAGAAAAGTCAGAGATTTGTGAGTTTTAATACAGTACATATAAGGCAAAGAGGCTTACAGATTAATCCTTTCAATGATTTGATTATTACTTTTGGAAGCTCTAAATCAAATGTATTAATGAAGTCAATAATAGATGACATATACGAAAGACTCTGGCCTTATCAGACTCATGAACTGAGAGATTCTCTGACTTATTTTTCAATTTTACGGCTTTTATCTTGTAAGGAGTACAATACTTTTGTCAGTAAGTAATTAACCTCAAAGTATAGGTATAGTTGGTCTCATTCAAGAGAGGAAAAGCTGACCTTTGCTCCCTTAAAGCCCTGAATACTATTACAGACACAGGAAGAGTTCAGTTCTTTATGTGATTTCATTCCAAATGAACAATCTTAAAAATTTTTCTTACTAAAACACCAATTCAAATCTATTTGGGAAAAAAAAAAAAGTACATCTATTGAAACATGCTCTACATAAGTGTGATTAACTTGAAAAAAAATGATGACCTGCGACAAAATAGAGAGTATTTTAAAATGAGTATTACACAAAAAGAATCTGTAAGAAAGGAATAATTGGGCACGGATGGGAGTTTCAGTAAATCTTTAGTGGAAATTAATCATGGTTGGCAAGCTTTTCTTTTTTCAAAGTTTTAGAGATTAAGTCAATAAAGTATCAATATAAGGCAAGATATCTAAAATAGTAGACGGGATTCCTTTTCTACATTTTTGAGAAATTGAAGTATATTTAACATACAATTTATATTAGTTTTATGTGTACAACATAGTGATTCAACATTTGTATACACTGTGAAATGATCACTACAATAAGTTTAGTTACCGCCTGTCACCATACAAAGTTAATGTAATGCTATTGACTATTTCCCCATGCTGCACATTACAGCGTATTTAATTTATAACTGGAACTTTGTATCTCTTGATCTCATTCACCCATTTTGCCCCCTGCCCCAACCACCAATTTGTACTCTGTATCCATGAGTCTGGGTTTTGTTTTGTTTTGTTTGTTTGTATGTTTTATTTTTTAGATTCTACATATAAGTAAAATCCTGCAGTGTTTGTCTTTCTCTGTCTGACTTATTTCACTTAGCATAATACTCTCAAGGTCCATCCATGTTGCTGCAACTGGCAAGATTTATTTCTTTTTAATGGGCTGAGTAGTATTCCATTGTATATAAATACACCACATCTTCTTTATCTATTCATCCATCAATAGGCACTTAGATTTGTCCCATATCTTGGCTATTGTAAATAATACTGCAGTGAGCACAGGGGTACATAATATCTTTTTCAGTCTGTATTTTTGTTTTCTTCACGTAGCTACGTACAGGTGGAATTGCTGGATCATATGGTAGTTCTATTTTTCATTTTTTAATGAACCTCCATTCTGTTCTTCATAGTGGTTGTACCAATTTACATTCCCACCAACAGAGCATGAGTGTTCCCTTTTCTCTGATTCCAGACAACATTTGCTAATTCATGTCTTTTTGATGATAGCCAGTCTGACAGTTATGAGATGATATGTCATTGTGGTTTTGGTTTGCGTTTCCCTGATGATTAGTGATGTTGAGCATATTTTCATACGTCTGATGGTCATATGTATATTGTCTTTGGAAATATGTCTATTCAGATCCTCTGCCCATTTTTTAATTGGTTTGGTTTTTTTGTCATTAAGTTGTATGCCTTCCTTATATATTTTAGATATTAACCCTTTATTGGATATATGCTTTGCAAATATCTTCTTCCATTCAGTAGGTTGCCTTTTATTTTTATCTTTTAATTTTATTTTTAATTTTTTGCTCTGCAGAAGCTTTTTAGTTTGTTATAGTCCAATTTGTTTATTTTTCTTTTGTTGCTCTTGTCTTTGGAGTCAGATCCAAAAAGCATCACTACAACCACTGTCAAGGAGCTTACTGCCTGTGCTTTCTTCTATGATTTTTATGGTTTCAGGTCTTACATTTAAGTGTTTAATCCACTTTCAGTTAATTTTTGTATGTGGTGTAAGGTAGTGGCCCAGTTTTATACTTTTGCATATAGCTGTCCAGTTTTTCCAGCACCATTTATTGAAGAGTCTGTCTTTCCCCACTGTATATTTTTGCCTCCTTTGTCATAGATTTATTGAACATATGTGTGTGGGTTTATTTCTGGGCTCTCTATTCTGTTCCTTTGATCTATGTGTCTGTTTTTATGTCAATACCATACTGTTTTGATTACTATAACTTTGTAGTATAGTTTGAAACCAGAAAGTGTGACCTCTAGTTTTGTTCTTCTTTCTCAAGATTGCTTTAGCTATTCAGGGTCTTTTGTGACTCCATACAAACTTTGCAATTATTTGTTCTGATTCTGTGAAAAATGCCATTGGAATTTTGATAGGGATTTCATTGTATGTGTAGATTGCTTTGGTTAGGATGGACACTTTAACAATATTTATTCCTCCCATCCACTTCTATTTTTAAAATTTAATTTGTTTCATCAATGTCTTATAGTTTTCACCTCTTTGGTTAAATTTATTCCTAGCTATTTTATTCATTTTGATGTAATAGTAAATGGTATTGGTTTCCTGATTTCTCTTTCTGATAGTTATTAGTGTATAGAAATTCAACAGATTTTTGTATATTAATTTTTTATCCTGTAACTTCACTGAATTTATTAGTTCTAATGATTTTTTTGGTGGATTCTTTAGGATTTTTATATATAGTATCATGTTATCAGCAAATAGTGATAGTTTTACTTCTTTCTTTCCAATTTGGATATCTTTTATTTTTTAAATTATTTATTTATTTATTTATTTATTTTTGGCTGTGTTGGGTCTTCATTTCTGTGCGAGGGCTTTCTCTAGTTGCGGCAAGCGGGGCCACTCTTCATCGCAGTGCGCAGGCCTCTCACTATCGCGGCCTCTCTTGTTGCGGAGCACAGGTTCCAGACGCGCAGGCTCAGTAGTTGTGGCTCACAGGCCTAGTTGCTCCGCAGCATGTAGGATCTTCCCAGACCAGGGCTTGAACCCGTGTGCCCTGCATTGGCAGGCAGATTCTCAACCACTGTGCCACCAGGGAAGCCCCTACAGTCTTTGTTTTAAAGTCTATTTAGTCTGATATGAGTATAGCTATGCCTGCTTTCTTTTTGTTTCTGTTTTCATGGAATATCTTACTCCAGTCCTTCACTTTCTGTCTGTGTGTGCCCTTATTTCTAAAGTGAGTCTCTTACAAGCAGTGTATAAATGAGTCTCTTTTTTTCCCCATTGAGTCACTCTACGTCTTTTGATTGGAGAATTTAATCCATTTACATTTAAAGTAATTATTGATAGGTATGTATTTATTGTCATTTTGCTAATTGGTTTCTGGCTGTTTTTGTAGTTTCTCACTATACCTTTCTTCTTCTATTTCTCTCTTCACTTTTTATTTGATGACTTTCTTTACTGTTATGTTTAGATTCCTTTCTTATTTTTGTGTGTGTGTTTTTACTGTAAGTTTTAGCTTTGTGGTTACTGTGAGGTTCACATATAATATCCTATGTATATAACAGTCTATTTTAAGTTGTATTAGGCAGAACAGCTACCTTTCCCAGTCTTGGATGAATCACCTTGTATAGGAGATGGCCCATTGTATAGGAGATGGCTCATTGGGTCCAGAAGTGTAATCCTTTCTAGCACCAGAGCCAGGCACTGAAGGGGTGTCCCCTCTGTGGGCAGCGCTCACCCAGCCAACTGTGGCATGGTTGCAGCATAGAGTGGACAGGGTGCTCACTGTGACTGACTGTGGCATGGCTGTAGCATGGGGGGCAGAGTGTGGGAGAGAGCCAAAATGGCACCTGTTCAGTGCTGGCACAAACAAGGTAGAGTGTAACAGCAAAAATAGCATCCACCAGTGCCTCTGTCCCCAGAAGAGAGTCCCAGGAGGTTTCTGCCTCTCTGGCAGACATTTAAGATTAGTAAGTAGGTCTCCTTCACTTATGGTCCAGGCAGTTTTCAACCTGTTACCTTTGTGCTGGGTCCCAGGGCAAGTGGGTCTGTGTGTGTGATCCCTTTAAGTGTGGGTTCTCTATTCCCTATAGTTCTGTGGGTCTCCTGGACAAAATCTCCATTGGTTCTTAAAGCCAGACATTTTGGGGGCTTGTCTCTCCAGTGCTGGACCCAAGGATTGGGTTGCTTGATGTGGGCACAAATCCCTCAACTCCTCAGGGAAAAGTTCCATATTTTTGAGATCCCTCTCAGTTGTGGGTTTCCATTCCTGGGGTGTGTTTCTTGGTAAGACTGTGTATCTCTGTCTCTCCTACCTATCTCGGTATGGCCTTTTAATCTTCTGTTGTTGTGGTGTTTTTCAGGTACTTTTCAAATCTTTTTCAAAGGAAATTATTCCATGTATAGCTCTAGGCTGGTTGTGTCTGTGGGAAGAGGTGAGTTCAGGGTCTTCCTATGCTGCCATTTTGAACTGCCTCTCTGGGGGAGGGATTTTTTTTTTTTTTTTTTTTGGAAATAGGCTCATTTCAAACTTTGAAGAAAACTACAGACCCTCTTCCTCAGGAAAAAAAAAATGTGTGCATCCCTAAATTTCTCAGGGGGACCTCCCCTTACTTGTTTTCATCTCAGTGATTTTGGTCTAAGGAATGTGAAGTTTTGATAGTAATGAAGAATTACCTATTTTTTAATAAAGGCTAGGTTTTTAACATGAATTCTTCATTAACATCTTGGGAATTTATTTACTTCAAAAAATAGAAAACTGAATACTAAAATACAAAATACACTTTACTTTGATCTAAGTGACTATTAAGAACACAAGAATGGATATAAAACAGTATAATCATGAATATATATATAGTATATACCCTGTGGGTGTGGGGTCTGATACTTGGAGAAAGGAGTTCTGAGACTTGGAAGGCACTCAAACTTATTTACTACAACAATCACTAAAGAACATCTTGTTTGTTTCCATTTAAACACCATAGTGAATCTTAGCAAGTTTAATTCTTCTGCCTATTCTTTACAATGTATACAGTCTTAAATAGGATAAGTGAAATTGTATGGCTTTGTAAAAAAAAAGAAACTTGTATGATTTTTGACAAAACTTTATAAAATGTTAACAATATTTAAACCTAGAATGGTGTCAACTGTCACTTGTCTCTTGAATGGTGGTTGTTTAGTTATTTATTATAAATTTTTCCATTTTGTTGACAATGTACCAGGATGAGTTTTTCACAAGGAAGAGATGACAAATTATTTTGCAAAACATAAGTATAACCATGATCTATGATCTACATAAAGATGGAAGAGAGACTATGAATGGCACATGGGATGGTGAGAAATACAGCTAGGTTCCTTCATGAACAAAGCATTATTGGTGTGGAGTTCTAAAGAAAGTAAGCTGAAAAATTAGAAGGTGGTGGTCAGAGTTCTAGATTCATAAAATATAGCTGGTCAAAATAGTGTGTATATTATATTTGAAAGATGTAGAGTAGGATCTTGAGAATAAGTGCTTGAGGTGGAATGGTCCAAAGGGTCAGTGAAATTGAAAAAGTCAAAGCATTGTTAGGGGTTTTATTAGTTATCTAGTCAAATGCAGAATTACCCAGAGTAGAGGTTGTGTAGAGAGGAGAGATGGCTATTGTACTGAAAAATATATTATTTTCAAGGAATTGCTGTCCACGGCAAAAGAAGCAAAAATAAAATGGGTTTTGAGAGCGAAAGAAGTAATTGTGAAAAAAAGGTCAAATAGCATATAAATTTCATGGATAAGAGATCAATAAGCCAGATGTGAGAAAGACTGACTAATAAATACTGCAAAATCTGTATTCCTTTTGGAAATGTAAATCAATGAAAAGAAGTCTGAAGTAGATCAAGGATACTCCTTCTCAAGGTGTTTATAATCTGTGAGTTAAAGGATCAAGGGAAGGGAAACAAGAGTACACTTCGAAGACAGAAGAGTAGAAGAGACATCAATGTCATGATTTAATTGCTTAGTTTAAGAATATACACCTATATTTGCTTCAAAAGTTGTATCTATAGAGTCTCAATTTGATTAAAAGCGTGTAATGGAAAATACACCTTAATATGATTATAAAATTCTATTTGTATTATGAAAAAGAAACTGCACATGCAGAGATAGGGCATGGTGATAAAGTATATGCACACATATAGCTTGATTATGTAGAAAAAAATAACCACATTAAACATATAAAGCATTTTTGCAGTTAGCTCTTCTATACTACAAAGGTATTCCCTCAGAATTTTAAAAATTAAGAATTTATAACTCTAAGACTATCTCTATGTATATACTCAAAGTTTTGAAAAATTATATTTTTGTTAATAATACATAGAGATAATGCAACCACCATTGTGCTTATATATTTTGAAGATAAAGCAGTATACACTGTTATGATTTTGCAGTCTTTTTCTGTTTTGATATATTAAAATATGTAGTTATGTGAATGCTCTTATGCTATACCTGAATGTATCTTATATGTTCTGGGGTTAGGGCGCTTGGAGATTTCAGTAATAGAAAAATTACTAGAAAATGTGCCCGGTGTCACAACAAATGGAGATTGCAGAGACAAGACAGAAATACTTGTCTTGATATCTGGATCAAACAGTTGGAATAAGAAAAAATAATAATAATGAATAGAAGAATCTACTTTCTGAGAGATTTTTCAGTGCCCAAAAAGAACACAAGATCATGACAAGTTCATATCCTTTTTCAGTATATGGCACAATCTTCACTTTACCAGAGGAGAAATTTAGGACCAAAGAATTTGAAAGTAGACTAGTTTTATAAACTCGGCACAACAAGATTCAATGAGAAGTTGAAGCAAAGCTCAAAAATCAGCAAAGTTATAAATAGTGAGTTACCATATCTAGAAGAAATAGTCAAATGAATGCTGCTGAGTTATATGAATTGAGAATGGTCTAATGTTGAGGCCTTGTACATAGATACTATTCAACAGATGATTATATCAAAATGAGTAATTTTTTAAAAATTATAAACATAAATTACATAGTAGCAATGCAATAATTTATGTGGTATCATTTAAGTACTATGAGTATTTGGAATAGAGCACTGTTGGACGTCATTTTTTTTTTTTAAACATCTTTATTGGAGTATAATTGCTTTACAATGTTGTGTTAGTTTCTGCTGTATAACAAAGTGAATCACTTATACATATACATACATCCCCATATCTCCTCCCTCTTGCGTCTCCCTCCCACACTCCCTATCCCACCCCTCTAGGTGGTCACAAAGCACCGAGCTGATCTCCCTGTGCTATGTGGCTGCTTCCCACTAGCTATCGGTTGTACATTTGGTAGTGTATATATGTGGACATCATTTTAAAAAAGAAAACAGAGTAGGAAATCCAGGAAAAAAATTAAAATACAAATAACAACAAAATATTATTTTCAGAGAGGGTTACTTTTCACCAAATGAGCAAAACTGTCTTGTGTGGCTCTTGCCATCACTCACATTTCCTCCACATCCACCATTTCAACTGTAGTTTGTGCTTGAAATCTGCTCTCTTATTTGTCACAGTGTTTCCCCCCCCTCGCTTAACCCCATTTATGCATTTAAAAAATCAACATAGAATCAGAATGGAAAATAATTTGTATAGATAGCTTTTGATCAATCCATTATGGCTGGCTAGAAAATCCAGTTGAGAAAAATCCTGAGACACAGTAAGAAAAATAGATGGAGATCACCAATTTCTGTCTGAATTCCCTGCTTTCAGGTTTCCGTCTCAGACTGTTCCCACGTCAGACCCAAATGTGGAACTGATAGAGAAGACACTGTTGAAGCAGTTGGAGGGAGTTTCATTGAGAAAATACTGTACATATTTTACTAACTTGATCACTTAAGATATCAATAGTTTTAATATTTCCTCTATAATTAAAAAAAAAAATCTAGTAACCAGCCTGAAAAAACTGTCTTTTGAAATAGGTTGAATTGTAAAAATAGTTGAATTAATTTGAATAAGCAAAATCTATATATCGATAAAAGAAAAATAAGATTATTTTTGTCCTAAAACAAACCTCTATAGTGGCATAAGTGTTATATAAATGCAAAATACTGTTGAACCTTGAACAACACAGGGGTTAGGGGTGCTGACCCTCCATGCAATTGAAAATACACATATAACTTTACAGTCGTCCCTCTGTACCCGTGGTTCTGCACCTGCCGATTCAAGCGACTGCAGATCATGGAGTACTACAGCACGTATATAGTGAAAAAATTCCACATGTAAGTGGACCTGCATAGTTCAGACCTGTGTTGTTCAAAATAAAAAATGGCCAGAAGAAGATCCAGAAAATAAAGAGTTAAGACCAGGGATCAGGAAAACAAAATTGTCAGGAAACAAATATACAATGGTATGAAAAATTTAAAAGGAAAAATAAGGATTATAAAAGTGGCAATTTAATATGGCAATTAATTTATTCATTCAATGTACATTTATTGACCACTCTGTAGAAGTCACTGTTCTAGTTGTTTGGAGTAAGAAGATGCTAAGATAAACTTGATCTCAAGGGGTTTATGAACTAATTTAAAAGGATATTTTTAACCTCAACAAAAAATATGTCGCTTGAGTGAAGGAGAAAACGTGACATATAAATAGGTGCGAAATAAAATGACTTCGTAAAGACAGTAAATATAGACTCCTCATTCATGGTGTTTGTTTAATCAAGAGATTTAATAAAATAAAATGAGCATTAGAAGGTAATTAAAATTTTAACTGGAACTTTCTTTCTATTACTTTTAATATTGGAAAAACTTGAACATAAAGTGAGAGAAGGGAACGAGGTTAAGGATAAAAGTGAAATGTGGTTAATTGATGAAGCAAAGTCCTAAGATAGAGTGTGAGATAGTATATGCAACAAGGTATTAGCCTTCTTTGGAAAAGAGCTCTTGGAGAGAGACAAGAGGTCTGTCAACTTGTAATAACCTATAATGGAAAAGAATCTGGAAAAGTTCATATACATATATAAGTTTATATATAAGCTGAATCACTTTGTTGTACACCTGAAACATCTTAAATCAATTATGCTTCAATAAAAAATAAAGTAAAAAGAGTATCTATCTCATAAAAGAAAGATAAATAAATAAAAATAATTTAAAAAATGAAAAAAAAAGGTCTATCAATAGTACAGACAAAAGGTGGGTAGTCGTAAGCCAAGAGATTATTGCAAAGAAGTGATTGATGGTCTCAGTATTTTCTGTGAAAGGCAAGGGGCTAGATTATGGAGAGTTCATAAAAAGTGATGATTTGGAAAAAGTTGTTCTGAGGATTAGAGAAAGAAAACTGTCCAAAGTTTTATAAGAGCACTGGCAAGAAGTAGCAGACAGCCAACTAACTAAGACATCAATCTTTTTATTTTCAAGACTGTGCACGTATTCATAAACATACCAGATTAATAAAGCTTTGCATTCAAAATGCAATAATAAGTACATTGCTGAGAATAAATGTATAGATTTGGAGAATGAAGAGCTCATAAGAGAAAAGAGATGCAAATTTATAAAAAGAAAATTACCATGAAAACTGGGTGATAAAAGTATTGTAAAAAATAATGTGTGTTTGCACGTGTTTTTGTTTTTATGTGTTTATAGACACACACACACACAAACTCACACATATTTAATAAGAGAGATTGGGAAAACATATTTGCAAGACGTATGACAGAAAATCCAGTAACAATAACAAGTAACAATTGTTAATAATACTATGTGTCCAGGACAGTTCTAAGCATTTTAAAATTTATCCTCTATTCAATGTTGATGAGAAACACCTGGGGTAGGTATTATTTTTACTGTAATTGTATAATTGAGAAACCATTTCCAAGATCACAGTTAGTAAGAGGTGAAGCTCAGAGTTGAACTCTGAAATATACTCGAGCACACTGCCGTGTACTGGCTGTTCATTTTAGTATTCAGTATCCCTCGTGTCTCTTGAAATTGAGAAGACAATGGTTTAGAAAAATAAATGTGTAAAGGATATATAAATGAAACAGAAAAAATTTAAATAGTAATCTATGAACAAATACTTAATCCTATTAGTTCTTAAGAAATACAAAGGACTAAAATGATATTTTTGACTATCAGACCTAGAAGAACAAAGAAGGAGGTAATATTTGGTGCTGATAAATATAGGAAGAAATGGACACACATGGTTAGTGGGAAAATAAAGTGTTATGACTTTATTTAAAAAGCAATTAGGCAATAGATTTTAAAATAAAGATATGGATAGATAGATATTTGATCCAACAATAATACTTTTGAAGTACTAATAAATATTGAGGTAAAAAGTAGTGGAGATGAATATATATACAGGAATGATATATGAAGTATTGTTTATATAGCTTAATTTGAAAGTGACCTGTATATATGTCATTGGGAAACTAATTGAATTAACTGTGAAAATTCAAGAATATAAAATATTTAGAAGCCATTAAATGTTAATTAGTTTTACTATTAATCTTAAGAAATTCTCCTAATTTGTTTTAAATTTATTTATTTTTACTTATTTATTTATTTATTTATTATTTTTGGCTGTGTTAGCTCTTCATTGCTGCATGTGGGCTTTCTCTAGTTGTAGCGAGCGGGGGCTCCTCTTTGTTGTGGTGTGTGGGCTTTTCATTGCCGTTGCTTCTCTTGTTGCGGAGCATGGGCTCTAGAGTGTACGGGCTTCAGTAGATGTGGCACATGGGCTCAGTAGTTGTGGCTCATGGGCTCTAGAGCGCAGGCTCAGTAGTTGTGGTACACGGGCTTAGTTGCTTCACGGTATGTGGGATCTTCCGGGACCAGGGCTCGAACCCATGTCCCCTGTATTGGCAGGCGGATTCTTAACCACTGCGCCACCAGGGAAGCCCAACATTCTCCTAATTTTTAAAAAACATGAAAAATAAATTGTAAAACAGCAAGGGTAATATGATCTAATTTGTGTAGCAAAATAAAAGTAGGTAACCAATAATCAGTGGTAGTTGGAGAAGCAATTATTTGTTTGAATACATTTGCCTTTGGAGAAATATTAGAGGACCAATGTAGTGAGGGATTCAGACCAGACTCTTCACTGGATTACAACTGATTTAGGAAGAGAAAGTGAAATTATCAATCTTTATAGAATATATATTTGCATTAGTTTGAATGGATATAAATTGCTTTTGTAAGTTAATAGAATTTTAAAAATCAAGGCAAAAGTGATGTCAGTCCCAGTGAATGGAATTGCACAAGGAAATAGGTGGTATTGAAGGAGTGTGGAAGGGATTTTAGGAAACAATGAATATGTCAGCTTCCCTGAAGAAAAGGGCCAATTTAGACACAGAGTGAGTGCTAAGGCTAGAAGGTTGAGACCATACTAGAGAAAGCATTTAATGTCATGCAAGTAAATTTAAGCTCTTTCTTATAGGCTCTTGGGAACCCCCTAAAAAGTATTTGACCAGAAAAATGACATAATCAATGCAGTTAATTAAGAATATCACCCTATAGTTATTTAAGGAAATCATTTTGACCAGAGAGATGAAATAATAAATACAGTTATTTAAGATCATTGTGAATATGTACATAATAAATTGGGAACTAGACACTAGTGAGAACAAGTAGGAAGCAAGAACCATTGTTCCTACATATGAGGTGACAAAGACCGTTCTTTTCAGGAATATTTAGTGTCTGATATCAACTGAAATTATTTACCTTGCTAAATTGTAAATAGCTTTATAATTTCTTCATAATATACTTTTAATAACAGAACAATTAATGGTATATTGATATATGTTTTATTCTAGTCTTCTAATTCAACTAGTTCCTGAATTTTTATACTCTACTTGGCAGGGACAATCATCTTAATAATAAAGTGGGCCTGGACTTGGCAGATGTGGGATTGTGTTCTGGTCTACTTATCACTGAGCCATTGGAAGTCTTGATAAGGAGCATTGGATACTCATTTTATTCAGTTGTTGACATCTTATTGAAGAAAAGACAGCAACAAAACAGTATTTTTAAGTCAACATAATCCTGTCACAAAGGACAGGGATGTTGACTCTGCTTTCATGGTTTCCACATATATGAAAGAGAAATTGTACAAGAATTATGCAAGTTTCCATTGAAAAAGGTATTGAATTTGAGGCTGGGATATTAGGTAGACAGCTGTCCTATCCGAGATGAAAAGTAGACTTGGAGAGGCATAAACTTCTGATCCCTGTTCCTCCAAAAGGTCTGTGGTAAATCACAAAAGGTGTCCTTCAAGTCCTCAAAGTCAGAGATAAAATTCACTTTGTAAAATGTGCTCATTTGCTCATTTCATTATACCTGTCGCTAACAAATGTTACTTTTGAGAAAAAAAGTACAATTTTAGAACACACATTTTACTTTAATATAGACATTATAATGTGAATGAATATAGATATAATTACTCTCTCTACCAGATGTTCTCTCTCCATTTTTGCATTTATTAGTATGAAAACATTTTCTATTATTCTTTATAAAATGTGTATTTTAATACCAAACTAAGCCCTATACTTTATATGCAAATCAGGGAGATTTTCTAATATAAAATATACTGAATCCTTTGCCTAATCCTTAAAAAAACTTTGATTTTTCATCCTTACTCATTAAAATCCATGAATGGAAAATCTTTTCCAGCTTCCACTATTAAAGCATTGGACTGTGAACATAATCTAGGCCCGAGACATGAAAAAATGGATATGTGAATATTCCAAGTGTGTACTTTGCTAAAATAACCGTTTGATAATCTAAATATAGAAGATATGTAATACACACTGAAAGGTAAAATAGAAGTGCAATTTTGGCCACAAAACAGACACATAACAGTAGAAACTTCATCTTTACCGAAATACTCAAGGATGTCTAAGCCTAGCGTTGTGAAAATACGAGGTACACACAGTGTAAATAATTGTCATAGCCTGCAGTTAACAATATAAGAAGATTAAATGGCTCAGTTCCTTTCTTTCTTTTTCATAAGCTGAGTTTATCTTCCTCCACAGAATTACCACAGAACAGTATGGACAAACTACAAAGACAAATGTAACTGAGTTTTGAAATTTTTCTTTTGAGCATTATTTTACAAAATTAAGATGATTGTCCCTGCCAAGTGAGTATAAAAATTCAGGAACTAGTTGAATTAGAAGACTAGAATAAAACATATATAAATATGCCATTAATTGTTCTGTTATTAAAAATATATTATGAAGAAATTATAAAGCTATTTACAGTTTAGCAAGGTAAATAATTTCAGTTGATATCAGACACTAAATATTCCTGAAAAGAACGGTCTTTGTCACCTCATATGTAGGAACAACGGTTCTTGCTTCCTACTTGTTCTCACTAGTGTCTAGTTCCCAATTTATTATGTACATATTCACAACGATCTTAAATAACTATTTATTACTGAGCATTTTTTCATGTGCCTGTTGGCTATCTGCATTTCCTCTTTGGAAACATGTCTATTCAGTTCTTCTGCCCATTTTTTAATCAGGTTGTTTGTTTTCCTGATACTGAGTTGTATCAGCTATTTGTATATGTTGGATATTAATCTCTTATCGATCACATCATTTGTGAATATTTTCTCCCACTCAGTAGGTTGTCTTTTCATTCTGTTAATGTTTTCCTTTGCTGTGCCAAAACTTTTAAGTTTAATTAGGTCCCATTTATTTATTTTTGCTTTTATTTCCTTAATTTAGGAGATGGATCCAAAAAGATATTTCTGCAGTTTATGTCAAAGAGTGTTCTGCCTATGTTTCCCTCTAGGAGTTTTATAGTATCCAGCCTTACATTTAGGTCTTTAATCCATCTTGAGTTTATTTTTGTATATGGTGTTAGAGAATGTTCTAATTTTTTTCCAGCAGCATTTATTGAAATGACTGTCTTTTCTCTGTTGTATATTCTTGCCTTCTTTGTTGTAGATTAATTGACAGTAAGGATGTGGGTTTATTTCTGGGCTCTCTATCCTGTTCCATTGACCTATGTGTCATTTTTTGTGCCAGTACAATACTGTTGTGATTACTGTAGCTTTGCTGTATAGTCTGAAGTCAGGGAGAGTGATTCCTCTAGTCATTTTTGTGTAGACACCTAACACTGACTTATGAGGTTATTTTTATTATACAAAAGAAACAAAACTCAATTAAATTGAGTACTTACCAAGTATCTATACTTAAAATATTGAACTAAATATTGAGAATTAATGTGAGTGAGGAGGATTGATGGAGTGAATTGGTATTTAATCATGCCTATGCAATGAGAAATATAGCTACTTTCCAGTCAATTATTTTCACTCAGACTCATAAACTGAACCCCAGGTTCCATCTCTGAAGTGCAAGGAGTTAGCTTCATATCATTTGTCATTGTTCAAGTACTTCTCCTCTCACCTCCAAGAGAGGGATGTTATGTAGATTCAACAATTACACATTCCCTAAATACTCTACTAGTTACTTTATATGCATGTCCTCATTTTTTTTCATAACAACACCAAAAAAGAGAAGATATAGTTTATATTTTATATATGAGAAACTAAGATTCAAAAAATTAAGTAAATTTCCTAAGGACAGATAATTAGGAATATCAAAATTATGTTTCAAATCTAGGCATTCTCACGTTAAAACATACACTTTGAATCTCACCCCAAAACCAGGGAAAAAAACATTTTAGGTATAACCTTAAGGAAGAAATAAAAAAGTTCTAAGGTTCATAGAAACAGAAGGTAAAGTGTTTCTATAAAATACGTCTCTAATTATATTTGATGTCCCTGATTGTACCAGATAAATAAAGTTTATTAATATTTAATAGGTTTAAACTTTTTAATTAAAATATATATTTTATTAACATTACAATAAAATTTTTTTTACATATTTAGGGTGTTATTGAGCTCTTACCTTAATTTGTGGAAACCTCCAGCTGTAGTAGCAAACATTACTTTTTCATTAAATGCTGAGCTCACAATAAAGTAATTGAAATTTACAGATACACTGATGAAGGAAGAAGTGGAAAAAATTGAGATTTAACATATACAGAGACAAGAATCTAGAATTTGCCCTGCATGAGGTCAGAGTTGTTGCTGAGATTCTCACAATCATCTATAATCCTTGATGGGATATGCTGCTATAGAAAGATAGCTATACAATAATTCCAGTCAGTGAAAAAGAAAGAACACAAAAACCTTTGATTTCCCTGCCTAGAAAATAAATGGGAAAAAATAACAAGAAACAAAGAAGGAAGGAAGGGAGGGAGGGAGAGAGGAAGGGAGGACGGAAGGAAGGAAAGAAGGAAGAAATAGGGTGCTATGCAGAAGCAGAGCCCAGGAAAGAAAGAAGGAAAAGGGAAAGGGAAGGAAAGAGAAGGGGGAAAAAAGAAAAAGGAAAAGAACAAGGAAAAAGAAGAGCAATTCTCCCACATGAATTCCTAGCTATGATCATTTTGGAGCTAACTCCAAGCTGAAATTGTGGTTCCAATTTAAATTCAAGCTAACATTTTAGAAAAAGAATAATTAAGAAAAAACAAATAGTTAGCAGAGTTTTAATGATTAACAGAACAATAGCAATGCCTAATACAGATGTGCCTGTAATCTCAGGAGGGGAGGGGCAAAAAACAGGAAATGATGACTAAAAATTTTTCAACATCAATGAAAACTATAAAGAGAGCCAAGAAGTTAAATGTGCCCCAAGCAAAATAAACACACACACAAAAAGCAGAGACATTATAAATTCCCCCAAATCGCTTATAATTCGGCTTTTAAGAAGAAATCTTACTAGCAGCCATATAAAAAGTTATTTAAAGCCATATAAAGAAAATTAAATATTAATATGATGCCAGATTTTTCATCAGAACTTGTGCAAGCTAGAATACAATGGAATGGCATTTTTAAAACACTGAAAGGAAAAATAAGCTGCTAACCTGCATGAAGTGAAACAGAGATATTTTGAGAAAAACAAAAGCTGAGCAAATTTGTTGCCAGAATACATACATTGTAAGAAATGTTAAAATATATTTTTTTAGTTGGGGAAAATACTATCAGATGGGATCTTGTAATAATAGTATTTCAAGATGGACAGTAATAAGTTCTTTAACATATCTTTATACATATTATAGATTGAAGAGCAGCAACTTAAAAAAGATAATAAACCAAAAAGAGTTAATATAGAATCATTAAAAATACCCAATTCCAAGAGAATATGAAAAATAGATAATAAGTCAATAATGAAGATAAAATTAAATCATTTAAAATTACTCAAAAAACATCAAAAAAAAAAAAGAGGAAAGAAAACAAAGAACAGATGGGACAAATAGAAAACAAATAGCAGAACAAAAGATTTAAACTCAATTATATAAGTAATTATATTAAATGTAAATGATGTGAACCCTCCAATTAAAAAGTAAAGATTGGTATGAGAGAAAGAAATGACATCCAATTCTCTATGCTGTCTACAAGAAACTGACTTTAAAATAAAGACCCAATAGGTGATAAGTTAATAAATGAAAGATAATATACAATGCAAACATCAAAAGAAAGCTGGGATAGCTAGATGAATATAAAGTAGAACTCAGAACAAGAAATATTACCATGAATAAAGAAAGACATATTATAATGTTAGAGTGATGAATTTTCTGAGATGATTTCACAATCCTAAATTTGGGTACACCCAATAAATGAGATTCATTTACAGGAACAAGATTTACAGACTCCTCTTTAACAAATCAGAAAAGAAAAACAAACCCAAAATAAGTAGAATGAAAGACATAATAAAAATATCAGAAATAAATGGAATATAAATTGGACAAAGAATAGAAAAAAATCCATGAAACAAAAAAAACCACATTTTTCCAAAAAGATAAATAAATACGATCAACTTCTGTGTAAATTATTCAACAAAAATGTAGACAACAAAAATTATTAATATTGGAAAGAAAGAGGGGTAACACTATAGATCTTAGATACATAAATAGAATGACGTAGTATGAACAATTTTATACAAATGCATTTGTCAACTTAGATGAAGTAGACATATTTCTTGTACCACAACTGACCAACTGACTCAAAAAGAAATAAATGCAAAATCTGAAATAGTCATGTGTAGTGCAAAGTTCAATTCATAATAAAAAAGAAAAATTTTCCCATTAAAAAGGCTTCAGGAACATATGGTTTCACTGGCAAATTCTATCAAACATTTCTCAAGGTTTTACATGCACTATCAGGAAATAAAAGAAGATGGAACACATTCCAACTCATTCTATGAGTCAAGCATAATCTTATTATTTATTTTTAGTATAAAAGACATTACTAAAATATATTCCCTACCTTCATGGAGCTATATCTTAATAGAGAGATTGAAAAATATGTCTAATTGTAGAACTATTTTCCTGAGTTCCCTCTGAATAGTAAACCTTAGCAAATTAGTCTATACCTCAATGAGATAAGACTGAATTCTATTTGAGAATTTCCTTATTAGGTCCCTGTATTAGTCAGAATAATGGCTCTTCTAAGATGTTCATGTTCTAAATTCTTGAAACTTGTATGTATATAGCCTTACATTGAAAAATGTGATTAAATTAATGATTTTTGATGTGGGGAGAGTATACACTGGATTATCCAGGTGGTCCCCATGTAATCACAAGTGTACTTACAAGCAAAAGGGGGAGGCAGTAGGGTCAGAATCAAAGAATAGATATGATGATGGAAGAAGAAATAAGATTGAGCAAAGGAACGTGGGCAGCCTCTGGAAGCTGGAAAAGGCTAGGGAAACTATTCTCCCTTAAACCCTCCAGAGTAAATATAACCACACTAACAACTTGTTTTTAGCACAGTGAGACACTTTAACTATAACACTATAACTATAAAATAATAAATTTGAATGGTTTTAAACCGCTAAGTTTGTAGACATTTGTTACAGCAGTAATAGTAAACTAATACAGTTCCAGTCAGAACCAAGCATTCCTTGGTTTATGAAATAATATGTTAAGGCTTCCAAGGGAAACGTCAGAATCCTCAGTCAAAAACAAAATAAAAAAACCAGAAAACTATGTCTGGGCATTGCTCCTCACTAAGCAACAACAAACACTCTACCTATTGCCCAATGTCTGACTTCCTTGTGTTGATAGCCACTGTATTTGTTTTGAAATTTTCTCCAAAAAATGCCTAAATATAGAGTCTTGCAAAGAGACAAAAATACATTTAATTTGCCTGATATATACTAAATATAGTCTTATAGAGTTATAAGAATAACTATAAATAAAATGATTCATAATTTTTAGGAAAAACATAATTTCTATATCATTTTAGTTAAATGCATACTAACCTAAGATTCGGTTATTGAAATATACTTTATTATCACTTGTAAACACCCACTGAAGGGAATGGAACCAAATAATTTGTGATAATTAAGAATCCCAAAATGACTATTGCAGTGTAACTCTATCATATCACCTGTGGAATTAGTTCTTGTGACTCTTTCTTCTTCTGTCACCATTAAAGTAAAATTGGACAGCAGGGCTACACGGATACTAGGTGGGTGACATTAAATTTCCCTCAATTCTAATATAACATAATGGGATTTAAACAATAGATGATGATAGACTGATGACAGATAGGATAAATGATAGATACATCCATCTATCTACCTGCCTGCCTGCCTGCCTGCCTGCCTGCCTGCCTATGATAGAGTGGTGAGTGGGAAAGTAAGTCTTATTTGTAGAACATTTTTAGCTACCTACATTACACATTCTGGTATAATGACAGTTTCACAGAGGAGCAATTCTCAGACTTTATTTACCATAACTCTTTGAACTGGATTTTCAAATATGTTTGCAACACAAATATATAATGTTAGGTATAGCAGTATTCATTCAATAGATTTCAGCTGGATACTGATTATGTGTTTGTGAAGCCTTCTGGTAGGTTTTGAAAATACATTAATGATGGCACCTTCCATCAGAAATCTTACCTTCTAACTGGTGTGTGTGGAACTGAATTGGAAATTCCATACCCAGGAAATAGTGGTCAATTATAGAGGCACTACCCAATAAAGGTTCTGCTTAAGTTTCAAAAAACATAAAGTGTTATGAGAGTGACAGAACACCTAAAAGGAACCTACATTACTAGGACATGGAAAAAAAGTCTCAAATTTGTGACCTTCTAGGAAAACTTAAAATTCATAAAAAGCCCTAGGGGTATTGTCTGTGAATCAAATAACCAGTGGGATCTCATTATTCTAAAACATCTCTGTTAAGTAGGTTTATTTGTTCTTCTCCTCAGTGTATTTTCTGTTAGATCTCTGTTGCAAAAATCTCATACTGATTATTTGCCTTCAGAGTAAAATATTGAACTGGAAATATTCTCACAATCCACTCTTGTTCTAAATTGCTGTTGACATTTATGTACTTGGCATGCATAATTGGCCTAATCTCTTTCTAGACCTCCTAAATGTCCTGCTGGATGTTAAATTTAAACTGAATTTAAAGTACATTGACTTCAAATGCTGCTGTACTTCCTAACAAGTTTACCTTGACACCATTAGTGCCTGCCATAATATTTTTGATAAGCTATTTTATCAAATATATTCAACAGTTTTATTTTTGTGATACCACAGAACTATATTGAAAATGTTTATCTCCTTCTAAGTAGAAATAATAATACATATATTGATATGTGTGTTATAATTTTTATTCCTTATATTAGTACTCTAATAGCATTTATATTCTCATTCTAGGATAATTTTTTGATTGGATTGATAATGAAAGAAATCCACATTAAATTTTTATTTTCCAACTTTGTACATTTAATTGCTGTTTACCAATGAGCAGCTCTGCTGGTTTTAAGAGTTACCTTTTGTTTTCAAATACTTTTAATGTGGCCAATTATTGATTTTATGTTTTTATTATGCCCACCATTTCTAATAACTTTCATAAAATAAAAATAATACAATTTTAAATTTTAGAAGGAAAGAAAATTTATGGTCTCATTTATAAACTAAAATTCTTTTAATAAGAGTTATTCAAAGAAATTAAAAAACATAAATTATCTTGCCACAACCAGGAATATTTATTTATAGTAGAGAAGGAATGTAGAGGAGAAGAATATAGTAGAGAAGGTAACCATTAGTGTGATACCTAAAACAAAGAAAGAATTCGGGAAGTACTTTGCAGAAGAAAGTGATTGGGAAGCTTTTAAGCTTTGTTTGGTATAAATTTCAGAGTGAGTCCCCTGCTTACTAGATCTGCTACTCAGCCTGCCACCTGTTTTTGTATGGTCCACATATCACAATGTTTCTTTCTTTGTTTACGTTTTTAATAATTAGAACACATTGAAAGAATAACATTTTATGGCATGTAAAAATTTTAATTTATATGTCAATATCCATAAATTAAGTTTTATTGGAACACAGCCATTCTTATTTCTTTCAGTATCACCTATGGCTATGCTTGAGCCCCAATGGCAAAGCTGTGTAGTTGTGATGGAGAATCTATGGCCTGCAAAGTCTAATTGTTTATTTCTCCATTTATATGAAAAGTGTGTTGAGTCATATTTTGGAGTACAAAGAGGACTGTTTCCTCTTGCGCCTTCCCTTTGGTTTGAAAAAAATAAGGTAAACAGAATCCAACTTGACCAAGCTAAAGTGAGAATTTATTTTAAGGTTACAGGAATGGTTCATAAAATAAAAAATAAAAATAAAAAGCAAAAGTAAAAAGTAAAAGAATGGTTCAGGAAGGCACTGGGGTCTTAGTTTAAATGGCCATCTTAATGCTTTATCTTTCTAACTCCCTGTTCATCTCTTCCATTTCGTTTTCTCTATTTAGAAAAGATTCTTCTGCTTCTTCAGTCAACATAGATGTTTCTTACATGTATAGACACTTATACATATTCCACACCTCACATATCTATACTCCTTATATCAAGTTCCTAAAACCTTGTGTATTACTGGTCAGGCAACCCAAATGTAGATTGATTCTTTGTCCCAATTCTAAATCCTGAGAACAATACTGATTGGACCAAATTTAGTCAAGTTTCTTCCTATAAGCCATGCTTAAGGAAGGTAGTCATATTGTAGAAACATCGCTGGCCTTAACTTTCCCCCATGGCACATCACTATCCATATAGAAGGGGGCATTCCAATATATTAATGTAAGTATATTAATATATATATATTAATGAAATAATATGTGAAACAACATATATGTAAAATTAAGAGAGGGGATAAAGATATCAAATTATTTTGAGATGCCTTGAGCCCTTTTTCTTTTCCTCAGTCTGAAATCAAGCAAAGTTATGAATAACCAAAGTACATTTGATCAAAGCAGAAGCACACACTGAAAAAAATAAATAAAAAACTACAAAAAGACTCATGGCAGGAATAGTAATAGTGTATAATGCTTATTAGTCTCTTACATTGTACGAAATATTTCTCTTGCATTATCTTATCTAATCCTCTAATCTTATAGGGTAATAATATTGTGACCACCGTTTTACACAGAAAGATTCTCAGGCTTGGTTAAGATAAATAACTTGACCGAGGTCACACAACCTTAAATGGTAATGTATCAAATCCAATAGCCTGCTCTTATCTCTACTAATCTGCTTCATGAGATGAAAACTTGAAGGAATTAAAATTCATCAAATACATATTTGAAGTTAATTACTTCTGATAAACCTTGTTTTCTAAAATACTTATGTGATTGATAATTATTATAATATGCATTTTCCCAAAATAGAGAATTTCTAGTAAAATTGATTAGAGGCCGAACTTCAAATTCTACATGCAATAGTATAAATTATTATTGGATCTGTGAATAGAAGACTAATGATTTTAGTTTGACATTTTTTTCCCTCAGTCTGATTTAATTCAGAATGAATGGGCAACATTGCAAATTTCTGAATAATATTAAAATTGATATCCAATATTGATAACAGTAGCCAAACTTCTTCCTAAAATTATTCTTTTTTTGAAAGTCTGGAAACATAGCATTACATATTAATAAAAAGTATAAAATTTTAAATTAGGTATCTAGTTTGCAAATTATATATCTTTAACCTTGATTTTGTTACGATTCCAAATAGGTTTTTTTTTTTTTCCACTTTTAGAATCAAACTCCGCTCTTCATCATATTTACACTAACTTGAATGATTTCTTTCAATTCTAGAATTGCATGCAGTTCTCTCAATTTCATTCCCATGGGTTTAACACTTCCCTTAGCAAACTTCATCCCAGGGACAGTTTGGACTTTGGCTTATTTTGAATTTATTTATTTATTTATTTATTTTTGGCTGTGTTGGGTCTTCGTTTCTGTGCGAGGGCTTTCTCTAGTTGTGGCAAGCGGGGGCCACTCTTTATCGCGGTGCGCGGGCCTCTCACTATCGCGGCCTCTCTAGTTGCGGAGCACAGGCTCCAGACGCGCAGGCTCAGCAACTGTGGCTCACGGGCCCAGTTGCTCCGCGGCATGTGGGATCTTCCCAGACCAGGGCTCGAACCCATGTCCCCTGCATTGGCAGGCGGATTCTCAACCACTGCTCCACCAGGGAAGCCCAGGACTTTGGCTTATTTTGAAAGAAAGAGGTATGAGTTTTGTGAAGGAATCAGCTGCCTTAATTAACTCTTAAGAAGATGTATATCACAAGATGTTTACAACTTAACCATAATGACGCTTACTCTTAATAAATTGTGTATACATACATATACACACATAAGAAAATGTATATATTAAATTTTTATGTAGTGTGATTCAATATTGTAATTTTAAATATCTGAAGAGTTTCTTATGCAGCAAGCAAGAAGAGAAATAGTTCCCTAGGCTGTTTTACATTTTCTAATTCAGACAGATAAATTTACTTTCATGGAACATTATGTAAATAAAAACTTTATTTGTAATACTTCATGTTGTTCAGGCAAATGCTTTTTAACTGTGGGTATTATTTGTAAAATTATCTCTGTTTCACTTACTGTATTAAACAAAAGTAGTTCTCAGAAAATACAAACTTGATGAAGAAATTGGAAGCTGTGTATATTGTTTTAATATATCTTGTCAGATGCAGAATGCCCTTTCTGATTTATTTTAAGCCTAATGGGCAAAGGCTATAAATATAGCACAATATATAAAGCAATGACTTAAATATTTTTGCCTCGTACAGCTCATACAATTCATGGTGGGAACATAGTTTTACATTAGGATACAGAGCATACACAGAGTATTTACACAGAGTATAGATATGTGCGCATGTATAAACTGAGAAAAAGCTGTTTTTAAAGAGATACTGCTACATGTGAATACTGTAATTTAAATTTTATTCTATTACATACAGTTCTTTTTTATTTTTCATTTTCTAATGCTGGTTGAGGCCCACTGAATAGATTCACATGACCCAGTTTGAAAAACACTAATATAGAACCATTGATCTAGAGCCCTAGATATTGAAACATCACTGCCACCACTGCCTCTAGTGTCAATTATTACTATTTTTAAAATTTATCTTCTAATTTGTGTAGTTCATATTTTAAGAAGAGAATAGGTACAAATAGCTTACTATCTGTAGGGAAGGCTGTCATTCATACAATAGTCCTGACGATTGTGACTGTGGCATTTGAAAGGCAATTTATTTAACCATTAGAGACTTGGCCCAGCCTCCTGGAAATATTGAAAAGCTCTATGCTTACTCCAAGAGAAAGGCCAGTGACATTTTTCAGCTGTAGGATTTTGAGCCTAGCTCATCTATAAAGCAGATAAAACTCAGAGAATATCTGCTATTCTCATTCAACTTTGAAGAATACAAATTTTAATAAGAAGTGAAATTTCAAGCCAAAAATGATGGAGAGTGTAGTGAGAAGGATATTGCTAATTTATTAGACCTGTCACTTATATTTCCCCTCCCACCATGACACCATTTTAACTGTCAGTGAAGCATGAGGATGAAAGACTTTTGAAACCGTAAAAGAAAAATAAGTTCTTTGACATAGAGTACAGGTACCTGAATTTAATATTTTCTCAGCTTTCACTTTCAGTGCTCATTCATAATATACCACCATTTATTAATTAAACTAACACTTTGGGGAAAATAATTTTAATTCCTAAACCATTTCTGATTCAGCCATTGAATAACACATAGATGCAAAAATGGTCTAACAAATGAAACAGATAAATTTTGTAAGTTAAACACAGTTAAAATCATTGAAATATGCATATTAAATTGAAAGTAAAACTTTGATATCAATAATACTCAGTTAAGATATATAAGTTTGCAAAATCTGGACATACTAAATTTTCATAAATTTGTATGTTTAAAAATAAATTCTAGTTTGATATAGATAGTCTGCCTTATTTTTTAATATATACTTCTCTGAATCCTATTTTTTTCAAAACAGAGTGACAATACATCTCAAAGCCATTACTCATCCAGTGGCTGTATAAAATAGTACACAATAACCGCAGTTTATTCAATCATTCACCTATGGATGGACATGCATTTTGTGTCCACCGTTTTGCCACTATATGTATTGGTTCAATGATTATCTTTATACAGTTACATTTAAGTAGTTGCTTTGACTTTGTGGAATAGATTTTGAGGAATGAAATTGTTAGATAGAATAAACAATGTAGGTGTGTTTAGTTAAATATTACTAGACTGCTTTCTAAAGAGGCCTTGACAATTCATGTCTATCAACAGTTCATGAGAATCTCCTTTTCTCCACAATATTTCTAGCAATGCATATTATTTCTTTTTATATTTTTGTTAATTTTATTAGTTGTACATTAATTTACCATTGATACTTTAATTTGCCTTTCTCTGGATTTTGAGACTGTTGATTTCTTTTTCATGTTAAAACCAGGTTTCCACATGACATTTTTTTTTCTCTACACAGTCTAATATTCTCTGGCTACATTTTTCCTATAATCTATTTTATTAAAGTTTCAGAAAGTTTAGATTCTTTTCTCATTAATCCTATGATTTTCATAAATGAGACAAGTATTTCCCTATCCCAGACTTCTTTCATTTACATTACACATATACTTGTTTGAAAAGTTTTAAATTTTTACATATTAAATATATGCTTTTTTTCCCTTTAGCTTTTCGGAATAATGTCATCATGAAAATAATCAACTCCAAACCTGTATATTCTTATTTTTATTCTAAAAATATTTTTAACTATTTGCATATGGTATGAAGTAGGAATCCAGTTTTTTATTCCTGAAGATTGCTATTAGCTTTTGCATGCATCATTTATATAGATGATTGCACTAAATTTAAGTAACTATTTTACTATATACAAAATTTTAATGTATAACATCATTAATTTTTGTGTTCTTTTATTCTGTTTTACTGGTTAATGTGCATATTTCAATGACAAAATGATTTCATAGAATATTTTATTATGTAAAGGAAAATACTTTTTTTCTAGTCTCATTGATTCTCATTTTTGGTTTAAAGTCATCTTTTTTCTAAATCAAGAAAGTTAGCTTCTAATTATAATTAATTAACCTTAAAAATTAATTTTGGAAAAATAGTTATTTTATGGTAATAAGTTTTCCTTTTGAAAAATAAACAAAGCATAGTATATCTTCCTATATGTAAATATGTTAAGTCTAAAAAATTTATCATTATTATATGATCTCTGCAAATTCCTTGTTAAATTTATTCTTGGATAGGTGGTATGTCCATTATCAATGTCAATGTGCTATATTTCTTCACTTCTATTTTCAGATGCTTGTTATAGCATGCAGAAAAAGTATTTTTGTCTATTTTTCTAACTATCATATTTCCTTTTAACTTCTAGAATTTTTTTCCTTAATAAAGTCTCTTGGTTTAATACATATAAATTCATTTCATAAAAATGCTTTTTTCCTCCAATATAATACAGATTATTTTATTTTCTTTACTTTTTAATTTGTTAGAACTTCCCAACAATATTGATTAATGGCATCTTATTTTGTTCTTTCTTTCTATTACTTATAGTACCTAAGTATATAAATCAGTGTTATAAGAGTGATTTAAAATAGATGAAAGAAGATGCATAGTGCAGGTCTGTAATAAATATTGCTGTATAATTATGATATATTTGTTTGGATTTTAATGAGAAAAACATCTTGGTTTAGGATGCTTGAATAATACTTCTTTGAAGGATGTTTTGTTTTCCAAACTTGCATTTATGTAGAAAGAATATCTTTATAAATTTCTGCCTGTTTGATCTATCAGTTACTGACAAAGAAACATTGATGTCTCTTAACTGTTAATAGTGGATATGTCTCTTTCAAGTCTAGTAGTTTTTGCCTTGTGTATTTTTATGTTCTATTATATGTATATATTCTACAATTGTTACCTCTTATTGGATAATTGAACCTTTTATCATTATGAATATCCCTCTTGATTTTTGAAATTAATATACCCATTCTAGCATTATTTTCATTAGTGTTAGCATGGTATATCTTTCTCCATCTCTTTAACCTCTCTGAATGTTTATATTTAAAGCTGGTTTATTTTAGGCAACATATAATTGAACCTTTTTAAAAAAATCCACAATGGCAACCTATCTTTTAATGGATAGACCATTCACACTTAAAGTGATGGTTGATATAGTTGGATTAATAATTGCAATGTTTGTAACTTTTTACTATTAGTTGTTTTTTCTTTGTTTCTTATTTTCTTTCTATTTTTTTTTTTACTTCTATGGGTTTTAATTATTTTATATAATTCTTGTTTTTCTCTTCTCTTAGCTTACAAATCATACTCCTTTTTAAAAACATTTTATTGTTTGACCTAGAGTTTATAATAAATATGTTTTAAGTTATTTAAGTCCACCTTTAAATAATACTATAGTATATCACATGTAATGCAAATATCTTATGACAAAATGGTCCCAAATTATTCCTTCCTGCCTTATAAACTTGCTGTCATTAATTTCATGTATCCATTTGCTGGAATCACCAGTATATTGTTGCTATTATTGTTTTAACAAACAGTAATCATTAAATGAATTAAGAACAAGAAAAGTATTTCTTGTTCCTTCATTTTTTCCTTCTCTTAAACTCTGTCTTTCTGTATGTAGTTTCTACTTTATGATTCATCTTATTTTCTTTTGGCTAAAGAACTTTTAAAACATTTCTTGTGTGGCAAGTCTGCTGCTGGTGATTTCACTCACTTTTTGTTTGTCTAAGAAAGTCTTTATTCCCACTTCACTTTTGAAGAATAATGTTGCTGAAGAGAGAATTCTAGGTCAGTTTTATATTTTTTCAAACTATTGAAGACTTTATTCCATTCTTTTCATATCTGCATAGTCTCTTACAAGACTTCTACTGTAATTCTTGTTCTCCTTTAGTAAACTATTCCCCCATCCCCACGTGGCTCGTTCCAGAATTTTCTCTTTGCCTTTGGTTTTCTGCAGTTTGAATATGGTATATTCCAATGGGTTAAATTGCATCTCCTCCCCCCCACCCCCACCATTCACATGTTGAAGTCCTAACCCCTGGTATGACCTTATTTGGAGACCTTATCTGGAGAAAGAATTTTTATAGAGCTAATTGAGTTCAACTGAGGTCATTAGGGTGGACCCAAATTCAATAAGAAGGGTATCCTAATAAGAAAGGGGGATTTGATCACAGACATAAAGGGAAGATGATGTGAAGACACAAGGAGAAGACAGCCTTCTGTAGGTCTGTCTCTACCACCTCCTCACCTCATGCCTCTCAGAAGGAATCAACCCTGCTGACACCTTGAGCCTCCAGAACTGTGAGAAAATAAATCTCTGTTATTTAAGCCATACAGGTTTAGTACTTTGTTGTGGTGGCCTTATCAAACTAATACATATGCTTAGCTTAAGTGTTTGGGATTTGCTTGTTTAATTTGCTTATTTGTTTGTTTTTGCTATTTATTATGCTTGTTCTCTGAGCTTCCTGTGTCTGTTGTTATTTTGGAAAATTTTTAGCTATTTTTACTTCAAATATTCTGATTTGTCCTCTTTTTTCTTTCTGCCATTCCAATTGAATGTATCTTAATTACACATTTTAGAATTGGCCCACAATTTTTGGATGTTCTGTTTTTGTTATTGTTTGCAAAACACATTTTATTTTGAAAAGTGTCTATCTTCAAGCCCACTGATCTTTCCACATTTGTGCTGAGTCTACTGGTGGGCTTTCAAGTGTATTTTTATTTCTCTTAGTTTTTTAATTTCAAGTATTTCCTTTTGATTTCGTCTTAAGGTTTCCATCTCTCTGCTTACATTACCCATCTATTCTTGTATGCTGTCTACTTTTTCCACTAGAGCTCTTATATTAATCATAGTTATTTTAAATGTCCTATATGATATTTCCAAAATGGGTCTATACACTCTTTTTTCTTGCCTTTTGGCATGCCTTGTCAGTTGTTATTGAAATTGCACATATATCTATTAACAGGAATTGAAATAAATAGGCCTTTTGTGTGAAGATTTACACTATTCGCTTATGAGTTGGTCTGTGTTTAATGTTTCTTAAACCATATGTATCAGAGGCTTCAAATTCTTCTACTATCATTGTTTTTGTTTCCCCTCTTGATTTTGAGTTTTCCTAAGTTCTCCTCCTCAGGGAGGGTAGTATATGGCAGGTCTTTCAGCATTGATCCCCTGTTATTATATTGGAGCCCTGTTCATGTGATGGTTAGAGGTGGAGGAATGAGAACATTCTGTAATCTTCAGATTAAAACTCCATCTTTTAGGGGCCCCATGCCTTGGTACTGTGATCTTCGAGTGTTTCTCCCATGGTATGGATTTTTTTTCCTGCCAACACTTTCACCCTCTCATAGCTGCCACATTTTGATGTACTTCCTTGAACCCTAGTCCTTGTTGATCATTCTCCCCTTCTTAGACGATACAGGAAGGCTAGAAGTGTTTTAGTGGGAGGGAGGTCCTTCCTCCAGCTGGAATAAGGCTCGCCAAAGACTTTTCTAGGAGAGCAAGCTTTTGCTGTGAAGAAGTCACCTAGCATATTTCAAAATGATTACAACTCCCCTGCTCCTGTCAGAGATATGAGGGGATCATCTTCAGATCTTCACCATGGGAATGCAGTGGAGGTCCAAGTGATAATGTCTACTAGTGTGTTGCCTTTGCCTAAGATTGTGCCACTTAGGAGTTTCTTATTCTCATGCTAGTACACACTCAGCCTCTAGAAGTTTGTCTACATTACTGTTTTAGTCTTCCTACAAATTTATGGCTCTTGCTCTGGTTAAGAATATCTTGGTTGTGATTTTCCATATGCACCTAAGTCTCCAGATTTGATTGGCAATTTTCCCAGCCGCCTCCATCTTCTAGTTGGCCCAAGGAAAGTCGCTGATTTTTTAATTTGTCCATCTTTTTGTTGTAAGGGTGTGAGTGATTGCTTTCAAAGTTTTTACATTTTGCAGCTGCAAGTTTAATCCTGCACCTCTGTAGAATAAATAGATAAATACCATCATCTCGGAGTTAACCCTTTTTTAAAACTACGAGATTATTTTGTCTTCACCCCTCCACTCTCATCCCCACTCTGAACTGGCATATGATGAGTATTCAAAAATGTTGCTTGGAAATTTGATTGAGTGAATGACAATGATTAAGTGACAAATTTGAAAATAAAAATTATTTTACAGTAAGAAAAGAATGACTTAAAAATAATCTAGGGAGTGTTGGGTGTCACTTGCTCAATGTCCAAGCTCAGATAAGGCCTCTATCTCTCAGCCCATATTATGAATTCAGTACATTGCATTTTACCAATCCAACTTGTAACAGAAAGTATAGTAAAAATGGCCAAATTAAAGACTTTTTTTTAACAAAAGCCTTAATTCAGAATTTATTTAAGCTGCACACGCTATGGTTGTCCCAGTTGATTCCAGGGCTTTTAGTATTTCTCAGGTGAGTCAAGTCCTCCCAAACAGTGTGGCAGCCCATCCTCTAAAACAAATACCTACAAGGAAGAAAAGAGAAGGGATGCAAAAGTGAGGCTGCACAAAGAAGAGTTTTATTTATGTAGAAACTCATACTTCCAGAACCATTATTTAATTATGTGTCCTTTGTTTTCCCTTTAGACCCTTGACCCATACATGAGAAATTCCTTCTTTGTGTTAGAATATGGCAAAAAGTTAAAACTTTCACTTAGTGTATCCAGCTAATATCCTGTGTCTTCCAAACAACACCACATGCAGTTAGAAAGCAAACCTGTTCTTGAGTCCTAATTTGATTCTGGAATTCTTTTGCCATGCTTCTTCAGTGATTTTCAACCCTGACAAAAATTCTCCCATGTCTAGTCCTTTAAACTTTCTGTTTCCTCTACCTAGTATGACATTCCCTAGATATAAACATGGTTCTTCACTCCTTCACTTTCTATTTAAATACCAACTTATTAAAAAGGACATTGTCAATCACTTTGTAAAATAGTATCATACTTATACAAAATCATTAATATACTATAATAGTGCTTTCCCCATTATCATATTTTTCAATATAATGCTTGTTATCATTTGACAAACTGCATGTTTATTTATTCTAGGGTACACAAAGAAAGAAAAAGAGTTTCCATTTTCCATTTGGAAAGAAAAAATAAATTTACCTCTCTGGCAATATTGTTTGGGACATTTTCACAAATCAGGAGCATACTCCACTTTCTCCACTTAGTAACCTTTATTTTTTGGTTTACAGAGACTGCTACTTCTGGTCAGGTTTTCTGCATCAGCTATGCAAGAAAACATAAGGAATTTTATTCTAGTTGTCTGTCATTTATAAATAAATAATCTACTTAACTCACAATTTAGAAATATGTTTAAAGATTCTAATTTAGTAAGATTCACAAAAAGACATTCATGTTGATTTTGCTTCTGAGTTTTGCAAATATGGATGTTTTCGCAAATATTCTTTGATGGATGCTACTTTGGTGTAGCTAACCTGTGGGTTCCATGTGAGAAACAGAGTATTACACTGTCTTAGTTTATCTTTCTTTATTTCTTGCTTTTTTCTTTGGTATGACTATATATCATTTCCAAAATTGTTTTTAAATTCTGTGCATGTTGTTATAACTTGCATTTTACTTTTCCAGACTTCTCACAGTCTAGTTTGATGTGTGTGTGCTTGAATAGAGTGTACACTTTCCTGAAGTCTGATATAAATCCCAGGTCTTCTGATTGTTGCACTTGAATTTCAATGAACTGATGTCAAAAAGAAACAGAGCTGTGATATATATGACTTTTCAGTATAAATTTTCTTCTTTTACCAATAAATGCCTATTTTAATATCTGGTATTTATACCCAGCATGGCTGTTTGGATTATATTTTTCTAATCCCCACAAATCAGTTGTCTGCATTGCCATAGTGACACTTATCCCCTGAACATTGTCCTTGTGAGAAATGAGTGTAAACTACACTGACTGACTTTGGTTTTTACAAATTTTTTTTTCATTTTAGTCTCTGCCACTGAAGGACATAATGACCTATCAACCCTGAATGGAAAAAAAAAAAAAAATTGGAGGCAAAAGAGGGCCACAGGGTGGAACAAATTAGTCTTTGGATCTTGATTTCAATTTTACTGTATGTCAGGACAATTATAAAGCCAGTATCTAAAGGAACTTTCTCCAGTGACACAGAAAAAACCAAGTCAGAGTGTCAGAGAGCAGAGGAAACTTATGGCCAAAAAGTAAATAATTTACCAAATACTTTTGAGCAAGGACACTAATTTTCAACACCGTTGTCCTTGACATAGAGAGCACGTAGCTAAAAATGTATGAAAAGCTTTGCTCTAATGTGGACCAGAGCAGAATACTACCTCTAAGGTAATTTCAAAGTTAAAATAATAAAACAATAAGCACAGTGGTTGGTAGATTGGAGACTGTGGGAATATGCACTCAAAGGAAAGCCTTCTTATCTAAATTAAGAAAAATGAGGGAACAGCCCTGCAGACAGACATGCCCAGTGTAACCAGATCTGGTTTGACTTAGCTTATTTTCCCCATCACTGAAAAGGGGCAGCTATGCCATCAATCATAGTCAGATCATTTTTTCTCTGTTAAATAGACAACATGTCAGGTAGGTAACTAAATGTGTGTTATGCTCCAGCAGTGTCACTTAGGAGCAGAATCAACACTCTGAGCGTGACTGTCACAATACAACATTTCCTTACAAAGATGGTAGCAGCTCCAAATAAAGCTCCGAGGGCAATTTCCCAACAGCCATTCAGTGAAGTCAATGTCAGTTGAACTTTAGCAGAATGGAAAATGTTACTTTGACAAAAAGTCAACCTGAGTGAAATAGTTTCCCTAGTACCTTACTTATTCAAACAGAATAGTTAAGAGAGGGTACTCTGCATTGTTTAGATTAGAGGATCAGAATTATTAAATCCATACTTTAAACCTAAAACTAAGCTACTAAACAAGAAAATTATATCTTAAAAGCAAATGGTTTTACAGATTAGTATGGAGCACAAACTGTGTTATAGTGGAGAGGCATTTCCAGGAAGGGGTTCACATTAAGGTAGATTTTGTTGCCTAGAAATACATGAGAAATGGCAGTTCAATATTATCACCAAATTTAGGGGTAGAGCATCGTCTCCATTACAGTTCTAAGTGAGACAGCTTCAGATTCTCTCAGATATCCTTACTTGAATTAGTGGATGGTATCCTATAGCTCTTGAGTGTTCTTTGTAGTCTTTGGAAACTGTAAATATTTCAAGAACTTTTTGATTTCTATGGGGAAAATGACATTTTGGTATTGAATATATTATCAAAAGATATTTGTCTTTGGGGAAGATATGATGCAAGGAGGTTAAAATCTTTAAAGGAAACTGTATGATACATTCAAGGCATTCATCAAAGTTTCAAAAATAATGGATCGAAAGAACTACCATATCAGTTAATTAAATAATAATAATAACCTAAGGTGAACACTAACTGGGTGCTCCATCAACTGGCAGGGCAAATGGAATCTGACGGTATTATTCAAATGTTTTATCTAAGCTTCTAAGCAGCAAATTTTATTCGGACTGATAAGACAGAACCTACCGTAAGGGACATATTTATTTCTCTTGATCTCTAGATCACCTTCTCTCTCTCTCCCTCTCTGTGTGTGTGTGTGTGTGTGTGTGTGTGTCTTTTCCTCTCTCTCTCCAGAGAGAAGGAGAGAAAAGACAGGGCATTGGAGAAAACAATTAACACACACTCCTTGTAACTATTATAATCTTCTGTTTATATAACCATCCTTTTGTCTACCAACCTATTTATCATCTGTTTGTTGAAAACCATCTGTTTCCTTTCTTCTATACATTAATTTGTAAATGATTTTACCAACGAATATTTCAATTTAAAATATCTAGACGGACCTTCAAGATGGCGGAGGAGTAATACATGGAGATCACCTTCCTCCCCACAAATACATCAAAAATACATCTACATGTGGAACAACTACTACAGAACACCTACTGAATGATGGCAAACACATCAGACTTCCCAAAAGCCATGTGGCTGACAGGGTCTCGGTGCTCCAGCTGGCTGTCAGGTCTAAGCCCCTAAGGACGGAGACCTGAGTTCAGGACATTGAACCACCAGAGACCTCCCAGTCCCATGTAATATCAGTCGGTGAGAGCTCTCCAAGAGACCTCTGTCTCAATGTTAGGACCCAGCCTCATTCAATGAACAGCATATTCCAGTGCTGGATGTCCCATGCCAAAAAATTAGCAAGACAGGAACACAACCTCACCCATTAGCAGAGAGGCTGCCTAAAATCACATTAAGTTCACAGACACCCCAAAACACACCACCAGATGTGGTCCTGCCCACCAGACAGACAAGATCCAGCCTCATCCACCAGAACACAGGCACCAGTCCCCTCCACCAGGAAGCCTGCACAACCCACTGAACCAACCTTACCCACTGGGGGCAGATACCAAAAAAAAAGGGAACTACGAACCTGCAGCCGGCAAAAAACAGACCCCAAATACAGTAAGTTAAGCAAAATGAGAAGACAGAGAAATACACAGCAGATGAAGGAGCAAGGTAAAAACCCACCAGACCAAAAAAATGAAGAGGAAATAGGCAGTCTACCTGAAAAAGAATTCAGAGTGATGATATTAAACATGATGCAAAATCTTGGAAATAGAATGGAGAAAATACAACAAATGTTTAACAAAGACCTAGAAGAACTAAAGAGCAAACAAACAATGATGAACAACAAAATAAATGAAATTAAAAATCTCTAGAAGGAATCAATAGCAGAATAACTGAGGTAGAAGAACAGATAAATGGCCTGGAAGATAAAATAGTGGAAAGAACTACCACAGAGCAGGATAAAGAAACAAGAATGAAAAGAATTGAGGACAGTCTCAGAGACCTCTGGGACAACATTGAATGCACCAACATTTGAAATATAGGGGTCCCAGGAAAACAAGAGAAAAAGAAAGAAACTGAGAAAATATTTGAAGAGATTATGGTTGAAAACTTCCATACTATGGGAAAGGAAATAGTCAATCAAGTCCAGGAAGCTCAGAGAGTCTCATACAGGATAAATCCAAGGAGAAACACACCAAGACACATATTAATCAAACTATCAAAAATTAAATACAAGGAAAAATATTAAAAGCAGCAAGGGAAAAGCAACAAATAACATACTAGGGAATCCCCATAAGGTTAACAGCTGATCTTTCAGCAGAAACTCTGCAAGCCAGAAGGGAGTAGCAGGACATATTTAAAATGATGAAAGGGAAAAACCTACAACCAAGATCACTCTACCCAGCAAGGATCTCATTCAAATTCGATGGAGAAATTAAAACCTTTACAGAAAAGCAAAAGATAAGAGAATTCAGCACCACCAAACCAGCTTCACAACAAATGCTAAAGGAACGTCTCTAGGCAGGAAACACAAAACAAGGAAAAGACCTAATAACAAACCCAAAACAATTTTAAAAGTGGTACTAGGAACATACATATCAATATTTACCTTAAATGTAGATGGATTAAATGCTCCAACCAAAGGACATAGACTGGCTGAATGGGTACAAAAACAAGACCCATATATATGCTGTCTACAAGAGAGCCACTTCAGACCTAGGGACACATACAGACTGAAAGTGAGGGGATGGAAAAAGATGTTCCATGCAAATGGAAATCAAAAGAAAGCTGGAGTAGCAATTCTCATATCAGACCAAATAGACTTTAAAACAAAGACTATTACAAGAGACAAAGAAGGACACTTCATAATGATCAAGGGATCAATCCAAGAGGAAGATATAACAATTGTAAATATTTATGCACCCAATATAGGAGCACCTCAATACAGAAGGCAAATGCTAACAGCCATAAAAGGTGAAATTGACAATAACACAATAGTAGGGGACCTTAAGACCCCACTTTTACCAATGGACAGATCAACCAAAATGAAAATAAGGAAACACAAGATTTAAATGACACATTAAACAAGATAGACTTAATTGATATTTATAGGACATTCCATCCAAAAACTACAGAATACACATTCTTCTCAAGGGCTTGTGGAACATTCTGTGGGTAGATAATATCTTGGGTCACAAATCAAGCCTTGGTAAATTTAATAAAATTGAAATCATATCAAGAATCTTTTCCAACCACAATGCTATAAGATTAGTTATCAATTACACGGAAAAAACTGTAAAAAATACAAACACATGGAGGCTAACCTATACTCTCCTGAATAACCAAGACATCACTGAACAAATCAAAGAGGAAATCAAAAAATACCTCGAAACAAATGATAATGAAAACAGGACGACCCAAAATCTATGGGATGCAGCAAAAGCAGTTCTAAGAGGGAAGTTTATAGCAATACAATCCTACCTTAAGAAACAAGAAACATCTCAAATAAACAACCTAACCTTACACCTAAAGCAATTAGAGAAAGAAGAACAAAAAAAACCCAAAGTTAGCAGAAGGAAAGAAATCATAAAGATCAGATCAGAAATAAAGGATAAAGAAATGAAGGAAATGATAGCAAAGATCAATAAAACTAAAAGCTGGTTCTTTGAGAAGATAAACAAAGTTGATAAACCATTAGCCAGACTCATCAAGAAAATAAGAGAGAAGACTCAAATCAGTAGAATTAGAAATGAAAAAGGAGAAGTAACAACTGACACTGCAGAAATACAAAGGATCATGAGAGATTACTACAAGCAACTATATTCCATTAAAATGGACAACCTGGAAGAAATGGACAAATTCTTAGAAATGCACAACCTTCCAAGACTGAACCAGGAAGAAATAGAAAATACGAACAGACCAATCACAAGCACTGAAATTGAAACTGTGATTAAAAATCTTCCAACAAACAAAAGCCCAGGACCAGATGGCTTCACAGGCGAATTCTATCAAACATTTAGAAAAGAGCTAACACCCATCCTTCTCAAACTCTTCCAAAATATAGCAGAGGGAGGAACACTCCCAAACTCATTCTATGAGGCCACCATCACCGTGATACCAAAACCAGTCAAAGATGTCACAAAGCAAGAAAACTGCAGGCCAATATCACTGATGAACATAGATGCAATAATCCTCAACAAAATACTAACAAACAGAATCCAACAGCACATTAAAAGGAGCATATACCATGATCAAGTGGGGTTTATCCCAGGAGTGCAAGGATTCTTCAATATACGCAAATCAGTCAGTGTGACACAGCATATTAACAAATTGAAGGAGAAAAACCATATGATCATCTCAATAGATGCAGAGAAAACTTTCGACAAAATTCAAAACCCATTTATGATAAAAACCCTCCAGAACGTAGGCATAGAGGGAATTTTCCTCCACATAATAAAGGCCATATATGACAAACGCACAGCCAACATCGTCCTAAATGGTGAAAACCTGAAACCATTTCCACTAAGATCAGGAACAAGACAAGGTTGCCCGCTGTCAACACTGTTATTCAACATAGTTTTGGAAGTTTTAGCCATAGCAATCAGAGAAGAAAAACAAATAAAAGGAATCCAAATCAGAAAAGAAGAAGTAAAGCTGTCACTGTTTGCAGATGACATGATACTATACATAGAGAATCCTAAAGAGGCTACCAGAAAACTACTAGATCAAATCAATGAATCTGGTAAAGTAGCAGGATACAAAATTAATGCACAGAGATCTCATGCATTCCTATACACTAATGATGAATCATTTGAAAGTGAAATTAAGGAAACACTCCCATTTACCATGGCAAAATACAGAATAAAATATCTAGGAATAAACCTACCTAAGGAGACAAAAGACCAGTATGCAGAAAATTATAAGACACTGATTAAAGAAATTAAAGATGATACAAATAGATGGAGAGATATACCATGTTCTTGGATTGGAAGAATCAACATTGTGAAAATGACTGTACTACCCAAAGCAATCTACAGATTCAATGCAATCCTTATCAAGCTATCACTGGCATTTTTCACAGAACTAGAACGAAAAATTTCACAATTTGTATGGAAACTCAAAAGACCCCGAATAGCCAAAGCAATCTTGAGAAAGAAAAATGGAGCTGGAGGAATCAGGCTCCCTGACTTCAGACTATACTACAAAGCTACAGTAATCAAGACAGTTTGGTACTGGCACAAAAACAGAAATATAGATCAATGGAACAGGATAAAAAGCCCAGAGATAAACCCATGCACATATAGTCACCTTATCTTTGAAAAAGGAGGCAAGCATATACAGTGGAGAAAAGACAGCCTCTTCAATAAGTGGTGCTGGGAAAACTGGACAGCTACGTGTAAAAGAATAAAATTAGAACACTCCCTAACACCTACACAAAAACAAACAAACTCAAAATGCATTAAAGACCTAAATGTAAGGCCAGACACTATCAAACTCTTAGAGGAAAACATAGGCAGAACACTCTATGACATAAATCACAGCAAGATCCTTTTTGACCCACCTCCTAGAGAAATGGAAATAAAAACAAAAATAAACAAATGGGACCTAATGAAACTTAAAAACTTTTGCACCGCAAAGGAAACCATAAACCAGACGAAAAGACAACCCTCAGAATGGGAGAAAATATTTGCAAATGAAGCAACTGACAAAGGATTAATCTCCAGAATTTACAAGCAGTTCATGCAGCTCAATATCAAAAAAACAAGCAACCCAATCCAAAAATGGGCAGAAGACCTAAATAGACATTTCTCCAAAGAAGATATACAGATTGCCAACAAACACATGAAAGAATGCTCAATACCATTAATCTTTAGAGAAATGCAAATCAAAACTACAATGAGACATCATCTCACACTGGTCAGAATGGCCATCATCAAAAAATCTACAAACAGTAAATGCTGGAGAGGGTGTGGAGAAAAGGGAACCCTCTTGCACTATTAGTGGGAATGTAACTTGATACAGCCACTATGAAGAACAGTATGGAGGTTCCTTAAAAAACTAAAAATAGAACTACCATACGACCCAGCAGTTCCATTACTGGGTATATACCCTGAGAAAACCATAATTGAAAGAGAGTCATGTACCAAAATGTTCATTGCAGCTCTATTTACAATAGCCAGGACATGGAAGCAACCTAAGTGTACATCAACAGATGAATGGATAAAGAAGATGTGGCACATATATACAATGGAATATTACTCAGCCCTAAAAAGAAATGAAATTGAGTTATTTGTAGTGAGGTGGATGGACCTAGAGTCTGTCGTACAGAGTGAAGTAAGTCAGAAAGAGAAAAACAAATACCGTATTCTAACACATATATATGGGCTCTAAAAAAAAAAACAGTGGTCATGAAGAACCTAAGGGAAAGACAGAAATAAAGCCACAGACTTACTAGAGAATGGACTTGAGGATATGGGGAGGGGGAAGGGTAAGCTTGGACAAAGTGAGAGAGTGGCATGGACATATATACACTACGAAATGTAAAATAGATAGCTAGTGAGAAGCAGCCGCATAGCACAGGGAGATCAGCTCGGGGCTTTGTGACCACCTAGAGGGGTGGGTGGGAGGGAGGGAGACACAAGAGGGAAGAGATATGGGGACATATGTATATGTATAACTGATTCACTTTGTTATAAAGCAGAAACTAACACCATTGTAAAGCAATTATACTGCAATAAAGATGTTTAAAAAAAAGAGTAACTCCCTTGTTTAAAATATAGCTTTTGGAGAATAAATTAAATAAAAATTACATTATTTGAAATCCCCAGAAGAGTGAGAAGATTTTAAGTTGTATTTTTAATTCTATCTCATGGCCATATTCAATTTTAAAAAATCTTGTATCTTTCTTTCTTTAACAATTTGTGCATTCTGAAAACACACAGACACATATACATACATTCTGAAGCAGTCCCAAGATTTTTATTTCCTCTGATAGATCTTATTTGACTTCAAAAAAGTACAAAATATCATCAGAATAAAAACAATTTTGTAAATATACTTTGAATTTATGACCATTTCTTAAAAGAAGAATTTTCATCATTTTTTAGTATAAGAGTACATTTTCAGAGTTTTCCTCTTCAGTACCTCCTTCCTACTAATATTTTTCCCAAAACAAAGTGACTGCAAACAACTGTTTACTAAGCTCATGATTCACAGAGTTTGTTCCCCAGTTCTACTGAGATATAATTGGCATAGAATGTTGTATTAATTTAATGTATATAACATAATGATTTGATATATGTATATATTGTAAAATGATTACTGCAATAAGTTTAGTTAATATCCATCACCTCACATGATTAAAATTATTGTTTCTTGTGATGAGAACTTTTAAGGTCTATTCTCTTAGCAACTTTCAAATACACAATATAGTGTCACTAACTAGCTAACTATAGTCACCATGCTATACATTACATCCCCAGAATTCATCATGTTATAACTGGGAATCTGTTCGCCTTCATCCATTTCCCCCATCTCCCACCTCTGGCAATCACCAGTCTGTTTCCTTTTTTATGAGTTGTGTTTCTTTTTGTCAGATGTAGTCACCAGCTCAGCTCTACCATCAGGCAGAGTGTTGCCTAGAATCTCTACTCTGCAGCAGCTGAAGAGAGAAAGGCACCTGCCAAGGTCTAAGTGCTGGTCCAAACCCCATCCTCTTTCTCCATCCCCAATCTGATCTCTAGCGGTCAAGCCCCTCGGATCCACTCTCCATTCCTGTGAGACAAGACCTGAGTGGGCCTCCTAGGAAGTTTCCCACAGTGCTGGGGTGCTGAATGTCCCCCTTGGGCTCTCTTTTTCTCACTGGAGCAGCCCTCTTGTTGTGGCACTGTGCTAGCTTCTTACCCTTCTAATGCCATTCCTCTTTCCTGTCTCAGTCTCTGGATCAAAGGGGTGCTTCAGCTTCACTCCTGTGTTCTGGGATTTTCACACTGGTGTTTTGTCTATGGATATTTGCTAGCTGATCTTTTTGTGAGGGAGACTAAAGTCAGGAATGACCTACCTTGCCATCTTGATAATGTCACTCCATTGTTAGCAGGTTAGCATTTAAGCTGGGCTCAGCAGGACAATTCATTTGTTTTGTTTTAATTGAAATAAAGTTGATTTACCATATTGTATTAGTTTCAGGTATAGAGTATAGTGATTCAGTATTTTTGCAGGTTATACTTCATTATAGGTTATTAAAAGATAATGGCTATAATTTCCTGTGCTGTACAGTGTATCCTTGTTACATACCTATTTTATACATTGTAGTTTGTATCTGTTAATCCCATACCCGTAATTTGTCCCTCCTTCCTTCCCTCTCCCATTTGGTAACCACAAGTTTGCTTTCTGTATCTGAGTCTGTTTCTGTTTTGCATATACATTCATTATGTGTGTGTGTGTGTGTGTGTGTGTGTATTTAGATTCCACATATAAGTGATAGCATACAATTTTGTCTTTCTCTGTCTGACTTATTTCAGAAAGCATAAAATTCTTTAGGTCCATCCACATTGCTGCAAATGGTAGAACTTCATTCTTTTGGTAGCTGAGTAATATTCCTGTGTGTGTGTGTGTGTGTGCGTGTGTGTGTAATATCTTAATACAATCGTCTGTTGATGAGCACTTGAGCTGCTTCTATGTCTTGGCTATTGCAAATAGTACCGCTATGCATGTATCTTTTCGAAGTACTGTTCTCGTTTTTTCTGGGTATATACCCAGAAGTGGAGTTGCTGGATCATATGATAGTTATGTTTTTAGTTTTTTGAGGAACATCCATACTGTTTTCCATAGTGGCTGCACCAATTTACATTCCCACTGACAGTGTACATGGGTTTCCTTTTCTTCACATCCTCTCCAACATTTGTTATTTGTCCACTTTTTGATGATGGCCATTCTGACAGGTATGAGGTGCTATTTGATTGTTGATACAAATAAATGGAAAGATATCCCATGCTCTTGGATTAGAAGAATTAATATTGTTAAATGGCCACACTGCCCAAGGCAATCTACGGATTTAATGCAATCCCTATTGAAAAAAAAAAAACAAAAAACTCGTGGCATTTTCCACAGAACTAGAACAAATAATCCTAAAATTCATATGGAACCACAAAAGACCCCGAATTGCCAAAGCAATCTTGAGAAAAAAGAACTACAGACTATAACTTTTTGTATGAAGATATACAGATGAGTAACAGGCATATGAAAGGATACTCAACATCACTAATTATAAGAGAAATGCCACAATTAGAGATAATCTGGTTTTGACACTCTGCTCCCACAGCTATGGGAGGTGGGATAAGCAGCTCTGCTATTCAAGATTGGCTGGCTATCTTGGGGGAGGCTTTGCCTCTTCCCCATGTGTTTACTCAACCTCAGCAAGCTATCCCAAGGATGTTCTCATGGCAGAGACAAGTCCATCATGACAGAGAGAACTAGTACAAGCAGAAAAACAGAACATCTTGAGGTCTAGACTCAGAAATATCACAGCATCACTTCCATGGAATTCTATTGGCCAAACTAAATTCCAAGTTTGTCCCAGAATCAGAGAGTGCAGGGACTATAAAGGTACCAGACAAAGGATATGGAAACATAGAGATTATTAATTGGAGCTCTCAATGCAATCACTCTAACAGAATATTCATAATGCACGTCAAATTCTCCATATTAGTTTTTGCTTTAAACAAGACAAAAAATAACCTTATCATATATTTTACCTTGTACAATTAAGGAATAAGAAGCTGCATATTATATTACTAGAAGCATGCACTATAGAATCAGACATAGCTGATTTTGAATCTCTACTTGGATTTACTTGGACATAGTTACATATCTTTGAGACCATTTTATTTTTTATAAATTATGGAGAACGATGCAAATTTGCCAAGGTTTTATGAGTATTAGGTATGATGTTTATTAGTATCTGGCCCTTATTAGGTACTCAGAAGATTGGAGTTATGCTTTATTACTATACATGTAATTCCTTATGGCAGGATGGTATTGTTAGCACATGTGGATATATACAAAAGCAAGGAAACCAAAGCTGTATCATGCCATAGATATCTGCCAGCCTTTTACTTTGTAAGAATCTGATTGGTATCTACTTGATTTAGTTCTGATGAAATTTTTGTCCAAGATACATATGCTTTCTATAGGAACAGTACAAATTAGACTTTAGTAACAAAGTATATGATTTTCAGACACTACTCCTTCAGGTTATTAGAAGATCCCAAATAGAATATTATTATTTGGTTATGTTAAAGCGATCCATTGAACATTTATCTGACACAATATTCATATAATTATCATAATCATCAAAATTATATATATAGCGAGTTTTTATTCTGCTATGCATTGATACTTCTAATATACTTCCAATATCTTCCTTACCTTTCACAGGTAAATTTTTAGGCAAGAATTAGAAAGGAAAAATAGAGGTACTGAAGTCATTTTTTTAATCAGGGAAGCAGTGCTTATTTTAGAATAATATAGAAAGAAAATATTCAAAAAATTATAGGAAGCACATATTATCCCTCCTACCCAATGACAACCATTATGGCCATAATAATGCAAAAGATTATTTAATAAATGAGCTCACAAAATAGGTTTTCAAAACTAATTTTCAGTCAAAATTTGCTTTATTTTTTTGTTTATAAATTTATTTTATTTATTTATTTTTGGCTGCACTGGGTTTTCTTTGCCATGCGCGGGATTTCTCTAGTTGTGGTGAGCGGGGGCTACTCTTCGTTGCAGTTCGTGGGCTTCTCATTGTGGTGGCTTCTCTTGTTGCGGAGCACGGGCTCTAGGAGCACGGGCTTCAGTAGTTGTGGCGCGCGGGCTCAGTAGTTGTGGCTCACGGGCTCTAGAGTGCAGGCTCAGTAGTTGTGGCGCACGGGCTTAGTTGCTCCGCAGCATGTGGGATCTTCCCGGACCAGGGCTCGAACCCATGTCCCCTGCCTTGGCAGGCAGATTCTTAACCACTGTGCCATCAGGGAAGTCCCAAATTTCGCTTTCAGTCAGTATATATCTACAACGTAAACTTTAATAGATCCCTTGCGTATTTATAAGAGTTTTTCTCTAATAATATTGCCTAACAGACTTCTAAAATTCAGTAGCTTACAGGCATAAATATTTCCTTTTTGCACCCAGGTTTGTGGACCATTTGATCTTGAGCTAGGCTCGGCTCTAGGCTGTAGGTCAGGTCTGGTTATATCTGTTCCTCATATCTCCTCATTGTAGAGCCCAGTTGGAGAAGTGGCTACCCTTAAGTTTTTCTCATAGTATCTTGAAGTTAATCAAGAAGGGGAAGAGAAACATGAATTGCCTTTTAAATCTCTGCTCAGAATGGACACAGTGTCACTCCCAAATTCATCCCTTTAATTCAAATGATTGTTATGTCCAAGTCCAACATCAATCAGGTGTGGACCTGTATTCTGACCATAGAGTAGTGGTGGGGAGAACATTCATTTAAAGATCTAAAATATATAACATTATATGGTTTTACACAACTTGTTTTTGTTAATGCATATTAAGGATTATTCTGCTTTCTCATTCCTATAAACAGGTAAATCTTTCTATATATCCTTATTTCTTGAAGATAAGTTGCTTAAATATGAGCCCTCATGCTTTCATGGATAGTAGCAGTGTAGGTACCCACAGCCATGGGCATACCACCTGTTTCTGTGAACAAACTTTTATTGAGACACACCCACATCCATTCATCTATGTATTATCTGTGGCTGCTTTTGTGTCATAACAGCAGAATTAAGTGGTTGTGAATGACAGAAACCAGATGCCTGCAAACCTAAAATGTTTACCATCTGGTCCTTTAGGAAAAGAATTGTTGACTCTAATGTATAAAGATGCTTGCAACTGCCCTTCCCATCTCTGTGCTGCTTTTTCCTTTAAAGAAGATGAATCTGTTTCAACTTTCCTTGAATTTCCCTGTGAGTTCCCTTAACTAGTAAAATATGGTGGAAGTGACAATTTGACAGTGGGCATTAGAAAAGACTGACAATTTCTGTTTTCACTGTCTTAGATTTCTGACACATAAAGACTTCTTGGTTATTCTATTGTGAGACCATTTGGAGTAGAAGCCAGGTGTTTCAGCTAACAGCCAATTCTAGGTGATCTCCCAGATGAATACACACATATGAGTGACCCCAGCCTGCAATATGTGCAGCAGAAAAACTGCCCAGTTGAGACCAGCTAACCCAAAGAAATATGGAAAATAGTAAATCATTATTGTTTTAAGCCACTAAGTGTTGATATTCACCAATATGTAACTGATGCATAAATTACTACATAGAATTGAAGTGTTGCCATAAAAATTTCTGAAACATTGACTTTGGCTTTACGGCTTGGCAATAAGCAGAGGCTAGAAAACAGTGGGTGGACTTGGAGAAAACTAGAGAAGCAGTGCAGTAAATGTTTCTGGAGGTTAGGGAAAAAGTGACCATTTTTAGATAATACTCCATACTAGTAAAACCCTTCTGAATGCTCCTTGATATTTCCTAGTTGTAAACTAGCTTTTTAAATCTTCTTCTGTCCTTGCTTCTCTTGCATTTCTGGAATGTTTTATTTTAAAATTGGTTAAAATAAAGAGATTTAAATTTACTTCAAAACTGGTGGTAATTTTTATTTTCCTAAATGTTCTTGGTTATGTTAGACTACTTCTTTCATATTTAAAATCAAAGTCTGGCCAATCAACTTTTAAACTACCAGTTCTATGATCTCAGCTCTCAGTACTGTGGAACTTTTTCTTCATAATACTATTTGTTTAGTAAAGCTGCTCAATGTAGGGTCATTTTTCTTAATGAAATTATTTTTGACTAAGCTGCATATTCAGATATGACCACGTGACTATTTCTGGTCTTATTCCAAGACCCTGGCAAGCAATGGAAGAGCCCTTCTAGCTGGGGTGGGAGGATTGTCACTCTGTCAGCTGGTTTATTATTTTCTTCCAGAGGGTGGTGGGTTGTTCTTGCCTGAAGCCTCCCAGGGTAGTGAATTTCAAATTCTAAGATGCTGCTTTGGTGAAGGGATTCCAATGGAAATGCTCCAAATATCCCAATAAGTTTATGCATATTTCTTCAAATGAAGTCCTATCATTGGGTTTGCTCCAGAATCTGTCTTACTTATATGTGATGTGATGATTTTGTACCGTTATGACTTAGCTAAGATATTGAATTACATTTCTCAGAAGTTTCCTTTTTTGCATAGTTCTAGGTTAGCATGGGCCACAAGAAATATTTGCATGAAATTTAAAAGAAGGTGAAGTTGCAACCATTACATTTTCAAGGTCATTGTTGGATGCCAGGCACTGCTGTAACTTGCACACATTGTCACAGAACTGCAGGCTTGCCTGGCAGGCTTGGGACAGCAGCTGGCCCCTCTGCTTTCCCAGCTGTCACAGATCTCCTGCTTCAGCTTCCTTGATCCTTAAGTCAGAAGCATGAGGAGCTCCATGTAAAGGGTGCCAGCTCCTTCTGCTGGTGCCCACATAGTCAAGGTTAGAGGCAGGGAGAGAATGATACGGATTCCATTGTGTTCTCATGGGTGCCTCATACTTACTTTCTTCACATTCAAATTTTCATTTCATGACTTCTACTGACCTATAGAGACATCAGGCCCAGCATCAGACCCAGATGTAACAGTCTTCAATAGAATTATTTAACAGCTTCCACAATCACTTAAAGTGTAATCACTACTTATATTGAGTCTCTTCTTCCCTATCACTCATAATCATTCTGCTTCCTTGATCTAACTTATACTGGGGGGCATATACCACAGTGATTAAGAGTGAAGACTTTAGGATTCAACTTTTTGAGTTCGTATTCGAAGCTCAGCCTCTTCCTGGTCCTGACTGTGGGATAGTTCTTTAGCCTCTCTATGCCTCAATTTTTGCATTGGGAAAGAGGGATGACAAACATTACAGCCATAGGGCCTGTTGCATCAGTTAATATGTTTAAGTACTTAAAATGCCAATTAAATACAGTAAATGTTACTGTTATTTACTTTTCATGAAGCTATATTGTTTCAGGAAAGAGAGATATGAACTCATCCTTGCTGCTTTCATTTAATTTGTTGACATTTGCCTAATGTTCGTGTAATATAAATGTGTCAAAATCCTCATTTCCAAATCCAATGAATATTGTGTCCTATAATTTCATATTCAGTTATTTATTTTTATTAGCTTTTGGGAGAGAGAGATAAGCAGTTGAGCTAAATTAGCTATCTATCCCAAAATCAGAAAACCTGCTCTTTCTCTAGTAGGCATTCAACATGTTTTTGAATAAATTAATAGATTATTTTGTTTAAAACTTTGTAATAATTAATTTATACTAACATTTCCATTTTCTATTTAAGAAAAATTATGGAACTATTAAAAAATCCTTGTTCGAAGATAAAGTTTAATAATCATTACTCACTGTCTTAAGTGACAAAAAAAATCTGCTGTGTTTGTTTACATCTGTATGTCATTCTCTATGCCTTTGAAATGACTTGAGCACACTTCAAATTCTGGAGCACAGATATGAAAGGCACAGAGCTTGCGAATACTGCTTCTAAAATCAAGAAGGATAATTATATTCTTATTTCTAGCCTGAAGATACCTCTAGAAGCTCAGTTTACTAAATTAAACATGCATTTCCAAGAGCTCATTGTAGAGGTAGCTACAAGCCATTGCAAGTCAACTGATCAGCTAGGCAAGATTCCAGTTCTTTTTTAGTCAGAAAAAATGCATTTAACTTCAAATATTTGTTAATATTGAATAGTAACATCTAATATACATTATGCCTGTCTTAACTGTACATGAAGTTTCTTATCAGTTTATTGAGCAGCTTTCATCAATTATTTCCAGGAACAGTTGTCCTCATGTAAGACAGTAATAATGCCCTAGCTGACAGATTAATTACTGGTGAGGATGGGTCAATAACTTAATATACCACTCTGTGGAAGAGGAAAGTAAAGCTTAGTGGTTTAATGATTAGATTACTGTTGCAGTGTATGCTTTTTTGGTTTTTTTCAGTGAGGAAGGAAACTTGAGGGTAAAGTTTTCTCACATGGCAAAGCAGAGTGGAAGAATCACCTCTACACAGAGCTGCCACTCTGATAACAACATTGGCCCCCGAATCACTTGGTCTGGAGCCAGCCTTCCTTTGTATTCTTTAGGAGATTCAAAGTTTCCTTTCTCAATTTTTATTTGAAATATATTGTGCCTGTTTTTATCTTGTTTTACCAGTTTGAGTGAGGTTTCTTCTTATTTGCTGTGGTAGGCAGAATAATGGCCCCATAAAGACATTAGGTTCCAATCTCTGTTACCTATAAATACATCATAAGGGAAAAAGAGCTTTGAAAATATGATTAAATCAAGGATCTTGAGATGGAAAGATTATTTTAGATTATCCACGCAGGTCCTAAATGGAATCACAATGTCCTATGACAGGCAGAGGGAATTAGATAGAAGAGAAAGTAATGTGAAAACAGAGACAGAAATTAAAATGATACACCCAGAAGCCAAGATTGCATGCAGCCAACAGATCCTGGAAGAGGCAGGGATTGGATTGTCCCCTAGAGCCTTCAGAGAGAGTGTGGCCCTGCAGACACCTTGATTTTGGCCCAGTGATACTGATTTCAGATGTCTGGCCTCCAGAACTCTGAGGCACTAGATTTCTGTTTGTGATAAATTGTTACAAAATTTGTGCTAGTTTGTTTGGCAGCCACAAGAATACAATACAAATAAATTATTACTAATTAATATAGAGCCAAGAATCAAACACAGTCTGTCTAATACCAAGGACTCAGTTCCACGATTCATAATACCAAGGACTCAGTTCCACGATTCGTCAGTCAGAAGATATAGGATACAGACAACAGGGACAAATACTGTTTCAAATAGTTCTTTCTATCTATCTATCTATCTATCTGTCTATCTATATCTACCTATCTATCATCTCTATTTATCTACCATTATCTATACATTTGTATACATATAATACATATAAAATATAATGTTTATACATATATTTTTAAGAAATTTCTTTGTTTCTGATAAAGAGTTCCATCTAGTTTTTTGTTTTGTTTTGTTTGATTTTTAATACAAAAGAAATATTTAATGGCAAGAAGTCTTCTGCCTCGGCCTCACACTAATTTAGTTTTGTCTGTAAGCTATTCTGATGTCCTGCCATTGTCCCTTTAGGATTTAAATCTTCTGTTTTATTCTGTCTTATCTTTGTTTCTCAGTGTTCAAATTATAGTTTTGACTTGCATCAAAATTTGCAGCTCTCCAAATCTCTAAGAGATCAAAATAGTTCTGTGTTTGTTTACATCTCAATGTTGGCTCTCCCATACACCATTCTTGATGCTTCGGAATGTGCTTGAAGCATACTTCAAATTCTGCAGCACAAATATGAATTCGAATACATTTACATGGAAAAGAGGAGCAAAATTCAGCACCATTTCATTTCATTAAAATACATGCACAAACACTATTTTGGATGAATTTTCATTAGCATTTTTAGCACCTATTAGTTATATTTTTATAAAAAATTGGGATGGACAGCTAACATACTGAATTGAAACAGTAAACTTTTGGTAAAGTTTTTCTAACATATATCACATAAAAGTACAGTGAAAACATGTTAAAACACTTCTTATTTGGTTTGGGGGAAAATAAAATACCAAACTGTTTCACAAAATGAAAGTCCTCTGGTTATAATAAGGGGTGTATTTTATGTTCCTATTATTATTTTTTTTAAGAAGCTAAAATGTGCTGTATTTGTTCATTAATAATGACAGTTTTAAATTTTGGAAATAATTTCTAAAATGTGGCATGTAATCATTCCTGCCACACTGGCCTCTTTCAGGTTCCTGTTTCGTGAATATAATAAACACATCCTCTTCAGAACACTTGCAGTTGCTGTTCTCTTTATCTCAGCCACCTCCCCCAAGCTTACCCCTCATTCCCTTCTTCATTTATAAATGTCATTTTTCCCACAAAGGCCTTCTCTGAACAGCCTGCCTACAATACTCTTTATTACACTCTGTCTCCTTATTTCTGTTTTATATATTTTTTCCTCTTACCACCTAACACATTATATATTTGTTATGTTTCTACAGCCCATCTGCTTCTCTCCTCCACCCACCCATCCTTCCCTCTTCGCCTGAACCATACAGGCTGCCCTTCAGGCAAAGAGTCAGCTGTTTTGTATACTGTTGTGTCCCTAGAACTTAAAGCATAACTGGGATGAACTGGGGGCTTGATCATTTTTGTTCAATCAATTAAATAATGGCTACTTTAAAAAATGTATTTATATTTAAATATTTTAACATGAATATATGTGTAAAGATCCAGACAGCACATTTACTCATGTCCATCACATTATTAGATTTTCATATCATGTATTATAGATGGTGTTGGGGAGGCCTGAGATCCTGCCCAGTAGTTTCAACCTCCATCCTCCTCAGTGAAAAGCACCCACCTTAAATTTATGTTTATCCTTCTATGTATATTTTTATGAGTTTAATACATATTTCTGCATCCATACAATATATAGTACCCTCCTGCATTTTTTTCAATGCTATAGAAATAGCATCATGGTGCATATGTCATTGTGTTCTTCCCTCTACTTGCATTTTCCCTTAAAGATTTTTAGACTTTATCAGATTGTTTTTGAAAGTGGTTGTACTAGTTTATAACGCTATCAGTTTCTATTGTTTTCCATCTTGTTATTATCTAATTTTAATGTTGCCTACATAATAGCATTAAATGGCAATTTTTGCATTTTAAATTTACATTTCTCTGATTACTAGTGAGGTGAACCTTTATGTTATCGTTTTATTTACATTTTTTCTTCCAAGATATAGTTCTAAATCAGCTATATGCATTGATCATTTATTTTTATTTTTTTGAATTGAAGTATAGTTGATTTACAATGTAGTGTTAGTTTCAGGTGTACAGCAAAGTGATTCAGTTATATACATATATATGTATATATATATATATGTATATATATATGTATATATATAACACATATGTGTATATATATACATATATATATAATGTTCCCTTTCAGATTCTTTTCCATTATAGGTTATTACAAGATATTGAATATAGTTCCCTGTGCTATACAGTAGGTCCTTGTTGTTTATTTTATGTATAGTGGTATATATCTGTTTATCCCAAACTCCTAATTTATCCATCTCTCCCACTTCCCCTTTGGTAATCATAAGTTTGTCTTCTATGTCTGTGGGTCAATTTCTGTTTTGTAAATAAGTTCATTTGTATCTTTTTTTAGATTCCACATATAAGTGATATTATATGATACTCCTCTCTGTCTGACTTACTTCACTTAGTACAATAATCTCTAGGTCCATCCATCTTGCTGCAAATGGCATTATTTCATTATTTTTTTATAGCTGAGTAATATTCCATTGTGTCTGTGTATATGTATGTTTGTTTATATATATATATATATATATATATATATATCTCACATATATATATCACATGTTCTTTATCCATTCATCTCTCAATGGACGTTTAATTTCCTTCCATGTCTTGGCTATTGTAAATAGCACTGCTGTGAACATTGGGGTGCATGTATCTTTTCAAATTAGAGTTTTCTCCTGACATATGCCCAGGACTGGGATTGCAGGATCACACAGTAGCTCTATTTTTAGTTTTTTAAGGAACCATCATACTGTTCTCCATAGTGGCTGTACCAATTTGTATTCCCACCAACAGTATAGGAGGGTTCCTTTTTCTCCACACCCTACATATTTCTCCACACCCTACATATTTCTACATATTATTATTTGTAGACTTTTTGATGATAGCCACTCTGACCGGAGTAAGGTGATAGCTCATTGTATTTTTGATTTGTATTTCTCTAATAATTAGCAATGTTGAGCATGTTTTCATGTTCCTGTTGGCCATCTGTATGTCTTCGTTGGAGAAATGTCTATTTAGATCTTCTGCTCATTTTTGTTTGGGTTGTTTGCTTCTTTAATATTAGGCTGTAAGAGCTGTTTATATATTTTGGAAATTAATCCACTGTCAGTCTTATCATTTGCAAATATTTTCTCCCATTCTCATTTGTTTATTTTTGCTTTTATTTCCATTACTCAGGGGATGAAGCCAAAAAAAATATTGCTGCAGTTTATGTCAAAGAGTGTTCTGCCTGTGTTTTCCTCTAGGAGTTTTATAGTATCAGGACTTACATTTAGGTCTTTAATCCATTTTGAGTTTATTTTTGTATATGGTGTTAGAGAATGTTCTAATTTCATTCTTTTATGCTAGCTGTCCAGTTTTCCCAGCACCACTTATTGAAGAGACTGTCTTTTCTCCATTGTATATTCTTGTCTCCTTTGTCATAGATTAATTAACCATAAATGAGTGGGTTTCTATGTTGTTCCATTGATCTATGTGTCTGTTTTTTTTTTGCCAGTACCATACTGTTTTGATTACTGTAGCTTAGTATTACAGTCTGAAGTCAGGGAGCCTGATTTCTCCAGATCCATTCTTCTTTATCAAGATTGTTTTGACTATTCGGGGTCTTTTGTGTTTCCATACACATTTAAAAATTTTTTGTTCTAGTTCTGTGAAAAATGCCATTGGTAATTTTATAGGGATTACATTGAATCTGTAGATTGCCTTGGGTAATTAGGTCATTTTAACAATACTCATTCTTCTAATCCAAGAAAATGGTATATCTTTCCATTTGTTTGTGTCATCATCAATTTCTTTCATTAGCATCATATAGTTTTCATAGTACCTGTCTTTTGCCTCCTCAGGTAGGCTTATTCCTAGGTATTTTATTCTTCTTGATGCAATGGTAAATGGGATTGTTTTCTTAATTTCTCTTTCTGATATTTTGTTGTTAGTGTATAAATGCAACAGATTTCTGTATATTAATTTTGTATCCTGAAACTTTACCGAATTCATTGATGAACTCTAGTAGTTTTCTGGTAGCATCTTTAGGATTTTCTAAGTATAGTATCATGTCATTGCAAACAGGGACAGTTTTAGTTCTTCCAAGTTGGATTAATTTTATTTCTTTTTCTTCTCTGATTGCTGTGTCTATGACTTCCAAAACCATGTTGAATAAAAGTGACTAGAGTGGGCATACTTGTCTTGTTCCTAATCTTAGAGGGAATGCTTGTTTTGGTCATTTTTAAGAGATCTTTTATATTCTGGGTAATCCTTTGCTGGTGATAAACATTGTAAACTGCTGCTCTGAAATTGCATCTTGTGTTTTAATTTTGTTTACAGTACCTTTTGTTATGCTGGATAATTTAATTGTTACTGTAAATATATTAAATTTGGGGGGTTTTTCTTGGGTTTTTTATGATATGCTTGAGAAATCCTTGCTTATTTCACAGTCAAAAGATATTCTCATATAATTTTTTCTAATTTTAGTTTTTCTTCTTAGTTTCTTCAATATAACTGCAATGTATAGTCAGGTTTGGTGTGAAGTAGGAAGCTAACTTTTTTTTTCTTTTTTTAATATAGATAACTAGTTCTCTCAGCACAACTTAATGATTTAAGGAATAGTCCAAAATGACCTACTGATTTGTAATGCTGCTTTGGAAATGAATCAAATGTCCATATATGTGTAAATCTGTTTCAGGGTAATTAATTTTTTCCAATGGTTGAATTTTGTATCTCTGTGTTAGTATTACTAGACTTAAATGTTGTAACTTTATAATATTCTTTAATGGATCAAATTCTACCATCTTCTCCTCCATCTCAAAAATTATCCTGGCTATTTTTTTCCTTTATTCTTTCATGTGGCTTTTAAAAGTTTTGTGAGAGTCCATTTAGTTTGAATTTATATTAAATGTTTACCTAAAATCTTTATAATACTAAGAATTATATTCCATAATAACAAGGTATGTCTTTTGTGTATTTAAAAATATTTTGATAAAGTAATATAATTTTCCTCATAGACATTTCATCAACTTTTAAATTTTAGGTTTATACTAAAATGATAAAGTCAAAAGTAAAGAAACTGGATTTATCCAAAATATCTGTGTCCAAATCTTAACAGTACCACTTTATGTTTAACCTTGGAAAAATTAACATCACTGAAAAATTGACTACTCATTTATAAAATCAAAATAATAAGTGCATCTACTCATAACTTTGTTGTAATAATTAATTGAGTTAATAATTGTAAATTGCTTAGAATATCACTTACCACATAGCAGGCACTCAACAATTATTAACTATTATAGGTCCATGTTGACATTCAGATGGTAGGAACTGGTATATTTATACTAGCTTAAAAAAATATATTGGACTACTTGTAGAATGGTTGAAAATGAGCTTCTATGGTGAACTAGTAAATATTCCACCACCACTCCAACCTCTATAAATGCCCATTTTTCTCCAAGATGTCTCCACGTGCAACAACCAAAGTGGCTTAGGACTCTACTCCTATGATAAGGCTGCTGTCATTGTGATTAGTCAGTGCCCAGTTAGAATGTTAAGGATTTCAGTCTTACTTCTGTTGCTATTGTGAATAATCTTTGAATGTTAAAGGGTGTATCATAACACCATAGATTATTTTATGCTGATCTTTAAGCAACTAACAGTTGAAATTTTATCTTATTAATTACTAAACTCCATCTATATATATATTCACAGATTTTTATGACAAAATTTTGTATTTTCAAATAAGGACAGTTTAACTTTCTTTATTGGTCCACATATCGCTATTCAACTGTGCATTTATTTTCATCTGAATGGATTAGCTACAATTCCTAGTATAGTATTTAATCAGAACAATTCTAGGGAGAATTTTTGTTTTTTTCCTGACTTCATTTGGGGTTGTTAATTGATATATTTTAAGTAGGCTTTGATAAGTTCACTTATATAATTTTTTTAAAGATTTTTTTTTTGATGTGGACCATTTTTAAAGTCTTTATTGAATTTGTTAATATATTGCTTCTGTTTTATGTTTTGGTTTTTTGGCCACAAGGCATGTGGGATCTTAGCTCTCCAACCAGGGATCGAACCCTCACCCCCTGCACTGGAAGGTGAAGTCTTAACCACTGGACCACCAGGAAGTCCCATGTTCACTTATATTTTTAAGTGACTTTTATTTTCATGATTGAAAATTCAGTTTAATTAAATGTTTTCATTGGCATTTATAGACTCACTCGTAATTTTCTTCTATTTTCTCTTAATATGTTATATCAAGCCATCCTTGCATTACTTAACTCTTTCTGTATAAACATATGCACACACTGCTGAATTCAACTTTCACATAGATTTTTTGAGACTTTTATATCTATATTCATTAGTGAGTATTAATGGGTTTTTTTTTGTTTTTGAATAATGGTTTCATTTGCATTGTGAGAAAAGTCAATCAGCTTTTCCTTTTTTTCTGCCTCAAAAATTGTGTGCGTGATGTTGTGCTTAAGACAACAACCAGGCATTTATATAGTTCTGTTGATCAGAGCCAGGTTTGGTTAGTCTTATCTGGGCTTGCTTATGCATCTGCAATCAGCTGAAATATTGGCTACAGTTTGGCTGAGAACTTGGCTGGGGAACTTGGCTCTGCTAGTGTTTCTCATATTTCACCAGTAGGCTAACCTGAGAGTATTCTCATAGCAAAGGCAGAGGAGCGACAGAAGAAATAAAAGTATGCAAATGCTTTTTTAAAGGTGCTACCTGAATTCAATTTGTCTTGTCCCACCGGCCAAAGCAAGTCACATGACCAAGCCCAGAGTCAATGTGTGAAGTCATTACCAAAGCACATAGATAAATAAAATTATGATAATTTGGTTAAAATCCACTCATAAATTAAAAGTATAAGACATAAAATATGTGAACATAGGATCATGATCAGGATGCTATAGCTCTGATATAAGTAATGAAGAATAAATGATTTATTTAAGCCATATGATCAAAGTAATTATAAAGGTGCTAATGTTCATGGACACAAGAAGCTAATTCAATTCTATATTTATAAATATTTTTAAATGATAAAAGTCATAGTAGATATCGTATGAATTAGGATATTTATTACAATAAGATGCCTTTCCTTTAAGAGAACTAGCAAAACATTTCTTCAAAAATGAGATTTTGGTGTTGTAATAGTGCCATAGGAGTGGGGGGATGGTGGAAAATTAATTCCAGTGGAGTAATCCTGGGAAGAAAATAGGAATTGAAGGTGACATTGAGAGATGGTGTGTCACATCTTGAAAGTCATCTATCTAGTACACATTAATCTCATATTCTTTAAGATAAGAATCACAATTTGATTCAGAGTGAGCATGTTCTGAAAAAAAGAAAAAAAACACTTTGTAGTATTCCTATCTCTGTGGGTGCCTGTGCATGACCTAGTCTTACCTAATTCTTACCTAAGTCTTACTTAATTGTAAGTGGAAATGGACGTCCACAGCTCTGAGGCTTCAAGTAGCTACTGATTTTCAATTAAAAAGTTACCAACAATTACATTTACAAAAACACTTAGTATTAAACTTAACAAAAATAGCAAACCTATTCAATGGGGAATGAAAAGTCTTTGCAACAAATGAAGCTGAAATAACTGGATAAATTTAGAAAAAAAATGCACTGCAATCTCTATATTATACCATTCACAAAAATTAATTCAAGATATACATAAACATAAAGCTGAAAGTATAAGATTTCCAGAAGAAAATATAGAATATTTTTGCAACCTGAATGCAGGCAAAGACTTTATGAAGAATACACTAAAGTATTAACCATATTCAGTAAATAATTAAATATGATAAATTGAAATTTAACAGAATTCCCACATATTAGTGTGTGTATCAGATTGATTAGATGGATATAGATATTAGAGATACGTATCCAAAGTATATAATTAACCTTTATAATCAATAATAATAATAATAAATAAATATAAAAGTTGGCAAAAAACCTTGGACAGACACTTCACAATAAAGATACACAGATAGCCAATCAACACATGAAAACTTGCTCAGCCCCTTACAGTCATCAGGGAAATATGAATTAAAACTATAATGATATACCATTGCCTTCATCAAAGAATGACTAAAATTACAAAGATTGAAACATTAACAATTATAGAAGATGAGGGATAACTGACATTCTCATATATTCCTGATGGGACTTAAAGAAAAGTAATAAATTAGTAAGTAGGCCACTAAGATAAAGGGCATCATAGTGGCCATTATGGAAAAAATTTAGAGGACTAGAAATCTATTTCTTAGTGATGTGCACTACAAAACGTGTCATAAAATCAATTAATGACTTGCTCAGTGATCAAAATAAAATCTAAGTTCTAACCATGACCCATAATGTCTTTGGCAGATGAATCCCCATTTGACTAGCCTCATCTCCTATTATTCTTTCCTTAATTTTAGCCACACCGATCTCTATTATTTCCTTACACACATTATTTTTTTCCCTGATTCAAAATATCTTACAATATATTCTCTATTTAATGCTCTTTTCCCAGATCTCCTTATGGCTTAATTTCTGATTTTATTTATCTCTCTCCTTAAATTTCACCTTTACAGAAACAACCTCCCTGACATTCATTCTTTATCATATGATAGGCTAATTATTCTCCATAAACATAATCACCACTCTTATCTATTATATAATTTGTTTTATATTATCTGTCACACCTTACTAGAATATGAGCTGCATGAGAGATTGTAACTCTTTTGTTCACTGCTGTATTTCCAATGACTAGAGTGGTGCCTGGCACATATTAATCACCCATCAAGTGATTTTTGAAGAAAGGGATAAATGGTAATTTAAAATTTTGCATCTGGGGAAGTTGTTCTTCTAAAACATATGGTTAAGGCTTTGTAACCATCAATATCTGTATTTTTAAAATCATTTTGCACTTCTGATTTAAATACAAGATTTGCCTTTCTACATAATCCACAATATGGCCAAAGTAAATTATTAAGAGATAGCATCTGTACCATTTGTACTGATGTTAAAAAAATCATGAATATTCACATATTTTACCAAGGTCCTTAATTATCCTTAGCAGGTGTTTTCAACACAAAAACACTTTTCCATCACATATTAGGAATTTTATGGCTACCTATACACTAGTAAACATTTGGAGAAACTGATTACCACAGGGCATGCATGGTTGTAGCTCTTAGAGCTTTATTTGAGATCTAATTGTATTCAGAATTGTCAAAAAACAAATGGCTACTGATTAAATTTAGGCCAGTATTCCGGAGACATACTACTTCTTAATTAGAAAAAGAAAAATAATGCACACTTAAGAAATTATGTTCCATTTACACAATGGAATTTGTAACATTTCCACTTATAGAACAGTTTAGAATATTACGAGCATGGCATTTGATATATCGATAGCTATACATATAGATATCTCTCACTTGAAAGGAATAGAAGGTGACTTCTGCTGATTAATATGAAAAATTAATTAAAGAAATATCCAGTAGCCACAGAAATTTGAAGAGAAATGAAAAAGCAGTCCCAAGAATGGGATCCTGTATGTTGACATAGAAGCTATGGGAAGATCCTGGTGAAACTGGGAACAATCAGCCTTTAAATTCTGATGAATCTTCTCTGCCGCTGGAAGAGGGCCCTGCATCCCCATCTACAGAAGTGGGTTCCCTATCCTCAGTGGTATTGACCTTTTTACCCATAGTACATGTTTCTTTCCACTTGTGTCTGGGGGGCCAGACTGTATTGGCCTCCCCTGAGGCAGATGCCATGCAAGACACTGTGATTCTTCTCATAACCCAGGGCCAGCACCCTGTTTTGCTTCTAGACCTATAGCTAGACACAAGTCACTGCAGGTCCCTAAATCTGAGGTACAATGTGAGACCCATGGGTAGTAGTTCTTCAAAAGAACTCCCAGAATTTTCTAATTTATACAGACAGAAAGCAGAGAACATGTGTGGGAATGGGTAATAAGGGTATAGGATAATGGTGTTAGAAACATACAGTTGGACAGTAATTAATAGTACAGTCTCACTAAACAAAGATTCTGTGTTCAGTGTTGCAGCTCAGGGGGTCAGAAAGGGCTCTAACAGTTTGGTTGCTTGGCTGAAACAAGGACCAAAATGTGGCCCACAGTGAGTGAGTTGGAAACACCCAACCCATCTTGGTTGAATGGAGAGGAAGGAATCCAGAGGCTTAGGGAGACTGGAATTTCAGAGTGTATTTGTCACTTCAGACCTACTCACTCCTACTGAGATGGTCCAGAAGACATAGCTTTTACTAGTACTGCTGGGGGAACCCTGGTGTCCTTGAAGAGCTCTGTGATTGTTCTTCTCTGTACGCCAGTCCAGGCAATGGGAACTGCAGTCACTGGATAGGGAAACCTAAAAGCAGTGGGAGTAGCTGGGTACCTGGGCGGTGGGGGCCAAGTGGTGGCACTCAACTGCCAAAGGTCAGCTGGGCGTGGTTGCAGTGATGGAACTGTCAAACAGCAATCAGATGAATCTCATTCATGCAGATCTGTGGCATTGGCTTGTTGATTCTGGTGTTCCTATAAGTTGTTACATCTGGGCCTCCCGACAACTGAAAATGAGGCCCAGGGCCTAGTGGGCCTCTTAGGCCTTTGGAGGCAATAGAGTCCTCATTTGGGTGTGTTACATCTGTAACACTACAGACCCCTTTTGGAACATCCCTGAAGGACATGGTGAAGGGAAATCATCTCAGTGAGCAGAACTTCAAGCAGTGCACTTGATTGTTCACTTTGTTCTGCAGGAGAAATGGCCAGAGATGTGATTAGACACTGATTCATGGGCTGTGGCCAATGGAATGACTGACATGTCAGGGATTTGAAAGGAACATGATTGAAAAATTGGTGACAAAGAAATTTAGGGAAAAGTTATATAGATAAGCAACTCTGAATGGGCAAAAATGTGAAGCTATTTGTGTTTAATGTGAATGCTCAACAGACGGTGACCTCAGCAGAAGATTTTAATGATCAAGTATATAGGTTGACCAGTTCTGTGATACCAGTCACTTCCCACAGTCTCCCTTGTCATTGTCCAAAGGGCTCCCGAACAAGGTGGCGCTGGTAGCAGGGAGGGAGGTTATTCATGAGCTCAACAGCATGGACTTCAGTAAGGCTGACCTGGCTGCAGCCATCACTGTGTACCCAGCCCGCCAGCAGCAGAGACCAGTGCTGAGCCCTCATACAGAACCTGCCACCGGCATGATTAGCCAGCTGCCTGGTGACAGGTTCGCTGCTTCCATCATGAAAGGGGCAGCATTTTGTCCTTACTGGAATAACACTTACTTTGGATATGGATTTGCCTTCCCTGTATGCAATGCTTCTGCTAAAACTCTCATCTGTGAATTTACAGAACGCTTTATCCTGGTAGTCCACAGATCAGAAACATTGCTTCTGATGAAAGAGCTCACTTCACAGGAAAATAAGTGTAGCAATGAGTCCATGATCTTGGTATTCACTGATCTATGTTTCCCATCATCCTGAAGTAGCTGACTTGATACAATCGTGAATGACCTTTTGAAGACTTAGCTGTAGTGTCAGATATGTGATAAAAACCTGCAGGGCTGGGCCTGGTTTTTCTAGAAGGCTGTATATGTCATTGTCCAACCAGTGCTGCTTCTCCCCCAGCTAAGATTCACAAGTCCAGGAATCAAAAGGTGGAAATGGGATTGGCATCACTCACTGTTACATATACAGAAGAAGACTTATTCATTTGCCAAGTCTGGGAGTCTGTTCCTGTTTTGTAAATAAGCTCATTTGTATCTTTATGGTGACCAGGGGGAAAGGGTAGGGAGAGGGATAGATTGATATCAGTTCTTAGTTTTAGGGAGCAGAAGGTGACTTGTGCTGATCAAACAGAAAATAATTAATTAAAAGGATATTGAGATATAAAGAAGGAGTCTTAAGGCTAAGCTTCAATTACAGTGGCACAATCATGCTATAGACTTGATCTGATAAGAAAAACACTGTTGCTGCTGAGACGAGTCTTCCGCCCACCCCAGTGCTGCCCTTCCAGGAATGCTACCTGTTAACTTCTACCATCTCTGAAAGCTAGAGCCCTCCATCCCATCTCTGTCAATAAAATGGATTCCAATTGAAACTTCCTTCTTTCTCTTCTTTTATTTAAAGTCATCAGAGGAAGCCTAAGGTTTCTTCCTTCTCTTTTACTCCTTGCAGAAGTCAATCCAATTGGTGGATTCAGATCCCCAGCAAGTGACTTGGCCACCTAAAGGACTGAGGAACTATGTTTTGTGGATTCTGTTTCGGAGAGAATGGACCGATAGTGTAGAAATTATTACAAATAAAAGCAAGAGTAATGGAAAGGTAGAAAACCCTACCACCAGGGCTGTATCATTTTTTAAAATTGAAGTATAGTTGATTTACAATGTAGTGCTAATTTCCGCTATACAGCAAAGTGACTCAGTGATACCATATATACATTCTTTTTTTCATATTCTTTTCCATTATGGTTTATCCCAGGAGATTGGATATAGTCCTCTGTGCTATACAGTAGGACCTTGCTGTTTATCCATTCTAAATGTAATAGTTTTCATCTGCTAACCCCAACCTCCCACTGCATGCCTCCCATAACTCCCTCTCCCTTAGCAGCCACAAGTCTGTTCTCTGTGTCTGTAAGTCTGTTTCTGTTTCATAGATAGGTTCATTTGTGCCATATTCTAGATTCCACATATAAGTGATATCATATGGTGTTTGTCTTTCTCTTTCTGACTTACTTCACTTAGTATGATAATCTCTAGTTGCAATAATGCTGCAAATGGCATTATTAGGTTCTTTTGTATGGCTGAGTAGTATCCATTGTATATACCACATCTTCTTTATTCATTCATCTGTCAAATGACAGATGGAAACGGTGTTTCCATTTTTAGTTTTCTGAGGAAGCGCCATACTGTTTTCCATAGTGGCTGCACCAACTTACATTTCCACCAACAGTGTAGGAGGGTTCCCTTTTCTCCACACCCTCTCCAGCATTTGCTATTTGTAGACTTTTTAATGATGACCATTCTGACTGGTGTGAGGTGTTATCTCATTGTAGTTTTGATTTGCATTTCTCTAATAATTAGTGATGTTGAGCATCTTCTCATATGCTTTTTGGCCATCTGTATGTCTTCTTTGGAGAAATGTCTGTTAAGGTTTTCTGCCCATTTTTTGATTGGGTTGTTTTTTTGTTGTTGAGTTGTATGAGCTGTTTGTATATTTTGGAGATTAAGCCCTTGTCTGTGGTATCATTTGCAAATATTTTCTCCCATTCTGTGTGTTGTCTTTTCTTTTTTATTTTTTTTTATGGTTTTCTTTGCTGTGCAAAAGCTTGTAAGTTTGATTAGGTCCCATTTATTTATTTTTGTTTTTATTTCTATTGGTCTTGGAGACTGACCTAAGAAAACATTGGTACGATTAATGTCAGAGAATGTTTTGCCTGTGCTCCTTCTAGGAGTTTTGTGGTGTCATGTCTTATGTTAAAGTCTTTAAGCCATTTTGAGTTTATTTTTGTGCATGGTGTAAAGGTGTGTTCTAACTTCATTGATTTACATTCTGCTGTCCAACTTTCCCAGCACCACTTGCTGAAGAGGCTGTCTTTTTCCCATTTTATATTCTTATAGTGCTGTATCTTCTTTTTTTTTAATGATGGCATCTGTAGAAAATATTGACAATATTTGTGTGTCAGAATAAGGTACACATGCTATTGCTGAGGGCAACTCCCTATGAGAGACACTCTTGGAAGCCTTTAGCCGACAGGGATCTGGACCGAGTGCCACCGGATCTAGTGCATTCATCATTAACGACAAATTTTGTTTATAGAAGTAGGTAATTAAAAAATTAAAAATCAAATATACACAAAGGTTGAACTTATGTTTAAAGAATCTTACCACTCTACCCTTTCTTATTTGAAACTTTTCAATGCTAACATATTGTGACCATGAAAGTAGATTTAGAATCCAAGCAAGTTTCAAAACAATGCTGGAGAATTAATATGCAGAAAATACATGAGTAGTTAGCGCAGTCGCTGTGCGGCTAGCTTGGAAAACACCAGAAAATCACCTAAGCTGCGATGGTCAGACCACTGAACATCTAAGCTCCAGTCGCTCCTGGGTGCACAATGAGAAAGTCTGTCAGATGGATGCTGGGTTAGGTCTCCCAGCGCTAAAGCATTCCGTTAGTGTATCTCGGAGCAGCACAGCACTAGCACTCTTGCCATTAGTGTGACACTCAGGGCTTATGGCCAGATGCTGCCCATGTTGGCTGTCCTGCCAGGAGCTCAGGACAAGGCTGGCAGCGCCACATCTGTTTGGATGGTCTTTACTGCAGCATGGATGATGCAGTATACTATACATAGAAAGAAATCTTCGTGTTCACCAACATTCCCTATCATAACCTCACATCCTGCCTTCATTTCAAATCATAAAATGCCATGCTGTGCCTTTTAGCTTTACTTTTAAAACAGAAATAATATATAAAATCACTTATTTAAAGAGATGTTATATTTAATAAGAGTTGTACAGAGCAAATCAATTATAAGAGCAGAGGGATAGTCCATCTCAAGAACATTGGTCGTTTCACACCACACATAAATTACAAGTTTGTTAAAAGTCATTTAGTGACCAATTAGAAAGTCACTAATATGTTCACTCAATTTTGTCAGCATTAAATTTAGGTGTTATTATTTTTACTGTGGAATATTTGTTTAATATCCCCTAATTGATGTCTGTAAAATAATGGACGAGTGTTTAGAGAAATATTTGCTAGGAGAAAGGAAGTTAGGGATTACAAAGATGTAAAAAATGCAGCTGAAGCATTTTTAGCCCCTCAATTCAACTTAATAAAGCACTCTGGGAGTGATTGCCTAAGGGAAACAGTGATTTAGTCACCTATTCAACTCATCTACTTTTGCCACAGTCCAAAATCTTACCAAGAAAAGCACTCTTGAAGCAAGTATTTATCTGACTAAAAAGTAGCTTTATTTCTTGTTGTTCAGGGGACTTTCTGAATAGTCCTGGAGATAAAGATTTAGATAAGAGAATCTATGACCAGAAGTGACTTCAGATAAAGCATACACTTCTAAAAGCTGAAGCAGTCAAGCAAAACATTTAAATAAAGAGAATAATATTGAAAGCTTTATAGATACAAATAAATCCCTTTAGTAAGTCCATAATTTCCTTTTATTTAAAGTCATGGGAGTGATGTTGTCCGGTAGGATTTTGAAAAATGAGTTGGAATCATGAATACATTAGAAACACATCTGACAAGATAAAATCTTGCAACAAAATGCAGATATTATTTTCAATAACATTTATTACATTTGATACAATTATTTATTGAACTTCGCCATTTTTTACTAAATGATCATTTTAAATGATTTAACTTTTAAAAAATTGTGTTGTGACCCCTCATAATCTGTGTTTGCTTGCTCATAACAGGATGCAACCCAAATAAAACAACTAATCAAAACAACTAAAGGAGAGAAATTTCAGCCATGACCTAATGTCTATATATAATATTAGAAATCTGCTACATTTGCAATAATATAAAATTATCAATCAACTAAAGTGTTTCCTTTATTTATAAACATAGCACTTTTGTCTAAGAAATTACATTTAATTTTTACACATAAAAATACTTACAATTCTTGTCGACACATGCTGCAATATGAAATAATTTTATATTCTCAAATAACTAGCATTCAGGAGTCAGTAAAATTTGAATCTGGTAAACTTTTTAACTCACTCTTTTGTCATCATTTTACTCTTTATGTTTTATTTTTATTCTACTATTATATATGAATAAAAGATCATTTATATCCATATAAAAGGAATGCTTGCATTCACATATAAGCAGATTTAAAATATATGTATAAACATACATAGGTATATATTTATGTATCCTAAATACATCAAAGGTTTATTTGATTTATTTAAAAATGTGTGCTTCATATTTTCTGTGCTTTAATAACACAGTCTCACATGTGGAAAAACCCACATGTAAGTGGTGCCATTGCACTGATATTTGCAGTGATGAAGCAACCTGAATGTGTTAAAATCTACATATATTTCACAGATTTAACTTAATCTTACCATAATATTCTTCTAAATAAAATTTAAATTCATTGTGCATGTTTTAGAATTTTCCTTGGTTATGTTATTAGGAATTCTAAGAAATATAAAATGCAGTTGTAAAGATAGATATTTTTTATAATATTTTCTTCATAGTCATGAGTATGTTACATCTAAAGATTTAAAGATTCTCATAGGTATCTCTCCAGCTGTTACATATTGAATCAATTCTAATTTTCTAACTGGTTCTTTTGGCTTTTCTAGTTTCTATAGTGATTATAGTATTGTGCTTTATTTTAATGGACATTCCTCCTGGTTTCAGCTAGACATGCTTTATCACAGTAAAGCATAAACCTTTATCCCTGGTGTATCAATACCTTTTATGAAGAGATATTAGTAAAAATAAAAACAACCCAATCCAAAAATGGGCAGAAGACCTAAATAGACATTTCTCCAAAGAAGATATACAGATTGCCAACAAACACATGAAAGAATGCTCAACATCATTAATCATTAGAGAAATGCAAATCAAAACTACAATGAGATATCATCTCACACCAGTCAGAATGGCCATCATCAAAAAAATCTACAAACAATAAATGCTGGAGAGGGTGTGGAGAAAAGGGAACACTCTTGCACTGTTGGTGGGAATGTAAATTGATACAGCCACTATGGAGAACAGTATGGAAGTTCCTTAAAAAACTAAAAATAGAACTACTATACAACCCAACAGTCCCACTACTGGGCATATACCCTGAGAAAACCATAATTCAAAAAGAGTCATGTACCACAATGTTCATTGCAGCTCTATTTACAATAGCCAGGACATGGAAGCAACCTAAGTGTCCATCAACAGATGAATGGATAAAGAAGATGTGGTACATATATACAATGGAATATTACTCAGCCATAAAAAGAAACGAAATTGAGTTATTTGTAGTGAGGTGGATGGACCTAGAGACTGTCATGTAGAGTGAAGTAAGTCAGAAAGAGAAAAACAAATACCATATGCTAACACATATATATGGAATCTAAAAAAAAAAAAAAGAGAGAATGGTCAGAAGAACCTAGGGGGCAAGATGGGAATAAAGACACAGACCTACTAGGGAATGGACTTGAGGATACGGGGAGGGGGGAGGGTAAGCTGGGACAAAGTGAGAGAGTGGCATGGACATATATGCACTACCAAAATAGATAGCTAGTGGGAAGCAGCCGCATAGCACAGGGAGATCAGCTCGGTGCTTTGTGACCACCTAGAGGAGTGGGATAGGGAGGGTGGGAGGGAGGGAGATGCAAGAGGGAAGAGATATGGGGACATATGTATATGTATAACTGATTCACTTTGTTATAAAGCAGAAACTGACACACCACTGTAAAGCAATTATACTCTAATAAAGATGTTAAAAATAAAAGCTAGTTAACATCTACAAAGATGATAGTTACTAAAAAAAAAAACCCGAGATATTAGTAGATCATACTGCTGTGACATAAGTACTGCATATATAAAATAGTTCAATTAACTATATTTCAGTTAGTCCAGGTGGTCAATAGCTATTAAGTGTAACAGGGACAGTCTTTCAAAAATATTTTTAGAAGAGTTTGGAAGGCATAATTTTAAAAATATACTACTGGTCTGTCATAGATATTTTTATATTTAGAAATATAAATATAGTGAGTGCTTAGATTCTTTATTTTAAATGTCTGATTAGAAATAGCCTCTTGAATGTAGTTAGCGGCACTTAAAAATGCAGGCAACTTCTGCATAGTTTTATTATAGTAATGCCCCCCAAGGCATTATTTTGTTCAGGGTTCTGATGGACAAGGAGAACAAGGAGAACGACTCAAACCTTGAGTGACTAGGTCCAGTTCCTCCCTTACTTCAGTCCGTTTGTTCTCCTGAATTTGAAACTTTACCATCATCCAGTCATTCAAGTTATGAATGTAAGTCAAAAGAGACCTAAAATTTTTCTTCCTTCCTCTCAGCATGAAGTCTGGCTAATTCCATCTTTTAAATATTTCTTCTATCTACCACTTTTTAACCCTAAATGTCACTTTCTCATATCTTATACCTTGTCTTATATTATTTTTGTAGGTTTCTAATTTGATCATTATGATCAATACACAATGGAATTCCTGATCTTTAGTTTTATTTACCTCATATCTGACTTCCACACTTTGACTCAATGATTTATGTACAAAGTAAATCTGCATTTGTCATCATTTTTCTAAAAATTCTCTTAGGACATGGCATGAGCCCATTTGCAGGATTTATCAAGCCCTATCCACTCTCTCCACCATTAGCTCTCACCTCTATGGCACATTTTTGCTTTGATATTACCAAACTACTAAAGTTTTCAATGCACACATCCATTTCCTTGTCTCAATTTGTTCTTTTTGTTCCCTCTTTCTGGACAACTTTTAATCAGAACACTAGGTTTTCTCATCCTTATTCTTTAACACTCAGCTAAGGTGTTTCCAATTGTCATGAGATGTCTTTGGCAACTCTGACCTATCTTAGACTTCCCAGCCAGTAATAAGTGCCTCTTCCACAATGCCACTGTACTGGGCATGTCTCCTACATTATATATAGCATATTTACATCTGTTTTCTGTTGCTTTGCCTGTTCCATGTCATATGACAAGCTCACTTGGAAATGCCCATGTAGTATATATACAGAATCAGCTGAAGCAATGTCAGTTGTCATGGTTGAAAGGAACTTCCACCTTATTCCTGTTTTCTCCTCATCCTATTCCCTCGCTTCATTGTTACCACAACATGTTCATAACATCCCTAGGTCTTTCTCAACCCATAATGTCTGACTTGAGATATGTTTATTTATTTTGAAAGATGTACCAACTTTTCCAAATAAATTGTCTATATAAAAGCAAAGAAGACCATATATGTAAACTTTTACTGCTTTAAAGATAAAAAGTGCTACCATTTTAACTTGAAACTGTGGATTAGGTATAAATTTTTAACTAGGATAAAAGTAGATTATAAAATATTAAAGTTGTGTCAAAATGACAGTTAACTAATAGTCCTTAGAGTTAAAAGCTATCAGTTGCTAGCTATATTAAGAAATTATATGTCATTGAAACAAGTTTCTGGTGTCAAGTACAGTATTATTTAATCAAAAAGAAAATTCTCTCACTTACATTCAGATATAATAATGAATTACATTCTCTTCTGCATAACAAAACACGTTTTATTCTGTTCGAACATGAGTGACACATCCTTGAAATATGTTAAATATAGGTAAAAGAAAGGATAATACCACTGACAAGAAAAGAAGTTGGCTTCCTTTTCCTCAGAATAATAATGTAAAAGACTACCTAGTAGAATTTTAAAATATTTTCTTCTTTATAAAATTAGCAATTACACTCATGAACATTTGTCCCAGAGAAATTAAGAATTGTGTTCACACAAAAACCTGCACACAGATGTTTAAAGCAACTTAATCTGTAAGCCAAAACCTGGGAATATTGAGATGCCCTTCAGTGGGTGAATGATTAAGCAGACCATAGTCCATCGCTAGGATGAAATACTACTCAGCAATAAAAAGGAACAGGTTATTGACACATACAGCAACCTAGATGAATCTCCAGAGAATTATGCTCAGTGGAAAAGGTCAATCCTAAAAGATTACATATTGCATAATTCAATTTATATAACCTCGAAATGACAAAATTACAGATGCAGCAAACAGATTAGTGGTTGCCAGAGGATAATGTGATAATGGGATGGAAAGGAAGTGGCTGTGGCTCTAACAGAGCAGTGGGAAGGATCCTTGTGATGATGGAAATGTTCTGTATCTTCAATGTCAATAACCTTGTTGTGATATTGATACTGTACTCTAGTTCTGCAAGATGTTAAAGGGCACATGGAATCTCACTATTATTTCTTACATGTGAATTTATAATTATAACAGAATAAAAAGTTTAATTTCAAAAAGGTAATTCTGGACTTCCCTGGGGGTCCAGTTGTTAAGATTCCGTGCTTCCAATGTAGGGGACACAGCTTTGATCCCTTGTTGGGGATCTAAGATCCCACATGCCGCATGCCATGCGGCATGGCCAAAAATTTTTTTTTTTTTTTTTTAAAGAATCAACTTTATTTATTATTATTATTTTTTAAATTTTTATTTATTATTTATTTATTTATTTATGGCTGTGTTGGGTCTTCGTTTCTGTGCGAGGGCTTTCTCTAGTTGTGGCAAGTGGGGGCCACTCTTCATCGCGGTGTGCGGGCCTCTCACTGTCGCGGCCTCTCTTGTGGAGCACAGGCTCCAGCAATCGCGGCTCATGGGCCTAGTTGCTCCGTGGCATGTGAGATCTTCCCAGACCAGGGCTCGAACCCGTGTCCCCCGCATTGGCAGGCCGATTCTCAACCACTGCGCCACCAGGGAAGCCCCCAAAAATTTTTTTTAAAAATTAAAATAGGTAATTCTATTGGTGATTAAAGAATTTAAGGAAAACCTCCATTCCTCTCTAGTGATGTGGTCCTTAATGTGTATAGCAAAGAATTTGGATGTGATATGTGCTTTTAACCCAAAAGCACACATGCATATGAACTAGGAAGACCTGTTTTAATATTATGCTATTTAATTTTTAGAATATATTGAGAATATAGATTACAAACTGTTCTGTCAGTTATATAGTTCAAAAAATAAAATAATAAAAACCATATATCAACCAACTTATTCCATTAAGTATTACTGTAATAATTAAATAATTATATGATTTCAAAATGTTTACAATCATTTTTTTCACCAATAACAATGCTAGCATTTGCCAACTTTTCACTATCCCGGAAACAAAAGCACAGAAGGACATAAGTTAGTGTTGTTAACTATAAAACTCTAACCAGATGGAGTATTAACTCCTTACAGTGTTTCCTAAAATGCAAAAAAAAAAGAAAGATTTATTAAAAATTGACTGTGTGTGAGATATTTTGCTAGTCAGCAGTAATATAACAATAAATATTTTCTGCCATTGAGGATTAATATAAGTGCGTAAACAACTATGATAATGAGAAAATGTAGTTACCGGGTATGAACTTCATGTTATGGGAAGTGGGGAGGGGTGTGTGTGTGCAAATAATTACTGTTAATTACAAATCAAATATCTAAGGTGAGATTGTTTCTTTTAACCCCCTGATGTAGTATAAAAATTGAGTTGAGATATTGCTCCAAATCAATCACATTATATATTCTATGACATTAATTGTACTTTAAAACTTATATTTGAAGTTAGATTTATAATTAGATGCTATAATCACTTTTAATCTGTTAACTGAAATATACTGAAATATTTGAGAAGGAATTTTTTTATGATAAGACAGTGTGATTGAGTCAGAAACTTCAAATTTCCTCATCTCTTTCATGTGCTATTTTTATTTGAAATAGTATTACTTGAGGTTTTTGTAATTTCATTCATTCATTTCATATATATTCATCCAATACTACCATGTATGCAGTAACAATCACTGATGGAATCCACTTACCAAATGTTTACCAAATGATGTAGGTGGCTAAATTATATATATTGTGTCTACTTTTCACCTTACTTGGTAAAGCTTATTTTCATTTTGTAACTAAGAAACTGGTGATTTTTATGTCAGGGTAAAGACTCTAGTGAGGCAAAAAGCTAGAGTAATATAACCCTAAATTATTTTTTCTTCCCACTCTAACATTATGTACACTGATGAATATGAACTGTGTGATTTATATATATCAAACAAGCTTTCTTTGGGACTACTTAGTAAGAGTTTGTAATATTCAGTGGAGTAAGTAAACAAAATGAGGTTATTAGGAAAATATGTTCCTAGAAATAGACAAAACTTTGGATTCCCATCATATCATGTGCAGAACAGCCTGGTGTTGATTCCTGAACTGTGAAGAGTATTCCAGAGTATTCCAGGAATTATTAATATCTTATCTGAATCATCAGTTTACTCTGTGATTTCAGGGAAGTATTCAGAGGCCAAGTGTTGCACTGATAACGTTTCCATTATTCTAACCACTTCAAGAAGTAAAATGTTGGGGTTCTTCTTATTCTTCTCTTGTGGTTGATCTGTGCCCTCTCCTATTATTCGTTCTATTTTTTATAATTAAGACATCAGAATGATGGGGCAAATCCTTCAGTTATGATGAGGGAGGGTACCCCATGTTGCTGTTCTTTTGGCTCGAAATTATATCAAAAAATAGATTCATAGCTCCCCTCTTTCCACGATGTCTCTCGGTTACTCTTTCCAAATTGTTAGTAAAAACCAAAAATCTCATTCTTTGTTCTCCTGTTCTGGAACTAGGTAGAGCATTAACTCTTGGATTGATGGGAACATGAGCTGCATGATTAGGGAAGCACTAGCTCTTACCCCTGGGTGCCAGCTTATCCTAATGGTAGCTGACTAAGCAGGCCCTTCCCAGGCATAACCACGGGTTCAGGGTACAAGCCTTGCAAATGCAGCTTTATTCACTCAGAAATTTTTAGGCAGAATTGGCCACGCTGGAATTCTTAGATACAAAAGTTAAGAGAAATGACGAGATCTAAGCCTTGAACCTGTCCAATCCTCACACTTTGACCAGAAATAATCACTTTAAGCATTGAACTATAGCTGATTTCCATTGAGCTTTAGAGAATGCCAGTTCCTTTTCTAGGATGATAAGTGTTTCTCGATCTTGAGCAATTTAAGATTTACTTTTCATTAGAAAGGCTATTTATGATCTTGGAAGACTGATTCTCTCAGCTACTTATGATGATTAAATATAGTAATACACACATATTAATACACATAAAAATTTAATTATATGCTCTAAATTATGTTACTTATTAGTGTATATATAAATATATTATGATGATTATTAGAATATGTATAAATAATGTATACACAAAGATTATCTTAAATAAACAAATGAAGAAACTGAGGCTCAAAAAGTATAAGTGAATTGTCCAAGGTCACACAAAAGTTAGTGATGACATGAGCACTAACTCTAATTTTCTAAATCTAAAAAAGTTTTTCTTTTAAACTATATGCATATATAGTTTGGACTATATGTATGAAAAGTAGAAATGTTCAATATAAAGCGAACATATAGAAATTTTACTTAATTGATAACTATTACTTTTCTCCAACATAACATGTGTTTTTATAATATAAAAATATTTTATACAATATGTAAAAGTTTTCCTCACAATTGGATTATACTGAAATTTAGAAGTGGATTCTTCAAAAAGAATCTTGAGCAATGATGCTGAAAATATCATGTTTAATATTATTATCAGCATAGAGAAAAAGAACATCACCTGCCTAAAGCAATGCTTAGTATTGTTTAGTTTTATTTGATAATGAGCTAAATGTCATGGGAACAATAAATCATTACTTCTTATTATGTAGAAAAGGATATTGTAGTAGATGATATTTCTTAGATGGAATTTTTTTTTAAATATCAGTTATTACTTTTCCTCTGATTTAATTACTGTAAATTTGGAATATTACAAATTTCAGGAAAAAAAGGCAGCAACATATGGAAATTAAATGTACAGATTCTGAAATTATACTGCTCAGGTAGAAATCCAGGCTCCAACATTATAAGAGTAGGATCTGGTAAAATGTTGTCATTATTTTACAAGCTTGTTTTTCTTCTGTAAAACTGGAATAATAAGAGACACAGATGTAGAGAACAAACGTATGGACACCAAGGGGGGAAAGCGACGGGGCGGGGGATGGTGGGATGAATTGGGAGATTGGGCTTGACATATATACACTAATATGTATAAAATAGATAACTAATAAGAACCTGCTGTATACAAAAATAAATAAAATTAAATTAAAAAATTAAAACTAAACTGGAATAATAAGAATATACACTTCTGTGATTGATGGTTTATTTGAAAAAAGTGGTCAACATAAAAGTCCTTAAAGAAAAAGTTTGATATTGAATATGTTACCTCAGAAAATGTTGGCTGGAATAAAAGCTATTTTTTTAATAATAAACAGAAAGACATCTAGATTATTTTTCAGTATTGTAAAATATAAAATTAAATTCCTTTTCATATTACCACCAAAAAGTTTGGTAAAACATTGCAGTATTTTCAATAGCTTCATTTTGTAAACTAGAACTCACTTTTTCTCATTCTATTAATTACTGTCACTTAAGTAAAACTAAATATATACACACATTTTATTATTTTTAAATTTGAATTTCAGATTCACAAACATTTAATGGCTATAGTGATAAGGATTGGAGTTTGGTTTTTAAAATTCTGGTGGTAGTTTCCAGATGCAGTGGATTATAGAAAATTTACCATAAATTTAATCTTCTCTTACACTATCTGGTAGTTGAATATAAGAGCTTTAAAAAATAACGACTATTCACTTGCTTTGTGGATGAAAGTTATGAAAATTTCATGCTGACCTCTATTTTTTCTGCATTATAATTACTAATGTTAAATAGCTGCCATAATGAATATTAGAGTGAAACTTTTGGATAAGAAGAAAACAATAAAATTGCCAAAATTTATGAAACTTTAAAACATTTTGTTTATCCAAATATATGGTTGCCATTAACAATTTTTAAATCTTTCTCTAGTTTTATTTTTATTCAGTTATAAATATAAGAAAAATATTTTAAAATGCACAAATATTAAATATATAGCTTGAGTTGTCACTATGTAAATAAACACATCACTATTATAACACCCTAGATCAAATTATAGACTGTTGTCAGAAACCTACATGTCATGCTTTCCACTCACAATCATTGAGTCAAACTCTTATCACCATAAATATGCTTTATCTGTTATCAATCTTTATATAAATGAAAATATACATTGGATATCCTTTTCTCTGTTCTGTGTTACCCAGTAAAATATTGGGGAGATCCATCAATAGTGTTGCAAATAGCAGGAGTTCATTTAATTTTTGCTCTATCGTTTCCCATTACATGAATATTTTAAAGTGTAATTATTGATTCTGTTGAAGGATATTTTGGTTGTTCCAGTTTGAGGCTTTTGTGAATAATGTTGTCAGAAAAATATTTTACATGTATGTGTTTTCCAAGTACATATAGAGTTCTTTTAAGCGTATACCATGGACTAGAATTGTTTGGTCATAGGGTGACCTGTGTTCTGCTTTGATAGACACTGCTAATCAATTTTCCAAAACAGTTGTGACAATTCACATTCCAGTCAACAGAGTGTGGAAGATCTAGTTGTTCCACATATTCTTTAACTCTTGTTACTTTCAGCTTTTAAAACAGCTGTTCTGGGGAGCATATAGCAGTATCTTATTGTGGAATTAATTTATACTTTCCTATGTCCATTTGCTTTCTGGCCATTTACAATTTTCGTTTGTTGCCTGCACCTTACTACTTCTCTTTCTCTTTCTTCTTTCCTTCATCTTTCTCCTAGCCCTCCTCCTCATGATTATGATTCTTAGAGACTATTATTTTCAAAAGCCTGAAAATTCAAATACCACCAGGAAAAAAAAAGCCTGAAGCCTGACACAGTCAGATTTACTGACCTGATACAGCAAGGGGGAGAACTCCAAGAGAACCATACAATGCCACTTCACAAGAGAGATTAGGGAAGCATCTTGTCTAAGTTTTGGCTTCTCACCAAATAAGTCTTAGGAGAGTCTAAGGGAAGCAGGAGTCGTGTCATAGGGCCAGGGCAGTTTAGGAATTAGGTATCACCAGTAATAGATGGGACTGGCAAAGTGGCTCTATAGAAAAGCAGTAGTCATTAAAAGAAGAAATTACTACGGGATTTCACAGTTGCTGCATGACCTTGGGAAAAACAACACTTTCAGTTAATTTTACAACTGGCTTTATCTGTATCTGTCCTCCCAATGTGATTAATGACAGAGCTGCTTTTTCTCTTTTTCAGTCCAAGTTAGTTTCCACTCTTTTAGTCACAGACAGATCTTCACTCTTTCATTGTATATTCTAGATACAAGCCTTTGTCGTTTTATGCAGTGGAACTATCATCTCCCGTTCTCTGGCTTTCCCTGTTCTCCTCTTAATAAAATCTTCTGGTGATTTTAATGAAGGGAAATTTATCAGTTTATAGTTTAGGGTTAGTATTTGGTGTGTCCTGTTTAAGAAATCCTTGCCTGTGCAGAGCTCACGAAGGTACTTTCCTACATTATCTTCTAGAAGATTTGTTAATTTACCTTTCACATCTAGTCTCCAGTTCCTCTGGAGTTGATTTTCGTGTATAGTGTCAGGTGGGAATCTAGATAATGAGATGAATTTTTTAATCTTTGCACATGAATAACCATATTGTCCAATAACTTTTACTGGAAAGATTATTATTTTTCACTGTGTTACAGTGGTTCTTTTTTCACAAACTGGGTGACAGTACATATAAGTGGATCTGTTTCTATACTAAATTATTTTCCATAAGTCTATTTAGCTATCCTACCAATATTATACCATTCTAACTACGGTAACAATATAAGTCTTGGAAATGGCTAATATAAATCTCTAACTTTGTTCTCATCTTCAGTTGTATCTTCAGTTTTCTTTGTTTGCCACTTTGCAACACACACACACACACACACACACACACACACACAACCACAAAAGACCTGATGGGATATGACTGGGATTGCTTTGAATCTATAGGAGTCTATATATCAATTTAAGGATATTTGCCAATTTTAAAATGTTCAGTCTTCCAAACATTGAACATGGAATGGCTCTTTTTATTTGTCTTTATTTTTAGTTTCTCATAATAGTATCTTGTAACTCTATGTAGGGATCTTGCACATATTTTAATGTTTATTCCTAGGTTTTACCTTTTTTCATAGTTAAAAGGTAAATAATGTCATTCATTTTCTAATTGTTTGTTGCTGGAATATAGTACTGCAATCACTTATTGCACATTGATCTTTATGTATCCTGCTCGATTTATTAATTCTAATAGATTTTCACAGAGTCCTTTGACATTTCTTACAACATAGTTATTTCAGTGAAAATGAATGTCTGCGTTTTTATCATGTTTCGGCTTTACACTGCCTTATACTTTGACTTGAACAGAAGTGGGGGTAAAAGACATTCGTGTCTTTTCATCCATATCTCAATGGGAGCACTTTCAATATTTAGTAAGTTTAATGTTTTTTCTAAATTTTTTGTACCAAATCTTTTAGTTTAAAAGATATTCCCTTCTATTTCTAGTTTATTAAAATTTTATCTTAAAATTATCTTAAATATTATCAAGTATAATTTTTTAATATTTATATTTTTTCTAGTTTTTATTAATGGAATATTATCAACTTTTTTTCCAATTTTTTTGTTGTGGTAAACTATGCACAACATAAGATTTACCATCTAAACCACTTTTAAGTGTACCATTTACTGGTATTAAATACATTTGTAATGTTCTATTATCACCACCATCCATGGCCATAGTTCTTTTCATTTTGTAAAACTGCAACTCTATACCCATTAAAAAATAGCCCCCCTTCTCCAGTTTCCCCCAGCCCCTGGCAACCACCATTAATACTATTATGGACATTAGTGTACAAATATTTCTTGGAGAACCTGCTTTCAATTCTTTTGAGTATATACTAGAAGTGGAATTACTGAATCATATGGTAATTATATTTTTAATTTTGATAAATCACCATTCTGTTTCCCACAATGGCTGTATTATTTTACTTTCCTACCAGCTGTGCATGAGAGGTCCAATTTCTCCACATCCTCAATAACACATTATTTTCTGTTTTTTTTTTTTGCGTGTTTATTTGTATTTTTCTTTTAGTAGCCAATGTATTGGATGTGAGATGTTAGTTTTGCTTTGTATTTCCCTAATGATTATTGACGTTGAGCATCTTTTCGTGTGCTTATTGGCCGTTTATATATTGTCTTTGGAGAACTATCAAGTCCTTTGCCTATTTTTGAATTGGGTTGTTTGCTTACTTGGTGTTGAGTTTTAGGAGTTCTCTATATATTTTGGATATTAACACTTTACCAGATACATGATTTACAAATATTGTCTCTCATTCTATGGGCTACCTTTTTTACTCTGTTTATAGTGTAATTTTGAAAATAGATTTTATTTTTTAGAGCAATTTTAGATTCACAGCAAAACTGAGCAAAATGTACAGAGATTCCCCATCTACTTCCTGACCCTACTCATGTAAAAACTCCCTCATCAGCAACATCTCCCGTCACAGTGGTACATCTGCTACAATTGGTGAACCTACACTGATACATCATTGATACATCATACATCACGGAAAGTCCATACTTCACAGTTCACTCTAGGTGCTGTACATTCTATAGGTCTGGACAAATGTGTAATGACGTTTATCCATCGTTATAGTATCCTACAGAGTACTTTCACTGTACTTTCCTCTCTTCTCTGCCTATTGATCCTTTCCACCCCCTACTCCCTGGCAACCACTGATTTTTTTTTACTGTCACCATAGTTTTGTCTTTTCCAGAATGTCATATATTTGGAATCATATAGGATATAGCCTTTTGAGATTGCCTTCCTTCACTTACTAAAATACATTTAAGTTTCCTGCATGATTTTTTCATGGCTCGAGAGCTCATTTCTCTTTTAGCTCTGAATAATATTCTATTGTCTGGATGTACCACTTTATGTATGATTTCACCTACTGAAGGCACATTATTTCTTCCAAGTTTTGTCAGTAACCAATAAAGCTGCTATAAATACCACATGCAGGTTTTTGTATGGACATAAGTTTTCAAGCCCTGTGGGTGAATACCAAGGTGTGTGATCTCTGGCTGGTGTGGTGAGAGTATGTTCATTTTTCAAAGAAACCTCCAAACTGTCTTCCAAAGTGGCTGTACCATGTTACATTCCCACCAGCAATGAGTAAGAGTTTCTGCTGATCCACACTCTTGCCAGCATTTGGTGTTGCCAGTGTTCTGGATTTGGGCCATTCTAATAGGTGTGTAGTAGTATCTCGTTGTTTTAATTTATCTGATGACATATGATTGGAACATCTTTCTATATGCTTATTTGCCATATTGGTATGTTCTTTGGTAAGGTGTCTATTCAGATCTTGTGTCCACATTTTAATTGGCTTGTTTTCTTTTTCTTACTGTTGAATTTTCAGAGTTCTTTGTATATATTGGATAACAGTCATTAATTAGATGTCTTTTGTAAATACTTTCTCCCAGTCTGTGGCTTATCATCTCATTTTCTTGTCAGTGTGTTTCACAGAATAGTTTTTAATTTTAATGAGAGCCAGCTTACTAATTCTTTCTTTCATGGATCATGCCTTTGGTGTTGTATCTAAAAAGTTCTTATCAAAAACTAAGATTATTTAGGTTTTCTCCTATGTTATCTTTATAAATTTTATAGTTTTGCATTTTACATTTAGGTCTGTGAATGATTTTGAGTTAACTTTCGTGAAGGGTATAAGATCCATGAACACAGGATGTCTTTCCATTTTTTAGATCTTTAAAAGTTTCTTTATTTTAAATTAATTTTTATTGGAGTGTAGTTGATTTACAATGTTGTGTTAGTTTCTGCTGTACAGCAAAGTGAATCAGTTATACATATACATATATCCACTCTTTTTTAGATTCTATTCCCATATAGGTCATTATAGAGTATTGAGTGGAGTTCCGTGTGCTATACAGTAGGTTCTTATTAGTTATCTATTTTATATATAGTAGTGTGTATATGTCAATCCCAATCTTCCAATTTATCCCTCTTGTGCTCTGCCCCTTGGTAACCATAAGTTTGTTTTCTACATCTGTGACTCTATTTCTGTTTTGTAAATAGGTTCATTTGTACCAATTTTTTAGATTCCACATATAAGTGATATCATATGATATTTGTCTTTCTCTGTCTGACTTACTTCACTAAGTATGACAATCTCTAGGTCCACCCATGTTGCTGCAAATGGCAGTATTTCATTCTTTTTTATGGCTGAGTAGCATTCTGTTGTGTATATGTACCACATCTTTATCCATTCCTCCGTCAGTGGACATTTAGGTTGCTTCCATGTCCTGGGTATTGTAAATAATGTTGCAATGAACACTGGGTACATGTATCTTTTTGAATTATGGTTTTCTCTGATATATGCCCAGGAGTAGGATTACTTGATCATATGGTAGCTCTATTTTTAGTTTTTTAAGGAACCTCCATACTGTTCTCTATAGTGCCTGTCAGACAGAGAAATATGTTGCAAATGAAGGAACAAGATAAAAGTTTCTTTGAATAATGGTTTGTAGTGTTCAATATAAAAGTCTTGGGACTTCCCTGGCGGTCCAGTGGTTGAGACTCCACGCTTCCAATGCAGGAAGCCTGGGTTCGATCCCTGGTCGGGGAACTAAGATCCCACATGCCGTGTGGTGCGTCCAAAAACAAAAGTGCCTTGCAATTATTTAAATTATTTCTAATTATCTTATTTTTTATGCTTTTATACATGAAATTATTTTCTTATTTACACCCTTTTAGATTGTTCATTCTTAGCATGTAGAAATACATATCGTTTAATATTGAACTTGTATCCTGCAACTTTGCTCCACTTGATTTTTTAGTTCTCATAGATTTGGGGGGATTCCCTAGACTTTTATACATACAATATTGTGTCATCTGCAAATAAATATAATTTTACTTTTTACTACACTGAAATATTTTTTTTTCTTTTACTTGTGTACCCTGGCTAGACATTTAGTACGTATTGAATAGAAGTGGTGAGAGCTATATCTTTGTCTCATTCCTGATTTTAGGTAGAAAGCTTTCAGTATTTCACCATTAACTATGATGTTAACTCTGAGTTTTTGTAGATACCTTTTTATCAGGTTAAGAAAGCTTAGTTCTATTTTGTTGAATGATTTTATTAGGAGAGGGCAGTAGAGTTTGTCAGATGCCTTTTCTGTGTTTTTGTTAAGATAATCACACGTTTTTGCATTTTATTTTACCACTGATATGGTATATCACATTAATTACTTTTAGGTATTAATCTAACATGCATACCTTGGATAAATCCCACCTGGTTATTGTGTGTAATCCTTTTTTATTTTGATGTTCCTGAATTTGGCTTGCTGGAATTTTTTTGAGGATTTTTACATGTGTATTCATAAGATATATTAGGTTGTACTTTTATTTCTTGTGATGCCTCTGGTTTGATATTAGGGTAATGCTGGCCTGATCTAATGTGTTGGGAAGTGTCTCCCCTTCTTCTGTTTGTTTGGTAGAATTTGTAAAGAGTTAATTTGTCTTTAAATGATTGGCAGAATTCACAAGTGAAGTCATTAGGAATTAGGCTATTCTTCATAGAAAATTTTTTGCTTTGAATTCAATTTCTTGTAGTTCCCTTCAGATTCTCTATTTGCTTTGGGGTCAATTTTGGAAGTTTCTGTCTTTATAGAATTGGTCCATTTTACAAGGTTATTGAATTTGTTGACATACCGTTGTTAATACTGTTCATTTTAATCTTTTTTTCTTTCACTTTTGTAACGTAATGATGGCCTGTCTTTCATATCTGAATTTTTAAAAATATTTTCTCTTTTTTTTTTTCTGATCAGTCTAGCAAGAGGTTTGGAACATTTTTGATCTGTGCTTCGTATAACTGATTTTCTCTACTGTTTTCTATTCTCCAGTTTATTAATTCTGCTCTTCACTGTTGGGATGTCATCATCTACAACCTGCTAGGCTGCTCTGCAGTTGTTCCTCACAATTGCATGTCCCCTGCACAGGTGGCTTTAGTTATTTGAGGGAGAATAATCCCAGTCCTCAGCACCAAGTTCAGACCAGAATATTCCCTGCTTTGGTACTCTTCTCTGTTCAACCATTGTTCCTCTAAGCAAAAGGATTCTGTTATGTGACAAGGTTAGAATAAGTTTCCTGTAACAACTACTTTCTCTCTCCAAATTTGTCATTCTTCTCAGATCCTTAACGCCTTTTCTTAATCTAGAATCGTCTGTTTACATTATCACTTTTCTTTTGGCAATTTTATTTTTAAGAGATTTATTGCCCACCTTTGACACTGTGCCTGAGTGGAGCCAATATTTAGTCCCAGGACACAGGTTTTGTAAGGAATTTTCTTTCCACTCAAAATACTCTGAACTTTTCATGCAGATTAGTCAGACCCCATCACTTAAATCTTTGCAAACCAGAGATTTCAGGAACTGGCAATCATAAAAGAGTCTTATTAGAATCTATTGTGCCCTAATCTTTTACTAGTATTGGCCTAAGAACTTTAAATTTGCCCAAAGAATTCTCGTAGGTCAGCTGCTCTTGATTAAAACAAAGGAAAAACAAAAGCATGCAAGGAAGTTAGACCATTTTTCTCTCCCGTTATTCTTGAAACCTGCATTCCTGGATGTATATTGCTCACTGGGCTTTCCAGTGTCATGGACTACCATGTTTAATACAAGAGTCTTAAATGAAAACAGATGAAAGAAAATAATCTTCTCACTTATTTTAACACTGCATATTTTTCCTGCCCTACACTTCAGCCCAATGAAATTCTTAACCAGAGTTTTACTGAATCTCTGTCATTTGGCTTACACTCCCTCTGGAGTTAATTGGTGACTATTCCCCACCAGTAAATTTAACTGCAATTCCTGAAATGATGATATACATTCATAGTGCAATCATTAATTCTGAGTCAGTTTTACTTTTACTGGGACCCGATAGATGAGAAAACTCAATTCTTTTTATTTATTTATTTTTTAAATTTTTATTGGCGTATAGTTGCTTTACAATATTGTGTTACTTTCTACAGTACAGCAAATTGAATCAACTATATGTATACATATATCCCCTATTTTTTGGATTTCCTTCCCATTTAGGTCCCCACAGAACATTCAGTAGAGTTCCCTGTGCTAACAGTGGGTTCTCATTAGTTACCTCTTTTATATATAGTAGTGTACATATGTCAATCCCAATCTCCCAATCCATCCCACCACCCCTTCCCCCCTTGGTATCTGTACATTTGTTCTCTACGTCTGTGTCTCTTATTTCTGCTTTGTAAATAAGTTCATCTATACCATTTTTCTAGATTCCACATATATGCATTAATATACGATATTTGTTTATCTCTTTCTGACTTACTTCACTCTGGATGACAGTCTCTAGGTCCATACATGTTTCTACAAATGAACCAGTTTCATTCCTTTTTATGGCTGATTAATATTCCATTGTATATATGTACCACACCTTCTTTATCCACTCCTCTGTTGACAGACATTTAGGTTGCTTCCATGTCTTGGCTTTTGTAAATAGTGCTGCAGTGAACATTGGGGTGCATGTATCTTTTTGAATTATGGTTTTTTCCGAGTATATGCCCAGGAGTGGGATTGCTGGGTCATATGGTAGAACACTCTTTGATATAAATTGCAGCAAGATCTTTTTTGACCCACCTCCTAGAGTAATGAGAATAAAAACAAAAATAAACAAATGGGACCTAATTAAACTTAAAAGCTTTTGCACGGCAAAGGCAACCGTAAATAAGACGAAAAGACAACCCTCAGAATGGGTGAAAATATTTGCAAACGAAACAACTGACAAAGGATTAATCTCTAAAATATGCAAACAGCTCATGCTGCTCAATATCAAAGAAACAAACAACCCAATCCAAAAATGGGCAGAAGACCTAAATAGACATTTCTCCAAAGAAGACATACAGATGGCCAAGAGGCACATGAAAAGATGTTCAGCATCACTAATTAATTATTAGAGAAATGCAAATCAAAACTACAATGAGGTATCACCTCACATTGGTCAGAATGGCGATCATCAGAAAATCTACAAACAACAAATGCTGGAGAGGGTGTGGAGAAAAGGGAACCCTCTTGCACTGTTGGTGGGAATGTAAATTGATACAGCCACTATGGAGAACAGTATGGAGGTTCCTTAAACAACTAAAAATAGAACTATCAATTCTATTTTTTTAAATTTTAGTATGTAATTACATTATACATGAAGCTAAACATTTTCCCATGTGCTTTTATTATTTTCCATTACTACAACAACTATTTATTGAACATCTACTGTTCTTAGGAATTATCCTAGGTAACAGAAATATGAAATCATGTATGCTCTCTCTGACAGTTAATACCTTTGTGAAAATAAATGTGTATTCAAGTGGACGATAAGTATGAAAAAAACACTCCAAGCCTTTGTGCTTTTGTATTTACCAGATTCTTCCATTTTAACAAAAGATTACTAAAATTAAATTTTAACCATTAAAATTCAGGAATAATACTGTGAATCAGGCATAATTTGAAATTGGTAAGAATTCTTGCAAAGAAAACTATGCATTCTTTATGTTCTAATGGCAATACCATTTAATGATAACAAAAATATTATTACTGGCAGGAAAAAAATGAGTGAACATTAGTGTTTTAAAACCACTGACATGTTTAATTCTACATATCCAGGTCAGTTAATTCACTGATTTACTATTGTTTAAATATGGTATAAATTATTTAAAGTGTTGTAGGCTTTTACTCATATATTATTTGATAATAAAGCCATAGAGAATATAAAAATTGTTATACCAATCAATTAATGAGCTATGCTGATAAGATTCAAATGTATGTACATAACCTATAAAAGAGAAAGTTCATTCTGTATGTTGCATATACCACTTCTAAAATATTAGCTTACCAATTTATTATTTTAAACAAATTGATCGTGAAAATGCTAATACTTGTTTAGTGTGATATAAAAATAATAAAGGAATGTATTGTTTATAAGTTTTTAAAACTTATTTTATAAGTGTACTTTTAAAGTTCTTTTCTATTTCTTTTAAAAGTGAAACATCAACAACATTGTCATTTTCACATTTAAGGTCCACATAGACTTTTTTTTTTTTTTTTACTATTCTGTAGAAAGTCAAAGGTTCTAGAAGGGCGACCCACACTTCCTGCTGTTGCTCTTGAACCAATGGCAATTATTTTCATTCTAGGTTAATATGGCACCAACATCTCACCATATATTTTGACAGCTGAAACTTTGCCATTTAAAGGTTACAATCTCTTTTTTGAGAGGAAAACAGAGAAGCTCTTCCATCTTACAAGACATTTTCTAACTTTCCGAAATACGTGAGAATATCGTTAAATCATAAAACCCTTCAATTTAAGGTATCACAATTTGAGGGGGTTTTTTTTTCATCATGAACCTAATAATTAATCTATGTCCATTGTCGTGTTGAATATAAGATAAATTATTAAAAAAATAACTGAAAACTTAGAAAAAAACTCAAAACACTAACCACTGTATAATGAGATACTCAAATTCATTAGTATTCAGAGAAAAAAAGGAAATAAATTCAATACTGAGATATTATTTTATCCTTGTTGGACTGGCAAAAATTCAAAAGCTGAATGGCACTAAGTATTTCTAAGGATATAAGATCTTACATATCTTATAAGATATGTAAGATCGTTCATGCACATCAAGTAAGAGGGAACCTTTTAGAGATAACAATGAATATGTTAATTAGCTTGACTGTGGTAATCGGTACACCGGTATACTTCTGTCAAAACATCACATTGTACACCTTAAATATATTCAGTTTTTAATTTGTCAATCATCCCTCATTAAAGCTGGGAAAAAAAAAAAAAAAGAATAATGTGCCTTGAACTGAGTGGAATGAGTAACTTAACTCTTGCTAATTGAGATCCAGAAAAAAAAAGTGTAAAAGAAGGAAAGGAAAAGTAGTTGATTAGAAAATACAAAATTATAAGTAATACATTAGACAGCACCCAAAATCATGCTACCAAGAAAAAATTAAAAGAAATATTATTTGTTAATTTCTTTCCAACATCTAGTTTTAAGCATCTCTGTACATAGCTGTCACTATCTCTATCTCTACCCATCCAGCCATACCTATAACTGTATATTTTAGAGCTTTATACAGATACTCTTATATACATGACTGTTAAGATGATGTTCTCCCATATGGCAATAGACTTATAATTATCTTTTCTTCATCAGCAAGTTGTCCTTTTGGGATATTTGGGAGAGTAGGCAATCTCTATCTTGGTGTTTCCAGTAAAATCCAGTAGAGAAACTTTTGCCACCATTCAGAAACAGTGTAATCCCCTAAGGACCCTTGACTTAAATATGAGGATCTCCCTGTGTTGCAGCATTGAGGCAAATTTCACAATAGATATGAGCTCTGATTTCTTTTCTTCAGTCTTCCAAATGCTAAGTTTACTTTGTCTCCTACAAATTATAAATCCCATCTCGACATTCTTTAATTGATCAAATTTGAAAATTACATCCTTGATGAAAATCTACTTTATTACTGACATTATCATTGTGACCATCACACAGGGACAGGATGGACCCCCATCCAAAATTTGGTTCAGATATTGAAACTAAATATGCCACACATACCAACAGGGCATGAAAGGTATACTACTTACATAATAAGGTTTTTCAAGAAGGACAAGGCAAGCCTACCAAGCTGGTCCAAAGGTAGCTTGAGAAGGTAGTGAAAGAAGACTGACTTAGGTTTTTTATTGTGATTAGGGGATGGGGCTGGGATCTGTCTGTGGGCAGGGGCTTGCACGGTTTAAATCACCCACTGGTGTCAAAGATGAGAGCATGCAGGGAGAGGAGAAGAGAGAGGAGTGAGACTTAGAAGCTGTCAGCAGTTGAACATTAAAAACTGGAGTCAGACTCTATTACAAATACTGTTTTTTTCCTCTGTCTTTTCAGTTTCTAGTGTAAGACTCTAAGATGAAGTTCCTAAAGAAATGAACATGTATAGTGTCTGATAAGTCATCTCTTGAGCCAGCTAGACGTTCTCGCACCAGTGTCTTCACAGGACAAAACTTGCCTTGGGATACCTATTGAAACCTTATGAGGGGAGTCAGGGAATCTTCCAGTTCGACAGCCCAGAGAATGATACGGAGCCTACACACCAGCAGGAACCCCCATGGGGAGCTCAGTTCCTAGAACTCTTCATCCAAGGAACATAAACATATCTTTGCAAAAAGTTATTTTGCAACTGACTCCAAATTTAAATAAAATGGCTTTCTATTCTACTCCAAGTAACCAACTTAGATTACATAGCTTCACCTACTTCTAGACCACTATCCAGGTTTGTTTGAAAAATCTATTCCAGAGGGCCAGGGCAGAAGAATAAATCACTGGACTGCCTTATATTGACCAACTTCATGGTCAGAATGAAGCCTTTCTTATTTATAAGAAACCCACGTTTCAAGGACTTGGACTTCCCAGCGCTGGTGCTATATGCTGATGATGATTTTTGAGAAAACTAAATGAGAAAATATTATTGAGAAATATAGCACCTTTGTAAAGAATATATAAACAGTATCACATTATTGACTGGAGACATTATCAATACGTTTTTAGAGAGAGATACAATTAACATCACTGTGTGAAGTTGTTAGAGCCTAAAATTGATCAAGGATTCATTATACAATTTATGATTGTCGTTATCTTTTCACATTTTGCTCCGTTAGGTTTTTGTTCCAACCTTGTGTGTACTATAAACACAAGCTTATTATTGTAAAATTTTCAAAAATGGTGCATCGTGAAATTTTGAGTGAAGAAGAATTTTTCGGTGAATTTTATGCGGATACTTTCTCTGATTGTCCGAGCGACATACATACTAGTCTCAGAAGATGATAGTTCTTCAGAATATAGTTCTGATTCAGATGATGTGAATATTACACCAACAAAAGGACAAAAAACCTTAGTGATTGATTCTGATACATACGGAAAGTGAAAATGAAACTCACGGTGCTGGAGAATGCTCCTTTGCTTCTACAGAAAAGTGGATTGAAGACAACATTTCACTAAAATTAGAAGACTTCACAGGTGTGTCAGGTGTAACTATTGAATGTAATAACCTGCAAAGTGTTAGTGAAATAACAGAATTAATTTTTGGTAACGACTTTTTCTTTTCTTTTCTTTTTATTTTTTTTAACATCTTTACTGGAGTATAATTGCTTTACAATGGTGTGTTAGTTTCTGGGTAATGACTTTTTTGAGTTGGTCACTTCTCAAACAAACTTTTATCAACAACAGAATGAAAAATCATATAAAAAGTATGATAAGGCTTTAAAATGGACTGATGTAACCAATAGTGACAGAAGAAGTTTATTGTATTAATAATTCTGATGGGACAAATAAGAAAGTCACACTGGAAAGAATATTGGTCGACTGATCCCTGACTTGAAACACCTATCTTTCCAAAGATTCTGACGAGAAGAAGCTTCAAACAAATAATGACATTTCTTCACTTTAACGATAACTCAGAAATTCTACTTCCTGCAGACAGAATTTCAAAAGTTAAACCTCTTTTGGATTATTTTCCACCAAAATTTCAATCGATCTATATACCCAAACAAGAGCTATCACTTGATGAGGCAATGGTAAAGCGGAGAGGATGACTCAGAACCTATAATCCCGGAAAACTTACAAAATTTGGAATTTTTGTCAGGCTGGTTAGTGAAAGTGAAACTGGATATGTATGCAACCTTGAGATTTTCATGGGTGAAGGAAAGAAACTGCAAGAAACAATATTATTGGTCCTACAACCTTATCTTGGTTCATGGCACCATATTTATCAAGACAATTATTACAACAATGTGTCCACATCTGAAATATTGTTGAAAAATAAAAGCAGAGTTTGTGGGACTATAAGAGAGAATTGTGGTCTACCAAACCAATTAAAGGAGAAATCTAAAAATCTACAGAGGGAAGAAATAACATTCTCATGGAAGTGAGAAGTGATTCTTCTTGTATGGAAAGACAAGAGGCTGGTCCACATGGTGACAACTATTCATGACACCTCCGTAGCATCTACAGGAAAGGAAGACAGGAGGACTTCAGATAACTAAGCCCATTTGAATATTAGAGTATAATAAATATATGAAAGGAGTTGATGGATCTGATTAATATCTGGCAAACTTCAATATCCTCTGGAAAACTCAAAAATGGTATAAGAAAGTGGGTTTCTATTTGAGTAATTGTGGTTTATTCAATGCATTTAAAATTTATTTATTTTTTTGAATTTTATTTATTTATTTTTTTACACAGCAGGTTCTTATTAGTTATCTATTTTATACATATTAGTGTATATATGTCAATCCCAATCTCCCAATTCATCCCATCACCACCACCACTGCCCCCCGCCACTTTCCCCCTTTGGAATCCATACGTTTGTTCTCTACATCTGTGTCTCTATTTCTGCCTTGCAAACTGGTTCATCTGTACCATTTTTCTAGATTCCACATATATGTGTTAATATACAATATTTGTTTTTCTCTTTCTGACTTACTTCACTCTGTATGACAGTCTCTGGATCCATCCACGTCTCTACAAATGACCCAATTTTGTTCCTTTTTATGGCTGAGTAATATTCCATTGTATATATATACCACATCTTCTTTATCCATTCATCTGTTGATGGACACTTAGGTTGCTTCCATGACCTGGCTATTGTAAATAGTGCTGCAGTGAACATTGGGGTACATGTGTCTTTTTGAATTATGGTTTTCTCAGGGTATATGCCCAGTAGTGGGATTGCTGGGTCATATGGTAATTCTATTTTTAGTTTTTTAAGGAACCTCCATACTGTTCCCCATAGTGGCTGTATCAATTTACGTTCCCACCAACAGTGCAAAAAGGTTCCCTTTTCTCCACACCCTCTCCAGCATTTGTTGTTTGTAGATTTTCTGAGGATGCCCATTCTAGCCGGTGTGAGGTGATACCTCACTGTAGTTTTGATTTGCATTTCTCTAATAATTAATTAGTGATGCTGAACGTCTTTTCATGTGCCTCTTGGCCATGTGTATGTCTTCTTTGGAGAAATGTCTGTTTAGGTCTTCTGCCCACTTTTGGATTGGGTTGTTTCTTTAGTATTGAGCTGCATGAGCTGTTTATATATTTTGGAGATTTTATTGTAGCCTTAATGCACAAAATAAAATGACTTACAAGCAATTTTTGCTAGCAGTAGCTAGAGAATGGGTAACTGACCATTCTGGTGAATGTAGTGGTAGTCCCACACCTGAACTTTCTTGTGGCATTTCTAAAAGAGCCTCCCACAAAGATCCACCTTGTTGACTATCAGGTAAAACAAAAGAACATATTCTAGAGGAAATGATACCCACAGGGCTAAAACACATTGCCGCCAGAAAGTGTAGAGTCTGCTCTTCCAGGGGAAAGCGCAGTGAAACATGGTATTTTTGTAATAGATGTTCTGATGTTTTGTTCCCCTGCACAGAGGTGCCTGCTATACCACCTGTCACACTCTAACGAAATATTAGAATGCTTTAGTAAGATGTGTACAAAGTTTCAAATAAATACATGAAGTGCAGAAAAAGTGGTTGATATTTACTCAAATGCGGGTGTTTCAATACTCACTTACAGAACAAATCGCCGGCCACAGGCATTAGTTTCTGCAAAAATCCCCCTGTCAATAATGTGATTTCATGATGATCTGGTATTGGTCTGGGGTCTCTGACTTTTGGAAACTGGGAAAGTGTTATCACCCAACCATTTTTCCCTACTCTGCTCTTACCTAAAGCTTTATGGCACTTCAAAAGCATAGCACATGTCTTTATGTTTTGTCACTGTCTTTCTTGTTTATTTATGACTATTTTATAAAGTGTCTTTACATTTACTTAATTTTCCACTTTAGTCTTCCCATTTTTTCCCAGATTTTTATTTATTTTTTCCATATTTAAAGCATTTTTTTATTGGAGTATAGTTGATTTACAATGTTGTGTTAGTGTCAGGTGTACAGCAAAATGAATCAGTTATACCTATACATATATCCACTCTTTATTTCAGTAAGTGTTATTGGTGCCTGCTATGAACTTCTCTGATACTTTTGATTTGACAAAAGCCACAAATTTTCTTAACTACTTCACCCATAAAACCTTCCTATATGTTTGTCTTTCTTTCCCTTTTTTATTATTTTTAAAAAATTTTTTGTTTTGTATTGGAGTATAGTTGATTTACAATGTTGTGTTAGTTTTAGGTGTACAGCAAAGTGATTCAGTTATACATATACATAAAAGATAAATAAAATTGATAAACCTTTAGCCAGACTCATGAAGAAAAAAAAGGAGAGGGCTGAAATCAATAAAATTAGAAATGAAAAAGGAGAAGTTACAACTGACACCACAGAAATACAAAGGATCGTAAGAGATTACTACAAATAACTATATGCCAATAAAATGGACAACCTAGAAGAAATGGACAAATTCTTAGAAAGGTACAATCTCCCAAGGCTGATCCAGGAAGAGATAGAAAATATGAACTGACCAATCCCAAGTACTGAAATTGAAACTGTGTTTTAAAAACTCCCAACAAACAAAAGTCCTGGACCAGATGGCTTCACAGGAGAATTCTATCAAACCTTTAGAGAAGAGTTAACACCTATCCTCCTGAAATGCTTCCAAAAAGTTGCAGAGGAAGGAACACTCCCAAACTCATTCTGTGAGGCCACCATGACCTTGATACCAAAACCAGACAAAGATACCACAAAAAAAGAAAATTACAGGCAAATATCACTGATGAACATAGATGCAAAAATCCTCAACAAAATACTAGCAAACTGAATCCAACAATACATTAAAATGATCATACTCCTCTGTGTTCACCTATGCCCTCTGACTTGCCTGGGCATGAATTGTCCTCCAGGGCTCTCAACCAAATTCTTCCACTCAAGCATGAAGAAAAGAGAACAAAGTGGCTCAGGAGAATGCATGTAACTCAAGTGGGAGCCTTCTGTGCTGACAAATGGAGCACAAACTTCAGTTACTTTTCCTTTATATCTATCAATAAACTTGTGGCAAGGAGAATTAATTATTTTGTCTTAGAACTAAAGAACCTGGTTAAAATAATAATAATAAAAATCCCTCCCAAAATCTGACATTCCAAAGTTCAACCCTCTAACATTTAGGTTTTGTTCATTCTGGCACTTATTAATGTGCTACTCTGGCCTGATCTAAATATCTTACCCAGTGATTTTCAGATGACCTTTAAGGAGTGGATCTGTGTATGCTGGAAAATAATAGCAGAAATATTTTTTTTCACTCCTATTCAAGCTTCAAGGAAAATTAACTATAATACAGGAAGAAAAATACCTGACATTGTAGAAATGAAGCGTTCCATTGCAAGAAGCCTGCAGGTATGTGATTTGACCTAGTAAGAATTCCTGAACTGAGTCTGTGCATTGTGTAGGCACACAGAGAAAAGAGCTCAGGGCTGACAGTGTCTCAGGAGACAAACTTAGATTTCCCTTTATTCTTTGGAAGGCAGATATGACTTTTTTGTAACAGACAAAAAATATGTTTTACAAATTTGTTTGTAAAATATATAGGACAATGTGTAATAGTTTGAAATAAAAACATAATGAGTTATTTATCCCATTCTCATAAAAGTTAAAGAAACATTAAAAACAGTAACACATTAGAACCTTTCTCAGTCATATTTGTTTTGTTTGAGATAATCTAGTTCTAAAAGAGATTTTTTTTCTCTAATCCTTCTTTCATTGGGATTTGAAAATGTTTTGGGTCTTCAACTGGAGAAAGTGAAGCATTAATTGTGACTGAATATGTGAGTTATACAAGCATTATATCTCCTGAACATCGTCAGATGCTTATGAGTTCTTCTTAGTCTAGGTCATTTGGGCCAGACACCGGCTTCTTTCATGCACTTACAGTGTAACTCTAATCTATGTGTTTATCTGTCTAAACTGCATACTTTTACCGAAAATAATTTAAAGTTACAGTTGTAACTTTAGGGAACATTTGATATGACGAAAATTGTTCATTTCAATAGAAAAGAGGAAAAGAACATCACAAACATCCAATGATGTTAATGCAGTTCATTTTCTTGATTAGTCTGAGGAAGCTTCTAAAAGAAGTCCCTTCCTTAAAAGACCCCTTAGCCAACTGCAATAAAAATGTAAAGTCTTTACATCTATCCCTCTTTTAAATTATGCCAAATCACAACTTGAAAATAATGGCCTCATCCCCCTGTTACTCATCATCTGCCCTATGCTATTCCTCTGAATTCTGCTCCATTTCACCCAAGGCAACACATAGAAGCTCTTAAATATAAGACATAATATTAAATATATTCAACTCTGAAAGGGTTTTTAACAACAGACATCTTACACAGAGCCAAAAGAGCAAAATACATTGGAAAAATATTTGTGCATCATAAAAGATAGGGTTTGGTCCTATGGGTATCATTTAAGGAGAGCTCCTAATTCAATAAGGAAAAGTTTTCCTTTTCCTTTAGTTAAAATATTGCTTTAGTTATATATTGCTGTATAGAAAATTACCCCAAAACTTAATGTTCTAACAAAACATTTAGTTTCTCAGGGTGTAGTGGCTCAAAAATTCAGGAGCATCTTAGAAATATAGTTCTGGCTGAGAATCCCTCACTTGGTTTCAGGTGGAATGTTGGTAGGGGCTGAAGAGTCTGCTTCCAAGATGTTGCACTCAGTGGCTTTTGGCAGAAGGCCTCAGATCCGCACCAGTTATTAGCAGGCACCTCAGTCGCTTGCTAACTGAGCCTATCCATAGGCTAATTGACTGTCTTCAGGACATGACAGCTAACCTCCCCAGAGTAAGCAATCCCAGATAGAGGAAGCCCCAGTACTTTTTGTCACCTAGTTTCTGAAGTAGAACATCAGCACTTCCACATTACTGTATTTTTCTGAAGTCAGACACTGAAGTCAGTCATACTGAAGATGAGGGGAATTAAGACTCCGCCTTTTGACGCTAGGAACGTCAAGGACACTGTGGATATAGTTTAAAACTATCAGGGGACTTCCCTGGTGGTGCAGTGGTTAAGGATCCGCCTGCCAATGCAGGGGACATGGGTTCGAGCCCTGGTCTGGGAAGATCCCACATGCCACAGAGCAACTAAGCCCGTGTGCCACAACTACTGAGCCTGCATTCTAGAGCCTGCGAACCACAACTACTGAACCCATGAGCCACAGCTACTGAAGCCTGCACACCTAGAGCCCATGCTCCACAACAAAGAGAAGCCATCGCGATGAGAAGCCCATGCACCACAATGAAGAGTAGCCCCCTCTCACCGCAACTAGAGAAAGCCCACGCGCGGCAACGAAGACCAAACACAGCCAAAAATAAATAAGTTAATTAATTTTTTTTAAAAAAAACAAAAAACTACCAGATAACTGATTCATAGTCCTGGTAGCACAGGTATTGATATACCCAGAGTAATATAGAAGAAAGAGAAGGACGTAACCCGGAAGCTCTCTTCCAACCCATTCCAATCAGTTTTGTTTCTCCTCCGTCTTGATCTTTTATTCTGTTGTCTCTTTTCTAAGCTTTTTCAATCCAAAGAAGTTCTTAATGATTTTTACTGCAGTTTTATATACATATAGTTCCTTCTTTCCTTGGTGGTATTTCTAAGTCTTGGTTTAGGAATGGTTGCCAGAAATCCATGTTTATTAACTGTCTTATGTGGAATTGCATTCATTTCTCTCTTATAAACATACAAAAGTAGTGATACAACTCAATATATTCTTCTTTGTATTATAAATATTTATGACGCTTATCTTCCCTATTATTTCTCCAAATTTTGGATCTGTGAGATTTCCTTTAATAGAGTAGATTTTCAATGACTTTTTCTTGTTGAATAATATTTCCTTAAAACAAATATAGTAGATGTTCCATTAATATTTCTTGAATAATAGTAATATTTATCCAATGAGCAATTTATCATTTTCTAACCAAGGCTTAATAAATTATTAATATCTTAGCTGCAATGAGTCAGTGTTATAATACTTGAAAAGTCATATATATCTTACTTTTCTATTGTTTAAAGATGTCTCTCAATAATGGGTGTTTCCAGATCACTTGTTTTACATTTTTGTCTCTGCTGTGACTAATTTCAGCATATTCAATATACAGAACAACATTTCTCCAGCTTATACAGTTGGAAGAAAATTAAAATGGAAATTTATGGGTTCATTTTATGTTTAGAACAGATTTAAATGCTCAATAGGAAGCATATTTAGTATTTTATTTCTCATATCTTACATCCTCCAGGTTTTTGATACTACATCCAAATTGTGACACCACTATGTAACTCAATTGTCATTTCTTTTGCAGTAAAGTTCATGAACTGAGTACTAGTAAAGCATTTCCTTTCTAGTACACACTCAAGAAGTCTACAAGAAGTATTCCAAAGTTCTGCTTGGTAATAATATTTTATTGTCATTTTTAATGCCAAGTTCATGTACATTTTTTACTACATTGCTAAATTATATATTCCAGTTCAGTCAGAGGTTTAAACATTATATATTCCAGATTGCAATTCACACTGTGCTGCAAACAGCATTATGCCTAGTGCAGCTGTCACAATGGAAGTATTATAAAGTGTTGTACACATATAAAATGTAAACTTAAGCTCTGAAAAATTCACAGAAATTAAGGATGAGCGAGGAGAAAGTTTTACTATAATGTAGTATTTATATATATTTCTGATAGACTAATATATATTTAGAGAGATTTTATATGTATTCGTCAGCCTAGTGCATGCTTTATTCATTCATATATTAAATACCAACCATTGACTACATACTCTTAAATTTGGGGCATACAGCAGTGAATAAAATAGTCAAATTCTTCCCCACATGCTGCTTTATATGCTAGTAGAAGGAGACAGACCTTAAATAAATAAACATGTAAATATATAACATGTCAAATACTGATAAATTCTATGAAGGATAATAAAATTGAGCAAGAATGATAGGGATTTCAGGAAATGGGATGGGGAAAGTTTCTTATTTTACCTGTGATAGGTTGGGAGGCTCTCTCTTATGATGGCATTTTTGAGCAAAGACATGAAGAACTGAGGATTTGAGCTAAGCAGGTATCTGTAGAAAGAATGTTCCAGGTAGAAGTAACAGCAGGTATGCACTCCCTGAGGTGGGAGCGGATATATCGTGTCCTTGAGGACCAGTGTGGAAGGTAGTGTGGCCGAGGCCAACTGAGTAAAGGGAAGGCAGTAAAAGATGCACCTAGAGAGGTAGCACTGGGTCAGTATTACAGAGGACTTTGTGGGCTATTGTAAGGTCATTTAATTGTTTTACAGATTTATACTTTACAAAAGTTTCAGATTAACAGAACAATTGAGAAGATAATAGAGTTCCCATATAACTATCCCTCAATTTCCATTCTTATTAATCTCTACGTTAGTATAGTACATTTATTACAATTGTTGAACAGATATTCATACATTATTCTTAACTAAAGCCTATAGTTTATTCAGGTTTTTTTTCAGTTTTTACCTAATATCCTTATTTGTTTATTTGTTTCAGGATTCCACTCAGGAGACCACATTACATTTAGTTGTCTTGTCTCCTTAGATTTCTGTTGTCTATGTGAGTTTCTCAGACTTATTTTCTTTGTTTTTCCAGCTGTATTGAGATATAATTGACATATAGCATTGTGTTAAGGTGTACAACATGATGATTTGACACATGTATATATTATGAAGCGATTACCACGATAATGTTAATTAACACATCCTTCACCCCACATAATTACCTTTTTTGTTGTGGTGGTGAGAACATTTAAGATAATTCACTTAGCAACTTTCAAGTATACAGTAGAGTATTGTTAACTATGGTCGCCATGCTGTACATTAGATCCCCTGAACTTATTCATCTTATAACTAGAAGTTTGTATCCTTTGACAACATCTCAGACATCTCTCAGACATTTTTGATGACGCTGAGAGTTTTGAGGACTATTGGTCATGAATTTTGTAGCATATATCTCTATTGAAATTTGTCTGATGTTTTGCTCATGATTAGACTGTAGTTATGTGCTTTGGGGAGGGGGGCAGGAGAAGTAAAGTACCATTTTCATTGCATCATTAAAGGGAACATAGTATCAACATGATTAATGCCTGTTGTTGTTGATCTTGATCACCTGACCTAGGGAGTGCTTGTCAGGATTTTCTACTGTAAAGTTACTCTTATCCGCTTTTTCTTTCCATACTGTACTCAGGAAGGAAATCACTGTGCATCTCACAGGGAGGAACTTTTGCTTTCCCTCCTTGATGATGGAGAGTCTACATAAATCATTTGGAATTCTTCTGCATGGAAGATTTGTCTCTTCTCTCTCATTTATTTGCTTATTTGTAGAATCATTTATTTATATCAGTATGGACTCATGATATGTATATTATACTTTGGATTACAATCCAGTACTACATTAATTTATTTTCTTACTCTGTTTCATTATTGACAATTTGATGCTCTTTGACTTGGCTCTTGTGCCTCTTTGACGTGCTTCTATCAGTGTTGGTATTTTTTTTTTTGAAGTACTTTTTAGCATTTCCTTATTTTCTGGCACTGCAATGTGCTTCAGTTTCATCTTGTATATTTCTGGACACAGTCCTAGAATCAACCATTTATCTGAGGAGCTCTGGTTCATTTTATTCAAAAATAATATTTGAAAACAAGATCTGGATGCTAAATTGTACAAGTCCTACTGAAGTGTCTTTTCTTTTATACCCTCTCAGCAAACTTACCAAAGAAATATATGTGTTTATACTAATCCATATATATTTACATTAAAAATATCTGTAATAACCTGTATCTATATTAAGCTAATTGTCTGATGTTTCCAACTCTAATTTATGTCTTCCTGATGTCCCCAACATCAGTCCACTATCACAGGAATCATTCTAGCCTCCTACCCTTGATTTTATGTAAATTTCTACTCCAACAAATAAACCGGGTTCCTCTTTGCTATCCTTTTATTTGCGATCCTTTTAATTTATTTGCTGTCCTTTATTTTTTTTAATTGACTTCTCTTTTTTTTTTTAATTTAATTTATTTATTTATGGCTGTGTTGGGTCTTCGTTTCTGTGCAAGGGCTTTCTCTAGTTGTGGCAAGTGGGGGCCACTCTTCATCGCGGTGCGCAGGCCTCTCACTATCGCGGTCTCTCCTGTTGCGGAGCACAAGCTCCAGACGCGCAGGCTCAGTAGTTGTGGCTCACGGGCCTAGTTGCTCCGCAGCATGTGGGATCTTCCCCGACCAGGGCTCGAACCCGTGTGCCCTGCATTGGCAGGCAGATTCTCAACCACTGCACCACCAGGGAAGCCCTATTTGCTATCGTTTTAACTCGTTTTTCAATTCCAGTACAGTAGAAATACTGGAATTTTTAACCAGTACCCCAGTGGGAAGAACTTTATCAGCTAGAATGCAATGCTTTTGGGAAGCCCATTTTACTTCAGTCTTACATATGCCCCTTATTTCCAGAGTTACTTAGTTCATCGCCCCCCCGCCCCCCACCCTTTCACTGAGGTCGTTTCATACGTTTGTAAATAGAGTGACGTGCTGTTGTCACAGTCCACGTTGCTTCCTGGGATCCCTCAACTTCCTACATAATTTTTTTATTTGTGAACCTTCAGGTTCATTCCATGCAGTAAACTCTATGCATTTTAACAAACACAATCCCATATTTTCACCATTACAATATCCTACAGAATGGTTTAACTCCCCTGAAAATCTCCTGTTTTTCCCTTATTTATCCCTGTCTTCCTTTCCCCACACTCCAAGCAATCACTGTCTCTATAGTTTTGCCTTTTCTAGAATATCATATAATTGGAATCATATAATATGTAGCCTTTTCTGACTAGCATTTCACTTAACAACATGGATTTGTGGCTTGATCACGCATTTCCTTTTATTGCTGGTTACTAATTCCATTGTATGGATTTATTGTTGTCTATCTATTCATCTATTGAAACTTATTTTGGTAGTTTCCAGTTTTTTGACAATTATGAATAAAGCTGTTAAATATATCAACCAAGTGTGAAGGAACTGACATCTTAATATTGAATCCTTCAATCCATGAACATGAAACATCTCTTCATTTATTTATTCTTTGATTTCTTTAATCAAAGTTTTGTAGTTTTCCGCCTATGGACATTTCTATTCGATTTATACCTAAATATTTCATCTTGGTGTTATTATAAACAGTGTTTTGTTTTTAATATCAAATCCCAATTACCATTGCTGGATAAGAGAGAAATTGACTTTTGTTTATTATCTTGTATTGTATGCAGTGACCTTGCTGTTTTTTAGTTCCAGGATGCTTTTTTCTTTTGATTATTTGATTTTTGATTATTTGGGATTTTCTTCCTAGACAATCATGTCATCTGCAAATAAAGACAGTTTTATTTCTCCCTTTCCATCTGTATACTTTTTCTTTCTTTTTGTCTTATTGCACTAACTAGGACTTTCAGTATGAGATATAATAGGAGAGATTAGAGGTGATATTTTTACCTTTAGTCTATCAATACACTGGATTACATCAATTGATTTTAAAGGTTAAAGCAGTCTTGGGTACATGGAATAAATTCCACTTCATCATGGTATATCATTTTTTTAATATGTTGTTGGATTTGATTTGCTGATATTCTACTAAGGATTCTTTAATCTATGTTCACGAGAGATACTGGTCTGTAGTTTTCCTTTTTAAAATATATTTATCTGGTTTTGATATTAGAGTAATGCTGGCCCATTAAAATGAGTTAGGAAGAGTTCCCTCTGCTTTTGTTTTCTGGAAGAGATTGTAAAGTATTAGTTTGATTTCTTCCTTAAATTTTTGGTAGAATTCAATAGCGAAAGTATTTGGATCAGACACTTACTTTTTTTGGCAAGTTACTAAATATTGAATTAATCTATAGTAGTATTGTACTTAATCATTTTATCTATTTCTCCTGTGTGAGTTTTGGTTGTTGTGTTTTTAAAGGAATTGGCCAATTCATCTAAGTCATCAAATCTATGGACAAAGAAAGTGTTATAGACTGAATTGTGTCCTGCTTAAAATTCATATGTTGAACTCCAAATCCCTAGTACCTCAAAATGTAAACTTATCTGGAGATAAGGTCTTTAAATAGGTGGTTAAGTTAAAATGAAGTCTTTAGGGTGGGTCCTAATCCTATATGACTGGTGTTCTTATTAGAGGAAAGAAAATATGGACCTACAAGGAGATACCAGTGATACATTTTAAGAAAAGACCATGCGAGGACACTGTGAAAAGGTGGCCATGTGCAAGCCAGGGAGAGAAGCCTCAGAAGAGACCAAATCTGCCAACATCTTGGCTAAGTCTAAGTCTAACCTTAGACTTCTAGCCTCCAGAACTATGAGAAAATATATCTGTTGTTAAGCCACCCAATCTGTGGTATTTTGTTATGATAGCTCTAGCAGACTAACACAGAAAGGTTTACAAAATTTATTAGTCTTTTAATGTTCATGGGATCAATAGTGATGATCATACTAGTCCCCATTCAGCCTCTAGCAATTCATCAAAATTAAATTTAACTGTTCTTATCAATGATCCTCCCGTGGCTTCAGCTCCAAGTAACCTGATCTCAGCTGTGACTTTCTGTGTTTCTCTGTCTCTCTAGAGATTTTAAGGTGGTGGTTTGTCCTGCAACTTCATTTCTATGATGAGTCCACTAAGAGTCACCAACTTTTAGTTTGTTCTGTATTTTCTTGTTGAAAGGTTAAGAGTCATGATTTCCAGACTCTTTACATGTTGGAGCTGAAACTGAAACATTAATTTATTTACGCAGTGGACTGAAATTTCTGTATTAGTTCTAACAGGTTTTTTGGTGGAGTCTTTAGAGTTTTCTATATATAATAACATGTCATCTGCGAACAGAGACATTTTTAATTATTCCTTTGTGATTTTGATGCTTTTTTTCTTTTCTTGACTACTTACTCTGGTAATGATTTCCAGTTCTGTGTTGAATACAAGTGGTAATAGTGGGCATCATTGTCTTGTTCCTGATCTTAGAGGAATAACTTTCAGCTTTTCACCATAGAGTATGATGTTAGCTGTGGGTCTGTCATATATGGCTTTTATTATGTGGAAGTAGATTTATTTATATCCAATTTGATAAGAATTTTATCATAATATTAGTAGGTATGAATTTCAAATGATACCTGTAGGGTGTTTGCATTTTTCAGTTATGATCATCTGCATGGAAACAGATTGGGTTGTAGAAAAGGAGTTGTACATATTAGCACTTAATAGATAGTAATTGTATTAATGAATATATTACTGAGTGAATAAAATAATTGGTTGTGATATATTAAATTATATTTTGAATTTATTACTCAATTTTCTTTGATTAGTCACTTTATAATGTGATTTATAAGACTATTTGAAAAAATATTTACCATGGAAATTTTTGAATAGCTTTCAACAAAATTTTCTTACACTGCAGAAATATGTGTCAACAAAGATGAACTAAGTTTCTGATTATTAAACCCTTATTATGTATTTCTGACTCTATTTTCCTCCCTCTACCCAAAGTAAACCACAGTTTCCCTTTAGTTTTCCATTTTGTTACTAATTTTAACCTTAGGGACTTCTAGTTATATGAATTTTCTGGAAATTAATTAATCTAAGAAAATATCAAAGTGCCATATTTCATATAGTAGTACTGAATCTACTACTCCTGAAGATTTTCCTTCAACAAGAAATTTTAAGCTCTCTAAAATATCAGATTCTTATTTTAAACAAATACATATATAAATATTTATTTTAGTTTTTCCAGTAACTAAAGTGATACATCAGTGGCATCTCCTTTTTTTGTTTCTAGTAACTTTTATTTAACTAAAAAATATACATTTGATAAAAACTATAAAACAAGCATGTGTTAGATTGCCCTTTGAATCTAAGCTATCAAGTTTATGGTTGTCGACATGCTTGTAGTATCCCCTTTTTACCTTTGTAATGTTTTGGGATCAGTTACATTCCTCCCTTCATTCCCAATGTGGATCACTTATGTCTCCTCTCTTTTTTTCTTCATTAGATTGACTAAAGGCTTAATAATTTATTTATATTTTAAAGGACTAGCTTTGATTTCCTAGCTTTGTCTTTAGTTTGGTTGTTTTTTCAAATTTCATTTATTTCTACTCTGATTATTCACATTTTTATTTTTGTCTGCTTATGTTTGATTTGTTCCCCCCTCCCTTTTTTTAAATGGAAGAAAGACTGATTTGATATTTGAAAATCCATCAGTTTATATCACCATATTAAAAGTAAATAAATAAGAAAAACCAAGATAGAATTTGGAAAAGTAGAACGACTATAATAATTCAGAGACAGCAAGTAATAGTATAGATCTTATTCACTTTCACATTTAAGAGTGAACTAAAAATGCAAAAACATCAAGAATATCAAAGTATGAATTTTTTTAAGTGAGAACATCTGTGTTTCAGAGTTTAGAATCATTTTGCTTTAAAGTGAGATTCATAAATAGTACAGGAGACTTCCAGCAAGATAAGAGAGTAAATATGATGACAGAACCTCTTATTCACAAATATTTGATTTTTCATTAATTTCAAAAATGGAAATGTTAATGTATTCCTAGGATAAGTAGAGAGAGAAGATAATTTCCAAAGATAAAATATCCTAATATTAATTTAAATTTCTAAATATATGTAAAAGTTATTAATAATAAAAATTAAAATATAATTAATAAATACATATAAGGATAAATTTAACAAATTATGTTAAAAACTTTACTAAATTAAGAAAATTTTGTTGAAAGCTATTCAAAAATTCTGAAATAAATGGACAGATATACCACTGCTAGTAAACGTGAGCCTCAATGAATATATAAATTATTTCCAGACATTCAATAGCTTCATTATATTTCTTAAAAATCCCCAAGTTTCATGGAAAGTTGTGATCTGATTTCAAAATACCTATGAATGAACAATGTCATGAATAGCCAATAGATGAAATAGAAGTTAATGTGGCAGGATTAGGCCGCTCAGATATCAAGAATTATTATAAACCTTTTAAATTAAGATAAATCTGTAAATAAATGAACAGAAATTATGAAGTTAGGAACCTTAATTTAGGACGAATATATTGCATATAAGATGAAACAAATGTTGCCAGGGCAATTGTTTATTCATATGGAAACAAAAATTAAATAGGACTTCTAACAGTTTTCTGTATATTAAAATTATATGGTCCAGATGGATTAAAGCCAACCGTGGAAAGCAAAATTTTTAAATTTTAAATTTTGCATAGAATACATTAAAGTCTCAATGCAGGAAATGGTTTCTCAAATAAAACATTAATAATGTAACTATGAAGAGTAATTTTGAAAGATTCAATGAAGATATTTTTGAAGTGACTGTATATAAAAGGACTGTTATCTCCTTCAAATGGGGTGGCAATATTTGGGACATATATAACAGACAGATATTATCTATCTATCTATCTATCTAAATCTATCTCTATCTAAAGAACTAGAAAGTGTTAAGGGAAAAAGCATGAACCTCTCAGAAAATGCATAGAATCTGTGGACGGTTATTGATGGAGGAGGAAACATTAGTGGATCAGAGTGCTCATCCTCTATGGTAGAAACTGCCGATTTTGGACCCATTTCTCCCCTATGTCAGTTCTCCCCTCTGTACTATCCGTAATGGCAAACACTAGGTCAGAGCCTCAGAAGAATCATGAACATTCATCTGAAAGCCCCAGCCATTCTTTTCTTTTTTTTTTTTTTTTAATTTATTTATTTATTTTTTTATATATTTTTTTTTTTGGCTGTGTTGGGTCTTCGTTTCCGTGCGAGGGCTTTTCTCTAGCCGTGGCAAGCGGGGGCCACTCTTCATCACGGTGCGCGGGCCTCTCACTATCATGGCCTCTCTTGTTGCGGAGCACAGGCTCCAGATGCGCAGGCTCAGTAGTTGTGGCTCACGGGCACAGTTGCTCCGCAGCATGTGGGATCTTCCCAGACCAGGGCTCGAACCCGTGTCCCCTGCATTGGCAGGCAGATTCTCAACCACTGCGCCACCAGGGAAGCCCCCCAGCCATTCTTGTATCATGCACAGTCATGAGACTGAGGCATCCTGACAGAGATGTGAGTGGAAGTAACATGTTCAAATTATGGGTCAACTCCTTGAAATAGAGGCTCCCTATCTTTTTTACTTTTATTCCTTTCCCTCAAACTGAAATTCAGATGGCATGCTGGAGATCAGCCTTCAGCTAAGGCTGAGAGAAAGCCCTAACAAATGATAAGGTCACAAGGTAAAAAGAGCCTGGATCCATGTATGACCTCAGGAAACAAACCAACCTTCTTTCCATGGGCTAGGCACCTATCAAGTTTCGGCAGAAGGCATTAATGCCTAGCTTGTTTGAGCCATTGGATACTTTTGTTATAGCACTGTACTGTAATTAATAATCAGAATCGGAAGTGAACTGAAAGATTTTGGCACATTTTATGCTGTCAGGAGAAATCACTTTCACTGAAATAACAGGGGAGCTAGACAAGATACCTACAAAGCCCGCAAATAAAAGTCTCAATATTGATATTTCTTTTCAATTCCTACCTGCTTTAACAAGGTAGTACAAACCAGATTAACAAACCAGGGCAGAGAAGGAGGGAATACCACTCTACTAAACAGGCTTTCTTTGTCGGCAGCTGCAATCTAAATTAACTGAGAATCCACTAACATGGAGTCTTGCAGGGTTATAAAAGCCAGCTGCTTCTGTCCACTGAGCAGCTGTTGATAAGATTATGGAGGCTACACATCAATGTGCTTGGACATAAAGTGGTAACCAGCCCAGCTGCAAGATCAGATTATGTATGTTGTCTGTTCACTCATCCTATTATTTCACATGGCCTTGAGGTAGCTGCCATTAAAATGAGTATAGATGTCAGTAAATAATAGTCATCCAGGCTTAAGAACTAGTCTGGGTAGATGTCTGATTGTACTGTAATTTCTTTCACAAGGAATTGAATGGAAGCAAATAAATCAGAAACCTCCTGAGTTTTTGAGGAAACTGGCCCAGAAAAACTTTAGCTTCAAAGCCTGTGATTGGGACTTCCCTGGTGGTCCCCTTCGCCTTCCAATGCAGGGGGTGTGGGTTCAATCTCTGGTTGGGGAGCTAAGATCCCACATGCCTCAAGGCCAAAAAACCAAAACATAAAACAGAAACATTATTGTAACAAATTCAATAAAAGATTTTAAAAATGGTCCATATCAAAAAAAAAAGGAAAAAAAAGCCTGTGATTGTTCAGGCAAACCTAACTCTGAAAACCTGAACTAATAGAGGGTTGGCTATTAAAATTCTGCCACACCAAGGAACGTGTAGTCTCCACTGATGGAGCAAATCTGTTACAGAGTAGAACCAGGTTCCTTTAAAGAAGTTACTCCAACATGGAGAAAGGGGGGATTCATAATATCCACCCAGGAGACTTTATAAGTGACCAGTGACCATGTTCCCCCTCCTCCCTTTTCACACTTGAGTTTCTTTTTCAGTTACCTTATACTTGAAGGGAGGAAGGTGGTGGTTAGGGGTGAATATCTTTGTTAATGTACTGGTCACCAAATCATGAGGATTTATATCTAAACCTTGGGCTAAAGTATATCATAAGAAGATCAACATAATTAAAGTGGAGTAAATTAGGTAGAGGGTAATGGGAAACAAGAACATAATGAGGTAAAGAGTGTCTGATGCCAATCACAGAAGGCCCCACTGTCAGATGCTTGGCATATAAATTCTGAAAAGCTGGGGAGAAATTAATGAATACTGAAAGAGTTGAAAGCTCCAAAATTCTCCTGTAAAATTTCAGGTGTTTAGAAGCAATACCAATCTTGCTATGCCAGTTATGGCTACTTTAAGCTGAACATAGCTTCCACTTTCATAGCTGTCTTACTGCAGTAGATACTAAGTTTTAGGTCTGTGTATCATTGTTGTGTCATGAGCTGTATATCACATGTAGAGTTGGAGGACCAGGGTGCAAGTGCCAATTCTGTCACTTGCTAATGCATGAGTGAACTCAGGCAAGTTAATCTTCTAAACTAAGTTGCTTCATCAAAACAATTGGATAATAATACTAACTATCCCCTCAGATTGGTTGTAAGGATTAATTCATCTAAAATCTTTCCCAGAGCTCTGCTATGAAAAACATTAGTTACTAGAGATCCCCTTTGGAAAAGGCTAAAGTATTGCATATCCTTAGTCCTGCTTGGAAATTCATAGTGCATATTTGCCTAAAAATAAGCTTTACAAATTCCTACTCAATATAAACATGTTTGAATTTATTGGCAAACTTTTTTAAAAAGTTGAATACACATGAGCCCTCAGTGAATAATTTGTTGAATATATGAGTGAATAAATGCTTCATTTTCATGGCTCATTGAGACCGCTGTTGTCTGCTGATTCATAAACACCATTCAAACAACCTGTTGATAAATTTGAGTTTATTGTTTGCCCCACGGGGACACCAACACTCTGACACAGTCTTAGTAGCCTGTAGGAGCCTGGAAGCGAAATACACACACACGTCAATGTCACTGAATCTTAGTGTGGTAATCAGACTGTAACTTCTCACCTTTTCATTGCTCTCATCCTGCATATATATATACTTTGTATTATGAAACTGTTGAAAAATTCAGCGACCTATCTCTTGATTTCCTACTATACTAACTTTTGCAACTCTTCATTCTAGGAAATACGTGCATGGGGAAAAATTGTGATTCTAACTGTGCAACAGTAATACACTTAATTCATTATTCTTTCTCTTATTTTTCAATCCTTTATAATATTTGACCATTTTCTAAAATAAAAGACATAAAATAAAGCATTAATATAAAATTTGAAGATTATATCATATAGCAATTGTATTACAGAACTCAGGGAATAATTTTGGTATTTTCCCTATCAATTTTTCCAAGGCCTGGTTATTTTATATTGCAAAAAAAGTGTAAGTGCAATATCCCTGCAACTGACTAAAGAAAATAACAATACATTTTGATTTTGCAGCATCATAAAGTCTGTCACACATTTAATCTTATGTTTCTAAAGGCAGATGGTTTAGCTGCTTTAGTTGAAACACTTCAGGCTCTGGTGACTTGTCCACTCTATACTTACCCCAAGGATAAGATTCTGAGCCACCTCATTAATCATCCCCCGACACGTTTTCTTCACTCTCACATGTCCAATTTACTTTATGAGTTTATTGTTGAAAAACCTTTTATCACACCTTCTTCAGAAAAATCTTCTAGAACAACTTTCAAAAATTTTGATGCATGTGTTACTTTTCGTTAAGTCACTCTATATACACATAAATGATGTTGAAAAGGCTAACTGCTTCTCTTACTGTTGAAAACTGAAATGCCAAGGTCAAGGTGGGCTCTACTTAGGCCGAGGTGTATTGGCACTTGTTGTCACTCTCCAGTATGTTTCTCTCCAGGAGGTGTGCAGGATATTTCTGTAGAATTCTCTTCATAGGGCTTTACAGAAACCGAGCTTTGTCATTAGCTGGGGTACACTGAAGTTGTAGAACAAAATCAGTACCTAGGCTTAACATACATCAATGATTGTGACTGCTACATGCCTTGGATTTGGTGCACTTACATCAGGATTTGTGTGTTTACTTTGCCTTTTTGGAAGATTTCTTATTTTATTTTTCTCTCAAGCAAAACTGTAGTAAAAAATTCCAACTCTTTCTCACTTCAGACAATAAATATTTTAGAATTAGAAAAATATCACATTCCATTATTTAACAATAAATTATCCAAGCCACCTGTAATACTTAAAGCAGAATTTTGGTGCCATTTCTTCAAAAAAAAACCAAAAAGAAAACCTGTATGCTTTAAATTTCACAACTGATACTATAAAAAAATGACACCATAGCATGAGAGCGCCACAGTTACTACATGAAGAGATAACAATTAATTGATTGGCGGCTAGTCAATGGCAATATTTATTAAGGAGAAAGAAAATAATTTAAAAAACACAAGCAACTAAACATTATTTGACATTTTAATATCCTTAAATTATTTGAAAAATATCTACATTTAATTTCTTACACTGGGGATTCAAGGCACACAAATTCCAGACTGCTTGTAAACATCTGAGATTTAAGAAATCCAATCATTCAGTAAAATATAATAGCATAAATTAATGGTTATAACATTTAGATATGGTATATTTAATAATTAAAAATAGAATAAATTGAATAGAAATTAAGTCTAAAATATAATAGAAATAAAATTATTATTTTAAGATTTATTAAATGAAATATAAGGTATTGAGATATACCTTAAATGATATGTAAGGTATTGAAATAAGGTAATGAGCTTCCTTAAATGAAAAATAAATTGAATCTGTAATTGAGGTGGCATAATTTATTCTAACATACACAATCATCAGTGAAAGATGGAGTTTTAAATAGTTATTGATCAGATTGCTAAATCCAAAGTGAAATGAAGCATTTCACAGTCATTCAGGAAGTAATACCATAGACATGAGAGAAAAAAACAATCTAAATATTGAAATGAACAAATAGGTTGGACACCAAACTTATGAGGCAAGATTTAGAAAAGAATTGAGTTTTGAGGCAAAATAGTGTGACCGCAGAATCCTTTTTGAAGGTAAATTGCCTTTGAGTAGAGAGACAAACGATATTATAAAAACTCTCAGGGATCTGGATGTGTTTTATCTATGGAATTTCCTGTAGTATAGGATTTGTGTTTACTTATTATGCATTATAATATTGAAATATGGTTTATGTCTTGTATGTAGTTTGAAAAGGGTATTTTTAACCATTTACCACAGTATCTTCTACTAGATTATCTTTAATTCCTAAAGAATTAATTTATTTTTCTTTAGTGCCCAGAAGAAATGACCCAGCTCTCATTCCACAGACTGTGACATCTACACCATTACTGTCCTCAAGGTTCCCAAAATTAGTTGTTGGGGAAAATTATTATATAAAGGAATTCTCAGAGTCATGATTTTTCCAAATACTGGGAGGAAAGGCTCTTACCACAGAAAAAAATTAATGTAGTCAACATTTTTTCCTGGCATATGGAAAAGGGGCAAAATTTCAAATTTGGCTAGGGAAAAAGAGATCATCTTTCAAACTACATTAACATAAGAGGACCAAAAGAAACCATTGAGGCCCTTAGGTGGCCTAATTTTATTTACTGGACAGGTAGGGGTTTGACAGCAATTCTAATTATACAAATTTTTCCATTGATGTCCTCCTTATTTACCTTTTCCTGTGATTTAGTAGGAGAATCTGTGCCTGTCAGTATAAATTCAAATTCTGACTATACTCTCAGAAGAACCTAAATTAAGTGTTAGTATATAATTATATATAACATATAATTATACAATATTAATATAATTAATATTGCATAATTAATATTATAAATGAATATACCATGTATGCCATATTTATATAAAAAAAGACATTTTAGAAACCTTTTTTTTTAGTCTGAATCATATTACCCAATGCACACATCAGATACTCAAGATTATTATCTATTTTTAAATGCAATTAAAATTTTAAAATCCTATTGAAATATGATACAAATCTAGGAAGAGGTTAAATGAGACTTGATCCTCAAAACGTATCAAGCTTAACTCAGTAAAGGGGCTGTATTAGTCAGGGTTCTCCAGCAGAACAGAACCAATAGGAGATTATATATATATATATATATATATATATATATATATTTCATATATATATAAGAGAGAGGGAGGGAGAGGGAGGGAGGGAGAGAGAGAGATTTATTATAGGAATAGGCTCCACAGTTACGGAAACCACAAAGTCCTGCTGTCTGCAAGCTGGAGATCAGGGGAGCTACTTATAATTCAGTCTGTGTCTGAAGGCTGGAGAACCAGGGGAACTGATGGTGTAGCTCCCAGTCTGAGGCCTAAGGCCTGAGAAGTGGGGAGAGGTGGTCCCATAGTCCAAAGGTCCAAGAACCAGGAGCTCTGATGTCTGATGGCAGAAGATGGACGTTCTAGCTCAAAAAGAGAGGGAGGTGGAAAGAGAGAGAGAGAAATGGCTCTTTCTTCACCTTTTTGTTCTTGATGGATTGGGTGGTGTCCACCCACATTAATGAGAGTGATTGTTGCTATTCAATCTACTGAATCAAATGCTAATCTTTTCCAGAACCACTCTCATAGACACACCCAGAAATTATGTTTTATCAGCTATCTGGGCATTTCTTGGCTCAGTCAAGTTGCCAGATAAAATTAATCATCACAAGGGTATATTTGTTGTGGAAATAATTAGGAAATTCTAGGGAAAAAGTAAGAGGTGGTACTTGAGTAATTATATTACTCAAATAACAAATGACTATACATACTTAAAAGATCTATTGATCATGGCATTAGGATACTATTTTTTTTTAACTTTTTTTTTTTTTTTTTAGGTAAAGGGAGGGCAGGTTTTTTTCATGCTCATAATAGTTACATCTAGGTAAATTTAAACTGAAAACAGTGTTTTAATATTGTATCTTCAATAAGCTAAATGGCTTGCTAAGATAGTTTGTAGTTAAATTGTAACTCTGGTCACTAGCTTGTTTTGATTCATATAAGCTTTTTTGTTTATTTTGTTAAGAACATTCCTAAAAGTTTCCTATGCATTTAGACTCATATTAAGTGTTATCAAACAGTTACTTTTTTTTTTTTTTCATATAATGGCAGGTCTGTTTGCTTTGTTATCAGAATAGTCACTCTTTTTGGTTTCTTTTAACCACAGATTTAGGAGTAGGATCCTTACTATGAAAGTATCTTTGTTTAATTTCCTCATGGAACATCTGGGGAAACCATATGTAAAATGACTCATCTAAATCCAAATTTTGGCCAGTGCCAGATGCCAGGTTTCCTACTTATTCCGAATCATGCTCTGTCAAATCACTCTTAGTTCCTTGCTTAGGATTCCAATGTCAATGAAATATAACCCTATGAGAGTTGTACGATGACTGTAGCTCCCTCACAAACACAGGTCTCAAAAGGAAAAGAGGCATGGGGATAAAAGTCTTTCTCCTCTTTTATTTCCTTTTTTTTTTTTAAATGAAAAGCATTTATTACCCCCTGAAGCACACAGCATTCCTGACCTTACCTTTTATTTTTTTATTTTTTATTTTTATTTTACTTTATTTTATTTTATTTATTTATTTATGGCTGTGTTGGGTCTTCGTTTCTGTGCGAGGGCTTTCTCTAGTTGCGGCAAGCGGGGGCCACTCTTCATCACGGTGCGCGGGCCTCTCACTGTCGCGGCCTCTCTTGTTGCGGAGCACAGGCTCCAGATGCGCAGGCTCAGTAGTTGTGGCTCACGGGCCTAGTTGCTCCGCAGCATGTGGGATCTTCCCAGACCAGGGCTCGAACCCGTGTGCCCTGCATTGGCAGGCAGATTCTCAACCACTGCGCCACCAGGGAAGCCCAGCATTCCTGACCATATATCCTATTGGCTAGAACATGCTTAACTGGATATCTGTAGTTATAAGAGAGGCTCAGAAACTTATCAATATGACAATGGGATGATAGTGTCATGATTGACTTAAAAAATCATGATTCATGCCTGAGGCTATGCACCAAGAAAAGTCAGAATTCTGACAGCAAAGAGGGAAGGAAAAATAACTTTAGAAACAGCAAAGAACATCTCCTATACACACTTATTTTCCTTAAAATCCCATAGCCAAATATCAAATCTATTTGCACAAGCTTTGTTCACCTAGCAAATGACTTAGGAATAAATTATTGTTGTAACTGACGACCTTTCTCTGTAAATCATATGGTCAAGTCACATCCAATGTAATATTTAAAATAAAAATGTTTTAAATATTACCTGAATAATGTTGAAAATGTTGTTAGTATTATGTTGCTAAATATAACTCATACTAAGTTATGGAAACTATGGCTAGTGGAAAATCTGTTGAATCAAGGCAATTTCCACTTGTGAGGATAGACCCATGATTTCTGGGATTGGTATTTTCAAGCTCTCACCTTTTGCAAATGATGTATATATTGCATTGCAAATTTGATCAATGAATCCTTTAGTTATGTACAATTAAATTGTAAACACATACATGGCTAATACTGATATGGCAGTTTAACTCAATGATAATTAGATTTATCTGTGAACTGAAAGACACACAAACATGTACTTTTCTGTCCTCCTCTAGGGAAAAAAAAATGTTTCATGTCAAAATGCCAACATTTATTAAACTTAATGAAAACCCTGAAAATGGTTGTATGCTTTTAAAGAAATTACTCTTCCTTTAAGTGCTTCAGGTAGTCATGATGCATATTAAAAAGGTCATTATTAGCATCATAAATTTATATGCTATATTTCTAAGTATGCATTTAATTATATAGGTTCAAGGACAATTTGGGGTTCCATATAATCTGTGGATTATAGGGGCAATAAATAGATTGCCTCCATAGACGAGGTGACATTTTAGCCAATGAGGGATTGGATGGTGACAGGACATTTCTGCCTTCTGTTAAGATCAAAGTGACAACCATGTCCTTTCAACTGGATTTACAGACTATAGGTAGGTGGTGATCCTTAACATCTATGCATTATTTACACTGAAAAGTGCTTGTAGATAGATGGTAAGATGACTCTGCTTGTTGATAAATGTTGCTGCATCTGAATTTTCTTGGCATTTCCTTAAAGTAATTTTACACTTTATTCTTTCAAATTAACTTATAATGATAGAAAACACAGTACTATTCCAAGTAACAAAGCATCTTTTGCAGTTTCATGACATATTTATTCTTTACCACAGGCCTATATAGTTCTTAAATAAATTTGATAAGAACCTAGTAATTAGAATTAGAGAAACTAGATACACATTCACACTCTAGCATTTTACAGCTCTGAAAGTTGGGAAATTTAACTTGTAAACTCCCTTTTTTAAATATATAATTTTATTTAGTCTATCTATTTTGGGCTGCGTTGTGTCTTCGTTGCTGCCTGCGGGCTTTCTCTAGTTGCGGCGAGCGGGGGCTACTCCTCATTGTGATGCATGGGCTTCTTACTGCAGTGACTTCTCTTGTTGCAGAGCACAGGCTCTAGGCACACGGGCTCAGCAGTTGTGGCTCGCGGGCTCAGCAGTTGTGGCTCGCGGGCTCTAGAGCGCAGGCTCAGTAGTTGTGGCGCACCGGCTTAGTTGCTCCGCGGCATGTGGGATCTTCCCGGATCAGGGCTCGAACCCGTGTCCCCTTCATTGGCAGGCGGATTCTTAACCACTGCGCCACCAGGGAAGTCCCTAAACTCACTTTTTTAGAATGTGGTTAATGCATATAACAAAAAAATTACTATCTTAATCATTTTTAAGTGTTCAGGTCAGTGGCATTTAAGTACATTCAGGTTGTTGAACAACTATCTCAGCCATTCTTCTCCAGACACTTTTATTTTTCCCTGTATAATTGAATTTTTGTACCTGTTGAATGGCAACTCCCCATTTCTTTATTCCCGCCACGCTTGGCAACAACCATTTTACCCGTTTCTAATAGTTTGACCATTTTAGATACCTCATATAAGTGGAATCACTCCGTATCTGTCTTTCTGTGATTGGATTATATCACTTAGCATAATGCCCTCCAGTTTGATCCATGTTGTCACAAATGGCAGAATCTTCTTTTTTAAAGCTGAATAATATTGCCTTGTATGTACATGGCACATTGTCTTTATCCATTCATTCATTGATGGACATTTCGGTTGTTTCCATATCTTGGCAATTGTGAATAATGCTGCAGTAAATGTGCAGATATCTATTCAAGATCCTGATGTCAATTCTTTTCGATATATTTACCCAGAAGTAGGATTGCTGGATCATATGATACTATTTTTAATTTTTTGAGGAATCTCTGTAGCTTCTTCACCATTTTACATTCTCACCAATAATGTACAAGAGTTCCAATTTCTCCACATCCTCACCAACACTTTTTTTTTTTCCTGACTTTTTGATAATAACCATTCTAACTGCTGTGAGGTCGTATGTCATTATAGTTTTGATTTTCATTTCCTTGATGATTAGTGATGTTGAGTATCTTTTCATATACCTGTTGATAATTTGTGTGTCTTCTTTGGAGAAATATCTATTCAAATCACTGACCCATTTTTAAATTGAGTTATTTGTATTTTTGCTATTGAATTGTAGTAGTTCCTTATATATTTTGGATATTAGCCCCTTTATCATATATATAATTTGCAAATATTTTTTCTCATTCCTAGGTTGCCTTTTCACTGTGTTTATTGTTTCCTTTGCTTTGCAGAAGTTTTTAGTTTGATGTACCCCCACATCTCTATTTTTACTTTTGTTGCTTATGCTTTTATTAAAGAAAGACATCCAAAATTTCATGCATAGCCTGGCATTGTCACTCAGTTGCCTCTGGCAACAACTGAAAGAGTTCAGGTACTGTAAAAATATGCCACAGCTATAGGCTAAGCCTCATCAATAGAGTATGCCATTGTGTCTTTAGCAATAGAATTTTGTTGATCAATTTTAATTACGCTGTCTTAGACCTCCCCACACCCTTTATCTTTCTCTGTTTCTTCTTCTTTTGTAATCATTAAGCACCATAATTTTATGAGGTCTTTTTTGCTTTACGGATTCAGTTAGCTTATAATGTTTAATTGTTCATAACTGTCTTTTGTGTATAGCCTTTCCTGCTGCTCCCATCTTATGACATATTTCAGAGCATCTTTTCAGTCTAAAATGTCCCCATAAACTGGTAATGACTTTCATTATGAAGTTCAAATTATGCAGAGAAGAACTGAGATATTTAGTACCATTTCTGTTTGTTTGGAAATCTCCCTGCCTAATTAATTCACATGATGCTGAGTACGCATTAAGTTGCCTTTGTGCAGAGCATAGCCATTTAGGACGGTTACTCTTAACTAGGGATTATATGTGTGGTATTAACCTTGATTTATCTATACTATAGATTTATGCTTCTGGGTTTTCTCTGGGTTATTCTAGAATGGATGAATGCATGGTTGCCAGAGACAGTTTTTCTCTTTCCTGTTGTTATATTATTGATATTACTATCTGTGTTAGTTTGCTAGGGCTGCCATAACAAAATACTATAGACTAGGTGGCATAAACCACAGAAGTTTATTTTCTCACAGTTAAGAAAGCTAGAAGTCCAAGATCAAGGCTGCTGCAGAGTTTCATTCTGAGGTCTCGCTCCTTGGCTTGTAGATGGCTGTCTTCTCTCTGTGTCCCCGCATGGTCATTCCTCTGTGCACATGCGTACCTGTGTCCATGTTTCCTCTTCTTATGAGGACACCAGTCATGGCCCTCATTAACCTTAATTACCTCTTTAAAAGTTCTGTCTCCAATTTCATCATTCTGAGGTAGTAGGGGTGAAGACTTCAATATATGAATTTGGGAGGAACAAAATTCAGCTCACAACATAATCCATATCAAGTTTTAAAGTAAATATAAAATAATTTTATGTGTTACACAGTTGGAAGTAATCCCAAAGAATAACTTATAAAAAGGGGAGTGATATTAGGGCAATTTAGAAAACTATTCATAACTTTCTTAAGGGAAAAACAACTGCCTTGAAAGGAAAAAAATGACTTTGAACACTTACTCCACATTGTTCCTAAATTTGTTTTGGACTCTGACAAATACTGATAGCTTTGTGTATACTAATAAAGTGTAATTAACACTGAATTTGGAGACAATGATAATGAGATTTCAGCAGTAAAAAAGACACAAGAGACTTGGGGAAATAGTGTTCTCTAATTCACTTAAAACTGAATTAAATACTTCCCTCGGGATTAGGGTTCCCCACTGTGTACCTTATGCATAAAAATAAAATTTTGGAAAGCAGCCTGCAGCACATTGGCCTATGCAGTATTAGGAGATCTTACATAATTAATGAAAAACAAACACAGGCATAAGGAAGCATCATAAATATAGTCTTATGCTAACATTCTGTGCCGTTTAGTTCGTAAAGATTACGGGTATGCATGATTCCACAAGGCCTCCATTGTAGTTACTTTTCCTCAATGTAAAATAAAAATGCCCTTTGCATTTTTAATTTTGTAAAACAATCTAAAACAAAAGTGATCTAAAACAATCTGTGAATAAAATAGCATCAGATTATTCTTTATCTGTATTAATGATAACTGAGCTGGAATCCACAGTTAGTTCCAAATCAAGTGCCGTTCCATCCTTCCCAAATCTAGGGCCTCTAATTATATTAATCCTTTTGTGACTTTCTGAATGTACAACTTGCATCTCTGCTGTGAATATTTTCACAGCAATTATCCGAGATTCTGCTTAATTTCACTCCGTGCTCACTTTCAGTGCGAGGCATTGCTTTTCTTTCCACATCCCATGTTACCTTTCCATTTGATCACAGAATTTAGCTTTTTTTACTTCAACCATGTATCCTTCAAAAAATGAAGGCTTTTGCGGTAGATTGCATTAGTGGTCACAACTATTTGCCGTGCTCTAACTGATACTCGTTCTATGTCCCCATCATAGATGGAGTCTACTTCTCTTTCCCTTGTCTTTAAGCTAAGCCACGGGACTTGCCTTGGGCAGTGATAAATGTGCAGAAGTGACAATGTGCCATTCTGATCCTAGGCTTTAGGAAGCCTCATTTATTTTTTTTCTCCCTCTTTCTATTCTATAACTAGGAGAGCATTTCCCGTATAGAGTCACTGCCCCAGGAGGATGAGAGGAATATGGAGTCAAACTGGTCCCAGCTTCTGAAGCCTGAAACAGAGTGGCCTGCAGACCTGCAGTGAGAAGCATACCTGTCAGGCTAAGCTCGTCCCAGATCAACCAAAGGTGAGCTACTTTAGATATTAGGCAATAAGTGATTGCTGCTTCGTGGTGGCTTGCTATGCAGCAATAGCTAACTGATACAGGTTGTGTTATGGCCCGAATTGTCCCAAAATTCATATGTTGCAGTTATACACTTTACCTCACAATCTGACTGTATTTGGATGTAGGACCTTTAAAGAGGTAATTAATGTAAAATGAGATCACTGAGGTGGACCCTCATCTGACATAACTGGTGTCTTTATAAGATGAAGAATTGATCAGGACACAGACAAAAACAGAAGGAGGGCCATACAAACATAAGAAGATGGCTATCTACTAACCAAAGAGAGACGCTTCAGAATGAAACCAACCCTCCCAACACCCTGATTTGAACTTCTACCCTCCAAGACTATGAGAAAATAAATTTCTGTTATTTACATCCCCCATCTGTTGTACTTTGTTATGGTAGTCCTAGGAAGCTAATACAGGTGATGTTCGCTCTCTTTACCTCCTTAGATATTTTGTATAATGAACACCTAGCTTCTATATGTGATCCTACCTGAAAGGCTACAGGGCTAATGTCCTGCTCCCCCAGTATATTGATGAAATATATCTAAGGAAACTACACTATGACCTTAGTGGGTAACTTGGGTAACCACTAGCCACATTTGGTTAGTTAAATATAAATTTAAATTAATTAACATTAAAAAAAATTAGAACTTCAGTTAGTCACAGTAGCCCTATTTCAATTACTTAATAGTCAAATATGGCTATTAGCTAATATATTGGAGAACACAAATTTATAGACGTTTCTATCTTCAGGAAACTTTTATTGGCAAGCCTGGGCTAGAGAATCAATAGGCATTCAAGTACACTTAAAATTATTATTCTTAGATTTTGGGCAGGGGGGAAGGGGAGAAGGAAAGATTTATTACTTGCAGCAAGGAAGAACACAGGGGATCTTTTCTCAAAGCAGTGTCTCCCTGAACAGGAAAGTTGGGGAAGTTTTAAACTAAGGGTACATGCATATACACAAGGGGGCCTGAGGAGAGGAGAATTTGGCATAGAATTGGGGCAAAAGTCAACAGAGTCCAAGCTTAAGTTGATTGAAGTCAGGAGGGTCCACATCTTCATTCCATCCTCCACCTGGGTAGGGGCCTTATTTCCTGGCGTCATGACTTACTGAAGCTTAGGTTCTATGTTTCATAGAAGAAAGAATTCAGAGAGACAAAGTGACAGGTAAGAAGTGGGTTTATTTTGAGAGGTACACATTCCATAGACGGAATGTGGTCCATCTCAAAAGGCGAGAGCAGCCTGGGAGAAACACACTCCACAGGCATAGTATGGGCATCTCAGAAAGTGGGAGGCTCTTCTTAGAGTCTTGATGGCCATGTGAGTGATTCTTCTTGGAAATGGATCATACAATCCCAGTTGAGACCTTCTACCTATTGCTCAACCCTAACTTTAATACCCATATGAGACAAGACATAATCTTGGGCATTTTAGCCCCAGCACACATCACATGGAGAAAAGGTAAGCTGCCCTGAGATGTCCTGTCCAAGGTCCTGATTCATGGAACAGGGAACAAATGAAACAGTTCTTTTATTAATCCACTAAGTTTTTGGTTACTGTGTTACAAAAGAATAGATGACCAAAACATTCTGACTAGATTCTAATAATATTAAATCATATATTATTTAGATTAAAAGGACCAAATTAAGTAAGAAAACCAGTGAGTAAAATTTCTCAGGAAAGTCAAGAACTTTGCAAGGCCACACTAATAAAGAAGGATCAATGGTTTTCAATTATTTTTTTCTTAATTCTTCTGTTTTATGCCCTTCTGAAAGGATTCAGAAGGTAATATTTTCTGCTTGGAAAAAAAAAAAGCTTCTATTGGAATAAAATTATAGCTCCATTAGCTTTTATTTCAGTCCATCTAAGATGTATACTAGTGGCCTTCTGGATAAACTAAGCTGAGCTGTTCTAATAGGACAAGCCTTAGACACAGCTATTCTACTATAGACCAGTATTATATTCTTTATCAACTTAAAAAATCTGTTAAGAACAGCTACAATTGTTTGCAGCTTTTAAATATATAACTTTTTTGCTTTGTTATTTTTCCTCTTAAACTTAGATTAATAATTCAGATCATCTTTTGAAAGTATAGGTCCTATGTTATGGAACTTAAAAAGATACATGTATTCTATATTTTGAAGATAATTGCCTAGACTCTGAAATCAACTGCTACATAATTAGAATACTATCAACTAATGTAAGCATATGGCAGAGTCTCTCAAATTGAGAACCAGAATATGCATTAATGAAGCTTCATTGTGGATTCCAGTACACATCTAGGGTTGAGAGTCACTGCTCTAGATATCATAAAGCCTATCCTTATTCCAAGCCGTATTAAGATATGTGTATGTCTACGGTAATTCTCATTTGTACCTCACAAAATTGGTTGATTATAAACATCAATATATCATATTAGCATCAATTAAAATATCTAGTATTGATAAGCACATAATACATAGCAGTAATTCTGGAGAAAAAAATAGATATTTCCTTGCATTTAAGAAGCTTACAGTCTAGCGGATAAAAGGGAGGAAATCAATTTTCTAAACAAATGTAATACAGTAGATAGTAGTATAAATTTATATGAATAATTAAAGAGGGGAAAACTTATTTTTTAGGGATTGTAATAACATAAGAAATTGGCAAGGAATGAGACAAGAGATGTCTGATATTTAAAGTAATGCATAGAAAATGAAAGGGAGAAGTCGATAAGGTATTAAATTTTAATTGAGAAAAATATGGATTTTATACTGTGTAGTCATTAAGAATTTTATTGTCATAGAATTAACGCATGCATGAAATGTAAAAATGTCATGATAGAAACAAAAAAAACACCTGCTTTTGCCATTATATTACTTTGATTTCAAATTAAAGTACATATATAGTACATATATATAAACAGATAAATATTGATACATATAGAGATGCACACAGAGATATAAATACTGTGGTAGAGCCATTGCATGAATAATCCCATCTTTTCGTGCCTCCAAGTATCCATACCGTTTGATATTTCCCTTCTACACTGATTCTGGGCTTGATGAGTGAATTTCTTTGACCAGGCAGAAGATTGAGAGATCACTTTTGTGTTTTCACGTTCTCTTTTGCTCTTCTCACCACCATGGCAACATGCTGGGGCTGGATTGCTGAAGGAACGTGAATAACATGAGGAGCCATCCCAGCTAGGTAATCCTACAGCAGCAAGCCATGCCCCATGGCTCGCTTCGTGCAAATGCTTGAGTGAGCCCCGTCCGCGTCACTGCAACCTCACGCTGCACTGTAGGCTCAGGCATAAACAGAGATTTTGTTGTTGTAAAGCACTAAGTGATTTGAAAGCACTAGGTAGTTTGTAATGTGGTGGTACTGCAGCAATAGATAAATGAGCCCAGAAGTGAAAGCAGACGTTCACTAAAAAATGAGTTGACAGCATAGTGTGCTAGGGAAGAAGAAGAATACTGGGCGAAGATTCTGACTTTCATAAGAGAAAAAGCTTGATGTGCCTTAGGAAGGAAGCCTTAGGTGGGTCATGTTAAGAGTCTTTTGGTATTGGGAGAGAGTCATGGCTTTAATGTTTAGTTCACTTTAATTTAGGGTTTGGATTAAGCCATTTTTGTTCCCAGGAATATAACAGCCTGTTAACTGCTTGAATCCCAAGTTTTTAATATTGTACTTACCCTGATTCCATTTGCTATCAACATTTCAAACATAACAGGAACCAAAAATCTAAGTAAAAGAGTTCTATTTCTCTTAGAAGACCACCATTCTCTGCTTTTGGACCATTGAGTGTAGGAGAAATAATTATTTATAAGGTCTTTCAGAGGCAACAACTGTCTTCAATGAATATTTGAAGTTCTAATTTGAATTTCCCAAACCTCATACAAGTAGGCTTGGGACGCTACATAAAACATTAACGGAAACTGAATTTTCAACTAGCATTGAAATTATTCTCCATTATTCCTTATAATGAAGATACTGATGATCTAGAAAATAAATCAAAGTTTTCTTCCAATAACATAAATTACGTAACAACAACCATTCTTATTATACCTTTATTAAACTATTGTTTACTTATTCTTACATGTTTAGGCATTATGGTAGTTACTGGAAATACAGTGATGAACATAATCAAACAATGAAGAATAATTCCTGTGAACAGGTTAACTTCATGTATGTTATCTCTTTTGACAATCACACAATCAAAATGGGGTTGTAAAGTCATTAAAAATGAAAATATAATTTTTAGATTTAGGAAACAAAGACAATGTAACTCTTGCCAGACAATCTTAGACATAAATTGTAGCAATATTTTTTTGGGTCTGTCTCCTAAGCAAAAGAAATCAAAGCAAAAATAAACAAATGGGACCTAATTAAATATAGAAGCTTTTGCACAGCAAAGGAAACTGTAAACAAAATGAAAAGACAACCAATAGAATGGAAGAAAATATTTGCAAATGATGACTGACAAAGGGTTAATATCCAAAGTATATAAACAGCTTATACTACTCTGTATCAAAAAGAAAAAAAAAACCCAATCAAAAAATGGGCAGAAGACCTAAATAGACATTTTTTCCAAAGAAGACATACAGATGGCCGACAGGCATTTCAAAATATGCTCAATGTTGCTAATTATTAGCGAAGTGCAAATCTAAACCACAATGAGATATCACCTCATACCTGTAAGAATGGCTATCATCAAAAAAGTCTACAAATAACAAATGTTGGAGAGGATGTGGAGAAAAGGGAACCCTCTACACCATTCATGGGAATGTAAATAAATTGGTGCAGCCAGTATGAAAAACCATATGGAGGTTCTCAAAAAAAAAACAAAAATAGAGCTACCATATGATCCAGCAATTCCACTCCTGGGTGTATATACAAAAAAAAAAAAAAAAAATGAAAACACTAATTTGAAAAGATACATACACCTCAAAGTTTATAGCAGCACTATTTACAGTAGCCAAGATATGGAAGCAACCTAAGTACCCATCAACAGAAAAATGGATAAAGAAGATGTGGTATATATATAAAATGAAATATTACTCAGCTATAAAAAGAATGAAATTCTGCTATTTGTGGCAACATGGTTGGACCTAGAGAATATTGTGCTTAGTAAAATAAGTCAGACAAATACTGTATTATATCACTTATATGTGGAATCTAAAAAATAATACAAATGAATATATATGCAAAATAGAAACAGACTCATAGATATAGAAAACATACTAGTGGTTACCAAAGGGGAGAGGGAAAAAGGAGAGGGACAAATTAGGGGTATGGGATTAAGAGACACAAACTACTATGTATAAAATAGATAGAGCAACTAGGTTATATTGTATAGCATAGAGAATTATTGCCATTATCTTGTAATAATGCAGTATTATCTGTAAAAATATTGAAACATTATGCTGTACATGTGAAATTAATATAATATTATAAATCAACTCTACTTTGATTAAAATTTTTTAAATCTATTTAAAAGAAAAAAATTAAACATAAAATTCCTTTTATGTGGACTCTTGCCATTTTTTCTATTAAGCTGTTAATCCTTTTCCTATTGTTTTATAGAAGCTCTTTATATTTTAGAAAGAGTAGGCCTTTATTTCAATGTGAGCTGCAAATAATTTATTCCCACTTTGTTCTTTGACTTTTTTATTGAGATATAATTGACATATAACATTGTGTTAGTTTTAGGTGTACAATGTGTTTTGATATATGTAAATATTGCAAAATAATTACCACTCTAAGATTATTTAACATCCATCACCACACAGTTACAATTTTTTCTTACAATGAGAACTTTTAAGATCTACTCTTCTAGCGATAAAATATACCCACTTTTTTAAAAAATTTATTTTTATTGAAGTATAGTTGAATTACAATGTTGTGTTAATTACTGCTGTACAGCAAAATGACTCAGTTACATACATATATATATTCTCTTTCATATTCTTTTTCATTATGGTTTATCACAAGATATTGAATATAGTTCCCTGTGCTATATAGTAGGATCTTGTTGATTATCCATTCTGTATACCAGTTTGCATCTGCTAATCCCAAACTCTCACTCTTATCCTCTCCCAGGTCCCTCCCCCTTGGCAACCACCAGTCTATTCTCTATGTCCCTGATTTTGTTTCTTTTTCATAGATAGGTTCATTTGTGTTATATTTTAGATTCCACATGTAAGTGATATCATATGGTATTTGTCTTTCTGTTTTTGATTTACTTCACTTAGTATGATAATCTCTAGTTGCATCCATGTTGCTGCAAATGGCTTAATTTATGTAAAGAACAATGAGTTGTGTTATGGTAGACATAAGTTTTACCTTGCTATGATTTTACAAACTTGTTATATCAAGCATGGCTTTAATGGTATTTTTAATCATGAAAATGATAAAAACCATATAGTTGAGTGTTTTGTGTAAGAAAAAGGGAAAGAATTAGAAGGAAAACTCATCACAGCCAAAAATAGATTAATAATTAACCTCAAATTACAGAAAAGTTCTGGCAACACAGTAATAATACCTATCAGTGAAAAAATTAATTAATTCACCTGATTCTGTGTGTTGATATTTCACTTCACTGTTGTCAGAATAAGTATTTATTTTTAAAAAGTGTGCATAAATTATATCATGAGTTCCAATAGTATTTTTTATCTTGCTTTAGTCTATTTGGAACAGTACAGTTTAGAAGAGGGCAAAATAAGCATTTATCATTTATTCTTCGTTGCTACATTGTTAACTTATCCATTAGTCCTTTTTCTTAGTCATATACTTGCAAGCATTAAATGAAATGATAATGAGGAAAAATGTCCTTGCTTTGGTGTAATACTGCTTAAACAGAACTATGAAATATGGCATATGCTATCAGCAGATTTTTTTTTCCATTTGCTTCTTGAGGGATAATCAATTCTTTTTTAAAAATAAAAAAAGTAAAGATTTTAGAACAGTTTTAGATTTACAGCAAAATGGTGAAGATAATATAGAAAGTTGTCATATACTGTACATCCAGTCTCCTCTGTTGTTAACATTTTACTTTAGTATGGTACATTTAATACAATTAGTGAAACATTATTGATGCATTATTTTTAACTGAAGTCCAGATTCCTTTAGTTTTTTTTTTTTCTCTTAGTTTTAACCTGATGTCCTTTTCCTGCTCCAGGATCCCTGCCAAGATGCCATATTAAATTTAGTTATCATGTCTCCTTAGGATCCTCCCAGCTGTGACACTTTCTCAGATTTTCCTTGGTTTTGATGACTTTGACAGTTTTGAGGTGCATAGGGCAGTTACTTTGCAGACATTTCAGTGATTTATTATTGAGGTTGTCTTTGATTACCTTATGGAGGTACGGAGTTTGTCAGGAGGTATGGAGTTTGTCAGGTTTCTCTACTGCAGTGTACCACGCACACATAAGGATTGAGAAATTTCACTCCAGGTCCTCAAGGGTGGAATTTCTACATAAATTATTTAGAATTCCTCTGTGCAGGGGATTTGTGTCTTCTTCCCTACTTATTTATTTACTAAATCATTTATATCCATATGTATCATAGATTTTTATTTTATACTTTGGGTTATAATTTAATAATACTTTAATATTTTCTTGTTGCTCAAATTGTTCCAGCATTGGCCATTGCATGCTCTTTCAGTTGGTTCCTGTCTTCTCTTGATAACCTCTCATCAATTTTTTTTTTTAATTATGTTCTTACATTCTGGCACTACCCAGTGCTCCAGTCTCATCTGGTTTATTTCTATCCCCACTCCTAGAATCAGCCATTTCTCTAAGAAACCCTGGTTTCTTTTATTGGAAAATGGCATTAGAACCAAGAACCAAGCAGTAGTGTGTTTATTGCTACTGGAGCATCCTTATATTCAAGCCTTCTCAGCTGATAAAGAAGGAACAATACTTGTGTATAATAACCCATGTATATATGCATTTCTATAAATATTTCTATATCTATATCTGTATCTATATCACATCTACATCTGTATCTATATTAAGCTAAACATGAGTTTATTCTGTTGTCTGCAACTCTAATCTATTATTATTAATAGATTATTAATGACGCAAGTTATTTTAGTTTCTTTCCTGGCTTATGTGTAAACTCTCACTCAACAGTAAGATATCTGGCTTCCACCATTTGCCATTCATTTACTTCACTGTTCAATTCCAGTGTAAATGTTTGAGTATCAGAATTGTTAACCCACTCCTTTGTGGAAAACAACTCTGTCTACTACAGTATAATTCTTCTGTGCAGTTGTTTTTGTTTTAAGTTCTGTAGACTATACTCATTTACAAAATTACTTAGGTCAGCACTTTCACATATTTGGAATACACTTAGGTTATCTTGTCACAGTCTACATTTCTTCCTGGGATCTTGAACTTTCTAAATGACTCTAAAATTTGCATTCAATAAGGTTTAGTCTTAGTGCTGTTATGTTCTATCGTTTCTGACAAATGCATATTGTCTTGTATCCACCTTAATGTATCATAAATAATAGTTTCACAATGTTAAAAAAACTCCCTTTGCTTACCTATTCAACCTTCCATTTTCCGACAAGCTCCAGGCAACCATTGATATCTTTTCCATTGCTGTAGTTTTGCTATTCCCAAATGTCATACGATTGAAATTATACAATCTGTAGGCTTTTTAGACAGATTTCTTTCACTTAGCAATATGCATTTATGGTTCTTCTATGTATTTTTTTGGCTTGTGGCTCATTATTTTTTTTTTTCCACACACACACACTGTATTTTATTTTTACAAGAGATAAATAGACTGACACCAAGCATTGTACATGGATGACCACAACAAAAGCAACAATGATTGCAATTACCAAACATGAAACACTCATACTATGTCATAATATTGACATTCAGTCCAGTAATTCTCCACTGTAACAGCTCCTTTACTTTGCAGTGAAAATTGCTTTGTATATTCTTTGCCTCTGAGTCCTTGTGGGATTTTTTTTTTTTAATTCAAACAGAAAGTCACAAAAATTATACTCTTCCTCATCAGTTCACTCAGTCCCATGTAATTAATATTTTTTTTTCATCTTGAACTTTTGTTAGCACTTTTATGAGTTCATCAGTTTTTCGTTAGAGTTCTGAAAATGCTTATTCATTCAGTTCAGCAGTACAGTCAGTTACCAGGAACCTGTACTTATCAGAGTCTTTTCCATGAACTTCTTGAAGATGAAACCCTTTTATAGGAACGTATTTGCAAAAGCATCAGAGTACACCCAGAACTGTCTGTAAATGACAAAAGACTTAAAAATGACCACGGTTAAAGATTTGATGAAAGTTCATAATAATGCAGTTGACAAGAAAATTAGTTATTTCTGAGATATACATTTTAAAGTAATAACTAGGATTATGACTTATAACATTATACCAGAACATATAAGATTTTTAGAAATTTCATGTAATGTCTGAAACATTTATATTAACATATTTCCATACAAATAACCCAATGAAAGTTTAGTATTAGTTGTTTTGTTTTTTGTTTTTTTATACTGCAGGTTCTTATTAGTCATCAATTTTATACACATCAGTGAATACATGTCAATCCCAATCGCCCAATTCAGCACAACACCATCCCCACCCCACCGCAGTTTTCCCCCCTTGGCGTCCATATGTCTGTTCTCTACATCTGTGTCTCAACTTCTGCCCTGCAAACCGGCTCATCTGTACCATTTTTCTAGGTTCCACATACATGCGTTAATATACGATATTTGTTTTTCTCTTTCTGACTTACTTCACTCTGTATGACAGTCTCTAAATCCATCCACGTCTCAACAAATGACTCAATTTCGTTCCTTTTTATGGCTGAGTAATATTCCATTGTATATATGTACCACATCTTCTTTATCCATTCATCTGTTGATGGGCATTTAGGTTGCTTCCATGACCTGGCTATTGTAAATAGTGCTGCAATGAACATTCGGGTGCATGTGTCTTTTTGAATTACGGTTTTCTCTGGGTATATGCCCAGTAGTGGGATTGCTGGGTCATATGGTAATTCTATTTTTAGTTTTTTAAGGAACCTCCATATTGTTCTCCATAGTGGCTGTATCAATTTACATTCCCACCAACAGTGCAAGAGGGTTCCCTTTGCTCCACACCCTCTCCAGCATTTGTTGTTTGTAGATTTTCTGATCATGCCCATTCTAACTGGTGTGAGGTGATACCTCATTGTAGTTTTGACTTGCATTTCTCTAATAATTAGTGATGTTGAGCATCTTTTCATGTGCTTCGTGGCCGTCTGTATGTCCTCTTTGGAGAAATGTCTATTTAGGTCTTCTGCCCATTTTTCGATTGGGGTGTTTGTTTCTTTAATATTGAGCTGAATGAGCTGTTTATGTATTTTGGAGATTAATCCTTTGTCCATTGATTCGTTTGCAAATATTTTCTCCCATTCTGAGGGTTGTCTTTTCGTCTTGTTTATGGTTTCCTTTGCTGTGCAAAAGCTTTGAAGTTTCATTAGGTCCCATTTGTTTAATTTTTGTTTTTATTTCCATTACTCTAGGAGATGGATCAAAAAAGATCTTGCTGTGATTTATGTCAAAGAGTGTTCTTCCTATGTTTTCCTCTAAGAGTTTTATAGTGTCCAGTCTTACATTTAGGTCTCTAATCTCTTTTGAGTTTATTTTTGTGTATGGTGTTAGGGAGTATTCTACTTTCATTCTTTTACATGTAGCTGTCCAGTTTTCCCAGCACCACTTATTGAAGAGACTGTCTTTTCTCCATTGTATATCCTTGCCTCCTTTGTCATAGATTAGTTGACCATAGGTGTGTGGGTTTATCTCTGGGCTTTCTATCTTGTTCCATTGATGTATGTTTCTGTTTTTGTTCCAGTACCATATTGTCTTGATTACTGTAGCTTTGTAGTATAGTCTGAAGTCAGGGAGTCTGATTCCTCCAGCTCCGTTTTTTTCCCTCAAGACTGCTTTGGCTATTCGGGGTCTTTTGTGTCTCCACACAAATTTTAAGATGATTTGTTCTAGCTCCGTAAAAAATGCCATTGGTAATTTGATAGGGATTGCATTGAATCTGTAGATTGCTTTCGGTAGTATAGTCATTTTCACAATGTTGATTCTTCCAATCCAAGAACATGGTATATCTCTCCATCTGTTGGTATCATCTTTAATTTCTTTCATCAGTGTCTTATAGTTTTCTGCATACAGGTTTTTTGTCTCCCTAGGTAGGTTTATTCCTAAGTATTTTATTCTTTTTGTTGCAATGGTAAATGGGAGTGTTTCCATAATTTCTCTTTCAGATTTTTCATCATTAGTGTATAGGAATGCAAGAGATTTCTGTGCATTCATTTTGTATCCTGCAACTTTACCATATTCATTAATTAGCTCTAGCAGATTTCTGGTGGCAGTTTTAGGATTCTCTATGTATAGTATCATGTCATCTGCAAACAGTGACAGTTTTACCTCTTCTTTTCCAATTTGTATTCCTTTTATTTCTTTTTCTTCTCTGATTGCCGTGGCTAGGACTTCCAGAACTATGTTGAATAATAGTGGTGAGAGTGGACATCCTTGTCTCGTTCCTGATCTTAGAGGAAATGCTTTCAGTTTTTCACCATTGAGAATGATGTTTGCTGTGGGTTTGTCATATATGGCCTTTATTATGTTGAGGTAGGTTCCCTCTAGGCCCACTTTCTGGAGAGTTTTTATCATAAATGAGTGTTGAATTTTGTCAAATTTTTTATGCATCTATTGAGATGATCATATGGTTTTTATTCTTCAATTCGTTAATATGGTGTATCACATTGATTGATTTGCGTATATTGAAGAATCCTTGCATCCCTGGGATAAATCCCACTTGATCGTGGTGTATGATCCTTTTAATGTGTTGTTGGATTCTGTTTGCTAGTATTTTGTTGAGGATTTTTGCATCTATATTCGTCAGTGGTATTGGTCTGTAATTTTCTTTTTTTGTAGAGTCTCTGTCTGGTTTTGGTATCAGGGTGATGGTGGCCTCATAGAATGAGTTTGGTAGTGTTCCTTCCTCTGCAATTTTTTGGAAGAGTTTGAGAAGGATAGGTGTTAGCTCTTCTCTAAATGTTTGATAGAATTCACCTGTGAAGCCATCTGGTCCTGGACTTTTGTTTGTTGGAAGATTTTTAATCACAGTTTCAATTTCATTACTTGTGATTGGTCTGTTCATATTTTCTGTTTCTTCCTGGTTCAGTCTTGGAAGGTTATACCTTTCTAAGAATTTGTCCATTTCTTCCAGGTTGTCCATTTTATTTGCATAGAGTTGCTTGTAGTAGTCTCTTAGGATGTTTTGTATTTCTGCAGTGTCTGTTGTAACTTCTCCTTTTTCATTTCTGATTTTATTGATTTGAGTCCTCTCCCTCTTTTTCTTGATGAGTCTGGCTAATGGCTTATCAATTTTGTTTATCTTCTCAAAGAACCAGATTTTAGTTTTATTGATCTTTGCTATTGTTTTCTTTGTTTCTATTTCATTTATTTCTGCTCTGCTCTTTATGATTTCTTTCCTTCTGCTAACTTTGGGTTTTGTTTGTTCTTCTTTCTCTAGTTTCTTTAGGTGTAAGGTTAGATTGTTTACTTGAGATTTTTCTTGTTTCTTTAGGTAGGCTTCTATAGCTATAAACTTCCCTGTTAGAACTGCTTTTGCTGCGTCCCATAGGTTTTGGGTCATTGTGTTTTCATTGTCATTTGTCTCTAGGTATTTTTTGATTTCCTCTTTGATTTCTTCAGTGATCTCTTGGTTATTTAGTAACGTATTGTTTAGCCTCCATGTGTTTGTCTTTTTTACGTTTTTTTCCCTGTAATTCATTTCTAATCTCATAGCGTTGTAGTCAGAAAAGATGCTTGATATGATTTCAATTTTCTTAAATTTACTGAGGCTTGATTTGTAACCCAAGATGTGATCTATCCTGGAGAATGTTCCATGCGCACTTGAGAAGAACGTGTAATCTGCTGTTTTTGGATGCAATGTCCTATAAATATCAATTAAATCTATTTGGTCTGTTGTGTCATTTAAAGCCTCTGTTTCCTTATTTATTTTCATTTTGGATGATCTGTCCATTGGTGTAAGTGAGGTGTTAAAGTCCCCCACTATTACCGTGTTACTGTCAATTTCCTCTTTTATAGCTGTTAGCAGTTGCCTTATGTATTGAGGTGCTCCTATGTTGTGTGCATATATATTTATAATTGTTATATCTTCTTCTTGGATTGATCCCTTGATCATTATGTAGTGTCCTTCCTTGTCTCTTGTAACATTCTTTATTTTAAAGTCTATTTTGGGCTTCCCTGGTGGCGCAGTGGTTGAGAATCCGCCTGCTAATGCAGGGGACACGGGTTCGAGCCCTGGTCTGGGAAGATCACGCATGCCACGGAGCAACTGGGCCCGTGAGCCACAATTGCTGAGCCTGTGCGTCTGGAGCCTGTGCTCTGCAACAAGAGAGGCCGCAATGGTGAGAGGCCTGCGCACCGCGATGAAGAGTGGCCCCCACTTGCCGCAACTAGAGAGGGCCCTTGCACAGAAACGAAGACCCAACACAGCCAGAAATAAATAAATAAATTTTAATAAAAAAGTCTATTTTATCTGATATGAGTATAGCTACTCCAGCTTTCTTTTGATTTCCATTTGCATGGAATATCTTTTTCCATCCCCTCACTTTCAGTCTGTATGTGTCCCTAGGTCTAAAGTGGGTCTCTTGTAGACAGCATATATATGGGTCTTGTTTTTGTATCCATTCAGCAAGCCTGTGTCTTTTGGTTGGAGCATTTAATCCATTCACGTTTAAGGTAATTATCGACATGGATGTTCCTATGACCATTTTCTTAATTGTTTTGGGTTTATTTTTGTAGGTCCTTTTCTTCTCTTGTGTTTCCCACTTAGAGAAGTTCCTTTAGCATTTGTTGTAGAGCTGGTTTGGTGGTGCTGAATTCTCTTAGCTTTTGCTTGTCTGTAAAGCTTTTGATTTCTCCATCAAATCTAAATGAGATCCTTGCCGGGTAGAGTAATCTTGGTTGTAGGTTCTTCCCTTTCATCACTTTAAGTATATCATGCCACTCCCTTCTGGCTTGCAGAGTTTCTGCTGAGAAATCAGCTGTTAACCTTATGGGAGTTCCCTTGTATGTTATTTGTCGTTTTTCCCTTGCTGCTTTCAATAATTTTTCTTTGTCTTTAATTTTTGCCACTTTGATTACTATGTGTCTCGGCGTGTTTCTCCTTGGGTTTATCCTGTATGGGACTTTCTGCGCTTCCTGGACTTGGGTGGCTATTTCCTTTCCGATGTTAGGGAAGTTTTCGACTATAATCTCTTCAAATATTTTCTCCAGTCCTTTCTCTCTCTCTTCTCCTTCTGGGACCCCTATAATGTGAATGTTGTTGCGTTTAATGTTGTCCCAGAGGTCTCTTAGGCTGTCTTCATTTCTTTTCATTCTTTTTTCTTTAGTCTGTTCCGCAGCAGTGAATTCCACCATTCTGTCTTCCAGGTCACTTATCCGTTCTTCTGCCTCAGTTATTCTGCTATTGATTCCTTCTAGTGTAGTTTTCATTTCAGTTATTGTATTGGTCATCTCTGTTTGTTTGTTCTTTACTTCTTCTAGGTCTTTGTTAATCATTTCTTGCATCTTCTCAATCTTTGCCTCCATTCTTATTCCGAGGTCCTGGATCATCTTCACTATCATTATTCTGAATTCTTTTTCTGGAAGTTTGCCTATCTCCATTTCATTTAGTTGTTTTTCTGGGTTTTTTTCTCGTTCCTTCATCTGGTATATAGCCTTCTGCCTTTTCATCTTGTCTATCTTTCTGTAAATGTGGTTTTTGTTCCACAGGCTGCAGGATTGTAGTTTTTCTTGCTTTTGCTATCTGCCCTCTGGTGGCTGAGGCTATCTAAGAGGCTTGATGGGAGTCTCTGTTGCTGTGGTGGTCAGAGCTCAGTAAAACTTTAATCCACTTGACTGTTGATGGGTGGGGCTGGGTTCCCTCTCTGTTGGTTGTTTTGCCTGAGGCAACCCAACACTGGAGCCTACCTGGGCTCTTTGATGGGGCTAATGGCAGACTCTGCGAGGGCTCATGCCAAGGAGTACTTCCCAGAACCTCCGCTGCCAGTGTCCTTGTCCCCACGGTGAAACAGAGCCACCCCCCGCCTCTGCAGGAGACCCTCCAACACTAGTAGGTAGGTCTGGTTCAGTCTTCCCCAGGGTTACTGCTCCTTCCCCTGGGTCCCGATGTGCACACTACTTTGTGTGTGCCCTCCAAGAGTGGGGTCTCTGTTTCCCCCAGTTCTGTCGAAGTCCTGCAATCAATTCCCACTAGGCTTCAAAGTCTGATTCTCTATGAATTCCTCCTCCTGTTGCCGGACCCCCAGGTTGGGAAGCCTGACGTGGGGCTCAGAACCTTCACTCCAGTGGCTGGACTTCCGTGGTATAAGTGTTCACCAGTCTGTGAGACACCCACCCAGCAGTTATGGGATTTGATTTTACTCTGATTGTGCCCCTCCTACCATCTCACTGTGGCTTCTCCTCTGTCCTTGGACATGGGGTATCCTCCTTGGTGAAGTCCAGTTTCTTCCTGTCGATGATTGTCCAGCAGCCAGTTGTGATACTGGTGCTCTCGCAAGAGGGAGTGAGAGCACGTCCTTCTACTCTGCCATCTTGGTTAATCCTCCCTCATTACTTTTTATTGCAGAATAACATCTTAATTTATGGATGTACCATAGTTTATCCATTTACCTACTAAAAGGTATCTTGGTTACCTCCAGTTTGGGGGTGATTTTCATTAAAGGTTCTATAAACATGTGTATGCAGGTTTTGCATGGACATAATTTTTCAAATCAGTTGGGTAAATACCTAGGAACATGAGTACTGGATCTTATAGCAAGAATATGTTTTGCTTTGTAAGAAATTGTCAAACTGTTGTCCAAAATGACTGCACCAATTTGCCTTCCCACCAGAGATGAATGAGACTTTCTGTAGCTCTTCATCTTTGCTGACAATTGCTATCTCTAGTGTGTTTTTTTATTTGATTTTAGCTATTCTAATAGGTGTGTACTGAAAACTCACTATTGTTTTCATTTGTAATTCCCTAATGACAAATGATGCTGAGTATAACTTTATATAGTTATTTTCTGTTTATCATCTCTGGTGAGATGTCTATTCAGATCTTTGGCCCATTTTTTAACTGAATTTTTTGTTTGTTTTCTAATTGTTCAGTTCTAATAATCCTTTGTGTATTTTGGATATAGGACCTTTATCAGATATATGTTTTGAATAAATTTTCTCTAATTTTTTAATTCTCTTAATAGTGTTTTTTTGCAGAGCAGGCTTTTTAACTTAGTAAAGTATAATTTATCAACTTTTTTCATGGATCTTGCTCTTAGAGATATATTTTAAATTTCATCTTTAGATCCAAATCCATCTACATTTTCTTCTATGTTTTCTTCTAAGATTTTATAATTTTGTTTGCATTTAGACCACCAATCCATTTTTACTTAATTTTAATGAAAGGTGCAATGTCTGTGTCTATGTTTTTGTTTTTTTTTTCATATGCAAGTCCAGTTGTTCCAACACCATTTGTTGAAATGACATCCTTTCTCCATTGAAATGCTTTTGCTTCTTTGTCAAAGTATATTTTTATGGGTCTATATCTTGATACTCTATTCTGTTTCATTGTTCTCTATATCTATGTTTTCAACCAAGCCATGCTATCTTGATTAATGCAGTTTTGTAGTAGGTCTTGAAATCAGATAGGATGCACCTTCCAGTTTGGTCTTTTCAGTATTGTGTTGACTATGGTAGGTTTTTTGACTTTCCTTATAAGCTTTAGAATCAATGTATCTATTGATTTATAGATTAATTATAAGATATCTATCTATGTATCTATACATCTATACATATATATATAGAGAGAGAGAGGGAGAGATCTTGATGGATTTTTGAATGGGATTGTGTTGAATGTACACATAAAGTTGAGAAGAATTGCATCATAACAATATTGAATATCCTGATACATGAATGAAATATTCCTCCTTTTATTTAGATCTTTGATTTCTTTCATCATAGGTTTGTAGTTTTTTACATATATATACATCCTGTGCATATATTATTATATTTATCCTTACCTATTTCCTTTTCTGTGTATGCTGTTGTAAATTTTTTAAAATATCAAACTCCAATTGTTCATTTCTGTTGTATAGGAAAACAATAGATTTTTGTATATAAATCTCGTATCCTATGATCTTACTATATTCACTTATTAATTCCAGAATTTTTTTGTCAGTTCTTTGGATTCTCTATATAGATATTGTAATCTACAAAGTATTTTTTCTTGCTCCCTAATATGTAGACTTTCATTTTTCTTTTCTTACCATATCGTACTAGCAGAACTTCCAGTACATTATTGAATAAGAATGGTGATAGAGAATGTCCTTGAGTTCTTCCTAATCTTAGGGTGAAAGTATCATATTTCTGATAATTATGACCTTTTTGGTAGGTATTCTTTATAAAGTTGAGGAATGTCCCCTCTATTGCTATTTTGTTCATCTGTTGTTAGTTTGTTCATCGTTTTTTGTTTTGTTTTTCATAAATGGGTGTTGGATTTTGTGAATTTTTTTTATCAGTTGATATTACATGATTATTCTTTTTTTGCATTGATGTGGTAGATTTTGCTGAATTTCAGATTTTGAACTAATCTTGCATAATAGGAATACATTACATGTGTTTGTGTGTATAATTTTTATGCATTGCTGGATCCAATTTGCTGATAAGTACTTTTGCATCAGTATTCATGAGAGATACATGCCAGTAGTTTTCCTTCCTTATAATATTTGTCTCTGGTTTTGATACTAGGGTAATTCTGACGTTATAGAAGTAGTTAGTGAGTTTGTCCTGTGCTTCTCTTTTCTGGAAGAGATAAAGAAGAATTTATATCACTCCTTTATTAAAATTGGGTAGGATACACCAGTCAAACCATCTGAGTCAGGTGCTTTCTTACTTGGGAGGAATTAATTATTGAAACTTTTAAAAATAATAGTTACAAATCAATTCGAATTATCTGTTTCTCCTTGTGTAACTTTGTCTTTCTAGGAATGTATACATTTCATCTAAATAATCAAATCTGTGGACACAGATTTGCTTCTGGTATTCTTCTGTTATCCATTTTTTTTAAACATTTTTATTGGAGTATAATTGCTTTACAATGGTGTGTTAATGTCCACAGAATTAGTAGTGATGACTCCTTTTTCATTTATTATATTGTTAATGTGTGTGTGCTTTTTTTTTTTCTTGGCTACCCTTCTAAGAGTTGTTTTTATTAATCTTTAAAGGAAAAAAATCTTTTGATTTTGTTGATTTTATCTGCTGTTTTTGTTTTCAATTTCATTGACTTTTAATCTAAGATTTATTATTTATATTCATGTTCTTTCACTTCATTGAAGCCTAAATTGCTTTTTTTCTTTAGCTTCCTAAAGTAGATTTGTTGTTGATTTTAGATCCTTTTTTCCTAATATATGCAATCAATGCTGCAAATTTCCCCTAGGTACTGCTTTTGCTACTTCCCTCAAATTTTTATGTTTATCTTAATTTAAGTCAAAATATATTTTAATTGCTTTTGTGACTTATTTTCTGACCCATTTGTTATTTAGCTATGTGTTGTTTAATCCCCAAGTATTTGAGAATATGTTTTTCTATTGTGTTTGTTATTAAATTCTTGATTAATTCCACTGTGACCTGGCAACATACTTTGTATGGTTTCTATTCTTTTACATTTGTTTAGGTATGTTTTATCACTCAGAATATGGTCTTTTCTTGGTGAATGTTCAGTGAGGGAGCTTGAGAGGAATATGTTTTCTCTGTTGTTGGATGAAGTATTTTATAAATGTCAATTAGGTTAAATTGATCGATTGTGCAGGTCAACTTTACCTTTACAAATGATCTGTGTGCTTGATCTATCAATTACTAAAAGAGGGTTATTAAAGTTTTCAAGTGTAAAAGAATATTTTACTCCCAATTAGCAGAAATTGAGAATAAATATGTTACGGAAAATCAAGCAAAACAATATATAATTATACTATTATAAAAATTATTGTTATTTTCAGGAAAAATTACTAAATTAATAAATATCACACAGTCTGGTCCAAATGATGCTAGAATGTGAACTCTAGATCATGTTTGCTTAAGAGAGAACAGATTGACTCTGCCTGATATTGGTGTATGACCTCTCTTAAATTGTGATTGTACTACCTAAGTACATATTGATAAAGAATTCGAAATGTATGGATGGAATAATTATAACATTTATGATGTACTGAGCATCTTTATCATAGTAAGCAATATTGTTGAATCTCAAATGTTATTATACTCCTTGTTTTACCGTGGAAAAACTTAATCTTGTTTATAGTTACATCCAAACTTGCTAACTAGTTTGGAATTGCAACTCTTGACTCTGATTCCAGTGTCCAGGGATTTTTTTTACTAGTGGCTTAAGATTTTAAATTTATGTTCTGAATATGGGTCGCTTAGTGTGAAAGTTAAAAAAAAAATTACAATAGATATTTAGCTTAAATGATTGTATTATTATACTCACTTTTCATTGTATCTCTACTCAACAGAGTCTGTGCTTTAAAAATTGTTGGTCAAGTTAAATATATGAGACAGTCAAGGAATTTATCAAAATTATTGACTTTGTTCACAAATGCATAAACGATTTGTGGGACATTTTAAAGAATACGAAGCCAATTATAAAATATTAGTACACTTTAAGGTAGCAAACTAAGGGAAATGATTAAAGAGATAATATGAGAGAAATACATCTACACGTGGAACTGCTCCTACAGAACACCCACTGAACGCTGGCAGAAAACGTCCGACCTCCAAAAAGGCAAGAAACTCCCCCCGTACTTGGGTAGGGCAAAAGAAAAAAGAAATAACAGAGACAAAAGAATAGGGACGGCACCTGCACTAGTGGGAGGGAGCCGTGAAGGAGGAAAGATTTCCACGCACTAGGAAGCCCCTTCGCGGGCGGAGACTGCGGGTGGCAGAGGGGGGAAGCTTCGGAGCCACGGAGGAGAGCGCAGCCACAGGGGTGCGGAGGGCAAAGCGGAGAGGTTCCCGCACGGAGGCTCGGCGCCGAGCAGCACTCACCAGCCCGAGAGGCTTGTCTGCTCACCCGCCGGGGTGGGCGGGGCTGGGAGCTGAGGCTCGGGCTTCGGTCGGATCGCAGGGAGAGGACTGGGGTTGGCGGCGTGAACACAGCCTGAAGGGGTTAGTGCACCACAGCTAGCCGGGAGGGAGTCCGGGAAAAAGTCTGCAGCTGCCGAAGAGGCAAGGGACTTTTTCTTGCCTCTTTGTTTCGCGGCGCGCAAGGAGAGGGGATTCAGAGCGCCGCCTAAACGAACTCCAGAGAAGGGCGCGAGCCGCGGCGATCAGCGCAGACCCCACAGCAACAGGGGCACAGAGGAAAAAAACGGAGAGACTCCCGCACAGAGGCTCGGCGCCGAGCAGCACTCACCAGCCCGAGAGGCTTGGCTGCTCGGCGGGCGGGGCTGGGAACTGAGGCTCGGGTTTCGGTTTTGGTTGGATCGCAGGGAGAGGACTGGGGCTGGCGGCGTGAACACAGCCTGAAGGGGTTAGCGCACCACAGCTGGCTGGTAGGGAGTCCGGGAAAAAGTCTGCAGCTGCCGAAGAGGCAAGAGACTTTTTCTTGCCTCTTTGTTTCGCGGCGCGCAAGGAGAGGGGATTCAGAGTGCCGCCTAAACGAACTCCAGAGAAAGGCGCGAGCCGCGGCGATCAGCACGGACCCCAGAGACGGGCGTGAGACGCTGGGGCTGCTGCTGCCGCCTCCAAAAAGCCTGTGTGTGAGCACAGGTCACTCTCCACACCGCCCCTCCCGGGTGCCTGTGCAGCCCGCCACTGCCAGGGTCCCGTGATCCGGGGACAAGTTCCCCGGGAGAACGCACTGCCCACCTCAGGCTGGTGCAACGTCACGCCGGCCTCGGCCGCCGCAGGCTCACCCCGCCTCCTCTGTACACCTCCCTCCCCGCGGCCTGAGTGAGCCAGAGCCCCCGAAGCAGCTGCTCCTTTAACCCCGTCCTGTCTGTGCGGGGAATAGACGCCCTCAGGCGACCTACACGCAGAGGCGGGTCCAAATCCAAAGCTGAACCCCAGGAACTGTGCGAACAGGGAAGATAAGGGGAAATCTCTCCCAGCAGCCTTAGAAGCAGCGGATTAAAACTCCACAAACAACTTGATGTGCCTGCATCTGGTGAATACCTGAATAGACAACGAATCATCCCAAATTCAGGAGGTGGACTTTGGGAGCAGGATATATTAATTTTTCCCCTTTTCCTTTATTTGTGAGTGTATATGTATATGCTTCTGGGTGCGATTTTGTCTGTATAGCTTTGCTTTACAATAGCTTTATTTTACTTCACTATATTATAGCCTCTTTCTTTCTTTCTTTCTTTCTTTCTATTTTTTCTCCCTTTTACTCTGAGCCGTGTGGACGAAAGGCTCTTGGTGCTCCAGCCAGGCATCAGGGCCGTGCCTCTGAGGTGGGAGAGCCAACTTCAGGACACTGGTCCACAAGAGACCTCCCAGCTTCACGTAATACCAAACGGCAAAAATCTCTCAGAGATCTCCATCTCAACATCAAGACCCAGCTTCACTCAATGACCAGCAAGCTACAGTGCTGAACACCCTATGCCAAACAACTAGCAAGACAGGAACACAGCCCCATCCATTAGCAGAGAGGCTGCCTAAAATCATAATAAGGCCACAGACACCCCAAAATACACCACCAGACGTGGACGTGCCCACCAGAAAGACAAGATCCAACCTCATCCACCAGAGCTCAGGCACTAGTTCCCTCCACCAGGAAGCCTACACAACCCACTGAACCAACCTTAGCCACTGGGGACAGATACCAAAAACAACAGGAACTACGAACCTGCAGCCTGTGAAAAGGAGACCCCAAACACAGTAAGATAAGCAAAATGAGACAACAGAAAAACACACAGCAGATGAAGGAGCAGGGTCAGAACATACCAGACTTAACAAATGAAGAGGAAATAGGTAGTCTACCTGAAAAAGAATTCAGAACAATGATAGTAAGGATGATCCAAAATCTTGGAAATAGAATAGACAAAATGCAAGAAACATTTAACAAGGACGTAGAAGAACTAAAGAGGAACCAAGCAATGATGAAAACCACAATAAATGAAATTAAAAATACTCTAGATGGGATCAATAGCAGAATAATTGAGGCAGAAGAAAGGATAAGTGACCTGGAAGATAAAATGGTGGAAATAACTACTGCAGAGCAGGATAAAGAAAAAAGAATGAAAAGAACTGAGGATAGTCTCAGAGACCTCTGGGACAACATTAAACGTGCCAACATTCGAATTATAGGGGTCCCAGAAGAAGAAGAGAAAAAGAAAGGGACTGAGAAGATATTTGAAGAGATTATAGTTGAAAACTTCCCTAATATGGGAAAGGAAATAGTTAATCAAGTCCTGGAAGCACAGAGAGTCCCATACAGGATAAACCCAAGAAGAAACACACCAAGACACATATTAATCAAACTGTCAAAAATTAAATATAAGGAAAACATATTAAAGGCAGCAAGGGAAAAAAAACAAGTAACACACAAGGGAATCCCCATAAGGTTAACATCTGATCTTTCAGCAGAAACTCTGCAAGCCAGAAGGGAGTGGCAGGATATACTTAAAGTGATGAAGGAGAAAAACCTGCAACCAAGATTACACTACCCAGCAAGGATCTCATTCAGATTCGATGGAGAAATTAAAACTTTTACAGACAAGCAAAAGCTGAGAGAGTTCAGCACCACCAAACCAGCTTTACAACAAATGCTAAAGGAACTTCTCTAGGCAAGAAACACAAGAGAAGGAAAACACCTACAATAACAAACCCAAAACATTTAAGAAAATGGGAATAGGAACATACATATCGATAATTACCTTGAATGTAAATGGATTAAATGCTCCCACCAAAAGACACAGGCTGGCTGAATGGATACAAAAACAAGACCCATATATATGCTGTCTACAAGAGACCCACTTCAGACCTAGAGACACATATAGACTGAAAGTGAGGGGATGGAAAAAGATATTCCATGCAAATGGAAATCAAAAGAAAGCTGGAATAGCAATTCTCATATCAGACAAAATAGACTTTAAAATAAAGACTATTACAAGAGACAAAGAAGGACACTATATAATGATCAAGGGATCGATCCAAGAGGAAGGTATAACAATTGTAAATATTTATGCACCCAACATAGGAGCACCTCAATACATAAGGCAAATACTAACAGCCATAAAAGGGGAAATCGACAGCAACACAATCATAGTAGGGGACTTTAACACCCCACTCTCACCAATGGACAGATCATCCAAAATGAAAATAAATAAGGAAACACAAGCTTTAAATGATACATTAAACAAGATGGACTTAATTGATATTTATAGGACATTCCATCCAAAAACAACAGAATACACATTTTTCTCAAGTGCTCATGGAACATTCTCCAGGATAGATCATATCTTGGGTCACAAATCAAGCCTTGGTAAATTTAAGAAAATTGAAATCATATCAAGTATCTTTTCCGACCACAACGCTATGAGACTAGATATCAATTACAGGAAAAGATCTGTAAAAAATACAAACACATGGAGGCTACACAATACATTACTTAATAACGAAGTGATCACTGAAGAAATCAAAGGGGAAATCAAAAAATACCTAGAAACAAATGACAATGGAGATACGACGACCCAAAACCTATGGGACGCAGCAAAAGCAGTACTAAGAGGGAAGTTTATAGCAATACAAGCCTACCTCAAGAAACAGGAAACATCTCGAATAAACAACCTAACCTTGCACCTAAAGCAATTAGAGAAAGAAGAACAAAAAAACCCCAAAGCCAGCAGAAGGAAAGAAATTATAAAGATCAGGTCAGAAATAAATGAAAAAGAAATGAAGGAAACAATAGCAAAAATCAATGAAACTAAAAGCTGGTTCTTTGAGAAGATAAACAAAATTGATAAACCATTAGCCAGACTCATCAAGAGAAAAAGGGAGAAGACTCAGATCAATAGAATTAGAAATGAAAAAGGAGAAGTAACCACTGACACTGCAGAAATACAAAAGATCATGAGAGATTACTACAAGCAACTCTATGCCAATAAAATGGACAACCTGGAAGAAATGGACAGATTCTTAGAAATGCACAAACTGCCGAGACTGAACCAGGAAGAAATAGAAAATATGAACAGACCAATCACAAGCACTGAAATTGAAACTGTGATTAAAAACCTTCCAACAAACAAAAGCCCAGGACCAGATGGCTTCACAGGCGAATTCTATCAAACATTTAGAGAAGAGCTAACACCTATCCTTCTCAAACTCTTCCAAAATATTGCAGAGGGAGGAACACTCCCAAACTCATTCTATGAGGCCACCATCACCCTGATACCAAAACCAGACAAAGATGTCACAAAGAAAGAAAACTACAGGCCAATATCACTGATGAACATAGATGCAAAAATCCTCAACAAAATACTAGCAAACAGAATCCAACAGCACATTAAAAGGATCATACACCATGATCAAGTGGGGTTTATCCCAGGAATGCAAGGATTCTTCAATATACGCAAATCAATCAATGTGATACATCATATTAACAAACTGAAGGAGAAAAACCATATGATCATCTCAATAGATGCAGAGAAAGCTTTCGACAAAATTCAACACCCATTTATGATAAAAGCCCTCCAGAAAGTAGGCATAGAGGGAACTTTCCTCAACATAATAAAGGCCATATATGACAAACCCACAGCCAACATTGTCCTCAATGGTGAAAAACTGAAACCATTTCCACTAAGATCAGGAACAAGACAAGGTTGCCCACTCTCACCACTATTATTCAACATAGTTTTGGAAGTGTTAGCCACAGCAATCAGAGAAGACAAAGAAATAAAAGGAATCCAAATCGGAAAAGAAGAAGTAAAGCTGTCACTATTTGCAGATGACATGATACTATACATAGAGAATCCTAAAGATGCTACCAGAAAACTCCTAGAGCTAATCAATGAATTTGGTAAAGTAGCAGGATACAAAATTAATGCACAGAAATCTCTTGCATTTCTATACACTAATGACGAAAAATCTGAAAGTGAAATTAAGAAAACACTCCCATTTACCATTGCAACAAAAAGAATAAAATATCTAGGAATAAACCTACCTAAGGAGACAAAAGACCTGTATGCAGAAAATTATAAGACACTGATGAAAGAAATTAAAGATGATACAAATAGATGGAGAGATATACCATGTTCCTGGATTGGAAGAATCAACATTGTGAAAATGACTCTACTACCCAAAGCAATCTACAGATTCAATGCAATCCCTATCAAACTACCACTGGCATTTTTCACAGAACTAGAACAAAAAATTTCACAATTTGTATGGAAACACAAAAGACCCCGAATAGCCAAAGCAATCTTGAGAACGAAAAATGGAGCTGGGGGAATCAGGCTCCCTGACTTCAGACTATATTACAAAGCTTCAGTAATCAAGACAGTTTGGTACTGGCACAAAAACAGAAATATAGATCAATGGAACAGGATAGAAAGCCCAGAGATAAACCCACACACATATGGGCACCTTATTTTTGATAAAGGAGGCAAGCATATACAGTGGAGAAAAGACAGCCTCTTCAATAAGTGGTGCTGGGAAAATTGGACAGGTACATGTAAAAGTATGAAAATAGAACACTCCCTGACACCATGCACAAAAATAAACTCAAAATGGATTAAAGACCTAAGTGTAAGGGCAGACACTATCAAACTCTTAGAGGAAAACATAGGCAGAACACTCTATGACATACATCACAGCAAGATTCTTTTTGACCCAGCTCCCAGAGAAATGGAAATAAGAACACAAATAAACAAATGGGACCTAATGAAACTTAAAAGCTTTTGCACAGCAAAGGAAACCATAAACAAGACCAAAAGACAACCATCAGAATGGGAGAAAATATTTGCAAATGAAGCAACTGACAAAGGATTAATCTCCAAGATTTACAAGCAGCTCATGCAGCTCAATAACAAAAAAACGAACAACCCAATCCAAAAATGGGCCGAAGACCTAAATAGACATTTCTCCAAAGAAGATATACAGATGGCCTACAGACACATGAAAGAATGCTCAACATCATTAATCATTAGAGAAATGCAAATCAAAACTACAATGAGATATCATCTCACACCGGTCAGAATGGCCATCATCAAAAAATCTAGAAACAATAAATGCTGGAGAGGGTGTGGAGGAAAGGGAACACTCTTGCACTGTTGGTGGGAATGTAAATTGATACAGCCACTATGGAGAACAGTATGGAGGTTCCTTAAAAAACTACAAATAGAACTACCATACGACCCAGCAATCCCACTACTGGGCATATACCCTGAGAAAACCATAGGTCAAAAAGAGTCATGTACCAAAATGTTCATTGCAGCTCTATTTACAATAGCCAGGACATGGAAGCAATCTAAATGTCCATCGACAGATGAATGGATAAAGAAGATGTGGCACATATATACAATGGAATATTACTCAGCCATAAAAAGAAATGAAATGGAGGTATTTGTAATGAGGTGGATGGAGTTAGAGTCTGTCATACAGAGTGAAGTAAGTCAGAAAGAGAAAAACAAATACAGTATGCTAACACATATATACGGAATCTAAGGGGAAAAAAAAAAAAAAAAAAAAGGCCATGAAGAACCTAGTGGCAAGACGGGAATAAAGACACAGACCTACTAGAGAATGGACTTGAGGATATGGGGAGGGGGTGGGGTGAGATGTGACAGGGTAAGAGAGTGTCATGGACATATATACACTACCAAATGTAAAATAGATAACTAGTGGGAAGCAGCCGCATAGCACAGGGAGATCAGCTCGGTGCTTTGTGACCACCTAGAGGGATGGGATGGGGAGGGTGGGAGGGAGGGAGATGCAAGAGGGAAGAGAAATGGGAACATATTGTATATGTATAACTGATTCACTTTGTTATAAAGCAGAAGCTAACACACCATTGTAAGGCAATTATACTTCAATAAAGATGTTAAAAAAAAAAAAAAAAGATAATATGAACCTCTTCCTAAGTTCAAGGTTGCTTTTGCTTTAGTTTTCTATTCAACAAGCAAAGAACTAGTGCCCAGGTTTTAATGACATTATGAACACATGTGAGCACATATAGCTACCTAGTATCTCCCTTGTTTTTCAGACACAGCTGGATTTTTATGATGAATGAATCCTGCACAGACTTGTAATCCTTTAGGTCAAAAAAGTGTGAAACTGGCAATAACTACCTTTTGAAATCACTGACCTGAGAAAAATGAGAGGGGTCATATCGATACATGAAATTCTGTTATTATCTCATAGGGAATATCCTGCTGCATTACAATTACACATTTTGTGTTCTATTTATTATTGACAATTGTGCCTTCTTTGAGATTTTGGTGTAGCTGAACTGGACTTGTCCTACACAACCAAAATCTCATTTTGTTGATTAACATTAGAACTATAAATATATATTTTTGTAAATATAATTGATTAGTTTGTATTTAATGTTTTGAATTTATGATAAATTCTATAATTTTAGGGATTAACAGTTCATACTTAACCATATATTTTTTTAATTTAAACAAATATACTCTGTAACTATTCAGATCTCTAATCATAAGATTGATTTTTTAAAATTCTAGGTATGCCTTTATTTCATTCAAGAGGCTATGTCATTACTCTCCTATATATGAGGAATGCAATCAAAATATTATAGTTTAGATTAAGATTGGACTCTTATACAATAATTCACCCAAATCTTGCATAACTTTAAGAATACTTGTCCTGAAGGATTAAGAAAATACACATTGAGGAGAAAAACTTTTGGAAAGAAAAAAAATCAGTGAGTATATTTCCAGATGCTTTATCAAAATGTATATCATCAATGAATAAAGCAAGAATGAAAACATAGAATTCAGGAAACAGAGGATTTTTCTAAATACGTAAAGAAAATCTCAAGGATGACATTTGTGCAGAAAATCTAGAGACCAACCCAAGCCAGAGTGAGGCAGGGAAAAGAGGGGTCCTGGACAACTAAGGTAATCATCCAAGGTAAGATGATTTGAAGACATTTATGACATGTACAATTCTAAGAGGAGTTTAAGAATTTATTATTCATAGATACTTACGGCAGAAGATGTTAATTGCCACCAGAATTATTGTTTTTATTCTTCATAAAAACAGAAAATTTAGATAAACACTTGCTTAGCTCTAGCTTGACTGGAGACCTAAACTTCAGATTCTAGATGTAGGTATGTGATTAATTTCTAGTCACTGAGATTGAACAAAAGTGATGTGTGCAACTTCCACCTTTAAAAGGAGGAGAAAACTCTCCATTCCTGCTGGACAGAATACAGAGAGGATCCTGGGAACTGGAGCAGTATCTGGTGCAGTTAGATGAAGGTAACATATTGAGACCAGCTGAGCAACAAGAGATACAAAATCAGCACACTAATACCTACTCAGACTGCTACAGAAGAAAGATATAAACTCCCTCTTGTTTGATCCATTATTATTTTGTGTCTCTCCGTTAGCGCTGCTGAGCTCATATCTTAACTGCCATGGCAGTGCAGTGGTTCTCAACTTTTACTTGAATCAGCATCATGTAGATGGCTTGGAAAAATAGAGAATGGTGGTCCCACCACCAATAGGTGTGCGGTAAAGGTGAGAATTTGCTTTTCTGTTAAGTTCCCAAGTGGTCCTGATGCTGCTGGTTTGGGAACCACAGTTTCTAACCACAGTGGTAGTGTACTAGAGCAAGAATAATTTCATCAGCACATGATGGAAAATGGCCAATTTTGCTTCATCTGTGATAGTATCTATTACATACATAGAAAGAAGTCATCGGTTAGGCAGTCCTGGTTTGACCTGGAGATTCAATGACCTAGAATTATTAAAAAACATTCATGTGTAATCTTTATTGATTCAACAGCATTTTCCTTCAAAACTAAAAAAATAGAAATGCCTACATGTAGAGCTATAGTATTTAAAAATATGAATATACCTACCAGAAAAAGAGAACTATTAGAATTGAATGTATTTAACACTAGCTAATGGGAATTATGGGTAGGGAGACCAGGTTCCATGAAATGTTCTTTTTCAAATATAAACACTTTTCAAGAATTTTGTTTTTATTTGTGCATATTATAATTTTAACACAACGAAATAACCAAAAATAATAAAGGATGTATAGTTTTAGTGGGAGAAGCATGGCTTTGGAGCTCATTCTGGTTTTGCCTAAACAAAGACTCAGAGCTCTAGCCCCCTTTTCCCAGCTGCTGGAGCCCTCTCCTCCTAGCTGTAAGGATCACACTCAAGCTTAGTTTTTATAGGACTGGAGTTCTGTGATAATTAACTTTTTCTGATTTTAAAAGTAAATACTTAAAAAAATAAATATACTGAGGGTACATTTAAACTATCTATAATTCTACCACTCAGCAATTGTGTTTCCTTTCAGCCTCTCTTTCTCTCTTTAATAAATATATATGTTTACAGGTAGGTAGAAAGAGTATACTGAATTACATTTTTAAAATAATTTTCACTTAATTTTTAAGTTTATCACGTACTGTTAAATATTTTAATAGACTTTATTTTTTTACAACAGTTTTAGGTTCACAAGCAAAATTGAGAGGAAGATATCTATCATACCCTCTGCCCTCGTGTATGCATAACCTCCACAATGTCCCCATCAGAATGGTACATTTGTTACAGTTGATGAACTTACATTGACACGTCACAATCACACAAAGAACATAATTTACATTGGGGCTCACACTTGTGTTGTATTTGGTTCAGGGTTTTCCGTTATGGAAAGCCCGAACGAACTTTTTGGCCAATCCATACACGTTATACTCTTGGACAAATGTATAAGGGCATGCATTATATAATGAGATGCTAATATACAAAAGTCAATTGCTTTCCTATAGACCAGCAATAAACAAGTGGAATTTGGAATTAAAAACACAATACCATTTACATTAGCACCCCAATACTAGGGAAATACTTTGGTATAAATCTGACAAAATGTATGCAAGACCTATATGAGGAAAATGGAGCAAAGGTAGTCTTTTCAACAAATGGTGCCAGAACAAGTAGACTTCCACCCGGCCCCCCTCCAAAAAAAGAAGCTAGACCCTATACCCTTTGCAAAAATTAAATCAAAATTATCACAGACCTAAATGTATAACATAAACCTATAAAACTCCTAGAATATAAAATAAGAGAAAATCATTACATACTGATAAGTATATAATTTTAATAGTTTTATAATATTCTAGAAAGATATTTATTATTTTTAAATATTCTTTATACCCATTTAATAAACAGTATTCTGGAAAGGCCAAACTTCCTTATATTCTCCCAGAAGTGTATGAATATTCCAGTTACTACCCTGACTGAGTATTCACTGTCACTCTCCGTTTTTCCTCTGGTCCTTGTTTTCTTCCTTCTTTCCTTCTGCCTTTCGACCTGCCTGTTTGTCAATGTATATGAGATAACACATCATTGCTACTTACATTTTTATTGTATTTCTTTAATCATTATTTTGATTATACAGTATCCCTTGTGAATTTGTGTGTTTTCACATTTATGCACTTTTGAATACTTTAACAAGAAACTTAATTATAGCCTGTACTGCTTCCAGATTTCTAGACTAAATTGTGAATGTGTGACATTTGCCTTAAGTTTCATTCCTAATAGTTTATCTCCACAAACTTCTTATATATTGCATAGTCTCATTTTGCCACCTGGCTACTGATGTCCCTACAGCTGCAAGTATTAGAGACCCCACAAGATAAGTGATTTGCTTTAATAACAGGAGGCAATCAAAAAGTTTGTCCATCAGAATGATGAAATATGAATGATTCTTAATTTTTTAGCCTGTTATAATGAAACCTCAGTGTTTAAAGCAGCTGAAGGAAGTCAGCACAGGCCTGCCTGAGCAGCTGGGAAGCATTAATTGGAGCTAATTGCTGATTAGAGACTGGCGATTACTAATTATTCTCACCTGTAAAAATTGGCCTATAAAGAAATGTTAGGAAAGTTAAGTAGAAGGATACAATTTAATAGTTTCTTATAGTGAATCTTAGAGCAGACAAAGCAAGTGACCTGATGCCATGGGATAAGAGAATAGAGAAACCAATAATAAACAGTAGCTCTCATTTAATGGTGTAGTAGCTGAGTGTACAGTTACTGTGTTGCCTGTCGGGCATACCTTTGTTTTAGTGCACAAACTAGTTCCACTTATGTGCTTACTAAAAGACAATTACTCTCCCAATTTAAGAAAGAACATTTCAGAAAAGATGAAAGCTTTTTAACTGTATTGGAGAAAATACAGTTGTAAAAAAGAAAATTACAAAAACCTGACCTGAGAAAGATATTTTCTTGTCATGTCATTTACAACTTTCTTTTGGAGAGAAACTAATTCCTACTAGCAGTATCAAGTGATTTTTCTTGTTCTTTTAGAAAACTAGTTTTGTACCAAAGAAGCTGACTATCATTCATGAGCCTGATTATCTTTATCGATACATATATTTTGTCTCATACACAATATAACAAAGAATATTTAGTGTGATTTTTTTTTAATTAAAGTATAGTCGATTTACAGTGTTGTGTTAGTTTCTGGTATACAGCAAAGTGATTCTGTTTTATATATATATATATATTCTTTTTCATATGAAACAGAGTCACAGACATAGAAAACTTATGTTTGCCAAAGGGGAAAGGGGGTGGGGAGGGATAAATTAGGAGTTTGGGATTAGCAGATGTAAACTACTATATATAAAATAGATAAATAACAAAGTCCTACTGAATAGCACAGGGAACTATATTCACTATCCTGTAATAAACCATAATGAAAAAGAATATTTAAACATTTTCTTTGTCTATATAATGACCCAATATAATGTTAAATTTTTGAACAAGCTTAGTCAGAAGATTCTTGCCTTGTACAAGCTTGAAAAGGAACTTTGGCTTGTGTTCATTACTAAATTTTCTAAAAGATTTTTTTTAATTCTCAAAGAAAAAAATGTGTAGGGCAACCAATTCTATAGAGACTGACACATCATAATTGGTGATACAAAAAAATAGTGAGTAGAATGATAGCCAAGAAGAAAGGACCTATAAAACAGTAAAGTGACGTTATTCTTTTATGTGGACATCTTCTTGTAAAGAGGCAAAATCCCATGCTCTAGAAAGACACAAGAATTTCCAGTCAGTAGTATACTTGGGGAAACACAGGTACCCAGGGGAAAAATATGAGTGGTGAAAAATTAGAATTGTAGAGAACAAGATTTTGGAAAACAGTAAAATAATATTCTGTATAAGAAACAAGTCAATTTAATTTTGACTGGACTATCTCTAGTTGGAGATGTGTACATATCCAATGAAAAAAGTATTCAGTTATGTGAGGAGGACAGGAGGGAATGACCAGATAATATCGCCAAATGCTTATTCTGAAAGAAGCTTTCACAGAAAAATACAGTAGTCCCCCTTAATCAGAGGTGGATACGTTCCAAGACCCTCAGTAGTTGCCTGAAACTACTGATAATACTGAACCCTACGTATACCATGTTTTTTCCTATACCTATGTTAAAGTTTAATTGATAAATTGGTCACAGTAAGATATTAACAACTAATAATAAAATAGAACAATTATAACAATATACTGTAATGAAAGTTATGTGAATGTGGTCTCTCTCTCTCTCTCTCTCTCCCCCTCTCAAAATATCTCATTGTACAAATTGAATGCCTTCTCCATCTTAACTAAGCCCTTAACACCCCCTTTAGCCAGAACTTTTGCAGTTTCAGGTCCACAGCAAAACTAGCACAAATTTCTTTTTTCTTCTTCACAATTTCAAGGATAGAAGATTAGTACTTAATGGTAGATCTTAGCAACCTCAGCATACAATTTTTTTCTATCCTTATTAATTTGAGAACTTTCACCTTTTCACTTGAAGGAAGCACTTTACCACTACTTTGTGTCATATCCGAATTGCCAGCATCAGTACTCTTGCACGTTGGGGCTATTATTAAGTAAAATAAAGGCTACTTGAACATAAGCACTGTGATACCTTGACAGATGATCTGATAACCAAGAGGTGGGATACCCTGGACAAAGAGATTATTTATGTCCAGAGTGGGACAGAGGAGAACAGCATGAGATTTTTCATCACACAGAACAGCACAAAATTTGTTTAAAATTAGAAATTGCTTGTTTCTGGAATTTTTTATTTAATATTTTTGGACTGCAGTTGACCACAGGTAACTGAAACCATGGAAAGCAAATCGCTGATAAGGGGGGACTACTGTAAGTGTGGCATGAAGTGTTCTTGGTAACACACAGGACCCCAAAAAAATTGTGGGAAGAGAAAAAAGCAATTAGTGTGTCTCTACTAATGATACACCAATAGTTAGATCATCAGTCATAACATAGTCTTTAAAAACTAAGACACATTGCAGAGACTTAAACAATGGAATATGAGCCCTGTTCATCTCACAACTTTACTATCTTATATATTGGCTCTATTTACAGATAAATCCTAGAATTTGAAGGTTTATATGATCTTCAGTTCTTGTGATAACAGAAGGAAGACAGTACCCTTTCAGAATCATATCAATAGTACCCAAAAGGATTATAACTGAGCCTTTTGCCTAGCTGCTCTCACTGCTCAGTTCTGTGTCCAGGGAGACGAGCCCTTTGCACTAGGCCTGGGTATTCCAAAGGTGAGGTTGTGAGATAAGAAGCATATAAACCATGTCATCTGACTGTGGTCACTACAGACAATGTTAATCAGATGTTATCATGACCAGGTCATTAGGAATGTTTGGAATAGTAGGTGACTGTTGAGTATTTAAAAGAAAGATAAAGGAGCACAGCCTCAGTATTCATGCTATAAATTGATATATTGATTTTGCAATTCTAACTGGATTGTTATTCTAAAATAAATGAGGCTTTGAACTAAAACCTATAATAGAATTTAGCATGCAGATGAAAGGGAAAAGAAGGATATACTACCGAAAGAATGACATATGAAGTGAAAAAATAGATCATTAGAGAGAAAAATTAGAATTTTAAATGTGGTTCTATTTTTAATTTGGGAGTATATACCTAGAAGAGGAATAGCTGGAACATATGGTAGATCTAATTTTAATTTTTTGAGGGAACTCCACATTGTTTCCATAGTGGCTGAGCCAATTTACATTCCACCTAACAGTGTACAAACGTTATCTCTTGTCTTCTTGACATGTGATCCAGCAATTCCACATCTGGGTATATACCCAAAGGAAATGAAAACAGGATATTGGAGACATATGTGCACTGCCATGTTTATTGCAGCATTATCCATAATCGCCAAGATATGGAAACAACCTAAGTGCTCATCAACAGATGAATGGATAAAGAAGGTTGATATATGTATACAATGGACCATTATTAGCCATTGGAAAGAAGGAAATTCTGCTATTTGCAACTACATGGATAGACCTTGAGGGCCTTTTGCTAAGTGAGATAAGTCAGACAAAGAAAGACAAATCCTGGGTGATATCACTTATATGTGGAATCTAAAAAAGCCAGCCCATTAAAACAGACAGTAAGATGGTTACCATGAGCTGGGAGGTGGGGGAATAAAAGAAATGTTGCTTCAGGGTATAACCTAGTTCTAGTAAGTCCTAGAGATCTCATGCACAGTATAGTGAATATAAATAACAATATAATATTATAATCATCAAATTTGCTAAGAGATTAGATCTTAATTATTCCAAACTCAAAAAAGAAACAATAATAGTGTGATGTGATAGAGGGGATAGATATTGTATTGTGATACAGTAACTGCAATGGCAATCATATTACAATATATGTGTATTAAATCAACATACTGTACACATGAAATTTACACAGTGTTATATGTCAAATATGTTTTTAAAAATATGCTTCTACATTTTAAATGTCTATAAGAGGTTTACAATATATATATTTGTAAACTTCATTTGAGCTAATTAAACTATATGCTTCCTTTCTCTATAAAATTTATGATATTATAGTCACAGTTTAAAATATTACATTATTGAAACATATTTAAATGATTGAGATTTTAAGAGAAGAGAGAATACCTTTCAATTATGTCTGTGGAAAACATCATAATCCTAAAATTCTTGGTTAGGTTGAGTTCATTTTGGCATATTGACTAGGAAAAGATCCATTAGACTTTGGTAACTAGGTATAGATGCTGTACAAGAGAAGAATAAGCATGTAAACATGCATGTGATAAATTTCCCTAAGCTTATGTGTTTCTTGTTTTAATATATCAGTTTATAGAGATTTCAAAATGAATAATAAGCATAATTTTTGAATTAGTTTGAAGGTGTAATTCTTTGAAATAACTACTGCAGCTAGAAAAAGAAAATCTAGTATGAAGTCATCTGTGTGTGTGCTAACCAGCTTCCTACATTAAAACTTCAAAATAAAATGAATGATTTATGGTCTCTAGAAAAATGCCATTTTTAGATTTGAAATGTCACTTATGCTTTTCTGTCCATTCAATTTGTTTCCCGCTTTTGCACTTAAATGTATTATTCTTCTTACCTCAAACTGCTGTAAATTTCATCATTCTATACCATCATCCCAAGCAGTTTCACAATAATATGGGAATATCTTTTTAAAAAAATGTTTTAAGAAAACTACTGAATTTACTTAAAAGATTGAAGTTTTTCTCAGCATAAACAGGCTTGAGTATAGAAAGATATTGTTTAATCGATCTAGGTCTATGTGGATTTTACAAAAAAGGCAGCTAGAAAATTATTTTTCTCTTCCATTACTTTAAATCTTACCTTTTCTATTTGAAAGTAATTACTTTTATCAAGGTACATATCAGTGAAGTCATTGGCTTCACTTATATGTATTTTCATAAAATAATACATCTTCAAAATGCAAGATGTTTTGGTTGCTAATGGGCTAGACACATACAAATCTATCCTGCCGATGGTATTGTACTTGTTATCCTTTTTTGGTTTGATTTCATTTTTTAAAGTTAGTGGATTCTGAAACTTCTCTTATCATGTTAAATTAATTTTTGAAAGTGTAAACATGTGTGTGCATGCACATATGTGTACTTTCCCAATGAAGAAAAAATTAATAATGATAACACCTGAACTTTAACTTTCAGTGTGATATTGGCCCCCATGATCACTTGTAATATTGCACTACAGGATCTAGAGAGAATATTTTAAAATTTCAGTTGAAATTTTAAATTTTTTCACATTTGAGCTGGTAATATTTCAAAATAAAATTGTACTAGTTGTTAGTAATTCTGAAGTAAATAACAGAAAATTATTAAAAACCTTCAAGTGGATTTATGACATTTGTCAATATAGTCAGAAATGAATAATTATTTAGCCAAGAATTCCAAAATTTTTTAAGGTAACTCTTCACAAAACAGCACATTAAAAGTCAAAATAATTCCTGAAAAATTATCCTTGAGAAATCAAGAAATGAAAAATAACTCTTCTACTGTTGGATTGCCCAAGGGCAGAGGCTTCAGCCAGAGCAGAAGCAGTGAATGCTTGAGGGCACAGCACTGGTGCTTGTGGGCAGCACCAGGCCCAGCAGGCATGCTTCTGGGAGGAACCACTTCACATTTGCATCTTTCATCACCAATAGGACTTGAGTCCTTTGATTCAGTTTCCCCAAATTAACAAGTGTTTGCACTTGACCGCTTGAGATTTATAACTGACAACTTCTAACCATAATTGCTAATATGTATGCTTTAACCTTGTTACCAAGACTGAGAATCTGAAGTAGCCTTCCTTGTAAGGAGGTAGAATCTCAATGTATGTTTATTTTTTACTGACTGATTCAGAATTATATTTTACAAAATGCTTTGTCTCATTTGTTATTATTTCTAGAAACAAATGTATTCACTTGTCATAGTTTGAATACAGAATAATGTTTGTTAATTGGGATTTATTTTGAAAAGTTGAGTTCAAATGTAGGCCTTTAAAGTAATGTAACATTCAAAAGTAGTTGTTTCTATTTTATGTATGGTAGTATATTTATGTTAATCCCAAACTCCTAATTTCTCCCTCCCCTCTCCCCTTTACCCTTTGGTAACCATAAATTTGTTATGTCTGTGGGTCTATTTCTATTTTGTGTATAAGTTCATTTGTATCTTTTTTTTTTTTAGATTCCACATATAGGCCATATCATATGATATTTGTCTTTGGTTTACTTCACTTAGTATGAAGATCTCTAGGTCCAGCCATGTTGCTGCAAATAGCATTATTTCATTCTCTTTTATGGCTGAGTAATATTCTTGTGTGTGTGTGTGTGTGTGTGTGTGTGTGTATGTATATATATGTGTGTGTATATATATATATGGATATATATATATATCTCACATATTCTTTATCCGTTCCTCTGTCTATGGACACTGAGGTTGCTTCCATGACTTGTCTATTGTAAATAGTGCTGCAATGAACACATTGGGGTGCATGTGTATTTTTGAATTATGATTTTCTCTGGATATATGCCCAAGAGTGGGATTGTTGGATCATATAGCAACTCTATTTTTAGTTTTTCAAGGAACCTCCATACTGTTTTCCATAGTGTCTTCACCAATTTACATTCCCACCAACAGTGCAAGAGGGTTCCCTTTTCTCCACACCCTCTCCAGCATTCATTTTTTGAAGATTTTTTGATGATGGCCATTCTGACCGGTGTGAATTGATACCTCATTGTAGTTTTGATTTGCATTTCTCTAATAATTAGCAATGTTGAGCATCTTTTCATGCGCTTATGGGCCAACTGTATGTCATGTTTGGAGAAATGTCTATTTAGGTTTTCTGCCCATTACTTGATTGGGTTTTTTGTTTTTGTTTTACTGAGTTGTATGCACTATTTGTATATTTTGGAAATTAAGCTCTAGTTGGTCACATGGCTTGCAAATATTTTCTCCCATTCCATGGATTGTCTTCTCATTCTGTTTATGATTTCCCTTGCTGTGCAAAAGCTTTTCAGTCTAATTAGGTCCCATTTGTTTATTTTTGCTTTTATTTCCATTATCCTAGGAGAGGATCCAAAAAAATATTGCTGTGATTTATGTCAAAGAGTGTTCTGCCTATGCTTTGCCTATGCTTTCCTCTAGCAGTTTTATAATATCCGGTCTAGTTTATATACTTTATGTACTGTTCTCATATACTTTAGCAGAAAGTTAATTGAAAGTGAATTATAGCAAAATAGGGGAGAAAATTGCAAACAAAGAGAGAAATATATAAAAGATGCTGTAATCCATGGGTTCATGGAGGGAAAATCTGCAGTAGACATGTGAATGAAGCAACAATGAGGGCTTTGACAAAAAGGGAGGTTCTATGCATTAGATGATCAGAATATGGTATAGGTGCATTATCCTTAGGTTGATGAGAAAAAAAAAAACTATTAAAACTCCAGGAAGGGAAAAATATGAAAAAAAAAATGCCCCAAATATAAAGCAAAATATACTGTGACATTAGATCAAGCAATTAATTATATAGAGAATAAACTATTTCTGTCGATACTGATAGTAACATTATTTTCTTTTGAGTTGCATGGAAGTTCTACATTATGTACACAAAGAATTAGAATTAAAACACACAATTTGGGTGTTTATGGCATCATTATAATGTTGTTTGTTGTTTCTAATATTTGTTGTTATGTTGTTGTTAGAAATATTATTAATTGATTTTTAATTCTTTATCAGGCTCTGAGGTCTTTTTGATATGACTTCTTTGTTTCTTTAAACCTTCACCACCTGCCATAATCATCTCAGCTTCTTTTTCTCTAGAAATATTGACCTTCTTTCTGGACAAGCTTGTTTCCATCTTAGAGTTTTCGTCTAGCTTCTCCTCTAGAGTCCAGTGCTTTTTCCCAACTTTTGCAGAGTTGCTTTGTCCTGCCAATCAAGCTTCAGGTTAAAAGTATCTTTATAGAGACCTTCTCTGACAGCCGTATCTAAAGCAGAGATACTCCATTGTATGGCATATAAGCTTTGTGTGGACATAAGTTTTTATGTCTCTTAGGTAAATATCTGGGAGTTTCTGGTTGTTTATAAGTGTAAGTTTTTAAGTTGTTTTTAAGTTCATAAGAAACTGCCAAACTGTTTTCCTCAATTAAGTGTACCATTTTATATTCCCACTAACAATGAATAAGAGGTCTAGTTGCTCCACATTCTCAATAATACTTGGTATTAATAAACTTCTTCATTTTGGCCATTTTAATGGGTATGTAATGGTATATCTTTGTGGCTATGGTTTGCATTTTTCTAATGATTAATGATGTTGAGCATCTTCCCATGTGCTTCTGCATTTTATATATATATAAATATATATTTTATATATTTGTATATATTATATATGTATGAAGTGCTACTTAAAACTTTTCACATTTATTTAAAAAATTCAAGTTGCTTATATTATAATTGAATTCAAAGGATTATTTATATATTTTAGATACAAAATATTTTCTTCCAGTCTGTCTCTTGCCTTTTGATTTTTGTATCACTGACTTGGAAGAGTAGACATTTATTATTTTGACTGTCAAGTTTATCAATTTTTTTCTTTCATTGCTTGTACTTCTTTGTTCCATTTAAGACATCTCGCCTTTATCAAGGTTGCAAAGATTTTCTCTTGTATTTTCTTCAGTAAGTTTTAGAGTTTTATTTAGATCTCTGATCTATTTTGAGGTGTTTTTTGTTTGTTTGTTTTGTTTTGTTTTTAAATGGTAAGAGAGAAGTATTGTGGTTCACTTTTTCCATCCTTTGTTTTTCTAGCACCATTTGTGTATATTTAGGGGCTTTTTAAAAATAACTTTATTTTCTGTTTAAAGCAATTTGAATGGATTCTACTGTTTTCAACTAAGAAAACAGCCCTGTATATTGATATACGGTTTATTGAAAAGAGTAAAGGGGCAACGGAAGAAGATAAAGCAGCCAGGTCAGAGCCTTTATTTAGATGTTTTAACTTCATCCTGAAAGATAGGGAGCCAATGAAGACAAGAAGTGACATGGTCATATTTACACTTTAAAACACAGTTTAGTTTCAGTGAGCAGAAGTATATGGCTTGCTGCTATCTCATTTATAGGACTAAATATTTATTTGCTCCTCAATCTCAATAAAGAAGTATAAAAGCATTTAAAGAACAGTTGAAGAACTGATGGTTATAAATGTATCCTTTCATTCTGAGCATTAATCATTGCCATGTTACTATGTTAAATACTCAGTAACTTAATTCAAGAGCTGAAGTTCTACATTTCCTAGGAGGTAGAGCTGAGGAGAATAAATGTAGACTGCTTTACTAGAGAAAGTAAATGTTAACCTTTTATATATTTGCTATTGGTAATATTTTACTTTGATAAAGAATGAACCATTAAATATAGACCATATGCTGTATATTTATGTAAGTAAATACAAGCAAACTTCTGCTTATATGTACATGCATGCTATTTGGAACCAGAGCCAGATAGTAAACAATACTTTTGTTAAATGCAGACAGAGATCATTCCACATTTCCATAATGGGTAATAATAAACCTATCCCAAGTAGTCAGTTAATGTGTTGACAGAGAGAGAGAGAGAGAGAGAGGGAGAGAGGAGACAGAGGGAAAAAGAGAAGAGGAAGAAAGAGAAGAAGAAAGAGGAAGAGGAGGAGAAAGAAGGAGAAGGTGAGGGAAAAAGGGAGGGAGAAAGAGGTGACTCTGTACGAGGTGAATTATGTGAGCTGGTCTCAACTCCAAAGGGATAACAAAGTTCAAAAATATTTAATGTACTTAATGTTCCCAATGTATGTTCTAAGAATCAGTTGCACACTTGCACACTTGCACAGGAGGACCCATTAGTTGCACACTTGCACAGGAGGACCCATTATTTAATTTTAGGCAAATTTATAAGTCGACAGAACATGTACGTTTAAGTACGAAATCACTAATAATTGTTGTAGGACATTTTGAAGATATTTTACATAGTATAAGTTCATTATCATGAACTAAGATGTGTGCTCATCAGGCAAGGGTAAGAACTAAGATATTATTTGATCCACCAGAAGATGTTAAGGAAACCTTTGAAGATGTATTACTTTAATCATCATTTTTCCATATGTTCATTACATTAAGTTTGACTCTATCCATTCTTTTACATATGATTTTTAACAATATTTAATGATAAGTTAATTTAGCAGAGATTTAACAGAAATGCCAACTCTGTAAAGGTTGAGTGAGTTTTCAAGAATTGAATGTTATTAAGGAACATAGAGATTGTAGTTTCAAGTTTTCATACTTGGAAAAGTTTAGAATGATATTTTCATTGAACATATCAAAGAGAAAATAGTTTATGTGGTTTATAATATACTAAATATTTTTGTTATTTTGTTCAGAGTTATACACAATCCTAAAGCATCACCTTAATAATTATCAGGTTATCTTAGTTCTTGTCCACTTTCTAAATATACTATCTGTCAGGTTTTGGTCAAGAATAGAATTCAGCAGGACTTTGGGATTTACAAAGATATTGGAAGACAGAGATCAAAGTTCAGAGAATTCATCACTACTATCTCAACTAGGGGATAGAGCAGGTGGTCCCCAACAACTCACTGGGGAGTCACTACAATTCCGTCGTCTCTGGAGGAATGTGTGGATCTTGACAGCTGGCCAGGAAGCTGATGTGTCTGCTCAAAACTACCTCTGAAAAATAATGACTTGTGCTCCTTTTGTGCCCTTCCTAATCTTGCATCAGTGTCTTTCATTGGCAAACTCTAACCTGAACCTGTGGGAAATGGCACCTGAGCAATGTAATTCTCACCTTCTCTTTGGTGATAAAGAAGAGATCTTTAAGAAGGTTTGAGTTAAAAGAGGTGATATTGGTTGAAAATAATCTCAAATACTATTATTTCTCTTTCTAAACAGTGGAAAAATTAAACTAAATTACAATACCTAGAAGAAATAATTAAATAATGAGATTACTATTAATAATAGAAATAATTAAATGATTAATTAATAAATTATTAAATTGTCTTATGCATTTTAATATACAAATGAAATTATTTACAAATTAAGTTAACATTTCTCGCCTCATATTCAAATCATTCTAAAAAGCAGTTTATCCTATTTTCTTAAACTTATCTCCCATTATTTCCTAAACTCTACTGTACTGTCAGTACCAGGTTTCCCTGCTCAGACATGTTTGTTCATGCTAGTCCTCTACTTGAATTAGCTTTACATAGTGATCTTCAGTTATCAAAGTTCTACTTATACATCAATGTATTGTTCTTGGCTGGCTTGACAATGGTGAGAATCTTATTTAGTTGCTGATTTGGGGGCTCCTGATGGCCATTGTAGGAGGTCAGCAGTGCAAACTCAAATCTGGCCTTTCCAAGTGTCCCTCTACTTTTCTTTATCCTTGTGGCATAATCCCCAACCAGTACTTATTGAGTACCACAGTGCATCTCAGGCATTATTATTGGGATTAGGGATGCTTGCTGCCTGAATGTGACATCTGAAAGACAGGTATTCAGTGGTTAAATCTTAAATGATCTTGATGAATGCCCCAGTCTAGAAGGTTGTATATGATTACAACAAGGAATGGTGGTATATTTATTCTTTCATGATTCTCTGTTACATAGGTGTAAAGTTTTAAAGGCTATTTCTCATAAGTGGATTTTATTTCTTGATTTCCTCTGAATGGGATGGGATGCGAGATAGTTCTCTCACAAAATTTCAGCTTGACAGACCAGAAGATCTTGAAGTTTAGATGTGGATTGGGCTTAGGGAATGGCATTTTGATTTCATTCTCTAATTCATCTTTATGAGAAAACAAAACAAAACAAAACTGATATTTTATTTCTTAAATGACTCCAGAGTACATTTCTTAGTTGGTTAAATACTTGGAGTTGAAAGTGGTGTTATTAATTAGGGGTCACAAATTAGTAACATTTATAATTGCAGGAATTATATGTTCCCTCCTATGGTTAAAATACTTTATACCGTATTATTTATATTTATTTAGATAGTATGATAGCACCTAACATACTATCTATAATTCATGCATCTAGTATATATAATATAAAGATTATATATATTATATGTAATATCATAGCATATATACTATATACTATAATGCTGTATCATGTCTGTGCAAATATAAAACATATAAATATTTATACTCTGTATTCTTTTAATATCATACCCTGTATTTATATATATAAATAATAAATTTCTCTATATAGTTTATATAGTTGGATAAACAACCACGTTGTGTTTTGCTTCTGTAAAGATTAAAGTCTTCCAAGAGGTCAATTCAGTTGTTTGAATACTTGATACGTCGCTTGAGAAGCATAGTTAATTAGCAATAAATAGTTGCTGAGCTGCTTTTAGAGGAACTTAAGTTCAACTATTAATGGTGAGTTTTAATTTTGCTTAACAGAAATATGCACAGTTTATAGAATAAGCACAGTTTATTTGCTTAGGAAATAAAGTAGTAATGGAGAATTTTTACATCACAAATGAAAAGGGAAAAGGAAGATGATGTGACTAGAATTTAGAAATAAAACAATTTCATTTAATTTTTCTGAATGTTGTAGAATCCAAATCTCCAAAATGTATAGTATAAATTTTATTAATTATTAATGAATTACGATGTTGTTTTTCTTTCCTTTTTCACTTTTTTTTAGAGGTCAGTGGGGCAAAATTATACAAATGCTAAGTGCTGCTTCAATGTTAAATGAGCTGATCATAGAAAATGCCCATTCCGATCCAGTCATTCCTGGTCTAGTCTATGTGACAAACGAGTACCCTGAACATACACATTTATACATACAAAATAATTTTATTTTTCTCTAATAACTGCCACTAAATGTCTGCCTAATTTCCTTTTCAGTCCGTTAAAACTATTTGAACGTTACCTCATTAGATGTTTCGCAATGAAAACATAGGGATATAAGATATAGAGTGTGAAATATCTTGTTCAATCAATTCAATTTAAAACTTCAATTTCACATACAATCCAACACTAGTCTTCCCTCTGCTCCCAGTACCTGCCAGACTGTCCCTGGAGCCTTTGAGGCTGTCATGCCTATTTTCACTTCTCCTTTTCCTTCACAGTCTTCTGCCTCTAACTACTCCAGTGTTGGGAATGGGGAAGGAGAAATTAATTTCCTAAGGCTGCCGTGACAAAGTACCACAAACAGGGTGGCTTAAAGCAACAGAAATTTATTCTCACAAATAAGGCTGGAGGCTAAAAGTCTGAAGTAAAGGTGTCTGCAGGGTTGGTTCCTCATGAGGGCTCTGAGGGAGAAGACTCTTAGTTTCTGGTGTTGACCAGCGATCTTTGTCATTCCTTGGCTTGTAAATGCATTATTCCAATCTCTGCCTTTATCTTCACATGGCCTGTTGCCTGTGTCTCTGCATCTTCTTATAAGGACACCAGTCAGATTAGATTAAGGGCTCATTCTACCCCAGTATGACCCCTTCTTAACTAATTACACCTACAGTGACCATATTTCCAAATAAAGTCACATTCTGAGGTACTGAAGTTAGTACTACAACATACATGTTCCTGGCTTCACAAATTAGTCCATACAGCATAAATGCACACAAACATACAAGCAAAAGTCCTTTTATTTAGGTGGTGATGCTATAGTAGTCTCTGGGCTCTCTAATGAAAAGCACACATGATTCTCTGGGACAGGATTCAGTGTCCTCATTGCATGATTCCCCAACACAGGAAGTATGTTCATTGACTAACACCCTCCTCAGCACCTACCTCTTTGGTCTGCTCTGCAGCATTTCTTGTTGGAGTTTCCTTATCTGATAGATCACATTCTGGGTAGGGGGCCATATAGTTAAGCATATCTCCTAATTTCCCACCTAAACTACAGGAAGCATATCCCTTGCCTGAGCAAATCATGGGACTATCAGCGGCTCTGTTGTTCTCCCTTCATTCTGCCCTGTCATATCTCTCAGATTATTCTTCCATTCGCTCGAATTCCGACAGAAGCCTGGACAACAAATTCTTTCATTGAATAATAATCACTGGGGAAGACTGGCTTTCAAATAATTATTTCTTAAAGTGTTTGTTTATCTTTTTTTTAAAATTCTTTTTCAAATTCTTTTCCCATTTAGGTTATTACAGAATACTGAACCGAGTTCCCTATGCTATACAGTAAGTCCTTGTTGATTATCTCTTTTAAATATAGCAGTGTGTACACGTCAATCCCAAACTCCCAATCTATCTCTCCACCCCACACTTCCGCCCTGGTAACCATAAGTTTGTTCTCTAAGTCTGTGAGTCTGTTTCTGTTTTGTAAATAAGTTCATTTGTACATTTTTTTTTAGATTCCACATATAAGTTATATCATATGATATTTGTCTTTCTCTGTCTGACTTTCCTCACTTAGTATGATAATCTCCGGTCCATCCATGTTGCTGCAAATGGCATTATTTCCTTCTTTTTACTGGCTGAGTAATATTTCATTGTATATATGTACCACATCTTCTTTATCCAGTCATCTGTCAATGAACGTCTAGGTTGCTTCCATGTCTTGGCTACTGTAAACAGTGCCGCAATGAATACTGGGGTGCATGTATCCTTTCAAACGATGTTTTTCTCTGGGTATATGCCCAGGAGTGGGATTGCTGGATCATATCACAGCTCTAGTTTTAGTTTTTTAAGGAACCTCCATACTGTTCTCCATAGTGGCTGTACCAATTTACATTCCCACCAACAGTGCAGGAGGATTTTTCAGGGGTACAGCAAAGTGAAATTTCAATCTTTGACATGTAGCTGTCCAGTTTTCCCAGCACCACTTGTTGAAAAGATTGTCTTTTCCATTGTATATTCTTGCCTCTTTTGTTGTAGTTAATCAGCCATAGTACGTGGGTTTATTTCTATCCTGTTCCATTGATCTATGTGTCTGTTTTTGTGTCAGTACCATACTGTTTTGATAACTGTTGCTTTGTAGTATAGTCTGAAGTCAGGGTGCCTAATTCCTGCAGCTCAGTTTTTCTTTCTCAGCGTTGCTTTGGCTATTTGGGGTCTTTTGCATTTTCATACAAATTTTAAAATTATTTGGTCTAGTTCTGTGAAAAATTCCATTGGTAATTTGATAGGGATTGCATTGAACCTGTAGATTGCCTTGGGTAGTCTAGTCATTTTAACAATATTGATTCTTCCAATCCAAGATCATGGTATATCTTTCCATCTGTTTGTGTCGTCTTCAGTTTCATCATCAGCATCTTATAGTTCTCGGAGTAAAGGTCTTTTGCGTCTTTGGGATTTTCTATGTATAGTATCATGTCATCTGTAAACAGTGACAGTTTTACTTCTTCTTTTCCAATTTGGATTACTTTTCTTTTTCTTCTGTGTTGCTGTGGCTACAACTTCTAAAATGTTGAATAAAACTGGTGGCATCATTGTCTTGTCCCTGATCTTAAAGGAAATACTTTCACCTTTTCACCTTTGAGTATGAGGTTAGTTGTGGGTCTGTCATATATAGTCTTTATTATATTGAGGTGTCTTCTCCCTGCGCCCATGTTCTGGGAGTTTTTATCATAAATAGATGTTGAATTTTATCAAAAGCTTTTTCTATGTCTATTGAAATGATCATATGGTTTTTATCCTTCAGTTTGTTAATGTAGTGTATCACAATGATTGATTTGCAGATGTTGAAAAATACTTGCATCCCTGGGATAAATCCCATTTTATCATGGTGTATGATCATTTTTAATGTATTGTAGGATTTGGTTTACTAGTATTCTGTTGAGGATTTTTGCGTCTATATTCATCAGTAATATTGGCCTGTAATTTTCTTTTCTTTGTGGTATCTTTGTCTGGTTTTGGTATCAGGGTGACGGTAGCCTCATAGAATGAGTTTAGAAGTGTTCCTCCCTCTACAATTTTTGGAATAGTTTCAGAAGGATAGGTTTTAACTCTTCACTAAATGTTGGGAGAATTTGCCTGTGAAGCTGTCTCATCCTGGACTTTTGTTTGTTGTGACTTTTTGAATTACTGATTCAATTTCAGTACTGGTAATTGGTCTGTTCATATTTGGTATTTCTTCCACTATTATTGTGTAATTGTCAATTTCTCCTTTTATGTCTGTTAACATTTGCCTTATATATTGAGGTGCTCCAATGTTGGGTGCATATATATTTACAATTGTTATATCTTCTTCTTGGATTGATCCCTTGATCATTCTGTAATGTCTTTCTTTGTCTCTTGTAACAGTCTTTATTTTAAAGTCTGTCTTGTCTGATGTAAGTATTGCTACTGCAGCTTTCTTCTGATTGACATTTGCATGGATTACCTTTTTCCATCTCATCACTTTCAGTCTGTATGTATCTCTAGATCTGAAGTGGGTCTCTTGTAGACAGCAAATATGCCAGTCTTATTTTTGCGTCCGTTCAGGCAGTCTGTGTCTTTTGGTTGAAGCATTTAGTCCATTTACTTTTAAGGTAATTATAGATATGTATGTTCTTATTACCATTTTGTTAACTGTTTTGGAGTTGTTTTTGTAGGTCTTTATTTTTCCTTTCCTCTTTTGTTCTCTTCAATTGTGATTTGATGAATATCTTCAGTGTTGTGTTGAGATTCCTTTTTCTTTTGTGTGTGTGTATTTATTATAGATTTTTGGTTTGCGGTTACCGAGAGATTTTTGGTATAGAATGCTGTATGTGTGTGTGTGTGTGTGTGTGTGTGTGTGTGTGTGTATAGAATGCTGTATGTGTGTGTGTGTGTAAAATTGTTTTAAGTTGCTGTTCTCTTAATTTCAAATGCATTTTAAATATCTTGCATTTTTACTCTCCTTCTCTCATGAATACTGGTTTTGATATCATATTTTATATCTAATTGTTTTATGTATCCCTTAACTTCTTATTGTGGATAAAGATGATTTTATTATTTTTGTCTTTTAACCTACCTATTAGTTTTTTTATTGATGATTTCCTACCTTTACTGGGTTTTTTTGCCTTTAATGATGGACTTTTGCATTTTGTAATTTTCTAGTTTCTAGTTGTGGCCTTTTCTTTTCTGCCTAAAGTTATTCCTTTAGAATTTGTTGTAAAGCTGGTTTGGTGTTGCTGACTTCTTTCTTTTAGCTTTTGCTTCTCTGTAAAGCTTTTGATTTCTCCATCAAATCTAAACAAGAGCCTTGCTAGGTAAAGTATTCTTGATTGCAGATTTTTCTCTTTCATCACTTGAAATATATTGTGTCATTTGCTTCTGGCCTGCAGAGTTTCTGCTGAAAAAATCAGCCAATAGCCTTATGGGAATTCCCTTGTACGTTATTTGTTGCTTTTCTCTTGTTGCTTTTAATATTTTCTCTTCACCTTTAATTTTTGTCAGTTTGATTACTGTGTGTCTTGGCGTGTTCCTCCTTGGGTTAATCCTGCATGGGACTCTGTTTCCTGGATTTGGGTGACTATTTCCTTTCCCGTGTTAGGGAAGTTCTCAGCTATTTCTGCCTTGAAATATTTTCTCAGGCCCTTTCCCTCTCTGTTCTCCTTCTGGGACCCATATAATGTGAATGTTAGTGCATTTGATGTTGTCCCAGAGGTCTCTTAAACTGTCCTCATTTCTTTTCATTCTTTTTTCTTTATTCTGTTCCACAGTAGTGATTTCCACCACTCTGTCTTCCAGCTCACTGATTCCTCTTCTGCCACATTTATTCTGATATTGATTCCTTCTAGTGTATTTTTCATTTCAGTTATTGTATTCTTCAACTCTGGTTGGTAGTTGTTTATATTTCCTAACACTTTGTTTAAAACTTCTTGTAACTTCTTGCTCTGTGCATCCATTCTTCTCCCGAGTTATTGAATCATATTTATGATCATTACTCTGAACTCTTTCTCAGGTAGATTGCCAATCTCCATGTCACTTTTTCTTCTTCTGGGGTTTTATCTTGTTCTTCTGTCTGGAACATATTCCTTTGCCATCTCATTTTGTCTCAATTTCTATTTGTATTTTTATGAATGTGTTAGGTCAGTTACATATCTCGACCTTGGAGAAGTGGCCCTCTGTAGGGGATGTCCTATGTGTCCCAACAGTACAGTCCCCTCTTGTCACCCAAGGGCCAGGGACCAGCTGGTCCCATGGTAGGTTCTGACCTATGTTTGTGGACTCAGTTCCACAGGCTGTGGGATCATAGTTTTCTTGCTTCTTGTGTCTGCCCCCTGGTAGGTGAGACTTGTTTGTTAGAGGCTTGTAGAGGCTTCCTGGCATTAATGGCCAGTGCCTGCCCACTGGGAGGTGGAGCTTGGTCTAGGCCCTCTGGTGGGCAGGGTCATGCTAAGGGGAATGTCTAGAGGGGCTGTTTGCTCAGGAAGTTTTTAAGTAGCTTGTCTACTGATGGGTGGGGCAGTGTTCCTTCCCTGTTGGTTGTTTGGTTTGAGGTGTCCCAGCACTGCAGCCTGCAGCCTCTTGAGTGGGATCAGGTCTTGGTGCTAGTGACCCAAGCAAGATGTCTGCCTCCAGCGAGAGTTCATGTAGATGAGTACTCCCCAATAGCTCTGCCACCAGTGCCTATGTCTCCAGGGTGAGCCACAGCTGCCCCCCACCTCCTGAGGAGACCCTCCAAGACCAGCAGGTTGTTCTTGTGCAGGCACCTATGAAATCACTCCTTTTTCCCTGGTCCCAGTGCTCGCAAGAATTTCTGTATGCCCTCTAAGAGTGGAGTCTCTGTTTCTCCCAGTCCTGTGTAGCTCCTACAGTCAAGCCCCTCTGGCCTTCAAAGCCAAATGCTCTGGGGGCTCCTCCTCCCAATGCCAGACCACTAGGCTTGGGAGCCTGACTTGGGGCTCAGAACTCTCACTCCTGTGGGAGAACTTCTGTGATATAATTAATCTCCAGTTTGTTAGTTGCCCACCCAGATGGTATGGGGTTTGATTATATCACAAGTGTGCCCCTCCTACCATCTTGTTGTGGTTTCTTTATATCTTTGGATGTAGAATATCTTTTTTGGTAGGTTCCAGTCTTTTTTATCAATGGTTGTTCAGCAGTTAGATGATATGATTTTGGTGTGCTCATCAGAGGAGGTGAGCTCAAGGTCCTTCTACACCTCTTGGAGACAAGGTCCGTGTTGTCTCCTCTCCCATCTCTCTTTACTTTAAGGTCATAAAAAATTTAAAAAAAAAATTTAATTAAAAAGTATTTTAAACATTCAGCACAATAAATTTTCCTCAGTGTTCTTTGCTTTCTGGAAACTTCTTTTTTGACAGGGGAGACAAAAAAAACAAAACAAGAATAACAGATCTTGCTATGAAACATTCTTATTGAGATATTATCATTTATAGAATTAATACCATACAACATAACTTACTCATTCTAAAATATCTCAGCTATGTCCATGTACATACTCATAGAAAGTAGTTTAATATACAGTTAAATAAAGATGAGCAATATAGGAATTTGATCTTTGATGGAAAGATTGAAGAAAATACAGTTTATCATAAATATATGAAAATAGATAACCAGTATGACTGATGTACAATACAATACAACTGCAAAAAGTTATTTCTGATCAAGGTGGGACTCAGGAGCATGTGAGAAGAATTGCACGACCATAGTGAGTGTTCTTTGGCTGTGGCAGGCACACCTACCACAATACATATCAGAGCTACGTAGAAAATGGAAGGTATGGTCACCAACAATGATTTCATTGAAAAATTATAAACCCTTTAAAACAAAATACATACCGTTGTAATTTTAGATTAAGATGGAGTATGTTAGACAACAATAACTATGGCAATAAATTAAGTCAGAAAAGTAGGGCAATAGGAGTTCTATGGAGAATAATAGGAAAATCTTTACTGAAAAGATCATATTTGGTAAAGAGTTGTAGTATTCCAGATGGAAGGAACAGAAGAGCAAGTGTAAAGACCTTAGCAGGGATACCTGACTAATTAAAAAAAGGAAGGAGGTCAGGATTCCTAGAGCAGAGGGAATGAGTGGGGAATAGTTAAGGTGAGGTCAGAGAGATAAAAGAAAGATGTATCATAGAGGTTCCATTGAAAGAGCTATGATTGTCATTATGGGGAAATTAGATACCATTGGAAGATTTTGAGAGGAGGAGAGACAAGATACATCTTTCAGGTAAATAGGTGAGAGTAACCCTGTGAGATGTGTAACCCAGGTGAAAGATAGGGTTGCAATCTGAGGCATCAATCAGAGTGCTCTTAGAGGAGATGGTTGGAAAGATTCAGGGACTTTTGAAGAAACAGCTAGCTGTGTTTGCAGATGAATTGCATGTGGGGTGTAACAATAAGAGGAATACAAAATGACTTAAAGTTTCTTGCTCAGACCAGTGGTTGAATTCTATCTTTGATTAACTATGGAGAGGAAGGCTGTAGGAGGAGCAGGTTTGGTGGGACACAGGAGAGATAAATCCCATGAGTATGGTTTTCAATATATTATATTTCATGAAGAATATTTTAAGTGGGCTTAGTGATAATGAATAAAATTAAACTTGAGATTCTCTTTAAAGAATCATGTATTTTCAGGGACTTCATTTTAGCATTAGGGCTGCCTTAAATGTATATACTTTATTATATCAAAGATTACACTTTTCTGATTTATGGGTTTCCTATATCACCTGAAAATATAAATATACTTTGCTGGATATTTTAGTCAATGATTTCATATTATCTACATTAGTTTTCTATTACTGCATGACAATAGAAAACATAAAGACAATACAGGCATAAAACAACACTCATTAATTATCTCACAGTTTTCATGGATCATGAGTCCAGGCATTGGTTAACTGGATCTTCTGCTCAAGGTCTCACAAGGCTGCGTTAAATGTGTTGGCCATGTTTTCAATCTCATTTAGAAGATCTTACTATTCTTGGAACAATCTATTTCCAAGCTCATTCATGGTCTTGGCAGGATTCAGTTCCTTGTGGTTGTAGGACTGTTTTCCTTTTATCAGTCAGCAAGCAACCACTCGCAGCTCTTAGAGGCTGCCCACAGTTACTTGGCATGTGCCCCCCATAGTCAGTTCCCAACACAAATATTGCTTTCTTTCAGGCCAGCTGGAGCACATCTGATGCTTCACCTTCTTTCAAAGGCTCCTCTAATTAAACCTGGACCACGATAATCTCCATTTTGATTAACTCACTCTACTGATTAGTAACCTAATCACAGGAGTGATAGTCCATCATATTCACAGGTAATGCCCACATGCAAGGGAAGGTGATCACACAGGAGTTACACACGGGAGCTGTAATCTTAGTGGTCTTCTTAGAATCCTGCCTCCCACATCTACCCTAAAAGTCCTCATCTTCTTAATGGTAGTACTTGTAGAATAATGCTACTGGTAACATCAATGTATCACATGAGTCTATGGATCATGATGTTCCTTCATTTGATTCAATCCATCTGCAATGTTTCTGGTGGTATTAAGCAATGATTCAGTAAATATACTTACTAATGGGATTGAGTAAAATAGGCAATTATTAGACATCAGAGAAAAACTTGATCTTTGTATAATTTCCATTGCTGAATAACATTAAGTAACATTTAGGACATAATGCATCATTGGTTCAAACTTTTCCTTGAAAGAAAGTTAAAAACAGGAAATAAAATTTCTTTATTGAAATCCAATATGTACTTATATTTTTCCTATAACCTAAAATTAATGAGCATATGAGATTTTGATAAATGGTCTATTAAAACAGAAACATTTCATAGAAAGAATAAATGACAGCCAGTACTGTGAACAAGCAGATGTTTTCTTTTCATATTATACTTCAGACTTTCATCAGACATTCCTAATTATAGTCGGTACACTGGTATTCCTGCAATTCAAACCATTAGCCTTCATCTGAAGCAGTAGTGTCTGCACAAGGTACATTGTCACTGCAATGCTCTTTCTGTGTGAAAGCGGACGCTTGCTTGCAGAATGAAAAGACTGTTGAATGGAGTTAGGGTTCGTTTTCTGTTCCAGTACAAAAAGTAAAAATCCTAATTCTCCCTCCCCAACAGCTCAGAATGAGGCATAAGCTATTCAGCTATTTTCAAGGAGAAACACAAATCTCTTAATTACAGCATCAGTAATGATGTATTGCTGAGAAATAGTTTGGCTAAAAATGAAGAGAAATACAAAAAGAATTAGAGGAATAATTAAGCAGTTCCAAAAGGAATGATGTATAATTATAATGTACAATTAGACTCAAGGCTATTCTTCACAAAAAAAAAAAAAAAGGAAAATGGCATGCCCAAGTATCAGATGCTTTGTTTACAATGTAGTTTTGGTTTTCTTAATTACCACTTAAGATGCAGATTTTCCATTTAGGGTTATAAGAGCAAATAATCACTAGTTCCTCTCATTTCTATAATGTAAGCTTAATAAGATGGTATAATAGTGCATATCACAGTTTATGTCTACTAGATAAGTCTAAATAAAAGCTTAAGCAGAAAATTTACTTGATTCATGTCTTCTCTAAATTAACCCTTTAAATGCTATAAGGAAGGAATGATGACAATGAAATCAAGGCATATTTAGAAAGTTTTGTAGCTAAAAAATGTTGTATATATCTATTCTGATAGTACACATAGAGGAAAAAAATTTAATATATGTAAATGACAAAATATCTTCTCTATGATGAACCTGATACAACCTATTTAGTATATTTTTTCCTGAAATGGAAATAGTTTCATTTGTAATAGGTTTCTTTCAACATGTTCAAGGCGAAATTCTTTCAGACACATTTACCTCAAACATCACAAACCAATTCCTCAGATAATAAAGTATATTTGGAAAATACAAAGTAGAATTTAGAACTTAAAGGGACCTCAAGAATCATCTAAGACCATTCTTTCATTTAAATTATTAGCTTAGTTAGCCTCTTAATATGTTGAATAATTCTTTTTTACATTTATTTATAATTGAAGTATAGTTGATTTATAATGTGTTAGTTTCAGGCATATAGTACACTGATTCAGATATATATATATTATATATATATAAAATTAAGTTATATATATTTATATATATATATATATATATATATATAATTAAGTTATATATATATATATATATTCTTCTTCAGATTCTTTTCCCTTATAGGTTATCACAACATATTGAGTATAGTTCCCTGTGCTATAAAGTAGATCCTTGTTGGTTATCTATTTTATATATAGTAGTGTGTATATGTTAATTTCAAACTCCTAATTTATCCTTCCCCCCACCTTTCCCCTTTGGTAACTGTAAGTTTGTTTTCTATGTCTGTGGGTCTGTTTCTGTTTTGTAAGTAAATTCATTTGTATCTTTTTTTTTAAGATTCCACATATATGTGATATCATATGATATTTGTCTTTCTCTGCATGGCTCATTTCACTTAGTATGATAAACTCTTTGTCCATCCATGTTGCTGCAAATGGCATTATTTCATTCTTTTTTATGGCTAAGTAATATTCCATTGTATATATATATATATACCACATCTTCGTACCACATCTTTTTTATCCATTCATCTGTCGATGGACATTTAGGTTGCTTCCATGTCTTGGCTATTGTAAATAGTGCTGCAATGAACAATGGGGTGCATGTATCTTTTTGAAGTATAGTTTTCTCCGGATATATGCCAAGGAATGGGATTGCAGGATCCTAAACTCTATTTTTAGTTTTTTAAGGAACCTCCATACTATTTTCCATAGTGACAGTACCATTCCCACCAACAGTGTAGGAGGGTTCCTTTTTCCCCACAGCCTCTTCAGCATTTATTGTTTGCAGACTTTTTAATGCTGGCCATTCTGACTTTTGTGAGGTGATACCTCATTCTAGATTTCATTTGCATTTCTCTAATCATTAGCAATCTTGAGCATTTTTCATGTGCCTGTTGGCCATCTGTATGTCTTCTTTGGAGAAATGTCTACTTAGATCTCTCTTCCATTTTGATTGAGTTTTGATTGAGTTGTTTGGGTTTTTTGTTGTTGTTGTTGTTGCTCTTGAGCTGTTTGAGCTGTTTGTATATTTTGGAAATTAATCCCTTGTCGGTCACATCATTTGCAAATATTTTCTCCCATCCTTAAGGTTGTCTTTTCATTTTATTTATGGTTTCCTTTGCTGTGCAAATGCTTTTAAGTTTAATTAGGTCCCATTTATTTTTGTTTTTATTTCTATTATACTAGGAGACTGATCCAAAAAATTATTGCTGTAATTTATGTCAAAGAGTATTCTGCCAGTGCTTTCCTCTAGGAGTTTTATAGTATCCAGTCTTATATTTAGGTGTTTAATCCATTTTGAGTTTATTTTTTTGTGTGATGTTAGAGAATGTTCTAATTTCACTGTTTTACATGTAGTTGTCCAGTTTTCCCATAATCACTTATTGAAGAGACTGTCTTTTCTCCACTGTATATTCTTGCCTCCTTTGTCATAGATTAATTGACCATAAGTGTGTGGGTTTATTTCTTTCTATCCTGTTCCATTGATCTGTATGTCTGTTTTTGTACAAGTACCATACTGTTTTGATTACTGTAGCTTTGTAGTACAGCCTGAGGTCAGGGAGCCTGATTCCTCCAGCTCCGTTTTTCTTTCTCAAGATTGCTTTTTATAACAGTTGATTGACTTTTATAACAATTACCAAAATAAGTAAATAAAATAAAATAAACTGATTTAAAGTCCCTAATTAGCTAGTGAACAAGTAGAGATTTCACAATAACACAGTTTCTGGACACCAAGTCCAGTATTTTTAATGTTAAATAGTTAAATTCCATTAAGAACTGGCTCTGTGACTATTTTCTATAAACTCGATATATATTATGTAGAAAATGCATTTTTTATTGAAGTTTGTCATACAATATCGTACTGGTTTCAGGTGTACATCATAGTGATTAGATATTTATATACATTTCAAAATGGTCACCATAATAGGTCTAGTTACTGTCTGTAACTGTACAAAGTTATTACAATATTATCGACTATATTCCTTATGTTGTACATTACATCAGCAGGACTTATTTATTTTTTAACTGGAAGTTTGTACCTCTTAATGCCCTTCTTTGCACTTTTAATGCATTTTTAATGTGAAAATTTCATTCGTGTGGTTTTGGGCAAAAGTTAAACTTGATAATTTATTTCTCAGTGGAATTTGGAATTTGGGACCCTAATTTCATTGAAGTTATTGAGAAGCCACCATTACCTTACATTGGAATACGTAATCTCAATAATGTTGCTATAAAATTATTTCTTTGTTACCTCAAATTCTCTTCTCCATATCCTAAAGCATGAGTTTGAGTTTCATAGAAATGTTCAATAGCTGTCACATACTTCCCCCCTCCCCCAGATTGTATCAGTCCAAAAAAACTAAATGAGGGTATTGTGCTTGACTGAAATGGTAATTATAACACTCACTATTAAGATTGGTGGACTAACAATGAGAAAAAGAAATGTGTATGTGACAGCTATTGAACAAGCTTCAAATAAACTTTGAGTATTAGGAATATTTGGTTTCAACTATTAGTATAGTAAATAATGTTACTCTGTTTGACTTTACAGCATTTAATATTTTACTCTAAATTTCAAATTGTAAACTATTCCTTTATATACTTAATAATTATATTTATATCTCATTCTTGAATTTGTCATTTCCATTTTGTAACAAATATCTGCTCATCATTTACCGGTTTTTAGCACTATGTGGGCAAAATGGAGATGACAGAGCAGTTTTAAAACAGTAATTCTCAACTACTTTACATTGTAGCCAGGGTATATATGGAAAAAGAATCATAAACAATAAAGTAATAAAATTTTAGATTTTTAAACTGGGTCAGTAGTAGAGTCTTCTCCAAAGATGGCTGTGAGTATTAAGTGAATTAATACATGAAAGTAATTTAGCTCAATTCCTTGCATAAAGCAATTAATCATATCATCTCTTATAGCAATTAAGTCTGATAATATGGAAAGTTATTCTGAATTGGAATATTTAGTTCTCCAATGTACTTATTAGTTCATCAATCTTGAAAACTAATAGATTAAAAACCAAATCAGCTTTATGTAAGTAAATTTAGGTTTTTTTAAATCAAAGACTAAAAGTTGTCAATAAATCCTGCCACTTTTACAGTAATGTGTCAATAAACAGAATCCATTTTTTAAGATAAATGAGGCAAAAATTCAATTTCTTCAGAGTGATGGAATTTTCTCACTTCTGTGAGTCATGGACATGTCACAGATCTCGTATTTACTGTATTGAGCAATTTTTGTATCACAAGGTATGAGTCATAGCACATACTTTTAAAGAACGCTTTCATACCACTTGGTACAGTGTATGTTAGCAGCACTACCACTAGCATAATACTGAGATCTAATTACTTAATAAATGTGTAAAAATGAATGATAATTGAGTGTAAATATGTAAATGAAAATAAGCATTGTATGTGTCAACACAATGAAACGTGATAGAATGAATGAAAAGAATAAAGCATTTTAAAATAATACAACAAACATTTTGGTAATATCAAAAAGTTGAAAAAAAGTAAATTTTGTGGACAGTGAACTGACAGTTTATAGAGCAGAGCACTACTGTGCCATAACTTGCTTCCATGCTGTCCTGTCCCCCAAACTTAGAACAACAATGAACACTCATATAGCTCTTGCTCTAAGTGTTTTGCATATATTAACTTAGTTGGTGTTGTAACAACCTATGAGACACATACTATTAATAGTGCTCCATTTTACAGATGACAAGTTATATAACGTACCTAAGGCCACAGAGCTCAGAGTTAGCAGAACTAGATTTAAACTTGCGCATCTACCTCACAGTTTGAGATTGTAATAACCACAGTCCTCTTCCTCTCTAACATTTCTTCCTTCTTTGTCTGATTCCAACCATTTTACAAGATCCTGTGCATTAATTAGGTCTTCTTAACTCCAGCCTATGAATTCAAGATCCAAATCAACACTGAGTTCCATGATTGTGGGTTTTTTTTTTTAATTTATTCTTTGACATTCTCTCCTATACCTATCTATCTATTTACCTACCTACCTATCTATCTGTCATCTATCTATCATTTCTATCACCATCATCATCATCACATTATCATCATCATCCATGTACAGTTACATCTTCAACTAGCCTGGAAGTTATAAGGAAAAATGCTGTCCTAAATTTTTTTTCTGACATGTATTTTTGTCATACATTATGCTAACTATTTTAGATACATCACTTTAGCTCACAGCAACCAAATAAAAAAGCCATTTAAAAATCACTTTTAGTGGAAGATAATAATCCCATTTATCTTACTTAGGAAAATTTGCATAGACTGATATAGATCACACTATGGAAATATTTACATTGAGGATTCAGACATAGCTCAGTTGTGCTTTACTCATTCTCTGTTATAATAGGTCAAAATAAAATTATTTTGCTCCATCTAGCTTTCAGCTTTCAATTCAATATTGCTCAATTTGACAAAAACATTAAGCAATTACTAAATTTAAGTTATAAATGCTGCAAATTAGGTTATTTTAAATCAGAGTCGGATTAATATTCACTGATGATAACCTTTTGTGAAGACTTCTCATATAGCAGTAGTGCAAAATTAGAAATAAATAGAAAGTCATGAAACTGGATCTCCTACAACAGTTTATTTTCAATATGTGTAGAGTCCCTTCCCAAAGTAGATAGCAATTATTATACCCTGTTTAATACACTTATAGTGGTTACTTTTACATTATATCTCTTTTAAGTAAACCTTGAATTACTTATATAGTTTCCATATATTCAATAACTATGAAATGTGACCATAAAACTCCATTACATTTCTGAGAAAACAAGTATTCATCAAATTGATGTTGTTAGAATTTTAATTTTCTCCCTGAATTATAAAAAATACATTTCATTCATAAATGTTTTGAACCCTTACTACTTACATATGCAAAAAAAACAAAAGAATATACATAAATTTGACATACATCAAGAGGACACAATTTATGTCCTATTTCTATCTATTACATTAATTTAAATTTAGGGTATGTGCTGATCAAAATGATGAACTGTTCGCAAATATATAGATGTCCTCCCATTTTTCGCAGTCTTTTCTCCCCATTCTTAGTGCTCCATTATTCCATTCCAGAAGCAAGAATTGCCTTCCATTCCTCTTAGGGTGTTATTTCCAATTAGTTGTCATTCAATTCCCTTAAAATTCGAGATGAAATCTATTAGAAATCTATCTTTTTTCTACTAGTATTTTCAATTTCATAATGCTCCTGAAACCTAAATGATATAGACCCAGTAGAAGGGGACTTTACTCTCAAATATTTAAAATTTCTGATATGCAGATGCAAAATACATGAGTGATATACAGATACTTTAGACAGAGATTTCTGTGTTTCTGGAATTATATATCATAAGTGGTGACCAGCTCCATCTACTTATAATATCGATGTTGTAGGCAAAATTAAAACACCACCAACAAAACACATTTGAAATAACCAGGTTTTAAATAAGCAACTTGAAAAGACAAAAACGTATAACAAGAATTACAGTGCAATAATTTAAAGGAAGTTAAAGAGATTAATAAGAAAAATAATCTATTTAAGAGGAATTTGTACTAATGGTTTTATTTTTTTATTGCGATTCCAATTATTTTTTACCTTTCCAATGGTGAGTTTTTTTTTTTTCTCCATGGGTCTTTGTTTGAAAAAGGCAAAGCAAAGCAAATCCAAACAAACAAAAATGCCCCTAGAACAATATACTTTAAGTGCTGGATATGCCTTCTTAGAAGGTTATGCTGGATATTTTTCCCCAAGTGACTCTCTTGCCTGGGGTTTTTTCTCCAATAGCAAAATGCTATTTTTAAATCTTCAAGTGCTTTAGGGAAGAGAAGCACTACAGAACTGCTCAGGTTAGAGTTAATGAGCAGAAAGTTACAGGTTATACTTTTTTTTTTTTAACATCTGTATTGGAGTATAATTGCTTTACAATGTTGTGTTTGTTTCTGCTGTATAACAAAGTGAATCACCTATATGTATACATATATCCTCATATCCCCTCCCTCTTGCGTCTCCCTCCCTCCCACCCTCCCTGTCCCACCCCTCTAGGTGGTCACAAAGAACCGAGCTGATCTTCCTGTGCTATGCAGCTGCTTCCCGCTAGCTATCTATTTTACATTTGGTAGTGTATATATATCCATGCCACTCTCTCACTTCATCCCAGCTTACCCTCCCCCTCCCTGCATCCTCAAGTCCATTCTCTACGTCTAAGTCTTTATTCCTGGCCTGACCCTAGGTTCATCAGAACCTTTTTTTTAGATTCCATATATACGTGTTAGCATACGGTATTTGATTTTCTCTTTCCGGCTTACTTCACTCTGTATGACAGACTCTAGGTCCATCCGCCTCACTACAAATAACTCAGTTTCGTTTCTTTTTATGGCTGAGTAAGATTCCCTTGTATATGTGTGCCACATCTTCTTTATCCATTCACCTGTCGATGGACACTTAGGTTGCTTCCATGTCCTGGCTATTGTAAATAGTGCTGCAATGAGCATTGTGGTACATGACTCTTTTTGAATTATGGTTTTCTCAGGGTATATGCCCAGGAGTGAGATTGCTGGGTCATATGGTAGTTCTATTTTTAGTTTTTTAAGGAACCTCCATACTGTTCTCCATAGTGGCTGTACTAATTTACATTCCCACCAACAGTGCAAGAGGGTTCCCTTTTCTCCACACCCTCTCCAGCATTTACTGTTTGTAGAATTTTTGATGATGGCCATTCTGACTGGTGTGAGGTGATACCTCATTGTAGTTTTGATTTGCATTTCTCTAATGATTAGTGATGTTGAGCATCCTTTCATGTGTTTGTTGACAATCTGTATATCTTCTTTGGAGAAATGTCTATTTAGGTCTTCTGCCCATTTTTGGATTGGGTTGTTTGTTTTTTTGATATGGAGCTGTATGAGCTACTTGTATATTTTGGAGATTAATCCTTTGTCAGTTGCTTCATTTGCAAATATTTTCTCCCATTCTGAGTGTTGTCTTTTTGTCTTGTTTATGGTTTCCTTTGCTGTGTAAAAGCTTTTAAGTTTCATTAGGTCCCATTTGTTTATTTTTGTTTTTATTTCTATTACTCTAGGAGGTGGGTCAAAAGGATCCTGTTGTGATTTATGTCATAAAGTGTTCTGCCTATGTTTTCCTCTAAGAGTTTTACAGGATAGAAAGCCCAGAGATAAACCCACGCACATATGGTCACCTTATTTTTGACAAAGGAGGCAAGAATATACAATGGAGAAAAGACAGCCTCTTCAATAAGTGGTGCTGGGAAAACTGGACAGCTGCATGTGAAAGAATGAAATTAGAACACTTCCTAACACTGTATACAAAACTAAACTCAAAATGGATTAAAGACCTAAATGTAAGGCCAGACACTAGTTATACTCTTGACTTTACATCTTAGCCTGGACATGTATTAGAGGAGAAAATATAGGGAATGAGGCCAACTGGGAAATAGAATTTCAAAGGAATAAAAGATACAGCTATTCCCAACAAAAAATAGTACCCTTTCTTAATCCACAAGTAGAAAAGCATGGAGTTCAGGGCTGAATAGTATAAACAACATAAACAGAACTTCTGGAAAGACAAAAGATTTACTGAATTTAAATTATCTTAAAACCTTCAATCCACATTTTAAAAAGAAAAGCTTAAGGTAATTCTTATGATGGGTAAGTGGTGAAAACATGCAAAATACCAGACAATGATATTTACTTGTTTAAAGAGGTTGCATAAACAAACTTCAAATTTTAACATGCAGTTTAGAAACATTGAACACCTTATCTTGGTGTGTGTGAAAACACACAGACCAGAAAAATAAATGTTGCTTTGGTTTACTTCTGAGAAAAAATGCTGAGTTGGGGAAAAAGAATGAGTAAAATTTATATACCTAGAATTCAATGTTTTGCATATTTAAAAATTTTTCAATATGTTTACACATTTTCTGTTAATACAACATAATCTACAATGTCAGGCAGGCATTACATTTTTTATTGTTATTGTTTTTTTGTGTTGTAAAATAGAGTTAGTTCCTATATATTTTTCTCAAATTAATTCAATTAAAAAATCAAAATTTATAATATTTCTCTTCAAATACTGTAGGAAAACTAACCTTATGAGGAAAATATTAGGTGTATCTGTATGTGTTATCTTGTTAGAAGTAGTGCATAAAAAATTAGGCAATTAGCACTATGTTTTCAAGAGAAAACTATAGGTATTTAAAATTGTCCCATAATACCAATAAAAAGGAATTTCAAATTTTCATCCCAGAATATTATGAAAAACTGAAACCAAATACAATAAACACTGTATGCTCTCTAGAAATGAAAAAAAAAAAAGACTGTGTTTGTGACCAAAATAATGCTTCCCAATAGATTTAACACAAAAATGTAAAATAACCCACATTATATATTTCTTCTTAAGAATACCTTTCATTGAGTCCATATTTCCCTCCAGCTACTGCTCCATTTCTCTGTTCCTCTATGTGGCAAAACTTCTTGAATAATTATGCTATCTCCATCCCCTCTCAACTTATTCTTTCTTGAACCTACTCTCTTCATTGCCAATACTCAAGTGAAATTTTTCTCATTAAATTTCTTAATGAAATCTATATTGCTAAAGCCAATGGAGAACTCTTAGTCCTTATCTTACTAACCTCTTAGCAGCATGAATTATAGTGGTTTACTCCATTCTTCTGTATGTGCTGTCTTTATTTGGTTTAGAGATGGCAGCCTATAATAAATTCCACATTAACATTTCTAGACATGTTAAGTTCAACTATAGTGTTCTTTCTGTACTGAATAATTGTTATCACAGTCTTTTTTAGTAGTTTCTTCTTTTGTTCCTGATCAGCACATAAGGCATTCCGTTTAATATTCTTTTCACTTCTCTTTGTAATCTTATCTCACTCACATGCCCTCTGTCTGCTGTGTTTTCCGTGTATATGTTGCATGCCTTGATTTTCTTCTCCGAAACCTAAACCAATTTATCCATCTTCTACTCTACCTCTTTATTTGGATTATATATGTATATATATAATATAATATATATGATATACACTAGTTATGAAACATATATAATATATACACTATTATATATAGATGTAGATCTAGAGATCCAGCCTCAAGGACAGAAGAATATTTTTACCACTTTGATTTTTTTCACCAGGAGTTAGAAGTGCTTACAGATTCTAGGAAAACTAATGGAATTCAATTAGTTCTCAGTGGGGAAAAACAACTAGAACTGAACATAAAAACAAGAACAGATTAGGACAATTGAAAAAATGGAGCATATGCCAAATGACATTTTTATCCATGGTGAATAACTTAATACTTTAATAATTTTTGTAAATTTTCTTCCCTAATTTTTAAAGTTAATTTAAAAAACAATTTCAACTAAGTATTTATTTGTTCCTTAACATCAACAAGTTTTTTTTCCAAATTATTTAATGTCCATAGATACTGCTCTCTTTTCTTACTTAAATTTCATTGATGTACTTATTATTGAATTAAGTTACAATAATAAAATTGACACAGAGAGGCAGGAGGTCAATGATATGTCAAACTTATAAGTGCATACCTCAAATGGTGGAAAAAGGATTACCTGGGAATTCTAGAATGTATACTATTAGATACAAACATTTATTTTTCTGTAGGTGTCAATCAGTATACTTCATATAAGGATTAATGACTTGTCAGGCAAAACACTTAAGTGTAAAGAACTTCTACAATGTTGTAGTTCTCAATATTGAGGCAGTTATCAAATTATATATGATATTCCATACCTTTAAATTATTGTGGAACAATACAAAAGAAGGAGAAAATGGAAAAGGAGGAGGAGGAAGAGAGAAAAAGAAGAAAAGAAAACTTAGCAAAACACGGATCTGCAACCTGTCCTCTTTAGCATAATGCAACAGTTGTATATATGATTGCTTAAATTTCCAATTAAAATACTGCCTGATTTTATCTTCTAAAATAAAAGCTAAGATTTTGAAATATGTCTTTAAAATATTCTAAAATACACTTTATTTCTTATTAGTAGAAAATATAATTAGGGTTGATCAAGTATACTTGCAAACGACTTAAAACAGTTTGTATATAAGTCATTTCTTTGGCAGACTTTTGGTTTATTTAAACAGAAGAAAAGTGTTTGAGTAGAATATGTCACAGATCAATATTCAGTTGGCCAAGTAAACCAAGGTTCATTTATGGGCAATATTAATGGTATAATGATATGACTCCTGATTCTTACACCTTAACAGAGCTCACAGGGATACTGTGAATATTAGAGAATTCTGATTTCTTCCATCTAACTTTCCAGATCATCTTGTGTTGAATTTCAACTCCACTGAAATCAGTCTTGCTATGTTTTTCTTCTGTCATACAAATTTTGAAACAAATGCCTTTGTGTTTATTAGAAATAGATCACAAGCTTTTCCTTTATATTTCTGATATATAATTCATGTGCATTATTATTGGCAGAAATCAGTTGTTAATGTTTCACATTTTATGTGATCAAGAGTCAGAGCTTCTACTCCTAAATTAAGTCTCTATACACAAAATATACCCCTCACAAAACTGTCAGTGCTGTTCGTTGAGGTTGATAAATAAGACTAAAATATGAAGTTGTTCTAATCTACCTTTTTGTCCATTGCTCTTTCCAAAAGTATAAAACAATAACCAAAAAAAGAGCAAAAATTGTGAAAACAAACACATTCTCCTTGTAGAAAACTGGGGATGTGAAGTTTTAAGGCCAACTTTTAACTAATATTATGTCTTCTGACCCTCACTGTGTGATCTAACAAGAGCTTTTTTACATTACTTCTGTGTTTTTCTTGCAACTTGTTTTGTTCTCTTAAGGCATTAAAATGTTATGAATAATGACTTATCTTTCAGAAGCCCCAGAAGAGAAAAATGAGCTGAAGTGCACTTCAGAGCCTCAGAACTTCATCTAGGCAGAATAAGGTGAGCTTCTTTGTGTGCGTTTTATCTATTCTGCACTATGGATCTATATTTCACTTTAGAGTATAAATGTGATATCATCGCAAAATCACAATGGAAAAAGGTAAGTTTTTCTATGTATAATGATTATAAATTACAAATGAGGACACAAAATATAGATAATTTATTTAAATGAGTAAAAGTAATTCTGGTATTCTTTCTTAAAATCAACATAATGTCTAAAAGTATTTCCCTCCAAATTAAATAAATTTGTACATAAACTTTAGCAATTTTATGAAATATCAGTAATACTTCAGCCAGAAAAATTATATCAAGAACTGATTTCTTAGTTAAATTACTGAGATAACTAAGGGCCTCTTTAAAGTCTAAGGTTGCAATAATGTGCTACTATATTAAAATTAAATATTTTATTCAACCAGTTTAAGCAAAGTTCTGTTAAGTTTAATACAGTAACATTTTAACTCAATGTTGTTTCTCCTTCTTCCCTTTCCCAAATAAGAATGTCTGCATTTTTCTCTTCTGCGCTTACTTGGTTTTTTATCCACCATTTTTATTTAAGGTGTTTTCAAGTAAACTCATTATGTAGCCTTAGGAACCTGATCAAGACCCAACAGAAAGACATGTCAAATTATCTGGGATCCAGAATTTGGATCTGGACTCAGTAGATGGATGAGATCTTTTGTCATACCCTTTGGCAAAAAAGACAGGTGATTTTAGACATGTATGCAGTGTCATTGAATTATGAAAATGAGGTGTTTCTAACATATTGCATAAGAAGAAACATGAGTGGACTTGGGGATCCACTGCCTCTCATCTTCTAATAATACCAGTCTAAGCATATGCACTTCCTTATTCTTGCTCCAATGGCCTAAATAAGGAAACAAATCTGTGATTCTCAGTGTTACCAGTGATATTAACCGAAACCACACATGGTATTACATTTTCCTGAGCCAAAGTAATATCTTTAGAGAAGGACTTATGATCCAGGTAGAGGGAAAGATATTCCTTAAAGACTTTTCTTGGGAATACTAGTTCAGACCTTGCTTCTGACCTTGATACTGGGCATGAAAGATCTTGTCCTGCTGCCCCACCTTAACACAATGTGAAGCCTTAAAATGAAGCAAAACAGAAGTAAGATAACCTGATTGATGTACAGTTATAGGGCTACATGAACATTATTTGAACCTTGAATCAAGTTGTATCAAAGCCTAGGCTATATACCCATGGACTTTGTGGTTTTTTAGGTCCATAGATCTGTTTCTGTCCCCTACATACTGCCCCTCCCCCCACTATTTTTCTTAAGTTTTTGTTGACTTTTCTGTCATTTGGGATTTATAAAAGTCCCAGCTGATCAAGAAAGATAAAGTAACTGCCCAGTGGTATTTCCTTCTTTGGGGGACTACACCTCTTCTTTCTGACCATGTTGTTCACATTTGGCTGCAGGTACAACTAGACATTGTTGACTTGCTAGAGATGGGGGTTTCCTGGCTCATTTGAAACCAGTAACACCCTTTCCCCAGATCTTTTAAATTATAACCAAGGAAGTCAAATATCTCTGATGCAAAGAGTCATAAATTATAAACAATGAAAGCTAGAAACAGTTGTGTTTCCAAAGTTGTTTTGAAAGCCTACTTCCAATGAGATATTTGCTGTGAGAAAATGGGATTGTGAATGCTAAAAAAACCTAATAATGGTACATGGATTTATCTTTATAATATTCAGAAGTGGAGCCAAATAAGACTATTTTTAAGTGCTCAAAGGTCAGATAAGTTAATAGGATTAATTAATTAATTTCTTTAAACTTAGTGGGTGGTGTGATTAGATTCATATTTTATTTTATTTTTATTTTATTGGAGTATAGTTGATTTACAATGTTTTGTTAGTTTGAGGTGTACAGCATAGTGGTTCAGTTATGCGTATACATACATTCTTTTTCAGATTTTTTCCCATATAGGTTATTACAGAATATTGAGTAATGTTCCCTGTGCTATACAGTAGGTCCTTGTTGGTTATATATTATATGTATAGTAGTGCATGTATGTTAATCACAAGCTCCTAATTTATCCCTCCCCTCCATGTTTCCCCTTTGGTAACCCTAAGTGTCTTTTCAAAATCTCTGAGTCTCTTTCTGTTTTGTAAATAAGTTCATTTGTATCATTTTTTAAATTAGATTCTACATATGAGTGATATCATATGATATTTGTCTTTCCTTGTCTGACTTACTTCACTTAGTATGATAATCTCTAGGTCCATCTATGTAGCTGCAAATGGCATTATTTCATTATTTTTTTGGCTGAGTAATATTCTGTTGTATATATGTACCACTTCTTCTTTATCCATTCCTCTGTCAGGGACATTTAGGTTGCTTCCATGTCTTGGCTATTGTAAACAGTGCTGCAATGAACACTGGGGTGCATGTATCTTTAAGAATTATGATTTTCTCCAGATATATGCCCAGAAGTGAGATTGCTGGATCATATGGTAGTTCTATTTTTTAGTTTATTAAGGAACCTCCATACTATTCTCCATAGTGGTTGTACCAATTTATATTCGCAACAACAGTGTAGGAGGGTTCCCTTTTCTCCACACCCTCTCCAGCATTTATTGTTTCTAGACTTTTTGATGATGGCCATTCTGACTGGTGTGAGTGATACCTCATTGCAGTTTTGATTTGCATTTCTCTGATAATTAGTGATGTTGAGCATATTTTCCCGTGCTTTTTGGCCATGTGTATGTCTTCTTTGGAGAAATGTCTGTTTAGATATTTTGCCCATTTTTTGATTGGGTTGTTTGCTTTCTTTACAGAGCTGCATGAGCTGTTTGTGTATTTTGGACATTAATCCCTTGTTGGTTGATTCATTTGCAAATATTTTCTCCCATTCTGAGTTTTGTAATTTTGTTATGTTTATGGTTTCCTTTGCTGCACAAAAGATTTTATGTTTAATTAGGTCCCATTTGTTTGTTTTTGTTTTTATTTTCATTACTCTAGGAGGTGGACCAAAAAAGATATTCCAGCGATTTATGTCAAAGAGTGCTCTGCTTATGTTTTCCTCAAAGAGTTTTACAGTGTCTAAATCAAAGATTTAGATTTTTGATCCATTTTGAGTTTTTGTGTATGGTGTTAGGGAGTGTGCTAATTTCAGTCTTTTACATGTAGCTGTCCAGTTTTCCCAGCACCACTTACTGAAGAGACTGTCTTTTCTTCATTGTATATTCTTCCCTCCTTTGCATTAGATTAATTGACCATAGGTGCATAGGTTTATTTCTGGGCTTTCTGTCCTGTTCCATTGATCTACATTTCTGTTTTTGCACGAGTACCATACTGTTTTGATGCTCTGTAGTACAGCCTGAGGTCAGGGAGCCTGATTCCTCCAGCTCAGTTTTTCTTTCTCAGGATTGCTTTGGCTATTTGAGGTCTTTTGTGTTTCTATACAAATTTTAAGATTTTTTTGTCCTAATTCTGTGAAAAATGCCATTGGTTATTTGATAGGGATTGCACTGAATCTGTAGATTGCCTTGGGTAGTATAGTGATTTTGACAATATTGATTCTTCCAATCCAAGAATATGGTATATCTCTCCATCTGTTTTTGTCATCTTCGATTTCTTTCATCAGCATCTGATACAGGTCTGATACCATCTTCAGATTATAGGTCTTTTGCCTCCTTAGGTAGGTTTATTACTAGGTATTTTATTCTTTTTGATATGATGGTAAATGTGATTGTTTCCTTAATTCTCTTTCTTATCTTAGTGTATAGGAATGTAAGAGATTTCTGTGTATTAATGTTGTACCCTGCTACTTTAACAAATTCATTGATTAGCTCTAGTAGTTTTCTGGTAGCAACTCTAGGATTTTCTATGTATTGTATCATGTCATCTGCAAATGGTGACAGTTTTACTTCTTTTCCAATTTGGATTATTTTATTTCTTTTTCTTCTCTGATTGCCATGGCTAGGACTTCCAAAACTACATTGAATAAAAGTGGTGACACTGGACATCCTTGTCTTGTTCCTGATCTTAGAGGGAATGCTTTAAGCTTTTCAGCATTGAGAATGATGTTAGCTGTGTGTTTGTTATATACATGGCCTTTATTATGTTGAGGTAAGTTCCTTCTATGCCCACTTTCTGGAGAGTTTTTATCATAAATGGGTTTTGAATTTTGTCAAAAGCTTTTTCTGCATCTACTGAGATGATCATATGGTTTTTAATGTTCAGTTTGTTAATGTGGTGTATCACATTGATTGATTTGTGGATACTGAAAAATCCTTGCATCCCTGGCATAAATCCCACCATATCATGGTGTGTGATCCTTTTAATGTATTATTGGATTTGGTTTGCTAGTATTTTGTTGATTATTATTGAGCATATGTTCATCAGTGATCTTGGCCTGTAATTTTCTTTTTTTTTGTGGTATCTTTGTTTAGTTTTGGTATCAAGGTGATTGTGGCCGCAAAGAATGAACTAGGGAGTGTTCCTCCTCAGCAGTTTTTTGGAAGAGCTTCAGGAAGGTGTTAACTTTTCTCTAAATGTTGATAGAATTTGCCTGTGAAGGCTTCTGGTCCTGGACTTTTCTTCGTTGGAAGATTTTTAATCACAGTTTTAATTTCATTACTTGTGATTGGTCTGTTCATATTTTCTGTTTCTTCCCGGTTCAGTCTCAGAAGGTTGTACCTTTCTAAGAATTTCTCCCTTTCTTCTAGGTTCTCCATTTTATTGGCATGTAGTTGTTTGTAGTAATCTCTTCTGATCCTTTGTATTTCTGTCATTTGTAACTTTTCCTTTTTCATTTCTAATTTTATTGATTTGAGCCCTCTCCCACTTTTTCTTGATGAGACTGGCTAAAGGTTTATCAATTTTATTTATCTTCTCAAAGAATCAGCTTTTATTTTCATTGATCTTGTGTATTGTTTTCTTTGTCTCTATTTCATTTATTTCTCCTCTGATGTTTATGATTTCTTTTCTTCTACTAACTTTAGGTTTTGTTTTTTCATCTTTCTCTTATTGGTTTAGGTGTAAGGTTAGGTTGTTTATTTGAGCTTTTTGTTGTTTCCTGAATTAAGCTTGTATTGTTATAGGGTTCCCTCTTAGAACTGCTTTGGCTGCTTTCCATAGATTTTGAATTGTGTTTCCATTTTCATTTGTCTCCAGGTGTTTTTTTATTTCCTCTTTGATTTCTTCAGTGACCCATTGGTTGTTCAGTAGCAGTTTGTTTAGTCTCTACATGTGTGTTTTTTACAGTTTTTTTCTTGTAGTTAATTTCTAGTTTCATAGTGTTGTGATTGGAAATGATGCTTGATATGAATTCAATCTTCTTAAATTTATTGAGGCTTGTTTTATGGCCTAGCATGTGATCTAGCCTGAAGAATTTTCCATGTGTACTTGAAAATAATGTGTATTTTGCTGTTTTGGGGTGGAATGTTATATATAGCTATAAAGTCTTTCTAGTCTAGTGTGTTAAGTTCAGTGTTTCCTTTTTGGTTTTCTGTCTGGATGATCTGTCCATTGATGAGAATGGGGTGTTAAAATCTCCCACTATTATTGTGTTACTGTTGATTTCTCCTTTTATGGCTGTTAGTACTTGCCTTATGTATTGAGGTGCTCCTATGTTGGGTGCATAAATATTTTTTAATTAATTAATTAATTTACTTATTTTTGGCTGCATTGGGTCTTTGTTGTGGTGCGTGGGCTTCTCACTGCAGTGGCTTCTCTTGTTGCGGAGCACGGGCTGTAGGTGAGCAGGCTTCAGTAGTTGTGGCTCTTGGGCCCTAGAGTGCAGGCTCAGTAGTTGTGGCGCACAGGCTTAGTTGCTCCTCGGCATGTGGGATCTTCCCAGACTAGGGCTCAAACCCATGTCCCCTGCATTGGCAGGTGGATTCTTAACCACTGCACCACCAGGCAAGTCCCTGGGTGCATAAATATTTACAATTGTTGTATCGTCTTCTTGGATTGATCCTTTGATCATTTTGTAGTTTCCTTCCTTGTCTCTTGTAATAGTCTTTATTTTAAAGTCTATTTTGTCTGATATGAGTATTCCTACTGCAGTTTTTCTTTTTATTTCCATTTGTAACAGTATTTTAAAGTCTATTTTGTCTGATATGAGAATTGCTACTCCAGCTTTCTTTTGATTTCCATTTGCATGGAATATCTTTTTCCATCCCCTCACTTTCATTCTGTATGTGTCCCTAGGTCTGAAGTGGGTCTCTTATAGACAGCATATATATGGTTCTTGTTTTTATATCCATTCAGCCAGTCTGTGTCTTTTGGTTGGAGCATTTAATCCATTTACATTTAAGGTAATTATCAATATGTATGTCCTCATTGCCATTTTGTTCATTGGTTTAGATTTGTTTTTGTAGGTCTTTTTTATTCCTTTCCCTTTTTGTTCACTTCTCTTGTGATTTGGTGACTAGCTTTAGTGCTGTGTTTGGATTCCTTTTTCTTTTTTGTGTGTGTATCTATTGTAGATTTTTTGGTTTGTTGTTCCCATGAGGTTTTGATACAGCAGTCTATACACACACACACACACGTTTGTTTTAAGTTGCTGGTCTCTTCATTTCCAATATCCTGCATTTGTGCTCTCCTCACGATTGCTGTTTTTGATATCATATTTGTGTGTGGATGATTACCTACCTTTACTGTATGTTTTTCTTTACTGGTGAGCTTTCCCATTTGTAATTTTCTTGTTTCTAGTTGTGGTCTTTTCTTTTTCCCCTAGAGAATTTCCTTTAGGATTTGTTGTAAAGTTGGTTTCACAGAGCTGAATTCTCTTAGCTTTTCCTTGTCTGTAAAGCTTTTGATTTCTTTGTCAAATCTGTATGAGAGCTTTGCTGGATATTCTTTGTTGTAGGTTTTTCCCTTTCATCTCTTTAAATATATCATGCCACTCCCTTCTGGCCTGCAGAGTTTCTCTGAAAAGTCAGCTGATAACATTATGGGGATTCTCTTGTATATTAATTGTTGCTTTTCCCTTGTTGCTTTTAATGTTTTCTCTTTGTCTTTAATTTTTATCAGTTTGATTAATATGCATCTCTGCATGTTCCTCCTTGAGTTTATTGTGCATGGGACTCTCTGTGCTTCCTGTACTTGGGTGACTATTTCCTTCCTCATGTTAAGGAAGTTTTCAGCTATAATCTCTTTAAATATTTTCTCAAGCCCTTTCTCTCCTTTTGTTCTGGGACCACTATAATGTGGATGTTGGTGCATTTAATGTTGTCCCAGAGGTCTCTGAGACTGTCCTCATCTTTTTTCATTCTTTTTTCTTTATTCTGTTCCACTGAAGTGATTTCCACCACTGTCTTCCACCTCACTTATTTGTTCTTCTGCCTCATTTATTCTGCTATTTATTCCTTCTTGTATATTTTTAATTTCAGTTATTGTATTATTCATCTCTGTTCTTTAAATCTTCTAGCTCTGTTAAACATTTCTTGTATCCTCTTGGTCTATGCCTCCATTGTTTTTCTGAGATCTTGGATCATCTTTACTCTCATTACTCTAAATTCTTTTTCAGGTAGATTGTCTATCTCTACTTCATTTAGTAGTTATTGTGGGTTGTTATCTTGTTCCTTTGTCTGAAACATATTTCTCTGCCATCTCATTTTGTCTAACTTTCTGTGTTTGTGGTCTCTTTTCTGCAGGCTGCAGCATTGTAGTTCCTCTTGATTCTGGTGTCTACCCCCTGGTGGGTGAGGTTGGTTCAGGGACTTGTGCAGGCTTCCTTATGGGAGGGACTGGTGCCTGCCCACTGGTGGTTGGAGCTGGGTCTTCTTTTCCCTCTAGTGGGCAGGATTATGTCCAGGGGCATGTTTAAAAGTGGCTGTGGTCTCCGTATAGCTTTAGGAAGCCTATCTGCTGATGGGTGGGGCTGTGTTCGTATCTTGCTGGTTGTTTGGCCTGAGGAATTCCAGTACTGGAGCTTGTATGCTGTTGGGTAAGGCCAGGTCTTGGTGCCAAAATGGCGATGCCACTTTTTGGCCTCACTGCACAGCATGCAGGATCCTAGTTCCCTGACCAGGAATCAAACCCATGGCCCCTGCAGTGGAAGCACAGAGTCTTAACCACTGGACTGCCAGGGAAGTCCCAATCCTACTTTAAAAACAAATGAGGTATGCAGATAAACACATTGTAAGAAATTTATATTTCTTCCCAGGTAAATTGAAATACATGAGAAACTAGAATTCTGAAAAATCATTTATGTTTCTTAGCATATCTTTTTTTTTTCTTAACTAGGAAATTCAGCAAAAATTTTAGTCTCAGATTTGAGAACTCAGATTCAATACAAGGGAAATTAAGAGAAAAGCTTATGATTGATTGGGCTCATTTTTTTTTCAAACAATGGAATTATTGCCTCTAGTCATGACGTTATAGTTTAGTTAAGTTTACCACAGTACCCTAGCAGAAAGAGTAAAGCAATTTAGAGACTCTTTTTTCCCAAAGAGAGCTCAAAGCTAGCTTGGACAGCTGTTCCCTATAACACTCTAAACTCCCTTTCCTATGGGAGAATGTGACAGTTGAAGATGTGACAATCGCAAAGCCAACATTGTTGGGGAAAAAGGAATAGCAGTTTGTAAAACAAACAAACATCATCAAGTTTTATTCTAAAGATACTGTTGCCAGAATTTAAAATACTTTCCCACTGGCCTACTAGGCCTTCAATTATAATTGCTTTAGGATTTAGACTTAATTCCCCATTAATGGAACAAAATATTTGTATTAATTCCTTTTTTCAGATGTAGAGTCAACACAAATAATGTCATTTCTTTCTCTCTTTTTCCTCCTTTCCACCTTCCTTTCCTGTCTTACCATGTGTATTTTGGCATATAATTAAAATACTGTTGGTATAATCAGCAGACTTAAGTAAATGCTGTTTGGTTTATACATTTTAAAGATGGTCTTCCTACTTTTGGATTTACTTAACAGAAGTGTTTATTGTCTAATTTTCCTTTACTTGTAATATTTTCCCACTAATATGACATCTCCAATACTCTGCCTTGGCTTCTCTTATAAAAATATAAACAATTTTGATAATACAATCAAACCGTCATATGTTTACATGTAGGAAAAAGAGTTACTTGATTTATACTGCTGTATTGTTAGAAAGCTCTGAAAAGAATCCACTAAAATACACAATTAATAAAATAGAACTCAATCTTTGCTGGAAGAATGTATAACTCTGCCAAACTTCTGTAAAGTCTAACTTATAATTATTACTCACAAAAGGTAAATTTATAGCACTTAAAGTTGGTAAAGCATTTATAAACTTAAATACATCACTGTAGTACTTTGACATTGAGTATTGTAGTCAGCTTCTTAAAAATGCCCTGCACAATTTAAAGCAGGATATGTCACCTCAGCACTTTATATTGATTGAACAAAATTTCACTAACTGGAAACTGAAGCATTTCATCAGGCAAAGATTGTCCCTACCATGCACATTCAACAGACTCACCTGGGCCTCTAATGATAATAAAAAGGCATTCCACCACCTCCATTGTGATGAGAATAATAAATGGGGAGCACTGCCTGGTTTCTAAAACCTGTTTCTTAGAATAAAAAAAGGATTATATTAAGGAGGAAAATTGATCATGGACAATCCTAACCCATAAAGTAAATAAGGATCATAGAAATAGTAGAGCAAAACATAGTATAGATAATGTTTTTAAATGATAAAAGGCTAATATTCCACAGTTCTAGAATTTTAACAAAGGGTATAAAATGTTCCAATTACATCGAATGATTTAATCCCAAGATAAGACTATTATTTAGCATGTAAGGAGACGTTTACAAGCTAAGTAAGTTTTTAAAAATCTTTATGTTTCACAGTGCAATTTCTAACTGGCATTATTTCCACATTTCTTATGCAATGGCTCTAGTATCATTTATAATAGTGGAGGATGGTTAAAGACTGTGGAAAGAAAGAAAAACATATACAGAGAATATTGTGCTTCAGTTATTGCACTCCCTTGTGTACTGCAAGAAATGGGTAAATGAGTATCCCAGAAATATATATAAATTGATTTTTAAAATTTGAATTAACAGACTTTCTAATTGGAATGATTATTTTATTTTATAGTATTTATTTTATACTGTAAATATTTAGATTTGATTAAAAATAATACCATATTCTGGTCATTTTTTGACAGTGCTTTTGCCTGCTTTTCTCTATCAGTAACAGATACACAAATCAGATTTCTCATCATATCCCCCTAACTTGACTCTCCACTTCTCCTCCTCCCACCTGGTCCACTCCCTGTTGAATACCTTGAGTATTTTCTTTTTCTAATGTAAATTGGACCCCTTGCTACTTAAAACCTTTTAGAAACTTCCATTACACTTATGACAGCATCTGAATTCCTATGTTTGACCTACATTACCCTTGAATATTCCTTTAACCTCACTCAATATTCCTTTCTGTAGCTTACAAAGCTCCACTCACCTTGTGCTTTCTAGGTCCTCAAACACAGTAACTTCTATCCTGCCTCAGAGCTTTTACCTTACCTGAAGCCTCATGTAGCTCACTCCTTCTCAGCCTCTGTGTCCAGACCTCAGATTAATCACCTACTCAGGGAAGCCTCCAAAGACATTAAGTATACAGTGTTTTACTGCATTAGTCTTCATATTATTACTTATTGTTCCTTTGATTATACAGCTAGCAGTTTTATTTTTATTTCTTTATGCATTTATACTTTTTGTTTCTGGGCCTCTATCTGACTATAAACGCTCTGTGGTCTCAAAATATGCCTATCCCATTCACATACATACGATATGTGTACTTCACCATAATTCCGTGTATATGGATTCCAAACATAACCAACATATGGATATGTTGTATCCATATCAACCAGCCTCATGGCTTATACATATTAAATGTTCAGTAGCTGCTTATTGACTCAGTGAGTGAGTGGTTGGTCAATCAACTCAGTGCAATAGTGAAGACAAAGTTTATGAATTTTCATGCACAAATACACTCTCTTGAACACTAGTGGTGTTTTGTAACCATAATTTCGATTGTTTGTATTCAAAGATGATGCATTTTATAATCTGTTTGATTTAAAGCCTCCTGTGTTGTCAAGGATTCTTCTTCTCTGTGTTGTCAAGGATTGTGAAAATGGGAAGCTCATTTTTACTGTTGTTATTCAGATATTCTTATATTTCTTATTAGGTTACTAAGCAACCCACTGACTCTCACACCTATAACTAACATACTCTAAATTAACAGTCATATTTTCATAGTTTCTCATGTCTAATCAAGGCCTCATGTTAATTTTCCTAACTTAGAATTTCAGTTTTTCTACATTATATGAAATTAGGAGATTTACTTTTGACCTAACCTAGTCTTAGGTCTACATGAAGACTTGAGTTCAAAATCAGGTCCTGCAACTAACTTGCTAAAGGAATTTAGGCAAGTCTCCTATCCTCCCAGAGTCCACATTTCTAAGAGCAGGATTAAATCTACTTTGTGAAATTGTAGCAAGGGCTAAAATATTTTATTACACTGCTTAAAGAGGGTCAGCCAAATAGCACTTTCCTGGTAAATAACAGCTTTATCCTAACAGCTAGATCTTCTTCACTCTCCATTTACTTTCAGGATTCTTCCTCTCCCTCTGGCCTGTCCAAGTTGTCTTTCCACAGGTTTCCCACAGGGTAGCTAGATTTTTTTATATGGAATCTCAAGGTTCACAAAAGCACAAAAGTGGAAGCTTCCAGACCTTTTTAGACCCGGACTCACACCTGACACACCATCACTTCCATCACATTCTACTGGATAAATTGAATAATAGGATCAGGCCAGGTTCAAAATAAGAAAAGGCCTAACAGAGTGTGAATCTTGGAAGCCATAGTTCTTTTTATACTAGCAATGACAAATCATAGTCAATTAAAAGCACAAGCTTTGGTCCACATAGTCTTAAGTTGTAACCCTGGCTCTGACATGTTTCCTTGGGCAAGTTACTCTACCTTTTTGCCCTTTAGTTTCTTTATGTCTCAACTGGTAATGATAATAGAATAAAATTCAAAACTTTTGTTATAAGATAACAGATGTAAACCACCTAGGAGTATATCTGGCACTATAGTTAATGTTCAGCAAATGTAAGTTGTGCATATTATTTTTGTTATTCACCAATTACAGGCTTACATTTGACTAAGATACTTAACCCCTTTCAGCATTAATTTCCTATATTTTTTTAATGAGGGTAAAAATTCCCACCTACAAGTGCTGTTCAAAAATTCAATGAGATATGGTCTGGCTTCCTGTTACAGAGTAGTTGGATAGTCAAAAAATCTAGTACTTTCCTCTCCAGGAGTAAAAGTCATGATGGAAGCTTTAAAAAAAATTCATTTCAAAGTGCAACCAGCACAGTACTGAAAATATATAGTAATTTAATTATCAGTTAATATTAGCTAGTTAAAATATTTTTGAAATTTTTTATTTATACATAAGGTAATAGATAAAATATGTAAATTATCTGTTATTATTTATCAACAAAAAGAACTTCCATTTCAATAACTCAAAAGTTCCCTGTGACTACTATGGCTATTGATATACATTATCCTTAAATTATTGGGAAAATGTAAACTTCAAATTATTAATAATTGTGTCTTAGATACTGTCACCAAAGTACAATATAAAAGACTGGAATATTTGCATGGGGTGCAATTTCATAGCTTTGTCAATTGGGTTGAACACGGTAAATGGGTACAAGGCTACACTAAGTAAAATCTTAATGAAACTTAAAATATCATTTACAGTATAGAACTAAGGAAAAGAAGCAAAATTGCTTTGAATGCTCCTACCTTAAAAAGTAATATTTAAACAATGAATCAATAAAAAGAACTCTAAATTATAGCCAATGATTATGCTATTTCAAGTAACTACTTTCCAAATGAGCTAATTATTCAATAAACATTACACATATATTTTAAACTTACAAAGTACATATTGAAAGAGTTCTTTGTGCCTCAAAAAAGACAGAAAGAAACTAGCCTGAAGCTTCTTTGAAAATAACATTGGCTATGGAGCCTGAGGTATACTTGGGATGGAAATAGCATTTTGATATTAGCACCATCGTGAAACCAAAGCATACCACACCTGTCTCAGGCAAACTTTCTCTAATACTCTCTCTCAGTGTTTTTGTCAACCTGTCTTGAAACCTAATGCTGGTTATAGAGAGCATTTCTAATACAGAAATTAAATCTGTAAATATCTAGGAATAATTGTTTTTTAAGTCTCATACATGTACAAGATAAAGATAGCTCAATAGGATTTCAAAAATTATTTCCCTTATGTTGCTTATACCAGCTCCTTATAGACTAATTACATTCAATTTCTCTAACATGGGCATTTATTTTACCTCTATTCTCAACCAAAAAACTGTTGGACCTAGTCAATGAATTCTGTAAGTCCAAGAATATAAAATCAACATACAGAAATCAGTTGTGTTTCTTAAAAAAAAAAAAAAAAAAAAATCTGAAAAAGAAGTACAGAAAGCAAGCCCATTCACAATAGCATCAAATAATAAAATACTTCAGAATAAATCTAACCAAGAAAGCGAAAGATCTGTACACTCTTTCTGTATAAGACTTTAATGAAAAATTGAAGAAGACACAAATGGAAAGATAGCTCATGTTCATGAATTAGAAGAATTAATATTGTTAAAATGCCCATAGTATCCAAAGTCATCTATAGATTCAACGCTATCTCTATCAAAGGTCCAATGGCACTATTTCACAGAAACAGAAAAAGTGATCCAAAATTTGTATGGAACCACAAAAGGCCCCAAATATTCAAAGCAATCTGAGAAAGAAGATCAATGTTGGAGGCATCACATTTCGTGATTTCAAACTATACTATAAAGCTACAGTAATTAAAACAATATAGTATTGGCATGAAAATAGACACACAGACCAATGGAACAGAGTAGAATGCCCAGAAACACATAATATCAACTAATATTAGGTAAGGGAGTCAAGAATATTTAATAGGAAAAGCATAGTTTCAACAAATGGTGTTGGAGAAATTGGATAACTGTATGCAGAAATTGAACCCCTATCTTAAACTACTCACAAAAAATAACTCAAAATGGATGAAAGATTTAACATAAGATCTGAAACCATGAAACTCCTGGAAGAAAACAGTAGGGAAAAACCTTGACATTGGTCTTGACAACAATTATTTTGATATTACACCAAAAGTATAAGCAAAAAAAGCAAAAAACAACAAGCCAGGAATACAACAAATTAAAAAGCTTCTTGTAGTCCAAGAAACAATCAACAAAATGTAAAGGCAAAGTATGAAATGGGAAAAATATTTGCAAGCCATGTATTGGATAAGGGATTAATATCTAAAATATATTTTTAAAAAAAACTCATACAACTCAATAACAATAACAAAATCCAATTAAAAACTGGGCAGAGAAACTGAAGAGACATTTTTTCCAAAGAGACATTCAAATATCCAACAGATACATGAAAAGATACTTAGCATCACTAATCATCAGGGAAATGCAAATCATAACCACAATGAAATATCATCTCACACCTGTTAGAATGGCTATCATCAAGAAGATAAGAGATAACAAGCATTGGGGAGGATGTGGAGAAGAAGGAACCCTTGTGCACTGTTGGTGAGAATGTAAATTGGATTGGACACTGTGGAAAACAGTATAGCAAAAACAAAAGTAGAACTCTCAACAAACAAAAATAGAACTACCATATGATATAGGAATTCCACTTCTGGGTGTATATCCAAAGGAAATGAAAATAGAATATCAAAAAGGTATCTGTACTCCCATATTAATTGCAGCATTATTCACAAAACCAAAATATGGAAACAACCTAAGTGTCCATCAACAGATGAATGGACAAAGAAAATGTGTCTCATATATGTATATATGTGTGTGTGTGTGTGTGGGTGTGTGTGTGTGTAGTTCAGCCATGAGAAAGAAGGAATCCTGCCATTGGCAGTAATATGGATGTACCTTTGTATCTTGAGGGCATTAATGCTAAGTGAGATAAGTCAGACAGAGAAAGACAAATGCTATATGATATCATTTACATGTGGAATCTAAAAAAAGCAAACTCATAGAAACATAGAGTAGAATGGTGGTTATGAGGGGTGGGGGAACTAGGGAGATGTTGGTCAAAGGACACAAATGTGTAGTTAGAAGATGATTAAGTTCTAGAAATCTAATGCACAGCATTGTGATTATAGTCAACAATATTGTGTTATATACTTGAAAGTTGCTAAGCAACTAGATCTTAAATTAAAGATCATTTCACAAAAAAGAAATGATAATTATGTGACCTGAGAGAGTTGTTAGCTAATGTTATGGTGATAACCATATTGTAATATATAAATTACACATTGCACACCTTAAATTTATACAATGTTATATTGTATATGTTGATTATATCTTAATTAAACAAACAGAACTGAAATTAATAGCATGTACCAGTCATATTCTAGAGCCAAATTTTACTTTTACTTCCTGTGAATTGTATAAGTAAAATTACTACAATGGAGTGGTAACTCAAAGGAGTTAATGAGCATCGGTTCTGAAGTTATACGTAATAGAGTTCAAATCTGGCTTCAGCACTTACTATCTATATATCTTTACACCATTTTTCCCAATGGTATGTCTCAATTTTAAGCAACCAGACCATTTTTCAACAATTTGCTTGGGAAAAAATAGCTTGTTCATTAATTCCACAGTTAGTTTTCGATCTTCTTCTACAGCACTATCCAAGAGAAATGACACTGATGTGAATCACATAGGTGATTTTTAATTTTCTAGTAGCCATTTTAAAAATGTTTTTCAGAAAGTGAAATTAATCTTGATTGTACATTTTTAACATGAAATATTATCATTTCACTATGTATTCAGTACAAAAATTAATGAAATATTTTAGGTTATTTATTTTACTACTCAGAAATCTGATAGGCATTTTACACTAACAGCACATCTTAATCTGGACTAGATATATTTCAAGTAGCTGACACATGCCCTATGGGACAGAGTGGATTTACTATGATTTAGATTTGCTTTCAGAGAGTAAGATTTCAGCAATGAACAACAAAATTTGGGAGGAGGCATATATTCTAGAAACAGAAAATCATTGTCTGCATTAAGAGTATAGTGTTCATGCTGAGGAAGAATACTGTAGCAGTTATAGCAGGCACTTACTCTGTGATCAGACTGCTGTATTTAATCCAGCTCTACAACTTCTGAGTTATGAGACCTTGACCAGTTTCCTTACCCACTCTGAGATTCAGTTATCATGGAAATTTTTAAAAAGACATCACAATAGGACTTATCTCAAAGGGATAGTCATGAGGACTTGTAAAGCAGTTAGAATAGTGTCTGCTATATAGTAAATATTGAATGAGTGTTATGTGTAGTATTGCTAGTATGATTGGTTTGGGAGATCAAAAACTTAAGCATAGAGTAGAAGTATGGAGGATGGGTATGTTGTTTCAGTTTTAATTAAGGTATCCAGGGAAGGCACGACTAAGCAGGTAACATTTGGATGAGGTCCTGAATGGGTTAAAGGAGTGAACCATGTAGACACCTGGAGTAAGAAAAATCTAGGTAATAGAAACATCAATTACAAAGCGCCCTAAGGCAGCAGCATGTCTGACATGTTTATGAATTATAAAGGAAGACTGTGAGGGAATACAACAGAGTAAGCAAGGGCTAGAATTGTAATAGATGAGTTCAGGTAAGTCATGGAGAGCAGAGCAAAGGACCACATATTCCAGATACTAGCCTCATAACTTAATCAGTTGACTCCTGATAAGGAAATATGGCTCACTTCTCCCCTTACAACATTTCTTAGCTTTCCTGGAAGTGGGGTGTAGCCCTGTGATTATGTTCTGGCCAATACAGTACAAGTAGAAATGGCACGCTTAACTTCTGTGCTGTGTCTTTGGTGAGCTGGCAGGGGAGGTGGCATTATTCTTTTCAGTTGTCTTGCTGGCTGAAATGTGGATTTATTTGCTGGAACCTGAGAACCCATTTTAGATGGAAGTTTCATTTGAGCTTGAATGAGGAGTCCCATCCTCAACGATCCTGCTCTCATCATATCTGTCCATAAGAGACAAAGCCACACAACGTTTTTAAAAAACATTGTAATGGAGTAATGGGGGGAAGGTATTTTTTTAATTATGGTTTTTCTTAATCTTATCTTAACATCCTTCTAAGGGCATTTACATTTAAAGATTAGCTAATATTTATTGACTGTTATGTTCCAGCTACAAGGCTTAGTACCTTGCATAAATTGTCTACTTAATCCCTACCACAAACCTATGAGGCTAATAAAGTTAATATTTGCATTCACTGACAGGAAACTGAGACTTAAAAGATGTCAAGTAATGTGTCAAAAGCTGTATAGCTAGAAGCTAACAGGGGTGGATTTAATTCAAGGATATCAAGAGATCTGGAATGGTTTGTAATTATTACACTACAGTGTGTATAGAAGGCTTCCAGAGAAACAATGCCTTAAGTCAAGTAGGAGCTTTCTGGTGGTACTATTTAAGGCATTAAAGAGGTCTGAAAAAGCTGAAATTGTGGGGCAGGATGAATTTAATGGTTCTGAGTATTCAACTTTATAGACTTTTGCATATTAACCAAGAACAATTCTAAGTAATCTGAGAATAATTGCAGGCCACTTTATTGATTAAGACTCTTAAAGGATAAAAAAATTAAGTGTAAAATATATTTTTCAAGTTTGAATAGATGATACTCTACATGAATATATGTGTGTATATGAACACTGCATAGGTAAAAGTGATAACCGCTATGAGAAACTGGATTAACTTCTCGAGGAATTATACATTGGAATGTATTTTGAAAGAGCTTATAACTGCTTTAATTGCAACCATATAAAAGCATCAGAGACTACAGATATGTGACCATATATCAAGAGTGATGCATCTACAACATATGTCTACATAGAGCTATGTGACCACATCATTAGGTAGCACATTCAGGTATGGACATTTTCATTTTTTCTTTCCCCTATTGATGGTTCTATTGATCATTTTAAATATTCTTGACCAAAAATTATGAAATTTATTTGCAAGGAGAATTCCTTTTATTCTAGATATAATCACTTACAGTCAAATTTTAATCTAATGCTCAAATATATTAATTTATGCATATGTCCAACTAGTCATTCTATCATGGCAAAAAAATTTTAAAACATTAAAACAAATTTACAGACATAATTTTTATTGTCATGTATTCAGGTTATATAAACCATTAATAAGAATTATTTATTTCAGGTTAAAAGATATTACCTATAAATTATCTTTTAATTTAATTTTATATATACGATGACATATTTTCTTTCTCCCTTTCCTGCTTTATTTTAGTTTTAGATATCCATGTGAAGAGGCTCTATGCATGTATTAGCATCCAAATAGTTTGCACTGTTTTTTAAATAATCTTGATCTCATTCCTCATTATACAATAGAGCTTCCACACAGGGCTCCGTGTAGTAAGCTTAATCGTTGCTGATTGGTGAATTAAAAAAGAATACTGTAAAAAGAAGAACTTAAAAATAGAACTTATAATTGTAAAAGAAAATGAATGCGTGTTACAGTACAATTATTTTGCATGTTGGAAATGAGATGCTGACTTTAATTAATTAAAGGAAAATTAATCTAGCATGTACCAGGAATAATTCGAGATGCTGGGATACAATGTTGACTAAGACAAAGTCTGTGTCCACGTGAAACTTACATTCTAGTAGAAGATAGCCTGGTAGGAGGTAACTATAAACAGACAAAAACATGCACGAGGCAGTACTCTATTTGAAGAAAAAGAATTCAGAAAAATTTCTAAAGTAATTTAGGAAGAAAGAAAAGAGAGGCCTGTAGAGGTGGTGAGAGAATGGTGTTAGTGCAGGGTGGTCATGGACTGCTTTTTGAGTGTGCAACATATTAGCTAAGCTGAGTATGAAGTATAGGAATTAGAGTGAGAATGAGAATAGAGGGAGGGAACAATGAGATGACCTGAAAGAAGTTGATCTCAGGCAAAGGGGTAAGTCCAAAGTCCATACAGCAGAACTGAGCTAGGCATGTTCACAGAATAGCACAGGCAGCTCTGGTTGCAGCAGAGTGAACAGAAAGAAGGTGGGTGGAGGAAGAGATGAGCATGGCGGCCAGGGGCTGGCGCAGGTAGAGTCCTGCGGATCATCGTAAGGTGTTTGAGTTTTATTCTGAATGTGACAAGTAAATATTGGCAGGTATAGGGCAGAGAACTGCCAGAATGACATGATTACTCTGTCATGTGTATGGGTGACTACAGGTAGAGGATTGTAAATACGAAGGCAAAGAAATCAGTCAGAAAGTTATTGATACAATAGAGATGAGAGATCACTGTGGCTTCAAAATGATATGACATTTTAAGATTTCAGCTGCATTTATAAATTAGATTTCTCAGTTTTAGTATTGACAGAAAAAGTATAGTCTCTTCTACCTTCACACATAGAATGCAACTGTTTCAAAGACTTAATAACACTCCTTATTTTGAGAATTGTTTCTTTTCAATTAACTACCTATTCTCATTTTAGCAGCTTAGAAAAACCCACATAAAATATCAAATTCAGAATTTTGTATGTAAGCCCTATAAAAATGGACATACACATAGATAACTGGTACTGAAATATAATTTAGTAGCCATATATTTCTTATGGATCTATGGCAAAAGATGTTTAGAAAGGTAAGTAAAATGAATTAATATTCTATAATATTTTACTAAACCTATATACATATTGTACATACCAATGTTAAATAATATTACTGCAACTTGTTACATCAATGCATTTAATGTATATCTTATTTTCAAATTAACCATACAAACTGGGGAAAGATTAACCTAGATCACTTTCCTGGTTTTCCTACACAAACACTATTCAAATGCTTAGCTCTTCCTATAATTGATTCCAAATGAATTAGTCCACAAAACATGAATTTGAATCCCAGTTGTAACACATAATATAATGAATGTTCTAGCAAACATCTAATAGAATTACAGTTGACCTTTGAATGACATGGGGGTTGCAGTACCAACCCTATGCACCATAGAAAATTCACATATAACTTATAATTGGCCTTCTGTAGATGTGGTTCCTCTGTATTCACAGTTCCACATCCAAGGGTTCAACCAACCACAGACTGCACAGTACTGTAGTATTTACTATTGAAAAAAGTGAACCCATGCAGTTCAAATGCATGCTGTTTATGGGTCAAATGTACATGGTATAGAGATAAAGCATATCAAAGAAGAGGCTTCGAACATAATATTTTTATCATAATGATATTAATCATCAAATTAAATAATATATAATTGACTAGTGTAATACAAGTAGAGTAATATGGAGAAAATGAAAAATAAAAAATTTACTACAGAGTACTATATAAAATAATAAGTAATTCACTAGTGCATAATATGGAGAAAAAACATCTTAGAGTTAACAGTTGACCGTATCATTTTGGTCTATAGGAACTGAAGATATAGTGCTACAATGGTGATTTTGATGTGTTGACTGAGTCACAGAAGTGCCCAGATTGGTTAAAAATTATTTCCGGGAGTGTCTATCAGGGAGTCCCTGGATTAAACAGATTTCCCTCCTCAATGTAGTAGGCCTCATTCAATCTGTTAAGGACCTGAATAAAAAGGTAGAGGAAAGGAGAATTCACCCTCCCTGCCTAACTACTTGCGCTAGGACATTGGTCCTTTCCTACTCTTCCACTGTGACTTACACCATCAGTGCTCCTGGTTCTCAGGCCTTTAGACTCAGACTAGAATAACACCACTGGTTTTCCTGAGTCTGCAGCTTGCGGATGGCAGACTGCAGGACTTCTCAGCCTCCATAATTACATGAACTTATTCCTTCTAATATTCTTTATATAGATAGACAGGTGATATAGAGATATATATGTGTATATGTATAATCTAAATGTTTTCTGTAGAAAAAAAGAATCTCTTGAGGAACGGAATTATATAATTATAATTATATATGGGTAGATAATTTACACATTCCATAATTACACACATGTATGTAATTAATATTTGAACATGTATGCCTGCATTTTCTCAAAATGTACAAATATTCATATATGTATAGCTTTGGAAGTTCCTCTCCAGAAGAGTTATAAAATATTCCAGTAGAAACTCTTCTTGATTCATTAAACTAACAAGCAATAGACTTTTCTGGGCATCATGCCAAAAAAGTATGATAATGCTGACTTGAAACATGAAGCCCTCTTGTGGAAAGTCAGCTATATGCTCATATATATCCCAAAGCCTCATTGAGAGGGAAAAACACCCTAAATATATCTCTTACTGTACTCATTAAATACCGTGAAACCATTAGGGCAAAACATCATTCACACTGCACCTCACTTTGTTTGGCTTTGTTTATAGAATCTATTTAGAAGCACTTGGAGAAAACATTTGCCAGATTTTTAATCACTTATCAAATTCCTAGTAAGTAGAGTGCTTTCAAACACTAACAATCTATAAACACAGTTTTAAAATCAAGCAACATGATATAGAATCAAACTGACAACTAGATAAGCACTTCAGCTGTATTTGTTGGAATTATTCCTACCCTCAAATGCTTTCAGCTAAAAAAACAAAACAGAAAAAAGACAAAGAAAAAAAGCAATTTCCTTTTATTAAGCTACTGAGCTAGAAAGGGCAGTTGAATTAAACAAGATCTTAAAGACTGAAGAATGATAGTAAATAAAATGGTAAATAAAATTTACAGAAAATATTTCTTACAATGTGCTTTATTAACCAATTGCTACAGAAACAATAGTTTTAGAATTAACATATACAAATCTGAACTTTGGTAACTGAAAAGAGTACACACTCACTATAAAGTGAATGCTTACGTATAATGTCCTCCATTTTAATTTATAGATTTGTTTCATAATTCTAACCATGTAAGTGTTGTATAGGTACATTGCGATAAAAGCAAAACAAGCAAAGAACAATCTTCTACACTTACGCATGAACTTGGAAACAACAGAGAAATAGGTGTGTAATGGGATTTTACATTTTTTTCTATTTTGCATGATTATGTGTTCATCACCTATTTCTTTCATTTCCAGAATATCTTGATGAAGAATTTTACCCTGAGTTACACTATATTTTACAATATACAGGATCATTTAATCAGGATAATTTTGAATAAAGATAGAAGTAAAGGTGGTAACAGTGTATTGCAAAGAAGAGATAATTATGATTAAAAGAAGTCCATGACCACTATCTTTGTAAAATGAGACATTTCTAGGTGTAAATAATGATCCTAGGGCTTCCCTGGTGGCGCAGTGGTTGAGAATCTGCCTGCCAATGCAGGGGACACGGGTTCGAGCCCTGGTCTGGGAAGATCCCACATGCCGCGAAGCAACTGGGCCCGTGAGCCACAACTACTGAGCCTGCGCGTCTGGAGCCTGTGCTCCGCAACAAGAGAGGCCGCGATAGTGAGAGGCCCGTGCACGTGATGAAGCGTGACCCCCACTTGCCGCAACTAGAGAAAGCCCTCGCACAGAAACGAAGACCCAACACAGCCAAAAATAAATAAATAATTTAAAAAAATAATAATAATGTTCCTAAAAATGTGTACCCTCTTATCAAAATGAAAACATGTTTCAGAGAGCAGCTGTTCCAATTTTGAAAGATATTGCTTAAGAACTTAATAAAGATTAAACTTGTAATCAAATACAGTAAAAATAGATATTAAAAATAAACATTTAAATAATATTTAGTGTAGTTTCTGAGATCTCCAAGAACATATGGAACGTTATAGAGAACTTTACATACATTTAATAAAATCCTCAAAAACTATGATATATGTGTATTATATTAACAAATTCATGCATCAAACAAATTTTGATTGAACACTTACTGTGGCCAAGGGGTAGCTATAGTCTGGGGAAACGTTAGTGAATTTAGGATTTGAAACACCAAGATCTGACTGTATGTTTAACATCTATGTTTTTACTCTGGTGCAGTTATGCCCTTTAATAGCTGAAGAACATTAGACTTAGTCTAGGACCCAAAGGCCAGTTCTTAGTCAGAGCTGTATCAAAATGCATTTCGTGCTCAAAAGATAGTACAAATTTTTATTTACTCTTTCATTCATATCAGAATTAGTTTAGATCAAGTCTGAGACCCCTTTGAATCCGTATCCAAAAGTCCCTCTCTCTTTTGTCACCTACTTTCCCTTCTCACTACTTCAGATACCTGGACCCTCCTGTTGCCCACCTGTTTTAGTGTTTAAACAGGTAGGATCCGTTTCATGCTGCTATCTCATAAGCACACAAAACAGTAAGTCTCCAAGTAACTTTGAACAAAACGACTAATTAGCTCAATCAAATGCTATCATAATTATGTCTAAAATAATTATATACATTGTGTCATAAATATATAACATGCTATCTAATGATGAGCATATCTGAAGATCAAACACAATATTCATATTATCTGAAACAAAAGAGGCTAAATATGTATATAAAAAAAATCAATATAGGGGCTTCCCTGGTGGTGCAGTGGTTGAGAATCTGCCTGCCAATGCAGGGGACACGGGTTCGAGCCCTGGTCTGGGAAGATCCCACATGCCGCGGAGCAACTAGGCCCGTGAGCCACAACTACTGAGCCTGCGCGTCTGGAGCCTGTGCTCCGCAACAAGAGAGGCTGCGATAGTGAGAGGCCCGCGCATCGCGATGAAGAGTGGCCCCAGCTTGCCTCAACTAGAGAAAGCCCTCGCACAGAAACGAAGACCCACCACAGCCAAAAATAAATAATAAATAAATAATAAATAATTTAAAAAAATCAATATATTCCTAGAAACCTAATAGTCCTTGAATTGCCATTCCTGATGTACATTTTATCTATATATAATATAAAAAATATATATATATATTATTTTTGCAGATATAGCTTCCAAAATTTTCAAGATAAAGCTTTTATATTTTATCTTTTAAGTTTTTACTAGATTTTTTTTATAGGCATTGTGATGAAGAATTAAATGCTATAACTATATTGATACATAGAATAGTATTTCTTGATACTGTACAAATAATATACATTATCTAAATAGATACATTTCCACTGATCTTAAATTTACTACCAGCTGCTCCAGTCTTCCTGGTTTGGGCACACTTAGGAGATTCAAAGCGATTAAAGAGAGGAGCACTTTATTTCCTGAAATGTGTTGAGGATAAGGATTGGCACCGGCCAGCAGGAGAGTCTTGATAACACCATAGGGAGTGTTTTAAAATGGGACCTGTGGCATGTTAGATATGGTTGAGAAATTTTTGTTTTCCAGAATGAACAGATGGGAAAATTAAAAAAACAAAACAACAACAAAAAACTTAGCGGAAGGGTAAAACACCTGCTCCCAATTTGGGGCAAATACTGAAATGGTAGTTATAAAGAGATTTATACATTTTTCTGCTATTTATTTTAGTATCTTCATTAGGATTTCATAGTAAAACCCTTGAACTGGTCCAAAGAACATGCTGACTACAAAATATTCTCTCAAATCTAGACTTTTCTATTGATATGAAATAATCCCTCTTATGAAATCCACAGATGTTCTTTCTATTGTGCTAGAGCACAATATGAAACTTTCTGCCTCTGCATGACTTCAGCTTATGCTTCACTTCTGCAGTCGCTCCACTGAATTGTCAAGTCTTAGCACATTGGTAAAGAAGGAACAATCATTCGGAGATGATAGACTCAAATGCAAACCAGGAGGTGATTTATCTGTAATACAATTTAGAAACAAGTGTAATAAAAAAAAAAAAAGTGCCATACTGAAAATCTAGCCAGAGTTGTTAGGTGACATTAGAAATTAGATTGAGACAATGTTAAACTAAGAATTATTAGGCTTTCTATAGGCTCTGGGGATTCTCAAGTAGTAGTTGTTTTCAAACTGGGCTGTATAATTAGCTTCTGGTTGGATGATACATAATTACATTTTGCAGCCAACCCTGACACTTATTATACTATGCCCAGAATTGACACACCATTAGTAGCTTTGGGAATTGCTAAAATCATTTTATCTATGGATTTATGTAAGCAGTTTGGCAAATAGCCTTACATGAAAATTCAGCCAAAATGAAATTTGTGTATTGGATGTGATGTGAATGCTCAATAATATATCCTTTAGACTAGGGAAATGCATCTGTTTTTTTTTTCCCCCCAAAAGTCAGGTGAATGATTTATACAAACTTAGAGAATTTCCTCTGATTTTTATTAGTGATGGTGATTTTTAGTTAACACTACATAAACATCAGAAACAGTTTATGTTAGTGACAGCAAAATTCACAGAGTTAAGCTATAGCGAATCTTGATGAATTCTAAACCAATGTTTTAAAATTATATGATCTAGAATACAAGGTCAGAATTTTCTTGTGAAAGAAATCATCTATTAGGAAAAAAACATGTACAACTAAGAGATACTAAGTTATTTGGTAAACCCATAGAACAGTTTCATTTTATTATTCTTTCCTCAAATTTGTTCTAAAACTAATAAAATGTATATCTCAGACTTTCTTACTAAAATGCATTATTATTTCCAGTTTTGAAAATTCTTCCCTTTTCCAGACTTTTCACTAGGATATTCTATATTTGACATGAATGTATTATAAGACTTAAAAATATATTTTTAAAAAAAACTTGTAATGGATATTTGTGAAAATATGTCTGTGACATCTATATTTTAGGCTTTTTTTTTTTTTTTGGTGGTAAAAGAAGCTCTGTAGAATGCCTTATAGATTATTAACACATTGTACAGTAAACTATCTCTTGGAAAGATCATCAAAATCTTACTTTAGTAAATAAGTTACAGACATTTAAAAGAAAGAGTGATGAGTGATGGAATGTAGTTTTCGTTTTTTTACTCCAGTAAAATATTAAGTATTTTTGAGGATTAAAAAATAGAGCAAATGTGATAACTAAAAATTATTAAACATAATTTAAATAGCTATATATTATGCATGCATACAATGTATGCTGAAATACATGCCAGGATGTTATTTTAAATATAGTATAATACTGTATTTAAATTACTATTACTATTTTCTGGATGAAACATATTTTCTTTCTGAGAGTAAGTCTGATTCTCTCTCTTGAACCAGCCATTTGTAAAATCTCGAACTGAGCTTCTGCTACTGTTAGAAAGACTTGAAAGTCTTTTATAGCTACATATTTAGTGACCAGAATAGTTGATGGAATCATCTTTTACATATTTTTCTCATCCTTGTAATTAGAGTGTAATCTTACTTTACCTTTAATTTTTAGGAAATATAACAAAGGTATTTAATTCTTTTCAAATTTCATTTATTTTATCCTAAATAGGAAAGAATGAAAGATCATCTATGGGGCCATCAGGTACATTTCATCTGGTATGGAGTTATACTGAAGGTACCCCTGTTATTAGCTGTAACAGTCTAAGAAGAACAAATAGAATGTTTGTTGCTATGGGAGACCGAAGTCACCAACAAGTGAAAAAATAACCCAAAGTGAAACCGAGTCCCCTAAAACCAAGTTTCTCTTCTGAGTTTATGATTAACCTCTCTATCCAAAACTTTATTCCCTTTCTTTTCCTGAACCTGTTCCCCTCAAGACTGAGGAGTATCAAAGAAAAGGAGGGTGGATTGAAACTGTATACAAGCCCCTGTGTCTCTGTCTTTTGAAGTAAAATGCTTTTGCTTTAATTTCCCTGGCCTCCCTTGAATCCCAAAAGGCTGGCTCAAGAGTCAATAATTTGGATATGAGAAGACATAGAAACAAAGAATAGCTGTTTTTCTGGGAAACTGATAATAATTTAGATTATAAACTTGCCACATAGCACAATCACTGAACTCCCAGTTCCCTGAAAGATACAGATAAAGGCCTGACACACATTTCTAAGTTGTTTTTACAGGAAGCAGACCCCACCAGATGAAAACTGCTGACCACAAGCACAGACCCTAGACTGGTTGAATCCAGAAGGCTGATGATGCTTGAAATTTCACCTTGATTCCAAAATCAATCCAAGAATTGTGCATGAGCTGATCAACCCTGCAACCCTCCCTCACACTGCCTTTAAAATCCCTTCCATGAAAGGCTTTAGGGAGTTCAGGTCTTTTGAGCAGGAGCTGCTCATTCTCCTTGCTTGGTGCCCTGCAATATATGCCATACCTTCCGTCACCATAACCCAGTGTCAAATTGATTGGCTTTACTTCACATGAGTGAGCAGACCCAAATTAGGTTTGATAACAAAAGGCAAGTTGACAATACACAGCTGTATGGTTGACAAGAAAAAACAGAAGAAAAGCATTTCTAATGGAAACTTAACAGGTATACTTGAATGATTCACAAATCCAAGAAAGAATTTAAAATCATGAGAGGTATCAGAGCTGTACGTTAGAAACTGTAGAACAAACTGAAGCTGAGATAAAATACTGCCATGGAATAGTTAAATATTCACATAAAATAATAATCTAATTTTATTTAATAAATATTTTTACCTTGTATTAGGGAAAGGGATAAGAGATATTGGTCTTTAAAGTTCACTATAGAAAATTGGTAGAGAATTCATTAAAACTTATAAATCACAAAATATAGAAATAAACTATTTATGAATATGGAAATAAATACAAGAATAAGCAGCAAAACTGTTGAAAATGATTATATCTAGGTTGACAATGTGGGATGAGGATTGGGAAACCCAGAAAAGCTTTTTCAAAATACAACAGTCAGCACAGCCAACATTGTTCTCAATGGTGAAAAACTGAAACCATTTCCACTAAGATCAGGAACAAGACAAGGTTGCCCACTCTCACCACTATTATTCAACATAGTTTTGCAAGTTTTAGCCACAGCAATCAGAGAAGAAATAGAAATAAAAGGAATCCAAATCGGAAAATAAAAACTAAAACTGTCACTGTTTGCAGATGACATGATACTATACATACAGAATCCTAAAGACTCTACCAGAAAACAACTAGAGCTAATCAATGAATTTGGTAAAGTTGTAGGATACAAAATTAATGCACAGAAATCTCTTGCATTCCTGTACACTAATGATGAAAAATATGAAAGAGAAATTAAGAAAACACTCCCATTTACCACTGCAGCAAAAAGAATAAAATACCTAGGAATAAACCTACCTAAGGAGACAAAAGACCTGTATGCAGAAAACTATAAGACACTGATGAAAGAAATTAAAGATAATACAAACAGATGGAGAGATATACCATGTTCTTGGATTGGAAGAATCAACACTGTGAAAATGACGATACTATCCAAAGCAATCTACAGATTCAATGCAATCCCTAGTGATTTACCAATGGCATTTTTCACAGCACTAGACCAAAAAATTTCACAATTTGGAGGGAAACACAAAAGACCCCGAATAGCCAAAGCAATATTGAGAAAGAAAAATGGAGCTGGAGGAATCAGGCTCCCAGATTTCAGACTATACTACAAAGCTACAGTAATCAAGACAGTATGGTACTGGCACAAAAACAGAAATATAGATCAATGGAACAGGATAGAAAGCCCAGAGATAAACCCATGCACATATAGTCACCTTATCTTCAATAAAGGAGGCAAGAATATACAATGGAGAAAAGGCAGCCTCTTCAATAAGTGGTGCTGGGCAAACTGGACAGCTACATGTAAAAGAATGAAATTAGAACACTCCCTAACACCATACACAAAAATAAACTCAAAATGGATTAAAGACCTAAATGTAAGGCCAGACACTATGAAACTCTTAAAGGAAAACATAGGCAGAACCCTCTATGACATAAATTACAGCAAGATCCTTTTGGACCCACCTCCTGGAGACATGGAAATAAAAACAAAAATAAACAACTGGGACCTAATGAAACTTAAAAGCTTTTGCACAGCAAAGGAAACCATAAGACGAAAAGACAACCCTCAGAATGGAAGAAAATATTTCCAAATGAAGCAACTGACAAAGGTTTAATCTCCAAGATTTATAAGCAGCTCATGCAGCTCAATATCCAAACAACAAACAACCCAATCCAAAAAATGGGCAGAAGACCTAAATAGACATTTCTCCAAAGAAGATATACAGATTGCCAACAAACACATGAAGACTGCTCAACATCACTAATCATTAGAGAAATGCAAATCAAAACTACAATGAGGTATCACCTCACACCAGTCAGAATGGCCATCATCAAAAAATCTACAAACAATAAATGCTGGAGAGGGTGTGGAGAATAGGGAACCCTCTTGCACTGTTGGTGGGAATGTGGATTAATACAGCCACTATGGAGAACAGTATGGAGGGTCCTTAAAAAACTAAAATTAGAACTACCATATGACCCAGCAATCCCACTACTGGGCATATACCCTGAGAAAACCATAATTCAAAAAGAGTCATGTACCACAATGTTCATAGCAGCACTATTTACAATAGCCAGGACATGGAAGCAACCTAAGTGTCCATTGACAGATGAATGGATAAAGAAGATGTGGCACATATATACAATGGAATATTACTCAGCCATAAAAAGCAACAAAATTGAGTTATTTGTAGTGAGGTGGATGGACCTTGAGTCTGTCATACAGAGTGAAGTAACTCAGAAAGAGAAAAACAAATACTGTGTACTAACACATATATATGGAATTTTTAAAAAATGGTTATGAAGAACTTAGGGGCAGGACAGGAATAAAGATGCAGACGTAGGGAATGGACTTGAGGACATGGGGAGGGGAAGGGTAAGCTGGGACGAAGTGAGAGAGTGGCTTGGACTTATATATAGTATCAAATATTAAATAGATAGCTAGTGGGAAGCAGCCGCATAGCACAAGGAGGTCAGCTCGGTGCTTTGTGTCCACCTAGAGGGGTGGGATAAGGAGGGTGGTAGGGACATGCAAGCGGGAGGGGATATGGGGATATGTGTATATGTGTAGCTGATTCACTTTGCTATAAAGCAGAAATTGACACACCATTGTAAAGCAATTATACTCAAAGATGTTAAAAAAAATACAACAGTTACTAATTGATGCTTAAATGTCAATTATGAATTACATTGACAAAATTAATAATGTTTAAGATGGGAATTTTCTTCTGTAGTTTCCTTTCCCACTTAAAGTGCAAGATCTACCATTCTAAATTACATTTCAAGTTGTGTTTTTAAATAGTATTTCAACGTGTATATGTATAACTGAATAACTCTGCTGTACACCTGAAACTAACACAACATTGTAAATCAACTATACTCCAATATAAAATTTAAAAAGATTTTTTTAAATAAATAAATAGCATTTCATTCTTCTGCCATTTTGAAGCAGTGTATGCTGTTTGCAAAATCAAAGCATAATTTGGTGAAAAAAACTGTAAAGATTAAATTTTAAAATTCAAACATAAAATATTTCCAAAATAATTAACATGGGCCCCTATATATCTAATATAAATGTCATTAAAATTAAAATTATTTTAGTTTCTTTCAATATATTTGTGTCAATTTCTTCTTATCCCTGTTAAACACAATTATTAGAAATGGATATGGACGAGCTCTCATAAATATAAAGGGATTTATTCATCATTCAATCATTAATTAAATTTTAATCATCCACTGTTTAGCTATAGTAGCCAGATTTTTTAAAATAAAAATAAACATTGTCTTTCTTGCTCATAAACAGTTTACCTTCTTGCTCAGGAGACAGAGAAATAAGCTAAAAACCACCGTGTAGTGTGAAAAATATTAAAGATAGTGGAATATTCTAGGTTCTAGAAGAGGACAGGAGTAGGGGGGATCTAAATTCCAAAAGCTCTACCTGTGTGACAAGCTAAATAGCATTAATATACATACATTAATTTTATTGTCTATATCCAAAATATTTTGCCATTTCATGCATTTCTTACGTGTGCTCATGCAAAAAATACAAGTCAATGAGTGTTATCATCAACAATTAAAACCATTGAAAAATTGTAAAAAATGCAAACCACTTACAGACATATGCCTAATAAATAATGAGATCACAAAAAATTTTACAAGATGATTAAGGAAGTGATTTTAATGGTATTTTAACAAGTGGCGATTACTATCCAGTTCTAAATATTTTAGATAATGCAGTTGTCACATTCAAGGCAAATGTTCATGCTGCAAATAGACCTAAGGCTCACAAAGACTATGAACTAAATTAAATAAACTATGTCCTCACGAAGACTGGCAGGGCCTTTAAAAAGAGCTAGAGTCCTTATAAAGGAGAGATAGGGTACTTCTAAAGAAAGAATTGAAGAAAAAATGATGTGGCCTAGAATATAAGTACCCTGCATTCCAAGACATGGCTTTCACACTTCCTTTGGAATGTGTTTGACTTCACTGAAGGTGTTTCAGTAGGATAAAGTCAGAATCTCAGCTATGCTGAGGATAGAGGAGAGACATGCTGTTAAGATATTATAACAATAATCTAAGCAGAGGTTTCAGAATAAGCCAGATTTAGCCCACCTGTTTGTTCCTTCAGCAAACACACTATTTGGATGTGGCTTGTAATACAGTCAATACTTAAAATCTGGGAGATTTCACACAAAAACTCCAGCTTTCAAGTTTCTCAGGAGAAAATTTAAGTTCTAACCATACTAGGCCCACAGTCTAGCTTGTCCACTGTCTTAATCATTTTTTATTGGCTCTGTGATCCTGAGTCAAAGTCTCAGTTTCTGTGCTGTGTATCAATTTATTGCCTCTCAGCTCCAAATTCACTCTTTTTGATTGCTCTGTAAAAATGGACCAGAGACCTTTTAAATATGTTTTCCTTTGCCAGATGGCACTGACATATTAGACAAATATTTCACTCTACTCATGTCTTTATCAAAAGTGGAAACGTGAAATTTAGATGGACTTGATTTTTTCAAAATGAGAGGGCATTTTTTCCAATGGAAAGGCAGTATATTCCCATGTTTCATAAAAAACATGTAACTGTTGCAAAAAAAAAAAAAAGTGTGCCTATGATTTCAATATAACTCAATCTGTCAGGAAATGTGATTTTTTTTCTTTTTTTTTTTTTGATGCTGGAAACCTGGAGGCAGGAGCACTGCTCAGGGATGTCTGGACTCTGACTCTGCTTTCACCCCTGCCTCCCCATGTTGATACTGTGGCCTCATTGCCACTGATTTTGATTCAATAAATTTACTTTTTTATTTAAAGTTTTTCCGGAAATACTTTTTTTTTTAATGGAAGAAGTAAAAGAAAATTGTTAGTTTAAGTTTCCCCTAATATGTACTTAAGCTGCAAGCATTTCACCCCATCATAAAATACAATTTCTTACATCTGACAAGATCCACCATGAACAGGATTTGTCACCACCATGAGGAACCCCATTAAGTGACTCATGAGGCTCATGGAGTCTTAGATGAGCTATGAAGCATGTATTTTTTTCTGTTTGAATTTCTCATGCTATGATTTTTATTTTTTTTTTAACATCTTTATTGGAGTATAATTGCTTTACAATGGTGTGTTAGTTTCTGCTTTATAACAAAGTGAATCAGCTATACATATATCCCCATATCTCCTCCCTCTTGCCATGATTTAAAAAAATTCTTTTTATTAAACTGGAAATTTGATCCAACATTATAATGTGTGTACACTTTTTTCTCTGTGGGTTTCTTCCTACCATTGGTTAGCCTGTATGCAATACTGCAATATCATAATAAGAACCATAACAAGTTTATAGAAACAAGAAATGGTGGAAAGCATTATAAACTGAAGAAAAATCCATAAATGTTTAGCATTTTTAATGTGAATTAATGGAAACATAAATTATGAATACAGTGATATATGAAGTATAAAAATTGTACTATAATTGGCTATAAAAAATAAATTTTGGCTATAAAAATTATAGCCAAATCATTATACTGATGGTAGATTTAAAAAATAAATCTGTTGATTAAAATATAAATTAAATGTTCTAAACCAAAACAAACATTTTCAAAAGTAATCTAGCTGGAAATAATTTTTCTTAGTTTGGTGAAGATTTGACTGAGAACTTATAGGATGACAGATCTATAATAATTGGAATTAGGATAGCAGCCAAGACAGTGGTGTAGAAGGACCCTAAGGTCACCTCTTCTCACGAGCACACAAAAATTGCAACAATCTGCAGAACCACCGTCACTGAAAAAGACTGAAACCTACCAGAAAAGATCCTCTACAGCTAAAGACATAAAGATGGAACCACAATGAGACTGGTAGGAGGGGTAGACTTGTGATATAATCAAATCCCATACACCCTGTGTGGGCGACCCACAAACAGGAGAATAATTGTATTGCATAGGCCCTTCCACAGGAGTGAGAGTTCTGAGCCCCGTGCAAGGCTCCTCAACCCAGGGGTCAACCCAGCACCAGGAAGAGTAGCCCCAGAGCATTTGGCTTCAAAGGTGAATATTTCAATATTCCCAAATCAATCATTGTGATACACCACATTAACAAACTGAAGAATAAAAAACATATGATCATCTCAATAGTTACAGAAAAAGATTTTGATAAAATTCAACTTTCATTTATGATAAAAACTTTTCAGGAAGTGGTAACAGATGGAAGATACCTCAACATAATAAAGGCCATGTATGACAAACCCACAGCTAACATCATACGCAATGGTGAAAAGCTGAAAGCATTTCCTCTAAGATCAGGAAAACAACAAGCATGTGCATTCTGGCCAGTTTTATTCCACATAGTTTTGGAAGTCCTAGCCATGGTAATCAGAGAGGAAAAAGAAATAAAAGAGATCCAAATTGGAAAAGAAGAAGCAAAACTGTCACTGTTTTCAGATGACATGATGCTATACATAGAAAATCCTAAAGACACCACCAGAAAACTACTAGACCTCATCAGTGAATTTGGTAAAGTTATTGGATACAAAATTAATATACAGAAATCTGTTGCATTTCCATATACTAACAACAAAATATCAGAAAGAGAAATTAGGGAAACAATCCCACTTACCATTGTGTCAAGAGAATAAAATACCTAAAAATAAACCTACCTAAGGCAGCAAAAGACCTGTATTCCAAAAACTTTAAGACACTGATGAAAGAAATTGAAGACCACACAAAGAGATGTAAAGATATACCATTTTCTTTGATTGGAAGAACCAATATTGTCAAAATGACCATACTATCCAAGGCAATCTACAGATTCAGTGTAATCCCTATCCAATTACCAATGGCATTTTTTCACAGACCTAGAATAAAAATTTTTTAAATTTGTATGGAAATACAAAAGACCCCAAATAACCAAAACAATCTTGAGAAAGAATAACGGAATTCAAGGAATTATGCACCCTGACTTCAAACTATACTACAAAGCTATAGTAATCAAAACAGTATGGTACTGGCACAGAAACAGACATATAGATCAATGGAATAGTGTAGAAAGCCCAGAAATAAACCCACGCACTTATGGTCAATTAATCTATGACAATGGAGGCAAGCATATACAAGGGAGATAAGACAGTCTCTTCAATAAGTGCTGCTGAGAAAATTGAACAGCTACATGTTAAAGCATGAAATTAGAACACTCCCTAATACCATATAAAAAATAAACTCAAAATGCATTAAAGACCTAAATGTAAGTCTGGATACTATAAAACCCCTAGGAGTAAAAATAGGCAGAACATTCTTTGACATAAATCTCAGCAATATTTTTTTGCAGCTTCCTTTTAGAGTAATGGGAATAAAACTAAACAAATGGGACCTAATTAAACTTAAAAGCTTTTGCACAGCAAAGGAAACCATAAACAAGACAAAAAGACAACCTACAGACTGAAAGTATTCGCAAATGATGCAACTGACAAGGGCTTAATTTCCAAAATATACAAACAGCTCATACAGCTCAATATCAAAAAACAAACAACTCAATCAAAACATGGGCAGAAGACCTAAATAGACATTTCTCCAAAGAAGACATACAGATGGTCAATAGGCACATGAAAAGATGCTCAACATTGCTAATTATTTGAGAAATGCAAATCAAAACTACAATATAGTATCACCTCAGACCAATCAGGATGGCCATCATTAGAAAGTCTACAGATAATGAATGCTGGAGAGGGTGTGGAGAAAAGGGACCCTCCTACACTGTTGGTGGAAATGTAAATTGGTGCAGCCACTATGGGAAATAGTATGGAGGTTCCCCAAAAAACTAAAAATAGAGTTGATGTATGATCCAGCAATCCCACTCCTGGGCATATATCCACACAAAACTATAAATCATAAAGATACATGCACCCCAATGTTCATAGCAGCAGTATTTACAATAGCCAAGACATGGAAACAACCTAAATGTCCATCAACAGATGAATGGATAAAGAATATGTGGTATATATCTACAATGGAATAATACTCAGCCACAAAAAAGAATGAAATAATGCCATTTGCACCAACATAGATGGACCTAGAGATTATCATACTAAGTGAAGTAAGCCAGACAAAGACAAATTATCATATGATATCGCTTATATGTGGAATCTAAAAAAAAACAAGATACAAATGAACTTATTTACAAAACAGAAATAGACCCACAGACAGAAAAGAAACTTATGGTTACCAAAGGGGAAGGGAGGTAGGGATAAATTCGGAGTTTGGGATTAACATATACACACTACTATGTATAAAATAGGTAACCAACAAGGACCTACTATATAGCACAGGAAACTATATTCAACTCAGCTATACTCAGTATTTTGTAATAATCTATAAGGGAAAAGAATCTGAAAAAGAATATATATATATATATATATATATATATATATATATATATATATATATATATATATAATTGAATCAGTGTGCTATACACCTGAAACTAACATGACATTGTAAATCAACTATACTCTAATAAAATTTTTTAAAATGTTACAAATGAACTTATTTATAAAACAGAAATAGACTCACAGACATAGAAAACAGTGTTTACCAAAAGGAATACTGGGGCGAGGGAGGGAGATAAATTAAGTTTGGGATAAACATATACACATTACTATATATAAAATAGGTAAACAACAAGGACCTACTGTATAGCACAGGGAACTATACTCAGTATATCATAATAATCTATAATGGAAAAGAATCCAAAAAAGAATAAATATATATGTATTACTGAATCACTTTGCTGTACACTTGAAACTAACATCGCATTGTAAATTAAGTATATTTAAAGTTTAAAAAATAAATGGAAATTTAAAAATTGTATTTGGAATGAACACTCCAAAAATAATTAAAAATTAAAAAATATAAATTATATGTATCTTCTTCTATTATAAATGTCAAGAGGACAGATATGCATAAATATCACCCAGTTGTCTACATGAGACTACGCATTGGACTGAGTACATTTTCACATGGCATCTATGAGAAGAATTTGTGTGTGTGTGTGTGTGTTCACTGAGAAAAGTTTGAGAGATTTATTACAGACGGGTCAAAATTAGAAACTACAAAACAAGGCTACCAATGTGCTCTTTTATATTAATATTATACTTGTAAAATTGTGTAAAAAATATAATGGCACCACACTAGCTGAATTTCAGGAAAGGTGCCCTCCAGAACTTTCCAGAAATCTGACCACTAGGGTGCAGTGGAAGTGTCTAACCTATGGCATCCTGGTCAGAAAGCACACAAGCAAGAGCCAGGGGAAGCTATGGCCAAAGCGTACTTCTGTCTGTTATGTGCTCCAGGGTCTAGACACTGGAGAAACTATGAGCCTGGCAGGAGCTTGGTGCTAGAGAAAACTGAAGGAACTGAGCCCTGGGGTGGCCGCATGTCTGCAGGAATAGGATGCTGGAGAACGGGTTCATTGCTGCAAGAGCCTGCCAGATGAGCACACCAGAACCAGAAAGCCATCCTTTCTCCTCCTGCAGTATCTTTAGCACACCCTCTACTGACTAAAGTTAACATCATGCCAGCAGCAAAGAAAAAATATTTCAAGGAGCCATATCCATTTTCACAGTGAAGGAAGGAAGGAAGGAAGGAAGGGAGGGAGGGAGGGAGGGAGGAAAGAAGGAAGGAAGGAAGGAAGGAAGGAAGGAAGGAAGGAAGGAAGGAAGGAAGGAAGGAAGGAAGGAAGGAAGGGAGGAGAAAAGTGAGGGGGGGGCAGGAGAAAGGCACATAAAAGATCCCCACTTTTTAGATCACATTTCAATTTCTTTCTTTGATTTCCCTTCATAGTCAAATTATGAGCTCTAAAAAGAAACCATTCTCATTGTTTACAAAATGATCTCATCCTAGATTGGATTAGTATTGGTTGATAAGTTTTTGGCTCAATTGCATGTGTGTATGTGTGTGTGCTTGTGAACATGTCATACATTATTCTTTCAGTCAAAATCAAAAAGTAAGTTTGAAAGCCACAGTTGAAGGTAATGGTCTTCAAGAAATCAAATAACAGATAAACCCTCTTGGATGTGTACATTGTGGTCATTTTAAATACTACTATTTTTTAGTCATATCTATTACATCTGAATTTACTAATCTTTACTTTTTTTGGTTGTTGTTGATTAGGTTAACTCATGAAAAAAATTCACTGCTTATTGTTGAACAATATTTTTTCACACATATTAAACAACCATTAGCAAATGAATAATCAAATGTATAAGAGTAAAAGCTTATATAAACAAAAAATGAAAGAAAATATAAAAACTTTATATTGGGGCTACAAAATAGATACTTCTAGTAGACATAAGTATTCACATACAGATTCACAAATGGCTGCTGGATTATTCATACTAAATTTTTAAATTTGTTTTCCTTCTATTTAAAAAAAATTTTTTTTTTCTTTTGAAATTGCAATGAACATATTTTTGTAAAGTCAGGTTTAGGAGAAAAATGCTTTGACTGTTTGATTATACAAGATAATTTAAAGTGGCCTACCCTTAATACAACATTCCAAAGCTTCTTATGAATCCTAGAAATGGAAATGTCTTTTACAGACTACATGGGGTTTCCTCAATAAAAGCTGTTTATTAATATCAACTGAATGAAAAAAATCATGCAAATTTGAATTTTGGAATATTTAGAGCTGAATGCTACCTGGTTATTTGTAAACCAATGCAATAATTTAAAGTAGAACTACTTAATGCTATCAAGGTGGAAACTCTAGAAGATCTCTCTGAATTAGTATATAAGCAGGGTTCATAGTTAAATTACTAAATTTTGCACATTTTAATAGGTCTATCTAAAGATAGTTTTTAAAATGTTTAGGTCAAATTCATAGAGAAGTTCAGTTTGAAAAAGTCATGGTTGGACAATAAGATGCATCTGAAAGGGAAGCGTATATTGAGTTGTGACATGGAGCCCTGACTGGTTTCATGATCAAAAGTTGCCGAGAGCAGAGAGAGAGCTAAGTAAGCTAATAAGACTCTATAAAATAACCAAGAGGGCCTGCATTTTTTGACAAGTGTGTCAATATTATTTCTTCATAAACAAGGCAATCGATTCCCCTAGACAATTTAATAAACAAATATATCTTGTAAAGATACCTTTTTTCACAGATATTTCAAAAAAGTCATACTTAACACTGTCTAATTAAAGAAATTCTGAACTAGGAGGAAAGACCTTAATGACAAAATAACTTATATAAAAGATACAACTTTATATTTATAGATATATGTTAGATAAATGCAGTCTACATAAGTATATAGATAGAAGGTATTAAATATATATGATAATTTATAATATCTAACATAAGTATGATAGATTAATGATATAAATTACCTAGCACCCATGGCTAAGTTTTGCTAAGAAGAGCAGCAGTGCTTTATATTAATTAAGTAATTCTATCCTCATGACAACTGTCTGAGGCTGCTGCTATTATGTTGTCAAATGACAAAACCAAAAAAATTTAGTAATAAGTTTGATGCCCTTTATTCAAGGGAAAACAATTCAGGGTTTGGGGCAGTATTTTGCCCCACAGCAGTGAAGCGTTCTTCCGAGGAAATTTGGGCAAGAGTAAGTTTTGTAGAACGTTGGAGAAGGCAACACAGAAATAGGACATGAATAGCTAGGAGGTCTGGAATTTCCTATAAGGCTAGCAGGTCCTCTTTTCTAAGACGAGATGAGATGGCTAAAGTTGAGTTGCAGGATTGTGATTGGTGTGTGTTAGGTTTCCTTGACAGTGAGGTGTTTCCCATGAGTGCAGGCTGATTTAGGTTTAGATTTGTGATGTGGGCCAGGCCCCTAGGATGGCCTCCATATTTTGGGTGCTGATATATGAATTAATTTTATCAATACCCCCTTTTGATCAAACTCTCAGTTGTACTAAGAGTACTGACCAAAGTTTCAGATATTAGCGCCTCTCTGAGCTTCCACTTTTTGCTGATTTTGGAGTGAGTTTGGGTCCCTAACTGAAATCTGTAGGCTAGGGTATCAAAGTCCCTTAGTTGGCCATTTTCTTTATCCCAGTTTTGGTGTTCTAGGTGAAGGGAGATCGTTTGTCTGGTTGCCAGCTGCTCCAGGCATGCATTTAAAGCTTTTGAAACAACATAGTGCACCAGGTAGACTATTAGATTGACTGTAAGCAGGATAACACCAAACATTTGGAGGGTGCTCTGAAGCCATGGTCCCCAGGACTCAAACCAGCTTAGGTAGATCAAAGGAAGACCTTGTTTAAGGAGTCACTTTCTGAAGCCAAGTGATCAGTGGTTTTAGGTGGCTGAGTCCCTACTTCCCCAGAAGTATTAATCCAAGCGCAGCAAGTAATGTTGACCACAACACAGACGCCTCCTAGCTCGGCGAAAAGATAATTGACAACCATCTTATTATCAAAGAACATCTTTGACCAGAGAGTCTAGGGATTTTTGTTGGAAAGCTTTTGCTTCAGCAGTAGATTCTGCAATATCTTCAAGATTTAAGGAGTTTCCTGATCCTAGCCTCATTTATACTTACTCCTAGCCAAGGAAGTAGATCTGCCAAGAGAAGCAAATTTTGAATCATCAATGTCTTCTGATAATTCCCGCTTCAGTCTGTACTGTAAGATGAGAAGTGCAGCCCAACGTGAAGCCTTGGTTTGGTTGTGGCTAGTCAGGGACTTAACTAGGTAGCTCAGATGATAGCTTCCCACTATTTTTAGTCTATTTAAACATGGAGTTGCCCATGCATGAGGGGGTGCTGGTCCTTCACAGTAAACCTGGCAGGAGCCCAGGCAGAGCTGCCAAAAGAAGTATTCCCATGGTGACGGCTACCTGAATTGTGATCGGCCAAGGCTCCAAATTGGAAAGATTATAGCCCTGGAGACCAGTAAGATTTAGGGGTCTGCAGACCACACAGAGAGTATCATTCTGATTTCTCTTTAACTGATACAGTTAACTTGTATATTGGGACCCACAAAATAGAAGCTGCCCCAGTGGCCTGGCCCATGTCACAAATCTAAACCTAAGTCAGCCTGCACTTGTGGGAAATACCCCAGAAACCTAACACCAATCACGATCTTCCAACTCAGCTTTAGCCAGCTAACCTCCTCTGAAAAAATAGGACCACCTAGCTTTACAGGAAATGCCCAGCCTCCTAGCCAATCATGCCCTGTTTCTGCGTTGCCTCTAACTTTCTATAAAACTCGCTCTTGCCCAAACTCCTAGGAAGAGAGCTTCACTACCGTGAGGCACTGTACTCCCGACTCAATGGATTGTTTTCCCTTGAATAAAGGACATCAAACTAGTTACTAAATTGTTTTAGTTCTGTCATTTGACAGTGTCTATCTTACAGGTGAGGAAAGCATGTTTGTTTGAGATTATATAGCTACTGAGAAGCACGGGAGGGATTATAACCCATTCTGATCTGTAGCATATAAGTTGACCTCAGTATTTCAGCTGGGAAAAGGACATTTGGGTATAAACCATAAAGCAAGCATTAATTACACACCTGTGTCTCTAGTTGTAGTAATTCCTAATATTTACTAAATTTTAAGAGTCACAATTAAATTAACAATGAGAGTAAATATGCCTGCAATTCATTATCCATATAGTTGCTCTTATCAGGTAAAATCATGAGACTATAAACTGCCACAGAAATTACTTCAATAGAAACATCTTCAAAATTCATGCAATACCATGATGTATCAAATAGGTTAAATTGTAATCTGTGAAAATTGTTAATGATAGTAAGGGAAATAATGTTATGGGTGTTTTTTCCTCTAATATATCTCAAGAAAAATATAGCCTTTAAAGAAGAATGCACTGAATATTTTTTATATTAACCTGACAATGTACCTGTCACACACATTGTTAATTTAGTTTAGTTTTCAATTTCCATTTGAACTAATCTTTGTTTTTAAAAATTGTATGTTAAAAAAATTAAAGTGTCATGACAAAAATTGAGAATTTCTCTAATTTTTGTGATCTGAGAGTTTTAGGTCGTGCTAAATAAAATAATGGATGCAATAAAACAATTGCTTTTGTTTCTAGCCTCTTGCAAATCAAGGAAAGGCAAATCCATTTAAAGTGGAAAATTCTCAGTTTCTAAACAAAATATATAACCTTTATTTTTTTTCTCTTTTCAACTTAACTTGTGTTTTTTATGATTAATATTTTTTTAAAAACCTGAATCATTGTGCAAGTGAAGGGATGGTGAACATTTGTTTACCAAAGGCCTTCATAGCAGCAAGATATCTCATGTATTTCATGTTGTTACATTTAAAACCTGACTCTCTTATCTAATCACATTTAAGGTGCCAGAAAAATATAGGCAAACAACTCTTGAGACATTCCCTTAATTGTTTTCTTGTGGTAGTGTGCAAAATGCTGGAAATAATTGCAAACAAATTGTATCTGTCTGAGCAAAAGAAACAATTTGTATGTACTTAAATACAGCAATTGAAGACTAATTATTTCCATCAGAAACAAATATATGTACGTGGACATCTTGGGTAATGAATTTGGCCAGTTCATATGACATTTTATAGCTACCAAACAAAGGGAAGAATTTACGTACAAAATTTTCACTTACATTCACCAGGGAATAAAATGTCGCATATAATCCTTAATAGAAAACAATATACAAAATCATTTTCAACCTCGTTAATAATCACAAGTGCAATTTAAAATCTTACTTTTCCATTTATAATTGGTAACTTTTAAAAATGATAATACCCTGGGCAGTGACATAATGTTATATATTTCTGGTTGCAACTCATACATCTTTATTTCTTTTTAGAAAGTAGTTTAATGATATGTATCAGGGTCATTTTTTGTTCACCTCTACTCTACTCTACCATAAATTTTTATTAAAGTAGTACATGCAGAGAACCACACAAATTATGACTATCCAGCTTGATGAACTTTCAAAAAGTGAACACATCTAAATGTGAACAGTGAAAAATATTAGTAAATTAATACAATGGCCCAGCAGTTATCCCCCCAAAGTAACCAATATCCTTGCTTTTAGCACCATGAACACTGCCAAACAACTAAAGTATTTATATTTCCAACAATAATATATAAGAGGTCCCATCCTCCATATCATTGCCAACACTTGATATTTTCCAGTTTTCTTTTTTAAAAATTTAGCCATTCCATTAGGTGTGTGTAGTTGAAGTTTTCATTTGTATTATTTCATTGCGAACTAATAATGCCAAATACTTATTCATACATTTGTGAATTAGTAGGATTTCTTTCCCTAGTCTCTCTATATGTATGAATTATATATGTATAACCAAATTTTTATATATAACCAATTCTATATATACATACATATATGAAACCAAGCACGGTGTATGATAAAATTTTCCTTTCTCTGATGCTTTGCAAGGTACATTTCTCATAAATCAATTATGCCCTGTAAATGTGGATCTCTTTCCATGAGTTTATAATGATTCTTGACTAGTTTTTTAATAATGTACTTTATGGACATAGAATGTCAATGCAGTAAGATGCTCCCACTTCAGGCATGTGCTTTGATGACTTGTCACAAATATATAAACATAAATCACTACTACAACCAAGATATAAAACACTTCCATCACACCCAAAAGATTCATTTGTATCCCTTCCCAGTCAGTTCTCACCCCTGGAGTCACTGGTGTGCTTCTCACCAAGATTCCATTTTAAAGCAATACTACAGCAAAGGTCCTGAGGAGAGACCGGTGAGGTAGGAGGAAACCAACCAAATGAGGAAAGGGATTCTAAGAGGAAGGAGTAAGCAACCGTCAAATGGGGTTGATCATTTATGTTAGATGAAACATGAGTTAGAACTAACCTATGGCTTTATCAAGGCAGAGGTCATGTCTTAGTTTGACAGGAGCAGTTTCTGTGGGGTAGTCGAAGATAAGTCCAAACTGAAATGGCTATAGGTGAAAATGAGAAGAAAAAGAATGGGACATAGTGAGCACAATGATACATGTGTTTCAGAGTTTCGTGACCAAGGCAGAGCAAAGGAAGGAGAAAGCAGCATACCTCTCAGAACTCATCCTACTGCTCTTCCACTCATTCATTCTCTATGTGTCACATGGGCCTTTGGCTGTTTCTCAGTCATGCCAGTCACTGTCTCCAATGTTGGGTCTTTCTCAGAATGCCTTCCCTCACATCTCCTCTTGCATAACTGTCTTCAATGTTGCTTAAACATCGTCTTCAAAATTTGGCTTTCCCTGTCCATTCGGATGTTAACTACCTCTCTCCCTCCACCTTCATTCTGCTAATCCTGCTCAACCTGCTTCAATTTTTATTTTTTCCTAAGCACTCAGTACTTTCTAACATACTACACAATTAATTTATTTATGATGTTTATTGTTTACTGTCTGTCTTCTCCACTAGAAGGTAGCAGGAATCTTTGTTTTGTTCACAGATGTATTAGAAGCACCTAGAAGACAGTCTGTCACGGAGTAGGTACTCAAAAAATACTTGTTGCACACATAAATGACATTGTGGTAGAAAATAATGGTTTTGAACAGACCAGTAGAAGTCTAGTATCGAACAAACAGGAAATAATGACAAAATGTCTTGTTTGGGGGCGGAAAGAATAGTGGAGAAGTGGAGCTGTAGTAAGGCTGTTACATTTTTCCTCTGGAGGATTAGCAGAAGGAAGGAGCTCCAAAAGAGTAACTGCGGAGGCGAGAGGCTAAACTCATTAAATCATGTTCATCTAGTTAGAATATTTTTCCCAGTTAGTAGGTGAACGTTAATTCAAGGGAGGGGGAAACATGAATTTTAAGAAGGGAGACCAGGTACAGATTCATTAACAGGATTCGGGCCATGGCTCAGATGTGTTGATTCTGTACCAATGCTTATAACACAAGGTGTGTTGATGGCATTAAACACATAGATGATATAATAGAAAATAGTGTAAGGTAGCAAAAATGCTAGAGAATAATACTATATTAAAAAAATAAAGAAGTCTGTTAAAAGTACAAAAGAAAACATGAACAGCAAACTTCAACCCAGCAGCAAATAATTGCACGTTAGCAGTATCAGGATTTCAAAAAGAGATATTTAAGCAGCATATGTAAATGACATATTTTCACATGCAATGGGTATTTAGATTTGCAATTATCCCTTTTTATGTATCTGTTTGTGTATACAAATAAGTTATGTGCATGCATAATGTGGACACTCCTTCTTAATATTGGACTTGTTACAAGATGGGTCATGGTAGCAGAAGGAGTTTACCTTCTGAGAACTGCAAGCATCAAACATTCAATGTGTTTAGTATAGATTCACGAGAGAGAAATTTTCAGTTTTTAAAATCAAGAATATGTCCCTTTGGTATAAATTAATTATCTTTTAAACTGTGTTAAAATACATATACAATTTACCATCGTAACCATTTTGAAGCATACAGTTCAGTGGTATTAAATACATTCACTTTGTTGTGGAGCCATTGCCACCATCCATCCCCTTAACACTTGTCATCTTGTACATCTGAAACTCTATACCTATCAAACAATAACTCAGTCTTCCCTGCCTCTAGTCCCTGGCAACCACTATTATACTTTCTGCCTTTATGATTTTGATTAAGTAGCTCTTATAAGTGTAATCAGACAGTACTTGGCTTTTTTGTGGCTGGCTTATTTAACTTAGCATGATGTCCTCAAGGTTCAGCAATCTTGGAATATACTGAAGAGTTTCCTTTCTTTTTAAGGCAAATACATTATTGTATGCATATACCACATTTTGCTTATCCACTCATTATTTGATGGGCACATGGGTTGCTTCCATGTTTTAGCAATGTAATAATGCTGCTATGAACATGGAGTACAAACACCTCTTCAAAAGCCTACTTTCAGTTCTTTTGGGTATATACCCAGATGTATTAATAGAATTGCTGGATCATGTGGTAATTCAGTTTTTAATTTTTTGAGGAATTTCCATACTGTTTTCCACAGTGGCTGTCATATTCCCACCAACAGTGCACAAGTTTCCGATTTCTTCACTTCCTTGACAACACTTGTTGTTTTCTGGGGTATTTTTGACAGTAGCTCTTCTAATGGGTGAGGTGGTATTTCATTTTAGTTTTTATCTGCATTTCAGTACACTCTCACATATATGGTCAATAATTTTTAACAAGGGTGCCAAGACTATTCAATGGGAAAAGGACTGTCTTTTCAACAAAAAGTATTGGGAAAACTGGACATTGACATTCAAAAGAATGAAGTTGTACCTTACTTAACACCATACACAAAAAACAATTCAAAATCAATTAAATATCAAGGACCTAAATATAAGACCTAAAACAATAAAACTCTTAGTAGAAAACATAGGATAAAATCTTTACAACACGATTTGGCAATGAGTTCTTAGATATGACATCAAAGGTACAGGCAACAAATGAAGAAACAGAAAAATTGGACTTCATAATTAAAAAAAAATGCATCAAAGGACACTATCCCATTAAAGATGACGTGATATATATATATATATATATATATATATATATATATATATATATATATATATATTTATACACGTACACACAGTGGAATAGTACTCAACCATAAAAAGAATGAAATAGGGCTTCCCTGGTGGTGCAGTGGTTGAGAATCTGCCTGCCAATGCAGGGGACACGGGTTTGAGCCCTGGTCCGGGAAGATTCCACATGCCGTGGAGCAACTAGGCCCGTAAGCCACAACTACTGAGCCTGCGTGTCTGGAGCCTGTGCTCCTCAACAAGAGAGGCCGTGATAGTGAGAGGCACACACACTGCGATGAAGAGTGGCCCCCGCTTGCCGCAACTAGAGAAAGCCCTCGCACAGAAACGAAGACCCAACACAGCCAAAAATAAATAAATTAATTAATTAAATAAATTTTTAAAAGAATGAAATAATGCCATTTGCAGCAACATTGGTGGACCTAGAGATTATCATACTAAATCAGTAAGTCAGACAGAGAAAGACAAATATCATATATCATTTATATGTGGAATTTAAAAAATGATACAAATGAACTTGTTTACAAAACAGAAACAGACTCACAGGCATGGAAAACAAACTTACGGTTACCAAGGGGAAGGGAGGGGGAAGGGATAAATTAGGAGTTTGGGATTAGCAGATACAAACTACTGTATATAAAACAGATAAATAACAGGGTCCTACTGTATAGCATAGGGAACTATATTCAATATCTCGTAATAAACTATAATGGAAAAGAAACTGAAAAAGAATATATATATATTATATATATGTACAGCAAAGTGATTCTATATATATGTTTCTGGTGTACACCAGAAACTAACACAACATTGTAAATCAACTATACTTCAATTGAAAAAAAAAGACACCATCCACAAAGTAAAATTTATTTTGAAAGAAGAAATTAATTGATCTATGATTAAGATAGCCCATCATAAGTTGTGATAATTATAAAATCAAAACAGATCAAATAAGTCAAAAATATATATAATTGGCCAGAAGGCAAGTCATATTTTCCAGAAATTAGTAAGAAATTATGTGTATTATTTCCACTCCATATACTGTATCCAACACAATTTTTGTTTAGTTTTATTACTTAAGCAACAAAACATTTAAAAGAAAGTCCTCTTCATTTTATGTATACAAATTATCTATAGGATATTTTGTAAGCATGATTATCCAATGAAAACTTTTGAGTGCCTAATATGTACAAAAATTGTCATAAACATTGAGTTCAATCCTAAGAGTAAGTTATTTCTGCCACCAAAAGGTTTACCATCAAATGAAAAGGTCAAGGAATTAAATTATGTTGTAAAACACTTATGTACCCGACAACCACTAAAATATAGGCATAATGAGGAAGTCCATATAAGAAAGAGATTTTTATGTGATTAGGAAGATTAGTCAGAATTAGTATTTAAACTGAGTCTTGAAGATGCAGATGTTTAGAGAATACTGCTTTTAAAAAATGATTTTCAGAAATAGATGTTTGCAAACCATGAAAGGAAACATTTCATAAGAAAACCTACTCATAAGTGATTAGCAAAATGGTATCAAGCCAGTAGAAATCAAATCAGTAGACTAATGAATATCCCATTAACAAAGAGTATATAAAAATCCCAGATTGAAGAAAAAGAAAAGGAATTACCTAATTTTAAAATAATTATTTTTAAAATTCTGAATCTTTCAGTATTTTTAAATGATGTAAAAATCATCTATTTAGAGGTACTATGTCTGTTAAATTGTCATTATTATATCTTTTTTACATTGTAATGCTTCTTAAGCTATAAAAAGTCCAAAATAAAAATTTTGTAATTTTTGTTCAGTTTCAAAACAAAGAACATTAATTCATATAAAGTACATTAAGACATATTCAATAGAAAACACTAAAAACACAGCCACTTTGAAAGACAGTTTGAGAGTTTCTTACAAAACTAAACATATTTGTACCAAAGTCCAAAGTTTACACAAGTGTTTATTCTGAATGTTGTACTTTCTATGGGTTTTGACAGATGTATAATGACATGTATCAATCATTAATGTATTATAGAGTATTTTCACTGCTGTAAAAATTTTCTGGGCTCTACCTATTCATTCCTCTCCACTCCAACACCTGGCAACCAATGTTCTTTTTACTGTCACAATAGTTTTGCTTTTTCCAGAATGTCAGGTGGGATCACATACTATGTAGCCTTCTCAGATTAGCTTATTTCTTTTAATAATATGCATTTAACATTCCCCCATGTTTTTTGATGGCTTGATAGCTCATTTCTTTTTAGCAGTGAATACTATTCCATTATCTGGAAGTACCACAATTTATTTGTCCATTCATCTACTGAAGGACATCTTGGTTTTTTCCAAGTTCTGGCAATTAAGAATAAAACTGCTATAAACATCACATGCAGGTTTTTCTGTGGACAAAAATTTTCAACTCATTTGGGTAAATACCAAGTGGCACGATTGTGGATCAATAAAAATAGAAATTGGTTTTCTGAAGTCTAAGAAAACTGAAAAATCTCTGGCAAGACTGAATGAAGAAGAAAATGAAGAAAAACTACATTTATAAGAAAAAAACAAAAATAATAAAGACATAAGATCCCCACATTTTAAAAACATAATATTAAGGTAATATCATAAATACTTTTATATTGATATGTGAAAATTTAGAAGAAGATTCATGTTCAAACACAACTTTAAAAACTGATACAAGAAGATATAGAAAACTGAACACTCTTAAATTTACCTAAATTAATTATTCATAAATTTTGAATTCTTCCAAATGTATATGGCAAAATTTATACCAAACTAATGTAAACTATTCCAGAATATAGAAATAGCACCAAAATCTCCTTAAATCTTGTAAACAACGGATCACATATTGCTGTATAAGTCCTATAGAGTGTTTTTTTCCACAGTTTTTAAAACTGAAGTATCATTGATGTACAATATTATATTAGTTAATGGGTATGGCATAGTGATTCGACATATAAGTCTAGTAACCATCCATCAAACAAAACTATTACAGTATTATTGATTATACAACTTAGTCTGTATAGCACATCCCTGTGATTTATTAATTTTATAACTGAAAGTTTGTGTTTCTTAATCCCCTTCACCTATTTCACCCAATCCCCCAGTTACCTCCCCTCTGGCAACCACCAGTTTGCTCTCTGTATCTATAAGTCTGTTTCTGTTTTGTTGTTTGTATGTTTGTTTTGTTTTTGAGATTCCACATATAAGTGAGATCATTTGGTACTTGTCTTTCTCTGATTTTTTCACTTAGCATAATACTCTCTAGGTGCATCTGTGTTGTTACAGAAGGCAAGACTTCATTCTTTTCTACAACTAGGTAATAGTCCATTTTATAGGTATAGATATAGATATAGATATCTCTCTCATCTTTATCCATTCATCTGTTGATAGACAGGTTTCTTCAGTATCTTGGCTATTGTAAATAATGCTGCAATAAACATAGGGGTGCATATATCTTTTCAAATGAGCATTTTTATTTTTAACAGGTAAACACCCAGAAAGGGAATTTCTGGATTGTATGGTAATTCTATTTTTAATTTTTATAGGAACCTCCATACTGTTTTCCATAGTGGCTGCACCAATTTACATTCCAATCAACGAGGGGACATGAGGGTTCCCTTTTCTGGGTAACCTCACTGGTTTTCAAAGCCAGATATTATGGGGGCTCATCTTTCTGGTACAGGTCCCCCAGAGTGGGGAGCCCGATACAGGACCTCTGAGGCTGTGATATCCCTACACCTGTAGGTCACAGTACTGGGGTGTGGGTCCCAGGCAGACCATGTCTCCACCCCTCCTACCCATCTCAATGTGACTTTTTCTTTTTATCTTTAGTTGTGGAAAAATCTTTTATGTTAATCCTCAGGTTATTCTCAGAGATAGTTTGCCTATATGTGGTTGTAATTTTGGTGTGGCCTTGGGAGGAGGAAAGCCCAGCATCTTTCTACTCTGTCATCTTGTCCCACCCTCCTACAAAGTCTTGATAGCAAGAATTGATGAGGGCATTACCAACAAATAATACTGCAGTATATTTTCTCTTGTCATAGATGGAAAAACGTGCTAAGCCAAATACTACCAAACTATATACAATGAAAAACAAAAATAATAATAAAACATGACCATGTTGCATTTATTTTAGCAATGCAAGGTTGGTGTAACTTTAAAAAAACAATTTATGTAATTTTAACACATTAACTGAAATAGGAAGAATTCATTTGATTACCCAAATAGATGTAGAAAAATAATTTGATAAAATTGAAATCCTATTTATGATAAACTGTCTTAGAATACTGGGAACAAAATGGAACCATCTTTGATCTAGTAAGAAATATTTCAAAAGGCCTGCATGTAACATACATTCTAAATAATGAAATAGTATAAACTTCCCTCCCAAAATCAAAACAGATGAGAATACTCATCATTCTCACTTTTATTCAGTGTATTACTGGTGGCCATAGCAAAATGATACAAGAATAGATAGAAAATTTTAAAATCTACTGATAAGCAATACAAATTAGTATGTAAATATAGCAAACACACTGGATAAAGATTTGATATACAAAAATTACTTATGCATGTATACACAAAATCATTTAGAAAAATAAATATCAAAAAGCATCAAATACATGTGTATAAATCAAACAAAATACATAACAGGCCTCTACTTAGAAAATTAAAATATATATATTAAAAAGAATTATAGAGAAACAAAAGAGTGATATATTATGTTAATGGTTTGGAAAATTCAATATTGTAAAAATATTAATGTCTAGTTGATGTCTATATTCAGAAAAATACAATAAAATACTTGAGTAGGTGGGGGTTTTTTTGGTAAAAACTGTACAAACTGATTTTAAAATTTAGTGAAAATGAAAAGGACCAAGAATAGCCAAACATTCTGAAGGAAACAAAATATGGAAGATTGCACCACCAGGTAATCAGCACTGATTATAAAAGTATGTAGAGAGGAGAAGCTTCAAGAAGGCAGAAGAGTAAGAAGTGGAGATCACTTTCCTCCCCACAAATACATCAGAAATACATCTACATGTGGGACAACTCCTACAGAACACCTACTGAATGCTGGCAGAAGACCCGAGACTTCCCAAAAGGCAAGAAACTCCCCACGTACCTGGGTAGGGCAAAAGAAAAAAGAAAAAACAGAGAGAAAAGAATAGGGATGGGACCTGCACCTCTGGGAGAGAGCTGTGAAGGAGAAAAGGTTTCCACACACTAGGAAGCCCCTTCGCGGGCAGAGACTGGGTGTGGCGGAGGGGGTAAGCTTTGGAGCCATGGAGGAGAGCGCAGCAACAGGGGTGCAGAGGGCAAAGCGGAGAGACTCCCACACAGAGGATCGGTGCCAACCAGCACTCACCAGCCCGAGAGGCTTGTCTGCTCACCCGCCGGGGCGGGCGGGGGCTGGGAGGTGAGGCTCAGGCTTCGGAGGTCAGATCCCAGGGAGAGGACTGGGGTTGGCGGCATGAACACAGCCTGAAGGGGGCTAGCACGCCACAGCTAACTGGGAGGAGTCCAGGAAGAAGTCTGGAGCTGCCTAAGAGTCAAGAGACCATTGTTACGGGGTGTGGGAGGAGAGGAGATTCAGAACACCGCCTAAATGAGCTCCAGAGATGAGTGTGAGCTGCAGCTATCAGCTCGGACACCAGAAATGGGCATGAAATGCTAAGGCTGCTGCTGCAGCCACCAAGAAGCCTGTGTGCGAGCACAGGTCACTATCCACAGCCCCCTCCCTGGAGCCTGTGCAGCCCGCCACTGCCAGGGTCCTGTGATCCAGGGACAACTTCCCCGGGAGAATGCACAGCACGCCTCAGGATGTTGCAATGTCACGCCAGCCTCTGCCACCGCAGACTCGCCCCACATTACATACCATTCCCTCCCCCCGGCCTGAGTGAGTCATAGCCCCCTAATCAGCTGCTACTTTAACTCCGTCCTGCCTGAGCTGGAACAGATGCCCTCAGGCAACCTACAAACAGAGTCGGGGGCCAAATCCAAAGCTGAACCCCAGGAGCTGTGCGAACAAAAGAAGAGGAAATTTCTCCCAGCAGCCTCAGGAGCAGTGGATTAAATCTCCACAATCAATTTCATGTACTCTGCATCTGTGGAATACCTGAACAGACGAAGAATCATCCCAAATTGAGGCAGTAGACTTTGGGAGCAAAGATATATATATATTTTTCCTTTTTCTCTTTTTGTGAGTGTGTATGTGTATGCTTCTGTGTGTGATTTTTGTCTGTATAGCTTTGCTTGTACCACTTGTCCTAGGGTTCTGTCTGTTTTTTTCGTTTTTTTTTTTTTTTAGTATAGTTCTTAGAGCTTATAATCATTGGTGGATTTGTTTTTGGGTTTGGTTGCTCTCTTCTTTCTTTCTTTCTTTTTATTACTTTTTAATTTTTTAATTTTTAATAATATTTTATTTTTTATTTTAATAACTTTTTAATTTTTCTTTCTTTCTTTTTTTCTCCCTTTTATTCTGAGCTGTGTGGATGACAGTGTCTTGATGCTCTGGCCGGGCATCAGGCCTGAGCCTCTGAGGAGGGAGAGCTGAGTTCAGGACATTAGTCCACCAGAGACCTCCCAGCTCCACGTAATATCAAACGGCAAAAATCTCCCAGAGATCCCCATCTCAACACCAAGAACCAGCTCCACTAAACGACCAGCAAGCTACAGTGCTGGACACCCTATGCCAAACAACTAGCAAGACAGGAACACAACTCCACCCATTAGCAGAGACGCTGCCTAAAATCATAATAAGTTCACAGACACCCCAACACACACCACAGGCTGTGGTTCTGCCTACCAAAAAGGCAAGAGCCAGCCTCATCCACCCGAACACAGGCAGCAGTCCCCTGCACCAGGAAGCCTACACAACCCACTGAACCAAACTTAGCCACTGGGGGCAGACACCAAAAACAACGGGAACTACGAACCTACAGCCTGCGAAAAGGAGACCCCAAACACAGTAAGTTAAGCAAAATGAGAAGACAGAGAAACACGCAGCAGATGAAGGAGCAAGGTGAAAATGCACCAGACCAAACAAATGAAGAGGAAATAGGCAGTCTACCTGAAAAAGAATTCAGAGAAATGATAGTAAAGATGATCGAAAATCTTGGAAACAGAATGGAGAAAATACAAGAAATGTATAACAAGGACCTAGAAGAACTAAAGTACAAACAAACAATGATGCACAACAAAATAAATGAAATTAAAAATTCTGTGGAATGAATCAATAGCAGAATAACTAAGGCAGAAGAACGGATAAGTGACCTGGAAGATAAAAGAGTGGAAAAAACTACCACAGAGCAGAATAAAGAAAAAAGAATGAAAGGAATTGAGGACAGTCTCAGAGACCTCTGGGACAACATTAAATGCACCAACATTAGAATTATAGGGGTCCCAGAAGAAGAAGAGAAAAAGAAAGGGACTGAGAAAATACTTGAAGAGATTTTAGTTGAAACTTCTCTAATATAGGAAACGAAATAGTTAATCAAGTCCAGGAAGCACAGAGTCCCATACAGGATAAGTCCAAGGAGAAACATGCCAATACACATAATAATCACACTATCAAAAATTAAACACAAAGAAAAAATATTAAAAGCAGCAAGGGAAAAACAACAAACAACATTCAAGGGAATCCCCATAAGGTTAAGAGCTGATCTTTCAGCAGAAAGTCTGCAAACCAGAAGGGAGTGGCAGGACATATTTAAAGTGATGAAAGGGAAAAACCTACAACCAAGATTACTCTACCCAGCAAGGATCTCATTCAGATTCGACGGAGAAATTAAAACCTTTACAGACAAGCAAAAGCTAAGAGAATTCAGCACCACCAAACCAGCTTTCCAACAAATGCTAAAGGAACTTCTCTAGGCTGGAAACACAAGAGAAGGAAAAGACCTATAATAACAAACCCAAAACAATTAACAAAATGGTAATAGGAACATACATATCGATAACTACCTTAAATGTGAATGGATTAAATGTTCCAACCAAAAGACATAGACTGGCTGAATGGATTAAAAAACAAGACCCGTATATATGCTATCTATAAGAGACCCACTTCAGACCGAGGGACACATACAGACTGAAAGTGAGGGCATGGAAAACGATATTCCATGGAAATGGAAATGAAAAGAAAGAGGGCATGGAAAACGATATTCCATGGAAATGGAAATGAAAAGAAAGCTGGAGTAGCAATTCTCATATCACACAAAATAGACTTTAATACAAAGACTACTACAAAAGACAAAGAAGGACACTACATAATGATCAAGGAATCAATCCAAGAACAAGATATAACAATTGTAAATATTTATGCACCCAACATAGGAGCACCTCAATACATAAGGCAATTGCTAACAGCCATAAAATGGGAAATCGACAGTAACACAATCATAGTAGGGGACTTTAAGACCCCACTTTCACCAATGGACAGATCATCCAAAATGAAAATAAATAAGGAAACACAAGCTTTAAATGATACATTAAACAAGATGGACTTAATTGATATTTATAAGACATTCCATTCAAAAAAACCAGAATACACTTTCTTCACAAGTGCTCATATCTTCAGTCACAAATCAAGCCTTGGTAAATTTAAGAAAACTGAAATCATATCAAGTACCTTTTCCAACCACAACGTTATGAGACTAGATATAAATTACAGGAAAAAATCTGTAAAAAATACAAACACATGGACGCTAAACAATACACTACTTAATAACCAAGAGATCACTGATGAAATCAAAGAAGAAATCAAAAAATACCTAGAAACAAATGACAATGAAAACATGATGACCCAAAACCTATGGGATACAGCAAAAGCAGTTCTAAGAGGGAAGTTTATAGCAATACAATCCTACCTCAAGAAACAAGAAACATCTCAAATAAACAACCTAACCTTACACCTAAAGCAATTAGAGAAAGAACAACAAAAAAACCCCAAAGTTAGTAGAAGGAAAGAGATCATAAAGATCAGATCAGAAAAAAATGAAAAAGAAATGAAGGAAACAATAGCAAAGATCAATAAAAATAAAAGCTGGTTCTTTGAGAAGATAAACAAAATTGATAAATCATTAGCCAGACTCATCAAGAAACAAAGGGAAAACACTGAAATCAACAGAATTAGAAATGAAAAAGGAGAAGTAATAACTGACACTGCAGAAATACAAAGGATCATGAGAGATTACTACAAGCAACTCTATGCCAATACAACAGACAACCTGGAAGAAATAGACAACTTCTTAGAAAAGCACAACCTTCCAAGTTGAACCAAAGAAGAAATAGAAAATAAAAACAGACCAATCACAAATACTGATATTGAGACTGTGATTAAAAATCTTCCAACAAACAAATGCGTGGGACCAGATGGCTTCACAGGCGAATTCTATCAAACATTTAGAGAAGAGCTAACACCTATCCTTCTCAAACTCTTCCAAAATGTAGCAGAGGGAGGAGCACTCCCAAACTCATTCTAAGAGACCACCATCACCCTGATACCAGAACCAGAAAAAGATGTCACAAAGAAAGAAAACTACAGGCCAGTATCACTGATGAACATAGATGCAAAAATCCTCAACAAAATACTAGCAAACAGAATCCAATGGCACATTAAAAGGATCTACACCATGATCAAGTGGGGTTTATCCCAGGAATGCAAGGAATCTTAATACATGCAAATCAATCCATGTGATACACTATATTAACAAATTGAAGGAGAAAAGCCATATGATCATCTCAATAGATGCAGAAAAATCTTTTGACAAAATTCAACACCCATTTATGATAAAAACCCTCCAGAAAGTAGGCATAGAGGGAACTTACCTCAACATAATAAAGGCCATATATGACAAATCCACAGCCAACATCGTTCTCAATGTGAAAAACTGAAACCATTTCCTCTAAGATCAGGAACTAGACAAGGTTGTCCACTCTCACCATTATTATTCAAAATACTTTTGGAAGTTTTTAGCCACAGCAATCAGAAAAATAGAAAGAAGTAAAAGGAATCCAAATAGGAAAGGAAGAAGTAAAGCTGTCACTGTTTGCAGATGACATGATACTATACATAGAGAATCCTAAAGAGGCTACCAGAAAACTACTAGAGCTAATCAATGAATTTGGTAAAGTAGCAGGATACAAAATTAATGCACAGAAATCTCGTGCATTCCTATACACTAATGATGAAAAATATGAAAGAGAAATTAAGGAAACACTCCCACTTACCACTGCAACAAAAAGAAAAAAATACCTAGGAATAAACCTACCTAACGAGACAAAAGACCTGTATGCAGAAATCTGTAAGACACTGATGAAAGAAATTAAATATGATACAAACACATGGAGAGAAATACCATGCTCTTGGCTTGGAAGAATCAACATTGTGAAAATGACTATACTACCCAAAGCAATCTACAGATTCAGTGCAATCCCTATCAAACTACCAATGGCATTTTCCACAGAACTAGAACAAAAAATTTCACTATTTGTATGGAAACGCAAAAGACCCCGAAAAGCCAAAGCAACCTTGAGAAAGAAAAATGGAGCTGGAGGAATCAGGCTCCCTGACTTCAGACTATACTACAAAGCTATAATAATCAAGAGAGTATGGTACTGGCACAAAAACAGAAATATAGATCAATGGAACAGGATAGAAGGATAGAAACCCCTGAGATAAACCCACACACATTTGGTCACCTTAACTTTGGTAAAGGAGGCAAGAGTATACAATGGAGAAAAGACAGCCTCTTCAATAAGTGCTTCTGGGAAAAATGGACAGCTACATGGAAAAGAATGAAATTAGAACACTCACTAGCACCATACACAAATACAAACTCAAAATGGATTAAAGGCCTAAATGTAAGGCCAGACACTATAAAACTCTTACAGGAAAACATAGGAAGAACACTCTGTGACATAAATCACAGCAAGATCCTTTTGACCCATCCCATGAGAAATGTAAATAAAAGCAAAAATAAACAAATGGGACCTAATGAAACTTAAAAGCTTTTGCACAGCAAAGGAAATCATAAGTAAGACGAAAAGACAACCCTCAGAATGGGAGAATATATTTGCAAATGAAGCAACTGACAAAGGATTAATCTCCAGAATTTACAAGCAGCTCATGCAGCTCAGTATCAAATAAACAAACAACCCAATCCCAAAATGGGCAGAAGACCTAAATAGACTTTTCTCCAAAGAAAATATACAGATTGCCAACAAACACATGAAAGGATGCTCAACATCACTAATCATTAGAGAAATGCAAATCCAAACTACAATGAGGTATCACCTCACACCATTCAGAATGGTCATTATCAAAAAATGTACAAAGAATAAATGCTGCAGAGGGTGTAGAGAAAAGGGAACCTTCTTGCACTGTTGGTGGGAATGTAAATTGATACAGCCACTATGGAGAACAGTATGGAGGTTCCTTAAAAAACTAAAAATAGAACTACCATATGACCCAGCAATCCCACTACTGGGCATACACCGTGAGAAAACCATACTTCAAAAAGAGTTATGTACCACAACGTTCATTGCAGCTCTGTTTACAATAGCCAGGACATGGAAGCAACCGAAGTGTCCCTTGACAGGTGAATGGATAAAGAAGATGTGGCACATATATACAATGGAATATTACTCAGCTGTAAAAAGAAACGAAATTGAGTTATTTGTAGTGAGGTGGAATGACCTAGTGAAGTAAGTCAGAAAGAGAAAACTAAATACCGTATGCTAACATGTATATATGGAATCTAAAAAAAAAAAAAAATGGTTATGAAGAACCTAGGGGTAGGACAAATATAAGACGCCGATGTAGAGAATGGACTTCAGGACATTGGGAGGGGGAAATGGTAAGCAAGGATGACGTGAGAGAGTGGCATGTACATATATACACTACCAAATGTAACATAGATAGCTAGTGGGAAGCAGCCACATAGCACAGCGTCATTAGCTCGGAGCTTTGTGACCACCTAGAGGGGTGGGATAGGGAGGGTGGGAAGGAGACGCAAGAGGGAAGAGATATGCGGATATATATATGTATATGTATAGCTGAATCACTTTGTTATATAGCAGAAACTAACACACCAGTGTAAAGCAATTATACTCCAATAAAGATGTTAAAAAAAATAAAATAGCATAGGCACCCTATAAAATAATTTCGTAGTTTCTTATAATATTAAACATGCAACTACCAATTGGCCTAGCAATTGTTCTCCTGGGCAATTATTCCAGAGAATGGAAAACTTACATTCACACAAAACATATACGCCAATGTTTTTATCAGCTTTCTTCATAACAGTACAAGAAGTAAACTACCTACTTGTCCTTCAACAGGTAAATGGATAAATAAACTGTGGTGCATACGTACCATGGTATACTACTCAGCAGTAAAAAAGAATGAATTATTGATTGACAGGACTTTGAGATATCTCAAGGGAATTGTGCTGAGTGAAAAAAAAAAGCAAATATCTAAAGATTACATAGTATGAGTTCATTTATATAACATTCTTGAACTGAAAAAATTACAGTGATGGAGAAAAGACTATTAGTTGCCAGGGTTTGGTGAAATGTGTGAGAAGGAGGTAGATGTGATTATAAAAGGGAAACAGGAGGCATTTTTTGGTGATGAAACTACTACGTCTTGAGTGTAGTGGTGGATACATGAATGAACATGTGGTAAAATTGCAAAAAAATACAAATACAGACAAAGTGCAAGTAAATCTGGAGTAATCTTAAGAGGACTGGTGGATGTCAGAAAGAGAATGGAAGGAAGGAAGGAAGGAAGGAAGGAAGGAAGGAAGGAAGGAAGGGAGGGAGGGAGGGAGGGGGGGAGGGAAGGAAGGGAAAGGGAAAGGGAGGAAGAAGGAAAGATTTTTAAAACAGGTATTATTTGCACAATGAACCATATGTTCATATAAGAAACATATGGTTTCTATGACAAATAAATGTAATTTTCTATTCTATAAAGGATTTTATAAACCAATGTCTACAGAGAAAATTGTTCATGTCTACTTTATCAAATGCATATCAAATATTTGTTTAAGGTAGTTTCTTCAAGAAGTGATTAAAATACATTAAAACCAGTTCAGTTGTCATTTATTAACAATGATTAATTCCAGTCAATCAATTTCCATCACCAAAGCTCTCTTTTCTGTGTTTAAGTGTTTCCTTTATTTGATTTATTTAAGTTTTTCAATTTGATAAAATCATGATGGTGATTCAAGGGAGGATTTAGATAAATTAGGGATAAATTCCCCAAATTTAAGGTGAATTCTGATCTTATAATTCATTCTGAATTGCAGTGACGAAGCAGGGGAGTTTATGACAGGGTGATACAAAGAAGAGGGCTGGGGCTGCTCTCAGGGGCAAATATCCATCTTCCTGAGCAGTCACAGAGAGGAACTGGCCAGAGCATTTGGGCATCTTTGAAAACACACACACACGCACACACTTTTACATGTCTGTGCATACTCAAGCACTAAAGAAAAGAAAAGGAGAGGAGAAGAGAGGAGAGGAAGAGAAGAGGGAGAGAGAAAGAAAGAAAAACAGAGAGAGAGAGAGAAAGAAAGAAAAACAGAGAGAGAGAGAGAGAAAGAGAGAGGGAGGGAGGAAGGAAGGAAGAAAGGAAGGAAGGGAGTGGGGGAGGGAGGGAGAGAGGAAGGAAGGAAGGAAGGAAGGGAGGGAGGGAGAGAGGGTTTATGTAAAAGATAGTGGTGTGAATTCCCTGCCAGGATACTGTCAAAGTTAATTATTTATTTCCTTCTCTGACCCATTTCAGAGGCTAAAATGGACACTATGTGCAATTCCTACTTAGAAATGTTTGTGAGTAGGAAGATGAATCGATAGTAATAAATTTCAGGTGAGTACCTAAATATTATTAATCCCTGAATACTGAACTTAAATATCCTTAGGCTCCCTCCTGAGTTTTCAATCAGCCTTTTAAAGAGCTTTCCTTAATTACCGTGTTTCTTCATATGTACTGTTGCATACATACTACTGCATACTACTACCACTAAGTCCAAAATCAAAACTAGTTGTTTTAATCCTTAATATCAATTCCCCTTGAGGCTTCCTCATCCCAGTTAATGGTCCTCTAATTTTTTGGCCAGAGAGGACTGAAATGTGATTGAAAATTTTCTTTAGCATCTGCTCTCCCTTTCCCCTTGTTTCTAGTCAATCAGAAAAGGTTTGTCAATTTTTAGAATATTTTACTCATACATTTACTTCTTTACATTTAACATGCCAATGAATTATTATACACACATCTTACATCTTGCTTAAACCGTATTAGGTTTCTGAGGGGTAGCCTTTCCCATGAAACCCACACCACATGGTGATGTTATATTAGGTTTACTAGTATGCTATTTTGTGCATGTCACACCCTTAAATGAAATCACTAGGTACTATCAATTAAAGTAAAATTTACGTACTCCAAAATAACTTTATAAGTCACTCTGTAATCTGCTCCCAAGCTCATATTACCAGAGCCTGACTGCAACTTTAAGTCTTCTGTCTTACTGCCTTGGCTAGTGTCATTCATTCCCTTAGAATATCTTAGTTTCTCCTCCAATACTACAAAAACCAGGTTCTGTTCCACCTAAACCTCTGAGTGAAGATTTCCCTGATATTGGGTCTATAAATCTTTCATACTTCCGAAATTCTCTATAGAAATATAGCAAAATGTCCTTCCATCTTTGATAACACCTTTGGAGTACTGTATTTTTATATTTGAGGATAAGCATTTGCTATTTAATCACATATTTTAAAAAATTCGCTCTAATTGGTACATGGCTTCTTATTCATCTCAGGTACAGTTTGACAGACATCAGTTATTGCACTCAACCTAGCATTTCTGACAGTAAACTTTTATACTTTCTAAATTATGTGATGTGTTTAGAAATATTGATTTAATTATAATGATTTTAATTACCATTATAAAGCATTTTATTAGCATCTGTGTTAGTCACTTGTAGCTTTCCTTTGTGAATAATCTGATAATGCCATTAATTGAGGTTTTAGAATTGTGTGTGATTTCTCCCCGTTGTTTTTATATGCACTCATATTATTTAAAAGACGTAGACCCTTGTCCTCTCTGAATTGTAAAATGTTGCTTGCTTATAAATTTTATTTACTTACTTTTTGATATAGAAAAGAGTCTAACGTTTGAAAATGAATATGCCCGTTTCACCTTGTAAGTGTATCTATTTCTTCTAAAGTTACTACTACCCACTCTCCAGGTTTGATAAATAGCAGCTGTTGAAAACTTTTATAGTTTTATTAAAAATTATTGCTCTTTACTCCATTTGGAATTTATTTTGGTAAGTGCTGTGAGACTATAAATCGACACTTTTTTTTTTAAAAGAAAAGCTTTCTCAATCATACCAACTCCTTTTGTTGAGTAATGAACACTTTTCCCTTTCATCTGAGTTGCCTCTTGTAACATACATCAAGTTATTTATTATAACTGGGTCTTTCTGTAAGCAATCAATTTTTCATTGTGATCTGTTTATTCTTGAATATTCCAGTGTGAAGTTTATGGTAATTGTATATGTTTTAATGATTGCCAAGCCAATTTTTTCTTTTCTTTTGTCTTCTTAATCTCAACAGTTAAAACTTTGCAGAGTATATTTTTCAAATGTTTTCTTGTGATAGCAGGGTCCTTTTAATCAAACTAAGTTTGTGCAGCAATCCTAAGTATAAAGCAGATGAAAGCTGAGCTCTGGTTGAATAAGCCTGAAGCCCTGATCCCCAGAATTGTTTCGTCTCACACTGGCAGAATTTTAGGGCTCCTTCGACTCATGTTTCAATCTGCCATTCTGCAGCACCTTTCATATAGTTTTGAGAAATTCAACCAAAATAGAATTTTGATTTTTGTTGAAATTGCATAAATATGTAAAAATTATAAATATATAAATTAATTTGAACATAATTGACAATCAAAATTATGCCTGTTATCAATTTACTGTTTCTTAGAGCCAAACTGACTATTCATTGTCGGCTGTCCCAATGTTAAGCTTTGTTGGCAGAGGGTAATAGAGGGGTCATGGAGGAGATGGGTTTGTTTTTTTTTTTCCCTGTTACTTGTGTGCTTTTCTTGACTTATTCCTGTGATATACAGCAACCAGCCCTAAGTGGAGACACCAGTAATGTTTAGCCTCCAGCTTGCTAATTAAGCCCTTGGTTCCCTGCCCCATCAACCTCTGTCAAACAGCTCCCCCGGGGGAGCTCCTGGCTTGCAGATCCCCTTTTGTCAGCTTTAGTAACTGATACCCAGCAGAGGCTTACCTCTTTTCCCCACTCACCTATCTCAGGCAACTCTAGGTTACCTGACTGAGGTTTTCTGACTGCCAGGCTTGGCCTGCCAGCATCCTCCTGTGGGTTTTAGTGAGGATTTTATGCTTGCTGGCTAGCCCAAGTTTCCTTGTCCACCAGCTTTAGTTGGATGACATCCCAGTGGGTGATTTTCTGATTGACAGGCCCAGCCACAGCTCCCCACCCTCCAGCCTGAGCTCAGTGGCACTCTGATGAGGAGTTTCTGGTTTCCTCGTGCCTGTCCAGAATTCCCTGCTCACCAGGCTCAGTCCTCCCACTGTGGACTCACTCTGACCTGGGCAACCCAGCAAACTCCTCTACCATTCAGTGAGCTGCCGTGACACAGCCTCCAGTGATGTCTGAATTATAGCTTTGAGGAGGAGAGCCTCTTCCAACTGTCATTTTTCTCAGTAAGTTTCTTTCGCCTTAGAGAAATTTTTAGAGTCATTTTGTACTTACTCTTGGTAGCTAATCTCCTGTATATTGTTGCTACTTATTTCTGTTAACCCTCTAAAAACGGAATGTTTGTATTCTCCGCAAAGTTCTTGTGGTGAAAGCAAAAGCCCTCAATGTGATGGTTTTAGGAGGTAGAGCCTTAGGTCAGTAATTACATCATGAGGGCAGAGCAGTCATGAATGGGATTAGTGCCCTTATAAAAGAGACCACAGAGAGCTCTCGTTACCCCTTCTTCCACATGGGACACAGTGAGAGATGGCCATCTGCAAACCAGGACGTGTCCTCACCAGACACTGATCTGGCATTGTCTTAATTTTGGATTTTCCAGCCGCCAGAACAGTGAGAAATAAATCTTTGTTGTTTAAACCATCCAGTACAGGGTAATTTTTTTACAGTAGCTCAAACAGACTAAGACACACACACACACAGACACACACACACACACAAACACACAGAGGTGTTTTCTTTTTCTTTTGAAGAATCTAATGAATCAACTCATTATTTTAAAAGCTGAAAAGTTAAGGGAAAGAATCAAGCATTTATTCTGGGTTTCCAACATAAACTAAGTATCAGTGTAACTAAAAATTTGATGAGGGATTATTACTCTATTAATGAATTTCAGCTCCTAAATTGAAAATTAATAATGGAATTAATTAAATATCACAATTTTGTAATTCCTAAAAAAACTGGTGAATCCAGGTATTGAACATCAATGGCTACTAACAATCAGAAAAAGAGAGGTATGTGCATGTCACATGTCACCTGAGGAAAGAACATTCTACTACCTCTGAACCTGAATTTAAGTACTCCTTCAAATAGAACTATTTTCAGAAATTTTATGGAAGTACAGCTGTGAAACTGCACTCCACAGATGCAAACAGAAAAATTGAACCTGGAGAATTCTATAGTAAAATCAATCCAGTTTCTTAAAAAAAAAAATTACTAAAAAACAAAACAGAGAAGGATGGAAAGGAAATCTATAGATTAAAAGGGTCAAAAGATGTCAGGCAATCATATGTGTGAATCTTTTTGAGTCTGAATTCAAAATAAAAACTGTAAAATATATACGTATTTTTAATTAGTATTTTTACACTGGATGGATATGTGAAGTTAAAGTTATTAAGAAATAGACATTTTCATAGTGTGGTATGCATTGTATTAATATTATAAATAAAAAGATAAATAGATATGTAGATAGAGACATATGGTAGATGAAATATAAATGGATGAAATAACATCTGAAATTAGCTTTAAAATAATATGAGGGTGGATAGAAATATAGATGAGGCAAGATTTGTCATGAGATAATTATTGCTGAATCTGGATAACTACATTGTTTTATTACACTATTTTGTCTCTTTTGGATATTTTTGAATGGTTTTAATTAAAAATGTTAAATGAAAATGGTGAGGATCTGACTCCTCCTTTTATAAGAGATTTAGCTCAGAATTATCTCCAAGAAATGGTGAGACTATAAAACAACAGCAAGAGTTCGGCATTATAAAATATTCAATGAAGCAGTATCATCTTTCCCATTTTTAGAGATAGTGCAGTGGTGTGCTTAATAGGATGTGCTGGAGAGTCTGATTTGCATGGGAAAGTTACTTAATGTCCCCAAGCTATATTTTCTCACTTGTAAAATGGATGAAATATAGTACCTGCATGAGTTAACACCTTATAAGCACTGAGAAAAATGTTCATTAATAATCCATGTTAAAATAACTGTTACAGATATTGAAGTCATCTCACCTCTGAAATCGATGTTATTATTAGCAATATATAAACAAATAGTAAAATTATAATATTAGTATTATTTTGCAGTTGTATTTAAGTCTTCAAAATAATTGTGTTTTCTAAGAAGATAGCAACCAACTTCAGTGTTAATTAGAGCCATTCAAATAAATATTATGGGACTTTAATAAAAGAAATAACATGAGTGTAAAATAACTCAGCCTGTATAATCAAAAGACACTAAAATACACATCAGGACACAGATCAATAAACTATGTATAGACCAATAGCAAAAAAGTTACTTCTGTGATGAATTAGTTATATGATCTGTGGTCAGTAGAAAAGATGGAGTTATCATTTCATACAAAATCTTATCAAGCTTACATCCTTTAAAAACATTCGATTGAAAGATATGCCTGTTATGAAAAATTTTAATAAATGAACTAGTAATAAATTCTATAAAATAATTAAAAACAGAAAAAATAAAGCCCATATGTGTTACTATGCAGATACTTCTAAATGATAAACCAAAATTACTAGTGAATTTTTTTCATCTATAAATCAGATACTGGACGGCAGTTTGCAAAATTGTTTCCTTGAATTTTAGTATCCATCATGTTTTTTACTGTGCTCTTATAGTTTATGAAGTCAGTATAAACTACAGAGTGAATTTATAACCTTCTGTTTTCTCTGGCAATATTAAATATCCCACATATGACTAGATAAACCTGAGGACATAAATTACACAGTTATTAAGCTTGTTCATATGCAACTAAAGGTAAATTTATGGATAAAAAAACTAAAATAAAAAAATTAACATCTTTCATTTGAAAACATTGTGACAAGGTTTTAACATTCAATGTAGGTGGAATCAAGAACAATAAAATACTATTATGTCCTGCTCACACTTGAAAAGCAGTTATGTTGATGCAATCTTTAGTCAATTAGGTCTCATTCAGCTTTCAAGCCATTACACAAAAAGACAACTTGTAAGTAAGGCATAGAAGAGAAATTTGCAATTTATCAAAGGATGATTAAATTTTATGTCAGTCCAGCTTCATTTATCACTATCCTTGGAATATCACCATCTTAGATGTAGATGATTGAATGTAATTTTTAAAATTAGTACTTTGCTCTGATAAAATTGATCTAATTTTGATCTAATTTTGATCTTTATTGCCTTAAAGAATGAACTATAATGGAGGAAGTCTGTTAAACTACCCAGTCTTTTCCAGTTTTACTTAGTTAAATCGACCATAAGAAAAAAGATCTTTTGGGGGTTTTAAAAAACTTTTAATCTTTACAATTCTAGTTTAATCACATATAAATAGGTTATCACCCATGTCTTTATTCAAAACATATATAACAATCATTCTCTCAGTTTCAAACAATGCATTTTAGGAACTATATTACTAATGTTTTCAGGGCTTAAGATAGATAAATAAAAATTAAGTTACTTGAATTATTTTACTCTCAATCATATAAACTGATAAAGGTGTAATAGAAAGTGTTCATGCTGATGAATTATACCATTTTTTACAAGTTTAAAAAAACCCCAAATCTGATTATTTCATGTTTGATTACATATGATTTTTAAATAAAAAATTTTATACATATTTGCATATGTGAAAAGTTCCATTCAAAAAATAATATTTTGTATGGTCTGTACTTTAAAAAATTCATACTAACATAACCTAAATTATGAATGTTTTTATGTCCATTCCATAGTCTCAATATTTTAATTTACTATATATCCTGAAATAAGTTGATTTATATAAATGAATACTAGTTCTTCAAAAATATTATTTTATTCCTAAGTTTATTTCTAAGTTCATTTTCTTCTGTGTCTTATGTTAGAGATTTTATCTTGATAATGAGGCAAAACAAACCGTTTTGTCCAAATTTGTCAAGTGCTACAAAACGTCTGTTACCTGCAATCTCACTGGGTACTGACTAACCCATACTAAGAAAATGACTGCATTTATAAATTGCTAAATTTTATTTAATGATCTCCAACCTCAGAATCAGAAATTGTGAATTCTAAATATTGAGTTAATAAAATGAAAAACAATAAAAGTAGCCATGAGAAAGTGAGACATAAGTATTTGATTCTGCCTTCTATAAAACTGTAGTTAAGTCATATTACACAAGTTTCAACAGTGCTTAATGGAGAACTTTTAGTGAAAAAGTAGTTGACACATTTTGTAAAATTTTAATTAGTAAACTTATTTTTCGAACTGTTCTAGGATTACAAAATAACTGAGCGGTAAGAACAGAGAGTTTCCATATACCCTCTTATCTCTCCCCCCAGGTCCCCCTATTATTAATATATTGCATTAGTGTGGTGCATTTGTTACAACTGATGAGCCCATATTTCTATATTATTATTAACTAAATTCAATTGAGGCAGGCGATAGATGGGCCCCAGGCTGGGCAGCTGGTTTGTCCCCTGTGCACCGATATTCCAAGATGAAGATAATAGCAGGAGGATAATAGGAGAGGCTGAACGCTGCCCAGATAGAAGATAGAGACTGCATATTCTTCATTCTCGAGGTCAAGGAGACCTTCCCAACTATACATGCATAGAAAGATTCCTTAGAGGTCAAAAAGAGAGTGATGACAACCTACCCATAGGCCTCTTCGCCAGAATCCATCTTGCCTAAGAGATGCACACGCACATGTGGGAGGAACCTGAGATAAACACAGACTCAGAACCAGGCAAAGCAAGATGATTGGCCAAAGGAAACCCAGAAGAAATGCCCCATATAAGTGATTCAAACTACCACGAGGGTGCGACTCTTTCTCTGAGTCTGCCACTGTGCGTGCCTATTCACACGTACTCTTTTTCCTCCTAATAAACACTTGTTTCTCTACTTTCTGTCTCTTTGTGGGAATTCACTTCTACAATCTGACGGGCCAGGGGCCTTGTCACTGGCCACTGCTCTAGTGGCGGGGAATCAGCGCTCTCACTGTCGCGGCCTGACTTCAGTCTCCGGCCGGGAGCTGACATCCTGCTTCCAGCCGCTGCAGGCCAAGGCCACCGGAGATCACAATCACAGACATTAGCGTTTGCTTTTTGTGTTGTATATTCTATGGGTTTTGACAAATGTATAATGACATAAATCCATACTACAGTAACACACAGTATAGTTTTTCACTCTCCTAAAAATCCACTATTCATCCTTTCCGCCTACACATATTTTTTAATATGCAAAACACTCATTTATCGACGTTTGTTTATTACAGAAATGACGAAACCCCAGGAAGCTCATCTACTCCAGTCATTGTGGACCAGGCAGTCCTGGCAATCCGTCAACCGAAAATAACCTTGATGTCTGGAAAATAAAACTTCTTAAAGGAGCTAAAGAGCTGGCAAGAAAGTACGGTGTACACAGGACAGAAACTAAATGTGTTAGGTAGTTAGACATTAGCAGCAAGGAGGTGACAGCAGCGAAAAGACAAGAGGGAATAACCGAGTTACACCCAACCATCTGGGGACCCTCCCCGGACCCCACCCAGAACAGGTGAAACTGTGGTCGTGTGGTGGGCAGCTTATCCTGATAAAGAGGACCACAGTAATACGAGGGGACTTCCCTGGGCTGTGCATGCCCAGACCAGACAGGCGTATAACCTATAGTAAACCCAACCTCACTATACCAACATTATAATAAAATCTACTTGAGATTTTGCCCCCCGTTTCTTAGTAAATCAAGGGTGAGAGCATGCACAATAGTGAACTTGTCACATAGCTCGGGACTGTCGATCAAATAATGACCCCCGTCACTCACACCGCCTCCCCGCAAAATGCTCCTTAAAAATGCCTTTAGGCTTCCCTGGTGGCGCAGTGGTTGAGAATCTGCCTGCCAATGCAGGGGACGCGGGTTCGAGCCCTGGTCTGGGAAGATCCCACATGCCGTGGAGCAACTAGGCCCATGAGCCACAACTACTGAGCCTGCGCGTCTGGAGCCTGTGCTCCGCAACAAGAGAGGCCGCGATAGTGAGAGGCCCGCGCACCGCGATGAAGAGTGGCCCCCGCTTGCCGCAACTAGAGAAAGCCCTCGCACAGAGACGAAGACCCAACACAGCCATAAATAAATAAATTTAAAAAAAAAAAAGTCTTTAAGCCTGTACAGGAATGCTGCTGTCACTTCGCAGAAACAGCCCGCTCTCTATCTCTGAGAGTGCACCCACGCTTAAATCAACTTTGCTTTGCGCTTACGCCTGAATCTGTAGTCTGCAATTCTTTGCTTGCTACCGCGAGGACTGAGATTGCTGGTCAGGGTCTTCTGTTGACCTCCTTGGTGGAAGCTACTGTGACACAACGCACGCCACCAGGTAACAGATGGAGGGAAGAACCCAGGATGAACAAAAGGACTTAGCAATGAGAGTATTTACCCACAGAAATGAAGTGAGTTTTAGTTTTCACAGGGACAGAGGGGAGATCATACAAAGGAGAATTTTCACTAATGCTGGAGAATATAAAAGAAAACACTGATTAAACTGGGATTCAAATGTCTAAATATCGAGTGTAGAGGTGAATTAAGAGTAGGCCCCCGCCCCGGAGCTCTGAGAAAATTGCCCGTCTTAATTTGACACTCAGTGGAGTAGGAAGAAAATTGCCTCTGAAAACTAACAATCAGAAGCTAGCCCTCACATGAATTTGCAGAATGAATTCACGCTACTCCAAGCGAAGAATTTAGTTAAAAATAGTTCAGTACAAGTAACTGTTAAGTTTTTATATATAGTTACTTATTTTATCCTCATAGAAACACAGGTTTTGTGTGTAATTAAGTCTGTTTCAGAGACTTTCACTGGACAACACAATGAGAGCCAGATGTAGCCTGGGCATTTCAGGGGGTTCTGTGCCAGAGGAGAGGAATCTTGAAGCTTATATAGCGGCCTATCCTCAACTCCAGAGGACAGGGAGAGTCTTTATCTTTCTAATATAAGCACATCCTCTCTGGGGAGAGAATTGAAGGTCCCAAGGTAAATTACCCTTTGTAATGTAAATAAATGGCTCCAGAGGAGATTAGACAAATAAAATAAATAAATCTCTCCTGAGGTCACAATTCATTACTTCCATTGTGAAATAAAATTTATATTTTATGGCAAGACAAGAAAAATTTAAACATAAAAAATTGCATTATGTATCCACCAAACCTCCCCCACTCGCAGAAATACCTGCTCAAACATAAAGAACAACATTCTCCTAGCATCAACAAGACAACTTCTTAAAAGATAACATTCCAGGGCTTCCCTGGTGGCGCAGTGGTTGAGAATCTGCCTGCCAATGCAGGGAACACGGGGTTCGAGCCCTGGTCTGGGAAGATCCCACATGCCGCGGAGCAACTGGGCCCGTGAGCCACAACTACTGAGCCTGCGCGTCTGGAGCCTGTGCCCCGCAACGGGAGGGGCCGCGATAGTGAGAGGCCCACGCACCGAGATGAAGAGTGGCCCCCGCTTGCCGCAACTAGAGAAAGCCTTCGCACGAAACGAAGACCCAACACAGCTAAAAAAATAAATAAATAAAAAATAAATAAATTAAAAAAAAAATCAATTAATGAAACCATCATTTTAACAGGTTAAAGAAGAAAATACTAATCATAAATTTAATAGAAGCAAAATTAAAAGTTGAATATTATTAGCAATCATTTGTAATAAAACTGCTTACCAAAATGGAAATGGAATGAAACATTCTTAAATTTATCATATATATCTTCAAAATTATATAGCAAATACCATACTTGGTTATTAAAAGATAAAAGCATTCTTAATGTTACAAGATACTGTAATAGTTTTTTATTCAACCTTATACTGGAAATTCTAGCCAGTATAATAGGATAAGTATTATTTAGAGGTAAACAAACAGAAAAAAAAGAAACAAAATTTTATTACTTGAAACCCCAAATAATCTATATATAAATTCTTGGGATTAATAAGTAAATCTTACAAATTTTCTGGATTTAAAGTCAGTATTCAAAACCAATCACTTTTATATGTACCAGCAACAAGCAATAAAATAAATTATAAAGAGAATAATGAAATTCATAACAGCATAGTACTTAGATATCAAAACACAATACAATACATAATCTCTCCAAATTGTTAAAAGCATTAAAAATACAACCAAGATATGGAAAAACCTTAAAATCACTACACTACTGGAAAAAGATTTGGCATTACCTAGTAAAGAAAGATGTGTATACCTGAAGTAGAAATTCCACACCTGGCTATAAAACCTAGAAAAACTCCTGTACATGAACAGTGTGAAATATATGAAAGAATTTCTAGTAGCTTTTCTAGTACTACTAACATAAATAAATATAAAAAGTAGGGTAGAAGCATATTTTGTATCTATCCTTACTGTATTTTATATGCTATATGTTATACATCACTTGCAATACACAAGTGAAGGTGAAAGAATAACATTTAGTGGCCACAACATTTAAGTGTCTCAGAAATGTTCTGCTGAAATAATAAAGTAACAGAAGAATACAGAAAGTATAATTCTCTTTTGATGTTAAAAACAGAAAACATTTAAAAATTGGACAATATCCAATGTCTAATGGTACAAACATATGTGGGAAACACATTTAAAAAGCAAAAGAATCCTAAATATAAAATTCAGCAGTGTTTTTATATGAGAAGGGAAAGATGTAGTTAAAATAAGGAAGAGATACACAGGCAAGTTTAAAAATAATGAATTAAATAATAAAAGTGTTTGATCACATTCCTATCATAGATATTCTTTTGTATCTATGAAATATTTTAAAATATTTTAAAAATTAGGTGAGTGTACCATAACAGCAAAAAAGAATTCTCTAGGTCTTATAACTAAGAATTAAGGCAAAATTTTGGTATCATAATTATTGAGCTTAGAAGCCACTCTATTAAAACCAACTACAGGTGTTTCTGAAAACTATATACATATTAAAAAATGACCATGGATGAAAATGAAAACAGGACACAATATTTTTTGACAAGAAATTGAACTATGTCTAAATTTTTTAGTAAAGCAAGAAGATTGTGATAAAGTGCTGAAACTCAAATATGAATCTTAAATATGGATTTTAAATTAATTAACAGAAAATTAGTTTGGGCAGAACTAATTAACACTGAAAACAATGCCTTATGCTTTTCATGCAGACAAAGCATTATTTTAGACTTTATTTTTCTAAAAAAAGATCACCTGGAATTTGCAGTTAAAATCACAGGGCTTTGAAATATAACATGTTGAAATATTTAGTGCTTCCCAAGTGAATTTTTATGTCAATTGTAATGGTATGGAAAGCCTGTTGAACATGCAAGTTCAGATGATCAAATTCCTAACTCTTCCTGCTTCAGTGAACTGAGATTGGGCCAAGAAATGAGTATTTTTCATGGATGTGAAAGATAATTCTGATAGGAGTGAGCTGTGAAGAACATTTTGAGAAATGCTTGTTTTAAAGTAATTAAAGCTTTTCAGTAAAAAGGAGAATTCATATTTCAAATTTGCTGAGAGAGTAGATATTAAATATTCTTACTATAAATACACACACATACATACACAAATGGTAACTATGTGAGGTGATAGATGTATTAAGTTATCATATCAATAGGGAAGAGCAAATCTAACTCCATATTGGATCTGTTTCTTTCACTTTAACCTTTGTATTCTATTGCTTTTGTGACAAGTTAATCACTAAAGGGATGTTGCCTATGGCTGAAAGTATACATAATGGCCCATCTCAGGGAACCCTCCCTCTGATGCCTGAGCATTAAGCAAAAATACTTTGTTTAGCTCACAGGAGACATTCTGACCAGGGCCACCTGTGAATGGCTGTAGGAAAGAAGAAATTAAAACATCCCCTCAGGAGTCTGGCCAGAACCAGGAAATATTAATATTTGCAACAACTTTTCACCTTTTTAACTTTACCTCCTCACCTCCCACTCTTTGTCTATAAAAGAAGCCTGCATTCTAACTTGGGTAAGATGGTTCTCTGGGACACTAGTCCACAATTTCCTTGGTTTGCTAGCTTTCTGAATAAAGTCGATATTCTTTGCCTCAACAACTTGCCTCCTGATTTATTGGCCTGTTGTATGGTGAGCAGTATAAGCTTGGTAAAAACTGTGGTAATCATTTCACAATATATACATATACTAAAGCATCACCTTAAATTTACACAGTGTTATTGTCATTTATATCTCAGTAAATCTGGGGGAAAGAAAAAAAGAGAGAGAGAGAAAGAGAGAGAACTCATCCAAAAGAGTTAAAGAGTTAATGACAAAGGAGAATATTACATATCATCTGTTAAAAATGTAAATAAATTTTCTCAGTTTTTGTCTTGTTCTCATAAAGACTATATACAAAAAAAAAATAGGCAAGGAATTTTATTTTAATTTAAGGTTGCAAAAAAATAAAAGCCAAAATACATGAAATTATAAACATGTTTATATCTTTGAAAATCAGATAAGTTATTATTTCCTAAAAACACATGTAAGGATATTTAAACATAAACAGCATTTTGCAAATAATGTATTCTTTAACTTAATGAAGTGAAGACTTTGATAAGTAGATTCCTGTGAGACTCAGAATATGTTTTATATTATGTGAACATAAAATTATTTCATTTAAACTTTTGGAAGTTTTGCTTTTAAAGATTTAATACTTTCTTAATTTATTAATATTAACACATTTTATAATGATTTTTGTGAATATGGATATATTTTATATTTTCTGACACCTCTATATGAATTTGGGACTTCAACTCATAAATTATTGAGATAAAAATATTCTGGGAAAGTAAAAATTTTTATACCATGTATTCTAGAAATAACTGATAATTTTAAAACTTTAATTAGTTTTATATGAAATTTTGGTTTGGAAAAGATAAAAAATACACATGTGTTTATATGCTTCCATTATTTCATTGAAATACTGGATCTTTTCTCTGGCTCAAGAAGTAAACTATACCTCTTTTGGATAATTCTTATTGGGTGATACTCTTCTTAGACCTATATGTTCTCAGCCAATAAAAAATTTGGAGCCTAATAGAGAAAATTTGAAGCTACATTGTCACAGCATGAGTCAAACCAGATACTTTTTATTCGTAAACATCTTGACTCTTTATAACTCCAGAAATTAGTAAAGTATGTAATTATTTCTCATAGTTTCTTATTATATACATAATTGATTTTACAAGTTTTAAAACTGTAGGTTTAAAAACCTTAAAATTCTGTAATTTAAGCACATTATTTTTTATGAATTAATATATCTAGTTATATTAAGTTGGTAATAAAGTTAAAGAGGTATAATATCTGGTTACTCAGCAAAGATAAAAGGATGGTAAAAACTTCATTTGGGGGCTGAGTAACATTATATTTAAAAGCCCTACAAGCACAGTGGCTCTAATACAAAATTGCTAATTGTGCTGCACTATGACCAAAAATTGTATACACTTTTATATCTTGTTATCTATCATGTAGATTTATACACGTGTACTTGTTAGATTTACAGACTATTATGCTAGCTTTGTTAAGATTAAACCTTTTCAGTTAGGTTAGAAGTTGCATTATGGATTAGAAATTAAATAGGTGTTAAATCTAATATTGGAGAAAAACAAGAAAATATCATTATTTATTATATCCTTCTAGGTCTATTCATGACGGTGGGTTGGAAGCATGACCACCCCAGTTACACTGATATTTATCCCTAATAGTTAGATTTTTATTTCTGATATAATTTTCCTCTTAAAGTAAGCGGGGCTCCTCAGGAAATCACTGATTCCCATCTGGAGTTAGGAGGGTACAATGTGGGCAGGAAATAATTTATTATTGCCAGAAAGCAAGATTGTGTAAAACTTTATCATATCTCTTGGCATCTAAAGGACACAGCTGCTTAATCTCCCACTGGTCAAGTTCTGATAAATTTCACTTTAAATATATTACATTTAATAAACTGAAGATTAGTTGAACCTGCCAAAAATAAAACAAAACAAAAGCCATATGTCCATAATAACACTCAAAAGAAAAAAACACTCTACCTTCATGGTACTCTATTCAGACTAATTTTATGAGGAATATAAAAGTTAATATTTACTAGTAGTTATTTTTCCAGATTATAAAAAGAATCATACATGTTTAGCCTCAGAAAGAGTCTTAATAGTATTTCAGACCCCAAATGTTCTTGTTCACCAGTTAAAACAAAGGCCTATGCTATGCTCTCCAAACTGTATAAATGCTAGTGTTAGAATACATTAATAAGCTATGTTAAGACATTCCACTCAATGTTATGTATAATTTGGTACCAGATTCTCCACCATTCGAAACTGCAAGTGCACTGTGATTTAAGCAACAAAACCTAAAAGTAATCATGTTTGTTGCTGCAATATAGCCTGGTCTATTTTGTCTGTATAGTCACATAAGCTAGAGGCGCCCCTGTTTAAGTTAGGGAGCAGACTGAGAGTGGGCAGGCTACAGTTGAAATTAATAGTACAAGTAAAATCTATTGAATCTAAACAAAAGAGGACACACCAGGCCTTACCCATCTTTAGTGTTATAGAAATTTACAAAGATCTCTGCTCCTGGGTGAGTGCTTCCCAAAGTAAGAAAAGGTCATCTTCAGGCAATGTCAACAACCCTTCAGGGAACTTCAAGTCTACTTCCTTGGTGATCTTTGTATAGGGCTATATCATGCTTTCTGATACACAGATTTACATTTGCTTCTTTAACTGAGAATGAGCCCTAGTCATGTCAGGAGTAATGTTAAAGTTTTGAAGAACAGATCAATGAAGATATCAAGCTCTTGTCCATTTGAGAAAACAAAAAATTACTCGAACAACAACCATTCAAGTAAACCATGTGTGGCAGTTACCCTTGTGATTCCTTGTTGCTGTCATCAAATTACAAACTAGTGAAAATATGAGTTTCAGGAACAAAAATTTGCCAAAAATAAACAGAGAAAAATTAATAAGTGCTAAGATTGACTGAATATGTTAGCTGTCATAAAATTTTTGGGCTTTTACCTGACTTCTTTTATCAACCATATGTTTATTAAACACAAGGACCTAAATATTAAGATATTACTGAAAAGATTCAAATGGAGTTAAAGAAAACTGTAAGTAAAAACCATTTTAACAATGTCAAATATGGAACACATAAATCTTCCTCTATGAAAATGTCCATATTCACAATAGATTAGTGATAACAAGGCCAGTTATTTTGACCAAACTGCAACAGAAATAATGCAGCAGAGTAATGCTATTTATTTAATGCTAGCCAGCAAAGTAGGCAAATAAAAATAGATAAGAACTTCTGCTAAAAAAATGTAATAAACAAAATATTCTATTTTTGCCTAGTACTCCACAAGCAGTTTTATTTTTTAATTTTTATTTACTGGCCCACCCCCTGGACAAAATATAAAACATAACTCTTTGGGCTTCCCTGGTGGCGCAGTAGTTGAGAATCTGCCTGCCAGTGCAGGGGACATGGGTTCGAGCCCTGGTCTGGGAGGATCCCACATGCCGCGGAGCAACTGGGCCCGTGAGCCACAACTACTGAGCCTGCGCGACTGGAGCCTGTGCTCCGCAACAAGAGAGGCCGCGATAATGAGAGGCCCGCGCACCGCGATGAAGAGTGGCCCCCACTTGCCACAACTAGAGAAAGCCCTCGCACAGAAACGAAGACCCAACACAGCCAAAAATAAATAAATAAATAAATAAATAAATAAATAAATTTAAAAAAATATATAATAAGAAAAATTAAACAATTTAGCAAAATATAAAGAAGGAATATAGAGCATGTTTACAGATTACCATGTTTATCATGAAATGTAAATTGAAATCTATACTTATTATTCCATATGATGGTGATGTCTCATTTATTTATTTACTTATTTATGGCAGAGCATTTCTTTGGGATAAGTATTCCATAGGTCACATCTTGGAAAATATTAAACAAGTGATTTGTTCCAGCAAAGTCTAAGAAAGTTGTGAAAAAATTAGGACAGGAATTAGTCTCATAATTCTATAGAGGATAGAAGCCATTTAATGTAGGGGCAAAAGGTCTTAGAAGACATAATAGCTCCTGAGGGTGTCACTGCACAAAAAACATGGCACCAAATTTGCCATAAAACTGACCAGCAAAATATTATGCTGTAAGTTCCTCTTGTATGTTTCCAAGGGGACATTATGAGAGAGGTACTGGGAGACAGGAGCAAGTAATGGTTAAAATGTGGGTTCTTGAATAATAGTTCTTGAGTGTGAATCATGGGTCAACCACTTGTTTGCTTTATGATTTTGAGCAATTTAGTTATACCATTAAACCTATATTTCTTATCTATAAAATGGAGTTAATAAAAATCCCAAAGTTACAGGGTTATTAATGGGTTTCAATGAGATTGGAAACTTGGAGTGCATCTGAAGGTGTATAGTGAGTTGCTTAATACACACGTTAATTTTATTATCATATACCTGTAGACTTGATTTTTGACATAATTATCCTGACATTATTTCTTATATTTTCTATTCTTAAATAAATATAAATTGTAATTTAAACATTTGTTTTACTACAAATATGGTAATCACAAAAAATAATGTCATATCCTACCAATGTGCCATCCAATAACCTGCACAAATTCATTCACATTCTGTAATATAGTAGTATTTTACTATTTAAAAGTCAAATTTCTGGCCTGCTAACTGGAGCAGAGAGGAATCACGAGCACGGGCCTAAGGAAAACTGCCTCTCACTAAACAAAATTGATAATATGTAACCAAGAACAACTGCCCTAACAGTTATGCCCTAAAGCTTCACAGTATTTAATCAAGAAAGAAGAATTCAGGCCCATATATAGATGATAATGATAGATAGATAGATGATAGATAGATAGATAGATAGATGATAGATGACAGATAGATGATAGAGGATAGATAGATGATAGATCAGTTGATAGATGATAGATAGCTGATAGATAGATTATAGATAGATGATAGGTAGATAGACAGGTAGATATAAATAGATAGAAATTTACATTTGCCTTCCTAGCACCCAGTGTAAATCACATGGAATACATTAAGTATAAGCAAGTATACTTATACATAAGTATAAGGTTGCAGTGCTTTAACTGATATCTTATTTGGTTTTTAGAAATTAAAAAATCTTTAATGTAATCATACTATTAAAGTAATATGACAACTAGCATGGGGGATAGATTATCATAATTTCTATAGTCTTTCAAGAGATAACAGTTATCTTACAGGCAGCCATATCCATTTCTTTCAAGGTAGAAGTGTGCAGTTCCAAACAGAAAATAAATGACCATCTTTGAAATAAACATTAATAAGGGAAGCATTACACTCAAATATGCTTCATTCTTTTATTCCCGTTTTTGTCTTCCAGTAACATATATACTTCCCCTTCTAATTTCTGAATACGTTAGGTTTTTATTTCAAAATGTAGACTATAATTTGCCTTCACTATTAATCTCAAATATACTTTTTAATACTGCACTTCGGGTAGACATTTCCAGGGTGTTATCATCATCAGCTTTGCCATAAGCTTTATTTAGAGAAAAAGAAAAATGAAGGTACTTCTGCTTTCAACTCTGATATATAAAGACCTTGAATATCATCACTTCAACAAGAAGATTCTTGACAAATTGAAAATTAGTGACTTTTTCTGGATCCATTAGAGGGACTGGTGTTGCAATGCAAACTGTGCTACATACTATGGAGGGATAGGTGACTCAATACTGTTAAAATGAAGAAGAGGAAGAATTAGTGGTGGGAGTGTGAGAAGGACTCAGCCCAATTTTGCTGGCTTTGAGGAGGGCGGACTGGGGCCATGAGCCAAAAAATGTGGGCTGTCTTTAGAAGCTGGGAAAGAAAAGGAGAGATTCTTCCCTAGAGCCTCCAGAAAAGATCTTGATTTTAGCTCAATGAGACCAATTTTCAGACTTCTAACCTCCAGAACTATAAGATCGTATATCTGTGTTATTTTAACCACTAAGATTTTGGTAAATTGTTACAACAGCAATAGAAAACTAATAGAAGTGGTAAGGGCCAGGTCCTGTTGGAAATAGAAGTGGTAAGGGCCAGGTCCTGTTGGAAATGTTTCCCTTCTTAAGGCCCATTCAATCTGCCCTATGCAAAGAGCTTCTGTTACTACAGACATCATGACCATGGCTAAGTACTCACTATCACCCATTATCTCACTAAATTCTCACAACACTCCCAATGAGTTATGTATCATTATTCAGATATTATGAAGAAACTGAGGCTCAAAAGTTCTTGCCAAAATTCCAACATTTAGAAAAGGCCAGTCCTAGGATTTTTAACTCAGATTTTCTGATTCCAAATTCATATTTTTCCATGCATCCAGTTCCCTACTGTGAAAATAAAGTTTCAGCTTGTGCAAAACAAACAACCCCCCCAAAACCCCTAAAACGTAATATTTCCACTCTCTTGCACCACTCTCCCCATATTATCATAACAGCCACACATTTGTGTGTATCCCTAATATGAAACATTATAATGTTGTTATGTGATAATATTAAATTTGTTTAAAATTATTTATTTTTAATTGCTTAGAGATGCTCAATTTTATTTTTACAGATCTACAACTATATTTCAGAAGTGTCTTCAGCCAACTTTGTTCGTATTTCAATCAGCCTCAGGATTCCCTACAGACTTCCACCCTCTTTTGTTTCAGGGACGTTGCTAGGAAAGACACCTTAGCAGATGGGAAAACCTGTGCAGATAAAAATAGCTTTGCATTGGGGTAAGAGGTCACAATTGTTTCTTACTAGTGCTGCTTTGCTAAATAACTTATCTCCAAAATTCTGGAACCTTTTTGCTTACCTAGACCTGGAGGATTTGCTAGTACTTGGTATATGATAAATGCCCTGAGGCAGAGGTAACATGTTAATTGATTAATAGTCCCTTGATCTAGCTCAGTGCGTGGCTTAAATAAGGTGTCAAGTTAATGCTAAAAGAAGAATACATGTTGAACTCTTGCTCCTGCTTGTCATTGATGAACTGTCCTGTGAATGCTCCCGCCTAAACAGTCATGTTATCTATGAGGCCCTGGCTACCGAGCAGGGCACCTGATGCCTGTTCCTCTTTGTATCTGCTCCTCATATTGTGGTTCTGACTGTGGCAGTATGACCTGAATTTAACTTGCATAGTTGAAAGAACATATCATGGCCAAGAACAATGCTGAATATAAACACAAAATTAACATAAGTCAAACTACATGGGAAAAGAGAAAAAAAGCAATCCCTCTTAAGATCTAGGTTGTTCTAGTGGACAGAATCCCCAATTTTTCCTTTTACATTCTTTCAATATTGCATGTAAACAGGGTTTTCCTAGAGAGCAGTGGGAAATACATAAAACTAGGAAGTTTCACATTCAATTTAAATTTTGGCCAGCTCTTATAATATTTGTTGTTTTTTTCTGAATTGCCCTGTAGCTATGAAAACTGGTTTCTCATGTGAAGGCAGCTAGTAGTAAGAAACTGGTTTTATGATTGAATGCATTAGGAAACTCAGTTTTATTAGTATAATTATGGAAATATGGTTCATAGCCTTGGGATATTTCCTTTTGTTTCAAAGAAAAATAGGAGACTAACATAAGGATACAATTCGGTTTAAGTAGTAAATATTTGTGAAATATTGAAAGCTGAAAACTTTGGGATATAAGTGTAAGAACTGTTCACTGAAAATACTTTTATTTATCTCATTATTCATTTTTTTCTCTAAAATGTAAAACATGAAATGTGGTATAAATAACTTTTTAAAACAAACAATAGTAAGGGAAATGCAGAGATTAAAATAGGCAGAGAAAGGAAAGAGTTAAACACAATAAAATCCCAAATAATATTTTTATCTTTTTCCTCTTGATGTATTAAGTAGATCATCTATTAAGTTGCATATAGGAATGCAAGGATTCTTCAATAAACGCAAATCAATCGATGTGATACACCATATTAACAAATTGAGGATAAAAACCATATGATCATCTCAATAAATGCAGAAAAAGCTTTTGACAAAATTCAACACCCATTTATGATAAAAAAATCTCCAAAAACTAGGCCTAGATGGAACTTACCTCAACATAATAAAGGCCATATATGACAAACTCACAGCCAAGATCGTTCTCAATGGTGAAAAACTGAAACCATTTCCACTAAGATCAGGAACAAGACAAGGTTGCCTACTCTCATCACTATTATTCAACATAGTTTTGGAAGTTTTAGCCAAAACAATCAGAGAAGGAAAAGAAATAAAAGGAATCGAAATCAGAAAAGAAGTAAAGCTGTCACTGTTTGCAGATGATATGGTACTATATATAGAGAATCCTAAAGATGCTACCAGAAAACTACTAGAGCTAATCAATGAATTTGGTAAAGTAGCAGGATACGAAACTAATGCACAGAAAGCTCTTGCATTCCTATACACTAATGATGAAAAATCAGAAAGAGAAATTAAGGAAACACTCCCATTTACCACTGCAACAAAAACAATAAAATACCTAGGAATAAACCTACCTAAGGAGACAAAAGACCTGTATGCAGAAAACTATAAGACACTGATGAAAGAAATTAAAGACGATACAAACAGATGGAGAGATATACCATGTTCTTGGATTGGAAGAATCAACATTGTGAAAATGATGATACTACCCAAAGCAATCTACAGATTCAATGCGATCCCAATCAAACTACCAATGACATTTTTCACAGAACTAGAACAAAAAATTTCACAATTTGTATGGAAACACAAAAGACCCCGAATAGCCAAAGCAATATTGAGAAAGAAAAATGGATCTGGAGGAATCAGGTTCCCTGACTTCATACTATACTACAAAGATACAATAATCAAGACAGTATGGTACTGGTACAAAAACAGAAATATACATCAATGGAACAGGATAGAAAGCCTAGAGATAAACCCACGCACATATGATCACCTTATTTTTGATAAAGGAGTCAAGAATATACAATGGAGAAAAGACAGCCTCGTCAATAAGCGGTGCTGGGCAAACTGGACAGCTACATGTAAAAGAATGAAATTAGAACACTCCCTAACACCATACACAAAAATAAACTCAAAATGGATTAAAGACCTAAATGTAAGGCCAGACACCACAAAACTCTTAGAGGAAAACATAGGCATAACACTCTATGACATAAATCACAGTGAGATCCTTTTTGACCCACCGCCTAGAGAAATGGAAATAAAAGCAAACATAAACAAATGGGACCTAATGAAACTTAAAAGCTTTTGCACAGCAAAAGAAATCATAAATAAGACGAAAAGACAATCCTCAGAATGGGAGAAAATATTTGCAAATCTAGCAACTGACAAAGGATTACTCTCCAAAATTTACAAGCTGCTCCTGCAGCTCAATATTGAAAAAACAAAAAAACCAATCCAAAAATGGCTAGAAGACCTAAATAGACATTTCTCCAAAGAAGATATACAGGCTGCCAACAAACACATGAAAGAATGCTCAACATCACTAATCATTAGAGAAATGCAAATCCAAACTACAATGAGGTATCACCTCACACCAGTCAGACTAGCCATCATCAAAAAATCTACAAAGAATAAATGCTGGAGAGGGTGTGGAGAAAAGGGAACCCTGTTGCACTTTTGGTGGGAATGTAAATTGATACAGCCACTATGGAGAACAGTATGGAGGTTCCTTAGAAAACTAAAATGAACTACCATACGACCCAGCAATCCCACTGCTGGGCATATACCCTGAGAAAATCATAATTCAAAAAGAGTCATGTACCACAGTGTTCACTGCAGCTCTATTTACAATAGCCAAGACATGGAAGCAACCTAAGTGTCCATCGACAGATGAATGGATAAAGAAGATGTGGCAAATATATATAATGGAATTTTACTCAGCCATAAAAAGAATCCAAATTGAGTTATTTGTAGTGAGGTGGATGGACCTAGAGTCTGTCATACAGAGTGAAGTAAGTCAGAAAGAGAAAAACAAGTACTGTATGCTAACACATATATATGGAACCTAAAAAAAAAAAAGGTTATGAAGAACATAGGGGCAGGACAGGAATAAAGATGCAGATGTAGAGAATGGACTTGAGGATACGGGGAGGGGGAAGGGTAAGCTGAGACAAAGTGAGAGAGTGGCATGGACATATATACACTACCAAATGTAAAATAGATAGCTAGTGGGAAGCAGCCACATAGCACAGGGAGATAAGCTCGGTGCTTTGTGATCACCTAGAGGGGTGGGATACAGAGAGTGGGAGGCAGACACAAGAGGGAGGAGACATGGGGATATATGTATATGTATAGCTGATTCACTCTGTTATAAAGCAGAAACTAACACACCATTGTAATGCAATTATACTCCAATAAAGATGTTAAGAAAAAAAGTTTCATATAATTACACATTATTTGGAACTTAAAAAAATATATATTTATTTATTTTTGGCTGCATTGGGTCTTCATTGCTGCATGCCGGCTTCCTCTAGTTGGGGCGAGCGGGGGATACTCTTCTATTCTTTGTTGCGGTGCTTAGGCTTCCCATTGTGGTGGCTTCTCTCATTGTGGAGCATGGGCTCTAGGCAGGCAGTCTCTGTAGTCGTGGCTCACAGGCTCTAGAGCGCAGGCTCAGTAGTTGTGGTGCACGGGCTTAGTTGCTCCGCAGCGTGTGGGATCTTCCCGGACCAGGGATCGAACCCGTGTCCCCTGCACTGGCAGGCGGATTCGTAACAACTGCGCCACCGGGGAAGTCCTGGAACTTTCGTCTAATTGCTAATGTATATATATATTTAAAAGCCATAGCATTCCGTTATGCAATATGGTTCCAAGTTCCTTCTGCATTTTATGTTTGATTTTCTAAAAGCATGTAGGTAATAGCTACTAATAACAAGAAGTCTAATTTTTTTCTCTTTTCTTTTGCATTAGTCAAAAATATCTTTTTAAGAACTAAATGTAAAATATCAAATTATTCCTACCAGGGACTCATTGATTATAATAACAAAAACAAAACAAAGGACTTAACAATTACAATTTGGTTTAGAAATGGAGAGATATTGTTAGACTACAACAGGTGAGGAAGGGAAGTACCATAAGATTAAATTTATAGCATACATTTCATGACTAGATACATTTATATAAAGAAAGGCAAATAAACCAAAATGTAAGTATAAATAATCTTTCAAAAGTCAACGTTTATAACCTAATTGGGGTATCAGGAATGAAGAGAAATAAAGGATCAAAATCAATAGCATTTGTGTACTTCTGTATAAAATATATAGAAACAAATGGCTACTACTTTTCTCTTAATTAGGATGACATTCAAAGACATAATCACTTTCATCTATGATATAATTAAAACTAATCTTATTCATAATCAGTTTCTATCAATCTCACTTTGTAAATGAATTTCAACGTATTTCAGTCCTCTATATCTTCATCATTACCATATTCCAAGCTACCATTATTTCTAATCTTGAATAGTAACATAGTGCCCTAACCAGAATCTTTTCATAGAGAAAAAGGAAAGGAGTTTGTAGAGCAGGTAAAGGGAAGAATATAAAAAATAAAAATGTCTTCACACAAGTTTTCTTGATACAGAACATAAGGGCTTTTTCACTTAATTTGGTCAAAGTGAATATAGATAATGCTCTTTTTAACTGATTCTAAATGTACATTTTCCCACTTTTAAAAAATCTCTGAAATTGACGTCTTATAATCAATGCTGTTATGTTTGATAAGATGTGATAACTCAGGTGTCTGCATATCATATTGCCTCAATGTTCTACAGGCTAACATTTGCTACCTGGAAGGAAGGAAATTTTATTGGTTTTGTTTGTTTGTTTTTAATTTGAATAGGGAAATTTTAATATAAAGAATTTTTAACTCTAATGAGGGATTGAAGTAATGGGAGACTGGCTCATAAGGAGTAAAGAGAACTCTAAAGAATACAAGAATAGCGGATATAGGCAGCAATCACCATCCCTAGGGCTGAGATAGAGCCCACAGGGAAGGAACAAACATAGAAGAGGGCCATATCCCCGAGGCTGCAATCCAGAGCTCCTTGCTCCCCGGATGGTGTTCTCTGAAGCTGCAGAACTGCCCTGAGAGAACGTCCGTCCGGGATGTTGTCCATGAGGGGTGCCATGCCAACAGCCCTCACCCAGAAACCATTCTCTGGGGTGCGGCAGGAGGCTGCCCCCAGGGGGTGCTGTGCCTCAGAACTCAAGGGGTGCTGGGGGAAGTGGTTCATGGGAGGGGCCAGGCCTGCGGCACCGGCTCGGAAGCTTTCCCAGAGGTCCAAGGGAAGCCGCTTATGAAAAGTACCACCAGTGGCGCTTTGCTGCAAAGCCTCCTGAAGCCATGCTTACCTGGGGAAAGTCACTTGCCCCACAGGAGTCCCACAGCAGCCAGAGGAACCCCTTCCTCCTCCAGTGTCCCTCCCGCGCCCTCTACTGGCGAAGCTTAACATTGTGCCAGCAGGCAAAAGATCAGTGTTTGCAAGTCCAGCTCCATTATCACAGAGCAGACAAAAAGAAGGGCAGGATGGGAGCTGAAAGGCAATAAATTGAAAACTGGCACAATATATAAAGAGGAAAGTTCATGAACTATATTTTGGGAAAGTTTTAAAATTATATGCAATTCAAGGTAATCTGTTGCTCCTCCCCACTCTCCCGCCGTTAATAGTTTTCTCCTTCTAAGGCAAGAGTAGTTGCGGTTCTCCATTTTAAAGTGTTTCCTCTTGAGTCAGCAGTTACAGAATGTTCATTAGAGTTGGATTTCTGGATGCGTTGGGTATCCCTTTATGTGCTAAAAGGAAAATGGGATTCAAACCAACGTCAACTTGGCCAGTAAATTCTGAAGTTGACTCTATTCTTGTGCCTCACTTATTTTGTTCAAAAATGTGCAGATTTTGCTAGGGTAACCAAGGTTTGCACCAGTTCTTCCCTGATCATCGCATTACTGGTGTCTGGACATGCAAAAATTCTTCTTATAACCTGTCATTATTTCTGTTGTTGTTGCTGTTTGTCTTTATATAATTTTTTTTGGTGCGTCTGACAATATTTTATTTGTGAGATTCTTCCAGGTTGTTGCATGTTGTAATAGTTCATTCTTTTTTTATTTTTTAAACTTTTTAAAACATTTTTTATACTGGAGTATAGCTGATTAACAATGTTGTGATAGTTTCAGGTGCACAGCAAAGCGACTCAGCCATACATATACTGTATCCATTTCCCCCCAAAGTCCCCTCCCATCCAGGCTGCCACATAACACTGAGCAGAGTTCCCTGTGCTATGCAGTAGGTCCGTGTTGGTTATCCATTTTAAATATAGCAGTGTGTACATGTCAATCCCGAACTCCCTAACTATCCCTTCCCCCCACCTTTCCCCCTTGGTAACCTTTAGTTTATTCTCCAAGTCTGTGAGTCTGACAACATGTTTTTTTCAAGTTTTATTTTTATTTCTAAGACATTAATCTTTCTATAGTGTAGGTAGCATATAAGATGACACAAGTTATTTTTAGTTAATATTTACATGATAGAAGAATAGTTACTGTTTTTTTCCAAATGTTAATTGCTTGAGCATAACTTTTTACCAACTTTTTATGTGCAGTTTTACTTCATTAAGAGTTTTTAATACTTGTAATCTTTTTTTTAAGGGATAAGTCTAGTTTCTATTTTTGTTCATTTTGTTATTTGGAGTCATTTTATCTACATTTGAAAAGAGTTCCTTTAAATCAAATAATTAACTGTGATGTTACAAAAAGACCTGAAAAACAGTTCTGTGTTCAAATATGAGCCTGTACCAAATATTTTACAGAAGTCAGGTTCCCATAATGTTCTTTACATTCATGTCATGATACTGCTTTAGAGGTCATGAATTCAATTATAAAATTATTGTTGAAAGAAAAATTAGTCTTCTTCATAATCAATTATTTAACCAGTACCAGCTTCTGTTAAAGAAAAGCCCCAAAATACTTTGTTATCAAAATCACGAAGCTAGATGGGTAAATATAAATAATATCCCCTTAATAAAGCACAAGATGGTACCTTTTATGCCTCAAGGGAAAGCAATCAAGTTGAGAAAGGAAATCTACTTCCAGTAAAAGCTTTTCCCCCTATGTCCTAAAGCAGCACACTTATTCTCAGTATGCAAATACTAAAGATTTTCCTTTTTCTATTGTGCATGTATTTGTGTTTTCTCTGTTGTTTTGTTGAGATTCAGAATACTTTTCTCTTCTCTCTCTAGTGCTGGCCTGCACATTTCTTGATAGATCTAGTTTTATTTATAAAGCAAATATGGAAAGTTAGCCTGTGGTTGGAGTGGGAGTGGGGTTGGTAGGAGACACTACTCCCAAGGTTTGCTACCTGGGGGGTAAGCTGTCAAAAGGGCCTGGACTTATCCATTATTGTCTGTATTAGGTGATGATATATATGTTGTGTGTGGATTTGCGGTCTCTTTGGAAACACAATTTCCTCATCACATGTGAGAAAGATAATGAGGGTAAAGATAATGAACTTCCCATGTGTGTTCAGCACTATGGTTTTATTTTTTCTGATTGTGTCCATTTAAATCAATCTGATTGTGTCCATTTAAATCAATCTGCTTTACCATCTTCAAGGAATTTATTATTAGTCAATATTCTGCAAACTTGTTCCTGCCATTTCATGTGATTTGGTATGGGAAAGGAGGTAGACTTAGGTACTAAATGTTTTGCTTTCACTGTCAACTCATAAAATTCCTGTTTCTAATATTAAAAACATAATATGCTCTATTCTTATGAATAGTATGTGAATATTTTTAAGATGAGCTAATACAAAATTAAAGTTATAAAAATATATCTAAGGGTAACAAATTAAACGTACCTTAGCACAGAAATTACTTTAATTGCTTTAAGAGATAAATATCTAAATAAGTATAAATGATGAATACAGATTCTGTAGTTTTTTGATCATGCCTTATTGATAATGACATTGAAATTGAACATCTTTCCTGATTTTTAAAAAATAGTATATATGGTGTGGCAGACACACCCATAATCTGCGATGAATTACACCTTTGTATAATCCTCAGCCCTTGAGCTTCAGAGGAACCAGTAGAATAAAGGTGATGGAACAGTACCCCTTGATTAAGTTATGTTATCTGGCAGAGGTGATGGGTTTTCACGCCTGTGTTAGATGACTCAGTCTCAGCGGACTCGGGCAAAACAGTTGGCTCTGAAGAAGAAAACTCTTATTTTGTGAATAGCCTTGGATAATTTCCCCATGTAGTTTTCCTTATTATTCATAGTAAATGAGTATGTAATACCAGTTTTTTAATTTTGTCTGAAATTCCCTCAAGAGTTTTTTGATATATGTGGAAAATTAATCTATTTGTTTTAGCAATTTGAGTGATTCTCTAAGAGGCAGCTTTTATAATTCTGTTAGTGAACCTAGTAGCAGTTAGTACTGTGCTGTAATTAGCAGAATCTAAAATGTAAATGAACTCTATAAAGAAAGCAAGGTTTGGGTAGGGGATACTGAGATACTGTAGGTTGAAAAGGTGGAGCCCATTTTATTCTGTGTCAAAAATTTTGGTTACCATGATGCTATTTTATGGCTCCCAGATTCAGAGCAAATGGGAACATTTTTTGGAAAGTAGTATTTTGATTATTTCTTGTGAGTTTTCTTTTTATTAAATTTCCATAAAAGATGGATTAACTGACAATAGAGCTGACCACTCTGTAGGCAAAAGATGGAAAATAATACACAGCTATACTAAAAGTTATTTAACCTGTGGCCTACAGTCTAAACTGGATGGGGAAAATAATTTTCCTCTCCTCTCCTAAGTACCAGACAGGTTATATTTTTCATACATAGTGAGATAGGGTTGGTGGGGATGCTCTGCAAAAGACATCAGGGGTTCAGACACTTTCCATCTTTATCCTCTGATCTTCTCAGCATATAGATATTCTCCTCTTAGTTGCAAAATCACATATTTATTCTGAATACCAGCCAGGAAAATAGTATGAAATGAAGAAGTCCAAAGGAAATATACCAGGTGGGTCTATCTTCTTTAAACATTTCCCATTTACCTATTTCTGCAAAAGTAAAATAAGTATGGGAGGCAGTAAAGGGTGAAATAAGCCCATGGAAATTTTAATGACTGATGCTAAGAGCTGCTTGAGATACTCTTCGAGAGCATATGGGAACAGGTCAAAGAGTTGAAAATTACAAAAGAGGAGAGATGAAGGAACAAAGAGCCACCTGGAAATGACCGGTGTTTCAAAGGAGTAATTGGGATTCAAACTAAAATCAAGCTCAAAACAGAAGATTATACTGGGCTGAAAATAGCACCACATAGGCACACTTAAGTGAAATTAAAATTTAAAAAAAAGGAGAGAACTAGACACATTCTGGGCACTTCTGTTTCTTGAGACATAGAAAACTCAATGACCTGAAAACCTAGGTGTTACAAAAGTCCTAGAAAGTCTTAATAAAATATCTGACCCATACACCTACAGTCAATTAATCTTCCACAAAGGAGGCAAGAATATACAATGGGGGGAAAAGATAGTCTCTTCAGCAAGTGGTGTTGGGAAGGTTGGACAGCAGCATGTGAATCAATGAAGTTAGAACACACCCTCACACCAGTCACAAAAATAAGATCAAAATGTTTTAAAGACTTAAACATAAGACATGACGCCATAAAACTTCTAGAAGAGAGCATAGGCAAAACATTCTCTGACACATATTATAGCAATGTTTTCTTAGGTCAGTCTCCAAAGGCAATAGAAATAAAAACAGAAATAAACAAATGCGACCTAATCAAACTTACAAGCTTTTGCACAGCAAAGGAAACCATAAACGAAACAAAAAGACAACCCCCAGAATGTGAGAAAATATTTGCAAATGATGCAACAAACAAGGGCTTAATTTTCAAAATATACAAACAGCTCATACAACTCAACAACAAAAACCCAAATAGCCCAATCAAAAAATGGGCAGAAGACCTAAATATATATTTCTCCAAAGAAGACATACAGATGGCCAATAGGCACATGAAAAGAAGATGCTCAACATCGCTAATTATTAGAGAAATGCAAATCAAAACTGCAATGAGGTATCACCTCACACCAGTCAGAATGGTCATCATTAAAAAGTCTACAAATAACAAAAGCTGGAGAGGGTGTAGAGAAAAGGGAACCCTCCTACACTGTTGGTGGGAATGTAAGTTGGTGTAGTCACTATGGAGAAGAGTACAGAGGTTCCTTTAAAAACTAAAAATAGAGTTGCCATATGACCCAGCAATACCACTCTTGGGCATATATCTGGAGAAAACCATAATTTGAAAAGAAAACTGCACGCCAATGTTCACTGCAGCACTATTTACAATAGCCAAGACATGGAAACGACCTAAATGTCCATCAGCAGATGAATGGATAAAGAAGATGTGGTATACTTATATACAATGAAATATTACTCAGCCATAAAAAAGAATGAAATAATGCCATTTGCAGCTACATGGATAGACTTAGAGATTATCATACTAAGCGAAGTAACTCAGAAGGAGAAAGACAATACCATATGTTATCATTTATATGTGGAATCTAAAATATGACAAATTAACTTATCTACAGAATAGAAACAAACTCACTGATCTACAAAATAGAAACAGACTCACAGACACAGAGAACAGAGTTGTGGTTGCCAAGGGGGAGGGAGTGTGGGGAGGGTGGATTGGGAGTTTGGGATTAGCAGATGCAAACTATTGTATATAGAATGGATAAACAACAAGGTCCTACTGTATAGCACAGGGAACTATATTCAGTATCCTGTAATAAACCATAATGGAAAAGAAAAAAACAAAATATCAGAAACATCTTTTAGATACATAGTTGAATTTAAAAGTTTATAGGAGAAAATCTCACAAACAATAAAAACAACAAAAAATGGAAAATAGGCGCTGGTGTTTCAGTGTACTGAAGGTGATGGGCTGAGGGAAAAATTGTTGGCCATAAACCAAACAATTTCAAAAGTAAACATCTTTACTGAAGCATAACATACATAAAGGAAGTTGCACCAATTAATGAATTTTCTCAAAGTGGAGTAAACCTAAGTAACTACTAGGGTAATCAGAAAATAGAGCATTACAAGCACCATAGAAACCCCTCATACCAGCAACAAAGGAAACCTGAATTGTATTATAGATCATTTTCTCTATTTTTGAATGTTACACAAATGGAACCAAAGAGAATATACTTGTTTGTGTTGGCTTCTTTTGCCCACACTTATGTTTGGAGGATTCCCTCATAAATGCATTTATGCATCTTTATTTTGTAAATATACCATAAATTAAATGTCTTCTGATTATTAATGATATTTAGATTTAGTCTACCTTTGAGCTACTAAATATAATGCTACTATATAAACATTCTTGTGCATATCTCCTTGTAAATGTACATAGGCATTTGCACTGGATATACCCCTAGGAGTAAAAATATCAGATCATGGAGTATGGATAAGTTCTACTCTTGTAACTAGTGACAACAAGTTTTCCAAGATGATTGTATGCATTCACATTTCCATCAGCCGTATATGAAAGTTTCAATTGCTCCCTATCTCTACCAACACAAGGTACTGTCAGTTTTCTGCCCCCCACCAACCCCCAGTCAGAGTTTTCCCCCCAGAAGTTGTGCTAGGCATACCTTTCTGGTTTTAATTTGCAGTCTCTTGACAATTAATGAGATAATTAGTAATTGAAATTAAATATATTTCTCTACTTTATAGGCCACTTGGATATTCAAAAGAGAAAATCCACAAAAGAATAAAATACCTTTCAAGTCTTTGGCTCATTTTTATTGTCTGAATTTTCTCTTATAGAATTGTTGGAATTTTTAAAATAAATGCATTCTGAATATTCATCTTTTGGCTTGCTTTTTCACTCTTTTAAATTTATTAATTAAAAATATACTCTTTACAATAAAAACATTTCTTTATGGTCTTTGCTTACTGTGTCCTAATTACAAAGTCTTTGCTAATATAAAGTCATGATGACATAACCCGATGTTAATTTACTTTTCTAGAGCTTTTATTATGTTACATTTTGTTATCCACCTAGAATTCTCACACATATATGGTGTGAGAAAAGTCAGGCTTCTGTTTATGATCCATATCAATGGTCAATTAACCTAGCACTATTCTTTTTTAAATGTAATTATTTTCTCATTGTATTATATTGTCCACTTGGTATAAAACAAGTGACCATGCTGTGTGAGTATGTACCTTGAACTCTTTATTTTGTTCCCCTGGTTGAGCTGACTATTGCTCCACTGATATTACAATATTACTTTATCTTTATGACAATTATTTTAATTGTTATTTGGTAGAATATTTCTCCAAATTTCTTTTTCTTCTTTACATTTCTCTTGGCTCTTCCTGGCCACATGCATTTCCATATATTTCTTAGAATCAGTCAAGGATACTCACATACACCACATATAAATAAACCTAATGCATCATTGGGAATTTTATTAGGATTATATTGAATTTATAGATACTTTGGGGAATAAGGACATTTACAATACAGAGTATTCTAAACCGCAAATATAATTCCACTTAATATCAGTAATATTTAAAATTTTTTATATTTTATTTTTATACTTTTTCTTAGATTTATTCCTAAGTATATGGTAATTTTTATGTTACTGTAAATGATGTAAATTTTAACAGTGAAAAATGTTTGTTGTCACTATATAGAGATAAAATTTTTTACATTGGCCTCACATATTTAGCAACTTAGTTAAATTCACTTTATTATTTCTAATAGTATCTGTAAACAACCATAGTATGATCTATTTCTCATTCTTGATCCTTTTCCACAAAATAATCTAGAGTTTAAAGAAATGTTCTGAACAATCTCCTAAAGCCCATATAAAAAAATAAAATGTATAACAAAGTAGCATAATTACTAGAAACATGGTCCCTGGCCACATCATAAGAATACCAGTGGAAAGAATAATTTTTATAATTTATTTAGAAAACTATGGTTAACTTAGTCAAAATCAAAATTATCATTAGAGTCTCATGCAGAGACTAAGATTAATTACTTAAATTCTTGGTTCCACAAACGACTCATGCTATGAATGATTTGGGTTGTTTGTCATGTGGTTTTCTTTTTAATGTTAATATATGTGTGAGTGCATTATATATTTAATATAAAACCCAACAATAATAAAAATAAAAAGTTTGAGCCATTGTGTGCCGGATACTGTTCTAAGCATTTCATATAAAATAATTAATTTAACTCTCACCATAAACATCTTTACATATAAGCACCTTGAAGAAAACAAATAATGTACCCAAGATCAAATGGCTAAAAAGCAGTAGGTCTGGAATTTTAACCCTATCAATCTAAGTCCAAAATCTTTGCTACTAACCACTAAACATACTGCCAAAAGAATTCTAAAATACTTTGAATAGATTTTTTATCCAATACTAAGTTTTTATATGGGCAATTAATTATGTACATTCATTCTGTACATAAAAACGTACAGAAATTAATGCAGCTCAAATTTTATGACATTCAAAAACGTGAGTATATGTACGTGGTAGAGGAAGTTAAAACAACAATAACAAAACAAAGTTTCTATTCATATTGACTTTAAGTCACAACTGTAAGTCTACTCACTCATTTCCATTAAATTCTCTCAAACCCCCTAAAGTCCATCTGAGAAGCTAAATCAGGAAGTAACTTACAGTCTCTTAAAAATGTAATTTGTCTTTTCTAATACCAGCCTTGTGGCATATATAGGTGTGTGTGTGTGTGTGTGTGTGTGTGTGTGTGTGTGTGTATAAATTTAGAATTAGAAAAACTGTCATAGGAGGCACAACAAAATTGATACTACCACCATATGGAATAATGGCAAAGAAAGAAGAGGTGGGTCTGACTCATCTTTCACATTCTGCATAGTTTTATCAAAGATGTGTTTTTCCTCTTTTAGAATTATTAAAAATATTCACACTGAGAAAAAAGGTAAATTCAACTTGATTTTTAACATTTTTTAAAATTTCATTTTATTTTCATAATCCTTTAATTTCCCTGGAATTTTGTACTTAATTCACAAAACACAAAGTCTAAAAAACCATGTCAAGGATGATTGGCAAACATTCCTGTAGGACTTTCATTTTTAACTATCACATGGTCTGCTGCTAATGATGTAGTACCATTTAGAAAAAGAATGCTTTTCAAAGATCTGTTTCCTTACAGCATGATTCATATTATATACAACTATTGTTTTGCTAATATACATAATGAGCTCAACAGAAATCAGTAAAATAATAGCCAGACAGCAGAAATCCAGAAAACAGATGATGATACAGAATTTCTTCAAATAAAGTGATCAAAGGCATTGCTCATATTTTCAATGACTTTACTTCAGATTATGCATGGGAACCATGGCTTGTTTTAGCCAGTGACTTCTCAATAAATGCCTGACCATTATAGTGAGAACCATATATATTCATTTTGGAAAGTGATGAAATAAGTTAGAATACTGGGTTTAGTTTTCATATAAAATTCTGTTCAAAATATACAATGCTACTGTTAAGAATAAAAACTTTTAACCTAGGTGATTGTAACTGAAGCATTCACTAGAGTCTTAAGAAGTACTAATGAGAAACTTTACTACAACTGATAAATGATCCTGGTTAAAAGAAATATGAAACAAACAACCAAACAAAAATGATAAAGAAGCTGTCATATTAATTAGCCATAATGAGTCATGAAGAAGCACTTCTCTTTTTCTATTCTTAATACTTTTTGAAGGTACATAAAAAGGATCTGTGAGATCAGAGAGCCCATCTAAGAGGGGAGAACTACTGAAAATTTTTAGGAAAATCTGGGGCAAGGGGAGCCTTGCCATAGAAAAAAACGTAATTTTAGAAAGATCTCTCTTGGAAATCTCAATAGAACTAAAGAAAATGTTAACTCCTTAAACCAAAGGACGTAAGATGAAAGGTTATATGTAGAATATAATAAAGGAGGAGCAGGAAGAAGCTGAGAGGACTGTAAAAACATAGGACTCCTTTGAGTAGGGGGAAAGGTGAGGACACAGAAACAAGAACATAATTTAAACCTACATATGTAACTGTAAAATACAAAACTGACAATGCAGAAATTGTAATTAGAACTGTGTAGCATAAATGATTACAATTCACTAAACACAACCTTATCCTGATGAAATGGCAAAATTTTAAATCAAAGAATCCCACAAGTAGACTGGCAAAATAATAAGCAAAACAAACAAAATACGCTTGCTATAAAAATAAAAGAAAGAAAACAAATGCAAATTGGGCATCATGTCGCCTGAAACTAACAGGAAAAAAATGATATGAAAATAGTTTTGAGCGAAAAATTTTGTGATTGGCAAACTACATCGTTGATTTGTTGTTCATGTATCATAACAGCAATAAGAAAATCTTCAATAGAGAATTTTAAACATAAAAGGACTTGGTAAGCAGAACAACCTGAAACCTTCCTGAAAATAAATCATTCCACATTAGAGTTGTGGGAAATATATTGAATCATTGCAAATAACTAAAAATTTAGGAAACAATAGGAAAAAGTGATTGATGGTCAATACTGAAACAAAAATCAAAAGTATACGTAGAATTAAAGCCAATTAGCACTTTCATAGATAAGAGTACTGAAATATTTTTAAAGTAATTTAAAGATAAATTATCTGATTTTAGACAAAATAATTTGATTTAAAATCCAATAATATGCAAGTATAAATTGAAAATGACTGTAGCAACAGTATAAAAAATATTGATGTACTATCATTTCTGAAAAAGAAACAAAAAATACTTTAAACTTAATGTTAATGAAATAATAAATTTTAATTATTTTAACAATATCAAGAGAAATTAAAGCTAGTTATCTACCAGATTATATATAGGAACATATTTTTAAAAAGGAAAATATCAAAAAATTGCACAAAAATTGAAAGAAGATAATATGAAGGCAATCATATAAGTTATGATGATGAATTTTGGGACATTAGAGAAAATATTTTATGATTTAATAAAAGCAAGTCCTTAAAATAATATAAATTAGTTATTTAGCAACCTGTCCATACACAAAACCAGACTTGTCAAACCCCAAGGTCATCCATTCTTGAGGACTCAGGCTTTTGTTTTGTTGTTATCTATTTACACTGGACATGAGACAACGGATATATTATCTACAGAGTCTAAGTTACTTTTTAAGACTGAACTAATCTTTGTTAAACTTACATCTGTCATTATTGTTATAAGTTTATTGAATATTAAACCTGCTATTCAGTGTTTCAGATAAAGTGCATTTCTGTTGATAGGATTCTTAAAATAAAAATCATATTTCACTGATGTCTTCTTATAATTTTTGTATTTTATCAGAAAATACATGCATTAAAACATCACACACGGGACTTCCCTGGCGGTCCAGTGGTTAAGACTTCGCCTTCCAATGCAGCAGGTGTGGGTTTGATCCCTGGTCTGGGAGCTAAGATCTCACATGCCTCAGGGCCAAAAAACCAACACATAAAACAGAAGCAATATTGTAACAAATTCAATAAAGACTTAAATTTTTTCCTTTTCAAAAAAAGAAAAATAATAATCACACAAAAAAGGTGACCTAATAGTTCTTGCTTTATAATACACAATGATGTACTTTTTTTATGCTTCTGTCATTTTTAGCATTCTTAAATGTGAAGTCTCTAAGATTTACAGTATTTTTTCTATTTTGTATGAATACGTTTAATTTTATTTAAATAATTAAATTACCTTGCTATAACTAACTGTTGCAGTAGTATTGATATATGATCACCAACATCTCAGTCAAGTCACAGTTTGGACCACAATAGTTTGAATCTATTGTAACAGATTTCTATCTAATGTCCCTATGCGGGTATTAATTCAGTAAGTACTATATAAAGTTGTCAAGAAGGTATTAAAAATATTAACGTTTCCATTGTTCATGTTTAATTCATGTCATATATATATGAATTAAAATATTTTTCTTCCTGTAGATATAAGTAAAATTTGTTCTAAACCCTTCTAGATTCCAGGTGTTCATCACCAATGTATGCCTCAGAGGAGAAAATATGTAAGATTATTTTAATCGCCATGAGCAATCATTGAATAATTGGCAGTATGCTGACAGAGTGTCATAATGGCACATTTGCAAAACCATGCCTCCTCACCTGAGTCTTTTATCCTTACTTTGCCAAGTTTATTTTCCCCTCCTACATCTTTTCTGTACTAAACATTCTTAAAGCTGAAGTGGAGGAATAACATCTATTTGAGATATGCTCAAAATCATGACTTCAGTCATCCCTATCTTTCATCTGCTTTTTACCAGTTTATTATTTTTGTCTCACTGTGCGGAAATGCAAAGAAATTCAAGAACGGATCCTGAAATAGTATCTCTTTTCATATCAAGTTTACCAGCTGTGACAGTGGAGACATATTTTTCCCAAAAGGACCTTCCTTCTTATCTTGCTGATGATGAGTTCTTGGAGCCTTTCTATTTAGGCTGCGGCAATCTTAGCTTTTGCTGGATGCCTAGCATGTATGAATACAGGGCCAGCTGGTGCAAAATTCTTTAACTAGATATGCTGTCTCAAACCATATGTAGTTCACAGCTATAGATTTGAATTACTATACTGTTCTATATTCCAGCACTTTTTGATTGAAGATGCTCATCTAGACCAATACTCTTCTCTAAAATCATGTTATGACCCATTGCCTATTTCTGTGTCTCATTTTCCAACATTAAATTTTGTAAATTGGAATTATTTTTGTATTTTAATAATGTAAGAAGTAAGAAGTATAATTTGGTAGATTAACAAAGCATGCTATGAGGACTAAGAAATGCTTCCAAAGAGTCCTATCTCTTTCTTTGATGTATTTTCTCATACAAGGGGAGGAGGGAGCCTTGGGACATAGTTTTAGGTACCTATTATGTGCCAGGAAATTTGGGGGTCTTTACATGGCCAATGCCTAAAATATATGGAGGTTACCTATCACAGATTTATTTATTTAACTTTAGAGACAAGATAAAATATCAAAGTCATCAATTACTAGATTCTGCGAATTCTCACTCTAAATATATTTATTGAACAGTTGTTTACATTGAGGTTGTTTTATTCTAGGCACTGCTTTAGGAAAAGAGTAGTAAAAATGCATTTAAACTCTATTCAAGAGAGCCATGCAATAAACAAATAAGCAAAAAAATATATATATATATATATAACATATTCGGTGAAGATACATACTGTAAAGAAAAGCAAAGAACTGTAAAGGGATAGAGCAGTGTGTGTGTATCTACGTGCACACACACAACTTCAGCTTAAGCAGTAAAGAAAGACCTCTCTGATAAGGTGATATTTATGAGAAACCTGAAAGAAGTGAGGGAGTAAAGCCATATGAGTTTCTCTACATTTCTCTAATTCATGCACTTTTCCTCCTCATCTGCACTACATTAACTTAATTCATAATTCACTTCCAGTGATCCACATCTCTGGGCATTTCCTTTCTCATCCTTCTTCATATTGCATTTAGAGCTGAAAATTTTATTTGTCATCCCCTAGGTAAAATCCTTCAATAGCTCCCAATGAAATGAAGTCTAACTCCTTTAATAAGGCACACCTAGAGACTCCTTGTTATAGCATAGAAGGAAGCGTCCTGTGAAATATTCCTGACAGCTTCATGCTCTCTCTTTTCAACCTGCACATAACTAGTACCTCTATATCTCTCAGGTTGCAGTCTACCTGTTCCTATCTCTGGAGAGATTTCCTAGACAAGGCTTGGTATTTCCTCTTACTTAAGTAATACCTTAGGCGTTCCCAAATAAGAGCATTTACTAAGCTTTGGTATAGTGCATATCAATTTTATCTTTCTTCCCCAATATTAAAGGAAGGATCTGTTTCCCTTGCATAAAAATGTGTTGTCTTACCTATACTCCTTATTGAGTAATTGTGGTGAATAAATAAATGAAATAATAATGAAACACGTTCCTATGGTTACACTATTAGCAAATGTGAGGGTGAAACTGGAACTTAGCTTAATCGGATCTAAATTCTACGGTCTTTCTAGTAGATCATACAGATCTGGGAAAATCGTTTTAAGTTATTGGTGGCCTTTTTTGATTCATATAGATATCTACTTCTTTTTTACAGAAATCTAAATGTATGTGATATTTGAAAACCCTGCTCACATGTATATCCTGTGAAATATTTAATTATTAATTATGCACATGTTTCAGCAGTTATCATTAGATATACAATGGGTTATTGATTATAACCATCTGAATCAAGAAACTAGACAAGTATGAGGCAGAAACTTATATCTTACCAATCAGTTCCAACTATACTATTTTTGAAAACTTTACTTGTATTTTTATTCTCTAATCACACAGGGAAAGCCATTTATTATTCACTGCTTCCTGCTTGCACAATTGTTATTTTAAGATTAAGTCTGCTTAACGCAAATTATTGTATTAATAAATGCTGCTTATAGAATTGAATTTGTTCATATTACAAAAGGCGACCCTTTGTGCCCCTGTGAACATAATTGCAGGAAAAGTATACTAATCTACAGGCACTTATGATACCAGTACTAAGGAAAGAAAAGGACTGCTCTGACAGCAGTTTCAAGGCAATTTCCCATAAAAATAAAAAACAAAAAAGAATGAAGTTACCATGGGTTTGTTGAGCTTACGCAGGGTACATATAATATAAATAAAGAAGTATTCATTCATCAGGAAGTGAATCCAAGTGAAAAGCACTCATCTTCTATCTACAAACTGTGAACTCTATGACTGAATGAGAAGCTTTGGGAAAGTGAAGAATGAAAGTAAAAAGATATAAAACACATCACATTTTCAACTACAGCAGAAGTGCACAGTCAGCTGTCCTAAACAAAGATATTTCTTTATTAGAATTGTTTGCATTTCTAATCATAAAAATGCTACATTGATGTTTTTAAAAGCCATAAATTAACTCTTCCACAAAGAAAATTATTAATTACCCAAAAAAAATTTTTTTTTCTTCTACTGTTGCCTCTACTTGGAAATTTGCCCTCTTACTCTCTCAATCAAAATGTTATTCATCATTCATTTCAGAGGGCTAGTCTTACCATGAAGACTGTCCTGATTACTCTAACTAGTAGCAAGCTCTCCTTTTTTTTTTTTTTTTTGTAACTCCTACAACTCCCAAATTTATTTTACTTGCTTAACTTTTTTCCAGGTTATGTTATTTGTGACTGTGTCATACACTCCACTTTCAACTTAAGACCTTGTCTTATCTGCCTTTAGGATTTTAAAAACACTAAGTAGATTATTTTGGAAATCACACACAGAAATATAATTATTGAAAAAAATTAATTGAATAGGACAATGGTCTCTAAGTTTCCATTATAATTAACGCATCCAAATGTTGTTACTTAAGGCTTACCAGTGATATTGACCTAAGGCAAAACTGCGGTGGATTGGTTTTGGGAGAGAATTCTCCATGGCTCTATCCTACTTCTGCACATCAGGCAAGCAGAGGCTCTGACTCTTTGCTCCACACAAACTTTGCAAGAATGTTTGTAGAGTAAACAGTCTTGGAAGATAGAAATGATATTTCCTTGTATAACTGAGTCACTTTGCTGTACAGCAGAAACTAACATAACACTGTAAATCAACTATACTTCAATAAAAAAGAATGATATTTCTTTCTGAGACATAGGGAATGCAAATAAGGTAAAATCTCAAACACTCCTCTTAGTTCTTCACAGTTGGCTCCAGGGACTTCAGGAAAGCAACAAGAAAGTTATTGGAAATAGTGACAGAAAGCACTGTGCTGAAAGCACTACTGGACCATATTTATGCATCTTGAAGTTCGTTAAGTGCTTCTAAAATAATTTAAAGTGATGAGGAAGTAGATGAATTTAAAATATTCAATTGATACTCATTTAAATTACAGAAATAGAGCCCATAAGAAAGAGAAAGATGTCATTATTTTGTTATTCAATATGAATCTCTTAGTTTTAGTAAATAAAATCATTATAAACATGAAACATAACAGACACTAGTTTAATTTCTTGTTTTACCAATGCAGTATAGTATGTAAAATACCTCTTCATTTTACTTGGGTCAGTTATTAAGTAGAAATGTCTTAAGAAGTTTATGGTTGTTTTGTACATCAGATATTCTAACCTGATCATCAACTTGGACTATTATTTTTAACCTGAGGACATTTTGTATAAAATTTTTTCATGACCAGTTCTGTCTTTAATTCAAGCATGAAGCCATTAATAATAGTATATTAGTATTTCTAAATAATTTTCTGAGGACCAAATTGCTTTTTTCTCAGCCTAAGGCAAAGTCATGTACCACTAAAATATTCTCAGACTATTAATTATTTATCAGTCATTAATTCACATCAATTGTTCTATCAAAACAGTCTATTTTTTAATAAAAGAGATAAATTATACATTGCTTTGCTGTTTTCACTATTATTTAGAATTGAGATACCCTTTCATAATAGGAGTTTTTAAAACTCTATCCTTTTTCAAAGGGAGTTTCTGAGAAATTCTCTGCTACCAGGACCAGAGTAGATGAGACAAAATAAAGGCATAATAAGAAAGCAATATGCACATTACAAATATCATAAGTTTTATTTGTGGCTTAATAATATTGGATCCCTTTTGTGAATTTTCAATAAATACTTGAAAAGAAGAATTTTACTATGACACAGATTTACTATAAAACTTTAAATTTTACCTTCTTGATTATGGTACTTAGGTATTCCATTGCCCACTTTATTTCTTATATTTTATCTGCTTGGACTAAGAAAGTTATATTAAAGTCACCTGTGTTTCCATCTAATTATCACTGCATTCTTGTCATTTGCATTACATGAAATTTGCTGCTGTACAATTGGTTCAAAGACATGATAATAATAACATCTTCATAGTGAATTATTGTCTTTAACATTAAAAGTCTTAAATGTTGTTTTAATGGTTTTTTTTTTTTTGGTTCTTCTTTCTACATGTTTAATACTAGAGCATTATCTTTGCATTTAGTTTTTGCATGAATACAACTTTGATTATTTTTTTTTATTCTCAAACTTCCTGATAAATTAACTTTAAGCTTATAGAGCATTCAATAAGATTTTGACCACATAAGTCAATCTGCAAGTAATTTTCTCTTGTAAGGGAGATAAGCTACATTACTTTTATTGGTATAGATGACATGCTGGGACTTCTTTTCATCATATTAATTTATCTTTACTCTATATGCACTATTCTTTACGTGAAAAACATATAATTATAAATACACAAACATTCTTTTCTATGTAGCACCTCTGATATTTAGAAAAGTATTATTATTCTTTTGGTAAACTTTATAGCTTAGTATAAAACCATGGACCCCCTCCTTTCTAAACAGTGTCTATTATAAGCAACCAAAAATTGGCTTATACATTTTTCCCCCTCCTCAAATTCTTCCAATTTAATATTTCTGTCTATTTTAGTGTATTTTGTTGGCTCTTAAATATGCTTAATTTGTAATTCTTGATTTGTAAGAGAAATAAAAAGCATTAACCTGAAAAAAATAGAGAAAATTGATAAACTATACTTCATTAAATTAAGAACTCCTATCCATTAAAAGATAACATTTAGGCAAGTCACAAAGCTAGAGAACATATCCGTAGGATGTAATCAACAAAGGGGTTATAATCTCTAGATTCAGGTAGATAATTGATTGACTGATGGATGGATGGATAGATAGATCAATCCTACAAATGAATCCAAAAAAGACAGAGAAGTTAATAGGCAAATGGACAGAAGAATTAAACTGGTACCTCACAAAATAACATATCCAAATGGTCATTAAAAAATGTGGAAGTATTCTCAACCTCTTTAGAAATCAGGAAATTAAAACTGTGAGATATCACCACCTCATACCATCATGAGGTAATTCTTCTGTTTGTTTTTGTTTAAATTTGGCCTAGCCAAATGATTTGTTTTTGCCAAAGAAATATGAACAGAAATAATGTGTACCACTTCCTGGTGGAGGGCTTACACGTCTCTATTTGATTCATCACGTCACGGAAGCTCCTCACCGAATCGCCTTCAACCTGAATCATTGAGGAGCTACAATGAGTTGATGCCACCCCCCCTTCCCCCCGCCCAATGACTCGTGTTGAATCTGTAGTTTGAGCAAGAAATTAAAACTTGTCATATTAAGGCACAGAGAATTTGCTCTTCATGTTACCCAGCATGACTTCACCTTTGCTGTTTCAAGAGGTAAAAATTAATCAATCAACGGCTAATAGTCTTCAGGATGCCACTGCAAAGAGGAAGCTGAGACGCTTCATAGTGGGGATATTCGGAAACTGAAAACTGCTTCATGCAATCCTACTGCACTTACTGTTAAGGAAACGAATGTGCTAGATCACAGCTTTGACCTGCGTCACTGTGTCAGACACTAGCAACCACAACTCTTGGACCCCAGTCCATGGACAGAGCGTGGGACGGTGGTGCTTCTTTTACTATGAATAATGAAGTGGAAAAAGGACTGGAGGCCACGGTTTTGTACATTATTCAAGCTGAAGATTCAAGGCTTGGGCCTATCCCTGGCTGTGCTGAGGAATGAGGCAATGTTTCATCAACTGGGCAGTGTAAAAGTCCTAGAGCTCATGTGTACAGAAAGAGAGAAAGGAAGGAAGAAAGAGGAAAGGAGACTGAGGAGTTTTTTTGAAAATTTAGAACACTTGGAAAAAAACATGTTTTTGTATGAACATCCATTTTGTGGTTTCATTCTCCCTGACTTATTTATAGTAATTGAGAATTGTTTAATTTTAAGGAAACCCTTGGGTTTTCTTTAAAATGGTAAATTTCTGTTCCATGCTATTTTCACTTTGATATTTTACATTACTGGTGTACTTTTAAAGCTATAATTTTTTGTTTTCACTTTATATGGAGAACCAGTGCAAAGATTTTAAATGTATGCAATTGAAGGGGGAACAGTAAAAGAACAATCTAAATAAAACATTTCAAATTTAAATGAAAGTTAGCAAATTATAAAATTAGTGATTTGGATCCCTAAAGATTAGTACATTTCCTATTCTTTAGAATTTCAGTAACAATCTGTCACTTGTTTCAAGTTTATAAATTTTTTCATAAAAATAAGAAAAAGCATATTACTTCCATGATAGTTTTAAAATATAATTCTAATTTTTATTGACTATATAAGCATTTTTTAACTGAAAGTTGTGAAAATTTTGTGTCTGGATGCTGTGTTCTATGACTTTTTTTTTTAAATCATATGATTACATAAGTTTGGAATCAATAGATTAAAGTGTTTATTTACTATAAGACTTATATTTATATATTTATATGCAATAAAAATTTCCAAGACAATATCTATGCCATTTATCAGGTGTCTTTATTCACAGAAATTTTCCCTCTCATATACCAATTAAAACCTCTCAGGGAAAAAAAAAATCTTAAGAATTTGGAAAAGGGGCTATGTGAGGCTGTTTCTCCTAATCTTATAAGAAAGTACTTGTTTTGAAAGAAATTTTTTTTTTTTTTAGGAAATAGAATGTGATATTATATAGTAGACATACAAAAAGAATTTGTCATCATGTGGCCAACTTTAGCTTATTTAAGCTGATCTCTGTGACTTAGTATGGTAACACACTTTAAGACTGTAAAAAACAAAATTATTTTTCTCTAAAAACTGTAAGAAAATTGCAGACAAAATTGTTTACTCATGACATGTGATTAGACTTGGATGACAATAACTTTTTTTCCCATTAAAATTGCTGGTGAATTTTAAAAGGTCCCAGCCTTCTATTAGAGTTCCTGATATATTAGTTCCTAGGTACTTATGTAGTGAAAGTGATAGAGGCCACTTATGTATATCCTTGGAACAAGAAATATTTCAGTAGTGTGCAAAATAACTGGGTAGATATATTTCCTGGAAGGTTGGCTCTAAGTACACTAAACTAAAATAAAATTACCCAAGATTCTAGATTCTGGATTGCTATTGGTTGATCTTTAAAGCGATAACAATATTTTTGGGCAAAAGGAGAATCTGTTTTTCTCACTGATTAGGTAAAGGATTAACCTGAATAATTGAATCTTTAGGAATTTTAACTCTCATTAAAGTAAAAGAAAAATTATTCCTGTGACGTTATATATACTGGCAGATAGATCAAGATCTTCAAGAGTCTGTCTTTCATAGATGCCAAATTATATAATGCATTTTACTCTGATTATCCTTTATACCTTAGGTTAATTTTAGTTTTATGAATTAATTATATTTTAAGATGAGGTAGATCTTATATAGTGAATAAAAATGGGAAATTTCATCATTTATATGTTGCATGAATTTATCTGCTTTGTTTTTACACCATCTGTTATGGTTAATTTTGTGTGTCAACTTGGCTGGACCACAGTGCCCAAATATTTGGTCAAACATTGTTCTGGATGTTTCTGTGAAGTTATCCATTTGGATGAGATTAACATTTAAATCAGTGAGCTTTGAGTAAAGAAGATTACCTTTATCCAATCAGTTGAAGGCCTTAATAAAACAAAGCATGACCTCCTCTCAGCAAGGAGAGATTCTACTGTCTGACTGCCTTTGGACTCAAACAAACTGCAACTCTTCCCTGAGTCTCCAGCCTGCCACTCTACCTCATCAATATTTTGGATTCACCAGGCTTCCATAATCATGTGAGGAGCCAAATAGAATAAATCTCTTTAAAGTCTCGGAGATTTATTGTAAAGAATTGGCTCTCACACAATCATGATATGTATCTACATATATACACATCTTGTTGGTTCTCTTTCTCTGGAGAAACCTGACTAATACATCATCTAAGTTATAATACTTATAAAGGATACACTGGATTGTGGATTCCTGTAAATATCTATCTATCTATCTATCTACCTACCTACCTACCTATCCATCAATGTATCTATCTTTGTATCTACTTAAACCAGTTAATAATATATGGTAACATAAATATGATAGATGATAAGTGACAATTACCCTGCACATGATGGTATGATGAAATAGACCTCTATCCGGAGACAGAATATCATAGAATAATTTCCCCAGCAACAATGTGTGACAGCTAATGATTTTCAGCTTCCAGTATATATATACACTTGACACTTCAACAACATAAGTTTGAACTGCAGGGCCCACTTATACGTGGGTTTTTTTTCAATACATACTACAGTACTACATGATCTGTGATTGGTTGAATCTGCGGATGTGGAACCACCCATATGAAGGGCTGACTGTAAAAGGTACAAGCAGATTTTCAACTGCCTGGGGATTGGCAACCCTAAACCCCGTGTTTTTCAAGGGTCAACTGTATACAAAACTATAAAAGGGGCTCTCAATAATTAGATCATATTTGAAAATGTAGATTATTATGCTTTATATATTTAAAAAATATAAAGCATTATTGTCACTCAAAATCTTGATATGAAGTATGTACATGATACTTTAGTAAATAGCCATGCATTTTATCATATTTATTACTTTCTTTCTCTTCAGCCCTTTATGTACATTAAATTTTCCTCTATGGTGCTGGTTCTCATAGGGATGATCCAACCCCCCAACCAGACATTTAGCGATGTCTGAAGACATTTTGGATTGCCATGACTTGCTGGTGCTCCTGGCCTCTTGCAGTAGAAGCCAGGGATGCTATTAAACATCTTACAATGCACACGGCAGCCTCTGGCAAAGAATCATCCAGTCCAAAATGTTAATAATCTTGCTTGGTATAATTTTCCTTCTGCCTGAAGTATATCTTTTAGAAGTTAGAATCTCTATTATGCTGATCTGCTGTAAGCAAATTCAGTTTTTATTTGTCTGAACATGTTTGCTTTTATTATTTATTTTTGCAGAATTATTTATCTGGGTATAAAATTGTAGTTTGGCAATTATTTTCTTTCACCACATGGATGCTAGAGATAAATCAGCTCTTAATCTGTTACCTTTGAAGATGATTTGTCTTTTTTTCTTATAGTTTTAAAGATGGTCTCTTGTGTTAGTTTTCTGCAGTTTTTCATTTTGATATAACTAGGCATGTATTTCTTTGTTTGATATTCCTTAGATTTATTGGACTTCAAGAACCAGTTAATTGATGTTTTTCATCAGTTCAGGAAAATTTGAAGGCATTATCCTTTCAAACATTGCCTCAAACATTGTGTTATTTAATCATATATCTTCCCACTGGCAAGATACATGAGAGTGGAAATTGTGCTTATTTTGCCCATCATTGGAACAACTCATACCTAATGCAGTACCAGGCACATATTAGAAGTGTAATACATTATACTGAATGTATAAACAAACAAATGTATGAAAGAGTACCAAATAGTTTAAGTATATGTATGTATACACAAATACATATGCACGACGAATATACTGTAAAAAAAAAAAAAAAATCTGTGTCTAGTTAAAATTGTATTTTGTATTTGAATGATTCAACTTTAAATTCTAAATGGAGATTTTATTCTTCTTAGCATGGAGTCTCCTGAAAAACCTCTGTCTCAAACTTTCTCTGAACTCCTTAAAATATGATATATCAAGAAAATAACATTGTACACTGGATTAATTCTGAGATATACAAAACAGAAATGACATCACCTTTATTCTGAAGAAAACCTTTTCATTAAAGAAAATAACACATTAATTTTTCTGACAGCCTTTATCACATGATTGAATTATATCTTGATATTACAGTCAACTCAAATCATTAAATAATTTAATGTGTTAGTTGTCTAGTTCTCTAAATTTTTTGAGCATATTTCCTAGTTTCTAAAAATCAAGAGTTATAATGAAGTTTCACTAATTATAGTGCTGACAATATAATAACAAATATTCTTGATGCTAGATTAAAGGGTGAGATGGTTTAAAACTCTGAACATATTTTTTTTCCTTTAAGTTAGAATACTAAAAAATACCTAGTATATTAAAGGAACTAGACCAGATGTTAGCTTATATTAAATGCTTATAGGTGGCTCTACTGTGACATTAAATAGCATCATCAAAAGAAAGTGACAGGTAGGGTGAGAAAAGAAGAGACACTATTATACATGAACAAATGTTGGAACTGAAAGCACTGTACTAAAAACAAGAGAAATTATGGAAACATGATAAAAATCATCCATTAATTAAGAATTCATTAAATTAAGTCACATAAAGGGAAGATTAAACTTCAAAGACACAGGGGTCTGAATGAGAAATAATATATAAAAACTACATGATCCTTTCATTGAACTACACATGAAAATATCTGTCTACATAGCTTTTCAAAAAGAGAATAGTCTTCAATTTTTTTTCCCTGAGGTTGTTTAAGCAGCAAGAATTTGGAATGTTTTTTTTTAACATCTTTATTGGATTATAATTGTTTTACAATGGTGTGTTAGTTTCTGCTTTATAACAAAGTGAATCAGCTATACATATACATATATCCCCATATCTCCTCCCTCTTGCGACTCCCTCCCACCCTCCCTATCCCACCCCTCTAGTTGTTGCAGAAGGATTCAAGTGCTGGCTTGTGGAGTAGATTTTATGGGGTCACTAACCATTTGCAGGCATGTGATTCACCAAGATAGCCCCACAAATAGAAGAGATATTTTGGTAGAAATGAGAACTTTGTATTATAAAAATGTTTACAGATTTCATAAACATGGGACATTCTATGGACTGAGTCCTGAGCACTGTACTTCTTTATTCAAATAAACTATATGTGAAATCTACTGCTGAAAAATTCCTATCATTCACACACACAAAAATATATTGTTTCCCAGTCAGTTTTCACTATTTCAGTTATTAATATTTCAACAAAACTGCAAATTCAATTACATTATGTTATTTGAATTTCCTTTTGTAATCTTATCAATAGTTCCCACAACATACAAAAAAAAAAAATCAGCAACTGGAGAAAAAAGAACAAACAAAATCCAAAGTTAGTAGATGGAAAGAAATCATAAAAATCAGAGCAGAAATAAATAAAACAGAAACTAAAAGAAATAGAAGAGATCAATAAAACTAAAAGCTTGTTCTTTGAAAAGAAAAAAAAAAAAAGATAAACCTTTAGCTAGACTTATCAAGAAAAAAACAGGAGAGGCCCCAAATCAGTAAAATCAGAAATGAAAAAGGAGAAGTTAAACAAACACCACAGAAATACAAAGGACTGTAAGAGACTACCATGAGCAAATATATGCCAATAAAATGGACAACCTAGAAGAAATGGACAAACTCTTAGAAAGGTACAATCTCCCAAGACTGAACCAGGAAGAAATAGAGAATATAAACAGACCAATTACCAGTACTAAAATTGAATCAGTAATTTAAAAACTCCCAACAAACAAAAGTCTAGGACCAGCTGGCTTCGCAGGTGAATTCTACCAAACATTTAAAGACGTGTTAACACCTATCTTTCTCAAACTATTCCATAAAATTGCAGAGGAAGGAACATTTCTGAACTCATCCTATGAGGCCACCATCACCCTGATACCAAAACAAGAAAAAGATATCTCAAAAAAAGAAAATTACAGGCCAATATCACTGATGAACATAGACACAAAAATCTTCAACAAAATACTAGCAAACCAAATGTAATAATACATTGAAAGAATCATACACCATGATCAAGTGGGATTTATCCGAGGGATGCAAGCGTTTTTCAATATCAGCAAATCAATCAATGTGATACACCACATTAACAAACTGAAGGATAAAACCCATATGATCATCTCAATAGATGCAGAGAAACCTTTGATGAAATTCAACAGCCATTTATGATTAAAAAAAAAAACAAAAAGACTCTCCAGAAAGTAGCACAGAAAGAACATACCTCAATATAATAGAGGCCATATGGCAAACGCACAGCTAACATCATACTCAACGGTGAAAAGCTAAAAGCATTCCCTCTAAGATCAGGAATAAGACGAGGATGCCCACTCTACTAGAGCTCATCAATGATTTCAGTAAAGTTGCAGGATACAAAATTAACATACAGAAATCTGTTGCATTTCTATACACTAACAAAGAAATATCAGAAAGAGAAATTAAGGAAACATATCACTTTGCTTTACACCTGAAATATTGTAAATCAAGTATATTTCAATTAAAAAAACAAGTCTCTTGCTTTGATTTTTTTACATTATTTACAATTGCATTAAAACTTTAAGCCACATATTCTCATATGTTCTCCAATATTGGTTTAGAATATGAATCCTGTTTTCACTGTGTACTAGCTTTGTGTCCATGGGGGGAAAATGTTATTCTATCTCAAGCCCCAGTTTTTTTCAAACTTAAAATAGAGGTATTGATAAATACGTGAGTGGTGTCATGTGGATTAAATAGGATTATATATTAACGGCAACTATTGTAATTTAGAGCAAGCCTCTTTATGCATGATTATGTGGTGAAACTTACCAAACAGTCAGTCTTACCACTGTGAGTGAGATATCTAACCATTGGGAACAGTTATGAATAAATTCAATCAAAATGTCATCCTCCAAAAGTTAGATTTTTTTTTTTTTTGCTACTCTTCCACAATTTGACTCATACAAAAGATTGATAAGTATATCACTTCTATTTTTAGTTGTTTTTAACTGAATTTAGTATAGGTTACTTATATAATAAATAAAAATTCTTTATATTAAAAAGAATAAAAGATTAAATTTCAATCAGGTGTTCCAGAAATAATTAACATCATTTTTACTGCATATGCTTTATTTAGTCAATTTATTACTAAAAAGATTCCTTGGCAAGTACACTGCCTCATTTTTGAAGGAAAATATCATATTGAGTTCCTTTTATTTAATTATGTACTGTCAAACCAGGCAATCTCAAAATAGTATTATATGACAAAGTATTTCAAATTAGATTTCATTGATACTGTAAGTGAAAAGGAAATTTTCTTTTTGAGAATAGAACTTATTTATTCTGGAAATTATCTGCGGCATGTGTGACTTTAAAGTATTATTATAATACTGTTTTGTGTGGGTTGATTAACTCTGAAATTATTCATGTATTCATCTACACAGATAGAGTTTAATCAAAATAATTATTAATTTCTCAGACATTTCTAGACTTTATATTAATAAGTAGGTCTTCAATTATAGCTTCTAATTCAAGTTAAAAACTCTTGCAGCTGTTCATGAGGAAAATTACATGGAATGCAAAATAAAGGTAGCTAAATTATTTCTAACTATGTACTGCATTTAACAGTTTTACTTGAGAACTGGACATTTAACATTAAGAATCCCAATGAGGGAAGCAAATCGAGGACAGGGAGAATGAATTTAGTTAGATATACAGATACATAACTTTCAGATTCTTATAAAAATTGGAAAAGAACTAGAAGGATATTGTAAACTTTCAGTTCATTCTATAAATAATATGGGGTATTTTAAATAAATTTGTTATTAAATGATATAAAAGTATTTTACATTTACAAATTATGTATATTTCCATATTACCTTTTGTACAAAAGATTGGTAAATCTGGCAAATGTACCCAATATACAGTTTTGTTCATCATGGGCATAGATTTGAAGGCAACTGTATAAACATTAATTTGCTCATAAAGTAGTTTCCTGTCGTTTCACTTTTCTGCTTATCAAATTGTGGATGCCCCTTCCATTTTATATTTTTCTTTACACATTTAAGGCTGATATTCAGTCACTAGATTGAAAATAGCTACAGAACAAGTTGGTTTAATATTTAAATCTGTAAGTACTTTTTCTGTTTGCAAATGTTTATTAATAATTGCAATAAAATATAAAATTACTTAATAATTTATGTTCTGTCACAAAGACATTGGTTCAAGTCATTTAAGATGTTAGGACAACTTGGATAAATGGCTTTCTCATACACTATATGTTAGATTTAGTTCATAATAGACATAATGATGAATAAACACTTCAGAGAATTTTCAGGATTAGAAAATATTTTAATATACTTGATTTTAGTTCATCAAAGGTTAAAATTAAATTTACCATCATAAAGGAAGAATAATCGATGTACACAAAGTATTTAGTTATTGAGGTTACAAGTCACCTAGTAGTTTTCTTCTCTTTTAACCTCGTAGGTAGGTGGGAGGGATGAGAGCAGTACTGACACAGGTGTGGTAAAGCTTGGAAGTCGCTGAGTAGACCAAAGCAGTATAAGGGCAGTGGGGATCTACTTGTAGCATCTGCCCCCTGCTCTACAGTAGCCCAGTCCTGGCCAGGAGGGGGAGCAAAGGGCTGTGGAGGAAACTGTCATGAAATATGGGAAGTACAGGTGTTCAGGTGTGTTCCTAGCTATACAGTGTAAGCACCATGTTTAGTTGTCCTCCTATTGTAACAAAGCACCAGGGGTTGAACAGCGGTCACAAGAAATGCATATGTTTCCCTGTGTAAAGTGATAACTGCGAGAGGGCATAACTCATCCAATGAGAGCAGAATCGGAGTGCTCACAACATTTTCTAAAACTCAACTAATGATTTGGGAATTCTTAGAATGGTATAATAAATGACTTATTCCTTGTGAGTTATTATACCTTGTGACTATAATTTATACCACAAAGTAAGCATTTTGTGATAGTTTATTTTAGTCACAGAATAAGAGGAAATCAATGTTTGATTTCTGGTCTTACAGTATTTTATTTTACTTGAAAGGTGTCTTGGATACCCATAAATGTCTCCCATGTATAGGCTCCTGATTTTTCTTTCTAGTGCTTGCTTAAAGAGGAGTTACTCTCCAACTATAATAAGCAATATTTTATTTTCTTATTAAATCCAATAATGGGACTGGTGGCAAGGAAAAATGGTCAAAATATCAATAGAAGATGTGGAACTTTTTGTTGTTCTTACTATATGCCAGCCATGGAGTCAAGACATTACTTTCACACATATTGTCAAGTAAAAGCAAGTCTTATTTTTCTTTCTTTACATATAAGTTTAAAAAAACATAGGCAATCACAAGTAAGAAAGACCAGCAGATCCTAATGTTAACTGTCAAAAAGAATGACAAATTAGCTAACAGGAGAATAGATAAATTGGTGTATGCTTCAGATACACCAAAGTTTTCAAAGATCCATTTAAAATAAAATAAAATTCTTTCCTAATTGGCTAATTTGCTCCTGGAATCTCAAATTATTTTTCTATTTATTAAAAAAATGCTGGGGCTTCCCTGGTGGCAGTGGTTGAGAATCTGTCTGCCAATGCAGGGGACACGGGTTCGAGCCCTGGTCTGGGAAGATCCCACATGCCGTGGAGCGACTAGGCCCGTGAGCCACAACTACTGAGCCTGCGCGTCTGGAGCCTGTGCTCCGCAACAAGAGAGGCCGCGATAGTGAGAGGCCCGCGCACCGCGATGAAGAGTGGCCCCCGCTTGCCGCAACTAGAGAAAGCCCTCGCACAGAAACGAAGACCCAACACAGCCAAAAATAAATTAATTAATTAATTAAAAAAAAAAAAAAAAAAAAAGAGCTAGGAAGGGGAGGTGATGGTGGAAATTAAAAAAAAAAAAGCTGAAAGTAATCTTAGTAAAAGTTACACTTAATGACGATTACTAGAAAATTGTAGCTGATTTTTTAAATTAAATATTTTCTCTGCTTTGAGATACTTTCTGTTAATATGAAGATGTGCAGTTTCATTGTGTTTGGTGTTCACAGTCATAAGTTTAGTGCTGGGCAGATTCTAGTGACAAAATAATTATTTATTAGGTGATAGGAAAAGTGAGCTATAATGAGGAAAATAAAGTCCAGAGGAAGAATAATATGTGACTAAATGGGAAAAGTCAATTATGAATCTACCTTTGAATATGCAAGTTCCCTTTAGTTTTATTATGAGGTTACACACTAAAAATGTAACTAGGGCAAACAAAATGTATTTTTCCCTTGGTATAGCTGTTATAAGATAATGAGAGGCAATAAACATGAAAAAGAATACTAAGCAAATATAAAACTAAGTGTAATTCAGTCCATATATATTTTCTTTCTCCTTTTGTGTATTATTATTTCCATGGAAGGCCAATGTGATAAAGTTCCCCTTCTTAATACAGATGAAACCTTCTTACATGGGTTTTGTTAGAAAGGGAAGATTTGGAATAACGTTGAGTGCTAACTGCATCGTAGACACAATGCAACTGCTATTTCATTCAATCTTTATAGTGACTCAGATTAAAATTGTCCCCATTTTACTGATAACAAGTGACTAAATAAACAGGAGTTAACACAACTAGAAAGACCTAGGCTTTGAAACCAGTTCTATTTTAAAGCAGAGTTAAAAATAGGGAGAAAAGGTAGTAAGATGCTGAGTGTCAGAGAGAATACGCATCTTCAGTGGAGTTGAGTTTCAAACACATCAGGTTTGCTTACAGTAATAATTTTAACTTTTTTCATAATTTAATACTTTCGGGCTTCCCTGGTGGCGCAGTGGTTGGGGGTCTGCCTGCTAATGCAGGGGACACGGGTTCGAGCCCTGGTCTGGGGGGATCCCACATGCCGCGGAGCGACTGGGCCCGTGAGCCACAGCTGCTGAGCCTGCGCGTCTGGAGCCTGTGCCCCGCGACGGGAGGGGCCGCGATAGTGAGAGGCCCGCGCACCGCGATGAAGAGTGGCCCCCGCACCGCGATGAAGAGTGGCCCCCGCTTGCCGCAACTGGAGAAAGCCCTCGCACGAACCGAAGACCCAACACAGCCAAAAGTAATAAATAAATAAATAAATAAATAAAGTAGCTATTAAAAATAAATAAATAAATAAAACTGGAAAGAAAAATAGACACTTTAAAAAAAAAATTTAATACTTTCGCTTTCATACCCATGACATACACTGCTATCAGAATAATAGAAATAAAACTCAGCATTGACCATTCTCTGCCCTTGAACTAAACAATTTAGTTCTTCCTTCATTTATTCCCAATATTTCAAAGTCAGCCTGGCATTTAATTAATCTGCAATCTGACCTCTACCTTTCCAAAATGTTTAGCCAATCAACTCTACTACTCCACACCTTAAAATTCGGCTACATTAATCTACTTACCTGTCCTCAACACCTTCTTTTCCTTTCCATCTGCCCCTTTATTTATTCTGGCTCATCCTTTTCCCTGAAATGTCCTTCCCGCCAAGTACATTTGTTAAAATTCTTCCAGAGCTCAAAGGCCAGTTAAATCCCACAGCCTTTTATAGACAACTTTCTAGATTCCCATAAAGAAAGACTTCTACTTTTGAATAATTCTGAAGTGTAGCAATGAACCTCATTTATCTTGTGTTTGTTTATTCACCTTCCTTCCCCTCAAAGGGGGAGGACAAACTTCATAGTTCTGTATAATAGTTAATACTCAACTATTTGACATATTAAATCTAGTAAATTTATCTTGGTTTTTAAGCTGAATTTACATATATTAATATAATCCATTATTGAAAAAAATATATAAAAATAAATATAATAAAAAATTATATACACTGCATTCCATTTGGTATATGGAATCATCTTATAAAATTTCAGTAACTAAAAATGAAAATGAGAATGGCAGCTGTTTCCTATGTTAAAAGTTGACACAACCAAATAATTCAGCAACAGATTGAAACAATTTATTTTGGTGAGATGAAGGCAGTCTTATAGGCAAAATAATATTGTCACCAGCAGTGCTTTCCAAACTCTGCTTCTGGTAGTCTTAGAAATTCCGTGAAATACTTTTAGTAGCCCTATTCCCTTTCAATTAAATTAAGCTGCTCTTATTCAAATTTTTTAAAGAATATAAGATTTCCACTGGATATACTATACCTTATAAAGCCTAAATAAGTCAGATATTTATTGGTTAGGGTTAACTATGACAGCATAAATAGTTCATCAATTTATATCTCTGCTATCTTTATAACAACATATTAAAAATGTTTAAAACAAGGAAAAAAAAGAATGACTAAAATTGTTTCTGGAAACAGTCTTTGGACAAATATAAACAATGTGAGAGCCCAGAGGTTCAGGCCAAAGCTTTTCTAATATTTTTTGGGTACAGAAGTGCAATTCATTGTGGGGTAGTTTTAAGGCAGTATTTCCATTCTATAACTCTTTCTTTAGAACTCTTAGAAAGTATGAACATTTGATTCTTATATATAAAAGAAAATATTAATATATTGAATTCCTGCATATATGTAATAGCCCTTCTTTCAATAACTGTCCAAAATCTAGGCAAGTAACATAACAAGAATCTACTATGGAATTATTTTATTATGAAGTACTGAATATTGACAAACAAAATATCCAATTAAACATAAATGTTAGAGAATTTTCCATCTATTTCAATTTATTATGTTTAAATAAGAACAAAAACTTAATCAAAAATTTTAAGTGGAAATGTTAACTTCTGACATACTTTATCAACTAACAAATATGAATGATGATAAATCCCACGTGTTCATAAGTGAACTATAGTTTGCATTTTAGTCATATGATTTCATATGTTATATGAAACTGCTTTGTAGTGACTCCATTTTAAAGCAGGTTGTTATTGAAAATTTTTAAAAAAGAGGTTATTAACGTTAAAAATCAGAGGGGAAGGGGAAAAAAATTGACTCTGGTTTATCAGAAATCAAAGTGACAGAAAAATCCCCACGAAACAAATATATTTAGCAGAGATTTGAAAAATGTAAAGTGGTAGAAATTGATATACAAGCTAAATTGAATTTTAGTAGAGCTATTCTTCGTTTTCAGGAAAAAAACACATCAGAAAGAAACCATTAAATCTGGTCTTAATAATGCACTGGCATTCAATTATTTAATAAGAGAAACTCCACAGAGAGACCAGGTTTCAATAAAATTTACAGAGCACAAAGATTATCTTCAGGATGATGTCATTCCCTCTTCATGAAAAGAGGAATCACATATCTTCAGGAAAGAGAACTAAGAATTTTGAGAGAAATAAGATATTTAGAGGAGAAGATTTAAATAGTTAAACTTGTCAGATCTCTGCTATATCAACGGCTGACTGGAAAAATTTTAAAAAGCAGAACATAGGAACTTATTTTTCCCTTTATATAATCGTCTAATGCAGCGGTCCCCAGCCTTTTCGGCACCAGGGACCAGTTTTGTGGAAGACAGTTTTTCCACGGACGGGGGTGGGGGATGGTTCAGGTGGTAACGCGAGCAATGGTTCAGGCAGTAAACTAGCGATGGGGAGCCGCAGATGAAGCTTCGCTCACTTGCCCACCGCTCACCTCCTGCTGTGCGGCCCAGTTCCTAACAGGCCGAGGACGGGTACCGGTCTGCGGCCTGGGGGTTGGGGACCCCTGGTCTAATGTGTGATTTAGATTGTCATCATAAGTAAAGAAAAATAGTACTCTCTGAAATAAATGATGTGAAGACAAACACTTGGCAAAATAAATTGATAAACCATTAGATGAAGTTTCTCTTTTATAAACTCTGGGAAGATATTTTTTATATAAGAATGGTACTGGTGAGCAGAAGTTAAACTGCAGAGTTAAACATAGAAGAAAGTTATAAACTAGTTAAGAGACTAATTTATGATTAAAAGCAACCAGATACCTATCAGTTCTTCCTTCTCATTTTGACCAAGTTTATACTTCATGTAAACAAAATTAAATTTACTTATATAGCTATATAGAAGGGCTGTGCTAGCAATTTTTAAGCAAAATTATTTTATTGAATGCTGATTAAAACTAAAAGAAACAAATTTTGTCTTAATTAAAATAAGGCACAATATAAACTTGAGTTTTAAACGTGGAATTTGTGGTATTATGGCTCACGAATGTCATTTAACATTTTTTATTCCTTTTCTTTGAAGCAAATACCACATACATTAGTATTTTAAAAAATTGTACACAAGTTAGGAAATGCTCACTTTAGAAATGTTTTAAATAAGTAATAATGTCATGCATGTTATAAAAATAGCTTCTATTCTATCATTTTCATGAGTGAGGCAAAATAAATTAAATCATTAGCTCTTTGTGTTATAAGATTATGACCTACAACCTACTGGCTTAAAATAATTAAGACTATTAATGATGTTTTAGCATTTCATAGTTACTTTACTTCCAATCACTATGGAAGTTGATTTTGTAACTGAAAATATTGTAGCAATAGAATATAAAAAAGACTATTGCCTATGGTAATTAGTGTATATGATGATTGAATTGAGTTTGAAATAGTTATTGCTTGCAAATATATAGTTTATGATATAAGAAATGAAAGAAACAATCAAAATTGTTGAAAGCAGATTCATATTTTATCATAAAATTTCCAACAAATGTATTGAGAAAAAATTGACTTTTTTCTGATTATTTTACATTAAGTAAAAAGGCTTTGCATAAATGGATAATGGACTTGCTTCAAACATTAAGAAAAGCACTTTTGAATATTTGCTTTAAGTTCCATAAATAAAAAGTAGTTTTAGATGTTTTGACATATTTCTTGCCATGCTTCTATGTATAAGAAAAGTTTCTGCTCTGGTTAAACACATGTAAAAAAGAATATTGTAAAAGTAAAATAAATGGAAATCACTTGTTTAGTTTCTAATTATGATTATGTATTCAAATACAAGTATTCATCATTCTGTTTTATACATGACTTTACAAATGGAGTAAAAGACAAAGCAGACCATTTTACATGACACAAAACCAGAATGTATTTACTAAAAGTATCCCATAAAATATTTTTATTTAATTAGATAGCTGAAGGAGTTGAATGCATTTCAAAATGATATTTACTTAACAACTCTTGACAAGGGCTATCACAGATTCCCATTAAACATTAAAGAGCACACACAAAAAAATATTGAGATGGGGACTCAGATTGATTATTTTCTACATATAGTTTCTGTCTTATCTCTTCCAAGTCAGATACAAAGATGGAAAAATTTAATTCACTTTTGCAAATCTAGCATTACCTTGATGTGGAAATAAAAATAGCATCAAAAATAAAATATAGGCAGTTTTTGCAAGACGGGATGGGTAATGGTAATTTTTAGAGTAGTAAAGCTTAATATTTATTTGCTCTCTGAAATTCCAATAGTTTCATAAAATATTATAAGTGAACCAAGAAATACTAAGTTCTATCTTTTTCTTAGTTTTGGTGGTTCATGTTGTTTTAAAAAATATTGTATTATAGCAGCCAGGATGGTGGAGTAGAAAGACCCTGAGCTCACCTCATCTCATGCGCACACCAAAATCACAGCTATCTGCAGAACAACCATTGATTAAAATAAACTGGAAGCTATCAGAAAAGATCTTATACATCTAAAGATATAAAGAAGAAACCACAATGAGATGGGTAGGAAGGGCAGACTTGCAATATAATCAAATCCCATAACTCCCAGGCGGATGACCCACAAACTGGAGAATAATTATACTGCAGAGGTTCTACCACAGGAGTGAGAGTTCTGAGCCCCACATCAGGCTCCCCAGCCCGGGGGTTCAGTACCAAGAAGATGAGCCCCGAGAGAACCTGGCTTTGAAGACCAGTGGGACTTAATTGCAGAAGCCCTACAGGATTGGGGAAAATAGAGACTTCACTCTTTAAGAACGCACACAAAATCTCACACACACTAAGGCACAGGGCAAAAGCAGTAATTTGATAGGAGCCTGGGCCCTACCTGATGGTACTGGAGAGTCTCCTGGAGAGACGGGGTCTGCCCCCGTCTCTCACCTGGGGGACACAGCCCCACTCATCAGCAGACAAGCTGCCTAAAGACTTCCTGAGCCCACAGCTGCCCCAAGACATACCCCTAGACATGGCCTAGCACACCAGAGGGCCAAGACCCAGCTCCACCCACCAGTGGGCAGGCACCGGCCTCTCCTACCAGGAAGCCTGCACAAGTCTCTAGACCAGCCTCACCTACTAGGGTGCAGAAACAAGAAGCAAGAAAAAAACAATCCTGCAATGCAGGCCAGACCCTACCCTCTGAGCTACTGGGCCTGGCCCTGCCAACTAGCAGGCCAGTGCAACCTTTGAGACACCCTGGACCTCATACTCAACTGTGTCAAGAACTGATCCCTCCCACTGATCTAAAATGAACTCTGGGATCCCTGGGACGTGCAGCCAGACTCAAGGAACCAGCTCTGCCTGCCAGTAGTCCAGCACTAACCCAGGATCTGGCTTCACCCGCCAGTGGATGAACAACAGCCCTAGGGTCTTCGGGACACTGATTCCATCCACAGTGAGACAGCACTAGCCTCAGTGCCCTGTAGGATTCTGCAACCAGACCTTTCATGACCAGGCCCTGCTGAACAGCAGCCAAAAGCATCCACACAGGCAGGGCCTGGCAACCAACCAGACTAGGGGCCAACCAAGCCTACTAGACCAACCACATAGTTACCCTGCCACAACAGAAGAACCCATGCAGCCCTCACAGGGGGAACCCCCAGAGCATATAGCTTGGGTGATAAGAGGGGAGTACACTGCTGGGACACATAAGATGCCTCCTACAGAGGGCCATTTCTCCAAGGCTGAGAAACGTAACCAACCTACCACATACAAAAAATACAAATAGCAACTTAGACAAAGTGAGGCAGCAGAGGAATATGTTCCAGACAAAGGAACAAGAAAAAGCCCTAGAAGAACAACTAAGTGAAGTGGAGGTAGGCAACCTACCTGAGAAGGAGTTCAGAATAATGACTGTAAAAATGATCAAAAAAATTCGGGAAGAGAATGGATGCACAGAGTGAGAAGTTAGAAGTTTTTAACAAAGAGTTAGAAAATATAAAGAATAACCAGAGATGAAGACTACAATAAATGAAATGAAAAATACACTAGAAGGAATCAATTGTAGACTAAATGATACAGAAGAACGGATCAGTGAGCTGGAAGACAGAGTAGTGGAAATCAATGCCAGTGAACAGAAAAAAAAAAAAAAGAATGAAAAGAAATGAAGACAGTTTAAGAGACATCTGGGACATCAAGCACATTAATATTTGCAATATATTGGTCCCAGAAAGAGAAGAGAGAGAGAAAGAGTGTGAGAAAATATTTGAAGAAATTATATCCGAAAACTTCACTAACCTGGGAAAGGAAACAGTCACTCAAGTCTAGGAAACACAGAGTCCGATACAGGATCAACCCAAAGAGAAACACACCAAGACACATTGTAGTTAAAATGACAAAAATTAAAGATAAGGAGAGAATACTAAAAGCAAGAAGGAAAAGCAACAAATAATATACAAGGGAACTCCTACAAGGCTATCAGTTGATTTTTCAGCAGAAACTCTGCAGGACAGGAGGGAGTGGTATGATATATTTCAAGTGTTGAAAGAATACTCTACCCAGCAAGGCTTTTGTTCAGATTTGATGGAGAAATCAAAAGCTTTACAAAGAAGAAAAATCTAAAAAAAATTCAGCACCACCAAACCAGCTTTACAACAAATGTCAAAGGAACTCCTCCAGGTGAAAAAGGAAAGGCAGCAACTAGAAACAAGAAAATAACAAAATGAAAAACCTCGCCACGAAAGGCAAATGTACCGTAAAAGTAGGAAATTGTCTACACACAAAGCTAGTAGGGAAGATAAAATACAAATGTAGTAAATCTGTATCCACAATAGGCAGTTAAGGGATATACAAAACAATTAGATGTAAAATATGACATCAAAAAAGAAATCATGAGGGGAGGAGAGTACAAATGCAGGATATCTAAAATGCATTTGAAATTAAGAGATTAGCAACTTAAAACAATCATATATATATATATAGCATTCTATACCAAAACTCATGGTAACCTCAAACCAAAAATCTGTAATAGATATACACATAAAAAAGAAAAAGGAATCCAAACATAAAACTAAATATAGTCATCAAATCATAAGAGAACAAAAGAGGAAGGGAAGAAAAAAGTCCTACAAAAACAAATTAACAAAATGACAATAAGAATATACATATCGATAATTACCTTTAATGTAAACAGATTAAATATTCCAACCAAAAGGCACAGACTGGTGGAATGGATACAAAAACAAGACCAATATATATGCTGTTCACAAGAGACTCACTTTAGATCTAGAGACACCTACAGACTGAAAGTGAGGGGAGGGAAAAAGGTATTCTACAAAAATGGAAATGAAAAGAAAGCCAGAGTAGCAATATTTATATCACAAAAGATAAACTTTAAAATAAAAACAGTACAAGAAACAAAGAAGGACACTACATGACAATTAAGGGATAGATCCAAGAAGAAGATATAACAATTTTAAATATATATACACCCAACATTGGAGCACCTCAATATATAAGGCAAATATTAACAGATATAAAAGGAGAAATCGACAATAACACAATAATTGTAGGGGACTTTAACACGGGCCTTAAATAACACATTAGACCAAATGGACTTAATTGATATTTATAAAGTATTCCATACAAAAGCAGCATAATACACATTCTTTTCAATATACATGGAACATTCTCCAGGATAAATCACATGCTGGGTCTCAAAGAGAGCCTTGGTAAATTTAAGAAAACTGAAATTATATCAAGCATCTTTTTTGACCACGATGCTATGAGACTAGAAATCAACTACAAAAAAGAAACTGCAAAAACACAAGCACGTAGAGACTAAACAATATGCTACTAAATAACCAATGGATCACTGAAGAAATCAAAGAGGAAATCAAAAAATAACTGGAGGCAAGTGAAAACTAAAATATGAGGATCCAAAACCTATGGGATACAGCAAAGCAGTTCTAAGAGGAACATTTATAGTGATATAAGCTTACCTCAGGAAACAAGAAAATCTTAAACAAACAACCTAATCCTACACCTAAAGCAACTAGAGAAAGAAGAACAAACAAAACTTGAAGTTAGTAAAAAAAATCATAAATATCAAAGCAGAAATAAATGAAATAGAGATTTAAAAAAGAAATAGAAAAGATCAATGAAACTAAAACCTGGTTCTTTGAAAAGATTAACAGGATTGGTAAAGTTTTAGCCAGACTCGTCAAGAAAAAAGGGAGAGGGCCCAAATCAATAAAATCAGAAATGAGAAAGAAGTTACAACCAACACCACAGAAAAACAAAGAATCATTAGAGACTACTATGAGCAAATATACACCAATAAAATGGACAACCTAGAAGAAATAGACAAATTCTTAGAAAGGTACAATATCCCAAGACTGAACCAGGAAGAAATAGAAAAATATAAACAGACCAATTACTAGTACTGAAATTGAATCAGTAATATTAAAAACTCCCAACAAATGTAAGTCCAGGACCACATGGCTTCACAGTTGAACTCTGTCAAACATTTAGATAAGAGTTAACACCTATCCTTCTGAAACTAACCCCAAAAATTGCAGAGTAAGGAACACTTCCAAACTCATTCTGTGAGACCACCATCACACTGATACCAAAAGAAGACAAGGATATCACAAAAAAAGAAAATTACAGGCCAATATCACTAATGATCATAGATGCAAAAATCCTTAGCAAAATACTAGCAAACTGAATCCAACAAAGCATTAAAAGGAGCATACACCATGATCAAGTGGGATTTATCCCAGGGATGCAAAGATTTTTCAATATTAGCAAAATCAATGTGACATACCACATTAACACACTGAAGAATAAAAACCATATGATCATCTCAAGAGATATAGAAAAAGCTTTTGATGAAAGTCAACATCCATTTATGATAAAAACTCTCCAAAAAGTGAGCATAGAGGGAACATACCTCAACCTGATAAAGACCATATATAACAAATCCACAACTAACATATTACTCAATGGTGAAAAGCTGAAAGCATTTCCTCTAAGATCAGGAATAAGACAGTGATGTTCACTTTCACCACTTTTATTCAACAGAGTTTTGGAAGTCCTAGCCACAGCAATCAGAGTAGAAAAAGAAATAGAAGAAGTAAAACTGTCACTGTTTGCAGATGACATTATACTATACATTGAAAATCCTAAAAATGCTACCAGAAAACTACGAGAGTTCAAAAATGAATTTGGTAAAGTTGCAGGATACAAAATTAATATACAGAAATCTGTTGCATTTCTATGCACTAATGATGAAATAGAAAGAGAAATTAAGGAAACAATCCCATTTACCATCTCATCATAAAGGATTAAATACCTAGGAATAAACCTAACTAAGGAGGCAAAAGACCTGTACTCTGAAAACTATAAGACACTGATGAAAGAAATTAATGACAACACAAACAGAAAGATATACTGTGTCTTGGATTGGAAGAATCAATATTGTTAAAATGAATATACTACCCAAGGCAATCTACAGATTCAGTGCAATCCCTATCAAACTACCAATGGCATTTTTCACAGAACTAGAGCAAAAAAATGTAAATTTGTATGGAAACACAAAAGACCCCGAATAGCCAAAACAACCTGGAGAAAGAAGAACAGAGCTGGAGGAATCATGCTCGCTGCTTCAGACTATACTACAAGCTATAGTCATCAAAACAGTATGGTACTGGCACAAAAATAGAAATATAGGTCAATGGAACAGGATAGAAAGCCCAAAAATAAATCCACCCACATATGGTCAATTAATCTACGACAAAGGAGGCAAGAATATACAATGGAGGAAAGACAGTCTCTTCACAAGAGATGTTGGGAAAATTGGACAGCTACATGTAAAAGAATGAAGTTAGAACATTCTCTGACACCATATACAAAAACAAACTCAAAATGGATTAAAGACCTATTTGTAAGACCGGATACTATAAAATTCCCAGAGGAAAATATAGGCAGAACACACTTTGACATAAATCACAGCACAAATTGGACCTAATTAAACTTAAAAGCTTTTGCACAGCAAGGGAAACCATAAACAAAACGAAAAGACAACCTACAGAATGGCAGAAAATATTTGCAAATGTTGTGACCAACAAGGGCTTAATTTCTAAAATATACAAACAGCTCATACAGCTCAATAACAAAAAAAAGCCCAATCAAAAAATGGGCAGAAGATCTAAACAGACATTTCTCCAAAGAAGACCCACAGATGGCCAACAGGCATGTGAAAAAATGTTCAACATCACTAAGTATTAGAGAAATGTAAATCAAAACTACAATGAGGTATCACCTTGCACCAGTCAGAATGGCCATCATCAAAAAGTCTACAAATAATAAATGCTGGAGAGGGTGTGGAGAAGAGGAAATCCCCCTACATTGTTGGTAGGAATGTAAATTGGTACAGCCACTATGGAGAACAGTATGGAGGTTCCTAAAAAACTAAAAATAGACCTACCATATGATCCTGCAATCCTACTCCTGGGCATATATCAGAGAAAACTCATTCAAAAAGATACATGCACCCCAATGTTCATAGCAGCACTATTTATAATAGCCAAGACATGAAAGCAACCCAGATGTCCATCGACAGAGGAATGGATAAAGAAGCTGTGGGATATATACACAATATTTATTACCTATAAAACAGAATGAAATAATGCCATTTTCAGGGACATGGATGGACCAAGAGATTATCATACTAAGTGAAGTAAGTCAGACAAAGACAAATGTCATATGATATCACTTATATGTGGATTCTAAAAAAATTATACAAATGAACTTACTTACAAAACAAAACAGACTCACAGATATAGAAAACAAACTTATGGTTACCAAAGGGGAAAGAAGAGGGGAGCTTGGTTGAATTAGGAATTTGGGATTAACATATACACACTACTATATATAAAATAGAGAAACAATAAGGCCTACTGTATAGCACAGGAACAATATTCAATATCTTGTAATAACCTATAATGGAAAATAATCTGGAAAAGATTATATATGTGTATATATATGTAGAAATGAATCACTTCACTGTACACCTGAAACATTGAAAATCAACTATATTTCAATAAAAAATTAAATATAAAATAAAAATATTCTACTAATCATTTGTAAAATTCAATTCATTTATTGTTTTCACTAAATCAGTATGTCAATTATTCCAAATTACTAAAACAATTCACCCATGTTATTGGTCAAATCTTATTCTATTCCTATTACCCCATGTTAATTTTATAGTTAGGTGTGCTGGTTATAAGGAATACAGATTCAGATTTTATGTGCTTTGTAAATGTTATGAAGATTCCTAAATTTATTAATATTTCTCTAAGAAATTATTAGTGAGCAAATCCAAATATCTTAGGGAACACTGGGCTTTAGGGAGAAATAAGAATTTATATAAAATTTAATACCTAAAGTAAATAAAAACAAAAGCATTATTAATATTTTAATATCAATATTGAGTAAGTTTACTTCTTTGTGCACTTATATGCAATTCTGCCCTCTCCTCCCAACCTTTTTTTTTTTTTTTTTAGTCCTTAGGCCAATATACAGTTTACTTTTTCACATCAGGAGGGAAAAAAAAAAGTTAAGCACAACCTCACTCTTCTAAATATTTCCATATGAATATAAACACAAAACAGTTTATTCAAAGAGTGGCAAGGTAAGGAGTAAAATAAGGAAAAGCTGAAGAGAAAAGAAATATATAAATTCAGCACAAAGTGTAATTATAGCAATTCTGAGGGTACTGTGAAATATGGAAAGATAGTAACCATGGCAGGAGGATACCCTGAGTTTGCATTCATCTCTAATATATTCTTATATGTAGACCTTAGACATGTTTTCAATCTCAGTTTTCTCTTGAACACAATGCATAAGATACACCCTACAGCAAATATAATTAACAAATGTATATATTTGTGCATAGATTACTTTTATTTTTCAAGAATTTATTATCAAAATTATTTACATACTATATTAGAATGAAAAAAAATGTGTCTTACTGAGATAGAAACAAGGTAAAGATGCCCACTATCTCCACTAATATTTGATAAGTAGATGTTAGCCCATAGAATTTAAACAAGACAATCAGAGGCATAACATTGAAACAAAAGAAAACTATCTCTATTTGTAGATGACTTGATAGTATACATGGAAATACCTTGAGTGAATGATAAAATTAACTAAAAAAATAATTCAGTAATGTAGCAAAATGTAAAATTCTCATGCAAAATATAGGTGAATTCATAAACACAAATAAAAACCACTTAGAAGATATAATGGAAGAAAAATTCCATTTACAATAACAACAAAAAAAGAGGAAATAGAAATGGAATAAGCTTAAAAGGAAATATTAAAACTACTGTGAAGAAAACTACAAAATGCTCTTAGAAGTCACACAGGCTTTGAACAAATATAAAACCCTGCCTTGATTTTATTTAGCAAATCTTAACCATATCATAATGCCAGTCCTCCCTATGTTAATGTGTAAGTTTAATGTGATCTCTGTGAGCTGTTTTATGGCACTAGACAAGTGAACACTGAAGTCCATAAGGAAAATAAATACACAATAGTAGCTAGGAAAACACTAGAAAGAAAGAGCTCAGTAGGGTACCAGCCCTTTCAGCACATTAGGAATCCTCTAAAATTAAAACACCATAGTACTGAGGGATACAAAAAGGCCATGAAAGAAATTCCAGGACTATGTGTAGAAATACATGTACATTATAAAGGTAGTGTCAAATTACTGAAGCAAAGATAGTGTTTTTAATAAATGGTAATGGAATAAATGGATAAATATCTGAAAAAAGATGAATCATATTCATTTCATACATCACAGATATATAGGAATAAACTGTGTTTACAGAGGTCTTAAAGTGATATTTATAAATTATACAGTAAAATACAAAGTATTTATAAAAATAATAAAATAAATAATTAGCTAATCTCTCTACAGTCTGGGCATAGGGAAAAGGTTTTCTAATTATGAGGATAAATTCAGATGGAAGAAAAAGAAGTACTGATAAGTTTGATTATATAAATTATATTTGGTTATATCAAAAACTTTTGCAAAGCAAAAATAGCTTAAGTATATTCAAAGACAAATGACAAACTAGAAAAAGATATTTGTGGCTTTTAGCACAGATAAGGGCTAATATCCCTAACAAGGAAGAACTTTTTAAAATCAAAGGGAAAGACTAAATATCACATATAAATATTAAGAAATATTAACAAATGGTACAAACAATTCAACAAAGAAATAAAAAACTGACTCAAGCATATGAAAAAATGTTCAACTTTACTCATCATAAGATACATGCAAATTAAAACTTCCTGATGTACCATCTCTGATCCATTAGATGGCAAAATTGAAAACCTTGACAATCCACCAGTTCAGTGAGTTTGAAGGAAAAGAGGCAATCTCACGCATTGTTTGTGGGAATGCAACTTATATGGAGGGTAATTTTTAAAATATCTAACTATGTAAGCAATGTATTAGTTTGTTAGGGGTAATATAGCAAAATACCACAGACTGGGTGCTTTAACAGATCTTTGTTTTCTGGCATTTCTGGAGACTTGAAGTCCAAGATCAAGGTGCTGGCAGGTTTGGTTTTCTCCGAGTCCTCTCCTCTTGGCTCACTGTGTCCCCACACGGCCTTTCCTCTCTGTGCCTGCATCCTTATGTCCCTTTGTCCCTTCAAATTTCCTCTTCTTATAAGGACCAGTCATATTGGATTAGGGCCTACCCTAATGGCCTCATTTAACTTAATCACTTCTTTAAGAGTTCTGTCTGCAAATACAGTCACATTCTGAGGCACTGTGGATTGGGCCTCAATATATGAGGAAGATCTCTGGGAATGATACAGTGAGTGTTAGGTGATGTTGTCAAGTACACAATGCAAAGTGCAAAAGACCATATATTATATACTAACTTTTGTGTAAGAAAAAATGGGAAATATATAGTGTATTTATATAGAGATAACACATAAACATACATACGCTGACCATTACCAAAGGAATTATAGGAAGGATAAAGGAGAAAATAATGGCACTGAATACCTACAAAGGGTGGGAGGAAGACACAGGAGTAGGAGGAGGAGGAGGAGGAGGGGAAAAAGAAAAGAAAGAAGAAAGGAAAGAAAGAATTCTTCCAAGTAATCTATGAACAAAATAAGATGGGAAACCACAAACCAATCCTCAACTTGTTTTAGTAAAGGTGTTTTTGTAGTCATACAGGTGAAGCAACTCTGAGAACATTTTAGATGCTTTATAGGATTGATCCAATGAGTAAATATGTTGGTATTGTCAGGAGTCAGGTGTTCAGTGAAGAAGAAGAGACAGACACATATGGGATGGGGGAAAGCAAAAAAGAGCTTTGTGAGAATAGAGTGGAATTGGTGGTGTACGTATGAACTCATGGCTTCTAAAATACTGTATGTTTGTGTAGGTGTGTGTGTACATTTATATATGTACATGTATGCATATATGTATGTGTGTTTATGTGTGTGTGTATATATATATATGCACTTTCTCTGTCTCTTACAAAGCTGGGAAACAGACATTCCAGTTGCAATGAGTACACCTGTACCCAGGTCTTGTTTCTAATACCATTCTTTAAAAAGAAACCAGGGATCCATAGAGAAGTAGCTGATCTAGAGTCAGAGCAGGGTAGAGACAAAAAAAATATGAAATATCTTGTTATGCCAGAAAGTAAAAAGGTGATCCAAAAAATGAAGGGACTTTCATAAGAGAAGTATAGCTACGTCAAAAGTGCCAGATTTTGGACAATTTGACCATGAAAATAATCAATTATAAACACTTGAGTAATAAAGAATCCATGAATCCACACAATGGGAAATGCATAAAGGAGGAAAAAGGGAGGGTTGTGTCTTACAGAGGAATGCCGAGTGCTTCCTGACAAATGTGGAGAAAGTGCTGGAGTTGAAATATCATCTTTTTGCAGCCATCACACTAAAGACTGATTTAGGAAAGAATCGTAGTTCATCAATGGTTGAAAACTGGAGGAGGGGGGATTTGATAAGAATGAGGTATTTGTGTAATCTTAAAATGTAAGTATACAGTGAGATGTATGATCAAGTGATTAAAATTAATATCACCAACGAGCAGCAGATGAACATCACATGCTTCCTAAAGTGATGGCCTGAGAGAAGCACAATATCCCTTAAGGTAGTGTACTGTTGAGAATATACATCCTTGTTTTGATCACAAGGAAACATCAAATAAAATCAAAACCAAAATGAAAAATTTTTAAGAGAACAATACTCTTAGAATATATCAAAATATCAAAAACTGAACAGAACAAAAAGGGCTGTGGAAATATTCCAAGTTAAAGGGCACTGGAGATAGATAACAAACAATGTGATCTGGACTGAATACTATACTGGAGGGGAGAAAACAGTATTGTTGTGTCAATTAAGAAAATTAGAATATGATGGTATATTAAAGTAATACATCAAAGCTATACACACTGACGTTATTTAACTACACTGTAATTATCTAAAAGGAAGTATTTAATTTTAGGAAATGCACACTAACGCAGGTAGATATACAGGGCCACAATATATGCAACTTATTCTCAAAGGTTCATTTTGGATAAAAAGAAAAAAAAAGGAGGATATATACCAGGAAAGAAAGAGTGAGTGAGCACAATAATAAATTAGCAAATGGACAAAATGTTAATAATAAATAAATCTGAGTAAGGGGTATACAGGGGTCATTTGTACTGTTTTCTTCATGTCATTTTCTATACATTTAAAATTATTTCCAAATAAAGCTTTTTAAAATATGCCTTGAATTAGTATATGAGACAGAGTGATGAGAAAGTAAGCTCTTCTTAGTGATCATAAAGAAGCTAAAATGAATCCAGAGTACATATTTCAATGTTACTTATATTATTCAAGAATTTTAAGAAAAAAGTATAAGGGTTTTGGACCTCTCCTTCTCTTGTATCTAATCTATTTGCTACTTAATTCTCTGTGTCCTCAATTCAGATAGTTTATCTGAATTTTCTCTTATTTTGGAATGCAGAATGTTAACACTGAAGGAAATCTAGAACTGTCTCATTTTACAGAACAGGAAATTAGGTCCAGAGAAGCAAAATAACTCTTTCTTAGCTCACTTGAGATTTTTCCTGAGAAGTTTAACTTGAAAGATTGGCATTAACTATTGATTATGGAGGAATTATAAGCATTTTTGTTATCTTAAATCCTTCCCTCTAAATTAAGGTGTTAGACGTGATTAAATATCAAGTATCTTTAAGAGAAAAAATAATTCAAGATTCACGTTTTCTTCTCTCATTCAACAATTCTGTATATGTAGCAATTTTTGTGCTTCTAATGATTTTAGATTTAAAAGGACAAATAGCTTTGCTTTCTGTTTAATTATGCTTTAAATAAAAACTAAAAATCACTCTTTTGAAGATTATTTCTTAAAAATGATATTGGATTTTATTTGATATAGTTAGGATGTGTCATGAACTCTGTTATTTAAGTACTTTCCCATCGTACAATTTTGTCATTAAAATGTCATGATCTTTAAAATTGTAATTTAGTTTAGAATTTACTAAAATATGATATGATAGAAACAAATGAAATTTCAGTCTAACAGAATATTATGAAGACTGATATCTTAATTCTTCATTCAAATAAATGGTTTTTTATTGATAATATATAGAATTTTGCTTTATGCATTTAGTATATAAATTATATTGTGTATTTTTTATTTTGAAAGATGAGGATCTCTAGATCAACTTAATAGAAAATTTGAGTGATATTTACCTGAATTTTTCATATGTTCCTGGGATAATTCTTTTGTAGAAGGGATCATTAAATTGGTCTTGAAAGAATTAATGGAGTTTAATTTTCCTTAGCAGTTTATTCTGGTTATGAAAGTCTGATTAAGTGTTTAAGAATAAAATAAATCAAGTAGATAGTCTAGTCTTTTATAATTCCTATGAATTACCCAGCTGTGGACTGTCAGCTCTATAATAAATAGTTCCTCCCAAATTTTAAAACATAAAATTATTACCATCTGGGAAATGCCAATGCAATAAAATAAAATTTTAATTATTTTAATGTTTTAAATGTGCCTTCAATTAATACCTGAGAATTAATAGCTGGCAAAATCATGGGCATTGAAAAAATGTAATATATAATGGTAGAAATTAAAGCAATAATTTACAATATATGCTGATTACTGAGGTTTTACACAAAAAGCTTGTGAAAGTATTTTGACTTTACACAAAAAACTTGTGAAAAAGTGGGAAGCAGCCGCATAGCACAGGGAGATCAGCTCGGTGCTTTGTGACCACCTAGAGGGGTGGGATAGGGAGGGTGGGAGGGAAATGCAAGAGGGAAGAGATATGGGGATATATGTATATGTATAGCTGATTCACTTTGTTATAAAGCAGAAACTAACACACCATTGTAAAGCAATTATACTCCAATAAAGATGTTAAAAAATAAATAAATAAAGACAATTATTAAAAAAAAAAAAGAAGAGGGAGAGAGATTTCTCTCTTTCTGCACATGTGCACTGAGAAAAAGCTACATGAGGATGTGAACACATAGGGAAACGTTGCCATCTACAAGCCAGGAAGAACATTCTCAGAAGGAACCAAGTCAGCTGGCACCTTGACCTTGGACTTTCTGGTCTCCAGAACTGTGAGACAAAAAAACTGTCTAAGCCACTCAGTCTATTTTGTTACAACAGCTGAGCCAACTAAGAGAACCTTATGCAAAAAACTTGTGAAAATATTTTGCCTTAAGTTCAAATAATAATTTCATGGAATACTTCGCTCTTCTTTATCAAATTTGATGCACAAAGCATTCCTAAAAGGTTATATTTATTGAGGTCCTATATGCTTGTATTATAGGCACCAATGGTTAAGCAAATAGATAAGTATAGCTCCTTGCCCCTAAAGGAGACAATGGACACTAATCACATAAATTGATTCATATGGTGATACATTCTAGGATGAAAATGAAAGAAGATGATAACCTAGAGAACAGCTTTGAGGAGAGGAAGACCACTTTGAAGGTTGGTTAGGAATGGACTCCATAAAACAGCAATAGTTAAACATAAGCTTGACTAGTAAAAAGTAGGAAGTTTCATGTTAATATGAGGAAATAGTCTTGCAGAATGGGCGAACACCAAGGGCTAAGGCCTCCAGGAGCTTCTGCTACCTGTGATTTCAGGGACTTTCAAATATTTTTGATCTGGTATTGGTGTTCATTGTTTTGAGGAATGCAAATAACATTTCTTAAGCAATGTTAAGCTTTAATTCAATTACCTCAGCTAGTCCTCATATCCATGTAAGGTAATTAAATTCTTATTCCCTTTAAAGATGACGACTCCTCAGTTACTGTGCCAGGATTCCACAGGGATAACAAGCAGTAGACCAGGAACTGGACCCCAGCTCTGCCCCATCCTGGGCTCACCACACAGTCTCCTTTCTCTGAGGCACATCGCCCTCTACCTATTACATACTGAGCAACTGTATAGGCAACTTTCACTTTCTAAGAAAATTAATTTGTTAATTTCATTATGAGAATTCTAGTGACCATTCTGACATAACTTGAGAAATTCTAGGGCATTGAAAAAATATAAATGAGTCCCAAAATATCTTCCTAATAAGCATAGACAAAGTATATGCATTATGTGATATGTGTTAAGGTAGAATAGTTCAACAGATTGTTTTGATTAAAGTGGCTATAAACATACTACTGTTTTTTTATATCTGAAATTGTATTCAAGATAAAATAACTATGGTGTCTTGGTGAAAAATACCATAATTGCCCAACTGGGAAAATATTTTTCCTTCATTTACATGCCTTTATGAAATAACAAGACAAAAACATTTCTGTGCCACATTCTGAGTAAGCTTCTCTGATAAATGCTTGAACTGCTTTGAAAACAACTTGCTATAAAATATATATAATTTATTATTATATTATCATTATTATTACTGATGTCATTAATAATACTACCTATTGTAAAACGTAGTAATTTTATAACCATTCCAAGATGTATTAGATAAGTTACAGGGAATTTCTGCTACTTACAGTAGTCTGTAAGTTATAACTCACAGAGGACTTAACTAAAGTTGTATTCAAACGCATAGCATATATATTAATAATTGTAGCTAAGAAAACCTTAGCTGTTCTTGATTTCAGTAGTCATTAAAAATACTTTCAAGAAATGTATAATTAAAAAATAACTATAAAACAACTAGATCCTATTCTTCTAGATAAAACCAAGACAATTGTGTGCAGCAATAATTTTTTGAATATTTAATTTTCTTAAAGATTCATAGTTTAATCCCCATAATATATACTCACATAATGCAAACTCAAGAACTCACTAAACTATAATTTTCAGGTATGATTTTCTCAGTGTTTCATAATATACATCAAACTACACTTTACAGATTTTTAAAAAATTACACACACATGATCTTTGATCCTCATAATAATCCTTTGGAATGAACAAGGTAAACATTCAAACTTATGAGTCGTCAATGGCCTTTCCATGCTTCTCCTTTGCCATTCAGGAAAGTAAGAAGGTAAATATAGATACCAAAAAAAAGACTATAAGACTCCTAAATTCTTGTAACATTCCAGATTTAACTTTTGTGTCAACCATTATCATTTAAGTCATTAAGAAAACATCTTTATCTTTTTCAGGGTCAGATGGGAAGTTGTCTACAGGGTAGATCTTGTCCATTTCCTCAGATTGGAAAAAGAAAGTAAAGTAGATCATATATTTTCACTTCTTTAAACAATCTCACACCTTATGTCCCCCTCTTTTTGAAGAAGCAGCAATTGTTATATCTGAATATCAAATTCATGTAGCACTTTCCCTAGTGAAGCTTACCCTTGTTTACCTTTTCCAAGTCCTGCATTTTCTAGATACTCTCAAAGTCTCTTAGTGAGTTCCTGAGCTTTTATGATATTTTAAAGTAGCTCATGTTGTGTGTGCCATTAATTCCCTCTAGACATTTAATATGTGAAGATGATCTGAAAGTTCTTATCTGCTAAGTATTGGCTAGAGAAAAAATCATTTATTTATGACAAATAAATCCATTTAAAATGCAAGTCATTTCCTTTGTCTATGTTTGCATAGATTATTATGACACATTATTTTTTGTGATTTATTTTGCCTTTTTAATTTTGCCAGAAGTTGAAGGTATGAAAAAAGATAATCTTATCCTATGAGAACAAAAGCTCAAGAAAATATTTGTTATCGATGCCAAGTAAGAAACCAACTCAAAGCTTAGTAGATTTCTTTAAAAACTTTCTTCCAACATATCTGTGGGTCAACTGGGTCTCAGCTAGTACAGGCTGGACTTGAGAGTGACTTTGCTTCAGGTTGAGAAGACTGCTATGACTCTACTCTTCATTCTAAGTTTGAGGGGCAGCTGTTCTGCTGGGCTTCTGTTTTCCTCGTTGGGTGAGCAGGCTACTCAGGCCATTTTTTTATTTTATGGCAGGCTGAAATACCTAAGACTTAAGGCTTGTTCTCATTTTACCCACATGCCATCTCCAAAGGAAGCCACATGACCAAGCCCTGTGTCAAGGGGTAGTGAAAATACATCCACTATGAGGCCATAGCAAATATGTGGATTCAGGCAAGAGCTAAGATATAGAAACAACCTAAGTGTTCATCAATGGATAAATGGATAAGGAAGATGTTGTATATATGTGAAATGGAATATTATTCAACCATAAAAAAGAATGAAGTTCTGCCATTTGCAACAACATGGAAGGACCCAGAGGATATTATGCTTAGTGAAATAGGTCACACAGAGAAAGACAAATACTGTGTAATACCACTTATATGTGGAATCTAAAAATTCCAACTCCTAGAAATAGAGAGTAGAATGGTGGTTACCAGGGACTCAGAGGTGGAGGTAATAGGGAGATATTGGTCAATGGGTTCAAACTTCCAGGTTTAAGATAAATAAATTCTGGAGACCTAATGTACAGCATGGTGATTATAGTTAATAATACTATATTATATATTTTAAAGTTGCTAAGAGAATGTACCTTACACGTTTTCACCACAAAAAACAAGTAGTAATTATGTGATATGATACAGGTGTTAGCTAATGTTATGATGGTAATCATTTTGCAATATATAAGTATATTAAATCAACATGTTGTACACCTTAAACTATACAATGTTATATGTCAATTATCTCTCAATTAAGTTGGGGAAAAATTAAAATAAAGGCAGAGAAACATTTTCACATATACACAAAGATATAGATGCAGGGACAGGCAAACAACCAGTGCCATCATTTAATAGTTAACAAAAGTGTTTGATCATGTTTATGTGTATATTCCTAATAAGAAATTGAAACATGAGTAATAAAGTTGCATTTATCATGAAATATAATGTTCAGATATATTTAGACATTTTGTGTATCATTATACAAAATATCTACATTGTGAAATAGCTTAAAATTCAATAATTGTATTTTGTTTATTATTCTTCAACAGATAAATATCAAATAAGAACTACATACCACAAACTCTGATTATAATAGTATTAATATTTCTTTAAATCTTACTGTCTACAAAGAACTGTGTTAAAATCTTTTTTAGGAATGAGTTTAATCTTCACAAAAAATACCATGGGGTGCTTATGATTATCCCAAATATATGGAGGATAAAAATTAAGACAGAAAGTTTAAGGAATGTGTTCAGGATCAAAGATACAATTTAAACTTACACACTCTATACTCACGGAGCATACATTCTTATAAATGCTAATTTGTCTATAAGTAAGTATTGTCTGATTTTTCAAGTACTTCTAAACTAACAGAAAATACAAAAATAGATTTAAAATAGCAATGTGCTCAGAATGTGAAAGAAAAATATTTTGAGAAAAGCAAGAAAAATGTTTCCCAATATGCAGTCTAAGGAAATTACTATTAAAACTTCTGGAATCATTTCATTCCCTGATCAAAAATCAATGTGATCTTCCTTTTAAAATTCATTTAACATCTTTTTCTTGTATTTCGGCATCTATTAAAAGGACAGAGGGGGACCTCAAGATGGCAGAGGAGTAAGCTATGGTGATCACCTTCCTCCCCACAAATACATCAAAAATACATCTACATGTGGAACAACTCCTATAGAACACCCACTGAATGCTGGCAGAAGACCTCACACTTCCCAAAAGGCAAGAAAATCGCCACGTACCTGGGTAGGGCCAAAGAAAAAACAGAGACAAAAAACCAGGGATAGGACCTGCACCTCTGGGAGGGAGCTGGGAAGGAGGAAAAGTTTCCATACACTAGGAAGCCCCTTCACTGGTGGAGATGGGGGGTGGACGGGGCGGGGGAAGCCTTGGAGCCACAGAGGAGAGCACAGCAACAGGGGTGCAGAGGGCAAAGTGGAGAGATTCCTGCACAGAGTATCAGTACCAACCAGCACTCACCAGCCTGAGAGGCTTGTCTGCTCATCCACTGGGGTGGGTGGGGGCTGGGAGCTGAGGCTCGGGCTTCAGAGGTCAGATTCCAGGGAGAAGACTGAGGTTGGCTGTGTGAAGACAGCCTGAAGGGGGCTAATGCACCATAGGTAGTCAGGAGGGAGTCTGGGAAAAAGTCTGGACCTGCCTAAGAGGCAAGAGACCATTGTTTCAGGGTGCATGAGGAGAGGGGATTCCTTCCCTGTCTGCCCACAGAAGGCAGAGCACTGCCTAAATGAACTCCAGAAACGGGCACGAGCCACGGCTATCAGCTCAGATCCCAGAGATGGGCATGAAACGCTAACGCTGCTGCTGCAGCCACCAAGAAGCCTGTGTGCAAGCACAGGTCACTATCCACACCCCACAGGAGCCTGTGCAGCCCGCCACTGCCAGGCTCCTATGATCCAGGGACAACTTCCCCAGAAAGAACTCACGGTGTGCTTCAGGCTGTTGCAACGTCACACCAGCCTCTCCTGCCACAGGCTCACCCTGAATTCTGTACCCCCTCCCTCCCCCTGGCCTGAGTGAGCCAGACCCCCCTAATCAGCTGCTGCTTTAACCCTGTCCTCTCTGGGCAGGGACAGAAGCCTGAGGGCAACCTACATGCAGAGGTGGGGCCAAAACCAAAGCTGAGCCCCAGGAGCTGTGCTAACAAAGAAGAGAAAGGGAAATCTCTCCCAGCAGCCTCAGGAGCAGCGGATTAAATCCCCACAATCAACTTGATGCACGCTACATCTCTGGAATACCTGAATAGACAACGAATCATCCCAAAATTAAGGCAGTGGACTTTGGGAGCAACTGTAGACTTGAGGTTTGCTGGCTAAGATTGATTTGTTTCTGATTTTTATGTTTAGCATAGTATAGTTTTCAGTGCTTGTTATCATTGGTGGATTTGTTTATTGGTTTGGTTGCTCTCATTTTTTAAATTATCATTATTTTTTATTTTAATAATTTTTTTATTTATTCTTTTTTTATTATCATTTTTTTCTTTCTTTTTTTCTCCCTTTTCTTCTGAGCCATGTGGATGACCGGGGATTGGTGCACCAGCCGGGTGTCAGGCCTGAGCCTCTGAGGTGGGAGAGCTGAGCTCAGGACACTGGACCACCAGACACCTCATGGCCCCATGTAATATCAGTTGGCGAGAGTTCTCCTAGAGATCTCCGTCTCAAAGCTAAGACCCAGCTCCACCCAATGGTCAGCAAGCTCCAGTGCTGGATGCCCCATGCCAAGCAAGACAGGAACACAACCCCACCCATTAGCAGAGAGGCTGCCTAAAATCATACTAGGTTCACAGACACCCCAAAACTCACCACCGGACGCAGCCCTGCCTGCCAGAAAGACAAGATCCAGCCCCACCCACCAGAACACAAGCACCAGTCCCCTCTACCAGGAAGCCTACGCAAGCCATTGCAACAATCTCACCCACTGGGGGCAGACAACAAAAACAATGGGAACTATAAACCTGCAGCCTGCAAAAAGGAGACCCCAAACATAGTAAGTAAAACAAAATGAGAAGACAGAGAAATACGCAGCAGATGAAGGAGCAAGGTAAAAACCCACCAGACCAAACAAATGAAGAGGAAATAGGCAGTCTACCTGAAAAAGAATTCAGAGTAATGATAGTAAAGATGATCCAAAATCTAGGAAATAGAATGGAGAAAATAAAAGAAACATTTAACAAGGACCTGGAAGAAATAAAAAGCAAACAAACAATGAGGTACAACACAATAAATGAAATGAAAAATTCTCTAGAAGGAATCAATAGCAGAATAACTGAACCAGAAGAACGGATAAGTGACCTGGAAGATAAAATAGTGGAAATAACTACTGCAGAGCAGAATAAAGAAAAAAGAATGAAAAGAATGGAGGACAGTCTCAGAGACCTCTGGGACAATATTAAATGCAGTGATATTCAAATTATAGGGGTCCCAGATTAAGAAGAGAAAAAGAAAGGGTCTGAGAAAATATTTGAAGAGATTATAGTTGAAAATTTCCCTAACGTGGCAAAGGAAATAGTCAATCAATTCCAGGAAGCACAGAGAGTCCCATACAGGATAAATCCAAGGAAAAACACACCAAGACACATGTTAATCAAACTATCAAGAATTAAATACAAAGAAAAAATATTAAAAGCAGCAGGGGAAAAGCAACAAATAGCATACAAGGGAATGCCCATAAGATTAACAGCTGACTTTCAGCAGAAACTCTGCAAGTCAGAAGGCAGTGGCAGGACATATTTAAAGTGATGAAAGGGAAAAACCTACAACCAAGATTACTCTACTCAGCAAGGATCTCATTCAGATTTGATGGAGAAATTAAAACCTTTACAGACAAGAAAAAGTTAAGAGAATTCAGCACCACCAAACCAGCTTTACAACAAATGCTAAAGGAACTTCTTTCAGCAGGAAATACAAGAAAAGGAAAAGACCTATAAAAACAAACCCAAAACAATTAAGAAAATGGTAATAGGAACATACATATCAATAACTGCCTTAAATGTAAATGGATTAAATGTTCTAACCAAAAGACATAGACTGGCTGAATGGATACAAAAACAAGATCTGTATATATGCTGCCTACAAGAGACCCACTTCAGACCTACGGACACATACAGACTGAAAGTGAGGGGATGGAAAAAGATATTCTATGGAAATGAAAATCAAAAGAAAGCTGGAGTAGAAATTCTCATCTCAGACAACAGACTTTAAAATAAAGACTATTGCAAGAGACAAAGAAGGACACTACTTAATGATCAAGGGATCAATCCAAGAAGAAGATATAACAATTGTAAATATTTATGCACCCAACACAGGAGCACCTCAATACCTAAGGCAAATGTTAACAGCCATAAAAGGGGAAATCGACAGTAACACAATCATAGTAGGGGACTTTAACACCCCACTTTCACCAAGGGACAGATCACCCAAAATGAAAATAAATAAGAAAACACAAGCTTTAAACGACACATTAAACAAGATGGACTTAATTGATATTTATAGGACATTCCATCCAAAAACAACAGAATATATTTTCTTCTCAAGTGCTCATGAAACATTCTCCAGGTAGACCATATCTTGGGTCACAAATCAAGCCTCGGTAAATTTAAGAAAATTGAAATTGTATCAAGTATCTTTTCCTACCACAAGGCTATGAGACTGGATATCAATTACAGGAAAAGCTGTAAGAAATACAAACACATGGAGGCTAAACAATACACTACTAAATAACCAAGAGATCACTGAAGAATTTAAAAAAATACCTAGAAACAACTGACAATGAAAACACAACTACCCAAAACCTACGGGATGCAGCAAAAACAGTTCTAAGAAGAAAGTTTACAGCAATACAATCCTACCTCAAGAGACAAGAAATTTCTCAAATAAACAACCTAACCTTACACCTAAAGCAATTAGAGAAAGAAAACCAGAAAAAAAACCAAGGAACAAGGAAAGAGATCATAAAGATCAGATCAGAAATAAATGAAAAAGAAATGAAGGAAACAATAGCAAAAATCAATAAAACTAAAAGCTGGTTCTTTGAGAAGATAAACAAAATTGATAACCCATTAGCAAGACTCATGAAGGAAAAAAGGGAAAAGACTCAAATCAACAGAATTAGAAATGAAAAAGGAGAAGTAACAACTGACACTGCAGAAATACAAGGTATCATGAGAGGTTGCTACAAGCAACTATATGCAAATAAAATGGACAACCTGGAATGAATGGACAAATTCTTAGAAAAGCACAACCTTCTGAGACTGAACCAGGAAGAAACAGAAAACATAAACATACCAATCACAAGCACTGAATTTGAAACTGTAATTAAAAATCTTCCAACAAACAAAAGCCCAGGACCAGATGGCTTCACAGGCAAATTCTATCAAACATTTACAGAAGAGCTAACACCTATCCTTCTCAAACTCTCCCAAAATACAGCAGAGGGAGGAACTCTCCCAAACTCATTCTATCAGGCCACCATCACCCTAATACCAAAACCAGACAAAGATATCACACAAAAAGAAAACTACAGGCCAATATCACTGATGAACATAGATGCAAAAAACCTCAACAGAATACTAGCAAACAGAATCCAACAGCACGTTAAAAGGATCATACACCATGATCAAGTGAGGTTTATCCCAGAATGCAAGGATTCTTCAATATTCGCAAATCAATGTGATACACCATATTAGCAAATTGAAGGATAAAAACCATATGATATTCTCAGTAGATGCATAAAAAGCTTTTGACAAAATTCAACACCTATTTATGAAAAAACCCCTCCAGAAAGTAGGCATAGAGGGAACTTACTGCAACATAATAAAGGTCATATATGACAAACCCACAGCCAACATCATTCTTAATGGTGAAAAACTGAAACCACTTCCTCTAAGATCAGGAAAAAAACAAGGTTGCTCACTCTCACCACTATTATTCCACATAGTTTTGGAAGTTTTAGCCACAGCAGTCAGAGAAGAATAATAAATGAAATGAATCTAAATCAGAAAAGAAGTTAAACTGTTGCTGTTTGCAGATGACTTGATACTATACAGAGAGAATCTTAAAGATGCTCCCAGAAAACTACAAGAGCTAATCAATGAATTTGGTAAAGCAGCAGGATACAAAATTAATGCACTGAAATCTCTTGCATTCCTATACACTAATGATGAAAAATCTGAAAGAGAAATTAAGGAAACACTCCCATTTACCACTGCAACAAAAAGAATAAAATACCTAGGAATAAACCTACCTAAGGAGACAAAAGACCTGTATGCAGAATATTATAAGACACTGATGAAAGAAATTAAAGATGATACAAACAGACAGAGAGATATACCATGTTCTTGGATTGGAAGAATCAACACTGTGAAAATGATGATACTACTCAAAGCAATCTACAGATTCAATGTAATCCCTATCAAACTACCAATGGCATTTTTCACAGAAGTAGAACAAAAAATTTCACAATTTGTATGGAAACACAAAAGACCCTGAATAGCCAAAGCAATCTTGAGAAAGAAAAACAGAGCTGGAGGAATCAGGCTCCCTGTCTTCAGACTATACTACACAGCTACAGTAATCAAGACAGTATGGCACTGGCACAAAAACAGAAATATAGATCAATCAAACAGGATAGAAAGCCCAGAGATAAACCCACACACATATGTTCACCTTATCTTTGACAAAGGAAGCAAGAATATACAATGGAGAACAGACAGCCTCTTCAATAAGTGGTGCTGGGAAAATTGGACAGGTACATGTAAAAGAATGAAATTAGAACACTCCCAAACACCATACACAAATATAAACTCAAAATGGATTAAAGACCTAAATGTAAGTCCAGACACTTTAACACTCTTAGAAGAAAATATAGGCAGAACACTCTATGACATAAATCACAGCAAGATCCTTTTTGATCCACCTCCTGGAGAAATGGAAATAAAAACAAAAATAAACAAATGGGACCTAATGAAACTTAAAAGCTTTTGCACAGCAAAGGAAACCATAAACAAGATGAAAAGACAACCCTCAGAATGGGAGAAAATATTTGCAAATGATGCAACCGACAAAGGATTAATCTCCAAAATTTACAAGCAGCTCATGCAGCTCAATATCGAAAAAACAAAAAACCCAATCCAAAAATGGGCAGAAGACCTAAATAGACATTTCTCCAAAGAAGATATACAGATTGCCAACAAGCACATGAAAGACTGCTCAACATCGCTAATCATTAGAGAAATGCAAATCAAAACTACAATGAGGTATCACCTCACACCAGTCAGAATGGCCATCATTAAAAAATCTATGAACAATAAATGCTGGAGAGGGTGTGGAAAAAAGGGAACACTCTTGCATTGTTGGTAGAAATGTAAACTGATACAGCCACTATGGAGAACAGTATGGAGGTTCCTTTAAAAGCTAAAAATATTACTGCCATATGACCTAGCAATCCCAGTACTGGACATATACCCTGAGAAAACCATAATTCAAAAAGAGTCATGTACCACAATGTTCACTGCAGCTCTATTTACAATAGCCAAGACATTGAAGGAACCTAAGTGTCCATCAACAGATGAATGGATAAAGAAGATGTGGCACATATACACAATGGAATATTTCTCAGCCATAAAAAGAAATGAAATTGAGTTATTTGTAGTGAGGTGGATGGACCTAGAGTCTGTCATACAGAGTGAAGTAAGTCAGAAAGAGAAAAACATATACCGTATGCTAACACATATATATGGTATCTAAAAAAAACCCAAAATGGTTCTGACGAACCTAGGAGCAGGACAAGAATGAAGACGCAGATGTAGAGAACGGACTTGAGGCCATGTGGAGGGGGAAGGGTAAACTGGGATGAAGTGAGAGAGTAGCACTGACGTATATATACTACCAAATGCTAGTGGGAAGCAGCTGCATTGCACAGAGAGCTCAGCTCGGTGCTTTGTGACTACCTAGAGGGGTGGCCTAGGGAGTTTGGGAGGGAGACGCAAGAGGAAGGGGATATGGGGATATATGTATATGTATAGCTGATTCACTTTGTTATAAAGCAGAAACTAACACACCGTTGTAAAGCAATTATACTCCAATAAAGATGTTTAAAAAAAAGATATAGAAGTAGAAAAGTTGCTTGACTCTACAACAAAATGAAATGTATAGCATTTCCTCTAACATTGATTTTATCATTTAAGAAATAATTAGAATTTTTCTTCTAGAGAACAGACTTTTATCGAAATATCAAAAGATTTTTGCTAACTTTATCTTTTAATCTTAATCTTTGTGGCAATTATTCCCAGATCCTATTGTGGTTTCCTGCACAAAATTATACCCTTAAGCATAGAAGACTTACATTTACTACAGGCTCAGGACAATAAAAATTCAACAGCAGGTGAAAATATGTTTTATATGTTCAGTTGGCTTTACACACAACTGAAAAATATTGGCAAGTGGCAGTTAATTATGTTACTCTAGTTTCTTTAATAGATCTCAAAAATTGCCAACCCGAACAGAGATTATTAATTTCTAGTTATTTAGAGGTAGAATAACTGTTTCTATTTTTAAAGTCTTCAAATAAGTCTCTGTATTTATGATTTAAAATTTTCTCCCCATTCAGTGTTGTAGCATTGTCACTCTATTTTTTAACTTACGTTATCTTCAAATATAAAATGAAGGAAATTTGTGGCACATAAAAATATAAATAAACTAGACATGAGTAATCCTAAATAAATAAATTTATTAAATAAAAGGAGCTAGAAATAGCATAAAACTGTTAAAGCACATAGTTAATATGTGCAAAATAACTTGACTTATTCTCATTTCATAAGTCCATAGCAATATTAATGCATGTCATTGTTAAAAATATATTTATTAAATGTTGATTTTCAACATAAAGATTCATTTTGTATTCTCCATGCAGAAAAATTTGCTATTAAGTGGGATCATATACTTATATAATTTTTCACAGGGAAAAAAATGCACATAAGACATAGAGCACTCTATTGCACCTTGCCACCCTCAGGGAACATAGCAACATCCCATAATAACACTCAGCATTTTTGCACAGGTACAGGAAGAATAAGGAAATATTAAATCCAAATGTTCTGTGTATCCATTCACAGAGGAGTACTTTAATTCAAATCAGAACTGAACCACTGGTGTGGGAGAACTAACGGACATATTTAAATCAAATTAGCTTGAACAATTTCCTGGGACAGGAATTTGCTAACACTCAGTGTGTGGAGTTAATTTTGGTATGATTTCTATTTTGAATTCAGAATTTCTCATGTCCTCACATCTGTCAAAAAAATCTTGATTCTCCTAGAGTAGGCTCCAAACCTTCACTAAAAGTTCTTCAAATTCATCCCTGTCATGACGAGTTTTGCTCTGAGAGTCTGCCTACAGAGAGAGTGCTTTGGTGATGTCACTGAGTGCACCTGTGCCTTGTAGTCACATAATAGCCTGTCAATTCCTAGATTCTCTACAGTGACTCTGAGTTTGAGGGACCAGTGGAACAGGCTGATTTTGCCAGGACTCTGAAATCTTTGGGGTCTCCCATGAACAGAGGTGAGAACTAGAAAAGGGGGGTCTCTGGGCCAGAAGGGAATACATTGCATCCCTAACGATCCATCTTGAGGCCCCCAAGCACTGAGTTCTGAAGTCGTCTCAAAAGAAATGAACAAGTCCAAGCCACTGCTCCATCTTTACATCATTAATTCTCAAGATATACACCTAAAAGGGACATTCTAGATCGTGTTTCCTGAGCTACTCAATTGACAGGTGAGAAACAGAGGTTCATAATTATCAGAAAACAGCTAATGCTTTCTGACAAGAACATCATACAGAACATATAAACATAATAAAGAACCGACCTCTGGATTCTTCTTAAATATCATTCAGTTCTAAAAGTCTATGGTTTGCCTTCAATATATAAGCACTTTTTAATTTTTCAAAGTATATTTCTATGGTGTCACTGTTACATCACTTCTGATTGCAACATTTAAGTAAGTTGCGCTTTGGCAGGAAGAAAACAAACACAGCTATAGGCAATTTATTTAGCCAAGGATTACAAAATAAATAAAGGTGGTATGGTGATGACATAAAGCAGAAAATATATTAATGATTGAAGCTGCCTGTCCCTGGTGGTCACGTTCCCTAACTATGTGCATAGCTGCTGCTAATCTTCTCCACAGAGAGAATTTACCAGAGTTGAGAAAACAACATAATCTTAGTTTTACACTGTCATCAGGGCTTAGAACATTATATCAGAAGAAATGATACTCACAACGTATGTTACTTTCATTTAAAGATTTACAAACATCAGGCTTTCCTGTATCTGAAGCCAATGTAATATCAACCAGGCCACATTCTCATCCAGAGAGACAGCAAAGTCAGTCCCAGGTGTCACAAGACAATATCTGTCTCCATCTTTCCAGTAACCCAGAAAGACATTTTCTTTCAACTCATGACCTGATGATGGTTTAATTTTCTTTTACATGGATGAAACTGACAGTGAGTTTTGTCTAGGGACCTGAATCACAAATTTACTTTACTTCCCATACCAATAACCTACATTTAAGGAAAATCAAGTAGATATTATTATCGTTTAAAGAGTGGGAAACTGAATTCCAAGGAAATAAAGTGATAAGCTTGGGGTCAGAGAGGTAGTTATGGACACAGCCAAAAAGTCCCTGGTGCCGGCCCAGATGGCTTTTCACAACCCCAAACTATTATTTTTATGAAGAAATTGTAGCTACATAAACATTTCTGGGAATCATGACACTGAAAAAGGCCTATTTAGAAATGAGTATAAACTTCATAAAATACATTAGAAAATAAACTATTTGCTGATAACCATTACTATTTACATATATATACTTTTTTACTATGAATTGAAGAGAAAGACTAGTTTCAGATACTCTCTTACATATAGTTATAAAATCAAACTTTAATTCTCTGATTCATCAATTTTTAGTAGTTGCAGAGAATCTACAAGAAAAACCTATATTAAAGGGATTAGGATCTAGGTGTTGACTGAAATAAAGAATTGTATTTATGAAAAGTTATAGTCTTTATAGTAGCAGTTGCCTAGAACTAGAATATTATTCTAACCTGCAAAATAGTAGACTCCAAAAGGAAAACAGTAAGAAAAAGAATTAAAACTGACCATCATAAGTGTTGGAGAAAACCATGTGATAGAAGGAATGGAGACAAGTGGGATGATTGATAATTAAACTCCGGACTCTCACATAATACACTGAATCCTACATAATTATGAAACCTTTTTTTCTTTTTAGAAGGAACTCAACCTGAGAACAGTTCTGTGTCGCTGAAAGGCAAAGTGAGCCAGAACTCTTCCTACTAACAGAACTCAAGACAAAGTAATGCTTAGAGCAGAACAAGATGGCAGAGATTAGCAGCACAACTCAGAAAAAAGCAGAAGTTCATCTTCTCTTCTAACTTCACTGTTAAATGTTATCCTTCCAAATTCCTCAGAGACATTGCTCTCTCAACTATCCTTTCCCTCCAGAGATTCTTGAACTTCTCTCTTTTCCCACAAGCTCACTAGCACTTTTATCACATATTTCCAAATGTCCTTCCTACTTTATATGATAGAGAAGAGAAGGGAAGGAAAGAAGAAAGGAAGAACAAAAGGCGCCCCCCCCCCAGAAAAAAACTTTGACTCAATTTCATGTCCCACTGAATTACTAAGTACCTTCTCGCTCTCCCATGAGGGCAGTCTCTTAAGTGATCATCTCTTCCCAAGGAACCTTCTATCACCTGCAGCTCATTATTGAACCTTGGTTTTCCCACCCATGCATCCACTGAAATTGTTCGGGCTAATGTCACCAACGGCCTCGGTACTAAGTCCATAGCATACAAATGACTCCTCCAATTCTGACTTCTCTAAAATATGTTGACACTTTGCTCGTTGGGGCTTACTTGTAATCTGGATTTATTCCATTCTGTGTTACCCCCTGGGTTTTTGGGATGTTATTTACAGTCTGCCAGTGAGATGTACTTACTTAAATTTAGAATGCAGAAGCAAAATGAGCTTCTGCCTCTGGCAGTGGCTGCATGGGTTTTTGGCAAACATGGGTATTGCCAGAGACTAGCCAGTCTTCATGTTCCTCTGCCATTCAGCTGTTTAGGATTGCACCGCAGCTTTGACTGCAGCCGATGTTTTCTCCAGCTTCTAAACTCTGGGTGTCAGCAACAACTTCCTGGTATGTTCCAGGCAGATTTCAGTGGCATGACTTAAAGATCTATTGGCAGCCGTATCCAACTTCTGTTCCTCCTGCCCCTCCAGCAAGTCAGTAAGCACTTCCTTCCCTCTATTACATTTCTGATTGATGGGAATGCCTAGAGTGGTTTCTCTTCTCCACCCCTAAACTCTGATTATACAGTTTCTTACCAAGAGTGGTTCTAGGGAACAGACCTTTAAAGATGGGCATTTGAGATTAGTTGTTATCTATTTTTATCTTGATAAACCTGATATAATAAAATACGAGATGCACATTTTGATCCTGCAAGTTATAATATTGTATGTATGTAGATTATATGCAGATTATAATATACATTGAATTCTTATAATCAGATCGCTTACATTAAAAATTAGGGGACCATCTGGAAAATGGATCTGATAACAGGAATGTTATCTTTGCTGGATTCTAGGTACCTTGAGCTCAAATACCCCATTGAGTCTTTGTTGGCAAAGCAGCACCAGCCTCCTCTCGAGTTTCAGGAGGTTAGCCCGCTCTAGCTTGAAGACGTTTATTTATTTTTTTACATATACATGGATCTATTCTTTTTCAAATTCTCTTCCCATTTAGGTTGTTACCTAATATTGAGCAGAGTTCCCTGAGCTCTACAGTAGGTCCTTGTTGGTTATCCATTTTAAATATAGCAGTGTGTACATGTCAATCCCAAACTCCCTAACTATCCCTCTCCCCCAACCTTCCCCCCCCCTCCCCCCCCCCGGTAACCATAAATTCATTCTCTAAGTCTGTGAGTCTGTTTCTGTTTTGTAAATAAGTTCATTTGTGTCACTTTTTTTTTTTTAGATTCCTCATATAAGCGATATCTTATGATATTTCTCTTTCTCTTGAAGGTCTCTTGAAGACCTTTTAATGACCTCATATTGTGTGATCCACCTTAGTCTTAAATAGATGGACAGCTTACTTATATGCTAATATAGGTATAGCACCTATACCTATATTTTTGTCTTTAAACAGAGACTTGCACTTCCTCATCACAATGAAGATTCTGAGCCTCTCAACCAGACCCCAATCTGAGCTACTTTTCATTCCCAGCTATCCTAAAAATAGAGGTGGCCCAGCTCCCTAAGTCAGAATTCTATGACACTACTAAAATATTAAACTGTAAATCTTCTTTCCAGCTTACCCCCAAGGAGACTCACAGTCGTTTACCCCAGATGTTGTGCACTGGGAAAGGAAAATATGTAGACTTTTCTGGAAACTTTATTCTCATTCTCCGGCTTTGAACTGTTTGCTAATCACAGGGGGCCAAAAAAAAAGAGGTGTAGCATAGATAGTTAACCCTCAACAAATTTTCATGTTCTCCTATTTATTACCTATTTCGGGTTTAGGTTGGTACAATATGATTAGTTCTATTTAATAGAACCAATATGCCTCCTCTACCTCTCTCGTCCTCTGCAACAACATTCTCAGAGATCCTGGGTGCCAGGTCTCATAGTTTCAAGATGGTGGAGAACCACTTGAGTGAAATCTGCCTGTGATGTCAACAAGACAAAGTCTTATCATAGTAAGCCAACGAGATCTTTGGATTGAATGCTCTCACAGCATGGCCTATTCTACCATGACAAATACAGAAATTGATATTTGTGGTGGGTTATTACTCTAACAAGAACATAAAAAAAAACCCTAATATCTGTGATATTGGCTTAGTGACTGGTAGTGGATAATGAGGAAACATATCTGAAGCTGGAAAGACGGAGATCTGGTGTATGTTATAGCAAGCCATTTGGTAAAGTACTACCTGTAATAAGTTTGAAGGCAAACTTCTGCCTAATAAATTTGTAGCTCCAGTAAAGGAAATGGGAAAAAAAATATTCACAGAAGGTAGAGTGTGGTGGTTGGGAAAGCCTGTGTTTACCACATTATTACAAGAAAGAGCTGACAGAAGAAAAGTCGGCTGGGTTTTCAAAGCAGAAATGAAAATGACCTTACAAAGTTACAAAGCAGACTACTGCTAGATTCCAACAGTAAGAAACAGGATGTTAAAATACTTTGATCAATAAAGGCACAGTAAAATTTCTCTTGTCAATGTTGAGATTAAGGATATAGCTATACTCCCCTATTTTTCCAGATAGTCACAACGTAGTTCATTTTAAGTTGAGAAAGTGTTATAGAATTAAGAAAGCAGAAAAATAAAGTAGTGGAGAACAAAGTCATCGAAGTGGTCACTGGCATGTGGAATTGACCTAAAATAAATTTATTAATAGCTTCAGAAATTTTTGCAGGGAATGTATCAATATTTCCAAGGAAACCATGGCCTTTACTTAAAATTTTTGACTGTTTAGGATTTAAAACAACTCTTTAAGTACCTCAAATTTTAAGAGCAGTTAATGACTCTGTCTTCCTAAAGTTCCAGGGCAGATAAAGCTGAAAAAGTAAAACAGACTTAATTGTAAGAGTGGAAAAACTTTAGAGAAAGCTGTCATCCTAAACAAGACTCCTTTGTCAAAATCAGGACCATGATAAACAATGAGTGGAAGGAACTCTGACATTCAGGGTAGGAAGATCCACTTGAGAATGTGGGAGGTCCACATCCCCTCAAACTCTCTGTGCCTAAAGAAGTGGTTCAGTTCCCAATCCCTCCTTATTTGTTGAATAAGAAATCTCTTCTCTTACTTGAGAAAAATAAATAAAACAGGTGCCTTACAAGGAATTGCTTTTGCCTTCCCCAGTATCTGTCTCCACTTCCCCTCCGGGTCACAAGACCTACCACTAGGGTCAAATTGTAACATGACTCAACTTGGAAAATGCTCACCCAGCTAAACCAACTGAGCCCTGACTAATACAACATCTGGGATTTTTCTCTGAGAATCAAACTAGTGTATGTATTACTGTTCACTTGAGTTCACTTCCATATCCCAGAGATGCTCAAATTCAGTACATCTGAAATAGAATTCATTTTCCCCTCAATATTCCCCTTAGGAATACTGATCAGAACATGGTAGTTTTTTTCCCACTTAATTACAGATTAATTAGGGTTTCACCAGTCACTGATACACAGCATATCAATTTTATAAGAGCTTTGAACACAGACAACTTGAGTTCAAATCCCAGCTCCCATGTCTTTTAGTCTCAGCGTTATCTATATAATAAATTTACTATGAAAATTAAATATAAATATATGTAAGTGCTTATAACTATGCCTGGAACATGTAAGTGTTCAACAAATGTTAACCATGTTAGTTACTACTTAAACTAGGTAACTGAAAATTTATAGCACAACTCCAGTTACAGTGGTTATAGTTTACTGGATATTAAATCATGCTTTAGTTAATTGCATAATAAAGTAATCTGAAATTAACAGGAAGCACATTAATGGTGAAATGATTGAGGCATCTCCCTTAAATCATGAATTATTAAAGTGCTTGTTCACATTATTACTATTTAGCATTTTTTAAAATAAATGCTTGACCCTGAAATAAATGATGCAAAGAGTGTGGGGTGGGGAAAAGGTACATATTGGAAATAGAAAAGGGAAATCTTACACTATTTGTAGATCATGTGATTATTTACCTAAAATAAACCAAACAAAAATAGCTAGGAAAATGAGAAAAAAATATATAATAAGAAAATAAAAGAATAAATCACAAGTTTTAAAAATAAAGTTTTATATATACAAGAAAAACAAGATGGGAAATCTCTAAAGCAGTACTATACTAGTATGAAAAGTTATTTCATTTGAGTAGAAAAAAGTGGATATTTTTATAAAAGATATTGATAAAAGTTATTTACTGTAAAGAAAAACAGATGTATGAACTATAAAAAAATCATACATTTTAGTAAAAAAAAAAATATATATATATATAAAAGTCAATCTTGGCTAGTAAATTACCTTCTAAGAATAACACTGAAAGCATAAATTAAGAAACCATAAAATGATCATTTCAACTACATATTCAAATTAATTGTCATATGCAATACAAATGATGTTAAATAACACATTATCTATAGCACAAGTTTCAGTGTCAACACTAATAAGATCTCTTAAATATCAATAAGAAATAGGAAGATGCTCAAGCAAAAGTTACAAGTAATTCATAAATACATACATATATACATAATACTAAGATGTATGCATTAATGAAACAGAACTGGAAGAGTGTGAGGAGTGTGGCTATTAATTAATAGCCAGTAATTAATAGTACTGAGAGGAGTATCAGTTACAATTGTGTTTCTAAGGAGAATTGGTAATATTTTGTATAACCTAAATAAACAAAAATCCTTAGAACTCAAAAGGATTCATTGCTTTTGAAGATTATGCAAGTTTCTCCTGAAATGGAATAGATAGCTGCCTTTGAAATGATTATGTAGAACTACATTGAAAAATAGAGAGTAATTTTCAAACAAATAAATAAAGAGTAATTTTCACATTATATTGTTAATTTAAAATCACGTTCTGGTAAACTATGGGCAGAGTATAATCTTAATTTAGTGGAAAAATATGTATATGTATATAAAGAGAAGTCTAAAAAACCTTCACCAGCAGTCTAAGCATATTTATCTCTGGTGATAAAATTATTATTGCTTATGTTACCTTTTTCTTTACATTCATCTGTCTTTTCTAATTTATTTTGTATAGTGGGCCCACTTTACATGGATTAAAATAAACTAAATTCTATAGTAAATAATTTATTTTTATAGTATCTCTTCATTCTTACTTTCTTACATGGTACATTCTTACATCTTTTCATGGTACTGTAAACTCCTTGGTTAAATGTAGTATGTACATTCTTACATCTCTCTATTGTATTATAAACTCCTTGGTTAAACAATTCCTTCATTATAATCAATAAATGTTTCACAGATTGGGCACATTGGAAATTGTGATAAAAGTTAAAGTTCCCAGTGTAAGAAGTACCTCTTTTATAATGTTTTCATTAACATGACTTATTCCTGCCTGAATGTGACATAATTTGCCTTTGTAGAAACCTAACATTAAAATGTAACTTAAACATATTTTGTAGAAAACTTCAGGGGAAATTTTTGTAAGTAATTCAGCATATGGCTATCTATAAAACCAGTGCCTTCCCAGCAATTGATTACATACTTCAATGCTGTGCTAAATTACAGACTGGGATGATGACCATCATGAGAACTATGAACTCCTTGATGGGCAGAATATATTTCTTTTTAATCTCTGAGTTTCCACGACCTAGCACATCGCCTAACACACAGTTAGCACTTATTAATTCATTATTTGTTGAATAAATAAATGATTTCATGATTTTATAAGAAAAATACAATAATGGTTCATCTGCTGGTATGTCATGAAGATCATGGGCTGGTACTTAAAATAGCTTTAATGCTCTACTTTCAGAAAAGCCATAATTAGGATATTTAGTATGAAGTTACTAAAAATGTTTATGTTTTTCCTTAAGAGATGGATATTTTCATAAAAATGCAGCCAAGCCCCACAGTTCCGATGACTAGAAGCATATCTGAAAACAACTTAAGGTCTCTTAGTCAACTTAAACAGAATGACTCAGAGAACACTCTAAATCCTCTGTGTCTTCAATGGTTTTCTAGTAGTTGCTTAAATCAATCTATATTACCCAATACCCAGGCACTTCATCAATAGAATTTGGACTTTAGGTACGTAAATGATGTATATCTCAATCCTAAATTATGGAGGACATTCTGACCTTACTTTATGTAGGTTAAGTATTTTTTCTTCCGATGTAATATTTTAAAATGCTCTTCCAATTCACGTCTCCATCACTTCTATCATATATTAAACCACATTCTATAATTAGCAGTGGAGTTGTTATAGGAAACAATAAAAAGTTATTATTTTAATAGAACATTTTTCCAGTGGACATTGTTGGTACCCTCTTCCCCTACCCACATCCCCTTGGACCATTCTCTCAGGGCAGAGCTCCTCCACCAGTATCTGTGGGCTTTGCAGCTAACAGCTTGCACTTATAAATTTCTTCACATGAACGCCCTTGAGCACTGAAGCTGTCTGTTTATGAAAAGCCAGAAATGCTTTTTTTTTTTTAACCCAGCTTCATCCCCTGCAGTGTGGCTGTAGCAAAATCCTGACAGTTTGGGTATTATGCATCCAGCTCCTTTTCCTCTAGGCAGATAAACTGTGGGGTGTAATTTACCCTCCAGAACTTCCTGAAGGATCAGGTTGTGTCTGGAACTTCATCAGAAATTCCAACTTTGTTTAGCATCTTCTCTTCTTGATTACAGTAGTGTCATGGTTAAATATAAAGATATGTATAGTTTTATGTATACAAAGGGAACCTATACTCCACATTTAACCTAAATGTTTTTCCAGAAGTACCTTTTAATTTAGTCTTTTTTTTAGCAATATTTTGTTATAGTTTTCTTTTTCTTTAATATTTATTTATTTATTTATCTGGTTGTGCCGGGTCTTAGTTGTGGCATGCATTTGGGATCTAGTTCCCTGACTAGGGATCGAACCCGGGGCCCCTGCACTGGGAGTGTGGAGTCTTAACCACTGTGCCACCAGGGAAGTCCCAAATATTTTGTTATAGTTTTCTCATGATTTCACAATAAAGAATATATTTGTAAGTATCCCCATATCCTACTGGGTCCTGGCTAAATCTTCAGAGCATGCAGAGCCTATGATTATTAATATGTCTTCAAACTTTTATTCTTAACTTTCATTCATATTATAGCTCTTATGTACTGATAAAATCCTTGCTCTAAAGTCAGTAGCCAATCTGGTTGTTATGCTGAAGAGATAAGGTTTAATTTAAATATATACTTATACTTGTTTTCTGTGTGTGCATATATATATACACACACACACACACACACACACACATACTTGTTTTGAAGTGTTCATTTTCATCCTCATTATTTGGAAAAATAGAAAAATATTTATTGCTGTTTGCTTTCCTCTGTCCTAAACTAGATGGGGCAGATTTATTTCTTGTTATTTTTACATGAAATAACCACACTAGTCAGCATGTTCAGATGTTTTTAACGTCTCATCGATTTAAGTTCTTTTGCTTTAAACATCTGACAACTGTACATGTAGTTATACGGAAGCTAACAGAAACTGTAACAGAAACAACGAACAAATCAGTAGTAAGTAGTTAAATAAAAGTAGACACTATCTTTTTGATGGTTATTTTAGAAATTTGGCAAATACAAGCAACTAGGAAAAGCAAAAACCCTACAGCTTCTAAAAATTTCCCCTATATCTAATGTTAAATACAAGCAAAATATTTTATATTTAAGTTAATTAATAAAATATTTATTTATTTTAAATAAAATTTTACTATTTTAATTTTAAGTAGTTTGCATGTGGGATCTTGATCCCATATGGTATTGGTGAACCTCCTTTACCTGAAATTCTGATGAAATTAATTAAGGAGCTTAAAGACTTGTTCAAAGGTAGTACAGCACTGTGGTTCAGAATGCATGATGTAGACTTGAATGCGTCCTTTAACCTAAAAGCCTACAGGCAAATCACAGAATCTTTCTTTCCGTAATTTTTCACAAATTTCTACAAAAATATTATGTACTTCATAGGGTTTCTATGAGTATGTATCCATGTTCTACACTGCTTTCTTTTCCATTATGATGTGGGAAAACTTCTGCAGGTATAAACTGGGCAGAATTCGGGAAATATTAACCAAGTATGTGTATTCATGTTTATATTTGTCCTTATTTGTTTATTTATCTCAAAATTGTTATAGAATGCATACCATACTTATATACTCTCCAGTCACTGTGGACTCCATTTCTAGAGCTTCATGTAGCCTACATCTTAAAGAGTGAGCAGAAAAATAAATTATAATAAATTAAAAATTTGATCAGTGATCTGAACATTGCTGAGGTACTGAATGAAGGAGGCAAACTGATTTAATTAGGATGATCGATGAATATTTCTTTTAGTATCATTTTACAAGATGGCTGGGGACTAACTTCAATGAAAGTACCTGGAAGAGTATTTGCAAAGGCCCTGAGGCAAGGAAAAGTTCATGGGTGACTGGGTATAGGGAAAGGAACATCAGTTGAGATTGCAGAACTGAGGAAGTGTGAAGACTACTGAGGACATTGTAGACTACGATAAGAGATATTGTTTTTATTCTTCATTAAGTGGAGATTTTCTAAAGATGTTTAAGCAGCAGAGAGATTTTTAAGTGGTTCTTATTTAAGAATGTCACTCTGGTTGCTGTGGATAGGGGTAAAGATTAGAATTCTGGGATCTAGTTAGAAGTCTCCTACTATGGAAAATGGCAGTATTGACTGCTCAGGTAGAGAGGATACACAATTTAAAGTCAACATTATTTAGTTTTGAAGAAGGCAAGTTGAGGTAAAGGAAAAATGTAAATAGCTTTTCACTCCTGGCAAATGGTAGGTAGTTTTGCCACTAAGGAGACATGGAGGACTAGGTGATAGAGATAAGTTTGGGAACAGAAACCAAGAGTTCACCTTTCAGAAGTGCTACTTTTTGTGATATCTAAGAGATATCCAAGTAGAATATTCTAGAACGTACCTTAGAAGAGAAGCCATAGCAAAAGATATGAATTTGTCAATCATCTACTTGTAGATGATATGTAAAGATGTAAAATGAAAATCACTTCGGAAGAAAAATTTTGAAAATAGGACCATGTTTGAGCCCCTATTTAGGCCAACACATAGAGAAGGAGTCAGCAAAGAATCTTGGAAATGTTGGCCAGAGAGATGAAAAGAAATACATGACAATGCAGTGTCAGAGAAGTCAAGAAAAGGAAATCTTTAAGATAGTAAAAGCAGCCATTGTGTAAGGTGAGGATGGAAATGTCCTGGGTTTATAACACAGAAATTATTAATTGCCATAAGATGATGAGTCTATAGCAAAAGCCCAACTGCAGTGGTGGAGTGGGAAGGCATAAAGGAGAATCACGAAGTGGTAGCTGAAAAGATACGTGGTTTTAGAAGAGGTTTTTAGATATTCTGCTTTTGCTTTTTATTTTGTTTTGTTCAGTGAAAGTAATCAAGCATTATTCTATGCTCTTCTGATTCTTCCAGTATAGTCTTTCCTCAACTCCTAAAACTGACACATTATCCCTCAGTCAGACTTGAAATGCCTATCCTCTCTCCCAAAGGCTCTTAAATCTGTTATTAAAAATTTCCTAAGTTATAACAGGAAATCATATGCCATCAATAATTTCATAGAATTAATTCATCCTTTTAAAATTATTTTAGATCTATGATACTACAGTGAAGCAGCTGGCACAGGGAGATGTTGGGGGCTGTAAAGAGGCATATCAAATTGCTGTCACTCGCAGAAGCTCAAAGAGAAAAATATATAAATCAAAAATTGCAATATAATCTAAGCAACAGTAGCAGCATACTAAATTTTTTTAAGTGCATGCAATTTTTCTTGGAGTTTTAGCAAAGGTTCAACAATGGAGGCAATACAACAATGGAGAATAGGATTAATTTATAGAGAGAACATAGGAGATTCCCACCAGAAGAAATGGCAGATGTAGAGGTATATTTATATGAAAGAGCAGAATGTACTCATAAAGTATGGATTGAGTGGAATGCCTGGAAACTCAGGTAGCAATACAGAGGTTGGAAAGATAATCTGAGACCAAGTATAAGAAACTTAATATCTAAAATGATGAATTTGACTGATAAATGAGTTATGCAGAAGTTTGTTTAAAGAAGGAATAAAGGTATGAGGAGGGAGGATCGGTGTCCTATTTTTTCCTAGTGTCTAAAGTTTTTAAGCAGAGGAGTGGAATGATCATATATTCAGTTTAGAAAGGTAATTTTGACAGCAGAGCTGAGAATATTTTACGAGATAGAAATACTGAAGGCAAACTGTTAGGAGTTCATTTTATCAGTTCATAAAATAGATAATGAAGACTCAAACTAACGTTATTGGCAGTGAGAATGAAGAGGAAGGGGAAATTTGAGAGCTATTTATAAACTAGCTTTAACAGACCTTTATGACAAATGAATAAGATGGTGAGGGTGAGAGAGAAGTTGAAAATTCAATAAAATTTAAGAAACATCCACCTACAAGATTTATGCTAGATGTTTTCACATACATTTTCTCATATGCATGTCACAGTGCCTCTGTAATGTAGACATTATTATCCTCACTTTCTGGTGAGCATATTAAAGTCTGGAAAGGGAAAGTAATTTGCTCAAGATTTTATGGTTAACAGTTGCCAGAATCATTCCTTGAACTCCAATTGTTTCATTCATCTCCCCTTAGCTTCGTTCCTCATTCTATTTGAACTTTCTCACTTTCTCAAGGGCTACAAACCTGGATGGCTGAATAACACTGAAAGAGTAGTTTCCACACACTTTTAACCAATAAAAATATGTTTATGGACTCCAAAGATGACTAAGTGCTCTGCTAATGACTTGCATTTGTATAGTGGGTCACAGCATTCAAAACACTAACATATAGATTATCTTACTTGAGTCTCAGAACAGCCTTGTGAATAAGTGAGGCAGATTCCAGATAAGGACTCTGCTCCTTGACCTATTTCCCAGCTCTTTAATCCCCATAACACCTTCCATATCTTAGTCCATCACCATCGGATATTTGAATGACAAAGAGCTTCACAATTTTCTTGTGAAACCTGAGAGCTGGAAAGAGACTTAGAAGGTATCAAGTAAAATTCCCTCATTATAGATGATAAAAATTTGACCCACTGAAAAAAAATGATTCACATAGATTCACAAACTGAGCTCAGATTTTCAAATCTGTATCCCTTTTTATAGTGTGCTCTCGTTCATTAAAATCATTCCTTACTGTGCTTTTAATAGCGGTGCTAATAAATTCTAGAGGTTTTCTCCTGTTGAAGATTGCCTCTTTAAAAAGGAGCAAAATTATTTTAGTAAAGGAAATGAAATGTTTTCATTTTGAGAGTAAAACGTTTTTTCTTAAAAAAACCCCACAGCTTTATAATTTTGTTTCATAAAAATGTGGGTGCTATATAGTAATCTGCTAAGGAATTGAAATACACTAATAACTAATAAGTGACTATCATCCAAGCCCAAGAAAATACCAATTGGTCTGTAAGCCCAGTTTAGTTGCTGGGGTAATTGCACTTATTTTGATCTTTCCCTGTTTACACATTTGACTTAGCTTTTTGAAATTATTTCAGTTTAAGTTTATTGTTTGCGATGGTTTGCACACACATTTAACTAAATTACAACTTTTGAAGCTTTCTCATTTTAAACCAGATATATCATTAACAAGGTAGATAAACTAATGGGGACCAACAAACAGAGCATCCTACATAATGATTTCGTTTCTCCCGAACAAAATTTTGCTAGAGAAATTATATCTCTTTATCCTAATTGCTTATTTAAATGTATGAGTGGGGCTTCCCTGGTGGCGCAGTGGTTGAGAGTCTGCCTGCCAATGCAGGGGACACGGGTTCGAGCCCTGGTCTGGGAAGATCCCACATGCCGCGGAGCAACTAGGCCCGTGAGCCACAACTACTGAGCCTGCGCGTCTGGAGCCTGTGCTCCGCAACAAGAGAGGCCGCGATAATGAGAGGCCCGCGCACCGCGATGAAGAGTGGCCCCCACTTGCTGCAACTAGAGAAAGCCCTCGCACAGAAACGAAGACCCAACACAGCCATAAATAAATTAATTAAAAAAAAAAAAAAAAAAAAAAACCTTTGTAAATGTATGAGTTTGTCAGGTCTAGTTATATTTACAATAAAATAATGTTCTAGGCTTAGTTTCCATGGGTATATTTCCATTTGTAATTAGATATTAATAAAGTTTGCATTTGTTTTTACTCAGCACTGTTGATAGCTTCAAGGAAATATGCCCTTTTTATATCAATGGATTAAGGAAACAAATTATTTTAGGAGCAATCCTTTACTTATTCCCCTCTCATTCAACAACTGTCCCATTAAAGCTGTTCTGCTAGTTGGTGAGAGAACACCAATGCCATTGTACCAAGGATCTAAAATATTAATTCAAATTTTGAAAAAAAGGATTTCCCTTATGAACTACCAAATTAAACTGTCTCATTACAGACTGGGTATTTTTTATGCAAGGATCAAGGTGACAGTCACCAGCAGCTAGATGAGTATGGAAATAGTATTCCACAAAACCAGAGTAATAATGATGTATTGAATAGAAAACCAAATGGCAGTAGAGTAAAAAAGTCTAAAGCAACTCAAGTTTTGTTTGCAATTTCATTTTAAGTTTCAACAGGATACAGTATGTGTATGAATTTCTTTCATAAATAGCCTTTTTTGAGTGAAACTGATTTCTGTGAGTAGTTGTCAAATGTGACATTTTCTGCCATTTTGCTAAAGTGGAAATCGCTCACTAGGGATGGAAGACTCTTTCGTAAGTTAAAGCTCAGAAATTGGTGTGTTGAGAATCAGGCTTTCGATGCATGTCTTGGGAGAATTAGTTTAAGGATATCTGAGAACTTTTCTTCTCATGAAATAGGAAGATAAAAAAGTTTCTAAACATCATTTCCCCTATCTTACGCAACACACATATTTAAGCAGCTTTTCTCATTTATTTCTAGCAAGTAGGCCATCTAAATTACACAGATACTCTATCTTCCTGCAGCGGTAAACAGGCTCTTCTAATCACCTTTGATTGCCTAAGTTTGCTGAAATGAGATTATTTCTTTTCATTTACAACACACCATTTCTGGTCTCTGTGTTTTAATTACTTAACACACTCTTTAAAATATTGATCTTTATTTATAGACCAGCATTTCAGATTAACAACACTATAAAACATATAATCTACTCCTCTATCAATTACTGAGGTGAAAACTGTGACTAAATTTATATAATAATGTCATTTTGATAATATATGATAATTAAAACTTATACTTAAGGATGATCATTGCTGCAATATTCATAACATAGTAGGAAGATGAAGATTAATGAAAAACATTACCTGAGTTAAGTATTTATATACAATAGACTATTATTCAGTCATTAAAGACAATGATTAAATATAATTTGAAGCAAAATAACTAGCTGTAAAATTTATATATTCTGTGATTTCAAAATAATTAAAGAAACAAAATATATAAGAAAAACTGGGAAGAAAGCATCCCCCCAATTTAGTATTATTCACTGCTAAGTGGTGGGATTATGAGTGATTTTTATGTTTCTTCATGTATTATGGAATGAATGTAATTCCTTGAAAATCAATCAGAAGTCAATAGAAGTTTTAAAATAATAAGAAAGAACCATTAAAATATCCAAAAAAACCCCTAAATCTATGCCTTACTTTCCTTTCCATTTTCTGATTCAGACTCGCAGCTTTAGGTAACATCTATAGACTGATAAATCTCAATCTGGATCCATTCTCTGAAATTCAGACAACCAATTTGTCATCTGAACTTGCATATCTAATAGGTATCTGATGTGCAACAAACACACAACTGAGTCCCTGGTATTCCCTCCATAAAGCTCTTAAAGTCTTGCCTTTTTCAGTTAAGGTCAACTCAATTCTTCCAGTTGCTCCAGCCAAAATATTGGAATCACTTATTTCTACACATTTCTCATATCTCTCTTATCCAGCCCATTAGCATATGTTCATTGCTCTATTTTTATTTTTTTTTTTATTTTTTTTTATTTTTTTAAATTTATTTATGACTGTGTTGGGTCTTTGTTTCTACACGAGGGCTTTCTCTAGGCGCGGCAAGTGGGGGCCCCTCTTCATCGCACTGCGCGGGCCTCTCATTATCGTGGCCTCTCTTGTTGCGGAGCACAGGCTCCAGATGCGCAGGCTCAGTAATTGTGGCTCACGGGCCTAGTCGCTCTGCGGCATGTGGGATCTTCCCAGACCAGGGCTCGAACCTGTGACCCCTGCATTGGCAGGCAGATTCTCAACCACTGCGCCACCAGGGAAGCCCCCATTGCTCTATTTTTAACATGATACTATGAAAACTCCACAGCATTCTCAAACCACCACGGATCATATAGTCTAGACTCTCATCGATTTTGTCTTTGCTCCCTTTAGTCTAATCTGAACAGAGCAGCCAGAGTGAAGACATAAAGTATAATTCAGTTCATATCAATGAATGCAGTGTCTATGTCCCTGAGAGTAGAGCCCAGCTTCTTACTGTAACTCACAAGACCCTACATAAATCTGGCCTCTAGTTATCCTTATGACTTTGTCTCCCACAATTCTCTGTCTCATTCACTCCACACAAGACACACTGGCCCCCTTGCTATTCCAGTAACAGGCTAGACATGCTCCTTCAGGATCTTCACTGACTTGTCCCTCTGCCTGGAACTTTCTACACTCAAGGGGATGGTCAGTATTATATATCAAGTTGGTGAGGCTACAGTTCCCAGTTAACCAAACACTAAACTACGTGCTGCTGTGAATGTATTTTGTAGAGGTGAGTAAAGTCCACAATCAGCTGACCTTAAGTAAGGGAGATTATTCTAGATAATCTGATTGGTCAGATTCAAGCAGTTAAAAGACCTTAAGAGCAAAGCTGAGACAACCCAGAAGAAGAAATTCTGCCTGTGGATAGTAGCTTCAGCTCATGCATAGAAGTTCCAGACTGCCCTTTCTGATGGTCTGCCCTTCTGATTTCAGATTTTCTTAATCAGGCTCCACAGTGACATAAACCAATCCCTTGCAATAAGTATCTTAATATCAATACATATCTCCTACTGGTTCTTTTTCTCTGGTTGAACACTGATTCACCAGTTATCCACATAGGTATCACTCCCTTCAAGGTTTTACTCAAAATATACCTTTTATTAAGATCTTAGCCACTCTTTGTTATGTTTAAGCTTCCCATTTTCTGCTTTATAATGATTAATTTTGATCACTTCACTGTGCACCATAATTGATGCTTTAATTATTTTTCTTCTGTTTGATTGCTCCACTAGAAGATACACTCTATGAGGCAGAGATTTGTGTATCTGATTGGTTTCTATGGCATTTCTGTTACCTGCAATGGTACCAAATACATAATAGTTGCTTAATAAATATTTCCTGAATGAATAAATCATGACAGTGAACTTACACTTGATTACTCCTGTTTTCCCATGTAGATTTTTTGAATTTGCATCTAGTCAATACACACTGTCATGTTTTTATGCTTTGTCTGTTGTATGCTTAGTAATACAACCTCTAGGTATATATGTTTATTCATCCTGTATGAGGCAGTATTAAGGGCCACTCAAGTAGGTGACAGAGGGCAGGATTATGTCCTTATTTTTCTGCATCTGTGAAACCTGTGACAACTCAACTAACTTCCTAAAGACTGCTTTTCTATTGTGAATAGCTAACAAAGTTGTTGTGGTGAGTACATAACAATATACGGGGCATTTCGTATAGTATAAAACATTATTAAAAAGTACTAATAATTTGGGGATATTTATCAATATGTCATTCAATAATTAATTTCACAGTATATATCATAGCAGGCCAGTTTACCATTCAATAAATATACTGTCTTTAAAATTTATAATGATATGTCTGCTACGAATAAAAATACAGGTTCATAGTTGAAAATATTTTTAATATAATTTGAGATTTACTAAAAATACTGTTTATTTTAAAACTGTATATTAAATGTGGTTTGTGTTTGGATAAAATGTTTTTTATGAATCTTAGGTAGCTTTATTCACAAGAGCTATACTGAAACAATGGAGACAATGGCAAGTCATAGTGTTTTCATTTGCTATAAACACTGTCTTTTTCTTTATCATTATCTGATGAGACTTCTGAAAGCATTGTCAAATCAACTCATTTCACCGTCTTGTATGACTTCTACCACTTCCCTAAGAATCAATTTCTCTTTCTCTTATTCTCTCTCTCCCACACACTCACACACACACACACACACACACACGTAATACCAAGTGACAATTTTGTGCATATGATTATAACACTTGCTCTGGGACAGAAAAGAAAAAAATCTTGAGCTTAAATTCAGCTTAATGGCAGAACTTATAAATATATCTCACATCCCAATAATGGTTAAGTGTTATTTTTGCAAGCATAAGTAGTTTCTGTGATTACTGTAACTCTAGCCTGGAAACAAATAAATCAGAAGTGATTTAGATGTTCTAATTCCAGACAGTAATATTGGAAAATATGTTTGTGAAACGAGATATTCTAAATTATGGAGAAATTTTTATATGTAACTCAAATTCAGTTAAATTTTCAAGTAAACAGATTGCATTTCCTAAATATACATAGGAAAATGTGGAATTGTTCAAACTAAGCTATAATTCAAAATCCTCCCCACTTTTTTGTCAATAAAATAAATCCAGCAACAACACAAAATATACAATGGCAAAAATATACACTTCTTGGTCCAACCCTAATTTAATTGACTGCTTTTAAGTAAAGAAATGCTTGCTGGAACACTTTTCTTGGAATTCTATAGGGTAACGCAAGTTTTGTTGTATGACTTTAGTTTATTATGTTCTGAATTAGCTTAAAATGAATGTTTTAAAAGACCTTTTTACTCTCTCTTTCAAGATCTGGAACCATCTCCTAGTTAGCACCTCCCCCCAATAAATCCACACCTGTGGTGGTGGAGAGGTTAGAACCCAAGTGGTCAGAGCTTACAACGTCAATTAGATTGCAATTATAACTGAATGGCATTACTGGTTTAAAGAAAAAAGAATGGTAATATGTTGAAGAGCACTTTCAAGGACTTGCCGTCCTTCTCAACATGGGCACCCCACAAAATGAAGGGCAACATGTAGATTATCTAGGGGAGCACTGAAGATAGAGTGAAAAGGTCATCCTTAGTTTTGAAACCTAAATCTGACAAGAATATTTGAGCAGACATTAATAGAGTTGCAATTTATCTCCTATCTGCTGTTGTTAGCTAGTATTTTCTGTACCAGTAACAGGTGTGAGGGTTAAGATGTTATCCACATATCCATAGTCTCGTGGAACTAATAGCATTTAGTAACATCCAAACTTTAAACTTACCCCTTTACAATAGTTTCAGTTACTAAATGTATTTTTTTAACCTTACTATATTGGTTGGCTATCTTGCCAATTTTGAAGAGTTCTGTCATATATATATATAATGTGGATTTTAAAATTTTAATTTATGGTATAGTTCATACCATAAATATCTTTTTACATTTAATATGGTTCATATATTTTATTTTTAAACCCATTTATCTCTTTAAACATATGTTGTGGCAAAAGAGGCCCAAGTCCCTCAGAGTTATCAGTCCCTTCAAAGGCCAGGCTATAAAGATAAGTGTGACATAAAAATCAGAGGCGTCATAGAAAGTTTAGCGGGCTCAAATGTACTACTGGGAATTCTAAAGTAGAAATTTAACTCCTCTTTCCGAGTGGTGAGCAGAGCTAAAAATATAAAGGATAAATGTTGTTTAAAGCCCACTGTAAAGGCTTTTCGTGATACTGTAACCTACTGGCTAAAAACTGAGCTGCTGCTTCCAGGGAGCATGAAATCGTATTACCCAGTGTATCATAGGAAATACGTTCTCATTTACACTCCAAGAAGAAAGTTTATTCTCACATTCAAAGGACTTTTAAAACAGCCCTCTCACGGCCAGTGAGCTGGCTCCGGCGATGACGCAGACCCAGCACCCTCAGGTGAGAGAAAGAGAACTGCAGCATCAAGTGGCACTTCCATGAATACATCCAGCAGGCCGGAAGTATTCTCCAAGAACCCAAGTGACTTATCAGTACATTAAAGAGAAAAAGAAAATTCAGACAACTATAAATTAGAAACCAAGTAGAAAGGGCGTCCGGTTAAAGCGAATGGTATTTTCTCCCCTTTCAGAGTCTGATGTTAACAGAACAAGCTCAGGAGGCACACAGCTTGGGTTCTGATTCAGGCTGTGACATCTGGTGACTGTATCGGTCCAGGTCCCAGCAGGAATCAGAAAGCAGACTCCAAAGGGTTTCACTGAAGGGAATGCACAGAAAGGACTACTTGCCGGGGTGGAGGCAAGGTTAACCGACAAAGATGGCACGGCCACCAGGCGCGAACAACAACGGCGCAGTACCCACCTTAAACCTGAAGGGAATTTCGGTAGAGGATCCAGCGTGACACGTTACCAGGACCCAGTGAAGGCTGGAGACATCACAAGGAAGCAGGCACAGCGGGCTGTGGCTGTGGAAGAACGCGGCCACGGCCAGACCCACAGCCCAGAAGGAAAGAGGGGGACACACGGCACCACCGCCGGCCCCTTTGTGCTTAGCTGAGTTTCGCTGGCTCACAGGGTACCGGGTGCAGGGGCCTCCGACCGGAGTTCCTGGTGCGAAAAGGCTGCTCGGCTTGGGCGTGTGTAGACGCCGCACCGCGCACTGCAATCTGGGGCATGAAGCACAGCTGCACCCACTCGAGAACTCCGGCTTCTCCCCACTGACCACATCCCTATGAAGCAGTCCCGCCCCGGCCTTTCCAGAAGAGCACATGCGCTAGAGCCCCAGCTCACACCTCTCCATCCTCTGATCAATGAAGCTTTTCCTTTCCTTCTGAACCCAACTCCGTCTCTTTCTATTGGCTCAAATGACCCTGAGCAGAAAGGACACTTGCTCGGGACCAACTTGGGAGAGTCAGTAACGCAGTCATTTATCAGTCGCAGCAAACTGAAAGCCAGAAGCCAAGAGATTCTGAGTGATACAGTCTATGGAGATTTGCCTCCTGGGCAGAATAAAACCCCAATAATGGATCTGGAAGGGCGATTCCTTGTTGGATGGTGGGTAGGGAACAGGGAAGTACAACAAGTCTTTGAGAGGATAATGTAGCTGCTTCATCTGGAAGCAGAAACTTGAATTTAAACCTTCTCACTAGGGAGTCAATCACTTGTTTTCATCTTCTTCAGGACAAAAGCAGCTGCAGGTTATTATTATACAAATCCCTCAAGCCTGTGTTTCTCCCTTCAGGTTTTTCTCATAATTTTATCAATTGCAGGCTTGTGAAGTGGCTTATTTTTCGCTCTGAATAAATTTAGTTTAAATTTGTAAAACCAGATTTTCCTTAAATGATTCTTTATTTCTAAAATCTTGCCTCTTAAACAGTTTGCAGAAAAGATTTGTATCTTTGCAGAAAAGATAATGTTCAGGTGAGTTGTCTAGAAGAGGGAGAAAACAGAACCCTAACTCTGAGAACACAAAATTAAATCTAGAATAAGAAGCCAGAAGAGTAAGAGTTGGTGGATGAATCTCATGAAATCCAGGCCAGTCTGAAGCCTTGTCCCAGTCTGGGTACAAAAACTCATGAAACTTGATGGGTCTTTCCCTGGCCTCTTGGCTTTAGCACATGCATTTGCTTTCAGTGGTGCTTGCCCAACGGGGCACAATCTCTGCTAGTGTTTAGTTCAGTAAAAGCCCCAATCCTAGGAAAGAAAAGAATTCCTTCCCTCACTCTTTCAGAGCTAATGAATTTAGACATTACCATCAAGATGTCAACATTCATATTATTTTTTGGTTGAAAAAAAAATCAAAGAAAACTCCATTGCTTACTCCCCTATTTTCTCTTGCCCCAGATTGGGCAGGTTATGTTTATGAAATACATTTCTCTCCTCATTGTCATGTATTAATAACATTTGTACCTGATTCCCTAGAACGAGACCTGGCTGTATTGTACCCTATCTGATCACTTATCTTGGAGAGTTAACGAAGCTCTAAAGAGAGTCATGAACCTCTTCCAAAATGAGTAGCATGCACCTTCTGTTAAGAAACAAAATTCAACTGAGCAAATTTTAAGGATCTTTTTGGCTTTATTCAATGATTCATGAATAGGGCATCATCCCAAATAGCAGATAGAGCGGAGCTCTGAAGAGCTATACAAAACAAAAGACTTTTATAGGCAGAAGGGGGCAGGACAAGAAGTTACTAGCAAAGAGTGGATTGCTTCAGGCAAGCTCACTTTCCTTTGGTAGATGGCAGGTGTTTATCAGGCAGATTACCTTACTAGTGCTGACCAGGTAACTTCAGATTGATAGGTTTAAGATTCTACTCCCGGAAGAGGTTGAAACTGTAATTAAATTAGGTATTAACAGTGGTTTGGTCATTTGGGCTTAGGATAAGTGACTCCATCTGGGACCTGTTGTCTTTTTTTTTTTTTTTAACACTTCTTTCTGACCTAATACTTCAGTATATCTTTGTTCACTTTTTATGCTCGGCGGTCGGTAAGATTCATGTCATGCATAGATAACAGAGACTCCTATGATACGATGAAAAATTTTCTTCTGCTCTTACTAGGGAAAGTGATTCACTTCTTTATATTGACTGAAATTTCTGCATTTATTTTCAAATAATTATATTAATTTTTAATAGTTTAAAAAGCTATTTTTCTGTTCTGGCTTCTCAGAAATAAAGAGCTAGAAAGAGTATTGCTCTCCCACTTACAGTGAAAATAAGCCAGACTAAAGTTGGAAAACATTCCATGAAATGGCTATTATGGTGCAGAACTGGAGGAAAGGAGTAGAAACCATGTGAGAGAGTCTAGAATCTCCACCTGAATCCTGTTGAACAAAAACCTTAATCTGGGAGGTTGGGGAAAACAACAAAGCTCCAGCCCAATGTAATTTACTGTTTTAACAAACTAAAGAAGAAAAGCAATATAATTATGCTAATAGGTATAGAATAAGCATTTGACAAAATTCAGCAAATATTCATGATAAATACTTAGAAAAATAGGAATAAAAGAGAACTTTCTTAACCTGATAAACAAAAGCTACCTAAAAACTACAGCTAATATTACATCAACAGGTGAAAAAACTGAGTGCTTTCCACATAAAAACAAGAACGAGGCAAAGATATCCACTTTCATTACTCCTATTTAGCATAGTATTGGAAGTTCTAGCCAGTGCAACAAGGCAAAATAAGAAGAGGAATATATATTGGAAAAGAAGAAATGAAAGTGTGTCTATTCATAGATGGCATAATTGTTTACATAGAAAATTCTGAAGAGTCTACAAGAAGGTTCCTAGAACTAATAAATGGGTTTAGCAGGAATGCAGGATGCAGTCAACATACAAAATCAGTTGTATTTCCATATATCAGCAAAGAATAATTTGCATTCAAAATTTAAAAAGCAATAGCATTTATAATAACACCAAAATTGAAAATTTTAGTTGTAGATCTATGAATGTATTTTCTCTTACCTTTTTTTCCCTTTCTGTCTGGAAAGCATAAAGTCCCATGTTTGATTAACTATATTTCCATAGTTTGCTTGGTGTAGCACCTTGTTTAGCTAACCCTATATATACATTTAGTTGTTAGTATTGAAAATACGAATGTACATGTCAGTTTGTTTTAAGAGAGCTGTACTTGATTTTATAACATATTTTATATGGTGACAACTAAAAACCACTGACTGAATAGAGAAGGCAATTTCATAGGAACTCAATAGACTGCAAGTCACTTTTTCTTGCTCTCTTTGCAAATATAAGTTCTTATGTATTTTGTCAGACTTGTTTCTTTCCCACGGACAAAGTAAAAATAGCATGGTAATTTTTAGATGATATTTGTAAAGCACAAACATTTAAGATCTGCTGGGGAAAGAAAAAGCCATCTAAGTGGCAGAGTTCAGTTCTTATGAGCAACTCTTCAATTTGACCAATATCTGCTGTCAGCTTTTTATTGTCTTTCTCTTCTCACATATTTCTTCTCAATGTTTTCAAGCTGAAAACAATGCTTTTCTCTGGCATTCCAGTTAGACTTCCATTGAGAACAATGAAAAGGTTGATATCTTTAGCTAGAAGAAGAAATAGAGGAAAAATGTTAGCAACGGGCCAAAAATGTGAATTGCATTTTCTATATCTGGTAAAAAGGAAAGAAGGCAGATAAAGATAGATATAAATATCAGAGAATAATTATCCAACAAGCTCCTGTGCATATAAATAGGCATATTGTGGTGACATTTAGCAATAAGGAATTTCAAGGTGAGAGGGCAAAATGTGTACATTACCCAAATGGAAATAGGATAATAAAAGAAGTGCATTTTGCATAAAATGCTACTTTAAACATTTGACTTAAACCAGGAGAATTCTTGACTTCACAAGAAAATAGATCCAAAGAGAACAGTTAAGACAGAAAAAGCAATAGAGGCAGAATTGTATAGAAATAAATATAATAAGCAAAAAGGAAAATAGGGAATTAAATGGAGAAAATTTAAAAAAGAAAAGGAGAAATTCAAACTAAAGGGACAAGAAGCATTTCAAAATGTGGACAAAAGTAATCAATCTATATAAATAATAATTTCAGCAAATAATGTGTTAAGAAAACGATGGCATGTCTTTGGAAAAATATTCCTTTTTAATGTCACATAGCACTTTATTCATGAAAGAATTATAATTTATAATGATCTTAAATATATCTATAAATAAGAAGTATAAGAATGCTGAAAAAAAGAGCATATATGAACAACAAATCTAAACTGTAATACTACATCATTAGTATCAAGGTAAAAAAATAATTCATGACTAAATAAATGGAAATGAACTCAGAGGATCTCTTGATCATGAACACTAAGCAAATATTGCGAAAAACAGTAGATAGCATATTTTTTCTTCACTTCCATTTTTCCTCAAAATGAGGCAAAGACTCATCTGCTTAACCTGGGGTGTGTGGTGGGGTTTGAGGACAATTAGTTAAGGCTAGTTTTCTCCTGCCATGTCCCTTCTTTTCCCCCTGCCAGTTTAGAAGTGGGTGGCGTAGACATTCAAGTTTTGTGGCATCTGAAGGTTATGTAATTTGGAGGATTCTTTTTAAGAAACATTACACAGGGAATTCCCTGGTGGTCCAGTGGTTACGACTCAGTGCTTTCACTGCCAATGATGCAGGTTCAATCCCTGGTTGGGGAATTAACATCCCACAAGCCTTGTGGCCAAAACAAAACAAAACAAAAAAAAGCAACCTCCCCCCCCAAATTTAGTATAGAACATTAGATATAATAGTACTTCTTAGAATCAGGAAAAGTACAACAGCAAAATCATAAAAGTTGATAAATACCACAATCACAAAACCCAGTAAAGCAACATAATTTTATTAATTAAATGTCTGACATGCCTTTATCATACATTCCCCCCACATTCATAAAGTTTGGATGTAAATCCCTTAGATACATCTCACGATAATGATTTTATAAGGAAAGAATAGAAACTTGCTCCAGTCTGTCCTGGTATTGTGAATCACAATTTGTCTTTATCTTTATAGTTCAAAAAATTTTCTTGCGGTATAACTACACTGCATTGATAACATAAATTTTAAGGCTATTGTCAAATTTGGAAAAAGTTTGATAAATTTTTTTTCCTTGGGAGCTATCTTAGACATCCTAATATTTTATAGTACTGTTCTAGGTTTGTGCCCTGAAAATGAAATTTTTTGATAAATTATATTTCATGTGATTCCTGTATTAGCCCAGGTGCTCTGAGAAGGAGATGCCAAGATAATATAAATGTGCAAGAAATTTCTGAGGGCAATGCCTGTGAGAAGAAAGAAGGAGGCAGTCAGTGTCAGACAATGATGCAAGTCTGATTCCAGGTGAGGGAGAGAGAGAGCAGAAAGGAAGGTGGGATAGAAGCCTCCTAGACTGCATTGTAGTTCGAAGGAAAGTTCCACGAGGCTGCTGGGGAGTCATCAAGGCAAAGTCGCTTGTCAGAGGAGTCCTGCATCTCCCAGGAAAGTACTTGCCTTTGCACCCTGCCACACTCAGTCAAGGGTTGGGAGAAGCCTGGGGAAAATGAGGCCTCAGTTCAAACCGTGGGATGGATTTAAAATGCAACTGTCAACTTCTGGGCTAGAATTTCAAAGGCCTTGGAGCTACCACAATAAACCACAAATAAGCATGACTTAGCATTTTCAGTTCACAGAGCTTTGATGTAATTCAGAGAGGAGGTCTTCTTTTCTTTTCTTTTTTAAATTTTTAATTTTTTGGCCACACCACGCGGCCTGTGGGATCTTTGTTCCCCAACCAGGGATGGAACCCACGCCCCCTGCATTGGAAGCGCAGAGTCTTAACCACTGGACCACCAGGGAAGTCCCTTCTTTTCTTATTATTTCACATTTATTCTACTTTAATAGAAATGGTAGGTTATAGCTCATTCTTCATACCTCTATTTGGTGCTACCTCTACCTGGCCCTGTGATCCTCTCTTGGTACAATTCCTGGAGTAACGAAGATGCTTAATTAATGTTTGCAAAACATGAGTCCCCTTTTCTACACCATGAAAGACAGTCTGGTGGTTTTAAAGATATGTTCTCGAATTCTTTGATACTCCTCCCCTAAAGAGATGACTGTTTCTCCTCCCCTTGTGTGTGGGCTGGACCATGACTCACTTCTATAAAAGAGAATTTAAAAAACTTTTTTAATAAAAAATAAAATAAAATAAAACTGCTGAGTCCTTCAATCAATTGTGCTCCCTGCTGTGGGAGATCAGAGAGACATGTTCTCATGGACACCAAAATTCCCGTTGGAAAAAAGAAGGGAAACAGATGTATGGTTCACTTGTGATTGTCTTTGTGCTCTATCTATCTACCTATCCCTGAAATGAAAGATCTTCTATTTTTATTATGCATCAATAAGAACCAAATCATGGGCAACAGAAATAGTCCCAGGAGCAGATTCTATACGAAGACAAGTAGCAACTTAACTGCACGTGTAAAAGAGACTGAAAAACACAGACATGAATATATGCCACTCATCCAAATTAAATGTAGACTCAAATTTCTATTGGCAACTTCTCCCAAATTCTCAAGGCCAATACAATGCCACCCAATAAGAAAGAAATTTTGACTGAAGGGAAATCAAAGTAGAAAGGGATAATGAATCAAGATGAAAATGTATCACTTTTGTAAAGTTTATAAAGACGTATGATCTCGACATATATACACTACTGAATGTAAAATAGACAGCTAGTGGGAAGCAGTAGCAGAGCACAGGGAGATCAGCTCAGTGCTTTGTGATGGAGTAGGGAGGGTGGGAGGGAGGCTTAAGAGGGAGGGGATATGGGGACATATGTATGCATATGGCTGATTTGCTTTGGTGTACAACAGAAACTAACACAGTATTGTGAAGCAATTATACTCCAATAAAAATCTATTAAAAAAATAAAATAAATGGTATATTGTGGTTACCTAAAAAAAAAAAAAGCAAAAAGTATGACCATGTGAACACATTGTTAGGGCAGGGTCATGGAAGGGAGCCTTGCAAATTAGGAGGCCTGAAGACTTAGCTTCATTAGATTCATAGTTAATCTATCCCTTGAGCATGGTAAGTGTCTAACTGAATTCTATTTTAAATTTAATTTTTAGGGGGAGTAAAATATAAGAAGTTATGGTACTCAGAAAAGTGCAAACAACCACTAGGACATTTCTATTGGAAAAACGACTTGAGAGTATGTATCTGTTGTCCAGCTCCAGATTTAAGGAAAGGAACAGAATAAGGTGCAATAATGAGAGAATTGTTGGAAGATGAAAAGGTCAAGTATAACAGCTAATGTGATTAGTAAGGGGGTAAGTAAACATACAATGGGTGGTAATTTTGTGTGTGTGTGTGTGTGTGTGTGTGTGTGTGTGTTTATGTATAGTGGAAACTATAAGTTGTTTTAAAGCTCCTGAAATAGCACCATAAAATTTTAATTGTATACATTTAAATTTCTACTTTGTAACATTAGTATTTGAATTCCTTGGTACTTTTCCAAAACTTTCCTTAGTGAGTATGTTTGTTACCTGAAATATTTTGACCTCATCTGCTACTACATTCTACATATATGACAAAACTAAAGAAATAGGAAAGCTATGGTGAGATGACAAAGACTCAAAGAATAGAAAGCAAATATTAAAGCAAAAACAAAGTGTTTTTAATAAATAAAGTTATTTTCTGATTATGTAAATATTTTAAAATAATCATTATAAAAGCAAAAGCTATGAAATAATGGATCAAGAGAAATTACAGTGAACAAAATTTGATAAATTAATAGGATTGTGTTAGAATGGAATTTAGCAATAATCTAAACCAAACTCTCACTTCATACAGCAATGTCCACTATTCTCTTTCAAACTGACACAAACTCTTCCTGAGCTCAGAATAACTTTCTGAGTACAGGGGTTACCAGTCTCGGCAGTAGTTTGCTTTAAGAGAATGTAGAATAAACTCTCAATATTAACCTTTAAGGTGATATGAAACCATCTTCCTGTGAAAGTTTAAATAAAGTCTCTCTTAGAGACAGAGAAATAAGGTGGCTGAAAGAAGGAAGGAAGGAAGGAAGGAAGAGAAAGAAAGAGAAAAAGAGAGAAAGTTAATTACTGGTATCTTAATATCTAAAGCAAAACATTTTCAATTCACAAATCTTTCAGCTTAAAGTAAATATTTATTTTGTAAGCATACCTGGTAGATGGTAGCTATTCTTTCTGTTTTAATATCTTCACAATATCCACTAAAATAATTAAGGAATACAGATGGTGTAGAGATAGTGACATATCATTGGTAGAGTAACTAAATTCTCCAAGAAAGTGAAATAGGTATACACAAACCTAGATGTGTGTATGTAGAATCTACAAATTTTAATAATAGCATAAGTCTAAAATTAGAATTTTACCTATAGATTCATATCCAAAATTAAATCTGATTGGGCATGGCCTTTAAAAGAGTAACTGGGACATAGTAAGCATTCAATAAATGTTAACAGTTTTTGATGTTGTTATGTCAATTTTGAAATCTTGGTTTTTCTAATATTCAATCTATTTTGAAAGAACACTGCTTTGTGGAATAAATAATTTCATATATCTAAACCTATTACAATTTATTCATTTAAGCCAAAATACATCATTCATGTCATTATTTATTCATTCTTCCTTTGTTAATTTCTTCTTTCTTTCAAAGTGATATTGATCTCTTACTTCATGAAAGGCAATTTTTCTTATGTTATAAGAATAAAAATATAAGTATGACTTTCCAGCTTTACATCAAACAATCTACAGTTAGAACATGGAAATATAGAAAAAGCAGCACAAAGATATTGTTATAGAATATGAGAAAATTTATTAGCAATGCCTTATTTGTTCAAATTTTCCTCACAATAATAAACAACCTTTCTTTTTATAATGGGAAATGTTTTATCTTCAAATTCCTCATTTTTCTCTATTTTGCAAGCACACATTCATACAACTGAAACAGATATGAAAATAGTAGATTTCTCATTAGGTAGCATCATATGTTAGGTGTGCTGCATGACATGTTAATTGTTTCTAGTTTGATAAATAATCATCAGGGCTCTGTTTCTTTTTCTTCCAATGCTTTATGAAACTAATTCCAAATAAAACGTCCTTTCAAATTAATTAGCAGAAAGTAGGATCAGCTTGTCAAGAGGCAGCAGCAAAATAGAAATAAGAACATAGTTGGAAACCATCATTCATTAATTATTAACTTTCTAGTCCTGGACAGTTTCTAATAGTAGTTTGCTCTCAACTACCTGGTTATTCTCATCACTTAAACCCACATTATGTACTAGAGTAGTCTTTTTATTATGAAATACATGTATGACAGTGGTCTTTGTTTAATAACTGATAATTGAACTTCATGTATTAATCATTCCATATACAATTATACCACAGGATCAATAGAATTTAATGAACTCTATCCAGTCAGTGAAAGAGCTATAAATTATTCATGTCTGAAAATGAACTGTATTAAGTTAATCAAGCCATTAGGATCATTTTCTAAAATAAATTATGAGACAAAGGCAATATATCTTTTAAAAAATGAGCAATTTCTGCAATAAGATCTGGCACTTATATGTAGTAAGGGCATTAGATCAAATAGAAAATTTTCAAATACATTTTATAAGTGCTTTAGTTCAAATCTATCACACAAATTATTTACTAAATACTTTATGAAACATGTTGAGTATTTCTATTTCAGTTTCACAATTTTTCACAGTGAGTTTGTAGAAGACACAAAATTTAAAAGCATCTAGAAAGTGTTAATATTTGCTGAAAGAATGAAATTTACTTAAAAATTATATTAATTCAAATAATAATGTCATAATATATCCCTCAATATTCTATTTTCTATTTTTCCACTTCTCTTTGTGGCAAATCCTCTAAATCTGTCTTCAGATCTATTATTAATTCCTAGTTATACTTCAACTAATTATCTTTTCAATTAGGTCTCTACTATGTAACTCTTCTGTTTAACCCGTCCCTTACATTTTTATTTTTTTAGATGACATTTTTAAATAAATCTTTTTTAGAATAGTATTCAGTTTACAGAAAAGTTGCAAAAATACTAAAGAGTTTCCATATATTATCTTATTATTACCATCATAAAATAGTATGGTGCATATTTTACAAATTAACCAATATTGATAAATTATTCCTAGCAAAAATTCATATTTTACTTAGATTTTCTTAGTTTTTACCTAATGTTACTTCTTTTGTTCTAGGATTCTATTCAGGATATCACATTACATTTAGTTGTCATGTCTCCTGAAGCATGTCTTGGGTGTAGTGATTTGTTCATTGAAGTTTAAATTTTAGTAAGTATATCTTTTATGTTTTAAAATTTTATATGATTTTTTTCAAAAAAGTCTACTCTATGTGTGCTTTATTAACAGATGATCTATAAACTCCAATCTGGATTCAAAATTCAAAGTCTTCAAAAACCTAATAAGTTATTAAGTATGGAGATTGGATAATCACAGGACTATAGTTTTATTAATATGAAAAATGCTAATTTCACATCATATTACCATTTCATCAATCGCATTTTAGTTAGATTATAAAATTAGTTGTATCACATTCTGTTCATATAAGTGTGGTAATTTCATGAATAATTCTATGAAATATTCAGAATATTGGAATCTGAATATCATATCACGCATTCATTTTTATGAGTTAGATTACCAATATTCAGGAGAACACAGAATCTAAAAACTGTTTAAACACTCATATTTTATGCTGAAATTTTTTGGAATAGTAGTGATTTTAGGTACAGTTGTTTTCAAAAATTTGATCCCATTATTTGTAATAAAATAGTAGTTTTAAAAACCAATTTTGTACCAATAGAGTTTTTACTTCTGCAGAAAATCCAAAAATATATTACTAAATCAGTGTTTATTATTATTCTTTATTACAACAACAAATATATTTTCTAAGCCCCAAAACATTGTATAATATTACTTTTTATTTTAATGAATTTGACTATATAGCTAATTTATACCTCCTCATTACAAAATAAACTTGAAGACATTTTAAGATACAGCTTCTTTCCTCTGAAAAAATAACCACTACCATCATTATTAGAAAAACTAAAATGCATGGTTGTAGATAACTGGTCATAATTTAAAATGGATTTAATCAATATAATAATTACAATTTAAGAAATAATGTACAAAAATATATGAAAAAATAGTACTATTCTTCCTCAATTCTGATCTTGTATTTCTTTATAAAATCTGTTGCTACTTCCTGAGAAAAATCACCAAAACATCCATGTGAATAGATCAAGCTAGATATTTAGACTGACTGAAAGAGAGAATATGTTTCCACAAAAGAAAAAAAAAAGCAAAAGCTTGAATTAATTGAAATTATTGAAGAACAATTAAAGTGTTTTGAAAAGATATAGTTGGGGTTTTTTTCCCCTTCTTTTCAGTGAGTCTCTTTTCAAATCCCTTTCCCAATGAAAATTACTTCTTTTTCTCAAAATTTCTATTGGACATGTTTTAATTTTTACTCTTGAGATTCATTTCACATTTTATATATTTAACTGTTTTCTCCAAATTTCATTTATTTTAGTCTTATTTTTCAACTTATATATTTCTTTACATCATTTTTCCATATGATTTTCATATTAGTTTATTTCTGATTACTCACATACTTATTAAATAATCTTTATATACTCTCAAATATGTTTGTAGAACTGTGAACTCTAATTATATAATGTACATAAATGGAAAAAATCTATGTCCTCATGAATTTAAAATCAGGTTAATTACCATGTAAAATAAAGTTTATTTTTTATTACTAATTTATTGGCTGGCAAAATGCATAAATGAATTTGATATTAGAAATGTATATATTTTCTCCTTAACTGATCATTTATTTGATCACTTAGAGTCTTCTCAATGTTATCAAAGAATCTCAGAACATGACATTTTGGTACATTTGATAGACCATGAAGTGCTTTCAGCATCACATGGCCATTTTGGCAATCAATGCAGGATATGTTTCATTACTCACAGATAATAGAGCCCCACACTAAATCCAAAGCCAAGATCAGTCAGTCTAATTACTTTCAAACAGTGGCCTCTGATTGTGTTTCATCATGTTCTGTACAATTTGAGAAGGAAGCAGAGCTGGTGTGGATACTGCAGTGCCACCAACCATTCTAAATCTGCTTTTATTATTTATATTAATAGAATCAATATTCTCAAGTGTTCTAGCCTTTTGGGGTGAGTCTTGTACTAAATATTCATGTAAACCAGGACCCTGTGACACATCCTTGTAGCTGTATTACCATAGGCCCTCTCTTACACTATGTTGGGTTTCACTCTTAATTCTTTTCTGCCCCAAGCTCTTGGCCTTCAACCCCAAAACTCATCTCAGTGGCATCCAGAAGCAGAATGGACTGAAGTTCCTATCATCTTATTTCTCTAATAGATTTATTTTATATCCTTTGTCTCTTACATGTAAACTATCCCTAGACTTTTTCTTTCTTATCTAAAATGCCTAGTATACATTGTTCTAGCAAAAGCATAATTATGCCTTTAAGATAAAAATTCACCAGTCAATGACAGTACAGATATAGATGCAATAAGTAGTTTGTTTTTTTCCTGCTTAAGTTCACCTCTTTTTCCCATCTTGCTTTCTTCTTTTCCTAGTAAAATTTTTGCAGCCTTAGCAAATGTGATGATGCATAAATTATTTCCTAAAATGGGTGTAGGGAAATAGGTTTAAAAACCATATTTCTTTGTAAATTTGATTATATTCCCCACATTTGTCCCTCATAGATAGTGGTTTCCACACCAGCATAAACAATAACATACATGAACAATGTTCTTTCTAGCATCCCAAGAGTTAAACAGGTAGCTCTGTATATGGGGCCTATTCCCTCACCCTCCCATTCTTGGTAATAGCTCCTCTTTTGGTATCTTTCACTCCAGCTTTAAAATGTTCAGTGTCGGGAACATTGTTCTTCATGGGTCCCCTGGAGTTATGGAAAATCTTCAGAAATTCTTAAGTGACTAAAGAAAGAATTGCTTCCTTTGACTCACAGTAACTGCCTCAGAAATTAAAGTCTCAGCTAAGGGAAAGTGACCTATAGCTTTCACTTGCCACAAATCTTTTTCATTTAAGTGTCTAAGTCCAAATTCAAATCTCAAACTGGATGCAAATGTGTATGGCTCCTCCCTTCTTTGGAGAATGTTCCTTTCCATTTGCTTGATTTTGGTCATTACTGTGGCGTTCAGAGTATGGGTATTGGAACTTCACCAATTACTCAGGAAATGCAAGGTGAGTTTGGGAGCTGTGCCGTATCACTTCATATGTAGATCTTGCAGACCTCTCTAAGTGAGAAGGTATTCACGCAAAATTATTCTAGTCGTGGGAACAAGCAGATCATCATCCAGTCACCACCCCTTTTCTCAATCCCACCCAGGCAGGTCTTGAACTAATTAAATTGAGCTTCTTATCAGACCAAGAAAATTGACTACTTATTATCATTTTTGTTTCAGTAAGTATCAGAGTTCTGCTCACAAGTACCTTCTATTTGCAGCTGAATAGTATCCCTTCTTTGGTAGTTCCTTCGAAGTTTGGAACCTTTGGAACACTGCTGCAAGTTGCTGCTGTTCAAAGCAATATATGCACATGCATACATATTCAAAGCAATATATGCACATACATACATAATATGTACATAATATATACACATATATTCAGATTTGCTTTATTTTATTTTTTATTTTAAATTGCAACTTTTGATATGACTTTTGCAATAGTATTTCTCTCAACACAAAGTGGAAAATTTTACCCTATTCACCAAACTTCAATTTAAATACCACTGTGCAATCAATCACAGACACTAATCCATTTGGAAATTTGAGGCCATGGTGATCTCTATTATGTCATGGTTTCAGATGTTATCAGGTAATGATCAAAATTTCAGATATTTTCTATCAATCTCCTCTACTTATCAGCTTCAAAAATGTGTTAGTCTTATAACATCTCAATGGCGTATCCAAAGCACCATACAAAATACACCTCTCCAATTCTTGGCTTTATACTTCTTTAGACTCTGCCTAGTATTTGGTAGAACATGACCTCCTTAATGGGCTCCATCACTCAACGCCTTGTCTGTTACAGAGTATGGATGCAATTTCAGGGGATTTTCAACTCACAGAAGAGGAATGTAATTTTAATAATTCAATGTTTTCTAATTTCCAGACTCTAGCTCTTTCAGAATTTCAATTTCTATAAATGCTTTGCATAAACATTAATCTTTGTAGTCTTCCTTTGCTCATTACTTCCCCCAAGATGTAGAAGTTTAACCTTTCTTGAAATACACGTTTCAAGCTTTATTTCTGGTATATTCAATCTTGAACAGCTTGTTGCTTCCTAACAGTATTGAATTAAGAGTTTGGCGTCTTAATTTGAAGTGACAGAAACCAATTCTAAATTAATCAAGAAAGAAAAGAATTTATTACAAGTATATAGATGTTTAAACATAATGTAAGTCAAGGATATGGTGAGGCTATAGTGGACACTATAATAGTGATAGAAAAATTTCTTTAAAGAATTACTTGTTCTCTATTTCTTACCTACACTTCTTTCTGTATCTGTTTTTTTTTTTTTCTTGCTTGCTCTAAATTGATCCCTCTAATCCAGAACACATGCTGAAAAGTGATCATGAATATCTTACAAATTTATATCACTTCCATTCAAGAGACCATCTAATCTGAGGGTAAACTCTCACATTTTAGAATACAAATTCCAAGCAGAGAACCCTACTTGGCCCAGCATCTAGAGGCTGGTCCTTGCACCTGGTGGGCCTAACTCAAGGCTAACTTACATTGTGCTACCTAGGCTTCCAAGAGCTGTTACTATAGTGTGTACATCTGCAAATGTGGAGACAGCCACAGGAAGAGTGGACTTCAGAAAGATCTGCAGACACCATCCACTAGTTATATACTACAACTAAGTAACTTCAGTACCTAAGTAGCTTCAAAAACTTTATCTCTCACTTTGGGGTATTTTTCAAAAAAGATCTACCAAGCTCAGACTGAGCTTGGTAGATCTTTATTCTTGGTAGATTTTTATTCTATCTCATCTATAGCTTAGTTGCCATGATTTGTGTGAATTCTTGGTGCAATGAGAAGCCCAACAGTTAGAATGGGTATTTCACCAGAAATCAGAAATTTCTCAGAGAACACTCATTATAAGTAAACAACCTGGGTCTCTTTCCTTTAAAATTCAGATAAAATGCATAAAGCCTATATTCCAAAATATTTTGTAATCCAGATATTTTTCTACCATATAACCATTAGTTTTGGAAAATATTTTTAGAAAGAAGTCAAATACTAAAAAAATTTAAAAATAATTTCTCCAGCAATTTAGTACAGGAAAAATAGACTATGAAGAATAGAATTCTGAAAACAACTTGTTCTCCTCGATTAAAAAAAAAAAGGTTACATATAGGTTTAGGTAAGATCATGGGCACTGGAGCTAGACTTTCTAAGTTCAAATCCCAGTCCAACACCTATTAGCTGTGTGATTTTAAGGAACTGGCAAAATTTTTGTCTCAATTTTTTCAACTGGAAAATTGAGATAACAATGATATCTGTCTTATAGGATTGTGGTGAACATTAAAATAGTTAATAAAGGTAGAGAGATGTGAATGGTGTCTGGAATATGGAAGATGTTCAATAAATGTTAATAATTGCATTATGTTACTGTGATGACTCACAAACACATATAACCACCACTGATTATTTATTTAAGGTTCATTTCCATAGGTGTCCTTCTTCTATTTCCAAATAATCCTCAAAACTGAATAGAGTTTCTTTGTCTTCCTGTCTCAAGCAAGCTGTTTTCCGCAACAGCACCAACATTGTTTGTCAGTACATTTCAAACATCAGAGTCATATTCTCATATCTCTCTTTTCCTTTTTCCTCGATCACCAAGTCATATGAATTCACTGATGATCACAGTGATCTTCCATAGTACATGACATTTTTCAGGTAATCAGGAAATGTTTACTGAATGCATTGAGAAAAATAAAAATTATTGTCCTCGTTGCATCTTAATGCCAGTTTCCTTATGTATATCTTAACATTTACCCCAAATTAATTAGTGACATAAACAGCAAGTTGGCCCCATTTTCAATCAGTATGTAAAATACAAAGGCATTTTTCAGAAATTCAATTTTGGGAAGAGTTAATTAAGATCTAATTGTGGGAAAACAAAAGAGTGATAAATTCTCTTTCCATCCTTTGCTCCGGGAACTGCCTGGTTTTCCACACAGATGACAAAAGAGTGGTCACTGTACAGAGTTTTGTGGTGGTTACTTTACAGAGTCAAATGAATAACAGACAGATGGGGCAGTGAGAGCTTTGTAATGAGGGTATTCAGGTGACCGGCAGTCAAGCAGAGCCATGGGCACTCACAGGAACTGAGTGCCACAAGGGAAGATTTGTCAGAATGGACAGGACATTTTTTTTTTTTCTTTACCACTTTAAGTAATTATAAACCTCTACTGTTTCTCATGACATTTTTTTAGAATTTTTTAAAAAGAGGGTTCATCACTTTTGTTAACCAAAAGTTGAGAAACAAGACCTGATTAAAATAAAGAGGCATTTATTTGAGGTTTGTTCGGATTACAGCCCCAGGAGACAGATTCAAGAAGCACTTGAATTGTGTTCCGCCCGACTATAAAATGGGGAGGCTTTTATAAAGGCAGAACCACAAGGTTACAGTTAGGTCCATGAATAGTTGTATTAGGGATTATAATTGGAGCTGGCAAGAAGGGTGCTTGTTAAGTAAGGATTGATTGGGGTCTGAAATGGTTGAATAGTTACAAAGGTAACAACCTTGAGACAAGGTTGCAGCTAGCAGATGCTTTTAAAATGGCTGGTGTCCTTGGGTTATGTATAGTTCATAGAAAGTTCAAGTTCTTCTCAGTGGTGCAGGTACGTGACCAAGATCAGGTCTTCAGTGGCCACCCAACTCCATTTTTGTATGTCTGAACTATTCATTATAAATTCATCAAAAGATATATTATGGATAATTATGTATTTAGTAAATATGTATGTAAATTTAAGGAAAATATAATTAATTAGACTGGAACTTTGTGTCTATTATTCTGACGTTACTCGATACTTATTTAATTATAATGAGCTTAACTATTACAAAAATTAAATCATTGACCTACATAATTTTATAAGTGGTCCTAGGAGGATCAAAAAAAATTGTAGGGGTAAGAAAGACAGACATTCTCAATCTTTCAGAACGTCTTTCTTGTCAGCAGTTTGTGTCTGGGGGAGAAGATTACAGCTAGAGGATTTTGTTTTTATTTTAGGAAACCGAAGACTAAACATTCTGTGTTCCACACATAAAAATGGTAAGATTTTTTTTTAAAGGCATGATCCAGTTGTTTCATACACTTTAATAACTCTAATCAAGTTATCAGGTCTATAAATGGCCCTAGACCAAATGTATTTGTAATTCCTAAGCTAAAAAATATTCTCATTAAGAAATTTAAGGAAGAATTGGAAATAAATTGCTTTTTTAAATTTTAAATAAATTGTAATGAAAATGTTAAGGAGGAGCATTTTCTTGTGCTGTACAACACCTTATACGTGACCTTAGGGAAAGAACTTTATGGGTGTATAAATCTAAGCTCCATGGTGGTAGCTGGTAGCAATTTACAATACCACGAAGACACATAAGTAATGTTAAACTTTTAGCTGATTCTAAAATATTGCGAGGGCCAAAAGATTCGTTTGTTTTTTTCCGCAAGATGGCTCTAGTAGCACATTGTTTTCTTTAACTTCATTCGAAACAATTTTGTTAGATTGTATGTGACAGCTATCATATCAGCGTGCATTTAAAAAAAGACTTATAAAAATTGGTGAATTTTTGTGTAGCCATTTTAATATTGAAGATGGAAGGAAAAAAGCAACATTTTTGGCATATTATGCTTTATTATTTCAAGAAAGATAAAAACGCAACTGAAACGCACAAAAAGATTTGTGCCGTGTATGGAGAAGGTGCTGTGATTGATTGAACGTGTCAAAAGTGGTTTGCAAAGTTTCGTGCTGGAGATTTCTTGCTGGACGATGCTCCACGGTCTGGTAGACCAGCTGAAGTTGATAGCGATCAGATCGAAACAATAATTGAGAACAATCAACATTATACCACGCGGGAGATAGCTGACATACTCAAAATATCCAAAGCAAGCGCTGAAAATCATTTGCACCAGCTTGGTTATGTTCATCGCTCTGATGTTTGGGTTCCACATAAGTTAAGCGAAAAAAACCTTCTTGGCCATCATTCTGCATGTGATTCTCTACTGAAACATAATGAAAATGTTCCGTTTTTAAAACAAATTGTGACGGGTGATGAAAAGCGGATACTGTACAACAATGTGGATTGGAAGAGATCGTGGGGCAAGCGAAATGAACACCACCAACCACACCAAAGGCTGGTCTTCATCCAAAGAAGGGGATGTTGTGTATATGGTGGGATTGGAAGAGAGTCCTCTATTATGAGCTCCTTCCAGAAAACCAAACGATTAATTCCAACAAGTACTGCTCCCAATTAGAACAACTGAAAGCAGCACCAACAAAAAGCATCCAGAATTAGCCAACAGAAAACGCATAATTTTCCATCAGGATAACGCAAGATCGCCTGTTTCTTTGATGACCCGGCAAAAACTGTTACAGCTTGGCTGGGGAGTTCTGATTCATCTGCTGTATTCACCAGACATCACACCTTTGGATTTCCATTTATTTTGGTCTTTACAAAATCCTGTTAATGGAAAAAATTTCAATTCCCTGGAAGACTGTAAAAGGCACCTGGAACAGTTCTTTGCTCAAAAAGACAAAAAGTTTGGGGAAGATGGAATTAGGAAGTTGCCTGAAAAATGGCAGAAAGTAGTGAAACAAAATGGTGAATACGTTGTTCAATCAAGTTCTTGGTGAAAATGAAAAAACGTGTCTTTTATTTTTACTTAAAAAACCGAAGGCACTTTTTGGCCCACCCAATATATGGTACTTAATACAGGATAATGATCTGAACTATAACTATTATACTCTAAGGAAGAAAAATTATGTGAAATGGGTCCAAATAGACAAGAAATTAGACATGAGTTTAAAATATAGTTCGGTGGCAAACATGAAATATTTCAAGAAGCTTATCAACTATCATAGTAACTTTTTAAAGGATTTGCTACTTTAAATAAAATAGCCACACAAGGAAATAGACTTAGCACACTCCTAACTTCTTTTTATCTTTATTTCCAAAAGGGATTTCTTTCTTTAAAGGGAACAAAGAACCAAACAAACACAGTCTTCTTCAGATGCTTCAAATTTGAATCTCTTCACAACTTCGATAATACAAGTTTTGAAATGAGTCCACACATTTAAATTCCTTCTGAAATGCACTGTATAGAAGTTAATCTGCCCTAAAAAAGCAATCGTCAATTTTATTCCTCTTTCTGTTTATGTACTATAGGCAACGTAGAAAAAATGTAAAAATGGAGATTCATGTCCCACTCTCTAAAACTGAAGTCGACATGTTAGATTCTCACTCCAACGAAGGAGTTGCCAACATTTTTACAAAGTTGAAAACTTCAAAACATTTATATGAATGCTGGAAATAATTTAATTAAGCATATCCCATAGTGAGCAGAGACAATAACTTCAATAAATAATTTCATTTGGCTTAGACATAGATTACCCGCTTATCCAGCTAAATAAAAGTACAGTATATTCTCATAGCATTTATAATTTTGGATACATGCCTTTGTGACTAAGGTAAACTGTGACATGGATGCCAGTAAAACAATAGGCTAATCAAAAAGTTTAACAAGTTGTAATTGATATAGCATGAGATTTCATGTCGACTTTATAATTTTCCTTTCTGAAACTAATATTTGGAAGTAAAAAACAGTTTTAATTTAATATAATATATACCTGATGCTTCTAACATCCTTTGTAATGAGAAATGGTCGAGAAAAACAATTAATAAGCCTTACTTTCTATGAAAAGAACAGTATACTAATGAGGAATTTGTTGACCACATGAGTATCTAATTTCCTAATAGCGGAAAAGAGAAAGATGATTTGGTGATAATAATATATCATGAAATAGATACACCATCTTAGTGTATTTTTTTCTTGATAACTTAACATTTATTTTTGCATCAGAATATAAACAATGTGACTTATAACAGTGGTTTACAAAAAAATTATTAGCTATTTTCAATACAGCTTTGTTTAAATTAAATTTAGAAGAGGAGCTATAAGCTTCAGTAGCAAGAAACTTTAGAGCATGAGAGTGTACTCCTGAATTCAAAGTTCTAAATTAAAATCAAACTTGTTTATATAGATAAGAAAAAAGATTAGCAAATTATTATACACCAGTCATCATTATATGTGAATCTAAACTTTCTCTGTTTCTTATCATCATAAAACAGGGTTTTTGTTTTTCAGTTGCCTAAGTCTATTCCTATGATATTGGAAGATAACTTTTAATAATTCCAAAGTCTATTGTCTCACACCTTTGAGATAATAAATGTTATTTTAATAAGAATGTTTTATGGAATATGTGTGGTATGACATGTAATTTAGTTATGTTTGCGATGGATAGCTGGGGATAGTTGAGCTCATTACTGACCGTAGAGTGATTAACTGTTGTGTGGGATGCAACAGTCATAGATTAGAGCACCTAGTGTGTGCCAAGTACTCTTTTAAGCTATGGTGACACAGTAGATATAAAATATATAAGCATGGAACAGACATTCTAGTAATTCAAGAAAAAGCTAAATAAGCATATAACATACCAGTGGTGAAAATGCTATAAAGAAAAAAATAAATCAGTGCAAGGGAGAGAAAATTAGAGGGAAAGGACATTATCTTATACAGCAAGGGTTCCCATAGGACTCAACAGGCTATCATGTTAGATTCTTAGCTACTTTCACTGCAATAGTAAGACAGTCCCCAATTCAGCATTTCTTTCTCTCTTTTTCCTCTTTTCTACACAACTAACTCATGGTTGTAATTTCACTGAAAAATGACCCAGGCAGTATTTCAATATATGGAATGAAATCTGAAGTTCACATTTACCTCTCGCCGTAGACCTACTTGCTTCTCTGAGTATAATCATTTAATAATTTGGAATATGTCATTCTGCTTGTTTATTTTATAGTGGACACATACATGAAGAATAGAAATATATTTATTTATGTGTAACTATTATTTACTTTTGTCACATAATTTTGTTTGAGTGTGCTTATTTTTTTCTTTTCATAATCCACAGTGCTTAGAATTAAATTAATAGTACCAGTACTATAGTAGGTGTTCAATAAAACTTGTTGCTTGAATTAATATTGTCTATTGAGTTAGATTTTTTTAACTTGATAATATATCTTAGATATCTTCAAATACAAGTATCTGTAAATGTACATAATGTCTTATGAACTGCTTTGGGGTTTCATTTTTATAAACAATAATTTATACTATTCTTTCCACTATTATTTATTGAGCTCCATACCATAATCCCGACATCATATAGGCATTGGAGACACGGGTGCAAACACAGACATGTTCTGTTTCATCATCACATCATATTCTGGGGGGTGAAATAGATATTAAGCAATTAAACAAATAGAAAAATAAATTCAGAATGGATAAGTGCTTAGAAATAAGCATATTTATCTTATACAGAGTAACAGGAGGTGAAGTAATTACTTTGGAATGAATAGTTAGGGAAGGGCTCTTCTGGAACGTTGATGTTTTAGTTCAGACATATAAAATGAGAGAAGCCAGTCAGCAAAGGAATTAAGGAAAGGGGGAAAAAAAAGAAAAGTGCAAAGAGCTTGAATTGGGAAAAACATTTTTTCCACAGTAGAAGTGATTCGAGTGGTAAGAGAAAGTACTAGACAGTTAGTTAAGAGCTCACACTTGCAGAGCTTCATAAACAATGTCATAAGACGATTTTATGCCAATTCAATGGAAAATTCAAAATCACTGACACGGAGATTATCTGATTTATGTGTTTTAAAAGTCATTCTGTTCCTATGTGGTATGAATTGTCGGAGGACCAGAATGAGGGGGAGAAAGTTACTAATAATAGTGGTCATTTTAAAACTACCAGATGGGGGCTTCCCTGGTGGCGCAGTGGTTAAGAATCCACCTGGCAATGCAGAGGACACAGGTTCAAGCCCTGGCCCAGGAAGATGCCACATGCCGCAGAGCAACCAAGCCTGTGCACCACAAATACTGAGCCTGTGCTCTAGATCCCTCAAGCCACAAGTACTGAACCCCGCGTGCCTAGAGCCCGTGCTCCACAACAAGAGAAGCCACCTCAATGAGAAGCCCGCGCACCACAACAAGGAGTAGCCCTCCCTCTCAGCAACTAGAGAAAGCCCGCGCGAACTAGAGAAAACCAGCAACGAAGACCCATTGCAGCCAAAAATTAAATAAATAAATTTATTTTAAAAAAAACTACCAGATGGCTACTTTGTTTCTAAATTTAACTAGTTAAGTGATGGTGCACTGGACATCCAGGCACATGTACTTTTGTGAAAATAATTTGGTATTTCTTCAGGACAGATTCATAGATTCTTGGATTATGGGCCTGTGTTTTTTGAATTTAAAACACCTCTCTTAAAACCATTTCTCTTTTGTTATTATTATTATATAATACTATAAATATTACATTAATGATAATATAATAAGATAATGATAAAAATCCTCCCTTCTAATCTTTTAAACTTATTTTTGCTCCTTTAGTTAAATGCTTGCTTTGACAAAGTGCTTATATATCCTGTAGAAAAAAACTCTGCTATAAACAGAAAACAAAATCATTTTTAAAAATAACTTTTAATATTCAAACATATTGCAATCATTTGATATTCTTTTTCATAAGTTTAAATGTAATATGTGTCCTAGCTTATCAATTTTATCATTAAGAAAAATAAAGTTAATGAACTGAATTAAATAGTAAGTCATGAACACAGTCATAACGCAGGATATTCAGGCAACAGTTTCTCTGAAGCAAGTAATCTAATGACTTCTGATATATGCGAAGTACAATCAAAAGAACAAAACTTGCCTTTAATCTTCTTTACTGTGTAAACAACAGTATGAAATTAGCACACTGGGAACTCAGACCTCACTAATATAACCTTCAAACAACTATAAACATTTGACAGAGTTGGAATTTTATTCTAATTACTTTTTCAATGAGCAATATCATTAGAAAAACATATGCATTAATATTTCACCTTGAAGATCACAGCAGAAATTGTATTCACGTAACAGTTTCCCATAAGTGTTTGTATTTACACAACATCCATTATTTTCTTTCTGAATAAGCAGATTTACTGCTACTAGCATGCTCTAGCCATAAATAAATTTCAATAGGGTATATAGAAACAGGAAATAAGATTCCTGGAACTTGGCCATTGTTTGATTTGGTCTCTTGTTAGAAGTAACATTAATTTGAAAGAATAGGTTCATTGCTGACCTGTGGAAAATATTGTAGAGAGAAAAGTGGGCAGTAATGCAGCATCAAACTCTGTTGAATATTCACCGAAAATGAAAATGTATATGCAAACGTGTAAAATTAATTACAGCAATTTTGATCAATTCCTATCCTGCTTTCAAATTATGTAAAGTTAATTATATATGCTGTAAAATGAACAATAGTTTAAGCAAGTAATTGAATATATGCCTAAGCTAAATTCCACCTCACATTCTCTCACTGTAACATTTTGTAGGTAATAGAGTATCTACTACATTGCATATATGCCAGTAAATAAAATGTTCTCAGAAAGGAATCTGAGACTTTTAGGGAGTTTTCTAAAAATATGAATTTCACTGTATTGTAATTTTTAAATTGGAACATTTGTAAACTAATATCTTTTAAAAAGCAATTTATTTCCATGTCCTGGCTATTGTAAATAGTGCTGCAAGGAACACTGGGGTGCATGTGTCTTTTTGAATTATGGTCTTCTCCAGATACATGCCCAGGAGTGGGATTGCTGCATCATATGGTAGCTCTATTTTTAATTTTTTGTTTTGTTTTTCTTTTTTTTGTTTGTTTTTTGGCCATGCCACATGGCATGTGGGATGTTAGTTCCCCTACCAGGGATCGAACTGGATCTCCCTGCAGTGGAAGTGCAGAGTGTAAACCACTGGACTGCCAGGGAAGTCCTATTTTTAGTTTTTTAAGGGACCACCATACTGTTCTCTATACCACATATTCTTTAATGCTTTTATTATTTTTCATTTAGTCTATCTGTATGCAGCAATTTTTTCTCTCTATCACCTCCCTATTCACCACTTTTAGTTATTCACTCAATAACTACTTATTCAGTGGTCACTGAGCGCCAGACATACTTCCAGCCACTGGGGCTACAGCAGTAAACAGGATGGCCAAAAAAAATCATTGCTTACATCAAAAAGAAGTTTACATTTTACTGGAGATAAACAAGAACAAATATGCAAACTATATGGCAAGTTAGATTGTGTTAGAAATGTAAGCAAGGGAAGAAGAAGGAGTTATTGAGGTGGGTAGACAAGCCACGACTACTCATGCTAACCAGTGAAGGCCTCGGTTAGAAAGTACAATATGAGTATTACCACCAAACTTCGTGGCTTAAAACAGCAATCATTTTATGATGTCTCATAGTTTCTGTAAGTAAGGAGTTTGGAAGGACCCAGCAGGGCATTTCTGAGGTGAAGTCCCTCATGCAGTGGCAATCAGACTGGAGCTGGAACATGTCACTCACTTCCTGTCACCTCAGGACTATCTCTGTGGTCCCTCTGCATCAGCTATTTGGGGCTTTTTCACAACATGGTGGCCTCAGGATAGCTTACATGGTGGCTCAAGCCACCAAAGAAAGTATGCAAAATTTTTATGACCTTACCTTGGAAGTCATATAGAATCATTTCTGTCATAGCTACAAACCCACCCTGATTTAAGGGGAGTGAACACATACCTTGGCTCTTAAGGTGAGGAGAGTGAAAGTCGCATTGTAAAAGAGCACGTGTTATGCTATATCTGTTGTCACCATTTTAAAATACACTGTCAGCCACAGCATAGTGATGTACCTTCCCTCTTTCAGAATGCTGGGACTTGTATCCCTAGTGTCTTAAAAAGTCATTTTAAATTTGTGTTTTAGTTTCCTCATGTGGAAAATTGGAGTAACACTATTTCAACTTCATAGACTCCATGTGAGGGCTGGTACATGTATCCACTTAATCAATAATGACCAATTTATGTATGCTTACTATGCAGTGGGAGTTATAAATCAACATAACGTGATTATCTTATGTTATATATTTTATATTTACTCGTATATTTACTCTCTACACATTATATTTATTATATTTTTATCTGCTTGGTGGAATGTATACTGAAATTAACCTGTTGTATAGAGAACTCATTAAGTAACATTTGCTCATTTGTTCAATAAATATTTATTGAGCATATAATTTTCATCTTGCGTAGTTTTTTTGTTTCTACGAAAGTTGTCTCAGAAAGAGAGAAACAGCTTCTACCCTATAGTATGGTGGAGTCTGCACGATAATAAGTTAGAGATATTTAATTTACTGAGATAAGTAACTACTGAAAATTTTAATAATTTTCATTCACATTTAGATAATTTTATTTCTCTCTCTCTTTCAAGTTTCAGAGGTTCTGAGATGAATACTTGATTGACATATCTCTTCATCTATCTATGAAGCCACTCTACCTAAACAAACCACAATGAATTTCAGTCCAGAATGATACTGCACTGGTGAACTTCAGTTCCTGTTGATTGTAGAAGACAGTCAGTTGTCTCCTAATATCAGGGTTTTTTTTTTCTTCCATTAGAATGGATTTTTTAACTATAAATATGCTAGACCTACGTTTCCTGGCAAGACTAATTTTCCTAGCCATAATCACAGAGGGATGTAGCTACATTACCAGCTCTGGCCAAAGAGATTTGAGAAGAAATTTTCCTGAAAGCAATTTTTTATGCACATCCCCACTATTTCCCTTATTTCTACTGGTGGAGAGATGACATGGAAGAAGAGCTCTCAGGACCCACAGGTAGAAGCCACTTGTTGAAGATGGAAGAGACACTTGCCAGTCACATAGTGCCTAAATCTAGATTCTTACATCCGAAATAATCCTTTATCTTTGCCACCATATTGTAGGGTCCCTTTGTTAGAGCAATAAAGCCATTCAGTTAATACAAGGTGAACACAAGGTGGAAAGTTTCCTTTATTCCTCTCAAATCTCCCAGGTCTAAGCCTCCCAAAGTGGGATATCTGCTAGAGAATTCAGCAATATAAACAACAAAATAAATAATGATGTTATTGGGTTCTACCCCATAGAATAAAATAAGTATCCACAAGTCCATCTGATAAAGATAAACGAAGAAAGAAAAACAGAAGACATTGAGGGAAGAGGAATATTCTTTCTTACAGCATAATTTTAATTTATAAATGTTGGGAGGAAATTAAATAAAAAATCACTATTAGCAAATGTCACAGTCATAATTGTTGCAGGCAAAAACCATCAATGGTTGCTAAAATTAGTGGGCAAAATATGATAAGAGAAAGGATATTTGCATAGTTTCAAAATATATCCTCAAAAGATACTAACTTGTTATAAAGGGAAAAATAGTAATTACAGTGAAGAAAACTGGCAGACACCACCTTAATCAAGTGATCAAGGTATCAGCACCAGTAATAAGATATATTGACATCAGGCACACCCTGATGCACTGAGAGGGGAAAAACATAATTTCAGTGACACCCTTGGCCAAACTGTATAACCCCAATCTAATCATGTGCAAACATAAGACATACCCAAATTGAGAGACAGTTTGCCAAAAAAGCCTGATTAGGTGACTTCAAAAGTGTCAAGGTCATCAAAGACACTCACACAAATACTGCAAGTTGTCACAGAATGAAAGAGAATAAGGAGATATGACAACTAAATGGGATCTTGGGCCAAAAAAAAAGATGTTAGTGGCACAACTGGTGAAATTCAAATATGTTTTGTAACATAGTTAATAGTATTGCAGCAATGTTACTTTCCTAGTTTCTGCAATTATACTGTGATTATGTAAGAAGATAACAGTAGAATTTGGGAAAGAGCTATGGGAACTCTCTGTGCTACTTATGCAATTTTTGGGGGGAGGTTGGGTTAAGCCTAAAGTTATTTCAAATTAAAAGTTAACAACAACAACAAAAGACTGCAACAGTGGATATCAAGTATTGACCAAGACAGGCTTAACATTTCCCTGAACTTGACTACATTTTAAAAAGGCTTCTTCCTGACTCTATGCCCTAACCTCCCTTTTTAAAAGCATTTACTTTAGAAAAATTTGATTGTAAATTCTTGCTCTGCCCCTTTGAGATGTAAACTTTCTCTCAGCCTCTTGCCAGTTTTATAACCTATTGACCTAAAACAAATAGACTGCCAGTTATTTCTCCAGCAAAGATGGGTTTATTTGGGATCAGAAGAAAATTGCAATTCGGGGTCTGCAACCATGGTGAGCCCCCATGCAAGTTCCCACACAGCAAAGGAAGGAGAATGCCCTTATAGGGAAAAAAAGGAAGTTGGGAAGGCTGTAGTAAACAAAGAGTCATGGCTTTTCATTGGCTGAATCCCTTTTGGAAAAGAAGAGGAGTCCTACTTTTTCCTGTTGGGCTCTGCTTTTGTAGCAGGGCATGAGAGCTCCCCAGTCTGGCCTCCCAGATCTATTTCATCGAGGTTTCTGCTTATTAATTTTTTACAAAACTAAGAATGTGTGTCTCAAGGACCTGGGAGACATCCCTTTGAAATGTAGCCATCAAAGAAGGCAGCTCCCCTATCTCCTAGCCACTGTGGGAGGTCACTAACCTAACTTTCATAAGGAACAGTTAACAAACACAGAATGCCTCACTATACTTTCCCACCTCCTGCTAAGGTCTTCCTGTACTTTTCCACCAGCTGATTCCAGTGCTTTAAAACTCTCTCATTTTTTGTTCCATAGGAGTTGAGTTCAATCTCTCTCTCCTCTTGTACTAGTTTTAGATAAAGCCTTTCTTGCCTATTTAACTTGTCAGGTACATTTATTCTTTGACATTATTCAAGGTTGCCATTGAGTCTCATTTTATAGAACTATGATTTTATATAATTTATGATTTTAAGATACAATGTTATTTAATTGATCTGGTAAATAAATAATGACTTATTTTAAAATTAAAATCTGAGGGGATAGGACATGTGAATTTAATTTATTCTGTTTTTATTTTAGGATAACTTTAGTGGAAATGATAGAAAAACAGGCTCCTAGGTACTTCAGGATACTTCACGATTCACAACCAGCACCCTCTATGTGAAGATTTTCTCCTAACAAAAATGCCCTAACATCACATCCCCAGTACTTGTTTATCTTATAACTGGAAGTTTTTCTCTTTTGACCACCTTCATCCAATTCCCCCACCCACGCCTCTGGTAACCACAAACCTGATCTCTTTTTCTATAAGTCTGTTTGTTTGTTTTTGAAGTATAATTTACCCATAACACTATGCTAGTTCCTGATACACAACATAGTGATTCGATATTTCTATACATTTCAAAATGATCATCACGATATCTAGTTATTTTCTGTCACCATACGAAGAGATTACGTAATTATTGACTATCTTCTCCACACTGTACATTTTGCCTCCATCGTCATCATTATTAACTGAGGAGTGTCATTTAATATTTCTAATCCGTTTTCTTCATTTCTAAGAGGGAATCATAATGCCTATATTGCAATATCACTTGAGAATTAAATTATACAAATACAATCAGCACTATACGAATTATATATTACACATTTCAATGTGATGCTACCCTTTCTTGAACTAGTAGAGAAAATTCAAGACACATAGTAAGTAGCCCTTTGAGAATTGGTATTCCTACTGAAGTAATTATTTTTTCTGTTTTTAAACCAGTGACATTAGGTTGGAGCTTAATTAAGTAGAAAATTTGGGGGGAAAATCAGTAAATACATTATAGCATTGCCATGGAAAGAAATCTGGTAAAGACCATTTATTAATCAATATTAAAGAAAAATAAATTTAACAATTAAACTTTTAGGAATAATAAGACAATAAATAATAAAACAAACAATAGCTGCTTAATGTACAAATATTTGTTTCCATAATTACCTATTCTTAAACAAGTGCTTCTTTAAGAACTTCCATAATTATGCTATATTCCTATAGTCCTATTAAACTCTTTCCAAGGTGGTCCTAGTATTAACAACTTGTGAGATAAATATGTGATTTATTTTGAAGTAACTGGTACTTCAATAACATGATTTCAAGGGGGAAAGTGTATTATTTAGAGCTTATTGGTTCCCTCAGATGCTTATGGTTGTTAGAAATAGAAACTATGCTATTAAGTCAAATTAATATGAGAAATAATAGAAATGTGCTTCTGTGAAGATTAAAGACATTGCTTTCTATTTCTAAGATACCATCATAGATATCCTCCTTCAATTTAAATTTATTTAATTATTTTCTTATCGAATTTGTGTCTAATCGCATAATAGTTGCATACAAAGAAAGTCACAGGGAAAATAAATCATCTTACTTCTCAAAATGAGTTTCCTTTATGAAATAAAGCACATAAAACCTGCAAATTTCAGTACTGGAAGAAATATTTCCCTGTGTGTGCACAACAACACCCATAGGTGTGGGGGGCAGGGTATTTTAATTCTTGGGCTTTGGTAAACTTCAACATTGGAAATCTCAAATCTGAAAAAAGTCCAGATTTTTATACCCTTGGTGCAGCTGTACGAGTCAGGAGTTTGAAAATTTTTTCCAACAAAACTGGAATGAAAGTTGAATACAAAGAATGTAAGTAAGAAAATGGCTCTGATTGAGCCAGAGAAAAATGGCTTCCAAAGCTTTCTGGCACATTCTACACGAGATCCCATGAAGACAAAAAATATATATATGTATATAGCTCTGTGGGTGATTCTTCACTTCCCAGTTTTCATCCTAGCTCCTGGTAGTGAACACCAGCTTTATTCCAGGATATTATTTATCTCTTGATCTGTCCATTGTTTAAATGATGAAAAAATATCTTATCCCGTCGACTTATAGCTTTAATCCCCTTCCTCTCAACTCCATTTTTTGCACGTAAGCCCTCATCTATTTGTGGATAAATGGCCACGGAAATGGTAAAGCCTCACCTTTATGAGTGGCACAGTAATATGCTAAAACAACAATAAAAGCTTGCAATACTCTTATAACAAGATTTGTGTGCCTAGAACAATATTTGGGGAAGCAGGAATTCCTTCCCATTGTTTCTACCACGTTAACTAGTAAAAAAACATTCTGTCCTTTTACATTTATTATTGATAATATTGCATTTATGGATTTCATAAAATATCATCTTTGTGTATTATTATCCATGAAAATAAATTTTAATAATTTCTAGCCTTTTATTGAAGGATTAACATTTGCCCAGTAAAGTGATGAACATTTAAATGCATTGTCAGCTTAGAGATCTACCAGTGGTGTCCAATAAAACTATCTGCAATGATGGAAAAGTTTTATATCTGCAGTGTCCAATCTGGAGCCACTACCCACATATGGCTACAAAGTACTTAAAATTTGGACAGTGTAACGGAAGACCTGAATTTTTAAAAAATTAAATTTAAACAGCCACATATGGCTAGATGTGATAATATTATACAGCATAGACAAGATCATTTTATGGGGTTCTCTTATAATTCCTAATCTTTGAAACCCTGTCATAGTTTTACATTTATTTTTTTTAATTTAGGGCAAAATAGTCTGTATCCTAACTGTGAAGCAAAATTACTTGTCTTTAGAATTTTGACTTTCATATAAACAACTAAGAAAATAACTATAAGTTAACAGAGCAATTTCTCTTTTATCCCTATGAGGATGCAAAATAAATTTTACATCTTAGGTTATTTGATTTATTAAAAGAAAGAGTAAGTAACCTACTTTTTTATTAGCATGTTGAGAGGAAAATCTACTGGATGATTCTATCATTACTAGGACTTTTTACATGGTAGTTAATAACATAAATATTGAGTCTTAATTTATTACTAATTTGAACAGCTCCAATTTTATCCCATTGAGAAGTAACTTGAAATCTCTGACTGAACAGTTATTTTTATTATGATCAATAGCTCAATAGCTAAGCTCAATAGCTTAGACTTATAAACATCTAAGTTATAAAGAGATGCTGTATTATTTTACTGGTTACTGAAAAAGAAAACAAATTTTAAAGACGCAGAAATAACAAAAATCATTCTGAATAAGATAACATGTTCTATACTTTTAATATCCTGCTTGTACTCAAATGCTGATAGAAGAATGTAAAAAATATAGGAATTGCTTCTAAATTTATGTTACTTAAATGAAATTTCTACTTAAGAGCACTGTTCCCAAAATCTTCACCTCAAGACCTAAACAGAAAAGTAGAATGATATCAGTCATTATCATCCAGAAACATACTAAAAAATATAATTTTCCCCAGAAAGCAAAGAAAAATGATTCATTCCTTACAACTTTCTCTGAAATTTTGTTTTCTTTCTAAGGCAGAAAACAAAAATGAAAGGTAAAAGTCCTCTCTTCCTGGCCCAAACTGCTTCCCAGTTAATAGTTTGTGTGACCTTTTTGAACTTTCTTCTTTGTTTAATTAATTATATATTTATAAATCTCAATCCAAGAAACATAACTTGTATTATTTCCACAACTAGATAATACCTGTTGCAAACCCTCCTTCTGCTGGGCAGTGGAACCTTAGTTTTAGTCATTTCCTTGTTCTGGTTTGTGTCTAAACTCCTGGGTTTACTCTGAGTCAAAGTTCTGGCAAGATTCCACCACTGAACCAGCCTGTTTTCATTTCCAGTAAGTCTGTCCTGCCGTGGCTCTTCCTGCAATCTGATGACACCACTGGCTGCATGGGTGCCACTCTGTCACCCCATGCCATGCTTTGCTGTGACATCTGTGCTGTCCAGTACAGGAGCCACTCACCACATGTGACTATGGAGCACTTGAAATGTGTCCAGTTGGATTTGAGCTGTGTGGTAAATATAAAATACATACCAGAATTTGAAGACAATATGGAAAAAAAGTAAAATATCTCATCAAAGATTTTTAGATTGACTCCTTGGTGCTTGGTGCAATGATTACATTTGGTTATATTAGGTTCAATAAAATATATTATTAAAATTAATTTCACTTATTTCTTTTTACCTTTTTAAGTACGGTCACCAAAAAAATGTTAAATTACAAATATGATACCATTAGATGTTGCTGCCTTAGATGCTGTCAGTCTAAATATACCACACAGCTAGTTCCCAGGATCTTGCCACTTCCATAGAAAGCAGATCTTAAGTCTACTCTGTTCCCAGATTTCAACATCTTTCTGAGCATTCTGCTGTGTATTCCTGGAAAAATCAGAATTTGGGGACTGGGTAGGGGTGGAGATAACTATATCAGCAAAAAACCAGCTTCTCTTTACAATCTGTTTATGACTTGGTGAGGTTGGATGAGAGCTGTGAGAACTTTCTGTGTTACTCTTTGTGTGTTCTCTCAGATATTTTCTTTGTACCAGATTTCTTTCCATTGCCAAAATAACCTAGACTTTCACAAATAAACAGATAAATAAATAGCGTTTTTTTTCTTCTACATTTTGCTTTATGTCCCTTCGCCTGGACTGAGAATGATCATACTGAATGAATGGGAGAAGGTGTAAGGGGAGAGAGAAATAATATACCAAGAAAATAAATAGTTAATTTTTAAAAACTAGTAAGCACATTAACATAAACAAAATGGACATATAGTGAAGGAAGCCGACTAATATGTATATAATGAAACATCACCTGGGCAAACCAACAGTAACAAAATGAAAAACTATAAAACTCTGTAAATATTTATATACATATTTTTCTTTTTTTCCCCAAATGCTATTATTTCATATACCTTGGTATGCAATTAATTTCCTTTCATTTAATCATATGCTGTTGACATCCTTTTAAAGTCAATATTTATAGATTAACTCATTCTTTTTAACTACTATTTTTATTCTATAATTCATAAGTAAACACCTTGTATGTTAGCATTTTGGGGGATATACATTGTTTCCATTTAATTACAATCAACGTATAAATTTATTGTACAAATAGTGTCACACACATATTTGAAGAGACAAAAAAAAACATTTTAACAGGTTACATTGAACAATGTGAATTTGGATATAATGGGACTGGAAAATGATTTACAACACTTTGCCTTCTTGAACTGCGCTGCGTTCCCAGTACTCCACTGGTCCAAATATTTTGTCTGGAATGGGTTGACAAAATGTGTGTTGCCTAGCTGTGAAATTCCTGCAATTACTGCCACTCTTTGAAAATCTTAGCCAACCACAAGTCTCAGAAATTTCTCCAACAATATTTAAGCCAGAGCTGACAATTACAATCAGATGGTACATGCCAGATCACAGCTAGGACTCAGATGGATTTGGATTGGGCTGCTGGACTACAGGAGTTATTGGCCAACTAGCTGGACATGTTTATCCTGCCATTTCATAAGCCACTCCCTGTCACTGACTGTTTTGGATACCACTTTTGTGTTAGAACGGAGTTTCACTATGTTTCTAGAAGACAGTTGTAAAAATGAGACTGTAGGAAAAATGGTGCACACTATTAAATTTTGATAGATGAAAAACTATTCTCTAAATATGTCTACAAATATTATTTTGCTCACCAGACTTTCTTACTCCACCTCTTCTGCACATAATTATAAGAGCTTTCTTTACATGGACCACGCCCCGTCACTGAGTTCTGGCTAAGGAAATATGTGCAAGAGGAGTATGCATCACTTTTGCAGGTGATCCTCTATTATGTTTCCAATCGGAGAAGATTTTGTCATGAGTAGCATGGAGTTACAAGGTGGAAGGATCTTAGAACTGGAACAACCATGGGAAAGGTCATACACTGATTGGATTTTGTATAAATAAAAAACAAACTTTATTAAATTACAGAGATGTTGAAGTTGTTCTAGAAGTTAGCCTTCTGAAGCAACGGAATGAATTGTCCACATTTCATTGGCCTTCCCCACATCATGTGAAGATAATCCGCCTAGACATTTAGCTAGGATAAACAGTATCTGATCATTTTAACCTCCTTAGGGGAGATAGTACTGCTCTACCCCCCAACAAAACTTATAGAGAGGGTTTAGCTGTATATCTAGAAATAGAGAGAAATGGAGAAAAAAAACCTTCACTTTCTAAATGTTCTTAACATGCCTATTTTTCTGCACATACTTGACAGTATTGTATAATACCTATTAAAAAGCAGTTTTGACATGCTGATCAGATTTTTTTTTAATGTTTCAATTGGAAGATCTCTTTTTACTACCAAGTCTGAGTATTCTTTCATATATTATTTAATGTTTTTCTAGCAGATTATTTTTATTAATATGTAGGATTTATTAGGTTTCATTCATTTGTTCAACTAAAATGTATGAAGCGTGCAATATGTTCCAAATACTTTGCTAGCTGCTAGAGATGGAGGATCAACAAGTATAGATATGTTTCCTATTCACATGGAGTTTAGTTTACTGTCAAATGAAGAAATAGAAAGAAGGGCTCAACAACTGCATTTCCTTAGTAAATATTTACTTTGCACTAACACATGCTAAACATTGTTCTTTGTGCTGGAGACGTGGTAGAAAGAAGATGAACAAGTAAGCAAGTAAGTGATACGATTATTTCAGAAAATGATAACTCTTAGGAAGGAAATAAAAGCAAATAACATAATAGAACACGATAGCTGGGGCACATGTTACCAAAAGAGTGATCAAGGCAGACTATTTTGAGGATGTGGCATTTAATCTGAGACTTTAAGACCAGAGTCAAAGACTTTACCGAGGTCCAAAGATAGAGTCTTTTGGAAACAGTAGACAGTAAGCACAAAACCTTTAAGGTAATACAAACTTAGAAGTTTAGGAATTAAGAGACCACCAACTTAAATAGAAAATCATAAATAAAGGAGAGACTAGCCGGACTTGCCATCAGAAAATTAGGGAGAAGACAAATCATGTGAGGACATAAAAGCCAAGAGAAGGATACTGGACTTTATTGTCGCTTTCCTTTCCTATTTTCAATATTTTATTTGTTCATAGGTAAGTCCTATATACATTTTTTCTACTTTAGGACAGGTAAGCTTTATTAGAATATTTTATGAGGTTTATGAAATTAAATCTAATTTGGTAGTTCACATCAGGTGCTCCAAATTTCTCTAAAAAGGTAACTTCCAAAAGTTTTATATTTACTTATATTACATATAAATAAAAATTCAAGTATATAACATATGTATATATATATAATATATAAAACCTTTGTATAACATATAAAAGACACATGTAAATAGATCATATCTGAGAAGGGCCTGGCAATATTTGACTCTAAAAGATTTTAGATCCCACCACACCTTTCATTCACATACAATACACACACACACACATTATAGATGTGTATATTTATATTATATACACAAACTCATTGGAAACAAATGTAACATTCAAATAAAGAATAGAAATGTCTGTGGATTTTATTACCTAGCCATCTTCTACTGAATGTACATTATTAGTTCTATTTGGGATAAAACCTGCTTGAAGAGCTGAACTATACCATTGCCGTGCAAAAAACCTTGGATATCAGGCCTGTAGATAGGAATGATGAAGTGTGTTGTAAAAAGGATTTAGTAAGTTTCTGGGCAAAAGGATGACTGGCCATACAATGCACTGATATCTTCTACCAACTCCTATCCAAATGTACTGAGAGAAACTTATCACCCGCAATACTGGCAGGTGCTATAAAACTAAGGTGCCCTTTACCAGTGAATAAAAATAATCCAGACTGAAGAATAGAAAGTGAATTTAAAGGAGTAAAGTATTTTAGAGAAGGTCTATGAAATTTCTACCTGTTTAACAGGTAAAATTACAAAGAATGTAATCTATGTTAAATTCATAGGGTGGAAGATTTTAATAGGACAAATACTTAAAACAATTTTGTTGTTGTATTTACTGGTGATAGTCTTCTATCATTCTTCTCTGAGAAACACCCAAAATACATTTATATATTACAAAAGTTTTGTATATTGGATTGATAAGTATAAGCCACTTAGCACTTAGTTTCTCTACACTAAAGCCTGTGTCTATGGGATTCCAAGCATCTATGTTTGAAATGGTTCATATTTATTGTTTTGAATAGGAGTTTGGCAATATATGTTTACAATGTTTACCTTCTCAAAGGGATTTTAATTTTAGGTTACAATTTCACAATTATATGAGCATTATATTGGGGGGTAGGTGCATGTTAAATGTTGAATTTCCTAGAAATGCTTATGGAAGAGGAGAGTGGTGAAATAATGAGGAAGAGATTAGGGCTAAGGATCTCAGTCTTCATGGGTTTCACAGTGCCTAAAGAGGGTTTGAAATACCCTTCACCTCTAAAACAGAAGCATAAAATTGTTTCTAAATAGTTTATTAAAATGGAGCCAAGTATTTTTTCCTTCAGAGTCAGTACTCTCTAGAAAAGCAATGGATATTGATAATTATAATATTCATGCAATAACTATGGTAAAATCACACAAAATAAGTGTAATAAAAATATAAACCTAGAAAAAAAAGTATTCAAAATAAATATAGGCCAGGGGAAGCACAATCTGTGAGAGTGTAAAGATTCATAGATAATTGGGTAGAAAGTAAGAGATATGTAAGTTTCAAGACTTGACATTTACACTGTCAATCCCAATGCTTAGTCCAGAAGACACCATTCAGAAGGGAAGGACACCAAGACCATTGTAGTGATTACTCTTTTACAGCATTTTGAACTTGTGGAATGTCTAGAAAATTCTTAAACAGATCACTATTATCTTGTTTTAGGGAAGTATTTATAAATATATTGCTCAATTATTAAGTATGGAACATAATTCAATGCGGGAAACAAAAAAGATTAGATTAATTTCAAGCTCATTTTACTAGTAGATCATGGTTCTCAGAGATTAGGGAGTTTAGTTAATGACACCAGAAAATGCTAATGTCACTAGCAAAAAAATGGTGATATAAAAAGTGCTCTTTAATTTTAATTTTAGAATTTAACCGTTAACATGAAACTGTATCAAGAATATTGTTTTATATTCAAAAATCAGAAGAGCACAAATAAGCTATTAAACTAAAATTTTAAGGAGAATTTCTTAATTGAAAACTCATTCCTTTGACATGAAACAAGATAAAGGTGCTTTTTTACCATTATATAGTAGCTTATACTCATTTTTTTAAATGCAGTAAAGATGTTCTAATAATATGCACACTTACAGAAAGTGAACTGTAACGCCTTTCCATGGGAAGTACAGAGTTTCAAAGTCTTTATCCTAGAATCAGTAGTTTTGATCTGTGAGTCCCAGAGTCTAGAGGCTTAGCCAAGAGGCAGTTGGATCAACCTGTCTCCCTGAACTATGTCAAAAAGAGAATGGTTAATCGTGTTTACTATAAATGGGGAAGGAAGACACCAATAGCATATCTCAAACTGATGCATATGGGCTTCCCTGGTGGCGCAGTGGTTGAGAATCTGCCTGCCAATGCAGGGGACACGGGTTCGAGCCCTGGTCTGGGAAGATCCCACATGCTGCGGAGCGCCTAGGCCCGTGAGCCACAACTACTGAGCCTGCGCGTCTGGAGCCTGTGCTCCGCAACAAGAGAGGCCGCGATAGTGAGAGGCCCGCGCACCGTGATGAAGAGTGGCCCTCGCTTGCCGCAACTGGAGAAAGCTCTCGCACAGAAACGAAGACCCAACACAGCCATAAATAAATAAATAATTAATTAATTAAAAAACAAAAAACAAAAAAACTGATGCATATGAAATCTCTACAAGAACATGGAGAGAAAGGATATCTTTTCATATATTATTTTTAATGAAAGTGCCCTAGTACAGTAGTTCAATACTCTTCAAAAACAAAGAGTAAGTATGATTTCAGTTTTATGTGTTTATTTGAATTAACCGAATATAAAATTGTTCTATGTATGCAGATACTGTGAATGTCCAACTTAAGAGAAGTTCCCTTTTCTCAAAACTCTAAGAGAATATGTTTTTCTAAAAAAATTTTTCAATTAAATCATTGAAAGGGACACCTGCAATTATAAATTAAATGTTTAATATAAAACAATGTAACATTTTCTTCTTAGTTGGCAATAAGTATCACATAATGCATAATGCTTAAATTAAGCAGTTCTTATTCAAAACCCTAGTGGTTCTCTAAGAATATCATTTTACGGAAGCAAGTGAAGCAATTAATTGCTTTCTATTTATTAATCCACTTCAGATGTAATGAAAACATAACAGCAAACAAAATGTATTTCCTCTTTAATCTGTAAGTGATGGTGATATTACTGTTGTATTCAAAGTTGTCTCATATTTCTAACAAATGTATGCAAATATGTAATAATGATTTAGATAAAAAGTCCAGATTAAATCACCAGAGACTTAAATAGAAGTAGCAAATTACTTTTATTCATTTATTCAATCAAAATATATTTATTTATTATTATTATTATTTTTTTTAATGCTATTCTTGTCTGCTTACATTCTTTTTATGTATGTATGTATGTATGTATGTATGGCTGTGTTGGGTCTTCGTTTCTGTGCGAGGGCTTTCTCTAGTTGCGGCGAGCGGGGGCCACTCTTCATCGCGGTGCGCGGGCCTCTCACTATCGCGGCCTCTCTTGTTGCGGAGCACAGGCTCCAGTCGCGCAGGCTCAGTAATCGTGGCTCACGGGCCTAGTTGCTCCGCAGCATGTGGGATCTTCCCAGACCAGGGCTCGAACCCGCGTTCCCTGCATTGGCAGGCAGATTCTCAACCACCGCACCACCAGGGAAGCCCCAAAATATATTTATTGACCTCATACTGTGCTTCAGACCCTGGAATAAATTTGGAATAAAATATTTGTGAAGATAGCTAATGTCCTAGCAATCTGAAAATTTTATTGTGGCAATTTTTAAATCATTTCATATCTATATGCTCAATCTATGGTTATATTATATTCAGAATGGATTCTGAATATAATAGTACAGGTTTTGTTTTGTTTCAACATTTTCAATGAATGTCAGGAAATCTTTAGTGTTGTCATTGTTCTTATCTCTCAGTAATTTGTTTGTTTCAGAGAATATTCTTATTTATAATCAAAGGGCTATTTTTCTCTTTTTAAAATAACTTTATTGTGGCAAAATTTATTCATTTTTGCACAAATTTTATTCATTTTACTTGTTCATTTCAATGAGCTTTAATAAGTTTTTTACAAATTATTCAGCTAATCACCACAATCCAGTTTTATATCATTCCCTTCACTCCGAAATGACCCCTCATCTCCCCAGCTCCAGCATACCACCCAGCTAATTTTTATGATTTTGCCTTCTAAAGAAATTTCATATAAATGAAATCATACAATATGTACTCTTATGTGTCTGCCTCTATATGTTTTTTCACGTTGCTGCATGTATAAATAGTCTGTTCTTTTTTATTGAGAAGTGGTGTTCCATTTTATTTCAGCAATGTTTTAAAGTTTTCAGTGTATAGGAATTGTATTTATTTTGTTAAAATTTCATTAAATGTGTTAAATTATTCATAAGTATTTTATTCATCTTGATGTTATTATGAAAGGAATTTTTTAAATTTCACTTTTGGAAACTGTAAATAGTAGATAGAATTACAATAGATATGTGTATAATGATCATGTATCTCATGGCCCTGTTAAACTTGCTTATTGGCTGTAGGAGGGTGATATATAAATATTTCCTAAACCTTAGAAATCTCTACATACAAGATTATGTCATCATTGAATAAGGACAGTTTTACTTCATCCTTCCCATCTGTAGGTCTTTTATTTCTGTTCTGTGCCTTACTGCATTGGCTAGAACTTCCAGTGAAATATTGATTAGAAGTGACAAGAGTGAACATCCTTAACTCTTTTCCCAATCTTAAGGGGAAAGCATTCAGACCTTTACATTTAAGTATGATGTTGGTTGTATGTTTTTCATAGATGCTCTGTGTTAGGTTAATAAAATCCCTTCTACCCCTAGCTTGTCAATATTTTTTTTAAAATCATGAATGGATGATTTTTATGAAATGATTTTTCTACATCTACTGAGATGACCTTATGGGTTTTGTCTTTTATTCTTTGAATATCAAAACAACATTGTATTTCTGGGATAAATACCATTGTTCATGATATAGGACAATTTCTATATTTTGCTGGATTGCTAATATTTAATGAAGGACTTTTGTATTCATGTTCACAAGATATACTGGTATGTAGTTTCCTTCTCTTGTTTTGTCTTTATCTGGTTGGATATCAGGGTAACACAGACCTTATAAAATGAGTAGGGAAGCACTTCTGCAAATACTTTTCTGGACTAAATCAATTTCTTTCCCTGATGTAGGTTCATAAGTCTTTCTTCTACCTCATAAACCTATATTTGTGTGTTTCTAGGACATTTTCTTTTTCATTGTATTTACTGACGTAAAGTAATTTGTAAAAGTAGCATCTCATCCTTTTAATTGCTCTGGGCTCTGTATTGATGAACTGTCATTCTTGATTTTGATAATCTGTGTCTGTCTGTCTGTCTCTCTCTTTTTCTCTTCTCTCCCTATAATTCACCCTATTTTCTATTTTATCACATCGATTTTAAATCTGATATTTCCCCCTTCTTTTTAGTTGTGTTGAACTTGAGTTCTTTATTTTCTAGATTCATAAGGTAGAAGCTTAAATTAATAATTTTGGGTCTTCCTTTTTAATGGAGGTGTTTAAAGCTGCAAATTTTTCTCTAAGCACTACTTTCACTGTATTCCATTACATCCATGTATTGTTATCTTTCATTTTCATTCGAATCAAAATATTTTCTGAATTTTGTTGTGACTTCCCCTGGGTTAATTAGTGTTGAGTTATTTAATTTTTAGGTACTTGGAGATTTCTCAGATTATTTTCTACTACTGATTTCTGATTTAAATCAGTATATGGGAGAATATACTTTGCACAATTTTAATAATTTTAAATGCAATAGATTTGTTTTCTGGTTTACCATTTGGTTTATCCTGGAGAATGTGCCATATGCACTAGATAAGAAAGGGTATCCTGCTGCAACTGGTTAGCGTTCTTGGTTGAGAAATTTTCTTTGATAGATTTTTTTTTCCTTTTGGCAATTTAAATGTCATTCCACTGCCTTCCTTTTTTTCCCCTGAGAATACAGTTGTTTTCAATCACATTGTTATTCTTGGTACATTGGTAGCTATAGTCTGCTTTCAGCTCTTTAACTGTTATGTGTCAGTGTCATTTTTGTGTTTGCTGAGTTTATTATGTCAGTAGATTTATGTTTTACATCAAATTCTGGAAGTTTGAAACCATTATTTTATCAAATAATTTTTCCACCATTTTTAATATCTCTTTTCCTTCTGGGACTCTCATTAAACTTACGTTGGAATGCTTGATTGTATTTCACAGGTCAGCAAACCTCTTTTAATTTTTCTTTAAACCTTTTTTTCTCTCTTTGTTGAATTGGGTATTTTCCACTAATCTATTTTCAAGCTTATTTTTCCTTTCTTATGCCATTTCAAATCTGCAATTAAGTATACCTAGTGAATTTTTCATTTAAATCACTATATTTTTGATCTGCAGAATTCCATTTTGTTCTTTTTTACAGTTTGTTTTTTCTGAGTCTCTCTCTATATTGAATCATAATTAACACAGTTTACTTTATGAACATATTTATTATAAGTGCTTTGAAGTCTTTGTTTGCTAAATCAAACTCCTGGAATGTTTCATGGTCAGTTTCTTTTGACTCTTTTGTATCTAAGTATTACTCTTTCCTGTGTCTTTGCATGTCCAGTAACTTATGTTGAAAACTGAATATTTTAGATAATATACTTAGCAAGTCTGGATTTTTAAAAATCTTTTTTCTGAAGGTTGCTCTTTTTTTTTTTTAAAAGTAACTTGCCCGTACTTAAACTTCAGAATCTGTCTCTCCCATTGTGTTTAGGCATTAACTTAACTACTTAGGTTTTTTAAGCTTACTGTGATTTTTTTTTTTTTTAGCCTATCTACCTAAACGTTGCCACTGTATCTGCACAGCTAATAGGTCAGCCAATGAGTTGGACAGAGGTTGTGTTCAAACACCTTCAGCACAGAAGTCCTCTACCCTCTCCTAATCAGACTGTGGGCAAGGCAACACAGTCAAAGTTGCTGCCAGCTCACAAGGCTTCCTTGGCTTTCACTTTTCACTGTCTTCTGGAGTCTCCTCTGCTCATGGATAGTTTTCTCATCAGCCAGGAGTGTACAGAGAGCTTTGCTGAGGGCTTCTATAGCTTTCTCTTTTCTAGGATCTCTCTTTAAAGGTTCTGCCTAGTCCATTGATTGCCGCAAACCCGGACTGAAAATTTTGGCTAGCAAATCTCCAGGGGTATCCCTTCTTTTTCCAACTGACTCTCCTGCTTTTAGCTGGAAAAGCCATGGGCTTCCCTCCCTCAGCCCAAATGAAGTCTGCTTGCCTCTGAAAAGAAAGCTCCTTATTTGCACGATCATCCTCATGCTGCAAAGGAAGAGTTCTTACCAAAGAGCTAGATGGAGCCAGAAGCTTCCCCAAAGCTCTAATAATTTTTCAAGAAGAAAATGTTTCTCTATTTTCCGTCTGCCTTAAAAATTTGTCAATCCATGCTCAGTACCCCCCCAAATAGTTATTTTTTAAAATGTTGTCCTGTTTTAGACTTAATTTTTCCAGAAGAAAGTCACTAACCTTCTCATGCCACCATTATTGGAAGTCCTTAGAGCTTTCTGCTTTGGGGCCTTTTCACTGTTAGAAGTTTTATAAGAGTAAAAAGGCCTTAAAAGCCTTTTTACTGAAGGCTAAATACATCTAGATGTACTAAATACATCTATTTTGTTTTTTCTTAAAACTTTTGATAAAAATCCTTGTGAAGACTTTTTAAAACTATTGCATTGATTGATCAATCATCTATAGGTTCTTTCCTTTTGACTTCAAAAATCAAACAAGTAGCTATTTGTAAACATATCTAAATAGGTATCAGGTGTATGGTTTGTTATCTATGGATTGAATGTCTACATAGTGTCACATTACTAATCAAAATTAGGTTAGCCTTATATATTTGAATACAGGCGCAAGGCCATCTACAGTTAAAATGAGTCATTTTTATTGAATATCTGTAATCCCAAGAAAATTACTTCTTCTTGAAAAAGAAAAAAAAAACTGTTGAGGAGTAAACTCTGGATAGATATAAATAGATCTGTATCTTATGTGTATTTATCTGTGTTTTGGTCATGAAAAATAAATTAGAAACTTTAATAGGTTAAAAAAAAAAGATTAGTGATCAATTTTACTCACAATGTATTACATCAAGTGGTGGATAAACAGAAACTCCAGAAAAAGGAGAGTGTATTCAAAGAGGAGAATCAAAGTAAATGTGAGCTGCCAAGTTCCCAAGTAGCCAAAAAAAGGTCACTACATCAAAGATTTTTTTTAAGTTGTCACATTTGTGAGAATTATGACAAAAAAGGATTCACATTTAATTGGAAGAAGATGCTGAGCAGAGGTGACTAGGAGGCTACAGCTTTACTCAAGTGAAGGAAGAACAGCTCCTTTTAATAGTCTTAATTAAATGAAGAACAAAACTGTGATTCTGATGAGCTAGAATTCAACCAAACTGTGATAACAACAGGGAAAGAAGAAACAGAGACATACGTGTAAGGCAGAGAAATGCTCACAAAAAGTCCTTATTGTATGTCACCAACATACCCCTAAGAGAGATCAATGCAGGAGGAATTCAGTCACACCTATTTTCAACAGACATCCATATGTGTTTTCTTATTTTAAAAATCACATTCTAGACTCTATATATTACTGAAGAATTAATTAGGAGTGTTTTAAAAGTTACCTTTTGCCTCTAAAATTCCAGCTTTTCTGGAATTTTATAAATAACTTTTAAAAAAGCAATTGTTTTTTAGTTTGTACTGCCATATATGTAACAGCTTCAAGTAGCAGCAACTCAAGTCAAAATTAAAGAGAGTCTAATAACTCATTAGAAAAAAAGAAAATAGAAGCACAGTTTTAATTCAGCTTAAACAATAAAATGTCAGGTCATACCCAAGTGATAAAAAAAGATATGTCACTTGGTGCAAATATCCAACTAAATCACCCATTTTAGGCCCCTCCTGGGAGAAAATAAAAAATAATATAAAATGATAAGAATAATTCTAAAACATCAGCAATCACTTACAATTAAGAGTAAACTGTCAGAGTGTTAACAGTAGTAATTAAGATAGTGGAATTTTGAGGGGGATGTGCAGGCTTAGAAACACACAGTAGACAACACAGAAACAGAAACGTGTATGTGAAGACTTGAGAGTGATGGCTGGCAGATCCCTAGGGATGGGAAAGACTTAAAATAAATGATGCTGGTACAACTAGATATCCCTATAGAGAGAAATTACAAGAGATACCTTCCTCACAGGAATTATATATCAATCCCACATAAGGGAATACTCAAATGTGAAAAGCAACATTATAGCACTTGTTAAAATAACTATAGAAGGCAGTCTTATGACCTTGAGATAGACAAAGATTTCTCAGATACATCAGAAAACTACATACTAGAAGAAACAGACATAAATAGAACTACAGTAAAATTAAGAACTTTTCTTAATGCAAAAATATCATAAACAGAATAAAACAGTCAAGAAAATTTGCACAAGGTATCTGCAACATATATAAGAGACAAAGATTGATCTTGGGGAATATGACTCTAAATACTAAAAATCAATGAGGAAAAGACAAAAAACCTAGTAGAAAATTTGGCAAAGGATATGAACAGGTATTTCACAGAAGGAGAAGCAAGATGAAAACATACTTAACCACAACAGTAATCAGGGAAATATCATTCATTCACCTGCAGGTGTGTGTGTATAAAAACATATACCTATACATACATACACACACATATTGATACATATATATATATATATATACACACACACATAATATGCATATATGTTTACCCCACATCCTGATAATGCCAATGTATGCCATAGAGAAACTTTTGCATATGGGCACAGAGTTGTATGTATGAGAAAGTTCACAGCAACTTGCTTTATAAGAGCATAACATTGAAATAATCCAAATGTTCAACGGTAATAGAACTGACAAATAAATGTGGTACAATTGGCCCTCATATCCATGGGTTTTGGGTCCACAGATTCAATCAATTGCGGATCAAAAATATTTTTTAAAAAAATCCAGAAAATTCCGAAAAGCAAAACTTGAATTTGCTGCTTTCAGGCAATTATTTAAGTAGCACTTACATGGTAATAGGTACCATATGTAATCTAGAGGTGATTTAAAGTATACGGGAGAGTGTGCATATGCTATATGCAAATACAATGCATTTTATATAAGGGACTTGAACATCCATGGATTTTGGTATCCCCGGGGTCCTGGAACAAAAGCACTTGATTGTGTATTTCAGTCTGAAAAACTGGTCACTATGTTTCCTTTTCACCTTCAGCATCCCTCATCTCCCAGACAAGCCTGGGCTCTCATTCTTGTACCTTTAGGTTGGGGCTCTGGCTGTGCTGACTACACCTCGGGACTACCTGCACGTTTGGTACTCTTTCTCACCACACTGACTGGCAAAGCCTCCGACTTTCATTGGATGTCTTTGTACGCCTTGATTTCTTGCCTATTTCTCAGTCTTCTATACTGATCGTTTGCTAAGTTTAGGCTCCTCCCCTTCTGGAACCCTTCTTTGGCAAGGTGCCATATATAATTTCATGAGATATTATTTCACATAGTAGCAAGGGGTGACTCTGACTTTGAATGATTCCTCTTGCATTTAATTTATGTTGAATCAAACTGTTTTCGCATTGATTAAAGTATTCGTTGTGTTTTTCAAAATGCACCATAAGTTCCTTGAGGACAGAGACATCCATTTTTTGTAACAATCCCTTACGACTACCTGCCACCTCAGTACCTAACACTGAACTAGATTGTCTTGCTCAAATTAAAAAATAATTGTCTGCAGTAAATTCCTATAGCAAGAACACATGGATATGTAATAGATTCCTCACGTGTATCAAATTCCAATTTCATTGGCTTTTACTCTTTTTCCCTCAATAAAATTTTGGATTTAGGAACCAGTCTTGTGAATTTCAGAGATCAAGACATGGTCTCCAAACATTCATTCTCTTTTTAGTGTGTTTGTGTTACACTAACTTTATATCAAGGAAACACTATGAATTAACTAGAACTTTCTAAGAAGCCAAGACTCTCAGTAAGTTGTACTTTCTCTGAAGTATGAAACCAATAAATATCTACCCATCACTGCCATCTAGTACCATTGTCCCTGCTTATTTCTCAGTAAGGAAAGATTCTGTTTTTCAGGATCCTCTAGATAAATAGCATTTTGACAGTGATGCTTTACAGCTGCTGCTTACCCATGGGTTGTCTCCACATGCAAAAGGTGAAAGGAAGTACACACTGAGGTTACACCCCCTAATTATAATTAGATACAAACATAACAGCAATAATAATTTTGCTTCCAATTCCTAATAGGCTTTAAAGTAAAGGTCATCCAAATTTTAGTAATCACTCTCTAAAAAATTTACATAGTATAGTTCAGAATGTATTCAGACAGATAATATGCCTTGTAAAGCCCAATTATTAAGGAAAGATGTTTTCCTGAATTAACCCTCTCTTGAAGATCATTATCCATATGTAACCGACAATCTGTATTTCACAATACTTTGGGGTTCTCAGGACCCCAAACCCAGAACTCAGAACGATGTGAAAATGATAATAGAATTTCCTGAAAACCATTAACCTTACAATGTGGAAAAATTGTTTCTCCATTTTTATTGTCAACAATAGAATTCAGCGTAACATGGATACTGTTATTATCAGCTACATGAACAGCTAGCTATAAATGATGCAACAGACATGGTTAGTGCTTCACCTAGATCTTCTCGAACCCTCTTTACATTAGGGGCACCTCTTCCTCTGCTTGGATGTGCTTTTCCTTCCATTGGCTGATATCTGAGCACCTTCAGAGATCTGCTCTTGGGCTCCAAATCACCTGGGAATTTCAGTTTTCTTCGGGCAGTTTTTAACAAATGACTTTCTAACATTTCAGAAGTCCTCGGCCAGGTAAGGGGACTGGCTTGAAATCAGACACTTGCGTGGTTGTGGCTTCTTCCTCTTTCTTGCCCAGCCTTCCCTACACCTTTATCAGTTTTCCCAGGAGCACTTCTTTGTAAGTTATAGGCACAGTCTGCTTCTTCAAGTTTTCTTTTTGGGACCTTGGCAATGATATATAACCATTTATAATGTATATGCACTGTGTGCTACGTAAACTCCAATTCATCCTCGCCTAGCGTCTGTGGATCACCTGCAACTAGGCACTTCGAGGGCAAAAACTTCACCTTTTCCTGTAAACTTGACTTCGCCTGTGTTCACAAGTTGGGTGTCTGCTTCTCCCTTCAGGTACCTTTCTTACTTAATCATAAAGAGTCTTGGATCTTGGCTTATCTACTTGTTCCCAGTATTGTCTTTGAGTACGTTTCCTCCGTTGGTTTTTGGCAAGGATTTTTTCTTCCACTATGTTTCACCAAGTGTCTTCTGTCTGCTTGTGAGTTGCAGATGACTACCATATCACATTTCTTCAATTCTCTAACTAAAACATTCCAAGTCTCTACTTTTTTTGCCTACATACCTCTTTACAGCCCTTAGTTTGCCTTCTGCTTATCAGTGTAGAGGAGCCGTAAATCTCTTTTTTGAGTAAAATTATTTCTGTATTTAGGCCCAGCAGAAAAGGGATTCCCCCAATGTTTTTGAGCCATTATTACTTCTCTTTAAACATCTTCCTGGCAAGCCTCCTTTCATGAACATTCACTGCTGAAGTCCATCACATTCAATATTTGAGGTAACAATGCTTTTATACTCTCAGACCATCACAGAGTTGTTGAAAACCTTTCTTCTCATTATCACCAAAGTTAATTTTACTAGTGTGCAACCTTAAATATTTTTTGGAACAAAGTCTGTATAGTTGGTATAAGAAAGTGATTATAGTCATGTGTTTGCCTTACAAATTTGGATGCCCATTTGTTCCACCAATTTCCATTTCATATCCTTGAGATACCTGTGTGAAATTCTACTCCCTCAAATTTGGTTTTTGACTCTGAGATCTTGTTGTTGAAGTTCTGAATCAACTGTTTCCACAAGACGTTTTTCAATCTGGCTTCTCATCTACCTCTCTTCTTTGTTTTCTTATTCTGTTTGTCACTTATTGTTTCATGACTATGACCTTGTCTTCAACTAAATCCATAGTGCGTGGCAAAGATTATAAAAGAGTATCAGAAAAATAAAGATTTAGATTGGTATATCTTACCAAATCGAAGATGATCACAAATCAAAATATGTCTTCATTTTCACTACGTATAGTTCAGTCAGGAACAGACTGAGGTTGAGGTATTTGAGGCTTTATCACAGGTGTAGGATTGCCTCAAATATATAATTTAAGAGAAAAGGGATTCTGGAGATAAGATGCTGAAATAAAAAAATCTAGAATAAAAATTTATAAGACAAAGTTCAGAATTTAGACATATATATTTAAAGATTTCTTTAGTTCTTTCTGCTAGAAAAGAGATGTAAATCTCACTGAGTTTTCAGTGACTTATTAACATGTATACTTATGTTTATTATACCAAGCAATTAAAAATGTACTTGAGGTGATGTACAAAATTATAAAAATATATTACCATTAAAATAATTATAAAATAACTGTTCATGAAATAATCATGGATATGAATGTATCAGAAACAAGATACATTAGCTAATGTTTCCAACATTAGAGTGATGTGATTTTTTACTTAGAAATCTATTTAGAATTCAGATATTTTTAATTAAAAATTTTAGAATTATGAAGATAATTTTTTTTCTGATTGTCTAGATAGATTACATCTGAAGATTGCTTTTATATGGCAAATAATGGGATTTTTACATAGACTTCAACAAAGTTGATTAAAGAGAGTTAAACATTAGACTGTAGGAGAAAAATGGATCACATTTTGAAATTCTCCAGTGACCCCTTCTTCTATCCACCACACACACACACACACACACACACACATCACGGTTGAAATATATTCCTTAATTTTTATGTCTAACTAGTAAGAGCTTTAAAAGTAGAGTACATTGGAAAATTATAAGAGAAATCAATTTATAGTCTGAAAAGCTTCTAAAAAGTAAATAAGAGAGAAAAATCTGACTTTCATCTTTAGCTAAGTTGCCAAACAGACTAGAAGAAAAGAAATCAATTTGAAGTAATTCTTGAACTGTATGGACTATATAGTATACTGTCAGTGAGAAGTGTGGAAATTCCATTTTTGGCATTTCTTTCCTATTTCTTTCCATTCATTGTAAACAGACACATGATGTATTTTTGAATAAATGTCTTTAGTGTGAAAATGAAAATTACATATCCTGGAGACTCTTACACTGATAAACTCATTTAAATACCCTAAATGGAATTAAAACTGAAACCCACAAAAGAAGTTTCAGTTCCACAGAGCAGGCGATGTTAAAGTTTGATATTTATGGTGCTCCCACAATGGCTTAGGTGTTAAAATACTATTAATACATTGTGGAGAGGCTTTTCTTATTTGAGTTTCTTTTACTTATTTACTAGAAACCTGCATTAGAAGATGTCTTGTATTTTCATAGTATGAATAATTCCCTAAAATGGAACTAAAGCAGTACTTTACCAAATATTTCCTGATTATTTACTCAATGAAAGACCCTAAGGTAGACAATATGATAAATAAAACCCCTATCCTGAAAGAGTTATAAGACAAATAGGCAGATTCACATATCAGTGAGATTTATGAAAAAGAGCTAACTTCCTAATCATGCAAAAGTATTAATGTTGTTTTTTAAGGAAGAAATTTTTTAAGTGTCTTTGGTATTTTTGGTGGAAGAACTTTTAGGTTGAGGCTAAAGTAAATTTCATTTATTTCTCTGACAACATTCAACATCACAGATTTGAGAGAGAAAAATTTTGTGGTAGTACAGTTAAATATTAATGAAGAAATGATTATAAAGACATATAATAGATTTGGAAAATACAGAAGGGTCAAAAAAATGATCATGCAAAAGTCTGCTGGAGGAAGTGAACGAGAGCTGTAGAAGTGAATAGATTTTGGTCAATGAGTGCTAAGAGTTTGCTATACTGGGTGATAGATCAGTCAAAGATACAGTTATTCTAGTCCATGGCTGAAATAAAGTTGTCCACGAAAATTCAATTAACCATTAAGTTAAGAAGAAAAAAAGGGGATTTTATTTGAGCCAAATTGAGGATTATAACCCAGGAGACATACTCTCAGAAAGTTCTGAGAATTGTTCTGCCTGTTAGAAGTGGATGGCACAGTCATGTTTTCGAGACAAAGAATCAGACATCAAAATGATATACTGATATTTTGCATAAAGTTCACCAAGGATACATAGTCCAGGTAAGCACATACAAAGCAATCAGCCAGTCACCATGACCCCCTACAGAGCTGAGAAAGAATGCTATTCTTTTCAGAAGACAGGGAAAAAAGTAGATCTTTAGGGTCAAGCAGGCACTGCCATCTTTGAGAAGCTGTGGTTAGTGTGTAATGCAGATGCACACGGCCCATTAGGAAGGGAGGAAGGAGGCCCAAATGGACACAGAGAGAGAATTTTGTTTAATTTCTTGCCCTGCCTTAAAATACAAATTTTATTTCATCAAAGTGAAGACTTAAGCAAACTTACTAGAGGAAATATAGCAATATAACACAATTTATCGCAATAAATGTGGTATTTATAAAGGATATATAGAGAGAATAATTATGAAATTGTGTTAAAATCACTGAGGAAGTTCATACAAAGTCACAGAGCTCAGTTGATATAAACATCACTTATGGAAGAGCTCTTGAGTGAACAAAATCCTTCACGGAGCACATTTTGGAAATCTAATTTAAAAATACGTTAGATATTTTTAAATAACTAGACCGTGATTTGTATAAATTCTCTGTTCATATCCATTGTTATACTTTCACATTTGATTCAATATTATGGGACATTTTTATAGCAAAGACAGTTTTAAAAACTACTACTAGAAATAGTGATGTATCAGTGAACTGATATATCTTTTTAAACTCTGGAAAATATGTACCTATTACTTTTCTTTGAAATACTGAGATTTATTAGGCATTTTAATATATATTTATTACATTAGTTGTATCCTAACTTTCAAAGTGAACACAAATCTTTCACTGAAATTTCTCCAATGTCTAGAAGTAAATTTAATTTGTACTGTTAATGTAATCATCTGTAGTCATTCTTCAGATGGTTATAACATTATTTTAGACTAATAACTCATAAAAGTTTTAAGCTTATTGTAAAAAGAAATGTTAAGATATTATTCTATAAAGCTCATTTTCTTCAAACAAGACTATGTCTAAATTACTATAATGTTTAATTTCAATATAAGAAAACAAACTAAAAATATGTTTAGAATAAAAGTTAGCATTAATTATGTAGAAAATAAACAAAAAAAATCAAAGGTGAATAATCCAAAAGCTGATTCTTTTTGAAGAGAGCAATGAATTAGCTAAAACTCTTATAATATTAAAAACAGAGAGTGACAATCATAAAGGAAAAAAATAGGAGTGAGAAATAAGACATAAACATCTATAGAGAAGAGATTAAAATAAGAATACACTGCTTGCAAATTTATGAGAACAAATGTGTAAGTACTGAGGAAATGAATGTCTCCTTAGTAAACATATTTATTGACAAGAATAAATATAAAACTTTAAGACCAATGCAGGAGAGAGACACTTAGGATGGAAATTAAAAATCTATGTTAAAAGACCCTGAATATAGGTAGCCTTCCCACTGTGGTCCATCTATACTATAAATAATAGAATCACTTGGGGATGGGAGGACCAGTCTCTCCTTTATCACCAGCTCATAGCTGGGCCAACCGGTTGTATGCCTGGGATCATGGTTCATCAGCTACTGAACCCCACACTGCAGGGCATAGATGGATGATCCCAAATAGCTGCTGAAAGGCTGGTTATGACAACCAGAGAAGACGGAGGAATTAATCACTTGTGGAATAAACCTTTTTTTCCCACTTTATGGATTACATTAAGAAAAAGTTTCTCTTTGAACCTCTTTGGAAGTCCTTAGCATCCAGTAAAATCTTTTGGAGGAGTCTATTTTTTTTTTTTCCTGGACTTGCTTTAAATCAGTAACTAACATGGCAATGCATCCCTTCCCATTGCCTCTCATCTTTCCTTACTCCTATTTTTTCTTTCCATTCTTATTGCCATATATTTGCACTTCCTATATAAAGTATCCATCCTTTGATTCTTTGTCACAGGCTCTGTTATGCAGAGGACTCAGGCTAAGTCACCAGGGATTTAGGAAAAAAAAAAGTTAAAAACTTGATAAAGATAATTGGATGCATTTAAACTCATAATCCCAAACTTTTCATTTAACAATATAGACAATTTAATATCCAAGAATAGTCAATAAATCTCTGAAAAGAGACTTGTACGGCCTGATATCAAACTATAATATAAACAACTGAAATCAAATCACCATTATAATGTTTTAGTACAGATATAAGAAATATTATTAATAATGTAGGAATATATATACATATATCAGTATATTTAAATGTGTGACAAAGGTGGAATTTCATTAAGTGAAATAAAAAAGGTGTTTCAGTTAATAAATGTGATGGTATTGCTGAGTGCCAATTAAAAAGAAGATAAAAGACTCCCATGTTACAGTACAATTTGAAATAAATCCCAAAATGACTTAAGGAATTAATTTTTTAAAAAAACTTACAAGATAGGGAACTACATATACACTATGGGGGTAAGGAACACCTCTCTATCTCATAGGCAACAAAAGAAAAAATAGGTATATTTTGCCATATTAAAAATTAACTTCTATGACAAAAAATAAGAAAAATCCAACTCAGATTATAGACAAAAGTTTCATATTTAGAAAACAGAAGTCTTAAACTAAAACATTTTGAAAATTTGACAGACTATAAAAATTTGCAGAAAAAAACATCAGCAATACATGTATGAAAATAACCTCCAATTTATTAGTGGTCAATGAAATGCAAAGTTTGCAAAAATATCTACACTTATTAATTGGTTGATATTAACAGGATGATGGTTAGAGATAATAAATCAACAAATATTATCTATCAGTTTTTGGTAAGTGCTAAGAGGAGGAGTAAGTCACAGTAAGGAGTGAGAAGAGAGATTTGTTTTGTTTTGTTTTTAGATAAGGTAGTCAGAAAGAGCCTCTCCAAATAGGAAGGGAATGGGGTAGTGGCAGTGACACCCTGCAAAGTGGGGTTCTGGCCGCTCATGACGACCCACTAAGAAGACAGAAATAAACCCGAGGACTCTGCCATCTTTGTTAAAAATGAGATTAGCTACTGAAAAGTTTCATTGTGTTTAAACAGCACTCCTTCAGTAAAAGGTCAAATGAGTTACTTTTGCCAAGAAAGAGGTGTGATTACTTGTTTTTCCGGAGGCCAAATGCATCATCATTATAATTTAAGTTGTTAAACAATAATGGGGACTTCCCTGGTGGCTCAGCGGTTAAGAATCCACCTGTCAATGCACCGGACAAGGGTTCAAGCCCTGGTACGGGAAGATCCCACATGCCACGGAGAAGTTAAGCCCGCCTGTGCTCTAGAGCCCACGAGCCACAACTACTGAGCCCGCGCGCTGCAACTACTGAAGCCCTAGCACCTAGAGCCCGTGCTCTGCAACAAGAGAAGCCACCACAATGAGAAGCCCGTGCACCGCATCTAAGATTAGCCCCCTCTCGCCACAACTAGAGAAAGCCCACGCGCAGCAACGAAGACCCAACACAGCCAAAAATAGATAAATTAAATAAATAAATTAATTAAATAAATTAAAAATAATAATAATGAGGCAAGTAGTTACCTGAGAGAGGTGTAAATATAAAAATTGAAGGCCCTGAGGTGGCAGCAAGCTTAACGATTTCCAAGACTAGTGTGACCAGAACAGATCATGCAGCTGAGAAAGATGTGAGAACTGAGATCAGAGGAGACAGAGGCAGACTCACATTGGCCTTGGAAAACATGGAAAGGACTTAACATTGAAGCCCTTGGAGGATTTGGAGGGAAGTAATGGCAAGGTGGGCTTAGCTTTACGGTTAAGTGAAAAAAGCAAGTGACAAAGCAAAGGGTAAAATATCTTACTACTTTTTTATAAAAATGTACAAGAAAATAAATGGAATCCCTCCAAATATGTGTGTGTGGTTGGTATGACCTTCCAGACTTTTGGTCTTGCTGCCACAGGTCTATGTCATTTGTTACAGTGAGATTGTATTCTCTGTGTAATTTTAAAATCATCCAAAAACGATGAGGAAGAAGAAAGTTTAATATTATCAACCATAATTATAGTTGAACAAGAAGTATAGTAAAGCACAAAATATTAAAAGGATAATTAATTCAGAATCTTGGCCGTAATTTGAAAGGATAATATAGTGAAATGGCCTTTACAGTTAAAATAAACAATTATATTTTTATGTTAAGTATTTATATAATGCTAACTACAGTGTACCACCTTTCAGGAATCATATACTTAATCTCTAAAAATCAACTTAAATCATCTATAGAGCCTCGAATTTGCAATTAGTTTAAAAGTCCTGAGTTTCTGAGATTAGTGGTACAAAATCAACATTTTATGCTCTCTGACTTGGCATTTGCACATCGTATTCTTTGTTCTACCATCAGAAAAATGAGAATGATATTCATCTGTCTCATGGGATTGATGTATGGATTAATTAGATAATGTTTATAAAATGTTTTGAAGATTAAAAGTGCTAAGTATTATTATGCTTATTACTTCACCACTGACTCATCTGTGTTCCTAGAGGACTTAATCTATTACTTGGCTGGCAATCAACATTTCAAATCATCCAACCACTGAAAATAGCTTCATTTCTTAGCAGACTGAGCCTAACATCATTTCCTTTGAAATTGTTTCACTAAATAACAAGTCCTTTTACCCAGTTTAATACCATCGCCTTAGAATACTATTTACTCAGATTTCAAGTACCCTAAATTATTTCTCCAGTGATTAATTTATTTTGTCTAATAAATATTACTTTAGCATAATGTCTATGGAAGCATAATCAGAAAATTTCAAAGCATTTTCAAGGAAACCTGTGTATTTTAAAGCTATCTTTTAATAAAATACTGCATTTATTCATTATCTTATTATGGAGATATTTACAAGTAATTTCTTCAAATTTTAATTTAGATAGAAATCCTGTCTTCATTCCCAAAGATAACCATGTCACCAGCAAACCTCCCTCATTTATTCCTAAACTCATTCAAATATATATATCTTGAGTTAAGATATATATATCTTAATTCTATCCCAGGCATTTTTAGATGGGCTTTAGACAATATTTTAGAGTCTACATTAATGGCAAGAAACTGCACAAAATTTGGAAAGAATATTACAAAAACTGCAAAAATAATGATATAGACAATATTCAGTAGTCTCTCACGTTATACAAGGAAATGGGGTCAAATTTATGATGCATTTATAACAGCTGAAAGTAACACTGTATGAATGTCAAAAATAAATCCAGATTGAAGATACTTTGGGATTTTTTTCCCCTAAAATGAAAAAGATTTAATATAAGTGCACATTAGTTAAAATCCACAACATTTCTGCCATCCCCTTAACATAGCATCCATTTTTAGAGCATCCATATTCATTTTAATTGATATATGTATAATTTATTATTTCTGTTTGTTTCCAAGGTTTACAATTTGAAAGTATTATTGAAGAAGAAACATAGATACTGATTACCTCTTCAATATTACCATCTATTAAACAACTTTTTCGTACATTTAACTTAAAGTTATACTGCAGTTGTAAGAGTTACTAGCAGCATGTTATCTGTTAAAGGAATATGTGCTCATCAGCAAACTCTGTTTCAGATGTGTTTAGTAAAGTGTATAAAACTATTATTAACACATTTGGGATACAATATACTTTACTATGACAGTGTGCAGTAAATAAATATACAGCCTGTTATTTACAAAGACAATATCTGTTAATAGACTCTAGGTCCACAATGGCACATAAAGTAGAAAACAAGAATTCACATCTATTTTTAGGTTAATTGAAAGTTTTATGGATATTGATTGTTAAATTTCTGTAATGGAAAGCAAAAGTGACTAGCATGTAAGATTAGAAGATAATCACTATTAAGACGTACATTACAAAGACTTGAAAACAAAATAGGACATGTTATTTAGGGTATTGTTGTAATAGGCTTTTATAGATTTTAATAAGCTCTCCAGTTATATTTTAAATGAGGTAACAGCATTAGAAAACCACGGGAATATTGTCAAGATGGTAGAATGTTCAGGGAATGGTAGTAGTCTATAAAGATTCAATTAAAGATTCACTTAGAATACACATATAATAAAGGACAGAGTTTGGAAAACATCAACCTTTAAGGGAAAAGAATAGTAGAGAAACTAATTAAGGAGAATGAGAAATAATGGCCACGAAAATGGTGTTGAATTAGTTACCACAAAGTTGCAAGACAGGAAAGTAATTTGAGGAAGTGGGTAGTGGTTAACAGTGTCTAATGGTCCAGAAAAAGCCAGTCATATAATCTATACACAGATTTTTAAATGAAACATAATTGGTGACTTTGCAGTAAACATTCAGTTTTGAAGTGAGGAGGGAAAGGGAAAATAGGCTGCTCATGGCATAGGAATGGGAAGAGAATAAAATGGACAAGAGAAGGTATTAGAGGTGAGGAAGTAGAGGCAATAAGCATAGACCACTTTCCAAAATATGTCAGTGAACAAGAGAGTTAAGATAGTGTGGTCATGGCTATGAAGGACTGAGTGTAATGCTTAATTCTATGTGTCAACTTGACTGCTCCAGGATGCCCAGATATCTTGCTAAACATGATTTCTGGGTGTGTATGTGAGGGTGTTTGTGGAAGAAATTAGCAATTGAATTGGCAAGCTGAGTAAAACAGGTGCCCTCCCCAAACTATATCACTGTCCGTCCTGGGTTTCCAGCTTGCAGATGGTAGAACATGGGATTTAGCCTCCATAATTGGATAAGCCAATACTTTGACAGATAATAATAGTATTATAAGGTACTGGTTCTGTTCTTTGGAGAACCCTGACTAAATATAGATTTTGGTATTGAGAGTAGTTCCAGAAGAACAGAATTTTAAAGATGAGTTTTAAATTGATTTTCCGGAATTGGCCCTCTAACCTGATGTAAAGACACAAGTGACTTTATTTATAGCAATAAAGAGAACTCTGATAGTTCATAACATTCATGGTGGGATTTGGCAGTAGAGGTATGCAAATACCTGCATTATTACTCCTAATCAGCCACTTGTAAGAAGCAAGAAGCTGGGTGAAAGTATATATGATATTTTTAAACATTTTTTGAAAACTAATAAATATAGTAAGTTTGGCTTGTTCACACCAAATGTCACTGGACAAAATAATGAGAGGAAAGGATAAACTCAGGGATTAAAATTCTCAGCTCAAGTACTGTGTAAATTACCTGAGGACTTCTATGTAGCCCTGAAGTAGACTCTCTTGTAGATGCAAACCTGAAACTGTTGAAAATCACACACAACTCAGCTCTCCAGAACTATGTCATAATTTACTTAATAGGGATTTTGATTCTCATTTTCTTCCACAAGATACCACACTAGTCCATTACATTGATAACGTTATGCTGATTGGACCTAGTGAGCAAGAAGTAGCAACTACTTTAGACTTATCGGTAAGACACTTGTGTGTCATGAGATGGGCAATAAATCCAACTACAGTCTAGGAGCCTTTTACCTCAGTGAAATTTCTAGGGGTCCAGCGGTGTGAGGCAGGTCAAGATATCCCTTCCAAGCTGAAGAATAAGTTGGTGTACCTGCCACTCCTACAACCCAAAAGTAGGCACAATACTTACGGACCGGTTTGGATTTGGAAAGCAACGTGTTCCCCATTTGGATATTAACTCCAGCCCAATACTGAGTGACCTGTGAAGTTGCTAGTTTTGAGTGGGGTCCAGAAGAGAGGCAAGCTCTGCATTAGATATGTTCTACTGTGAAGGCTGCTCTGGCACTTGGGCCATAATATCGAGCAGACTTAATGGTGCTTAAGGTGTCCATGGCAGACAGGGATGCTGTTTGGAGCTTTGGTAAGCCCCTATAATAAATTTCAGTGCAGGCCCTTAGGATGTGAGGGAAAGATATGCCATCCTCTGTGGGTCACTATTCTCCTTTTGAGAAACAGGTCTTGGCTTGCTACTGGGCTTTAGTAGGAACTGAACACTTAGCCATGGGCCATCAAGTTACCATGTGACCTGAGCTGCCCAACGTGACCTGGGTGTTATCTGAGAAATCAAGCCATACATTTTGGCATGAACTGTCATACTCAAATGGAAGCATGATTGGGTCTGAGCAGGACATTAAGGCACCAGTAAGTTCCATGAAATAGCACAAATGCCCATGGTCCCCATCCTTGCTACCCTGCCTTTCTCTCTCCCAATCTGTACCTATGGCCTCATGGGATGTTCCCTACTATTAATTGACAAGAAAACAAAGACACAGGCCTGGTTTATACATAGTTCTGTGCCATATGCAGTCACTACCTGAAAGTGACAGCTGCTGCCTTACAGCCCCTTTCTAGAACACCACAGAAAGGGAACGGTGAAGGGCAGTCCTCCTAGTGGGCAGAACTTTGAGCAGTACACATGGTGGTTCCTTTTACTTGGAAGGAGAAATGACTAGACATGCAATTGTTAGCTGATTCATGGGCTGTGGCCAACGTTTGGCTGGGTGGTCAGGGTCATGAAAGAAATATTTTTGGAAAATTAGTGCCAAGGATATTTGGAAAAGACTTTTGAGTATAGACCTCTCTGCATGGTCAAAACGCATGAAGATACTTGTATCCCATGTGAATATTTACCAAAGGGTGGCATCAACAGAGGAGGATTTTAACAATCAAGTGGATAATATGACCCATTCTATGGATACCAATTAACCTCTTTCTCAGCCACCTCTGTCATTACCTGATGGGCTCATGAACAAAATGGCCATGGTGGCAGGGATGGAGGTTATGCTTAGGCTCAGCAACATGGACTTCTACTCCCAAGGCTGATGGAGCTATGGTCACTACTGAATGCTCAATCTTCCAGCAGCTGAAACCAACACTGATTCCCTGATATGGCACAAATCACTGGGGTGATCATCCAGCTGCCTAGTGGCAGGTTGATTACAATGGACCACTTCCATCATGGAAAGAGAAGCATTTTGTTCTCACTGGAATATTTTTTCTGGATTTGAATTTGCCTTTCCTGCACACAAGGCCTCTGCGAGAACTACAATCTGTGGACTTACATAGTGCCTTAGCCACCATCATGGTATTACGCACAGCATTGATTCTGATCAAGGAATTCATTTCGCAGCACATGAGGTGCAGAAACGGACTCATTCTCATGGAATTCATTGGTTGTACCATGTTTCCCACCAACCTGAAGCAGGTGGTTTAACAGAATGATAGAATGGCCTTTTGAAGACTCAGTTACAGTGGCAGTTAGGTGCAGTCACTTGCAGGGCTGGAGCAAGGGCCTACAGAAGGCTTTTAATGCTATAAATCAGTTTCCAATATTTGGTACTGTTTCTCCCATAGTCAGGATTCACAGGCCCAGAAATTGCAGAATGGAAATGAGAGTGACATCACTCACTATTACTCGCGGTGACCCACTAGCAAAATGTTTATTTTGTGTTTCCAGGATTGTATAATCTGCCGGCCTAGAGCACTTAGTTCCAGGAGACACAACAACGATCCCACTGAACTGGAAATTAAGACTGTCACCCAGTCATTTTGGGCTCCCCATGCCTCTGAATCAACAAGCAAAGAAGAAAGGTAAGGTGATGGCTGTGGCCAGTGATCCTGACTACCAAAGGGAAATTTGACGACTACTCCACAATGTAAGGAAGGCACAGGAGGTACCTGTGTACCTCCACAGGTAAGGAAGAGTATGTCTAGGATACAGGAGATCACTTAGGGTGTCTCTTAGTATTACCATGCCCTGTGATTAAGGTCAGTGGGGAACTACAACAATCCAACCCAGGCAGGGCTAATAATGACCCAGACTCTTCAGGAATGAAGGTATGTGTCAGTCCACCAGGAAAGAACTGTGATTAGCTGAGGTGCCTGTTGAAGGCAAAGGGTAATTAGAGTGGGTAGTAGAAAAATGTAGCTATAAATACCAGCTATGTCCACATGGTTAGTTACAGAAACAAGGACTCTAATTGTCACAAGTATTTCCTTCTTTACCTTGTTATGGAAACATTTGGGTGTGGGTGTGTGTGTGTGTGTGTATATTCAATTGTTGTACAAGTATACTATATATGTGTGTGTGTAAATGCTTTTGTTTCATTTTTGCCTCCTATTCCTTTACCATGTAACATAAGATCTTTTGACTTTATATCACAGTATTTAAGTATTGTTAATTTTACATAATAGTTTCTAGGTTATGGGATATCAAGGAAACGACACTCAAGAACTTTACTTCTTTTTCTAGGGAAGTGATCAGTGTGTTTTCAGTTGTACACAGGACATTTATATCATGTTATGACCCTGATAGTGTGTCTTTTTGGAGATTAAGTATGGTTTAAGGAAATACATACCAGTGCCTAGTTGACAAGGGTGGGAATTGTGATGGTTAATTTTATGTTTCAACTTGACTGGACTATGGGATGCCCAGATATATCATTAAATGTTATTTCTGGGTTTGTCTGTGAGGGTGTTTCTGAAAGAGATTAACATATAAATTGGTGACCGGATTAAAGCAGATGGCCCTTCCCAATGTGGGTGGGTTAATCCAATCCATTGAGGGCCTGAACAGAACAAAAAGGTAGAGGAAGGGAGAATTCCCTCTCTCTGCTTGACTGATTGAGCTGAAACATTGATCTTCTGTGCTAGGAAGTCCTGGGTCTCAGGCCATCGAACTACACCACTGACTTTCTCGGGTCTCCAGCTTGCAGATGACACATCATGTGATCTCTCAGCCCCATAATCACATGATTATAAAACAATGGCTCTATTCTCTGGCAAGGATTATTTCAGTATTGAGAGTGGTTCTAGAAAAGGAGAATTTTAAGGATGAGTTTTCCAAATTGGGTCTGGGGTTTCTGGAATTGTTTCTTTAATATGTCTCCTATTGGCTCTGTTTTTCTGTAGAACCCTGACTATTACACTGAAAGGTAGTGGTGAAGTAAGCTACTGAATCTGGGGAGACCAGTGCTTTGCCCCACAGGAGCCAAAAGAAAGACATATATAGAGAAGGTGCAGAAGCAAAGAAGGGAAAGTATTGATTAGCTAAAGCTTAAAGCTTAGTTGACTGTGATTGGTTGTCCTTAGTGGTTTGATTTTGTAAACTTGAGGCATTTACAAGCTTAGATTTTCATTTGCTTATGTAGGCTCTCATGACATTAGAGGCACTGCGGTCTGATGGCTTCCTTGTTTAGTTAATATAACAAGGGGCAGAGCAAGTCTCCACCTACAACTCTGGGTCAAAGGAGGATACGAGACAACAGTCCACTCCACAGTGTCCAACAGATAAAGTGGCAAAGTTGGCAGAGAGGAAGCTGGTTAGACCTGTGGCAATGTTTGCAGCTGGGACAGCTGTCCACACAGCAAAAGATATCACATGAACTATCCTGCTGGGTTTGAAGAAAACAAGGCTGCATTCTAGAATATTGCAGTAAAGACAGGAAAAATGCCCAAGCATCAGATAGAAATGATTATATCTGAAATGCTGTTAATATAGCATCAAGAAAAATCAATAAGGAGTCTTCTCTTTTCCCCTCCCCACAAATATGAGTGGTATTTTTGTAAGCCACTAGATGCATAGCATGAAATTCAGAAGGGCAGAAAGTAGAAAATGGAAACATTACTGAACACAATTGGAGTGATAATCTGACATGACTGTGAAATAACTGAAAATAACACAACTTAACTGGAAATGACCAAGTTTCTGTGTCATTGTGCAGCAGAGAGAATCAGGTGTATAAGATATAAAATGAATTCAATTATGGAAAAATAACATTACACTTTTTAAGGCATCTGAGTTTCTCATTGCAAATCCTTTATTTTACAATTCCACCAAAATTCCTTTTCAGAAAACTTCATAAAATTGGTAAAAAACTGGAAGGGTCAATTTGATCCAGAAATGCAAAACAGCCCTATTTCAGAACCTAAAAAAAAGAAAATCACCCTGGAATTTTAACCTTGGTCACAGATAATCTCAACTCATGCACAAATTTATTTACATTTTGTCATAGCTAATCCTGGTAAAAGAAAGAATCAGATTCAGAAATGACCTGGTGGAGAACAGAGGTTGTGACGGAGCAACACCAAGGCAGAGCTACACTTAGCAATTCAGTCGAAGTTCACAGTAATACATGAACAGATTCTTTTAGCTTTTCCCTTTCCTCTGAGTGTTTACTGCTTGAGCACAAAGGGTAAGCCTTCCTGTTTTACTGCAGCCAGTCATTTTACAAGTGCTGACTACATTTCCCTGGGTTCCTTGCTTTTGTGTATTTTGTTCTGCTCTATGTTATACAGTTCACATTTGTCATCATTTCCCATCTCCCTGTTATTTAAAATATAATCTGATGGTTGCATTTTACTCTAATAAAGACCTACTTATATTAATCTAAACTCACTTGTACTTTAAATTGCCTATGATATCCCTAGTTGTGTGCTATGATCAAATATGTATTACTATACAATTTAAGCCCCTACCAGGCACAGAAGTACTGCTACGACCTTTGCAATAATCCATTTGTTTACTCTCCAGTTTCTTAAGTATCAAAATAACCCTACGATTTATGAGTAAAGGAAATCAATTTGGGTTATTTTCCCTTATTTTTCCCAGAGGAATGAAAAACTAACCACTTAGAAACAGGATGTGAGGTAGCTTATCATATAGCTCACAATTTGTGCAATTATTTTTAAACACTGCTTCAGACCCTCATTATTTCCATAGATTTCAAACTGTAAGTGACCAAAATCACCAGGTCAGGTAGGTTTTTTGAATGGCCCTTAACCAGACAGTCATGCAGATTATCAAAGAAGATTGGGAAGTCGGAAAAGTCACTGAATTTTGACAGACTAGTCCGTACTTTAAGAATTCATGTTGGAAACTCTAGTCTGAATCAAATCCCTGTACCTGTTTGTCTGTTCAAACATTCATCATATTTCAGAGAGCAGAGCAAAAAGGGTTGGTTTTTGTCTGTGCTTCTATCTTTTTTTTTTTTAAACGATGCCAGGAATCCCTACCGTTCTGTATTTAAATGACTTGAAGAAAGTGCTGAGAAGCAAGGAGCTTCTCTTGTGCTTGGGGTGAGCAAATTTCCAGAAAACCTCAACTAACGCATTAAGCACCTGGGGGTGCCAAAGTCTAAAAGCTTTGACAGTGCAAACACAGGCAATGGCCAAAAAAAAAAAAGGTGTACGGGATGGAATCTATGAATTCTAACAAATCTCTGCCTCAGTCACATGTCGAAAAGCCAGCAAATGGGTGGTTAGAGACCAGTGTTTTCACAACCAGCTCTTATTGCTGCTTCCACTGGGCTGAAAACAGTGGCTGTGGTCCAAGTTTAATAGCCATTAATACATGAAAGCTATATCATGGATCTGAAAGATATCATTTAAAATATATTTGTTGAAACTGAGCTACAAATGCTGTATTTTATAACAAAATGTGTGTATGTGCTTTATTTTGTTAAGTATGTGTAGGTGGTATTAAGATCCTGAATTTTTCTTTTCTTTTTTTTCTGGTAGGAGCGGTCCAAACAGCAAAGACCAATGTAAGAACTTAATTTTATTCCTGCAGTGACAGGAACCTACTTGTTTTTTAAATATAATATAAAGTAAAATGTATGTCCCATCACAGTGTTATGAGGGAACCATCCCTGAAAATTACATGGGAAAAGAGGAGGCAAAATGATTTAGGAATCCACAAATTCTATTGTCAGCTCTGTTCAAAAACGAGCCCTCAGCAGTTGAAAATGGTTTGAATTTGGACTTGCAATTTGATAATTTGGATTAGGAAGCAATTAATCAAATTCAAATCTGAATGATTTGCAAACTGTGGAGAGTTCCCTATGCCCTCAAAGACACACATATATGTGGAATCTAGAAAAATGGTACAGATGAACCTATTTGCAGGGCAGGAATAGAGATGCAGACGTAGAGAACAGATGTGTGGATGTGGCCTGGGGGGCTAGGGTGGAAGGAACTGAGAGATTGGGATTGACGTATATACACTACCATGTGTAAAACAGATAGCTAGTGGGAACATGCTATATAGCACAGGGATCTCAGCTCGGTGCTCTGTGGTAACCTAGATGGGTGGGATGGTGGGGGGGGAAGGTGGGAGGGAGGTCCAAGAGGGAGGGGGATATATGTATGCATATAGCTGATTTACCTTGTTGTACGGCAGAAACTAACACAACATTGTAAAGCAACTATATCTCAATTTAAAAAAAAAGACACGTTTTTTCTTTGAGACTTTTCCTCTTTCAATCTTCTGACCTCTCAAACCATGTGGGTATACACTGCATCCTCTTGGTGACCTACCATTTACACAATGATTTATGCAGCCCTGATTCACCTGCCAAGGCTTCACACTAAAGCTCCCCTCAACATACCCCTTACCTGCTCTCCACCCCAATGAGCTCTATCTCCGTTGATTTTTTTTTTGAATTTTATTTTATTTTTATACAGCAGGTTCTTATTAGTTATCTATTTTATACATATTAGTGTATCTATGTCAATCCCAATCTCCCAGTTCATCCCACCACCACCTGCCCCCCCCACTTCCCCCCCTCGGTGTCCATACCTTTGTTCTCTACATCTGAGTTTCTATTTCTGCCTTGCAAACCGCTTCATCTGTACCATTTTTCTAGATTCCACATATATGCATTAATATACGATATTTGGGGACTTCCCTGGTGGCACAGTGGTTAAGAATCTGCCTGTCAATTCAGGGGACACAGGTTTGATCCCTGGTCCGGGAAGATCCCACATGCCGTGGAGCAACTAAGCCCATGCGCCACAACTGCTGAGCCTGTGTGCCACAACTACTGGAGCCCTCGAGCCTAGAGCCTGTGCTCCGCAACAAGAGAAGCCACTGCAATGAGAAGCCTGCACACTGCAACGAAGAGTAGCCCCTGCTCACCGCAACTAGAGAAAGCCCAAGCACAGCAACACAGACCCAATGGCAGCCAAAAATAAAATAAATAAAATAAGTAAATTTAAAAAAAAGAATATACAATATTTGTTTTTCTGTTTCTGACTTACTTCACTATGTATGACTGTCTCTAGGTCCATCCACGTCTTTACAAATAACCCAATTTCATTCTTTTTTGTGGCTGAGTAATATTCCATTGTATATATGTACCACATCTTCTTCATCCATTTGTCCGTCGATGGGCATTTAGGTTGCTTCCATGACCTGGCTATTGTAAATAGTGCTGCAATGAACTTTGGGGTGCATGTGTCTTTTTGAATTATGGTTTTCTCTGGGTATATGCCCAGTAGTGGGATTGCTGGGTCATAGGATTGTTCTATTTTTAGTTTTGTAAGGAACCTCCATACTGTTCTCCATAGTGGCTGTATCAATTTACATTCCCACCAACAGTGCATGAGGGTTCCCTTTTCTCCACACCCTCTCCAGCATTTGTTGTTTGTAGATTTTCTGATGATGACCATTCTGACCAGTGACAGGTGATACCTCATTGTGGTTTTGATTTGCATTTATCTAGTAATTAGTGACGTTGAGCAGCTTTTCATGTGCCTCTTGGCCATCTGTATGTCTTCTTTGGAGAAATGTCTATTTAGGTCTTCTGCCCATTTTTGGATTGGGTTGTTTGTTTTTTTAATATGGAGCCGCATGAACTGTTTATATATTTTGGAGATTAATCCTTTGACACTTGATTTGTTTGCAAATATTTTCTCCCATTCTGAGGGTTGTCTTTTCATCTTGTTTATAGTTTCCTTTGCTGTGGAAAAGCTTTTAAGTTTCATTAGGTCCCATTTGTTTATTTTTGTTTTTATTTCCATTTCTCTAGGAGGTGGATTAAAAAGGATCTTGCTGTGATTTATGTCATAGAGTGTTCTTCCTATGTTTTCCTCTAAGAGTTTTATAGTGTCTGGGCTTACATTTCGGTCTTTAATCCATTTTGAGTTTATTTTTATGTATGGTGTTAGGGAGTGTTCTAATTTCATTTTTTTAAATGTAGCTGTCCAGTTTTCCCAGCACCACTTATTGAAGAGACTGTCTTTTCTCCACTGTATCTCTGTTGATTCTTGATCTTGCTGTAGATTTTGATAAGAAATGACCAAATTGTTCCACACAACTATATTTTTTCCAAATCGTTCTAAGTGTTCATTCTTGTAGGTAAACTTATAGTATATTAGGAAAATAAATATTTAATGTTTTTAAAAGAATTCTGCTTTCCTCTAGGTACCATTGAACACTACAGAAAAACACCAGGATCTACGTACTTTGTAAAACTTTTTTAAAAAATTAATTAATTAATTAATTTATGACTGTGTTGGGTCTTCGTTTCTGTGCGAGGGCTTTCTCTAGTTGCGGCAAGTGGGGGCCACTCTTCATCGCGGTGCGCAGGCCTCTCACTATCGCGGCCTCTCTTGTTGCGGAGCACAGGCTCCAGACGTGCAGGCTCAGCAATTGTGGCTCACGGGCCTAGTTGCTCCGCGGCATGTGGGATCTTCCCAGACCAGGGCTCGAACCCGTGTCCTCTGCATTGGCAGGCAGATTCTCAACCACTGCGCCACCAGGGAAGCCCCTGTAAAACTTTTAGAGCCTCTCATAGTACAGTACTGCCCAAATGGTTACAGAATTTCCATACCCAAAATACTATGAAAAACAAACTATTAAATAGAATTCAAAATTGTTTGCCATAACATTTTTTCTTTCCACTGAGAACAGAGAATGAAAGTGTTGGGTTCAAATTTACTTGGATTAGCCATTCATTTTTTTATATTTTTTATTTTGAAATAATTATAGATTCTCAGGAAGTTGCAAGGATAGTACACAGATTCTTGTACGCTCTTCACACAGCTTCTCCCCAAAGTCCCATCTTACATAACCAGAAAAGTCACATTGGTGCAGCACTATTAACCGGACAACAGGCTTTATTCAGATTTCATTGGTTTTTACATGCATTCATTTTACACATTTACTTTTAACACAATAGCAATCTGACATCTATCCTTACACTCAATTAATTCCTCCAGAGAAGGTCATCTCTACCTTTGCTGGGTAGGGACAGATGAAATGGACGGTTACTTTTCAATCCATGTTTAATTGATGTTTATGTGATGTTTGATACTCTTACCATCATTTTGATCCTGTCTTTCTTTTGTTTCTGAGACACTGCCTCTCTTTTTCCATGTCTCTTTCTCAGTCTTTTTCTAAGCTTCTCTTCCTTAACCCCTTGAATGTCAGGATTTCTTCAGTTTGCATCTTTATTCTTTTTTTTTCTCTCTTTACACAATTGATACAGAATAGAAACAGTACATGATTACTGAATAAATGAGTTGAAGAATTTGCTTTTAAGAAACATTATTTTGGCATATTTACAGTTATAGTTTAAGTGTTTTAATAGATGTTTCAAACACCAGCAACTAACTATCCTAATATTAAAATTCAGTTCTCAAAATTAGAGATAATGGGATGAACGTACACTGGAAGAGACTTTTTTTCATACAATACTTCCTCTAATTTTGAGCTTTGTTCATAGAAACTTGATTATACAGCCATATGAAATGGTTTGAATTCTCTCAATGTCACTGTATTATTAAGGTTTCTGTTATTATGGTTAAATAAAGCCATTGGTTTCCAAGCATCATCTATCTGGATTCTGTCTTTTTTCACTTATAGTACAATTGAAAAGAGACTGAATGACCAATAAAAGCAAAGTGAAGAGCTAGGAATTGAAAAAAGAGAGAGACCAGAAGCCATCTCTGTGATTAGTTCAGAGTTAGAATCATTTTATAATCTGAAAATTAACAATTCTCTCTTGAAATATGTGGTAAACTATGTGATAATGCAAGTACTTAGAGCAGGTACCATGTATACTCTTATCTACTTCATCTAAAAATATCATTACATCTTAAATATTAGAATGTTATTTATATAATTTTTTAAAATATAAATTATCTATTACTGATTTGAAATAAACTATTCATGCTGATTTACTAGAATGATGGAATTAGGTCCTGTAGTGCTTACAGAATATTATATTTTTAATAAAATAGTTGATTTAGTAAAGTACATATTTCACTACACAAATATAAAAAGAAACCATTTCATATAGTCATTCAAGAGGAAATCAAATCTAATGTCAAAAATAATGTATTTATTTCTTCCACATAATGGAAAACAATGGAATATGAGTTAGAATACCCACCTATACAGCTCTGCACAAGTGAAGAAAAGGTATTAATTCATTGTAATTCCTTATTAATTATAGGGTTAAAAAAGTGAACATTGAAAGGAGGCATATGAAACAATATAAACAAACATTCATTTTGATTATCTTAAAAATGAAAATATGTTAGAAAGAGGCTTAAGTAACTTAATATGAGGGTTTATTAGCTCAAAATGTCCAAATATAAGGAGCTTTGTAAAATCATACAAAAAGAGAAAACAAATTTTGATAACACTTTACTGTGGAAATGGAATGGTTGACAGGCATTCTGTTCTGTAACATATTTGTCTTTCAATATGAATTGGCTTATATATGTTGGATAAATGAGAAAATGATATCAGCAAGCACATGCTCATTTATATCCAATTTTTTCCAGCTAATGTTTTGAAGCAATCCTGAAAAATACTGAAAATCCCACAGAAGCCCCTTCCTTTGGTGTAAGAAGTAGATAGTTGACAGGCATTGAACTGCTAAACTCTCAAATGTATATTAGGAATGTTCATAAGTAGAAGAGAAGATTAAGGGCATATCGCCCTTTATTTTAAAATAATGATTAATAAAAATGGCTTCTCCTGAACTGTATTTATTAACTTTGATGAAACTGTTCCCTGTATGGGGAAAAAAAAAGTTTTCTGGAATTCTCATTTTCCAGGAAGCACAAGTCTCATGTTTAAAGCTACGAAAGATTGTCATTCCAGGTGCAAATTCCAGTAGAGATTTAATTATACTAATATTTGCATTGGGATTGTTATTGCTTTTATTAAGGCTCTGATCACAGGGTACTGAGTTTTGAGTTATTGGCACCAACTTTATTATTCTCATAGCCCTATTATTTTTAGTGAATGATTTTTGGACAAGAAGGTTTTCAGGAATACATATATAGTAGAAAATTCTTAGCCATCTTATGATTTTCATATGTCTTAAGCTACTAATAGGTGAAGATAAGGAGTCAAAAAATATCTACAGTGGTCAACACATAAGTTTTTTGATGAAAATGAATGAAATGAAATGAAACATATGTTTCATTCCAAGAAACATGTTAAACAAAATTAAAAAGTTTAATAACGAGTAGATAATAGTAGAAATTGTCATGAACTTCTTGAACTTAGACAAAATTGAAAAGTTGTTCCTTCTTCAAGCTGTAGTGTTCTAGCCTGTTAAATCAATTATACATTCTTCAATGGCAGCAAACATAAGTTTTCTTTCTTTCCTATCTCTGGATATTTTTCTCTTATTCTGTACACTAAGTACTCAATAGGTGCTTGTTGATATTCAATCAAGTTTCAGTTTACTTATGAAAGAATATATTACCTCTTTTGGAAAGTTAACCATAATAAGAATCATATTTATGCTCAGTATATAACCCAATGATCCTATTCCTATGGATTTACTTATGAAAAAAAAAATCACCAGAAGAAAAAGTTGTACGTAAAATATATTAATCAAAACATTATTTGTAAATATATTCAAATAAGCAATAATAATAAAAATGTTTAGCAAGTTACTAGATGTCAAATTAACAAAATGCTTGTTCAAATGATTAATATACCAAAATATTAAATATTTTCAGAAATTGTATCAAGGGGCAGTACACTGAATGGTATTATGATGATAAATAGTGTTGTTATGAATTTAGAAAAAAATGCAAAGACAATATGCAAAAAATTAAAATGGTTTCAAAAATTAAATGAATGTTTGACCTGCAGAGACACCTGGAGTGTCTCTGACAGTCATCTTGAAATTGGTCATGTGGTGGTCTGGTCAGCAACATCTTGGCTGTTTTAAATACAGTTAGTCTTCAGTTCCAGGGTCGGTTTGTTCCCATTTCTTTGAGGCCAGGTCTCAGAATTGTGACAACTTATGTCATGAGTACAGTCTGGTCATAATTAGTTAACTTCTTCCACCTGATGAGGGTTTCAGTATCTACAAAACAGCTCACAGGATATGGGTCAGAATATTATCTATAGTCCTTGAGGAAGAACTAAAAGTACGTGACTTTGCTTAATGACTAAACTATTATTGTTTTGTCCTGTTTGACTGCTTTCTTTTGCTTCCGTATTTTCTCACTTCTCTGATTAAACTTATTCTTTAGCTAAAGTTTTTCTACAGACAAAAGGCAGCTGGAGGACCATAGGGTCCTGCTCCATTTCATACACACACACACACACACACACACACACACACACACGCATCCACAGTTCATCTCTTGACACTGAGCTCATAGTTACATGTTTGGGAATAGGTCACAGGAATATGGAAGAACTGTTTTTCAAACCTGATTCTTCTGATGCTTATATTCTTTCCTTTCTGCTTCATAAATTGTGTGCTTCCAAAAATAATTTTCACGTATTAAAGTTCTTCAAATATAATCTCTAAAAATAAGCTCTACTGGAGAGGTCAATAAACTCAATGCCTTAGGATTGCTGATTGAATTGATAAGGAAAGTAGCCAAACAAAAATGAAGAAATTTCAATATCACCCCATTTCATTCTTTAAAGACTTTGCAACCTTTGTAAATCTAAATATCTCAAGGAGCTTGATTGATTAAAAAATTATATCCATTGTTAACATTTGAATCACTTAATAGACTTAAATTGTCTAGGCAAACTCCAAGAAACTGGACGAACAAACTGAACGAGCCATGTTGGTGTCCATAGCATATTTCAGTTGAAAGGCCAACTTGCAAATTTATTAAAGAAGAAAATATGTAATGTCTGATAATTGACTTTTTCTCTAGTCCAGCATGCTTTGATACTCTCTGAGTGCAATTTTTTTACACCCATCCTAAGGATATGATAATGTATTGCCTTGTAATATATGAGATCAATGTACTTATTTTATTAAATTGACTAATATCTGACATGTATTTATTCTAAAATCTTTGTCAATTGAAGGAAAGTCTAGTCTTCTTCTCTTAGAATATAGAAACTACTGTCTACTTCAGGACCAAAAATCCAGAATTCTGAACATGGAATATTTATGAAGAAATACATCATGATCAAGTGACACATTCTTTCTTTATCTAATGCTCCCTGAGCACCTATCACTATTAAGTCCTGTATAGACTGTGAGTTCAGGAGACACTGCAGCGATTGAAGAGCCCCATGGTGCTTCAACCAATCCTTGCCATTAATTATATACTCTAAGTGGCGTATTAGGAATCCTAGGAAGTGTCTTTACTACACAGGCAAAAAAAGGATGATTGGAAAGATAAGATGCAAGATGAGAAGTCACTGCTACCCTGTGAAGTCAGGTGACAAGAACATTGTAATTGACTGTGGGCAAGACCACTGTTAAATTGAGCAGAATCAAGACTGAGAGAAAACTCTGGGGTTGGCAATCATAAGTCACATTTTGTTACATGCACAAGCATCAGAATTTATTTTATGAAACATATAGGAAAACAATAAAGAAAAAATTGACAGACACTGTGGGAAGGAAAGAAAAATATTTTAAAAGTATTTTGAAATTAGGCTTCCTATACATTTGAGAAGATACATGGCAAATGTATTAATGCCAATAACAGAAAAGATTTTATGATTGTAACCAAAATAAGGGTCAGTATTCTCAGATAACATTCTATGAGGTACAGAAATAAATATGAATCTTCAACTCAGTTTTTGAATAATGAAATCACCAACAGATTTTTAAAATATAATTAATAATCATGATTTTTTAAAAGTGACAAAAAAGTGGAGTAAAAGCAATAAAAATTCACAAGTACATCTTTAAAAATATTGTGCCCCAAAATAGGCATATAAAAAATTTCCAGATGTGGAAGCCTATATTTTGTAATAACAGAAAATTATTTTAGACTCTGAAATCTCTACAGAAACCTTTTTGTTTCAAGAAGCATTTCATAAATATATGGATCAAGTAAATTTAATGTATCATTTTACATTTATGTGAAGTAGAGAAATAATTTATATTAGAATCATTTAATGTCCTGAAGCCATATTAATGTGATTTCCATATTTCTCTGCCAGACAAATTATGGTATTCCTTAAAATTAAAACTCTCCTTAGTAATTTTTTGACTCACATGAACTTAAATTATCTTTCCACTCCCCAAAAAATAGCATCTTCAAGTCATTTATTTACTAATTTATTCATTTTGAACTAATACCATCTTCTTGTTCTGCTGCATATACAACAGTGCTTAGGCTCTGTTCCATTCTCTCAAGGATATCAAATTCTAGTGAATGAGAGAGGAACACAAATAGTCAACTGGACACCACTAAAGATAGATTAAAGATAAGAAAAAATACATGCCTGTGGGTAACCTAGCCTACAGGGATTTAGAAGTCTCTTTATTTTTTTTGTATTTATATATATTATATACTTTATTATATTTATTTATTTTTAACATCTTTATTGGAATATAATTGCTTTACAATGGTGTGTTATTTTCTGCTGTATAACAAAGTGAATCAGCTATATGTATACATATATCCTCATGTCTCCTCCCTCTTGGGTCTCCCTCTCACCCTCCCTATCCCACCCCTCTAGGTGGTCACAAAGCACAGAGCTGATCTCCCTGTGCTATGCGGCTGCTTCCCACTAGCTAACTATTTTAGATTGGTAGTATATATAAGTCCATGCCACTCTCTCACTTTGTCCCAGCTTACACTTCCCACTCCCTGTGTCCTCAAGTCCATTCTCTAGGTCTGCGTCTTGATTCCTGTCCTGCCCCTAGGTTCTTCATAACCTTTTTTTTTTTTTTTAGATTCCATATATATGTGTTAGCATACGGTATTTGTTTTTCTCTTTCTGACTTACTTCAGTCTGTATGACAGCCTCTAGGTCTATCCACCTCACTACAAATAACTCAATTTTGTTTCCTTTTATGGCTGAGTAATATTCCATTGTACATATGTGCCACATCTTCTATATCCATTAATCTGTCGATGGACATTTAGGTTGCTTCCATGTCCTGGCTATTGTAAATAGAGTTGCAATGAACATTGAGGTACATGACTCTTTTTGAATTATGATTTTCTCAGGGTATATGCCCAGTAGTGGGATTGCTAGATTATATGGTAGTTCTATTTTTAGTTTTCTAAGGAACTTCCATACTGTTCTCCATAGTGGCTGTATCAATTTACATTTCCACCAACAGTGCAAGAGGATTCCCTTTTCTCCATACCCTCTCCAGCATTTATTGTTCATAGATTTTTTTATGATGGCCATTCTGACTGGAGTGAGGTGATACCTCATTGTAGTTTGGATTTGCATTTCTCTAATGATTAGTGATGTTGAGCATTCTTTCATGTGTTTGTTGGCAATCTGTATATCTTCTTTAGAGAAATGTCTATTTAGATCTTCGGGTCATTTTTGGATTGGGTTTTTTGTTTTTTTGATATTGAGCTGCATGAGCTGCTTGTAAATTTTGGAGATTAATCCTTTGTCAGTTGCTTCATTTGCAAATATTTTCTCCCATTCTGAGAGTTGTCTTTTCGTCTTGTTTATGGTTTCCTCTGCTGTGCAAAAGCTTTTAAGTTTCATTAGGTCCCATTTGTTTAACTTTGTTTTTATTTCCATTTCTCTAGAAGATGGATCAAAAAGGATCTTGCTGTGATTTCTGCCATAGAGTGTTTTGCCTATGTTTTCCTCTAAGAGTTTTATAGTGTCTGGCCTTACATTTAGGTCTTTAATCCATTTTGAGTTTATTTTTGTGTATGGTGTTAGGGAGTATTCTAATTTCAGTCTTTGACATGTAGCTGTCCATTTTTCCCAGAAGCACTTATTGAAGAGGCTCTCTGTGCTCCATTGTATATTCTTGCCTCCTTTATCAAAAATAAGATGACCATATGTATGTGGGTTTATCTCTGGGCTTTCTATCCTGTTCCGTTGATCTATATTTCTGTTTTTGTGCCACTACCATACATGTGCCACTACTGTTTTTGTGCCACTACCATACATGTATCAAGACATACATGTCTTGATTACTGTAACTTCATAGTATAGTCGGAAGTCTGGGAGCCTGATTCCTCCAGCTCCGTTTTTCTTTCTCAAGATTGCTTTGGCTCTTCGGGGTGTTTTGTGATTCCATACAAATTGTGAAATATTTTGTTCTAGTTCTGTGAAAAATGCCAATGGTAGTTTGATAGGGATGGCATTGAATCTGTAGATTGCTTTGGGGATATAGTCATTTTCACAATGTTGATTCTTCCAATCCAAGAACATGGTATATCTCTCCATCTGTTTGTATCATCTTTAATTTCTTTCATCAGTGTCTTATAGTTTTCTGCATACTGGTCTTTTGTCTCCTTAGGTAGTTTTATACCTAGGTATTTTATTCTTTGTGTTGCAGTGGTAAATGAGAGTGTTTCCTTAATTCCTCTTTCAGATTTTTCATCATTAGTGTATAGGAATGCAAGAGATTTCTGTGCATTAATTTTGTATCCTGCTGCTTTATAAATTCATTGACTAGCTCTAGTAGTTTTCTGGTAGAGTCTTTAGGATTCTCTATGCATACTATCCTGTCATCTGCAAACAGTGACAATTTTACTTCTTCTTTTCTGATTTGGATTTCTTTTATTTCTTTTTCTTCTCTGATTGCTGTGGCTAAAACTTCCAAAACTATGTTGAATAATAGTGGTTAGAGTGGGTAAACTTGTCTTGTTCCTGATCTTAGTGGAAATTGTTTCAGTTTTTCACCATTGGGAATGATGTTGGCTGTGGGTTTGTCATATATGGCCTTTATTATGTTGATCAAAGTTTTCCCTCTATACCTACTTTCTGCAGGGTTTTTATCATAAATTGGTGTTGAATTTTGTCAAAAGCTTTTTCTGCATCTATTGAGATGATCATTTGGTTTTCTCCTTCAATTTGTTAATATGGTGTATCACATTGATTGATTTGTGTATATTGAAGAATCCTTGCATTCCTGAGATAAACCCCACTTGATCATGGTGTATGATCCTTTTAATGTGCTGTTGGATTCTGTTTGCTAGTATTTTGTTGAGGATTTTTGCATCTATGTTCATCAGTAATATTGGCCTGTAGTTTTCTTTCTTTGTGACATCTTTGTCTGGTTTTGGTATCACGGTGATGGTGGCCTCGTAGAATGAGTTTGAGAGTGTTCTTCCCTCTGTTATATTTTGAAAGAGTTTGAGAAGGAGAGGTGTTAGCTCTTCTCTAAATGTTTGGTAGAATTCATCTGTTAAGCCACCTGGTCCTGGGCTTTTGTTTATTGGAAGATTTTTAATCACAGTCTCAATTTCAGTGCTTGTGATTGGTCTGTTTATATTGTCTATTTCTTCCTGGTTCAGTCCCGGAAGGTTGTGCTTTTCTAAGAATTTGTCCATATCTTCCAGGTTGTCCATTTTATTGACATATACTTGCTTGTAGTAATCTCTCATGATCTTTTGTATTTCTGCAGTGTCAGTTCTTACTTCTTTTTCATTTCTAAATCTATTGATTTGAGTCTTCTCCCTTTTTTTCTTGATGAGTCTGGCTAATGGTTTATCAATTTTGTTTACCTTCTCAAAGAACCAGCTTTTAGTTTTATTGATCTATGCTACTGTTTCCTTCATTTCTTTTTCATTTATTTCTGAACTGATCTTTATGATTTCTTTCCTTATGCTAACTTTGGGGTTTTCTTGTTCTTCTTTCTCTAATTGCTTTAGGTGTAAGTTTAAGTTTTTTATTTGAGCTGTTTCTTGTTTCCTGAGGTAGGATTGTATTGCTATAAACTTCCCTCTTAGAACTGCTTTTGCTGCATCCCATAGGTTTTGGGTCATTGTGTTTTCATCTTCATTTGTTTCTAGGTATTTTTTGATTTCTTCAGTGATCTCCTGGTTATTTAGTAGTGTATTGTTTAGTCTCCATGTGTTTGTATTTTTAACAGATTTTTTCCTCTGATTGATATGTAGTCTCATAGCGTTGTGTTCAGAAAAGATACTTGTTATGATTTCAATTTTCTTACATTTACCAAGGCTTGATTTGTGACCCAAGATATTATCTATCCTGGAGAATGTTCCATGAGCACTTGAGAAGAAAGTGTATTCTGTTGTATTTGGATGGAAGGTCCTATAAATATCAATTAAGTCGATCTTGTTTAATGTGTCATTTAAAGCTTGTGTTTCCTTATTTATTTTCATTTTGGATGAACTGTCCATTGGCGAAAGTAGAGTGTTAAAGTCCCCTACTATTATTGTGTTATTGTTGATTTCCCCTTGTATGGCTGTTAACATTGCCTTATGTATTGAGGTGCTCCTATGTTGGGTGCATAAATATTTACAATTCTTATATCTTCTTCTTGGATTGATCTCTTGATCATTATGTAGTGTCCTTCTTTGTCTCTTGTGATAGTCTTTATTTTAAAGTCTATTTTGTGGAATATGAGAATTGCTACTCCAGCTTTCTTTTGATTTTCATTTGCATGGGATATCTTTTTCCATCCCATCACTTTCAATCTGTATGTGTCCCTAGGTCTGAAGTGGGTCTCTTGTAGACAACATATATACAGGTCTTGTTTTTGTATCCATTCAGCCAGTCTATGTCTTTTGGTTGGAGCATTTAATCCATTTACATTTAAGGTAATTATCGATATGTATGTTCCTATTACTATTTTCTTAGTTGTTTTGGGTTTGTTATTGTAGCTCTTGTCCTTCTCTTGTGTCTCCTGACTAGAGAAGTTCCTTTAGCATTTGTTGTAAAGCTGGCTTGGTGGTGGTGAATTCTCTTAGCTTTTGCTTGTCTGTAACGATGTTAATTTCTCCATTGAATCTGAATGAGATCCTTGCTGGGCAGAGTAATCTTGGTTATAGGTTTTTCCCTTTCATCACTTTAAATATGTCCTGCCACTCCCTTATGGCTTGCAGAGTTTCTGCCTAAAGATCAGCTGTTAACCTTATGGGAATTGCCTGGTATGTTATTTGTCATTTTTCCCTTGCTGCTTTTAATATATTTTCTTTGTATTTAATTTTTGATAGTTTGATTAATATGTATCTGGGCGTATTTCTCCTTGGATTTATCCTGTATGGACTCTGTGCTTCCTGGATGTGATTAACTATTTCCTTTCCCATATTAGGGAAGTTTTCAACTATAATCTCTTCAAATAATTTCTCAGTCCCTTTCTTTTTCTCTTCTTCTCCTGAGACCCCTGTAATTAGAATGTTGGTCCTTCTAATGTTGTCCCAGAGGTCTCTGAGACTGTCCTCAATTCTTTTCATTCTTTTTTCTTTATTCTCCTCTGTGGTAGTTATTTCCACTATTTTATCTTCCAGGTCACTTATCCGTTCTTCTGCCTCAGTTATTCTGCTATTGATTCCTTCCAGAGAATTTATATTTTCATTTATTGTGTTGTTCATCATTGTTTTTTTGCTCTTCAGTTCTTCTAGGTCCTTGTTAAACGTTTCTTGTATTTTCTCCATTCTATTTCCAAGATTTTGGATCATCTTTACTGTCATTACTCTGAATTCTTTTTCAGGTAGACTGCCTATTTCCTCTTCATTTTTCTTGGTCTGGTAGGTTTTTACCTTGCTCATTCATCTGCTGTGTGTTTCTCTGTTTTCTCATTTTGCTTAACTTACTGTGTTTGGGGTCTCCTTTTCGCAGGATGCAGGTTCGTAGTTCCTGTTGTTTTCGGTTTCTGCCCCCAGTGGCTAAGGTTGGTTCAGTGGGTTGGGTAGGCTTCCTGGTGGAGGGGACTAGTGCCTGTGTTCTGGTGGATGAGGCAGGTTCTTGTCTTTCTGGTGGGTAGGACTGCATCTGTTTGTGTGTTTGGGGGTGTCTGTGACCCTATTATGATTTTAGGCAGCCTCTGTGCTAATGGGTCGTGTTGTGTTCCTGTCTTGCTAGTTGTTTGGCATAGGGTGTCCAGCACTGTAGCTTGCTGTTCTTTGAGATGAGCTAGGTCTTAGCATTGAGATGGAGATCTCTGGGAGAGTTTTTGCCATTTGATATTACGTGGAGCTGGGCGGTCTCTGGTGGACTAATGTCCTGAACTCGGCTCTCCCACTGCAGAGGCTCAGGCTTGTCAACCGGCTGGAGCACCAAGACCCTGTCGGCCACATGGCTCAGAAGAAAAGGGGAAACAAAATAGAAAGAAAGAAAGAAAAAACTAAAATAAGGTTATTAAAATTAAAAATAATTATTAAACATAAAAAGAATGAAAAAGTGATAAAAAAAGGAAAAAAAAAAAGTAGGAAGAGAGCAACCAAACCCAAAAACAAATCCACCAATGATAACAAGCGCTAAAAACTATCCTAAAAAAAAAAACCAGACAGAACCGTATGACAAATGGTAAAAGCAAAGCTATACAGACAAAATCACACAAAGAAGCATACACATACACACTCAGAAAAAGAGAAAAAGGAAAAAAATATATATATCATTGCTCCCAAAGTCTGCCGCCTCAATTTTGGGATGATTCATTGTCTCTTCAGGTATGCCAGAGATGCAGAGTACATCAAGTTGATTGTGCAGATTTAATCCACTGCTCCTGAGGCTGCTTGGAGAGATTTCCCTTTCTCTTCTTTGTTCGCACAGCTCCTGGGGTTCAGATCTGGATTTGGCCCAGCTTCTGCGTTTAAGTCGCCTGAGGGCATCTGTTCCCACCGAGACAGGTCGGGGTAAAGGAGCAGCTGATTCGGGGGCTCTGGCTCACTCAGGACGGGGGGAGGGAGGGGTACAGATGCGGGGCGAGCCTGCGGCGGCAGAGGTTGGCGTGACGTTGCAACAGCCTGAGGCACGCCGTGCGTTCTCCCGGGGAAGTTGTCCCTGGATCACGGGAGCCTGGCAGTGGCGGGCTGCACACGCTCCCAGGAGGGGTGGTGTGGATAGTGACCTGTGCTTGCTCACAGGCTTCTCGGTGGCGGCAGCAGCCTTAGCGTCTCATGCCCGTCTCTGTTGTCTGCGCTGATAGCCACAGCTCGCGCCCATCTCTGGAGCTCGTTTAGGCAGTGCTCTGAATCCCTTCTCATCGTGCACCTCAAAACCGTGGTCTCTTGCCTCTTAGGCAGGTCCACACTTTTTCCCGGACTCCCTCCCGGCTAGCCATGGCGCACTAGCCCCTTCAGGCTGTGTTCACGCAGCCAACCCCAGTCCTCTCCCTGGGATCTGACCTCTGAAGCCCGAGCCTCAGCTCCCAGCCCCCGCCCGCCCCGGCGGGTGAGCAGACAAGCCTCTCGGGCTGGTGAGTACTGGTTGGCACCGATCCTCCGTGCGGGAATCTCTCCGCTTTGCCCTCCGCAACCCTGTGGCTGCATTCTCCTCCGTGGCTCTGAAGCTCCCCGCCTCCGCCACCCCTGTCTCTGCCAGTGAAGGGGCTTCCTAGTGTGTAGAAACCTTTCCTCCTTCACAGCTCCCTCCCACTGGTGCAGGTCCCATCCCTATTCTTTTGTTTATTCTTTTTTCTTTTGCCCTACCCAGGTACGTGGGGAGTTTCTTGCCTTTTGGGAAGTCTGAGGTCTTCTGCCAGCGTTCAGTAGGTGTTCTGTAGGAGTTGTTCCACATGTAGATGTATTTCTGATATATTTGTGGGGAGTAAGGTGATCTCCACGTCTTACTCTTCCACCATCTTGAAGGTCTCTAGAAGTCTTAAACAATGTAGAAGTCAGCCATGGGAACATAAGTGAGACTTTCAGCAAAAAGAATACCATGAGATAAGGAACAGAAATTAGAAACAGAATATAATGATCAGGGGACCACAGGAATTTCCTTTTAGTGGAATGCAAAGTACTGAAGAGTACATAGCCAAACCAGATGGCATTACCCTGATACTAAGAGAACTGCAGACTAATATCCTTTGTAAATATAGATGCAAAACCACCAACAGATTTTTAGCAATCTAAATCCAACAATACATAAAATTGATCATGAACCATCTATTAAGGCTTATTTGTGGAATGCAAGATTAGTTTAATATTTTAAAATCAATCAATGTAAATCACCATATAAACAGAATAAAGGAGAAAACTGTATAAACATATGAATAGATGCAGCAAAACACTTGAACAAATTCAACATCCATTCATGATATAATTTCCTAGTTCTCTAGGAATAGAATAAAATATCTTCATTTTGATCTATGTCATTGTGAAAAACCTAGAGCTACATCAAATAATATTTTCTTCCCAGACTGACAACAAGCCAAGGACATCTGAACTCACCATTTTAATGTAACTTAGTACTGTAAGTCCTAACTAGTACAATATGACAAGAAAAAATATATAAAATGTATACAGATAGCAAAGGAAGAAGTAAAATTCTGTTCAGAAATGACATGATTGTACATATAGAAAATCCTGATAATTCTACAAAAAAGATATTAAAACTAATAGTTCAGTAAAATCACAGAATATAAGATCAAAGTACAAAAATCAATTGTAAATCTGTTAAAAAACAATGAACAATGGAGAAATTTTTAAAAACTTAATGCCATTTAAAGTGGCATCAAAACCATGAAATATTTGGGCATAAATTTAACAACAGACTAATATAAAGCTAGAGAATTCAAGACAAGTTTGTATAGGTATAAGGACAGGCATGTAGAGGAAGGGAATAGAATAGAGTCCAGAAATAGAACTGCACATATATGGTCAAATTGATTTTCAGTAAATGTACCACCATCACTGAATCAGCATTACATTTACAGTGTAATCCTTTCAACAAATAGTACTGAAAAAATTAGATATTCATATTAAAAAAGTGAACCTTAACTCTTACCTTATACCATATACACAAATTAAATGGAAATGGATCATAGACCAAAATATAAGAGCTGAATTTATGAAACTATTAGAGACAACATAGAGGAAATTTTGGGGACTCAATTATACAAAAACTTCTTAGATAAGATATAGAAAGCACAAATTTTAAAATAAAAAATGATAAATTTGACTTTATCATAATTAAATTTCCTCTTTGAAAACTATCATGTGTGTGTGCTTGTGTGTATATGACAAAAATTTGTGTTGAGAATTCTGAAAAAAAAATTACAGTTGAATAATGAAAACAACAAAGATGAATAAGAAAGAATTTAAAATGGATAAGTTATTTGAAAGTACACTCCAGAAAACAAGATAGGCAAATCGCTAATTCATGCCTGATAAGGTGTTTGTTATTATTCTTCTAGGAAATGAAAAATAATCCCCAATGAAATAACCATTAGAAGAGCTAAAATTAAAAAGACTGATAATACTATGTGTTGGCTGAGGATATAGTTCAATTTAGACACTCATCCTGCTGGGAATAAAAATTAATATAAACACTTTGGAAAACAACTTGACAGATTATAAATTTAAACCTACTTCTATCCTGTGCTCTTGCAATGTAACTTTCAGAAATTCACAAAGTAGAAATAAAAACATTTGTTTACCCTAAGATGTGTACATGATAGTTTACAGCAGCTTTATTTTTAAGAGTAGAAAATTGGAAACAACCTGAATCAACAGAATGAACATAGTGTGATATAGTCATTCACTGTAATGTTACTTAAATATAAGAAGCAAAGAACTACTGATATCCACAACAACACAAATAAATATCAAAAACATGCTGAGCAAAGATGTTAGACAGTAGAATTCTATTTACAGGAAAATTTAGAAAAGACAGGTCTAACCTATAGTGACCCAAAGAAGATCAGTTTTTTCCTAAAGCCCAAATAAGGTGGGGAAATAGGAGTGTTTGTATGGGAACTTCTGAGGTGATAGAAATATTCTATAATTTGAATGCAGTGGTGGTTACACAGGTCCATTAATTTGTTAAAACTTTTTGAAATACATTTTGAGTAGATGTGTTTTAATATTTGCAAATGATATTTAAATAAGGTAGGTTTTAAAAAATAAATCAATGAAATTCTATGCTGCCATAAGAAGTTAAGTATTACAAAGACTATTTTAAAGCATGAGAGGACACTCTTACATAAACTAAGCAGGATAAAATGTTAGATCAAACACTTTAAAATCCACTTAGTATGAGAAAGAGGGAGAGAGAAAGAAACAAAATGTAAAAGAGTCAAATGCATTAATTCAACAAGTTATTTATTCTGATGTAGTCCCATTTGTTTCATTTTGCTTTTGTTTTCCTTGCCTGAGGAGACATATCCAAAAAAATATTACTAAGACCTATGTGAAAGAGCTTACTGCCTATGTTTTATTTTAGAAGGTTTAGGGTTTCAGGTCTTCCATTTAAGTCTTAATCCATTTTGAATTCATTTTTGTGTTTGGTGTGAGAGAGTAGTCCAATTTGGTTCTTTCGCATGCAGCTGTCCATTTACTGAAGACTTTCTTTCTGCATGGTATTCTTGCCCCTTTTGTCATAGATTAATTGTCTTGCAAACTTGCTAAGCTAGTTTATTAGTTCCAATAGGTCTTTGGTGGATTTCTTAAGGTTTTTTTATACACATGATTCTGGCCATCTGTGAAGAGAGATAATTTATCTCTTTCTTTCCAATCTAAATATCTTGTAACTCTCTTTCTTGTTGAATTTCCCTGGCTGGATCCTGTAGCACAATATTGAATTGAAGTGGCAAGAGCAGGCATCTTTTTTTTTTATTGGAGTCTAATTGCTTTATAATGTTGTGATAGTTTCTGCTGTATAACAAGGTGAATCAGCTATATGTATACACTACCCCTGCCTCTTGGACCTCCCTCTCACCCCACCATCCCACCCATCTAGGTCCTCACAGAGCACCAAGCTGAGCTCCCTGTGCTATATACAGCAGGTTCCCACCAACTGTCTATTTTACACATGATAGTGTATATACATCAGTCCTAATCTCCCAATTCGTCCTACCCTCCTCTTGCCCCTTCCCATGTCCACATGTAAGAGCAGGCATCCTTTATATGCTGCTAATCATAGTTGGAAAGTACTTAGTCTTTTACCTTTAAGTATGATGTTAACCGTGGATTTTTCATAGCCAAACTTTGAGGAAGCCAAGTTGAGGAAGATCCCTTTTATTCCTAGCTTATTGAGTGATTTTGTTATGATAAAGTGCTAGATTGTTTATATGCTTATTCTGCATATATTGAGATGACCAAATGGCATTTTTTCCTTAATGTATTAATATCTATTAATATGGTATGTAATATTGGTTGATTTTGTATGGTAAATCAACCTGGCTTTTCAGAAGTAAGTCCTAACCAGTCATTTTATATATCCTTTTGTTAGGTTGCTAAATTCAGCTGACTAGTATCTTCTTGAGGATTTCCACATCTATCCACATAAGGGATAGTTTTCCTGTGATGTCTATGTCTTTTTGTTATCAGTGCAATACTGGCCCCATAAGATTGAGTTGGGGAGTTTGATGGTTAATTTTGTGTATGAACTTGACTGGTCATGAAGTGCCCAGATTAAGCATTATACTCGGAGTGTCTGTGAGAGCATTTCTGCATGGGATTAGCATTTGAATCTGTGGCTTCAATAAGGGAGTTTGACCTTCCTGATCCACTGAGGGATGGAAAAGAACAAAAAATGGAGAAAGGAGGAATCCATCCCTTTTTCTGTGTATCACTGTTTGACCAGGGACAGTTGATCTCATCTTCTCTGGCCCTCAGACTGGGATTTACATCGTTGACTCCTCTGGTTTTCAGGCCCTTGGACTCAGACTGAATTATACACATTTTCCTGGGTCTCCAGCTTATAGAAGGCAGCTTGTGGGACATCCAAGCCTCCATAATTGGGTGAGTCAATTCCTTCTAATAAATTTCTCTCTCTCTTTCTCTCTCTCTCTTTCTCTCTCTCTCTCTCTCTGTATATATATATATATATATATATATATATATATATATATATATATATATATACACACACACACGTATATACACATATATAATATTGATTCTGTTCTTCTGGAGAAATATGACTAGTATAGAAAGTGTTCCTTCCTTTTCTATTTTTGAGAGTTGTGAAGAATAGGGATAAATTCTTCTTGAAATGTTGAGAATTCTCCAGTGAAGCCATCTGGGCCTGGAGTGAGGTTTTCTTCTGGGGGAGTTTTTGAATTACTAATTCTATCTGTTTACTTATTATAAGTCCATTCAAATTTTTTTCCTTTTTCTGAGTCAGACTTGGTAATTTGTGCCTTTCCAGGAATGTTCCATTTCATCAAGATTATTTAATATATGTTAGCATAATACTATGTTAGCATACAGTTGCTCATGGTATTCCCTTATAAATATTTTTGTATCTGTAAATTCAATGGTATAATCTCCTTTTTCATTTGTGATTTTAATAATTTGATTTATTTTTTCTTTGTCAATATACCTAAAAGTTTTTCAATTTTGTCAGTACTTTCAAAGAACCAAATAGGATATTATTGATTTTCTCTATGTGTTTATCTTCTATTTCATTGATTTTCATTCTAATCCTTATTATTTTCTCCTTAATGCTTGATTTCAATCCAGATGGCTCTTTTTTTTCTTTTTCTAGTTTCTCAAGATGTAAATTTACATTACTGATTTGAGATCTTTTCTCTTTTTTTAAAAATAGGCACTTATAGCCGTTAATTTCTTTCTAAAAACTACTTTAACTGCATTCATCTCAGAGTATTTTCTAGTTTCCCTTGTTGTTTCTTCTTTATCTTATTTATTATTTAGGAATATGTTAATTTTCATATACTTGTGAATATCCTACATTTTCTCCTGTAATTTACAAAAATTTAATTACACTGGATTGGAGAACATTCTTTGTATGCTTTTGTATGATTTCAGTTCTTTTATCAAGACTTGTTTTGTGGCCTAATACATATGGTCTACACTGGAGAATGTTCCCTGGGTTCTCAAGAATGTGTCACTCTGCTCTTATTAGGTGCCTCTTTTGTAGAAGTCTAGTTGTTTTATAGTGTTTTTCTATTTGCTTGTTGATCTTATGCCTAATTTTTCTCTCTGGCTTTGAAAGTTTGATATTGACATCTCCAGTTACTACTGTTAAATACATTCTCCAGTGTAGACCTTATACATTAGGCCAGCAAACAAGCCTTGTCCTTGCAATTATGTAATTAAAAAAATATAACTTTGAATGTTTATTTTAGGTAGAGACATAATTGTCATGTTTTCCTGATAAATTGAACATTTTCTTGTAACAAAATGAACTTTTTTATCTCCATTGACAGTTTTGTCTTAAAGACTGTTTTGTCTGATCTTACTATAGCCATCCAGATCTGTTGGTTATTTCTTTTGTGATAAATCATTGAAATCTCAGATTTTCATTCCTTCTCATTGTACTCCAAATATAGTGTCCTAATATATGGGGGAGTTTACTGTGGTCTTGTGGTAGGAAGGGAGACAGTTATAGATTTATGTAGTATCATCTGAATCCACATGAGTCTCAATGACAATAATGTCCCTGTCTGGCTGTTCAATCCATATTTTGTGGGCTTCCATTGTGCAGCTACAGAACTCAAGACGTTTTCTGTTTCAATTTGCTCTTGGGATGGTCTCTTCTTTGCTGATGGACTCCCATTTAAGTCTCATTGTTATTTCCCTTTGAGGACTGCCTGTGACTCTTACTCAATTCTTCACCTGGTAATTCAGCCCTTTGGTCGTTTTCTACAAGTGTGCTTTTCTCCATGACAATGCAACCATCGGATGCATTCACTAACTGGTTTCTGTAGCTTTGTAACCTGTCACTTCAAATGGCACACTGGAACCATGGGACACCTCGTGTCTTGGAAACCATGCTCGAACACCAATTTTGTTCTGATGTCCTACAGTGTTAGTGATGATGCATCTTGAAAGCCAGCCTCTTCTCTGAGTCTGAAATGTGAAAAAAAAAAAAAAGAAAAAGAAAAAAAAGGAAAAAAGAAGGGGATATATAAAGAGAGAAAGAGAGAGGGAGGAAGGAAAGAAAGGAAGGAAGGAAGGGAAGGAGGGAAGGAGGAGGGGAGGAAGGAGAAAGAAAAGTCAATTTATTCTCAACTTCCTCAGGTTTCCCTGCTCAGGTACTTTGCCTCAGGATTAGGAGGTCTTAAATAACCATATGTCTTACTGACTGTTTTATCTACTTTGATCATTTTCTTATTCCAAAGTTGGGGCTTTTTCCTCTTTCTTAAGTGTTCAAAAGCTTCAATATGTCATATTCTCCTTCATCTCGGGCATTATCCACCACCCCTTCCTTGGGACAATACAGGAATAGTTTTTGGAACTAATGATTGATGGAGGGTAATAATAAAACACACGGAGTTTCAGGCATTACTGACACTCTTTAATAAATTAGGTCACAAATTAGCCCTGCAGATTTTGACTGTATGTCTTCTACCGGTACTATTGAAATTCTTTTGGTTTTTCATTAAAATTTGTCCAAAATGTCAGGGTCACACTGAAGTATTTAAGAAAATAAGCAGTATAAATTTACATACCAAATAACTTGATATCCATAAAATTAATAGATAAATGACATATTCATTTGAAACAATTTTTGTATTTTTTTTAATGTTCAGGCAAACTGACAGTTATTAAGATGATGTTTATTCAGATTTTAATCATACATGTATGGTCTCTATCTTCTTTGTTTTCATATTTTTTTTTATTGTTCAACCTATGGTGAAGCACACTGTTAATTCTCTATAAAGAATTACAAAAAGTAATTTTCAATTTGGTAAAAATATTATATATAGTGTCTTATATGGTTATATATTATTATATACAATATCTTATCTATATATATATTTATAGATAACATTTATATACAATATAGTGTTTTCAGTTTATGTAGCATTTCCAACTTTCTATTATGAAATACATTATTCTTGATTATTAAGAGATTGTGTTCACAATATGGGAAAGATTTGACATTTTCATTTTTTCTCACTTAAAATTTTTAAAGATAATCTACTCAGAATCTGTACCCAAAAATGACTTTTATTTTGTTTCCTTCTCAGTTTAAAATTATAGTTAGTTTCTAATAAAAATTTGAACAGTAATAATAATAATAATAGAAAATATGAATTCAAAGTTTAAAACCATGATGGAAATCTTTAATTAATATTGCTCCCAAATTTAATCATGTACCATTTAAAATTTTAAGTTTTTATGGTATTTTCTACTTGTGATTTAGTAAGAATATAGTATTATGCACCAAAAGGTTGAGATTTATGCATTTAAGTATTGTAACTCCAGGTATAATACTGAAAGAAAAATGTAAATAATACATTATTGAAAAAAATATACTATATATAAATATCTACAACTGGAGTAAGAATTTACTTTTTAAAGTTTAGAGCATTAATAAAAATCAAGATCTTTATATATTTCAAAAATCTTGAAGTCCAGAGGGAAATATACATATTTCTTTAGACAAATGATAAGGAAACCTTCACATTCCCAGGGCAGATGTGAAGATGCACCATTGATATATCCAAAATGTCTAATTCTGAAGAAAACAAATAAGGTTAAAGTCCCTTTGAAAAATAGAGAATTTAAACTGAATTCTACCTCAGATCTTTTATACAAGGATGTATAATAGGAAAGGAAATATGGGAAGATACTAGGATGGTGGAGAAGGAAATACAAGCAGCCTGAGATAAAAATCTTACTACATCAGGTCTATCAAATTATAAATAGTATTGGAAATATGAATTACTATGGTAATTAGAATTACTTCAAACTTTATTTTAATTATTTCAGTGAAAAGTTAGTGTTTACTTGACCAAAACTGATCTCCAAGAAGCTGACCTCCCAGAAAAGGAGTTGGCTCAGGCAGAGTCCTAAAGAAAGCAGTCACAGTCTAGTGCTCAAGCAATCACTTCTGGTCCAGGGCTAGACTTGGACTGAGATTCCTGATCCTGCCAATGAGAGGTCTGTGCTTTTCCATTTAAAAATACTGGACGGGCAGGATAAGACTGGAGCCAAGATTCTGTCCTGTCATATTGCTATTGTCTTGATCCCAATCCCACAAAGAGGGGGCACTTTACTGTAATAGGAAAGAATATTTTGTATTCTATTACAAGTTAATCACTAAAGAGATATTGCCTATAAGCTTAAATTATACATAATGACCCATCTCTGGCAACCCTGCTTCCCAGGTAATGAGCATTAAGCTAAAATACCTTTGTTTAGCTCACAGGAAACATCCTGACCAGACCCACCTGTGAATGACTGCAGGAGGAAGAAATGAACACATCCCCTCTGGAGGCTGACGGGAACCAGTAAATGTTTGGCTTTACTCCCTCCCTTTTTGTATAAAAGAGGCCTGAATTCTAACTCAGGCAACATGGTTCTTTGGGGGCACGAGCCCACCATCGTCTCATTTTGCTGGCTTTCTCAATAAAGTCATTCTTTCTTTCCCCGGCAACTCACCTCTCGATTATTGGCGTCTCATGCAGCGAGCAGTATGAGCTTAGACTCGGTAACATTACCACTCTCGCCACTTAAAGGATCTGTGGCCGAAGGATCAGTATCCCTCTCCTGGAGTGTGATGTCATGCCTTGCTAGCCCTCTAGATGTGCACTAGGTGATCAGGGACCTACACACCTGCTACTGCTTCTATCCCTGTGAGTTTTCCAATGAACACTCTTTCAACAGGCCTGGCATTTGAGCACTTGACCATTTGCTTTTCTTTTGGGGAAAGTCAGCTCCACAGTTAAGAATAAGCAATATCCTATTCTTTGAGAAAACAAGAGTTTTTTGTTTGTTTGTTTGTTTGTTTAGGTCATTGCTGTTCCTTTCTTCTCAATATTTATATGTATTTGAAGGGCATTTAATTCTTATTTTATAACATGCTATTTTTATTAAAAATAAGAAAAGCTGCAAAGTTTACCTGATATAATCCTTTACCATGGCAAACTGGCCTTTAATATTCTAGTATCAATGTCTAAGTGCAGCTAACTCAATTATAGGTTTACACTGAGTTGAAAAACGAATTCATTTTCTTTTATAATGATTATTGGTTGTTATATGCAGTATGACCACATACCTACAAATGTTAGGCCTATAGTAAAGATTTTATTTTGTCAGAGATGTCACAGGCCCACCAGAAAACATCATCTGACCTGTGATATGACAACAGAGTAGAAATCAAGCAAGTTTAGATGAAAAGGGATCTTATTCCAGGCAGACAAATAGCAAGTATAAAGGACGTGAAGCATGTGGGAGCATGGCAGACAGAAGAGAATGAAATAAAGCAGTGTCTTGATTAACGAAGGTAAAGAAGAGTTTTGTACAACCTGAAGCTGGAGAATTTTATTGGGGTCAGGTCATGTGGCTTATAAGCCAAACTGGGAAACTGTGTATTGGTCCTAACAGTGGAAACCATTCTAAGGGGCAAATAATTATAATTGGGGGGATGACACAGTTTATATGACATTTGAAAACATGTCACTGACTAGGTTGTAGAGAATTCGGATTAGGTGCAATTAGGAGTTGCTTTCAGTCGTCCAAACGACAAACAATAACAGCTTGGGCAAGGGTTATAACGACACAGTGAGAACTGATCAGAATAGGGTTATTTATGGTGTTGTATGCACTTTCTGATAATTCAATTTGGGGGAAGAGCAAGAAAGTAATTCAGGAATGACTTACACAGTTGGATGGATGGTGGGAGCACTCACTGAGATTAGGGATACTGGAAAAGGAGTAGGATTGAGGAAAAAGAAGATGAGTTCAGTTTTGAGTTTATTGATTTGGAGTATTTCGTGACATTCTTCTAATAGGAGATATTGCATGGTCAGTTGTACGTGTCCATCAGGAGCACAGAAGAGGAGTCTGGACTGGTAGTACACCAGTTACAGTTACTTGCAAATAGGTTTCCTATAAATAAGCAATAGAAACAACTGTGGATCACTTAAGCAGAAGTGTGGCTTTACTGGAAGGATTTTTATTGACTCAGGTATTCTCAACTATGTCCACAGAACCAGGCTCAGAAAACAATCAAGGGCAAAGAATGCAAGGTAGTCAACTCAAAGCCAAAATCATACCCCAGAGCCCTTCTAGTGAGAATGTTCATACCTCCCACCTCATTCACCTCGACCCCTCTGTGCCACAGGATATTGGATGCTGCTAAAGGTGTTGCCAGCACCGCTCCTGCACTGCTGCAAAGAGCAGTGCAGCAGTGCAGGAGCAGTGCTGTGCCCGAGCCGCAGCTGTGCCTGAGGCTACCATGAAAATGAACCGCTAACTGTGTGAGATGATTTGTTTCCTAGCTGGAGATTTAAACTCTGCTAGGCATGTGCATCTGATTATGCAACCTAGAACATATGCTTGAGCTGGAAAAGTGCATCTTTGTAGCTTCTCTGGGTCCAAACTAGTCTCATGCAGTGGAGAATTCCTCACTCATAGGAATGGGTTTCAGACAATGAGCAATTCGTATTATGACAAGTGTCCAGTCCAATCCAGCCATTATACTAACCATATAATAGATTTAAAGAAATCTCTTAGGGAGAGAGTGCAGATTGAGAAAATGAAAATGCTTCTATTTAGAAGTTAATCTATTTAATTATCCCCATATGGCAGAAAAAAATGTCTCAGAAATTTCAGTTGTGAATCTCCCTAGTTTTTGCCCCTATACATTCTTGTGGTGTTTGTTTGATTAACTTAATATCCTGGGTCTTCCCATTAATGATTGTTCTCTTGCTGGAGTTTAGTAAGAAATTATGCATAACTCACAGTTTACCTCATGAGCACTCTTTTTGGAGGATGCTCTGCATAGAAGCATTACCATCTCTGGTAAAACAGAAAGTGGTGAACTACTCCTGGTCTAGACTGATGGTTAAAAAGAACCATCAGGTAAATTAAAAGTAAAGGTTAATTATTTTTGAGGTGAATTATCATTTTTGGCATAGTCTATCTGCTATGGATTGAATTGGGTCACCTCAAATTCAGATATGGAAACCCTAACGCCCCACCCCATGTGACTGCATTGGACATAGGGCCTTTGAGGAGGTGATTAAAGCTAAATGAGGTCCTAAAGGCAGTGTCTGATCCAGTAGAACTGATGCCCTTATAAGAAGAGGAAGAGACACCAAAGCTTTCTCTCTACCATGTGAGAACACAGTGAGAAGGTAGCCATCTACAAGCCAGGAAGAGAGCTCTCAACAGAAACCAACCATGCGGACACCTTGATCTTTGACTTCACAGCCTCCAGAACTGTGAGAAATAAATTTCTGTTGTTTAACAGGCCCAGTCTATAGTATTTTCTTATGGCAGCTTGAGCAGACTAATACACTACCTGCCTTTTACTGATTTTGTTCAATCCACAGTTTTAGGAAGACATGAGAAGACTGGCGTATATTCCAACTCTGAGTGAAGAAAGGAGAGTTACCAAGTTCATGCTACCAAGTTTTTCATTAGTGTTGTGATGATGTTTGAAGAATTTTCTGTGAATGCATAGAATAAAAATGACCTGTATTAAACAAAAGAAGGACACTTTTACTTATAATAGATATATAAATAAGTATATATTTTTTCTGAATTCTAATGCAACAATGAATTTTATACAGTTAGGAATAAATCAACTATTTACATATTAGGCAGAATTTATTACTGAGAATATTTAGTAAGAACTTGGTTATATATGTATATGTTAATAGCAAAATGATTAAAATGTATGTAAACCTGCTAGTATCCAAGTGTGGGACATATAGCACAATGAATATACTGAGTTTACATTCTTTTGTATTTTATATATATTAATTTGCAAATATATATTTGCCCCTTGAAAACTTACACATTTTCTTATACTTGTTCAAGACTGGTGACTTTTAAAAATCTGCTGTTAATTACTCATGCTTAACAACAAATACTGTCTTATTTTCTATGAGCAAATAAAATTTTTTTATGGGATTCTCAAAGCAAATTAAGATCTTATCAAAGAAATGTAGCAATAATTGCTAAAAGAAATTTTATTTTACTAGAAATAGTTGGTTATATTATCTGTGACCAAAATTTCTACCCTTCCGTCCCAATGTCTTTTCTGCTTTTAATTGATAATATTGCTTTTCCCTCTATGGCATATAATTAAACTTAATTAAATCTAGAAAACTTGAGTGTATGTATTATTGTATATAACAAAGAAATCTTTAGGGCCCCTAATGTTGTCTATATAAACAATATTTACTTTAAAATACTTTGTGTCTTGCCTCTAAGGATTATCAATTGATTCATGAGAGAATGGCAAATAAACTGAGGATTCTATAGCACATATGTACGAATTTTTAGTAAACATAGTATTTAAAATATTATTAATTACATTTATAATATTTAGGAAAATTAATCCTCTTTATAATTGTCAATAATTATTTCCTTTTACATCCTAGATTAAAAGTGTTTTTCCAATAATTAATAATCTCAAATGTTTATATGTATTAATATGTATTAGGCAATGATATGGGTAAAAGCATGAATTGTTACATTAGTTCAATTATAACTTTTACTAGAACTCAATTAGAATTTATTAAAAAGGAATAATTGTACTGGACAATGTTCATAGCTTTTCATATACTGGATATTTGGTTTGCAAGTTGAAGAAAAGCTGCTGGAAAGATAACATTTGCATGGGAAAAAAGTAAGATGAGTACATTTCAAATCTCTTTCAAATATATTTGCATGGTAATTTTAATCAATAATATTCTATGATTCTATAAGAAATTTACAATAATCTGTCAATTAAAGTTTAATTTTAGATAGTCACTATTTTGCTTTAACATCCTCATACTGACTGTGAAGGTCATTACCTTTTAACTGTAGAAGCTATATACAAATTAGTAGATATTTGCAATGTATTGTAACTTCCTTGCACGTTCTTTACACACTTTTAGACAATTTGAGTCTCAAACTTATTTTCCTCTTTTGCCTTTTTTTTGTAGCCCAAGCATGTGACCTAGACCCCACAATTCAGACCTAATTTGAGATTTGATTTTTAAAATAATAAATTAAAGAAGCAGATACTTGATAGAATCAATATTCTGACAAGAATAGGAGTGATGGCATCTGGCTTTTGAGGGCAGGAATTTTTCTGAGTCAAATATTCAGCATCTACTAGGATGTATTAGATAGCACACTAGAAAGTGTCATAGAGAAGAACACAAAGGAATATTTGCCCTGAAATAAAAGCACTTTCTTGCATGTAGATAGATTCAAACTCATCAATTCATGTTTCTCTTTCTTGTAAAAGTTTTACATAAGCCCATTTTTGCTCTAAGGCAATGGGGTAGAATTTGAATATTTTAACTCAGCAGTTGTTTGCTCTTTCCTCCCCTAAGGGAAAAACAATGTCAATTAATGTCCTGAATGTGTTTCTTTAGTCTCAACTGGTTATATGGTATGAAACCAAAGCACTTTTTGTTTATAAGAGCTAAACCTTGAAGAAACTAAGTTTTAAAAACTTCCCTTTGAGAGCCATATCTCAGTGGATTCACATCAGAATCTTATTATTCTGGCAGAGAATTTTTAATCTAGAGAATTTTTACTTTAATGTTTAGAACATTAGACATAAGGACAGTTTTCTTACTTATAGAAAGTGAACTAAAGTCCACTTGGCCACGGGAAAAAAGGAGAGGAAGCGAAGAGCAAGGTGAAGACTGGGTGTGAATAGAGATAATAAGATGTCATAGAGGAGAGAAATTTCTGCTCCACTTTTCTCCTGGAATTTTGGAAAGGAACAACTTTCAAGGGTGCTGTTGACAATACAGGAAAGGTTGCACTGTGGCATTTTGGAAAGAAAAGGGACCTGAAGAAGTATCACTTTGTTTCTCATGAACTATGTATGTTATGGAGACTATCCAGCTTTTCCAGAGGGAGATCATACTGAACAGCTGCTTTGGGACCCAATGAGCCCTGGAATTAGGATCAGACAAGTATAAAATGGGACTTCTTATCAATATGATGGCCTAAGGAAGGAGCATGACTTGCAATTTCTGTAAAGAAGCCAAGGTGGCTGGAAGAGAGTGACTAAGGATACAGTACTCACAGACTAGAGGATAAAGAAAGATGAAACGTTTTAGGGTCTTGGGATCCATGGTGATGATTTTGGTGTTTGTTCTAGGTAAACAAGAACTCATTGTATATTTTAGCAGAGTTACATGATCAATTTTCATTTTAACAGGATTATAGTATTTGTTGCTACAGATAGAAAAAAATGGTAATGGGGGAGGCAGAGGAAAGAAGATATTCTTGCAATAAATCAGGTTAGAGATAATTGGTGGCTTGGGTTAGAATGTTAGCAATGAAAGAGATCAGAAGTAGTAAAATGCTGGATGTATTTTGTAGGTAGGGTTAAGATGATTTGTTGATTCTTTGGGTATGAGCTCTGTGAAAAAGAGAGAAGTCAAAGATCTCTCTCTCTCTCTCTTTTTTTTTTCCTATCTGCAAAGATGGATTGTCGCTAATTGAGTTGGCAAAGAACATATGTAGAACCGGTTTGAGGAAGGGTTGGGGTCCAACAGCTGAATTTTGGACATGTTAAAGTTAGGATGATTACTATACTTCCAAGTGAAATTGTTCAATAGGAATTTGTATAGATTCTGAAAAGTCTAGGAGAAAGGATCAGCCTGAAAATATAAACTTGGGAGTAATCAGTAGACAAATGGTATTGGATGCCATGGAAATGAATGAGTTCTCCAAGAGATTTAGCGTGGATGTAAATATGAAAAAGTTCAAGGACTGGGTCTTAGGGAATTCTAACTTTAAAAGTTCAAGATGATGAGAATATAGTAGAAAAAGTAACTCAAAGGCAGCAATCAAAGATGTAGAAAGAAGATCAATTATTGTTTTGTCCTGAAAGTATTGACCATTGGTTTGAGATAGACATCCCCTGTGTTCTATTTATTCATCCCATTCTCCCCTACCACCGTCACCAATAAAAACCAACCACTGATCAATCACTAATTGTTTTACTGTCTCTGTAGTTTTTTTTTCCCAAAATGTCACATAGTTCAAATCATACAGTGCATAGCCTTTTCAAATTGGCTTTTTTGCACTAAGCAATATGAATTTAAGGTTCCTCCATGTCTTTTTGTGGCTTAGTAGTACACTTTTAATCACTGGATAATATTGTACTGTACAGATGTACCACAGTTTGTTTATCCATTTTCCTTTTGAGGGATGACTTGGTTGCTTCCAGTTTGGGGCAGTTAAGAATAAAACTGCAGGTATTTCTGTGAACATACTTTTTCAACTCATTTGGGTAAATAACAAGGAATGCTGTTGATGAATCATATGATAATACTACATTTAGCTTTATAAGAACCTGCCAAAACTTTCTTCCAAAATGGCTGTACCATTTTGCATTCCCACCAGCAATAAATAAGAATTCCTGTTGCTCCACATCCTCTGACCATTTGCTATTATTAGTTTTTTGGATTTTGTTCATTCTAGTAGGTGTGCAGTGCCATTTCATTGTTCTTTTTGAAGTGAAGTATAGTTGATTTACAATATTGTGTTAGTTCTTTTAATTTGCAGAGTTCTAATGACACGATGTCGGGCATCTTTTCATATGCTTATTTGCTATCTGCAAATCTTTAGTGAGATCACTGTTCAGATCTTTTGCCCATGTTTAATTTTTTTTCTTATTTTGAGTTTTAAGGGTTCCTTGTATATTTTGCATACCAATCCTTTATCAGGTATGTGTTTTGCAAATATTTTCTCCTAGTCTGTGGCATGTCTTTTCATTCTCATAGTAGTGTTTTTGCAGAGCAAAAGTTAATTTTAATGAAGTCCAACATATCAATGTTTTTCTTTCATGAATTGTGCTTTTGGTGTTATACCTAAAACATCATTTTCAAAGTCAAGGTCACCTAGATTTCTCCTATATTATTTTCTAGGAGCTTTCTAGTTTTGCATTTTACATTTAGGTCTGTGATCTATTTTGAGTTCATTTTTGTAAAAAGTATAATTCTGTGTTTAGATTCACTTTTGTGTGTGTGGATATACAGTTGAATGCCAAATTTGGGCACAGGGATATTTTATGGGAACCCCCAAGGCCATAGGTATTCATTCATTAACAAACATTTATTAAGCACCAACCATGTGCAGAGCCCATTCTAGATGCTGACAAGGACTGGAATTCCCCCTGTTACCTAACAAGGCACCACCCATAAAACTCTATCTAATTCCTTCCCACAGCAAAGTTGAAGTCTCTGCCCTGCACTGAACGTATGGTTTGATTCTTTAGTCACATAACAGAATGCTGTGGTTTGAGAGTATCGATGCAGCAGATTGCTATCCACGGTCTCTTCTTCTTCCTAGACACAAAGCTTGACTTCCTTTTACAGCTTCCTTTGCAGTTAGATGTGGTCATAAGAATTGTTCTGGTCAGTGGAGTGTGAATGGAGGTGATATGAGCCACTTCTAGATCTGGCCCACAAAATCTCCTAAGTGATCCTCCACAATTTCTCTTTACCACATTTACCGAATGAATAGAGAATATCTAAGGACTTAGAGGAACACTGGGTCATGAGACGGAAGGCATCTGGGTCCCTGAATCACTGTGTATCAGATCACCACACTCATCCCACTGACTCAACTGAATGGTGCATCAGCACAAATTTCAAATTTTAATTGAACAACAGGATACTGGAATTGTTAATTGTCACTTTAAAATTATAGTGTAAAAACCATCCATCCTCCTGAACTCTTAAACTCTAAGCAAACTCTTCCTCCCAACAAGTGCAGGCAATAGGTAACAAACTTACATGCTTCCAGAAGCTATTAAATAATATAAATAAATGAAGCATGTATTGCTCAAGGGATCTTATGCCTAGGCTAAAGATACCAGCAATTATTCAACTCTAGGTTTGTTATTTTTTTTGTTGGTGCTGCTGTGTCAATATTTGTAAGATACTTGGGGTCTATGACTTTGGTCATCTTATTCAGTACATTATCCTCAGAAGTGTTGGCCTTTAGATGACAATCAATATTTTTTTGTCTTTTAATAAAAAGATGATTGATTATGTGAATAGAGTGTAGGATGGAGTCAAAAAGAACTTTATATTTATCAGTTTACTCCCCTTATCCTCCTCCTAGGACATAAAACTGTAGCTTATTTATTTTTATATCCTTATAACATTTAGAACCTTGCTGCTTATATATAATACCATCAATAAACGATTGTTGAATACATGCTCAATAAATATTTGTTGAATTGACTTTTAGGCTTGGTTTCCTTCCATAAATACAAAATGAATTCATTTTATATGGTCTTTTAAAATTGCTTTTGTCTGTAAATTCATATTTTCTCCTCAGAGGCAAAATTCTGTGATCAATCTGAGGGATTGCTTTTCATCCTCCTACAAGGTATGTATTTTTTCAGAATAGGAAGTATGAGTGTTAGAGAGATTTACAGATACCAAGAGAATTGGCAATCATGTAGCTTAGTTTCTTTTTATTTTCGTTAAAGGGGTGATAGGCCTTAGGAGTTCATGAGACACTAAAATTAATGATGCATCCTAATTAAGTAAATGTTCAGTTTCTTTTCTTGATTGCAATACTGTACAAAATAAAAGGAGAAAACAATCAAATTGCTTCATGTCAATCTTCTCATGAAAATAAAAATCCTCCCACTTCCTGTCAGTCATTCTCTAGTGGTCTCATTTTAGATCTCAAATTTCTTTTAATATTTTGCTAATTTCCCTTGGCTTCTGCACTTAATCTTATTGTGCTTTTTCTTCATACCATATATTTTTCATATAATCTTCAGATGTAAAGATCTTTATTCACTCTCTTATACCTATATCTATATTTTTAAAAACCAAGTCAGTATGGATTGAATGATAATATGTGTAAAAATATACTAAGTAGTACATTCTAAATGAACAAAACTATGTAATGTTATAAGCTTTAAAATTGTTAGTTTATTTATGGAAAGTAGTGCTTTGTCCAGTTCTTCACACCCTGGTTTCTATCCATTCCTTATGCAACCAAGTTGGAAGAATCAACTTGGCTCTTGATGAAATATTTCAGTACCTGGAGGAATGCAATGGCCATGAAGCAAGAGTTTGCTGTTAAATCATAAAGTTACTTGAGAGGAAACAGCATACTAGCTATTTTTGAACTCTTTGCTGACTGACTCAGTTTCCTATTGCTGCTATTATAAATTACCACAAATACATAGTGCCTTAAAACAACACAAATTTATTCTTACAGTCTTGAGGTTGGAAGTCTAAAATGGGTCAGCAAGGCTTCATTCCCTCTGGAAGGTCTAGGGAAGAATCTGTGTCCTTCCCTTTCCCAGCTTCTAGAGGGTGCCCTGCCTGCATTCCTTGGCTATGGTGGTCCCTATCACTCCATCTGCTTCTGCCATCACATCTCTTTCTCTGACTCTGTCCTTCTGCCTTTCTCTTGTAAAAGTGCTTGTGATTACATTAGGCAAACACAGCTCATGTAGGCTTCTATCTGTTTCTCAAGGTCCTTAACCTTATGAAATTGGCAAAGTTCCTTTGGCCATATAAAGGAGCCTAGTCACACGTTCTGGGAATTAGAATGTGGACATTTTGGGGGCTAGTATTCTTTCTACCAAACTGATTAACTATTGAAATCCAGATACAAGGATGGATTATAAGAAAGTTGTATCTGATCATTTCTTTGAATGTTTTCAAGCCTGTCATTTTTGTAAGTTACTTCAAAAATTGTGCAAGTTTATACATGTCAATTGATATTCCATCAATCCATAGAACCACTATGCCAATGAACATACTTTGCTCACTATACTCATGAATACATTTTGATAGTACAATTTAGAAAATAATCATTTTTGTTAATGTCAAAAATTTAATTCTGAGAATTCTGAATAGCAAAATATTATATAACCTTATAGCTTTATAGGACAACTCATAATATTAAAAACATTTCACTCTTCTATAAATATAATTTACTTGCAAAAGTTGACACATAAACAATTTACACTTGCATAAATAATTTATTAATAAAATTAACAAATAACTTGATATTTTCATTACATTTCTTCTTCTGTCCAACAAATTAGGAACTGAAAGATGACTAAAAAATAGCTCAATTATTTCTTTTAGTAATGAAAAATGATGCTTCAATTTCCTCAAACCTCATTTTTCTCATTTTCAAATAAACAAAATGCTTTAATTCACAGCATGGTGAGAGGATTAAATTAGTATGGTGGCTAGTAAGGTATCTATAAAAACATAAACTCCCATGTAACAGCCAAGGGTCATCATCGTTAACATGGTTTACTAGGCCTAATATATGTCAAATATTCTGAATATATTTTGAAGAATGCTATCATTTAGTAACAATATTTCTAAATGTTGGATAAAAATTAAATATAATAAGCCTTTATAAGAATGTTAAAGAGGGAAAGTTTGGTGAGGTACTTAATTTCATCTATTAAATAAATATGAATTCAGCTCCTTTTCTATGTAGTATCCTGTACTCATCAGTAGAGATACAAGTGAGTGAGTTAAGAATAAATATTGAAAAAATACAATAACGGTTCCTTCTTCATGGAACTGATAGTAGGCAGCTTGTGTTTGAAATATTATAGGTTAGGCTCTGAATCCCATTATGTACATGTGAAGACATTATCAATCACACAAAAACACATATAGCAATACAAATGCTACTTAACAAATCTTCCCAGAGTGCTTCTATATCCCAGTATTTTATATGTGATAGAATGGTACAATGGAAATCCACTGAAACTATGACATCATAAAAACTGACTTCCAATTCTTTTTTTTTTTTTTTTTTTTTTTGAAGTAGAAAAGAATAGCTTTGTTGCTTTGGCAGGCAAAGGGGGCCACAGTGGGCTAATGCCCTCAAAATTGTGTGTCCCCTGACTTCCAATTCTGATTCTTCTACTTGGTTTGGCAAATTAATTAAGCTCTTTGAGACAGTTACATCATATATGAGATGTTCATAACAAAATTGCACAATTTGATATTGAGATTATTTAAAGAAACAGGTCCATAGAAGGCTTTTAAAAGAATTCTATGAACTTACTTATCTTTCCCTTTAACAATTAGATATTTTTATTTATCAACAAGTAGGTTTTGATTAGTGTGGATTTTTTTCAAGACTTGAAACATAGAATAACCAATATAAATTCTTCTTCATATGTGTTTCATCTTTTGCAATATTCTAGATTAGTGTAAAAATTTAATTTTATATTAAAGAGTACATTCTAATGTTTAAATCTGATTCTATTCTTGTCTTGTTTAATCCTGGAATGATAACCCTTCTGAGGTAATAATAACTCCCAATAGATTTTAGTGTTTATGTTTGTCTTTTAGGTTTGCTATTTCTAAAACTTATGACTTGAATGTAATACTCAAATATTGATGTATATGAAAGAATGAAGACTGATATGGCTTCAGCCACTGCAGAATATTGAACACCCCCTAAATGGCTAAAGTCTTGCAGCTTTTCTCCTAATAAGGATAGCCCTTTTTTAATGGAACATGGATTTTTTTTTTTTTTTTTGCATGATGTTTTCTTAACAATGCACTGTCTTAGTCTCTGCATTTATTTCATATTGTGTGTGTGTGTGAGTTTGTCATTTCTGATGTAAATCAGGGTCTAATTAAACAGCTTATTTTGAGATGATGGGGTTCCTCTTGATACAATCCTATTCCTATATTGGTAGGAAATTTAAAAAGTAGAACACAGAGGTGACATGATGGAGTATGGTCTTCAGGTGGTTGGAATTATCTACAGTTTAAGGTTGTATTGTGTGGTTGAAAATAGTCTAGGGAACAACCCAATGCACAAACAAAAAGAACACTGAGAATCTTTCCTGAGGAAGTAAAATTACATAATGAAATGTTCTCCAGTCATTGAGGGCAGGGGTGGAGGGAGGAGGGGAGGATAAAACACAGCAGGGGAAGAAAAGTTTTCTACAATGAAGAGTATTATCAACAAAATTAAATCAGAAAAGACTGCAATTTATTCATTTTTGCACTGCTCTCTCTCTTCTTCATTTATTACTTAGCTCAATCTCAGAAGCACTACTTGTTTTAGCAAGTAGTAATAGAATTTAATTGATTTAGAATGAATACTAGCTAAGAAGCTAGGAAAGCTACATTTAAAGTTCTTTGGGTTACTAGTTAGTGTATGATTACACTAATCACTTAATCTCTCTGGTTCTCAATCTCTCGATCATAATGAAGGAGTTAGACTAAACTATCTTTAATGTCCCTTCAAGTTCCACCACACTTTTTTGAGATTTGAATATGCTGGTCAGTTTATTTAGCAGCATATTGATCTTGTTGCTGAAATTCGGCCTCTGTACACCTGTGCTGGATTAAATCTCTGAGATAGAGTTTTGGGTGAAGTAGAAAGAAACAGCTTTCTTGCCTTGGCTAATGCCCTCAAGACTGTGTGTCCCACCCGGGAGAGGGTAGTGAGGAGTCTTATAGTATTCAAGGAGCAGGGCGTGATCAGCTTGTGGACATTCTTCTGATTGGTTGGTGGTGAGGTCATCAGGAGTCAACATCATCACCCTTCTGGTTCCAAGTGGTCTGGGGTCTCCGTGCTTGTGGGCAGCAGACAGTTAACTCCTCCCACTGGCGGGGGTTTCAGTATCTGCAAAACAGCTCAAAGGATATGGCTCAGAATATTATCTACAGTCCTTGATTAAGAACTAAAAGTCCTTGACTTTGTTTAAAGGCTAAAGTATTATTATTTTATCTTGCTTGACTGTTTTCCTTTCTTTCTGCATTTTCTGACTTCTCTGATTAAATTTATTCTTTGACTAAAGTTTTTCTACAGACAAAACACAGGCGCAGGACATGGGTGTGTATCTATTCTGGGAAGGCCTTGTAGGGTCCTGTTTGGTTACAATCTCATGAAGTGAGACGTGAAGATCCTTGCACACTTAAGTATTTAAGAAGTTTTAGACACTTTCAAAGAGAAAACTCTAAAACCAAAATAATCACATAACAAAGAGACTAAAAGGAATAAATGTAAATATTCTAATGAGGGCAATTATATATGCATAAATGTGCGTGTTATGTATGACTTTTTTGTATATGAGGAACAGTTTGAATGTACTTCTTATAACCCATTTTTGTTATAAATTTGATTTCAGCTTAAAATAATCTGAATCATATTGACATTTCTCTTCACAAGCAATTTGCTTCACTAATTCACTTTCTCTAATTCAACATATCTTGAATGTTGCTTTTAGATTAGAAATTTTAGTGGATTAATAGGTAAGAAATACATTAGGTGGTACTTGTATATTTCAAAAGAAGAAGGAGCCAGAATAACAGACAAAAACATTACCTGTAATACAAAACTTGCTAAAATACCAACTGCAGATGTGCCTGGAGATTATCCAGGAAAAGACATGCTCAACATAAAATTAAAATGCATAATTTATGAGTACATAAGTTTGAAATCTAAGTCCAAACCTGATTTGTACTTAAGGTAAAAACCAGCTAGGAGATATAAAGCCTATGGCTCTATTTGGGGGTTGATCAAATATAATCATATGATTTAATATAATGTTAAAATACATTGTTTATTAAAGTGCTATAAACTATTTTAAAGTTAAGGAACAATGGGTTGCAAAATTAATATTTTTTATCCTGTCCTGTTTTTCTCCAAATATTTAAAAGAACATCAACCTCACATTTATTTCACGTATATGCTAAAAATGCTAATGTTACATTTTCTAATTTAAGTTGGGTCCTCAACAAATTATTCTATTTCCTTGAATAACAAATTAGGTAAGTAGGTTTAGGCAGCATATTGAAATTTTTATATGAAAAGTATGCTCTCTTTCTACCACAAATGTTAGGTTTGTGTTTGTAATGAATGTAATTCAGGATATTCATCCTCCTTGTGTGGACCTCAGATCCCCCCTAGCAACATATGTCTAAAACACAGGGACATACACAGAAATCATCCTTTTGGTAAAATGAGATGACTGAAGAAAACCTTCTGTTCTAGGACATCATTAGGAATGGAATACAGCCTGAGGAGAGAAAGAAAAAAAAAAGTTATACAAACATATCCTTAGTGAAATTTTTTCCCTTGCCAATTTTGATAGTAATGACGACTACAGATTTGCACACCTGCACGGTGCGCCTTACTATTGTAATATCCCACTTGGCTATCTCTCTTCTAGGATTTTATATCAGTGCTTTCTAGAAAATTGATTATCTGAAATAAAGTCTATTCTTACCATCTTATCAATGGAATTTTAAGATCAGATATTTCAGATGAGGCTGAGGGCATCCTGTTTTTATCATGAATACATTTTATGACAATTAGCTCACCGTTATCATTAAAATTTGGGGATAAGGAATTGACAGTGGAAAGAATGACAACGGAGGAAAAAAATGAATATGAATAGTTCACTAGTAAAATATATTCTATAACTCAAAATTGCAGTGGTTTCTCTTAGAGGAAGTCTCTTTTAATTGTTCACATCCAAAACGGTCGGCTTACACTTGAAAAACCAAGTTCACACAATTTGCAATCTTTGTTATTCTGTGCACCTAGTGACATAGGACGTCAGCACAATCAAGAGCCCTTTAGCTCCTTCCCACTCCTACACCTACCCATTCTCCACAGAATGAGCGTGTGCAGCCTGGGGGTGCTGTAGACTCACGGAAGCCAGAGGGCGTGATAAATTCATAGGTATCACCACGACATGCAAATACCTACTTCGGTCGCCATGAATTTGTTTCTGGTGCAAGAATTGGACAGAGGGTGTACACACTAGTAAGACGTTTCTATGACTTGAACTTTCCTGGCCAAAAATGTGAAAAACACACGTTCTCATATCTGAAACTGAAAAAAATATATATATTTTAGAACATGGTGAAGGGGCACAGACACGGGGCTACGACCCCAAACTATTTTCTTTATTTTCAGAAAGGAAAGAGAGTTAAGAAATAAGGGAGATATTTAACTACCCATTTAGCAAGCAAGCAGGCATCAGCTTTATCAGTGTCTAGACTGTGAACGTAGGAAATTTAGGACCTTAAAGCCTTCACGTTGCCTGCTTAAAGCCCCTTTCTTCAAATTCACCCTTAGAAGCTACTACTCTCCTAGGAAGGAGGAAAAGAAAATTTCTGCTGACCCAGCTCGTGATTTCCATACAGAGAGCAAATAAATGAATGGAGAGGGGGATGGGACGGTGAGAAGCAATGTGTCTTCCTTTTCAACCGCAGAAAATAAGATTACTTACCAGGAACATTTTTATCCGGGGGAAATGTTTATTCCCTCTATCATTCGGCGCCTCAGTCTCTGCAAGAAATCAATTTCCACTCTACCTTTTCCTCCTATTTCTAAAAGAAAGAGAGAGAGAGCGAGAGAGGCGGATAATGCTTAAGCTTCAGGGTCCAGAGGAAGATACAGAGGGCAAAAGACTCCCACAGCACTCTTTACCCAGATCCCAGGGCTGAGAGTCAACCCCTGGTGGGAGGAAGGGAGATTCTCTAAGGAGGGTGCGGTGGGGTGGCGACGGGGGGATTCATTTCACTGTCAAAATATAAATCATCCGCAAAGAGAATAGCCAGCCCCTCAGTCACACAAGCAATTCCCTAGGGGAAGTAGGTTTCAAAGAGAAAAGGGAAGTTCCTGAATTGAATGAGAGAGAGAGAGAGAGAGAGAGAGAGAAAGAGAGAGAGAGAGAGATTGGGATTTGGGTTTGGGATTTGGGCTTGGAGAAGGGACGGGGCCGTAGAGGAAAGGGGGAGAAGGAATAAATCTAGTCTTACCCGATCGATCAGGCGATCGTTTGCGGTATCGGGCTATGAAAAAGGCAAGATAATGCATTCGGCAGCAAAGCCATTTCTGGCACACTCTCCCTCCTCAATTGTTTAGGAATAAGAGGTGACGCGGGAGTCTCACAGCCTGCCACCTGCTCCCCCAGGGACGGTCCTCAGAACCTCCAAAGCTCTAGCTTCTAAAGCGAGGCGTTTAGAGCTGAGGTTTCGAAGGGAAGTCGATTGCCTGGAGTCCCGGGGAAGCAGGATTCGCCGAGGAAGCAGGACCTGGGAGGGCTCCTGCCGCCGCCGCTGCCGCTTCCACCCGCGGTTCCCTGGCCCCCTGCCTAAGCCTCCCGGCACAGCGCCCCCGAAAGCGCCAGGCGACCCGGCCTCCTCTGCGTCTTCAGCCCCCAGTGCAAATCGCTGATGATCTGGTCATCCTAAAGCGACCACAGTGGTTATTGGGGGGCTTGGTTGTGTTGGGCTTCCTCACTACGCCTCCCTCGGTTGCTGCGAGGGAGAGGGTTCAAGGGAAATCCTAGTGAAATGCACTGATGGAATACTATTAATCCTAATGATCATGTTCCCAACGCAGGTAACTCTTAAAGAACTGAGTGAGAGTGGGAAGATCAGAGCAGGATTTCCGAAGCGGTGCCCTCTTGAATTCTCATTGGATCCTTCCCAGCAGCCTAAATCACTCTTGCTGCTATATCTATCAGGATGACTACAGCCTCACTCCCTAGTTCTCTCTTTATCCCGCTGTCTTCAACACATCCTTTTACTTCTCTTTGCAGATTTATCAGTAGTCCACCTCCTGGTCTCTGGGGTTACACAGCTTCTATTTTTCCCCACTGTATGGGGCTGTACAGTCCGTAAAATTTCACTTTGTCTGCCTAAGGCTCACCACAAATAAGCCCCCTCCCACTCCCCCTAAAATAAAAGGCACCTCTTTCACACTTTGCTTCCCTCCCTTGGGGCTTCCTGGCTCTGCGTGTAACTTGTTTTTACTTGGTATGCCACCAGGAACTGCTGATTATTTCAAAGTTCCACCACCCTGAAGCTCATCACTTTACCTTGGTTTGGAAGATCATGGAATATCTGTTGGCATCTTGGATGTATTTTTCTCATAGTCATCTTGCTTCCTGAAATTTCCTCTGGTAAGTTCTTCTCTTTATATGTTATGAGAAACTTAGTGCTAGTGTTATTTTTAATAAGCTTGTTTGTTTAAAAAATATCTCATTTCTTACATTTTTGTCACTTTCAGAACTCAAAGATCTATGTGAATGTGTTGATTAATTAGTATGTTAGTTGCAGTTGTGCTGATGTAGCCCATGTAATGAATTACCCCATCACCTTTTACATTATTTATTTCTGCCCTCATTTATATTTCAGGTTATAGGAAACATTAACCATCCTCCCCCTCCACCCCCCAGTAATGCTTCTTGGCACACATTCTTGAGCCATTTGAAAGGTCAAATTTTATGTTTATCTAAGAGTGAGCTTAACACAGACATTCTGACAATTGCAGGGTCTGGCAAAGTTCACTCTTTCCTGATCTTCAGAAGGTTGTTCAGGTCACTATTTGTTCATTGTAAGCAATTACATGACTAGGGAGGACTTTTGTAAAGTGTATTTTATGAGTTCAGCAGGATACTAAGCACTAAAAACCACTGTATGGTAACATGAGGAGTGTGAGTTTTGGGTGCACCATTTTTTTTTTTTTTTTAACAACATCCCAAATCACACATGAACACATTATTTTGGGTGCTGTATTTAAATCCAGGCATCATATTTGGGAGTAGGTTTCCGATTTTGTGAATTTAGCGGGTGTTCATTTCAGAGGAAGAGAGCTATCAAAAGAAAGCACTGATTATCTTGGTACTAATCATTGAAATTCAGGGACAGACTTTATATGAAAAATTTAATTGCCTCACTCTTCACACTTGTTCAACCCCCAGACTCAGTTTTAATAAGTATGTTAATATGTCAGTGTTTTTTTTCTTTTATGAGCATTTTTATGAGATTAACTGACAGTTATGATTATCACTTCCCCTTTAAGTATAGGTGTGCTTAGAAACATTTAAATCTTAGCTTTTACTTCACACATTGACAAGGACACAGTATTTATTAAATGCCAAACCCGAATGTATCAGTTGTCTCTGATGCATGCTGAGGTTTGGGGTTTATCTCTGTGAAGCGCCCCCCCCCAACCTCTCCCCATAAGAACAAGTTGCTGCTTTCTACATTTCTGGTTATTGGGATGGATGGAGGTGAAAATCTATTGTTCAAGATTTTCTTTCCTTCTTTCTTTTCTTTCTTCTTCCCCCCCCCCTTTTTTTTTAATTTCTCGGAAAGAACTATTTCTGTCGTCATTGATGGCTTACTCGACACCCTAAGTCATGCTTTTTTAAATTCAAAAGCCCTTTTAGCTTCCAGACAGAAAAGTACTCCAGCTGCGGCATCATCCATCCCCCAGTCTCGGGATTCAAGGGCTTTTCCCCCTTGTCTTCCACCGAGGGAACGGGGCTGCCTGTGGTCCGCACCACTTGGCTCCCCTCACCCGTCACTAGTTTCTACCTGGTCTCCTTCCCAGCCTGGTCGTCCTGCCTGACAAGTGCCATCAGCGCCCGAGACTTCAGCTGAAGAAACGAGGGGCTTACCATAATTCACCCATTCAAACATCCTCTTTGGAGGACTGCTGCTGTTGCGCAGGAGTGGAGGGAGGGAAGGAAAAAAAACCCAAAAAAACCCCAACTTTCCGTGCAGTCAGATCTTTGCTTCTTAACCTAGTCTACTCCAGTAAGGCACAGACGTCAGGTACTTAGGTAAGTGCGTTTTTTTTTTCCTGTATCATAACCTGAAACTCAGGTTGGTGGAGGGGAGATGTGCATTGCACCGTCAAGGACGCTTTAACCGGGAGGGCGAGCAACAGGCGACTCTGCCTGGAGATTTGTCCGCAGCTCGTGGCAACGCCTAAGCCTGGGCGCCGGGAGCACGGAGGACAAGGTGCGCGGAGGACAAGGTGCCCTGTAGCCCGGGCGGCCCGGGCTTGGCGCCGGGAATGGGGATGACCCTCACGGGTGGGGACCGTGCCCCGCGCCCCGCCCGCCCCGCCGGCGCAGGCTCGGCTCTAGGCCCCTGCGGCGAACGGGCGCCCGGCGTGGGCATTCGCAGCCCCGGAGCCGGGCGCGCGCCAGGGGGTTCATCCTTGCTTCACGCTCCATTTCCAGTCTTCCTCCCGCCGAATTTGAGCAAAACCTCTTTTCTGTGCTAGAGGCCAGATTTGGGAGCTCTAGAATCCCTCAGCAGCGCCCATCTGCGTTTGTATTTATTAGTTATTATTATTATTTTTAACGAGCTGTACCTAGGACTAAGAAATGACGGCTCTCCAGCGTGCCTGCTTCATAAAAAATGAGTCTCCATCCATCCGTTTAGTTGGGCTTAGAATAGCTGACTTCTCAGGCTCTGTGTGAAAGTGTTGCTGGCCGTCACACCCTCCCTTCCTTCACCAACTCGCGGGAATCCGGAGGGTGGAGCGGTGAGGGGAAAGAAAGAGTTGGATTTGAACTTGGAGCCAGAGGTTGGAGTATAAGTGAAAAGCAAAGAGTAAGGGTTGTGAGTCTTTCAGCTTCTGCTATACCCACTTGCAAGTTAGGCTTTTCGGTTTCCGTCCCCCTTTCCTGGAGGCGGGGCGGGAGGTAGGAGGATCCAGGCTGGGAGCGCTCCCCTCCGGCGTCCACCCGAGAGGGGGTGGTGCTTCTTGGCTGCTGGTAATGCTCGTTCTGCAACCGAGCAGTGGCAGAGAGTTTAAGACTCCGACGGCTGTTCTACTCGTCTCCAAGAGTTGAGCCACAGTCCCTTTTACTTTGCACCAGGTCAGAAACGTAATCAGCCCTTTAGAGCAGGGACCACCTTCTGATGGGAATCCGACTGGGAAACGCTGGGGAGGCTCTACCCTCGAAGATAAGATGCATGTTTCCAGCTGTGTGAGATACCAACCCGAGGCTTGAAACGAGGAAGAGGTGACTGGGTTTGCTAAATAACCCTCCTATTGCTTACAAATAGTCTAGCCGGTCAAATAGATGTAAGCAAAGAAGAAAGCACCAGGGTATAAAACTGTCACAGCAGCTTGGAAGACAGATGATTCAGATTTGGGTACTTTTTCTTTTGCGAGCTGTTTAGATTTGTCATCATGCAGTTAAGCAGGTAAGGACTGAATGTCTATATTTTATTGACAATGATATAACCTGTGTTTGACCCCTCCCGTGATAGTTTTTCCCTGTTTGAAGCGATGGAATACATGTATTTTCAAATGGGTCTGCTATGGTGCATAACTTCTTGATATTTGCATTCAAGAACCATTTAAATCCACTTAAATGTTTAACATGCATTCACTTGTATGTTCAAGGTACATTTATTTAAATGTTTAACAATGTTACCAAAATCATAAACTGGGCCAAAGTGAGAGGAAGAAATGGGGAGGGTAGAAGTTAGAGGAAGGAATGTAGAAACCTAATGAAGGATGTAAGCTAGTAGTTGCAGAAATGCCTTAAAACTGCTTCTTGTTAAGGTCATAGACCTGAATATATAAAGGAGAATTGGAGAACTATTAAGGGCATCTTCAACTAGCAATTTAATTCTGACTCCTTGAGAGAAATGTTTTGTGGGTATTTTCATGTAATTTTCTCAATTTAAAAAAAAATAATAATCCTTGGGGTAAAGGTGGGTTGGGTTGTCAAATAGGATGAGAAAAGAGCTTGCCCTAAAGCAGTGTTATGTATGACCCCAGTATAGAAATCTTTGGGCTTAGGAAACCAGTTGGAAACTGAAAAATAAAATATAAACACATTTTTTAAATTATGGAAAATCTCTCATAAATAAAGCTTTTTAAAATTCCAGGTTTTGGAGATGTATAATGTTACCAGCCAGTAGATTTCTTCCACTGTCAGACGTAACAACAACCCCTAAAAATCTCAATTAAAATGAAAAACACAATTTGAATAAGTTATGTTATTATTATTGATATTGTTTTGTTATGTTTTGCTTACATGTTGAAGGAGTCTGGAGTCCCCACACAGTGAAGCAAAAAAATTTGATAAGATATAATCCTAAAACTATATCATTTATTTCTAACAGTTTTTCTTCTCTAAGAAATTGTATTCTTTAAGATTTTTCTCTGGAAATAATTTTAGTACTTACATTTATTGACGTAGATCCCTGATCAATAATTTTTCTGCTTGTAAGGCTCACTGATAACATGTTGAAGAAATATGAAAGATAATCGTGACTTTGGGTCATAAAATTGCAAAGTTATGGTGCTTTTCTTAGTTTGATGCAAGAGGTAGTTTTTACTCCACTGGAAAAAGTAATTTGTCAATGAATTCCAATTCCTCAGTTCTTTTGCATTTTACCCTCTGGTGTTCTATTGCAGTGAATATACCATTACTATACATTGTATTACATATGTATGCCCACTTTTGGGTGAGTGAAGAAGGTATTTATTTTAAATTACATTGCTTTAATAGTGTTTTTAAATGAAGTAGACATGATACCATATGATTGATTTCATTTATCATTTAATCAGATAATATGTCATTCCAGCTTCTCATGAGATATTTTCTCTTAATAAACTCAACATTGTAGTGGAAATGTACATTTTTTATAAAATACAGTACATTTTGATTTTCTTCATGCAGAATGATTGATATATGATAATCAAGTAAATCAAACCTAAGTAGGAAGAAACCATTGGGACTCTAAGAGTGTGTGTGTGCATGTGTGTGTGTATCATATACATACATGCATATATGAAATTAGCCTTACTCCTAGATTTGTGTGCTTTTTAAATAAAGATGGAATTTCTTTTCAGAATAGTGCCTTTGTGTGTTTCTCTCTACAAGTGCAAAGAACTCAACTGATAGGACTTCAAAACTTTGATGCTCTGTTATCAGCCTATACTTCAGTTTCCTATATTACCTGTTATTTTGATTTTTTTCATATTATCTCCAGAAAGAGTAGTTACTGACTAGAGTGTCTAAAATTTTAATAATTTAGAAAATCAGATATTAGTATTAGAAGTTCAAAGTTCAGATGCAAAGACAAATGTAACGCCCATCCGTGGCAAGTTTAGCACAAATCTTTTATTAAAAAATATCCCAAAGGTGTTTGTATGTTATGATTATGACTTATGATTAATGAGGTCCTCTTCTAAGATTCTTAACAGTTTTCATTCTACCTCCCAGTATTGGGTTATTGTGAAAAGTAGAGAGAGATGGATCTAAGAATCCTTCCTCAATTTTATTTCTAGTTCCACCTCACTAATGCGATCCTTGTAAGGTTTCTTGACTACTCCTTCCAACTCTCATCTCTCACATGGTTGAAAACACCATCTACTTCACAGTGTTTTTGCAGAAAAAATGACAGAAGAGATGAGGATGCTTTAAAAAGACAAACGTTATGAAAACAAAATGTATTTTGAAAAAGATACCATGTATGTTTGATTTTTTTGTTTGGTTTCTGGATAAAATTATTTTTCCATGCAAGAAGTAATGTTGACTCAACTGAAAAAAAATTAGTACCAAATATTCTTGGTCTATGTTTTTATGGTGTCTAATGAGTTTACATAGTATCTCTTTTGTTTTGATATTGTGTAGCTAAAAAACAAAAAACACAAGCTTAAAGAGTACACTCCTTAAGGCACATTAGTTCTTATTTACATTGTATTTACCTTGGCTTTAATGGAGCTCTCGGAGAAGAGTCACTTTTACAAAAACAGTTGCTCTTGATTGACTTTTCAGCGTCATTTAGTGAAAGTCTGATTTCTTAGCAGATTTATATTAACTTGTTGATCTCTGTCAGTTTAATTGAAAACAAGATCGAAATATTCTCATATAACAACTTTCATAATGAAGAAACTCGAGAAAAGCCAGACTTGTAATTTCTGACATTATCAACTCATATTCAGCTTACCAGGATTAATTAGGTGACATCTAGCATTGTTGGTGTTTTAATTTAGCAGCTACATGGATAATTTCATTTACACATTTAGTAGTGTAACTCTGACCAGTTTTTCCATGCACTGCTATTTGGTTTTATGATTTTAATGTTTACAATTCATGAGTTCTAAAGGAGAGCAAAAGAAAAAAAATTGTGTTTAATATTATTGATTGCTAATGGATGATCTTGATTCTTAAAAGAAGGAAATAGTATTAAGATGTTTATTCTATTCTATAAAAGAGTAAAAGATTCTCTGAAGATGAAATTTAATCATGAACACTAATGGCCCTTTTGCTGAAAATATATCTAGAAGTCCTGGCCTAGCTCCCTTTTTTTTTTTTCTTTTTAGCGATATCAAATAGCCACTCAAACCATTTTACACTGGTCATCAAATATCCTTATCAATAACATTTTAAGGCTTTTATTGCTATCATTTCAAGGCATATTTGATGGGTTATTAAGAATATTTATATCCAATTAGTTATTTGCAGACCTATCCAGTTACAAAGTCTCCATAGATCATTATTTCATAAGCTATGAATTAGCTCTTCTATACTTAAGGTTTGAAATAAAGTATTCATGCAAACAGTTCTGGGATATTTCTCAATTTCATATTCAAAGTAACAAATCATGTATAACTAATAGATGCTCTAATTGAAGTAAACAGTTATTTTCTAACCAGTTTCTTTTCCCCCAAGATTAAAAGATATAACTAATATACTTTTAATGAGCTGATTGAATTACTACATATTTTATCATGACATAAATAGTTGTGTTAATTTTGTAACTGTTTATTTTTAACCAGGAAAGCATAAATTCAGATGTGGAAAAATGACATGCAATATAATAAATTAGGAAATCTTAAAGAGTCTTATTCTTCTATATTCATTGTTATTTCTTACAATTCATAATTTCTCAATTTTTTTATTTTTTAAGTTTAGAGTTAAAAATGGTATTTATCCTCAGTGTAAACTATTTTTATTTATAATTTTTCTTTTAGGAGCATTTGTATTAATGCATAAACCCTAATTTACTCAAATGTGGATGCCTCTAAAAGCACCCAAGACATAACAAATTTCTTTTAATAGCTGATAAAGGAGCTACCATGTTATAGTTTCAGCAAATTAAATCTATAAAATACACATTTATTGATTAAATTAATAAATATGTTAACATTACATTCGAACGTATTGTAGCTCTCTGCTATATGAGAATTATTGTCTCATAATGGTGTGTTTCCTTTAAATTCCATTATAGATTTATTGTGAAAGAATACTTACAGATAGACTTATTCTTCCTGATTTCTGCAGATATCAGCCAACCTCATCAAGATTGAGCTGTTTTTTATGAACTTTTCTGGAGTTTTGCATTTTGTTAATTTTAAAAGCTATCTCTAGAATATTGCACTATTAAAAAGCAATCCAGCCTTGGGAAGACCAGAATTGAGTAAGCATGCATTTTAGATTTTCAGTGTCAAACAGTGGTTGTATATAAATACACTACTACTTTACAGATTCATTTAACACTCTCACAACTGAAAACTATAATCTTTAAAACATTTCAGATGATGTCCACAAATATAAGGCAGTTTGGGAAAGTGATTAAGTCAAATCAAGGAGTAAATTTAGCATGGGTTCACTCAAGTATCATAATACAAAACCACATATGTTTATGCAGGTTGCTAATCATGTGTCCTTTGTAATTTGTAATATCTTTGATATGCACGCACTTTTAAGATGCAAGTATTTGTAACTGTTTTAATACTGTGTACAGAAGCTCCTTCTGTTTAGCTAAAGTAAATATAGAACAAAAGTTAATTCAATCGTGAAATTCCTAGGGTAGACAATACAGTTGTGGCTTTCCTGTCTTTAGTGTGGCAATATTTCTGATGGTTTGAAAAATCAGCCCCATAAATGTATGTACAGAGATGGTGGAACAGTCTTTTTCAGATGTGAACACCTCAAATAGTAATGAACAAAATCTAAATATTTAGAAGAAAATTATTAAAGGTTGAATAAATCACACAATAAAGTTAACAAATGCTCCTTTAAGATAATTAACCCATACTTTTCTCAAAATGTTCTTATATAACAGCAAATATATTAATATACAGACCAAGTCTAGCTTACTCAAAACATTTAAATTGAGTGGCTTTACTTGAATTTACAATGAGAATTTCTGATTATTCATTCAGACCTGTCACCAATATACAAAGTTTCAATACATTATATACATGTGAAAAGTAATATTTTCAAGATTATACTATCAAATAATGTGGAAGAAAACTAAAGTTTCCAAAATTGAATAATCTAGGGAAAAAAATGAATTACCAGTGATCAATGAACAACAGCAACAAACTAGAAAGTATATTTTCTGTTCCTTATTACTAATTTCACTCCAAATGAAGTTTTTAAACAACTTGTTAATTTGAATTCAAAACCTGTCTTGAGTAAGGGACTATGATAGCATGTGAGTTTTTTGGATTTGTAAGAGATACTCTTTCCTACTTGCTGAAAGTTTCACAATCACTTAAAAATAGCACTTTCATTTTTTGAAATGTGAACTAAGAAAAATGAATCCAGTCTTCCCTGTGAATTGAAATTTAAAGTTCATAGCTAAGAAAAAGGCAATCCCAAGCAATTTCTTAAGAAGCACAAAATTCTTCTTGAACCTTTTTTTTTGACTAAAGTGCTTGTTTTCAGCATCTTCTCACCTTTGAGTGGTGACAGAGATTCTAGACTTACACCCCTCATCCCCAACACACACACATTTTTGTAACACTTCTCTCCTTATTTGAGAACTTGTAGATCAAGGACATATTATTGACATTTTAAATGTATAACTATCTTTATATCTCAGCTGAAAAGGTAACGCTAATTATGTTTGAACTGTGTGGAGAAAAATAACTTGGAGCATCCATGTTTCCTCTTAGAGTGAACTCTAGCAGGTTTTCATGTATCTCTTCCATCCATCCATGAAATGTGGACATTTTAACACATCTCTTATTTAACCAATCTAAAAGATGAAACAACAAATTACAATCATATGAAGACAGGCCAGAATGAATATGAAAGATCACTCATGTCATTATAACTTTGTAAATCTATCCTTAACAGCTTCTCTTTAAGGAGATCAATTCGGATTTAGAGTAAGACCCAACAACTCCAATATAAACTGCTGTGATTAACTATTAAAAATATTTCTTTCTCATCAATAATATTGAATCAGTAAGGTAAACAAAAGTTTAATCTAACTTCACATGATTCTTTCATGACAAAAGTGATAACAATTTGATATGCTTTACTGTCTTTTAGATGTAGAATTGCAAAGTTCTAAGCTGAAGATAATTTATTTGCTCAGCATTTGAAATTGGACAGTTATTAACCATTTATTAAAAGTTTATCTATTACCAAATTTTGGTCTCAGATAAGTCCTGCAAATATTGATTTCTATGATTATTATTTAGAAGGTATTCCCTGACCAGTTCAGACAATATGATTTTAAAAATTACCACTAGTACACTAGTATGTAATTGATATGCTGGGTATTAGCTAATACTCAACAGTTTCTATGTGTCAGATATAGTAATGCCCCATTTATTTTTCCCTGTAATATCCTTCAAAATCTGGCTGGCTCTTTTTATATAAAAACTCTCTTCAAGAATATAGATTTTTTTAAAAAATAGGTTTACTTTACTTTACTTTTGAAACTTAGTATCTTAAATTCTTTATATCTCCCTGAATTTGGAGACAGTTTGAGCTATTTTAGAAGTTAAAGTAATATATTGACAAGAGTGGTCCTTGAAGATACCAAATGCTTTCAAAATTCTACGTTGGGGAATAATGGGGAAAGCAGGTGTTCATTGTTAGAAAAAAGTTTATTTACACAAGGTAGAATATATTGCCAATACCAGGCACTGTAAGGGTAGCTACCATATGCAAATATGGGCCATCCCAGCATCTTTGGCAACTGGGTAAGCTGTGCAAAATCCATTGCTGAAGACTCATTCTATAGTTAGAAACACCCAGAGTTCTGACACTCTTTGTTAGCTGGTGGTTCAGAAGAAATTGGAAAACAGCAGACAGAGATTTAACTACTTGATGCTATATTGGTTTGCTTGTTGTAGATCATGTCTTTTTGTTACTTTTGGTTCTTTTTCAAGAAATGTTTATTGGATGTCTGATCAATGGTGTGCGCTAGGGTAAAGCTTGGGAATATAACAATGAAAAGATACAATTGCACTTAAGAGGCTTATGGGTTTTTTGCTATTTGAAGTACACTTTGATTTAATTAATCCACTCAGGCAAATTTAATGCTTGGTCAGTCATTTTATTTTCACACATGTCCAATTTTGATATTGTACATATAATTCTCTTTAAGAGAAGAGGAGGGTTGTCAAATTCCTCAGTATATATATAGGTCAGTAAAGAAAATATTTTCTATCTAGAGAGTTAAAGGATGACTACTAAGAGAAATGGAGGAACCAGGACAGTTCTGCTAATAAAGTCATAATAATTCTCAGAGTGATGATTTAGTTGACATCTGATTGTGTGGTGATTTTGTTTGTTTGTTTCAATGTTAGCTTTTTTTAATGGAAACATTTTTAATGGGTTATGCCTTTTGATTTTTAGGAATTAAAATTAATAAAAAATCATATTAACATTACAAAAATGCACTTTATAAATTTAATTTTCTTATTCCATCATGTATTTATTGAGGGCCTTCCCTGTACCAGGTACTTTTGTTGGTGGTACAGGTCCGTTAGTGAATCAAACAACACAAATCCTTGCCTCATGTTGCTTATACTGGAATTCATTATTACATTATTACAGGAATTTCAGGAATTATTGCATTATTACAGGAATTATTATTCTGTAAGTTGAATGATCCCTGTAACCAGAATTAGAAGATAGGTTAGGAGTCCACTGACAATGTTTATAACCCACACTCCTAGGTTGAAAAGTTTGAATATTTTCATTTCCTTGCAAATGGATAAAAAGAACCTGAAGATTATTATTTTGAAATTTTAAAAGATTTCCCTATGACCTAAATAATCAGGATCTTTAAAAAACACTTTTTAATAATTTTACTAAACTTTCTTTGAAACTTTCTTAAATGTACTTCTGTGTGTGTGTGTGTGTGTGTGTGTGTGACTTCAGAAGATACACTTCCATTTGTGTTTCTCTGTATAGTAATTTCTAATTAAAAAGCTCATTTCCTTCTAGGCCTGATTAACTCCAAAACAAGTTTTATTCCCCTTATAGATCAAGAGATTGATTTATTGTCCATTTGGACACCAAACTCCAAGATTTCTGAACTTTATCCCAGTATTATGTCTTAGTCTTAGAATATATTAGTGAGCCTTTATTTACAGTAGTTCAGATGCCTTTGCTGAGCAACAAGTTAGTATTGTACTTTCAATTTTTACTCAGGATCACTACAAATATTTTTTTAAAAAGCATTTCTAAAGCTTTGCAAAACTGTAACTGCAGACGTTGTCCATAGAGGCAGGGGCAAAAGGTTTATTATCTTTGTATTTGCATGGATTTCACATAGTATGTTTTTTCAATTAACTTTTTCCTCAAATTCGCTTTAAATTTACATTTATGTGACAGAATTCTTTTTACTGACAAGAGATATTTTATTCTCCTCACAAACTAGAATGCTTTTTATTATTGGATCATGCCAGAAAAAGCAGAATCATATTGCCAGTTATAGTAACCATATTAAATCCAGATGTCTGTTTCCATTATTTCCACTCCACTCCTGTACATTGATTATTTTAATCTTTATTTTAGGCTGTCTTCTGTTCCTCTGTTTTGGTAGTCAAAGATACTAGTTATAGTAAGGTTTCTGAAGCATTCCTCATACTTTGCTTTAAAATTAGATTTTATAATCTAAATATACTATTCTAAACATCCTGCATCCAAACTTTGTTCTTTAGTCTGTGGTCACTTTCCTTTTGAATTAAAATTGAGTACAATCTGAATCTTACCAAGATTTTTTTAATATAATCACTTATGTTGAAACACCAAGATATTTTATATTTAAAATGTAAAGATAACCCAGGTTACTCTTGAACTTTGGGCTTTTAAGAATAATATCTCCTATGTTCTGGACAGAATAAAAGAATGGAACTCACTTTCTCTTCATTTTTTCTAATCAGTTCTACCATTAGTTAGTAGCATTTAACTTCCTCTTTATTGGTAGGACAAGATTGTATTGACAGGATCAAGCAGGAGATTAGTTCCCTCTGCAGTATAACCTCCTCAGAGGAATACAAACCCTCATTAAGATGGAAAACACTTAAAGCTGTAATTCAGAGGCACTGTATTGCCTGATCAGCTAAATAAAATAAATAATGACAAGGACCCTCTGGAATACAGGTTTAGCAGAGTTAAATGACTAAACAGATTCACTTCTAAGGCCAGTCTTACAATGTGATTTAAAACAAGGAAGCCCAATTTTTTTTTTTAAGAAAAGTGAAAAAGTACAATAATAATGCATTAGTAGCATACTAAATAATGAAAATCTCTTATAAGCAGACTTAATGAAGCAGCTCATAAGGTTAAAAAAATAAAATAAAATAAAAAGGAATTAAAGTCAGTGCATGTTCCAAAACCTTACAATGTGCATGACAGAGTTTTAAGCATTAGAGGCCAAAGGGATTACTATGCCAGCCGACCTTTCATCATCTGGTCATAAACAAAGGTGTTTAAGAGGATAATAGTAGTATATTGTAAAATTTAGAAGACTAATGAATGGAAATCCATCCAGTCTGCAGTTATTTTAATAATTTTCAAACCACCATATTGAAAAGAATTGAAGGTAGTTGTTAACCCACCCAAAAGTTTGTCTTTCAAATTCAAAAAGAATTGCTAATTCAGATGAGTGCATTCCATTCTTTCTGGAGTCTGAGTGGGTAACCTCAGGTTTCTGTGATGCCTGGAGTTGAAAGGGATTTTTTTTTTTTTTTGCTTTAGGGATTAGCATTACTTTTAGCTTTTTATAAATTAGTTTTACTTTCTTAAGGGAAAAATGAAAGAATTACCAATTCATAAGGAAAAGAAAAACTTAGTTTTTGGTTTAATTCCTAGATAGACTTAGTGATAAATTGCATAGCTAAAAGTCAGAATGATTTTATTCCCATTTCAACATATTACTGTTTATTTGAACAGATGCACAGACAAAGGTAAAGCAATCACTTCTCTATACCCCTGGTGAGATATAGAAAAGAGAGTGGCAAAATCCTACCTATTTATATGGAATATGGTACACATTATGTAAAACATGCAAAATTTTATAACGATGAATTTCTTGACATCTTTACATAATAAAATGCCAAATTCTACTCCATTAGGCTATTTAAAAATTCAATACCTTTAAATAAACAATGTCTAGATTATGGAAGAGCAATTTTAGCTCATTTGAAATCTAAAATTACAGATCATAACTAGAATTTAATTAAAGCCATAAATTAATACATCATTACTAAAGTGAGGATGTAAATCACTGAATAATGGAACTCTCATTCTTTTATTAAATTTGACTATATACTATATGTAGGTCATGAACATTCAAAGATGAAAATCCATATGCACGTGCATATAAGAAGATAATGCATTATATTATCCATATGTGTTTGAATAAGGTCTTCAAATTGAATACTTGAGTTTAACTGGTGTTCTTGAAAAACTATACCTTTAGAATTATTTTTGCTATATCCAGGGATCTTCCTTGCCAAAAGTTACTATAAAATATAACATATATGTATATTTTTAGCAGTAGTCCTGAGTTTTCACACTATTGTTCCTTAAAATAATCTTATTAGAAATGATCCTCATATTCTTGTCATTATTTGGCATGTTTGGGAACATAAGAAAACTGACCTTATATAAAAATTTATCATTACATTTCAACAGAATATTAAAGTCATCTCATTCCACTGAAATGTTATTATTTCTCCCATTGTGAGATACCAATTCTGTTTTATGTATGTTGGATAGTATTTTTTTCTTTTAGTAAAACTATAAAGCAATTTATAACAAGATTGAGTAATCAAGCCTATGGGATTAATCTTACAGTATCTCTGAACAGCAGATAGGTAAATTAAATCAGTCTGATCGTGAGTATACTTTTTAGCCCAATAAATAACACCCACAAGCTGAAAACCTTAGTTTTCTGATTTTTTTAGTTTATAGTACATGTCTCAAAAGATATTAAACTGAATCACATTTAGTTGATTAAAATATAATCTTTATTGAAAACATTAAATTATATGGAGCAGATATGCTTTGAAAACCCATAATATGAAAACCTATATGATGAAAACTCATAATATGTAGTTACTCAGATCCCTTGCTTATAATAGCCTGAGATAAAATTATCCCATTTTATTTTTTTATTTAATTTTTTTATAAGAGCTTTTTTTTAAATTTTTATATTTTTTTTAGTTAGTTTGTTTATTTATTTATTTATGGCTGCGTCGGGTCTTCGTTTCTGTGCGAGGGCTTTCTCTAGTTGCGGCGAGCAGGGGCCACTCTTCGTTGCGGTGCGCGGGCCTCTCACTGTCGCGGCTTCTCTTGTTGCGGAGCACGGGCTCCAGACGCGCAGGCTCAGTAGTTGTGGCTCACGGGCCTAGTTGCTCCGCGGCATGAGGGATCTTCCCAGACCAGGGCTCGAACCCGTGTCCCCTGCATTGGCAGGCAGATTCTCAACCACTGCGCCACCAGGGAATCCCTCCCATTTTAATTTTAATTTTATTTTCTATTTTTATTATTTATATTGTCCATTTTAAAATTTTATTTTGTTCAAAAGCATTTCAGTAAGTGGCAACAAAAATCCTAATGAATACTCTTCAATATGCAATTAGTTCTAATTAGGCTGTAGTGTGGTGTAACACAGAGAGCTTGGTTTTCAGTTTTACTTCGAGAGAAATGCCATTGAAAGCTTGCTCTGCTGCATGTTTATTCACCTTGAACCTCAGTCTTCTAAATAAGCAAATGGTGATAATAATATATACCACACTGTGTAGCTTGGAGGTAAAATAAGGAAATATTGGTAAAATGCTTGGCATATCAAACGAACTCAATAAATGTTTATTTTGTTGTGAAGGAAATAAGTATAGCAGGTCATTTTCATCATCACTGTCTTCCCCCCACCCCTCCACCTCCACCCTATAGGGTTTGGAGGGGCTTCAGATAAAGTTATCCCTAGAATATGACCTTCCAAAGGGGGAGGGGCAAGCCATTCAACTGTTGTTTCTATATTATTATTCTTTAAATTCAACAGTTGCAATAGTATGCAACACACTGTACTTGTTAATGAGAAGAGGATTTGTGTTTGACTTTCGCCGTGAACTCTCATACATTTTGTCTATCTTTTGAAACCATGAATAATGGAACATAAATGAAAAGATTCCTAGTTTTCCACAATTGTGTGTGAGATCATGATAATACCTTATATTTTTACCTAAAGCTAGTACAGTAATTAATAATGATGCTTTCATATCCTTGTTCATAACAATTTTTGAAGGTTAAAAAAGCAAAGTCCTTTGCTTTGATACTACTTGAACATGTCATTTATGATTATGATTTGGACGAAGAAACCATGACCTCAGAACTCCATTTCTCTCTTTTCTCAGCTATCAAAACCTTTGCCATCCTGAAGCATAGCTCAGATGCAAACTCCTTCGTAAAACATTCGTTTTTATTTCCACATCGAATAAGTTTTCTTAATCTTGCCATCCATATCACATTAATTACAACTCAATTTAGTACTTAATTAATCATCATTTATTCATTCATTCAAACAATACTTATTAAGCAACTTTATTTCAGGCACTTTGCTAATTGTACTCAGCTGTCATTAAAAAAGGAATGATTATTGTCCTCCTAAAACAAAGTTTATTTGGAGGCAGGGGAGATATGCAGGTAAATAGATAAAATATACAGATAAATATGCAGTGTAAATGTGCTATAATAGAAGAAGTAATGGCTTCATAAACTATGACCAGTCAACCTGGAAGGGACACAGAGGCTTTGTGGAGGAAGTCACAACCTAGGCTCAAGTTCAAAGATAGGGTAGGGTTAGGCAGGTGAAGGGATCCAAGTAGAAATCATGGTTCAGGTGCAGTAAACTGCATAAGCAAAGATGCAGAGGATAGGGAGAAAGTGAGGTAAATTTGTGGAATACAGCTGTGACTGAAACAGAGTTGATGTTTAGTTGATAATGGTGCTGGCATACACACGGCGGGGGATATGGATGAAGAGTTAAGCAAGGGAAGACAATTTTATAAATTTTCTTAGAGTTTGGATGTTATCCAGAGAGCAAAAGCATAATTATATAAGTGGGGTAAAACTGCTGTACGTTCACATTTATCTTTTTTAGTAAGATAACTTTTGCAGTTAAAAGAACAGATTGGAGGGAGTCACAGGGGTGATAGGATGACCAATTATGAAACTATTGTAGGAATTCAGTGAAGAGGCAACCGTGCGAGTGCTGGGGGTACAGAATGACCCAGTCAAGTAAAGTGGGTATGGAAGAAAGTGATAGATTTGATTCATAGTGTTACGTGAAGGGGCGGACCCCGTCCAGGGCCCAAGAGTGGGCTCTTGTCTAACACTCGGAAATGAATTCTCCGAGGAGGCACACATGCTGACAAAGCAAGACACCTGATTGGGAAGGGGCGTCCTAGCAGACAGCACGAGGGTAAGAGAACCCAGAAAGACTGCTCTGCCACGTGGCTCGCAGTCTCGGGTTTTATGGTGGTGGGGTTAGTTTCCGGGTTGTCTCTGGCCAATCATTCTGACTCAGGGTCCTTCTGGGTGGCGCGCGCATCTCTCAGCCTAGAGTGATTCCAGCGCAAAGGATTCTGGGAGCTTGGAAGAACACATCATCTCCTCCCTCCTTTTAGGCCCTCCAGAGAATTCTTCCAGGTTAGTTTTATCTGACATACTGTGGGCTGGCGTCTCCTCCCTCCTTTCAGCCCCTCCTGAATTCTCCCAGTTAGTTTTCAGCGGCGCATTGGGACCTCCTGTTGCAAGACAGCTCAGGCCAGCGGTTATCAGTGTGCTTGGCGGAGGCTGGCGGTTTCGGTCAGTGGTTCCCTCACAACAGGAGGAAGAACGCCTAGAACTTGGGACTTGGAAAGCAGAGGAAAGTAGGATTTGGGTTTAAAGATTTGAGTGAATGGAAGTATCATTTTTTTAAAATATAAATTTATTTATTTATTTATTTTTGGCTGTGTTGGGTCTTCGTTTCTGCGCGAGGGCTTTCTCTAGTTGCGGCAAGCGGGGGCCACTCTTCATCGCGGTGCGCGAGCCTCTCGCTGTCGCGGCCTCTCCCGTTGCGGAGCACAGGCTCCAGACGCGCAGGCGCAGTAGTTGTGGCTCGCGGGCTTAGTCGCTCCGCGGCATGTGGGATCCTACCAGACCAGGGATCGAACCCGTGTCCCCTGCATTGGCGGGCAGATTCCTAACCACTGCGCCACCAAGGAAGCTCGGAAGTATCATTTTTAAGATAAGGGACCAGAAAAAGAAACAAATGGAAGAATGTTGATTTTCAGTTGACAGAGGTATTGGTTTTTGACAGAGGGGACCATAGGCTGTGTGTCCCACCTTACACACGGCCTTCCTCAGTTAATTCTAAATTTCTGAGGACAGAAGTGGTATTTTTAGTGATACCTGTGGTTTACCTCCATCTCAAAACATATCAGAGTATTTTGCACATTGTAAAAATCAATAAGATTTACTCTTTTATGCTTGTTTTCTATATTAAGTAGGAATATAAACAATGAATAACTGTGGAAAAGCTATTAAAAATTTACAGTTAAAATATATTTTAACTTTTCCATCATTCATTTACTTATACAATGTTATATTTAACAGTTATTTACTTCAGAGCTAGCATTTATTTCAATATATAATAAAATAATTACCATATTATTATGTAATATATGATAATATAATATGTTATATATTTGAATAGAATTTGGGACCATTTTATACAATATACTTATTTTATAATAATAAAATGATTCTAATATTTATACTTAATAGAATAATATATTACATTTAATTATTTGGAAGAATGTGGCTTTTAAATGAATTCAATCACTTTGGGAATTGGAGGCTTTATTTTGATGATTCAAAGTTTTATATTTACAAATTTTAATATTAGTGATTATGAATGTTAAGGAGCTATTTTATAGAGCAGTGCAGTAGTTGCTGAAATCGAGAAATTTAGAGAATGGGTATATGACCTTGGCAAATCAGTCAGTTTTCCTTAGATTTTGTTCTAAGGAACTGAGAGAGAGAGAGAGAAAGAGAGATACTGACTAGAATATGTGGTAACATATAAACAATTGGAGAATCTAGTTGAAGGATATATGTGTGTACTGTACTAGTCTCTTAGCTCTTCTGTGGGTTTTACATTTTTCAAAATAAAAAAAAGAAATATATTTGACACAATTACTTATGAAACTTCTTTGCATTTGCAAGGTCCCAAGTGGATTTTATTCCCTAAGAAAATACTTTAGACATGTTAGCAATAAAAAATCAGTCCAAATGCAGACATAAAAGAAGAAATCATACAGCATGCAATGTTAATTATTTAACAAAAAGGAATCATTAGCATTGAAATACCAACTAGATATTGGATAATGAAATAATGTGGTCTAAATGATGAGCCTCCGTGATGTGACACACAATTCTAAAGGATAGTAAGTCTATATCAGTGATTCATAGTCTTCTTTTTACCTTTATAGTTTCAGGTATACTAGAAATTCAGTTTCAATATGATAGGACATATTTTATTTTATAAATTTCAGTAGTTTATGAATTTCAAATACACATGGTATGTCAGTATTTTAGATAAAAGTAGTGCACTACCAGCCTGGAATAGGATTACAGAGAGCTAGTGAGGAAGAATAATTATATACTAGAATATATATGTATTATAATATTATGTGTATTTATCATGTATTTTATGTATTAGTGTATATTACTATATATGTAACATCTTCTTGGTGTGTTTTCTTCTGTACAGATTCTCAAGGCCATTGGGTATTTGCAAGTAATAATGTTGTATGAGTTGATAATGTTCTCACTAAATTTTATTTTATGAGAAAAAGTTTGTTATGAGTAGGCCATATACTAAATATGTATTTTTAAACAGTAAGATAATTCACTATTTTTACTTCCTTTTAGTTTATGAAAAGAAAAACTTGATCAATACCACTTTTTAACCTGAACTCAAGTTTTTTAACGTTCTGTTGTTTTTTGATCTTCAATCTCTTTTATTCTTCATAAAATACACCCTTACATGTTCTGGAAAATATTGTGCATTGACATTGTTATTTCCTTAGTTGTTCACTTAGGCACTTATCCAAGAATAGTAAATTCAAGATCATTGTGCATTATCCCTGCACTCCAGGGAGTGGAATTGATGAATTCACTTACTTAATCATTTTCACTTTCTTTCATTGTACCTCATGATTTCTTTTCCTAGCAATACTTCTAAGTTTAGCTGTTTACTTCAGTAGTGACCTCCAAATGTCCTCAAAGGAATTCTACTCATTACTTTTGTCATTGGTAATCTATATCATAAAGTTATCATATTATAAAGGCCATTCAGTAATAATTTTAAAATTCGTACTCATATACAAAGGTGATTCAAATGTGCATTTACTTGCTTTTGTGACAAACTAGGCTAATGAAGTCCTTTTGTTCCTGAATATTGAGCCTAATGGCCACTTGTCCTAAGGATCTTTGGAAGCCTAAATACATAAATATGTTAATGTATTTTAACACTACGTTTCTTTCTGTTTTGTACCTCTTCAAAGTTATTTCTCAAAGAAGGCTTCGGTAGAACTCTTGGGTATCATAGTTTGGTTTATTGTACATCCCTTTAAAAAGACCTTATAATATAATGATTTCAGTAGATCCCCCAAATTAATTTAAACTTGAACAGGATTGTTATTCCCATGTGCTAATAAACTGTTCTTTCAGAAAAACTCATTTCTGAACATAAGTGGGAACATGTATCCATATCAGAAGTTGAAGAAACAGAAATAATTAAAACCTAACACTAACATTTTTAGGTAGTTCCCCTGTACACAATTTCGGAAAATCTTTCCATTTTCTTATATGTTAATATTAGGGACTATGAGGACCATGAAACATCTTCAACATATTTGGTAAAGAAAATAATAAAAGCAGTTGTTCTGGGTAATTATATATTGAAAAATTACAGAATTTTAAAATAGGACCTTCAGTGTCATCTAGGTCAATCATATCCTACTTTCACAACATGCTGTGCCTTAACAAAGTCATGTACTTCACCACAAAGAGTAGGGTTTAATTTGATGGTATATAATTACATGATTTCCTATAAGTATGAAATATGCTTTGAAACACTCCTAATGTCCTTACATGCTATAGGTGCTATTCTACATGCTTTACGTAAGTATAACTTTTTGGTAACAATGATTAAATTGCTAGCTTGAATATATTTGATCAGCAGAATAAAAATGTGTGTTTCACAAAGATAAGAAATATTTATTAGCCATTGGGGGATTATACCATACCATCACACATAATAATAATTCTTAGTTTATGAATGAAAATGAAATATACTGTTTTTAAGGTAAATGGTATTGCTTCCACATAAGAAAAACAATATGTAAAAAAATCTATTTTCTTCATCAGAACTGGAAGTTATGATCTGAATCATTTGACAGTGCTATATTTATACAAATAATTGATGGGGATATAGGATCTTTTAACTCCTACTCCAAAGTATTTTTATTATATGATATTGTCCTTTCTTATGATAAATCATTGTTAAAACATCTTCACTTGTAAGATGTCCTATGTTGCTTACAGATGAGGGCATATTTTAATCATCACATTTTAAAATCACCACGTAAACAACTCATATGATTGGGGCAACTCAGATCGTATGTGGGTATTGAACCTTTTAATTGTGTAGAGGGTAAGACTGAATCTAATGACCTAGGTCAGCCATATTGTATCACTGTTTTGAGATAGTTTTTAGTGGCAAAATTGCTGTATACCTCTCATATTGAAATAGTTCAGGATTAAATTGTGAATTATAAGGTTATAACTAACAGCAAATTAAAATTATCAATCACCATAACCAAACACCAGAGACAAATGGCAACTGTCATAGTTAAAATATTTTACTTAATACTGTGCATTTTGATGGCTTCCTAAAGAGATTTTGCTGACCCAAAATGCTCACAACCAAACTTTCTTGCTAGTCAGAATTTATATAATGCATGGTTCTATGTGTTATAAATAATAATTTTGAAAAAGTTTGGTGAGATGGAAAGTAAAATTGGAATTCAAATATTTGTAGAGTATTTTGCATAGCATATAAACTGCATCAGTTGCTTTGTGTAAGGTCATTTATACTATACCACATTGGGATGACACCTCTTTGTTACTTTGGTTTTTAATGCCTATAAAATTAATGTATGTGTTTTCATAGTTTATGTATAATCTATATTGTTTTAGTTTGTGTACGTATATGAATTTTGTAGATATGCCTATTTATCTTATGAATAAGACACAGATGTCCATTTAAATCTTTTAAATGTCCTAGAAATAATTTAATTATGATTCTGTTTAAATAATCAAGGAAGTTTGTCCCTAATATAGGGACAAATAGAATAATGAAAAAATAGAATAGAATAATGGAAAATAGAATAATGGAAATAGAACAGAATAATGGAAAAAATAACTGAGCAAAAATGCATACCTCCACTCCCACCCACCCCCACATCCATCCATCCACCCATCTAAATATATTGCTAGAAATAGATAAATGATAGAGGCATAGGTACACACACACACACACACACACACACACACACTTATTTATTTATTTGTTTATGTATTCTTAGACCCACAGTTTCAGTCCATCTTAGTTTATCTATATTATGGAAATAACTACCTGAGTAATTTTAATCCATTTTAAAGCCTTTTTCTAATAAGTAAAGTAAACAATAAAATACATGTATTAAAATTTATAACACAATTTATTAAGTAAACATATTCAATATTTCTTTTGAAAGTGTCCAGTGTTATAGAACATTTAAGCTGAAAAAATAATTATGAGTCGACACTTCTGATAGTTGTTGCTCAGTGGGCTTTAATGATCCACTGTATGATGCTGTCCTGACAAGGCTTGCTGTAACTCAGTGACTTATTTTCCAATAAATACAAAAAGAACCGAAGTATGAAAGATACACAGCTCTGACAAAAAGAAATCATTTCAGTTTACTTATTAATCATTTTGCTATTATCTGATTTAAAACACTGATATTAGATTTTTAAAAAAGGATTTGCCACTTCAGTACCTTAATTGCTAGAAAAGAATCTTCCAGGGGCTAACTAATTGCCTGTGTGTTTTGTCTAGGTGTTGAGGGAAAGCTAAGAGAATGAAGGCTCTAAGTCCCCAGTGGAAGCATGATATGGCGGAGCAGAGCTGGTGCTGAATTGTTCTCTCTGATGGCTCTATGGGAGTGGATAGCACTGAGTCTTCATTGCTGGGTTTTAGCAGTTGCTGCTGTTTCGGATCAGCATGCCACAAGCCCCTTCGACTGGCTCCTCTCTGATAAGGGACCCTTCCATCGTTCACAGGAATACACAGATTTTGTGGACAGAAGCCGGCAGGGATTTAGCACAAGATACAAGATATACAGGTATGAAGCAAAGGGAAAGCAATTACAGAGATATCTTCCTTGAAGGTGGTGGATAACTAAGTTGCTCTAAGGGAAGTTTCAGGTGGGAAAGGGTTATTATCAGAAGGGTTATTATTGACCGTTCACATGGTAATGTTTTCTGGTTATTTAAAAGTATTTCTTGTAGATGTAACTTCTTATGGAAAAACTGGATAATGGTGACCACAAGTGCAGAACTCCCAAATTCTTGACTGCTAAACTGCCGTAAAGCAAGTTTCAGTTAACTCTGAGGCTGAGTTTATCATTTTAAATACTCAAAATTTTAAAAGGAAATTTCTTGAATGGCCTTTCCTTTCTACCTTGTATCAGGGTTTGTTACCTTTTTTTAGCTTAAGTGGAAATGGTGTCTTTTACTAGTCACTGAGAAGTTGAGTCACCTCATCCTTTTTTACCTACAAGGTAATTGCACATTCAGAAGCTGGAGGAAATGGCCAGGGAATACAAAGGAAATGCAGATAAATAGGGGATGCGGTAGCAAAGGCCAAGAAAAAGGAGGAGGCTGAGATATATGGCCTTTAACTTCTACGGTTATTCTGTTTGAATCTAAATAAGTTACAGAAAAGGAGTCATACTCCACCCAAGCCTAGTGAATCCATTAAATAGAGGGGTATACAAGTGGTTGCCTGAATGGATTAGATTGCCTTGATCTATGCCATAAAGAATGTTTTATGAAGGTTTTCATTTTAATTTGTTTCTTCATGATAGAAATGTACAATTCCCAGTGATTGGTTTAGATGTATGCAGAAGCAAAACTTAGTTTTGTATTTGTGCCTGTATCTATGTAGATCCTGTTATATAAATATTTTGTTTTATATGTGCACCAGAGGGCACTGTGCTTCTGGTCTGTATGCTGTCTTTTATAAAGCATTGTGAGAAATGTATAAATCCTATCAGCCATGCATATTTACAGAAGAGACTGAGGGGTACTGAACACGTTCCATAAAGCATCACACAATTATTGCTCTGTGTGTGTGTGTGTGTGTGTGTGTGTGTGTGTGTGTGTGTTTAAATAAGAAATCCTTTAGTCCAGGTAGTCAGAGCCTGGTCACAAGTCTACAAAAAAGACATTCTACTTTTTTAAATGAAATGACAAATACTAAAGATTTCTTTCTGACATGCAGCAGGAAACAGTCAATATATTATGATTCCAGCTGTATTCAGTTTTACATGTGTTTGTGGGTTTAGCCAGCTTTCTTTCACAAATTGAGTGAAGCTACTTGAATTTCAGACTGTGCGAATGTCTTCTATTTCAGCATTCTTCAAGAGGATTCTTAACAGTCTGTCAAACAGACTGATGCCAGAGCATGTCTCCATGATCTATGGGCATCTCTGTTGGGAGGTCTGAGACGTTGTCTTGTGTGTGATTGTTGTGGTTCGGCTTATCGGTTGATCAGCTATGAGTTGCAAACATGGCTTGACATGTGTTTAGAGGTTCTAAGCTGAATGAAAGAGGCATTTTTTGGACCACCACAGTGGAAGGTAATGAAAAATAATGCCTTGGGATTTGTTTGCAAGGCTCATGCATTCCCTGTAGTTTTCATGGGACTCTATTCTTAAACATCTTCTGTAACCCTCTACTCCTCATCCTTCCTATGTCTTTACCTTTGTGGCTTGAATAAACGTGGATGGAAATTGTTTATTTATAAACAATGGAGTAAGATGTCCCTGTCCTCCTGCCTGGACCAGACTACAACTTATATAACCTTTGAAACATTGGCTAATGATGCTATGATCACTGATGGTTGCTATAAAATGGGCAATATAATATACTCATGAGGACTCTTTTGCCTTGGCACTGTGAGATATTTCATCTGTCCCACTAGTATTTCTCCAAATTTCAGAGAATGCTATCCACTTATCCATTTGATATAATGGATCTGAGTTCTTCCTGGTGAAGTTGACCTTATTTTTGAGATATTAGAACATCCCAAATCCAAGGATTAGAAAAGCTTCCTGGTTTTTGGCTTTATTTTTTTACTTTTGTTTTTAATATTTGTCTTAAAAATAATTATTAGAAACTTTATGTTTCACAAATGTTTACTCTAGTTATATAATTGGTGAATATCTAAGACATATAGATGAAAAATTAGTATTTTTCCATATTAAGCACTAGATTTATTATTTCAAAAGACCACATAATTTTGAGAAGTGATCAGCCAAATTCTACTAGTGCTTATTATTACTGTCATAAGCTGCTTTATGCTAGGTATTGCATTGACATAATTTCTGAAATTCTTTAGTTACGAATGTAGAACATATTAAGCCTGTTAAAATAATTAGGTCAAATTTCTTTCAGTTGTCTGTTTTCATTTTATCTTCTTCAGTAACATATTTTTCTTTTCACTTCAAATACAGAACAGCAAGATCATAACAACTGAACATTACTAGAATCATAGTCAGGGCTTAAAGAAAAGAAGTACCACTTTTTCTTGATAGGCTGCATTTTTGTCAACTGTCAAAGCTTATGTTTTAAATTGAAGTGTGTTATAAAGTATTTTTAGGTTTTATTCTGAAGCTACATTATGACATAAGAGGTGATTATTTTATGAGCAGATCATTGAATTGAAGGCCTAGAATGAGCTTGCTAACACTTAAATTTTTATTTGGTTAAATACTAAAAGTTGGATTTTCTGCTATCTTTTAACTAAAGATTGATAATGGAACTTAGGGTAGGCATTTTAAGTTAAGTGTTCTCACTCTTAGAAAGTGGGCTATGCCTAGCGAAATTGTGCCCCATTTGAAGCATAGAATAGGAGCACACTTGGCCCCTTAATAAGCTGGAGCCTTGTGACTACAGTTATTATGTTCTTGAAACACCCTCAGACAGTATGCCTACCAGCAAATGCATAATTTTTTCCAGGCCGCAGAAATCCTCATTCTTTTAATAAGTTCTGGAGTTCTGGATGAGGGACACCCTTTTAGTAATCCAGACACCATTATCTTGAACCACAGATATGAATTCTAAGGTCAGATGGGTGGTGATTTTTATTCCCATAAAAGAGACATTTCACATATGTAAATCTTCAGATACGTTGCTAGAAAATAAAAGTCTTTTTTTTTTTTTTGGCCTAATTTCTACCATTCTTTGCCTAACCACATGTGCAAGTGAATTATGGGGGAAATGATGATGCTTTTCTTACAACTTTTTAAAATAATATTAAGATATGTCATATTACTACCACTTAGCTTGCTTCTTCAATTTTTCAAAGCAAAATTTGAGTGAGAATAGGAAAAAATTGAAGTAAACACGATGCCTCATGGATCTTCCTGGTAATGTTCCCTGAGAAAAATTTTATTTAAAGAAAGACTTGGAAAGGATAAGTCAACCTAGAAAAAAATAAGTGTATGGACACTTCGTGACAGGGGTTTAATGAAATAGTGTGTGGGGAAGAGGCGGGAGCTTTTGAGTAAATGGTTCTGAAATTTGGGTAGCCATATGAGAAAAACAGAAGTGAGATCTCTTTCCAGTACCATATACACAAATCTGCTTTATATGGAATAAGGATCTAAATAAGAAAGGCAAAAATATTAAGTTTCTAGAAGAAAACAGAGGAAAACACTTTCAGATATGTAAGGATTTCTTAGAATACAAGGTGTTAAACAACCAAAAACACCTGATCAGTTCAGGTATGTTAACATTAACAGGAGTGCAGCCACCAGCAGTATCCTGGATAAATCTCCCAAGCAGAATGTAAAGTGAAAGAAGCACAACAGGAAAACTTTGCACATAGTATGATTCTATTACATGAGGTTCACAAAACAGATACAACTAATTTACACTGTTTAGATATGCATAACTGAAGATGGTTGGTAAAACCTTAAAAAACAAAAAAGCAAGGAAATGACTATAATAAAAAATCATGATAGCAGTTATCTCCAAGAGGAAAGGAGAAGGATGGGATTTTTAGGGGAGAACATGAGGGATTTCTAAAATAATGACAATACTCAATTTCTTAAACTGGATAGTTGTTACACGGGTATTAATTAGACCCTAAATATTTTAGACAATTGTTCGTATGGATTTTATATTTCATAAAATAAAATATTTAAAAAGTAAATGAATATTGTGTCAGCTTTGAATTGAAAAACTGGAGTCCTCAAATTAAGTATATTAATTAATCCCTTTGAATTATTCCCCAGTTCAATATTTACTATTAAAGTTTATGAAGCCCTTTTATACTCCATAGAAATGTTCAATACGTGAGTAAGATATGCCCCAATACAAAATTATATTTTGGTATATATACATACATTCTTATACAAAAGTAAAATTTTTGCTTGTTGTTGTTTACAAAGACCTTCCATTTTTTCATATGTGATTTTAACTCTAGTCTTTTATTGATGGTATTATTATATCAATTTCAAAAAGTTAACATTCAGAGATTTTAAATAGCATGTCTATAAACAGCAAATGTTAAAAAATAATTAAAACCCATATTTTAAAATTTAAATTCAATAATCATCTTACCACAATTAAAAGAAACAAAAACAAAAGCCCCCATAGATAACTGACTACATCTTTGGAATTAAATCTTCTGATATATAAAAACAAATCTATTGGACAGCTCGTGTTTCTTTCTATGTTCACATATATTAATCAGTTTTGCTTAGTAAATATATCCTTGATCTAATCTACATCCTTTGTTGTTGACAGAGATCTAATAAAACTGTGTTAGATTGTTACAGTCAAGGCTCCTGGTGAATCAGACCTCTCTATCTCAGCAACCTTGTGTATTCCCTCCATTATTGGCTTTGGCCTTGGCCTTCTCTTGTCAATGTGACATCAGCAAATATGATGCAAGTAGAAGCTTATAAAAGTGCTTGTGCACTGGGTTTGCCCTGAATCTGATCTGAAACCACCCTGTGAAGTTCAATCTGGGCCAGTAGAGCAGGAGAGGCCACATGGAGCAGAGAGGAACTAGGCCAGTTGATGTCCTTTGGACCTGATAGCCACCAGACAGAAACAATCACCGGATGAGTAAGTGAGGCCATCTTATGATAGTCAACCCAGCTGAACTGGTAGAAAATAGAAACCACATTAGTGACCCTAGGCATACTGGAAGAACCAAACAGCTGAGCCCAGTACTGCTCATTCATTCACAGAATCATTAATAAACAGACACAAAATCTTGCTCTAAGCCTCTAAGTTTTGGGAAGGTTTTCTGTGTACTGCATATAATTGATACAAGTATTTTTCATCAGGAATATAAATTGGGCAGGTATTTATTAATGATATAAATAATGTGAAATGGTAATTATATCATTTATGAAGAGCTTTATTTAAGAATGTATACAATTTTTTCTAAACTTACAGTGCTGTGTATGCATTGTATCTGAATAAAACTGGAAGAAAAAAAAAAAGAACATGGAAATAAAACTACAGAGAAGATTAAAAAAAAAGAATGTATACAATTTTTTAAATAAAAAAAGAAGGGGATTCTGGTTTAAAATGTCTTCTAAATAGCAATTCCTTACAGAATCACTTCAAATTTCCTACTAAAATAGTATGAATCCATGGCGGTAAGGGGGACTAAAAACTCACAACGACACAATCACTATGGTTGGTATTCAACTTTCTGCCAGAATATGAGAGGCATTTCAGTGGTTATAAGAATCAATGATTAGTAAACATATTTTAATGCTTAAGATAGAGCAAGCCTAATAGTCTTGACAAAGGTGACACTTACCTTAAATACAGGTGGGAACTACATCATTACCATCAGCTACCTACTCGAAACCCAGAGTTGTCACCTAATAGAAACTATGCAGCCCTCTCTCTACTGCTTTGTGATGTAACCAAAGTATAAATAATCATCTTTCTTTCCCACTACATTTGGTGATGGCAGTTCCCAAGAATAGCGTGGTAGGTAGAGATTTTGCCAGATAAATATGTCCTATGCAATATTTGGGACATACTTATACTAAAAAATAAAAATTAAATTCTAATAAATAAGAATTTAAAAAATTTAAATTCTAATTTAACTGGTTGCCATATATTTTATTTGCAAAATCTGGCCACTCTAGGAGGAAATAAGTGATTACTGACATTGATGATTATGTATCAGTGACAAGGACTCTCAGAAGTAAATTTGGAACAGGAAAGGAAAGAGCCCAGAATGCAGTAAATAGAGTTTCTCATGCACTTCTTTGTTTAGACTGTCAGAGAAATTAATGTCCCTGTAAATCCTGCCTTAGATGAAGACAGCCACGCATTGACATTTAAGCCCCAACCTCTACACTTCAGTGCACTTTCCAGCAAACCAAAGAGTGAGTGAGAAAAAGTGACACACACACTCTGTCTCTTAGCAGATCTTGGTATTGATAATCTCTCTATTCCACATGATATAAATAAAATATAATACAGTAATAGCACCTTTGGGCTTGCAGCGCATAACTGTGTGTCCGTCACACTGTAGGGAGGTTATCCTCACTGAAGGAAGAAAGAAACAAATAAAAAATGGCAGAACAAAAGAAATATAGATTTATCATAAAGATTCGGTGGAAGAAATCGCCACTTTATGCTCCTTCCCCGCCATTACACACATACACAAGCATATACACACATGCACGCTTGGTCTTATCAATAGGTTGTAAGAAACTATGACATCTAGAAAACAGAAAAGATGGTAAGGAAAGAATACTTTGAAAATAAAAAGGAATTGTGTAGCGTAAGGTAATACTGCAAATAAATTTACCAACAGGAATAAAATCCACATTAAAAACCATGACACACAGAGTTAAGTGTAAAAACTGCAAATATGGTTATGAAGTTGCATGGAAATGTTGAAATACAATTCTTGGAAGAGACAGTATTTAACATGAAAGATAGTGATTAAGTTTAAATCATTTGGGTTTATAAGCTCAGACGATATAAATAAATATCTAGAAGAAGGGCCATGTTAAAGATTGAGTATAATCTTTGAAACATTTAAGTGGAGAGTTAAAATTTATATTTATTTAAATCCTGAAAATAGGAACTGGAAAAAATAAGTTTAAATGTTATTACAAACCTTAAGGATAAAAACAGGTAGATATAAAAAGCAGCATTATATCTTAAATTTCCCTGCTACATATGAAAACAAACATACAAAAATTTAAAGATTAAATAAAGATTATTTATTAAAGATTAAATAAGATTAAATAAAAATGATAAACATAACTTAAAACAAGGTGACTGCAGAAAAGTATATGTTAATGTTAATAATATGTTAATAAGTTAATGTAATGATTGTAAATATTTCAAGCTCTGAAAATAACTATTGTAATTGGATTAAAACATTTACTTAAATATGCTACTTATAATAAAGTCACCTAAAACAAAATTACACCTAGGAGAAAAGGCCATAAAATGTAAAAAGATGATCAATTATCTTAAAATCCATATAATACTACCTAATGAATAGTATATTATACTAGATCTTCTAAAAGCAATTGAAAAAAATATAACTGTAACATGAGATTTTAATTTACCATTCTTATTCTGCATGGATAAAATAGACCACAAAAAAAGTAGTGTAGGGGTGGGGAAAGGCAGATAATTTGAGTATTGAATTTAGTACAATTGTACCAAATTTTGTACTAAACATGTATACTTCTTAAGAACATACATGGGATACTTATAAAAAAACTTTAAACACAATATATCCCTACATTTTAGGGGTGTTGAAATGTAACCACATAGCCTTAAAATGAATTATTCAGAATGTAAATTTAAAGCAATTAATTCAACTATTGGCTCATAAAATTGCAAATTCAAAAATATTTAATGTCATTAAATATGATTTATTTTCAAAGATATTGAATATTATGAAAAATTCTTTCCTATCCTTTCAATTACAAAGTTAAATAAAACATACAAAAACCCCAAAAGTTAAAAACAGAAAGTAGGGTTCATGATTTTTCCCATGATCTTATTTTTTTAGTGTATAAACATGCAGGATATAAAGATTACAAGTAAATGTTTCCAATGTATCACTGGTTGGAAAGTTTTATAGATTTTTCCTTACATTTTCTATAATGAGTATGTGGAATTCATATGACCAGGCAAAATACTAAATGTCATTAAAATATTAAGATGAGACATACGTTACTTGAAAAACCACTTCCAAATAATTAACAGTAAAATTATGAGAATTTACCAGGATTATTTAAATAAAAGTTTTTAAAGATGAAGTATATTCTCTCTTTGAGCGTTAACACCTAGTTTAAAAATAATTGTAATAAAACAGCTTTATATCACAAGTAAGAACTATAAAATGAGTCAGTAGTGTTCTATGGAACATATATATAGTGTAGACTAAGAAAAGGGTAAAGATGGAACTAAATACTGTGCTTTCATTATGTGATTGTGCTTTCACATGTCGTTTAATTTTCCAGACAACCCTCATATAAAAATTCCCAATTTACAGATTAACAAAATAAAAACATAAACCTGTTGCCCTTTTGTTTACCCCTCCTATCCCTGAATATCTGTCCTTAAACTTATGATATTGCTCTAAAATCACCTGTTGACTCCTCTGAACTATGAATGCCTTGGAGGCAAGACCTTTCTGCTTCCTATTTTATATATAAAATTTTATATACCTTATTTTATTTCTATATTTTTATTTGTCTTTATATTCCTAGAGAGAGCAGTTGCTCAGTCATCAAAAGCATCGGCTTTAGATTTGGGCTGCTTGGTTTCAAAGCCAGCGCTCATCCCATTGAAAATATCCTCTCTTGAATGTAAGCAAGGAGACACGAATTGTTTCTGTCTTTGTCACTAACCAACTGTGTTACCTCAGATTTAGAAATTAATTTCTCAGACCTCAGTATCCTCTTTTGTAAAATTAAGGGTGCTCTAGATCTCTAAAGATCTTTTGTGTTATAAACTTCAAAGCTTGTAAGCCCAAAAGCAAAATGGAAAATATCAGAACAAATACATGGCATGAAAACAAAAATCAACTCTTGTTAATTCTTCTATCTGCATTCTTCTGTCTTTTGTAAAAGTTACTTATAAATACTTTTAAAAAATAATATCTAAGAATGTCTCATATTACTGTGTTCACTTGTACTTAAACATAAATTTTGTAATAATTTCCCTTTTCTTCATCACTCCAGTTCTTTTCTGTTTTGTATATGTTATATTGAAGAGGCTATACAGAGAATAAAGCTATTTTTCCTAGTTGGTTGATTTTCCATAAATCCTTCCATTAGTCTGTTAGCACACTTCACAGTCAGTGATAAATTAAGGAGAGTATTCTAGGTAGTGATTTTATTAATAAATAACCTAAATTAATTGAATACATCTATTAAACAACTCTATTTACATCTCTAATTTTGAGATTAAACCATAAAATAAATTTAAATTTTTGTTACTTAATTCTAATTCATAATCAAATATGCATATGAATTCATACTTTATTCTTTAGTTGACATTGGAAAAATTTCAGTCAGGAATAAAATAGAAATATTAATTCAAGGCTTTAGGAATTATCGAATTTCAGGAAAGCTAGTTCTTAATGAGGATTGTATTATAATCTCATGATCATAAATAAAATACATGCTTTGTAACAATTAATAGAATTTATAAATAATAATATTTAGTCTAATAGTGCATTCATGTTTGTTTCTAATAAAATGAAAAAATGAACAGAACTCCTAGTTCACACAATTATTTACAAAAGAGGAAATAACAATTATGATTTTTTGGCATTCAGACAAATAAATTATTTGATTAATTCTCTCTCTAGTTTCATCTTACCAAGCATTCTGATACTTCACAGCCTTTATCTCTGTGGTCTTCTTACAAATTTAATTGCCAAAATTATCAGTGTTGTTTTCTTTTGCTATCATTGTTCTGAAGCATTTGAATTGCTAACATGCATTTTTTTTTTTTATTGAGCACTATTCCAAAAATGCAAAATTTTAAACTAGAGAAAAAAGCTGAGTAATATTAGTTTTTTTAGGGGTTTCCTTGGCTTTTTCCTTGAGTGTGTGTGTATTGTGTGTATTTAAAAGGACTGTTATGAAAAAAAAGTCATTTGCATTATATTTCTCACTGTAAGTAAGAAAAGGTCCTAAAAAGGCATTTATTATGTCTTCTCTGCTTTAATATAAAATAAAGTAATTGCTATTTAATTGCAATATTTTAAAAAAATTTCCAACTTTTAAAATATTAGTCATAAAATTAAGATTAGGTTATTATCTCTTTTATTTTAACAAGCATGTAATATGAATTACAGTAAAAGATCACTCACCTTCATATTATACCTTCCAAAGTTAAAGCTGAAATTTATACTGAATATTTATGGTTTTTAATAGAGTTTATTTATTCAATATCTATAATTAAATCATTCTTTTATGGAAGTAACAAGTTCTATTTTTTTGAAATTGCTTTTTCTATAAATTGCTTATTTTCCCCATTATTTTCGACTGGAATCATAATTCCATAATCTGCCTTAAGTTGTAAAAGTTATCCAGTGAAATTCATTTGGCCTAGAGAAGAGTTTTACATCAATTAATTAGTAATATTTATTAATGGAATTTGCCTCAGACTGAAGTGATATATGAAATACATAGATATTCAGCAAATGTTGGTTGAAAAAAATTACTCAGAGTGTTCATATAGTCTTAATTTCCATTTCATCTATTTCTCTAAATATTCCAGTAAAAAAAGGCAATGTAAAAAATGTACTATTTATTATATCAAAAAAACTTAATATTTATTAATAAACCATTTTAATTTAAGTGTAAAAGCTTATAACCTTGATTATAGGCACAGGAGACATTTTCATGCTCTTTGCTTACTATTAAACAATTATTAAAGCTTTTCTGAATGTTTTACCCATAGTCAAGAAACAGAGATTCCACAATATTTGGAAGTAGTTCACTTATGTAAAAGTTTATTGTGAAGCATCAGTACCTCAAAACCTCACTGTGTATGTTCCACAGACATATGATTACTTTTGTGTCTGTCTCTACTTTTTTTTAGTAATCTTCTCTTTTCCACATAGGTGCAGGCTCCGTGTTCTCTTCCTTTTTGACACAGTTGAAAAGAGGCAGAGAGAATGGCCTTGCCATTCATTTGCAAGTCCTTTTTCTAACAGACATTTCCTTGGCTGCTCACTTAAATAGATATTAGCAGCTCACTAATTAAACTACCTCCCTGTCAGCCTGAAATTAGCAAAGGCTTTGTTTGTCTGTGGCCTTGTGTGCTGTCCTATCTTAAAGACACTACTATTATCCCAAAGCAGAATAGAACATCAGATTTAAATAAACACACCCATTTAAAGTTATAAAGTATTTCCTCACAAAATGTAATCTTTCAAGGATTATCCATTGTATAAAGTGTTTTTTATAGTCATCACTAAATTCATTACACATAAGAATACTTTTTCACATTTATTATAAAAAACAAAGGGATAATAACTTTCTTTGCATTTATCTTTTCAGAAGATAGACTGTTTTAAACATAAAATCAAAGATTCGAACAATTAAAAATGCTCTTAATATTCATCTATTCAAGTTAATGATATTTAGCTCATGCTGTATAATCTCCATCTATAATATTACTGTCAAGTGGTCATCAACCCTTTCTTTAAATGTTTCCAATGATTGAGAACTCACTCCATTCCAAGACAACTGAATCAGTGGATGAACACTTATGACTCTTGGGAATGCCTTCCTGGTGAAGAGCCAGAATTTGTGAGCTTGCATCTTCTAACTACTATACCAAATCTACCTCTTCATCGTTTATTTACATCATAGTACCCAGGTGTGCTATTAATCTTTAGTTTTGCAGAAATCATACTGCTCTGTGTATGGCACAGTTTGACTCTCCTACTGCTGAGAGGACTGCGTGTGTGTCCACATCTCATTGAATGTAATATAAAAACATTTTGGCCCCATTTGACAGATCTATCAAGAATGTTCTGTTCTTGAACATTGTAATCCAACATCCGCTTGTATTTCAAATCTGCACATTTGAAAAGAATGTCTCGTATATATTCATTTGCATTAGTGATAAAAAATTATAGATGAATAAGAGTGAAAACAGAGTTCTCAACCACATCATGAGAAACCCTCCAACTCGATAAATTTCGGTTTTTGTAATGCTCAAAGCCCTTTATCAACAATTTCAAAATCCCAAAGTTCTGAAGATGAGCCTTTTTTCTCTTAGCACATTTGGTTTCAAAACCTGCCCTGCCCTGGACAGACGTGAGGCTATAGTTTTTATTTTTGTACTTAATGCAAATATTCATATGTTGCATTTTAGGGAGAAAATGGGTTGATGGGTTATGGGTTGATGGTTTAGACTCCACTGAGGATATAACATAAGGTATATATACCTTATGCTATATATACCTCATTTTCCCTCTAAAGTCTGAAAAACTCTGAACTCAGATGCATTTGACCTCAAGGACTTCAGATAAAGCCCTGTGGCTCTGTATTAACTTCCAGGCTTTCCTCCAGCTTCCCTATTAGGATATTACTTTTGACCCTGTTAAAACACGAACAAGGCACAGTTGGATCCCACAGGGTGTGCTTTGTTGCCTCAGATGTGCTGGGCAGGGAAGGAGTAAGTGCGAGTCTAGATGGAGGGGCTGGGAGAGGGTGATCTGGGATGTGCTGAGTGTCTGGGGAGGCTCAGAGGACGGGGAATGGAGCCTGAGGTGCTGTTGCTGGCACCTCTCTTCCCAGAGGGAGCCTGATCTTGTGGGATATCAGGAGTTATACCGGGCAGCAGAGGATTCCTGGGATGAGAACCACTTGGGTACCCCGGTTGCCAGAGGCCCCTGGTCCCAGACTCATCTGTAAGGAGCCTGGTTCACACCACTTATCAAACAAACCCCAATCCTCCTCCACACCTCCCCTATAACCCACAGATATTTTACAGAATACTGACTTACTTGTTGATCTATTAGGTTAAAAATGCCATCTATGGAGGAAATTAAACAGATTTTTCTATTCTTCATTTTCTAACTTTTCAAACATGTATGAAATGCAATCTAGGACACTCCTTTTCCATTTTAAACATTGAAATTATATTTGCAGATCCTTATTTTTAGGTTGTGACCTTGTAATCCTTATACTCTATTGAAAAGTTTTAAAATCTGTTTTTTTCATTTGACCTTTAACTTAGAGTTAAACTACTTATTTTTGGGCATTATATTGATTTAATCCTGCTCATAGAATAGAGAGATAAAAGGAACGAAGAGTAGGATAGAAAATGAATTGGCATTATAGAACTAAGGTTTAAGGCCTGTATCTGTCATTTAGTTTTTGTGTAAACATATAAAATTGTTTCACCCCTCCTTGTCTGTGAGTCCTCATCTAGTAAATGAGGATGACAGGAAATTCTGTAAGTTTATTTCTCACCATGAGATTCCATTGAAGCAAAGTCCTTGCTGGTGTCTTTTTGACAGAAGCTATTTCATAAATGTTAATGATCATGAAGGATTTTATCACTGCATATAGAAATTAAATGTTTGTAAATATGCTGTAGAACTGACTGCATAGTTTTTCTTTAGGATCAGTATTTGAATTTGTTTTGAGCATAGTTTTGTGATTTAAAGACTTTTATTTAGTGAACATTGTGTCTGAACATAAAGATCTCAGATTTTTCTAGAATTTCTAAAGTTCATGTGTAATTTTTCAAGATAAATAATCTTAGTTGCTTCTAAAAGGAGAATGATATTGAAATAATCTAAGATACATGAATTAAAAACTTAAATCTGTTGGAAGGTAAAGAAATTTCCATTGTTGACCCTGCCATGATAATTTAGTTACTATGTAGTTTTAGCAAATCATGTGAGATATTTTTTTTTATTTTATAAAGAATCCAAATAGTTGCTTCCTATAATCAAACTCTAAACATTCAATGAATGCATTTTACATTATATTTTAGCCTTCAAAAATGCTTTTTGGTATCTGCTTAAGGAATTGTAGTCTAGTAAGATTCTTAAATGTTATGTTATATTGGCATATTTCAGATTAAAGCAGTTTGATTCAAAGTATTTTTCTGAAAAAACTAAGGCATTGTGAGTATTCCTTTCATTTCACCAATGGAAAAAAAATTCAAATGAGAGTAAAAACATTGGCTCGTGACACGGGAACTTAATACCTTGAGTCCTGTTTTTGTCCCTATTTATGGACTCAGGTGTCTTATTAGAGGAAACAAGACTTATTGTTGATATGATATGAGGTTAGTATTATATTTCATAAGACAGATTCTCTACCTCTATTTCTGGCATCTTAACCATCAAAATTGGGCTTATGCTTTAGCCCTTCCTTGGCACTCTTCACATTTTGAGTTTTACTGTTCAGGCCTTACATTCAGGTTATCTTCTTTCTGCTTCTGGCCTCAGTAATACTCATAAATTAGATCATCAAACAGTTAAACATCTTTCTACCATTAATTCATTCAGAATACACACACACTCACACATGCACATATACACACACATCTTATTATAGAAAATAGTAATGAACTGGTACTTCTGTCTTAGAAGAAACTTTTTTTTTTTAACTGAGGCATAATCGATATATATATATACAATTGATTATATATATAATTGATTATATTAGTTTCAGATGTACAACATTATTATTTGATATTTGTACACATTGCGAAATGGACACTATGATAATTCTAGTCAACAGTCATCACAATACGTAGTGACAAAATTTTTTTTTCTTGTGATAAGGGCTCTTAAGATCCACCTTCTCAGCAACCTCCAAACAAGAAATACAGTATTATTAACTATAGTCACCATGCTGTACATTACTCTTGATCTGGATTTTGACATATCCCTTATATTTGGTTAAATATAAAGGAGTCTTATGCCATGCTTTTGTTATTTTAAACTTCAAAATAAATTAAAACTGGAAACTAAAACCACATTAGGGTACTGGAATTATATAAAAACACTTTATATTAATATAGCCAATTTCAGCTGAAATAGTCTTCATTTCTTCTTTATTGGGATATTCATATGAACATCATGCCTACTTATGAGCAAAACATTTTTCTTTCCTTGGAAGAGTAAAAGGTAAAGGGTACGGGAAGTCACTTTCACCTTTACGTCTGCTGCCCTGAATTATTTCAGACTCAAAAGGAAAGAAACATACTCACTTCCAAGCCTCTCTCATTCTGTGTCTTCACACACACACACACACACACACACACACACACACACACACACACACACCCTCTGAATATGGTACCATTAAACAAAGTAGATAGAAGGTATGATTTCAAATCAGAAAAGACTTGGCCACTTCCTGCTTTGCCATAGGCAACCAGGGCAAAAATGAATATAGGTAAATCTCAAAAGTCTAGTGAAATTGGTCTCTGGAATCTGAGATTGGTGGATCCTGTAAAGAAGAACAAGGAACTCCTACAACAGGGCTGGCGTTAACCTGTCTTTTACTCCGGTGTCACTTAGATTGCATTGATAGCTAAGAGTGCGTCACTGTTAACCTTTCCTGGGAGGAAACGTCTATTCTTGGTGAGTGCCCTGCTCCTCAGTGGCAGGGGTAATGACCTGTTTGTATCTGTGCTGGACCAGCACGTATCTCAGACAAAACTGCTGTTCACAATTCATTTAAGGAGTTGGATTTAGTATATACCAGCATTTTCTAAATGTGGATGGAATCTTTGTGAAAATCATCCCAGTAGTTTTAAACATGAAGGTACATAAGGGATTTCATGTAAAAAGGCCTCAGTCTCAGCACAGGCTACCAGTTTAATCTAACAATGGAGTTCTACCAGTAAAATGTAAGTTTCCCCGAAGTAAGGACATATGTCTTTTTGACAAAGTAATTCTGAAAATATTGTTAATAAACACTTCTGTGGCCTTGATTTTAGTACAGTTTACATACAGAGAGGGGTAATAAGACAGAGCAAGAGAAGAAGAGAAACAGAGACTCGTTATAAGGTCATCTAGTGTCTATAATGAATATATGGCTTAAAATTATATTTAGGGTTCCTTTCTATGTTGTTTTATAACAAAATAACAATCTTTTGGTTACTTTTGTAATTTTTGTTGAAACATCTAAAGGTTGTACTTAATATTATACAAGGATCAAAAAGTGATTCTAAAATAACTCTTGGACTTTGAAGAGATCTTAGGGATTATTAATTTGGAATCGCCTCATCTTACAGTTTTGATTTTATTATACTATCTTGAGGAGTGAAGCATATACTTTCACAAAATACCTCTATATAAGTGTGGTCCCCTAAATTTGTTTTAGCATGACTTCTGTAGTTGCACTATATATCTTACAAGGAAAAAAATTATAATAAAATCCTATGGAGCATTATGTTTTTAAATATTTACTTCTCCTCAGTGTATTTTATTGTCCACAGTTTATTAATGGAAAATTAAATGGATTAGTTATATTTTGATATAATTTTAAATAAATCGTATACTAAGAAATCATTAAACATTTTCAAATATAACCACAAAAATTACCTAAACAAATAATAAAATTGTTGAATGCTGGCTTCCAAAAGTATTATCAAAATAACCCTTTGATACAACAAAGCTGATTTTATTCCTACCATCATAAATGAGTGTTTCTATAATCGAGATTTAATAGTGTCTCAGAGAAGAGAAGGTAGAGTTGGAATATTTCCACTTTCATTTAAGTGGATCTTTCAGTGTGGGTAGTGAGAGGCTTGGATTGGATAAGAACTGGATAGGATTGGATAAGGATCCTGGCTATACTAGTTTAGGACTAATGGACAGAGCAAAGGGAGGATTTTGAGAACAGGTGTTCAGAGTATTGGTAATAAACTATTGTTTGATGCTTTCAATTGAGGAGTATATAAGTCTGTCAGGAAGATCCTCCAATGGACAATACGGTTATTTGCAACTTACTTTCCTGGGTAAGAATTTTCTGGAGTAATAAGGTTATATTGATGAAGATGTTAGTGTTTGCACAGAGGTGGTTCTGTCTCAGAACTCTGTTGTTTATTGGAGATGGACAAAAAGTAGCTTAGAAAGGTAAAATAAATTACCTTTTGTCTTATACTGTATGTCTTTGGTGAGCAAAAGACTAGAGCCCAAGTATTTTCATATATGATGGGCCGTCTTGGCATTTTGCTGAAGAAACCAAGTCCAAGAAACTTTCTCTAGCAGATTTCACCTGCAGTTCCTAGCCTAGCAAGTGAGGTCATCTAAATTTTTAATAAAAATTTAATAATATGAAAAACATTATAAAAGTAAGCAGCCACTTTAAACAATACTGGTTATACAGAACTCGTTGAGCAGTTCTCAGTTAGGTGAAGATTTGTCTTCATTAAAAGGATAGAATTTATATATCTTATATTACAATAAGATATATTATATCTTACATATAATATATATGTGTATATACACACATGTACACATACATACATATCTACATACACACATATGTACATATATATACACATATGTACATACAGTACATACATATATGCATATTATATATATATATGTGTATTATATATTACAATATATCTTATATTGTAATTGTTTATCTTACAGAATTATCTGAGACTGTCAGCTTCCTGAGAGCAGATATAATATCCTGTTTATCGTAGTTCCAGTATGTAGCACAGTCTTGCACATAATATATGCTCAATAAATACAATAAATGCTTCCACCAGATGGCACTGAGCGCCTGTAGTTCACACCAAGTCATTTGCTTGTTTGCAGCCACAGACAACTGAGCCCACTAAGTCTCATGATTCTGTTTGCTTAATAGGATTTTCAGTCAAACATATTGTTCTATATTTATTATATTGCACAGGACAAATTATTCAGATAATTTTTTTAAGAACAGACAATTTTATTTAAGAACAAAATTTTAAAAAATGAATTATTAAGCACTATTATTTGTCTCACATATTTGCCATTTATAATTCAAAGATGTTAGATGCAAATTTGGATCTCCTTTTTGCTCTTCTTTTGGGAATGATAATTTAGTCTGGGTAAATTTATCCTGTAAGGTACTGGTACCATTTATCTAAGAAAGTCATGGAATTATTGGCCTTCTAGGAAAGATTATTGGCCATATAAATTTCAGGATCTTTAGCTCTAGAATTGTCCACCCAAAAATTGATGTAAGTACACCAGGACAAAGACAAAACGAAATTTCATGCTTCTTCTGATTCGCAAATACTTTAATTCCCATTTATCTATATCTAACTAAGGTAAATTATTTCCCCAATCCATGCATGTGTTAGAAGATTATTTTATAAACAGGGTATGACTTTCATAGACATATATGATAAACACATGCAAAAATTTTATTTAACTCGCTAATTAATGGGGAACTAGTAAGAACTTATAACTGGTTCAAAGAAGAATTCAATCAGGAATATAGAAATGAATTTACAAATAGTAAATAGTAAGTAGTAACTAGTAACTAGTTTATTCCATGGTGGAGAGGGTAATTAATTGTCTACCTTACAAAAGCTATTTGCATGTCTATGAACAAGAGTCATTTGCATTGCTTTCAGTTATCTAAAACTTGCAGACTTGTGAAAAGCTCAAAGGCTATGGAAAGTGCAGAGTCCTCATAGAATAAAATAACCCTAAAAGGTGTGCTTGGGCAATGCCACATTTTCCACTGAAGACACCCGGTAATATTTCTGGTGTATTTCAAAATCATTTGTATTTTGTTCCTACACTCTCCCCTTACTCCCTCTGTGATCATAAAAATCTAAATGTGAGATTCTTGATTGCAAAAAGGTCTGCATTTTTTGGTTTGGCCTGACTATACAGGTGCAGCATGGATGTTAATTTTCTAAAGAGGCCTTGAATTTGCTTGCAATACTAGAGGTATACAATATTGAGCAATCATTAAGGCCACAAATTTAATTTCTGTCTGGCTTTTAAAAGCCTTTTTCTATCCCAATACTTGGACGCCAAGTCCAAGAAACTTTCTCTAGCAGATTTCACCTGCAATTCTTTGCCTGGCAAGGAGAAACCTTCCTTACCACTTATAAGCCTTGAACCTTGGAAGCCAAGTATTAGGCTAATTTTCTTGGAAAGGCTTTGTGAGACTTGGTCCCATAAGGACAGCCACCATTTGTTTCTTTTTTTTTTTTCTTTGTGGTTATGAAAGTGATCTATAGTGTTTAATATTGGAAATGTAACAGTGAACAATAACGGGTTAATTTAAGTAAACATTCCATGGCACCATTTGTTTCTTAAGTAAGAAACCTTGTTATTCCACTAATATGACACTTCAGTAAGGCTTTGATTATAAAATTGAGTTGCTGAATTAAATCCTGGTAAGAAAGAGGGCAGATTTTTACTGACCAATGCGAATAAATATATTGTTTTGAAAAGAAGACAGCAAGAGAGATTCTGAATTCTGAAGGGTCAGTGAGAATCAAATGTCATTTAAAAAACTTTCATTTTAGTTTGCGAAAGCATAGGTTATAATACTGTTGTGGGTTAGGTAGTTCAAGAAGATAGACTTCCTTCTATATCTAGAAGGCTGAGCATTAAAATAAAATAACAAATAAGCAACTATAAAACAATTTTTCTCATCTCTTCACTTATTCCTATGTAATTATTTTTTGGTCTGCTGGATCTTGGGTTAGCAGTCTCAGGAAGCTATATGCTTCTCAACTAAAGAAGTGTTCTGAAAATCCTGACACAGTCCACTGACAAGATCTGAAAGTTGTCTAAGTGATGTCTATTCAGAACCCTTCCCCAATTTTTTTTTTTTTTTTTGGCTGCATTGGGTCTTCATTGCTGCACAAAGGCTCTCTCAAGTTGTGGCGAGCGGGGGCTACTCTTCATTGCGACGCACAGGCTTCTCATTGTGGTGGTTTCTCTTGTTGTGGAGCATGGGCCCTGAGCGTGTGGGCTTCAGTAGCTGTGGCACGTGGGCTCAGTAGTTGTGGCTCGTGGGCTGTAGAGTGCAGGCTCAGTAGTTGTGGCGCACAGGCTTAGTTGCTCCGTGGCATGTGGGATCTTCCCGGACCAGGGATCGAACCCGTGTCCCCTGCATTGGCAGGTGAATTCTTAACCACTGCGCCACCAGGGAAGTCCTGTTTATTTTTTAAAGTGTCAAAAGTTTGAAGTGTCTGGTTCATAACTGTTCTACAAGTCTCTGAGTCTGTCGCTTTTTGTTAAAGATACAAATTCTGGCTTGTAGTTAATAGTCCTTTCTTCAGACCAGCATCAGAGTAAAACAAAATCTATCTGTAGATGATAGAGTTTTAAAATGGCTCCTGTTAGTTCACTACTAGTAACTTTGAAATGGCAAGGAAATTTATTTATGTGGCATGCAAACAGTAAAGCCATTCCAAAAAAAAAATAAATATTGTCCTTACTATTTTCTTCATCTAAAATAATCAAGGGTGTAACAAAGTCATTATTCCATAAACTAAGAAAGGAGGCTCATCGAACTGAACAAATTCTTCAAACGTTTAACACATTTCATAGCTTTCCAGGCTTGGGTGTTATAAAACAAGACAAATAAAATTCACTTTCCAAGTTTTGTCCTTCATTATGCATGTTCATATTCTGGATCTGACATTTTCCTTTAAGACAAATCTCAGGTCTTCTGGAGGTCAAAGCTAATTACATAAAAATGCTAAGACATTATTTACATTAATATAAAATGCATTCATCTTTCTATATTTAGATGAATCAATAAATATATAATCAAATATTTCTCAAGTTTTAATCTCTAGTATAGGAATTACCAATCATTATAACTCACATGGACAAAAACTCTTTAGGATTCTCAATAAGTCTTATGAGTGGAAAGGAGTGCCATGCCAAAACACACACACACACACACACACACACCCAACAACCACTGCTTTAGGGCAAAACTAATTTTTCCTTGAAAAACAAAAACACATACACAATTATATTTCTCTGCCACTCTTGCTCCTAGTGTGGTCTCTACCACTTATATAAATTATAACTTTTAACCAAAGTAACTAACTTCTATTTCACTGAAATCTGGAATATGGATGATTGAGAATTTCCTGTCATATAGAAACTATTTGGACAGACTAGCAAAGCACATGACTATACATAATTCTGCTTCTTATAGTACATACATCCCTTTTTCACTTTTTTTAAAGCGGCAAGAATTAACATTTCCATTAACATGACCAAAAGATATAGCCTTTATATTGTAAATATAAATAAGGAGCACAAGTACATAACGGGGCAATTACAAGATTGATGTCTAGCTACTCACTAGATAATCGGAGGTCAGAAGACAATGGAATGGGGTAGATTGACAGATAGGATAAAATGTTATCAGATTGTGACCCTTGCTGTAAGGGAAAGAAATGGGGAGAACTGAGAGAGGAAAGCTGGGGAGGGAGGTATTAACAATGATGTGATAAGGAGTGATAGTTCTAAATATGTGATACTTGAACTGAGATCTGACAAGTGAGCATGCACCATACAAAAGCTACAAGGAGAAAGAATATCCCAGGCAGAGGAATTGCAGTTATTCATCAGAGAAAGGGCTTGGAAGACCTTGGAAAATCAGGTTCGTGGTGTTAGATGAGGTTAGAGAGACCTAGAAGCTAGATCTTGCGGCTTTTGAATGCCAGAGTTGACTTCAGGTGTATATTCTAAACACAAGGAGAGAATGTTGATAGCTTGTAACCAGATGATAGTGGTTAATCTGATTTACTTTTTTTGTTTGTTTGTTTTTTTTGTTTTTGTTTTTTTGTTTTTGTGTTTTTTGATTTACTTTTTAAAAGATTATTTGGCACCATGAAGATAATGGATTAGGGAGCAAATATCAGTAGAAACAAGGATAGCAGCTGTGAGACTTATAGTAGTATAATGAAGAATAGATAAAGATGTGGATCCAGGGTAGTAATAGAATACATGTAAATTTCTCCACTTCTTTAGTTCTAATTTGGAACAATATTCCTAACTTCTCAATCCATTAGGGGTGATCCTGTTAACAAAACAGCATATTCTAAAATGTTTGTTAGTCTGTATCTCTTCCTTTTAATAAATTTGATTGATTTATTCATGTTTATTCAATGGGTCATATAAAGTATGTGTTTTTCAGAAAAATTAAAAGCAAACATTGTAAACTATGTTCATAAATTAACACAAACAAGTCATCTTTTGCTGCTGTCCCAAATACCAGATGTGACCAATATCTGTGAGTTGTTGGTAAGTTTCAACATCTGGAAGGTTAATGCTGCAGGTCTATTCCTAATTCTCATAGCAAATGCAAGAATTTCCTCAGATGGATTAAAGTAGATTTCATCTGGGAAGTATGAAAACAGGTTTATGCCTCTATTTAGTCCTGTGGAGGCAAAACCTTTAACAACCACTTGCCACCTCTTGTAACAGGCAGTAGAATTGCCAGCAAAAGCAGATAGTTCTTATCTTATTTAAGAAGTGTTCTGCCCTGAAGCCCCATGCTTCTTCATTGTACTGTTGACTTTAAAATTAATGGCAGTTGTCATTAGGCAAAGGATAAGTTTATTCGAGGTAACAGAGGAATTGCAAACTATGGTGCACCACGAGCAAGTCCAAGGAGAGAAAAGGGAGGCTAGTTTTTATTACGTAGGTTCTTGGAAGAAGTTGTTTTGAACAAAAGTTCATTGGAGGAGAAGGAGAGTTCAGGGTTGTGGCAGTTTCACATTGGTTGCAAGTAATGAGCAGTTTGCTCTGAGGAGTGAGGTAGTCTTTCTTCCTTTGGCTATGTGAGTTGAGACCAGGGGTGCTGTGGGAAAACTCTCCTTCCCAGCTTCCCAGCTCCATTTTAAACCAGATTTTCATTATCCATTTTCACAATCCTAAAACACTCATAGAGCCCTGGAAGATGGAAGTTTCAGATGGTCAAAGTATAACAAATAAAAATCATGCTTTTCACCATTCTGTGTGTGATATAGATTCTTAATATCACCAATCTTGAGTGGCCCAGAAAGGTGAGATGTTTGCTCCAAATTCATAAATTGTCAGCTGCATATTATGGTTCTTAAAGTATCGTATTTTGGAAATAGAAGAACTATATGGCAGCTGGGCATTCCATTGTTTCCATTGCTGTAGAATTCCATGACTTTAACGTTCTGTTTAAGACTTGTGATATCTGTACTTTAAGTATGAAGGCTGTGTTTAATGGAACATAATTTGACTTCTGTGTGAATGAGAGCAGTACTAGGGTGTGGATAGAAGGGTTCTGTTTTATAGAAAACTACTGGGATTTACATATTTTGATTTGCAGTTTTGATTATTTCCAGTGTATCTCTCTTCCCATTTGTGTATTTGTGTATGGGTGAGCATGCTTTGTTACTGTATTCTATTACCTTCAGTACATCCTTTTTAATGGCATTATTTGGTTCATATTTTATACTAAAAATGAATGCCTATTAGGTCTCGTGGGTTTATGTGCAACTTAATTTTTGTTTTTGTTTTTTCAATTCTTTCAACAATACAGGTAAGTGCTTGAATGGCATTTCAGAAGAAAATACATTATATTGTAGGTTAATACTCATATAATTTGCATTAACTGACAGAAAAAGAACTATAATTATGCAGTAGGAAATTCTTGAAAGAAACCACGGTTTACTTGCAAAGTTTATGAGTGCATTCATTATCCCGTGAGATAGTTTTTATTGAAAATGAAATACTAATCAATTTTAGTTTAATATTTTGTTAAAATAGTTATTTTTAAGTAAGGAGTAATACAATTTACAAAGTAAAATTTCTGTAAGAGATATCTTTTAAACTTGCATGTAAATATTTGAGTATGACCTGTGTAACATAGAATATCAAATGCATTTAAAAGTGAATTAATTAAGCAATAGCCATGCTTATTTTATTATTTAGATAAAATATCCATTAAAATTCCAGAACTATTTTATTTAAGGATAATAATGTTATGAGAATTCAGGAATTTACCATACTTTTAGACATGGCCACTCAAAGTAACATTCTAGTGAGAGGGATAATACATAATATGTCATAAATTATGTATTTCCTGAGATCTCTCAGTAATTAATATATTATCCTGTAGTTCCATCAGACATATTACTCAAGAATAAGTTTTCTGAGAAAAAAATACTTGTAAGATTATCATTTGAACAGGATAAACAGATTTAAGTAATTTATAGCACCATTAATTTGACTTATAAATTATACAGTGGGGTTGAAGAGTTTCATTTTATAGATTGGCTTCAACAGCAAGAGCCACAACAGTTGAATTCCTTGCTTCATAAAGCTAAATTATGGGTTTTTGTCAATACTTCAGCATTCCACACCAAGAAGAAAATGTGGTATCACCACTGCTTTTGTATCTGATGATCTTTAAATGTCATTGAGAATCGGAAATTATCCCTTATAATGGATGAAGTTGCAAAGTTTAGATATGAGAAACACATATAATACTAAAATACATTTTAATTATACAATTGAGCTTAAAGGTTCTAACCTATTCCCTATGCCTGCTATTCCTTCTTTCCCCCCAAATTGGAACGCTTTGACTTTTATCCTTTGGCTAAGCATATTCAGCCCTTCTATGCATCTTAGCTCAATGGAAAGAAATGTGGATGGTGGCTATAGACCTACACTGTAGGACTGAGCCTTTCCCCCTGTATTTTTATAGTGCAACTTGAATTACATATACTCAGTTCTGCTAACTGGGATTCCATCTTGTTTCTAGGAGTCAGTAACAACTTGTACAGTTGTAGTGGCACTTAGCTTACTGCTGTGGGTTTTTGTTTTAGTCACAGCGTTGATATTTCTCTCTGTCTCATTTTTAAATCCTACTGCTGGCAAGTTGGCAAATGAGGACCAAAACTGACTGACTTCAGATGTTCGAAAATCTTATCTTTCTGTGATTCACCTAACCTCTGATAAAAGTTGAATTTGAAGTAAACATCTGTATTTGGTGATCAACTGTTACAAGGAAAAGCAGGAGAGAGAGATCAGGCTAAAGTGAAGTAAAGTTTTGTTAGTAATGTCCCTAAACCTTCCAAAGTATAGGAAAGTACCTGTAGACATAAAAGATCTAGAATCTTATGTTATGCTGTAGTTGTTATGTTCATTAAGTATATCCTTAAGATTATGAAATTATACACTACTCACATAGCCCTTTCAAAAACAGGTAGACAAAATTAATTATAAGATCTTTAGATAGTTATAGTTAAAATATACATACAAGAAGAAATGAACATATTTAGTATGAATCAAACATTACAAATGGATATATGATGAAATATAAGTCTCCATCCCACTTTTGAATCTCAGTACACTGGTTCTCAATTTTTTATTAGAGGCAACCACAGTTTCAGTGTATATAAGCCTACCATTTTTTTTTTTTGTAGTGGTTGCATAGTTTTCACTACATGTAAAAACACAACTTATTACACCATTCCTCTAGTGTTGACATTCAAATTCTTTGAAAGTCCATATTGGAATGAAATATATCTTTGCATATATATCTTTGTCCACATGCATCAATATAGCTGTAAAATAAATGTTTATAAGTGGCATTGTTGATGAAAAATGATATACCTTTAAAATTTTGATATGGCTTCCAATGACCTTATAGGTTAAAGTGATACCTGGGTGTTTAAATGTGTTTGTCTTTATTATGAGTGAGCTTACAAATCTTATATTTTCGTTTGCTAAAAACCATCTTTTCATGACTTTTGACTCTTTTTATTATCTTTGAGCAACTTCCATGTTTAAAAAAGTGAAGGTGATGTTGTGAAACTGAAGGTAATGTTTCAAAAAAATGGATAAACGCATAGATTAATGTATAAGATGAGAATGTGAAAAGAAGTATTTTAGCGAAAATGCCAAGAGAGGAAAATAGATTTGGTGTATTATCCTGTCACTCTTGACACAATCTAGTGTCTTTAATTCAAAAGTGGTCGTCTAATTACCAAATCCAGTGACTTCTTCTCAATTTTGTGACAGTGGGGGAGTAGCTAAATAGCATAATAATTAAAAAGCATGGCCTAGGTTTGAATTATGGTCTGGCCACTTCAATATCTCGGAACCTTGAACAAGTCACTTAAACTCTCTAGTTATCTGTATTATTGTCTATAAAGTGACGATAATGATAGTATTTACCTTACATATTTTATGTGATAATTCAACTAAATGAGGTGTCAAGAAAGCACTTGGTGTAGTGGTTGACACAAAGGAAGCGAAGTTGCTATCAGTATGAATATTATTGGCATCTTGTCAACGTATCATAAGCTGCTCTTGACCACACCTTAAGGTCCACACTCATTTTTCCTTTTAGTTTATACTTATAGGTACTTGGCTCTTCTCCTACTTCTCTGATAACTCTTGCAGTTTCTTTCTTGATCTTCTTTCATCTGTTTAATGAATATTTCTATTTTTGGAGGCTATCATATTAGATATGAGATGAATGTTTCCTAGTCACAGTTCTGACCATGTTATCACTCTGATTAAAACTTCAGTAGGTCTTAATTACCAGTAAACTTATTTTTTGTTTTTGTTTTTTGTTTTTTGGCTGTGCCACGCAGCTTGTGGGATCTTAGTTCCCTGACCAGGGTTCAAACCTGGGCCCTTTGCAGTGAAAGCACAGAGTCCTAATTACTGGACCGCCAGGGAATTCCCTGATTTTTTAAACTCTTCTGTGAGCTATCCCAGAGTTAAAATCCAGGGATATATTGTGCAGAAAGAACACCAAATTTAGAACTGAGAAATGTGGGTTTGAATTATGGCAATCAAAATATGTATGAATTTGTTACACACTAGTTTATCTCTGTAGAAAGCAGTTTTCTGAAGAAGCTGTAACAGATCAAGGTGTATCAACTAGAACTCTACAAATGTATTATAGGGGTCATCCAAACTTCTAGGATGTTTTGCTTTTCTATGGTCATTTTGATGATGATTTGAACAAATCCATAACACATACTTATCTAAATTATTCCTTGTAACTGTGTGCTCATATTGACAACTATTTTGACATGTAATTTGATTAACAACTGTTTTGATGACTGATAAAATTAATAACAGATTTGATAATATATAGAGAAAATAAAACAAAAAGATGAAAAGAAATGAAATAGGAGATACGGTATTTTAAAATTATGAGAAAATTGATGAGTTCAGGATGCCTATTATCAACAAATCCAGTCTGTTCTACTACTTTTCACTATCTCTGTTTGTGTGGTGATTAAACACCTGCATTGTCTCAGTGACATCTTACTTGTTTCTGTTTCAACTCTTGCCCTTTTTCAGTGTATCTTGACTTAGCATCCAGAAAGATTCCATTAACATAGAAGGGAAATTAAGTAATTCATTGACTCCAATATCTCCCAAATTTTCCCATCTCACTCAAAATAGAAATTAAAACTGGTTCATTGATATATGAGTATTAAGTGAACTGGTCATGGATCACTTTTCCTACTGTTCCTCTCTTACTGGACTCCAGTTCTCTTTGCCTTCTTGCTTTTCCTAGGACCATACCAAGCACACTACCTCAGGGCCTTTGCATATTCTCTTCCTTTCCTGGAATACTCTTTGACCAGATACTCATATGGCTCATTTTTTTACCTTCTCCTGTGAAGTCTTTTCACTGAAGTATTTTTGCCTTTTCAGTAAAGTCTTCCTGATCAGTTTACTTAAATTTGGTACCATTTCAAACCTCTACACCATCCTTCCCTGACTCATTTTTCTCAATAGCTTATTACTTGTCTGTGTCTGCCTTTCCCATTGTAATACAAAGTCCCCCATTTGAATGAAATCTCTGTGAGTGGCTAGGATTCTTTTCTAGTTTTTCACTGCTGTAATATGTGAAAAACTTAGTATACTGTGTGCCATGTGCTAGGCTCTTAATGTATTCTGATCGAATGAATATATGGAAACTAGCTAAAGAAGTGTTTAACACACAGCAAGCAAGTAGTCAGTGTGTTTTCTCTTATTATTTTTAGGATAAGGTTAAAAAGTTGATTTTGAACAGATTTTGTGATCTTGAATCTAAGGTCTATGAGTTTTTATTTTAACAAATATTTATTGGAGAACCCAATGGAATGCTTTAAGCTGTGCTTCCAAAAGTTTTATTTGGAAAAGATTGATCTTTAGAAGGGAGTGCATATACTTAGGGAGAACAAAATGTTATCACAGTATATGGGAAAATATTAAGATCTGCAGCTTTAAGGTAGTGGCGAAAATAAAGGAAATATATCAGGGATGATATCTTTCAGAGGTAGAATTGATATCTTATATTTTGGGAGTAAGGAAAGGAAGCAGTAGACAACTTAGCCAAAATGATTATGATGATAATGATGTAATTAAAAGAAATAGAGAATGAAAGTGGAAAGTATATTTAATACCTTGAATAATTTGATATTTGGTATAACAAATTTAATATAAAAAGACATCCAGTGGACTCCTGGCTAATATTAAAACAAGAGGTAAGTATTGGGGAGGGTGTAGAGAAATCAGAACCCTTGTACACTGTTGGTGGGAATGTAAAATGGTACAGAAGCTTTGAAAAACTGGACATTCCTCAAAAAATTAAAAATAGAACTGATCCAGCAATCCCACTTGTGGGTATATATCCAAAAGAATCAAAATCACGATCTCTAAGAGATATCTACGTGCCCATGTTCATTGCAGCATTATTCCCAATAACCAAGCTAGAGAAACAACCCAAATGCCCATTGACAAATGAATGAATAAAGAAATGCACAAAATGGAATATGATTTGGCCTTAAAAAAGAAGAAAATCCTACCACTTTTGACAACATGGAAGAAATTATGCTAAGTAAAATAAGTCAGTTACGGAAGGATAAATACCACATGATTTCACTTACATGAGGCATCTAAAATAGTCAAACTCATAGAAGCAGAGAATACAGTAGTGGTTGCCAAGGGCTGGGGGTAGGGAAAATGAGGACTTGTGATTCAGTGGGTATGAAGTTTTGATTATGCAAGATGATTCTAGAGATTTGCTGAACAACATTGTGTCTACAGGTAAGAATACAGTGATGGCATTTTAAACTTTATTAAGAAGGCTGATTTCATGTTAAGTGTTCTTACCACAAAAGGCAGAAACAAAAACAAGAACAGAAACCAAAACCAAAACCAAAGGACGCAATGGACGCTGGGAGGTGTTGGATATGTCTGTAACCTTGATTGTGGAGATGGTATCAGGGGTGTATGTGTGATGTTCAAGCTCATCAAATTGTAAAGATTAACTATGTGCAGTTCTTTGTATATCAAACATACCTCAAAAAAACCTGTTTAAAAAAAATGAATGAACAAAAGACATACTTCAGACAACATTTTCAAGAAGCACTGCAGAGTCAAGAAGAAAAGAGAAAGTGAGACAAGGTTAACAGAAACTTTTTTTAGCAGGAGGAAGCATGAGTATGGTTTTTTTTGTTATGTGGTATTAACAATGGAGAGGAAGTGATAGAGCCAGAAAGCATCCTTTTCCTGAATTAAAACCACAAAAATTCCCATTCATAATATATTTTACTATTAATAGACATATTGGCTTTCTATTGCTGCTGTGACAAATTACCACAAACTCAGTGGCTGAAAAGAACACAATTTATTTTACAGTTCCGGAGTCAGACATCTAAAATGTGTTAGAAGGCTGCATTCCTTCTTAAGGCTCTAAGGAAGAATGTATTTCCTTACGGTTTTTTTTTATAATGATATGCAGATATTTTGCACACTCAGTAATTTGAGAATGATTATTAGCTTTCACAAAGTAATTCCCAAGTGGACTTTTTTAAAAAGCAAACTTCCCTTACATTCAAAGGTAATGAAATTATTTTATAAATGCAATTTAAATTCAACTATTTCATGTAGTATATCATAGCGAGTGATTCTTTTTTTTTTTAATATCTTTATTGGAGTATAATTGCTTTACAATGTTGTGTTAGTGTCTGTTGTACAACAAAGTGAATCAGCTATATGCATACATATATCACTATATCCCCTCTCTCTTGAGCCTCCCTCCCACCCCTCCAGGTGGTCACAAAGCACCGAGCTGATCTCCCTGTGCTATGCAGCAGCTTCCCACTAGCTATCTATTTTACATTTGGTAATGTATATATGTCAGTGCTGCTCTCTTACTTCGTCCCAGCTTCCCCTTTACCCACTGTGTCCTCAAGTCCGTTCTCTACATCTGCGTCTTTATTCCTCCCCTGCCACCTATATTCATCAGTACCGTTTTTTTAGATTCCATATATGTGTGTTAGCATCCAGTATTTGCTTTTCTCTTTCTGACTTACTTCACTCTATGACAGACTCTAGGTCCATCCACCTCATTACAAATAACTCAATTTCATTCCTTTTTACGGCTGAGTAATATTCCATTGTATATATGTGCCACATCTTCTTTATCCATTGATCTGTCAACAGACATTTAGGTTGCTTCCATGTCTTGGCTATTGTAAATAGTGCTGCAGTGAACATTGTAGTACATGTATCTTTTGGAATTATGGTTTTCTCAGGGTATATGCCCAGTAGTGGGATTGCTGGGTCATATGATAGTTCTATTTCTAGTTTTTTAAGGAACTTGCATACTGTTCTCCATAGTGGCTGTATCCATTTACATCCCCACCAACAGGGCAGGAGGGTTCCCTTTTCATAGGGAGTGACTCTTGTTGAAAGGAGGCCTCCAAATTACTTTTGCTTGTATGATTTATTTCTTCACGTGTACATGTAATCCTTCAATAGTCTTATTTTTAGTATGTTGTATTAATACAAAATGGCTGCATACAAACAGAGAGCATTTTAAATAGTTTGAAATTTAGGGGACTTTGTTATTTTTATAAGCAGATGTAATTACTTGTCTTTTTTTTCCATATAAAGCACACTGTCCCAATAGTAGAGAACACATTACTTGGGCTGACACTATTTAAAAGTGTGTCTTGGTCGCCACACCCATAGTTGAAAGGTATAGAAATGTTCTCTAAGCTCATCTGAAAATGTATTCTATAATAAGCAAAGTCTTTGATTTTAAGAGTCTGACATTTTAAAGCTAGAAAAAAGAGTAAACAAATACCTAGATCAAATGTAAAGACAAGAGAACCCATTGGCAGGAAGTTGGCCATTTACATAGTATTCTCTTAGGTTCCAGGAAGTATAGTGGATATTTTATATTGTCTCTTTTAATTCTCACACTAATCCCTGAAATAACATTTTTTTAGACTTCCCTCCCCAAAATGGGTATTAGACAAAGTTAAGTAACCTGTTTACAACATAATGCTCTAAATATTAATCCAAAATTCAACATTATATAGCCCTTAGGACAAGTTTCTATTTTTCGATTAGTAAATTAATTAGTATTATGTGGATAATTGCAAACTAATGAAAACTATAAAGAAAGCAGAGTGATTTGACTGTCTGAAACAAGGCTAGGTATAAGTATTTAAATTGTAATACTTCTATAAGCCTACCACTGAGAGACAAATAAATTTAACTTTTGGTGTTTTCCATCCATCTAGTATTTTTACTGGGCATATACTACACAATTGAGATTATGTGTTTTTAAAAAATCTTACTTTTTTCTAAATTTTATATTATAAACACTTCTGTTATTATGTTCTTTATAGTAATTGTATTTAATAAATGCATTCAGTTTAATTAGGTCACATGCCCTCTCATAAGGAATAAGAAAGTAAAATGATAGAAACTATGCTACATGAAATAAAATAATGCATAGATTATATTATACATTAATGTTGCCATACATAGCAACACTTCTATTTTATTATTATAATTTTATGATGGGCATGGTGTTAAGATGAGACAGAATATTTTAGTTCCCTCAGAAATAATCCTGAAAATTATCCTCTGGATTTAGATAAATATTTCTCTTACATAATTTCAGACAAAAGGATACAAATAGACTTTTACAATCTTCAGATTAGGTTGTAATAGTGAAGGCAAGTGTGCTTCTTCAATTCTGAAACTTCACGTTATACATATCAATATATAACTGCAGAACTTTTTTGCAGTACTGACATTGCATATGCCAATGCATTAAAATTTTTGCTGATTAAAAATAAAATGCTGGGCTTTTCATTATTTATTGGCTTTTCATGAAAGTCAGATTTATTGGCTTCCTGTTGAAATGAATACTGTTAGAGAGGAAGATTTTATTGCAATAATTTTGTTTGAGCCATTTAGCTTTCAGAAAGGCACAAATCAACATTGTTTGGGGCTAATGGTTATTGATTTGGAAATAATTCTAACAAGTATGGTTCTTTAAGGTCAAGCAAAGGTTTTGCCTACTTAGCTCTTGTACAACATTGCACATTGCCTGAGCCTCTTTTCATAGATCAACTTTATTTGGTTTGCAGTTCATATTTCCAGTACACGTGGTGAAATGTTAGTCTTTTTCATAATATGCACTATTGCCTTGTTAAGTATGTTGTTGCCGACTCATGATAGAAGAAATTGCCATTATTTGCAAGTTAAAGATACAAACTTCTTTGAAACAAGTGATTTTTGGCCCTCACTTTCTTAGTTCTAGCACACTGTCAGATTTCTTCATTGTTTAAATAAATTGGTCACTGGAGATTGATTGAAGATGTAAAAGCATTGTTCATTTATTTTTAGGAGATAGGCTATGCTTATTTTGAGATAATATCTATGTATTTGCTAGCATCTGTTAAATGTTTAAGTTATTTGTATTGCCTTGATATTGTTAAATCATTGCAGTCCACAAGCATTCATTTTTTTTTTATCTCATTAAGACTTTTTGCCATCTAAGGTTTTCATTATTTTCCATGCATGGAAATTGTTCTACAGCACATCTAATTCATAGGTTTCATATTCTTTTCCTGACCTTCAGACTATCACCTTGCTTCTCCTTATTTTAAACTTTTTTCTTTTCCTTTCCATTCTAAGATATCTTTCTCAATATTTTCTTCCACGTCCTGCTGCAGTTATTTGAACTGTCAGTTCTGTTTGTATTTGCCTTCCATTTGATTTTTATTTTATTATTGCAATTCTAGTTCCCTTGAAGTCCTCCCTTCTCTCATCCATCTTCCCTTAATCACATCTGTTTTCTCTCTCTGGCTTCTTCACCTCCCTGGTGTGCTCTTTTAAAGAGGCCGTGTCAAAAAAAAAAGAGGCCGTGTCATCTTACATATGTCTCTGCATATTACTGGCATGGTACTGAAATTTCCTTCTGTTGTTAGACAGAAGCATCCTTTCTAAAGATGACTTTCTAAAGCTAACATCCTTGATCTTCCAGATTTAATTTTCCTTGATCTGTGGTATTTTATAGAGCTCCTCTATCATTTTCACATGATCTAATCTTTAAGTTCTAAAAAGACTGAACATTTACTGATATTTCTACTGTACATGCTGTTGCCATTCCTTTCTCATATGTATAGCAAGAAGGTAGTCTGTCGTGCAGTTTCTAGACCAAACTTTCTATCAGCCAGTTCTTAGTGGTGCAGAGTTGGAATGTTATCATAAGCCATTGCATGGTTCCTTGACAATCTGAATTAAAAATATGTATGACTCTCTAAAGTCCCTATAATAATATATTTTTGCTGAGGTGTAATTAACATATAACGTTATATTAACTTCAGGTATACAACAGCATGATGTGGCATCTGTATACTTTGCAAAATGATCACCATGATAAATCCGGTAAACACCCATCACCATAGATGTTACAAAAATTTTTCTCTTTTTTTCTTGTGTGACTTTTAAGGTGTACTCTCTTAGCAACTTTCAAATATGCAATACAGTAGTCTTAATTATAGTCACCATGTTGTGCATTATATCATCCTGTCTTATTTATTTTATAACTGGAAGTTTGTACCTTCTGACCTCCTCCTCTCATTTTTCCCCCACCATCCACCCCTCTAAAACTATCAATTTATTTCTTTATCTGTAAGCTTGGTTTTGTTTGTTTGTTTTGTTTTTTAGATTCCACATATAAGTGGGATCATACGATATTTGTCTTTCTCTGTCTTCAAAGTTCATCCATGTTATTGCAAATAGCAATATTTTATTATTTTTTATGGGTAAATAGAATTCCATTGCATATATATATATATCTCACATCTTTATCCATTCATCCATCGATGGATACTTAGAACAATGGGGAAAGGCCAGTGTCTTCAATAAATGGTGTTGGGAAAATTGGATAGCTACATACAAAAGAAAGACACAATATACATAAAAATTAACTCAAAATGGAGTAAAGACTTGAATGTAAGTCCTATAATAACATATTTCTAACAATATCAATCTCCTCCTCTCCCTGACTGTATTGTTCTTCATACAAACACTCTGCCTCCCATTTTAAAATGCCTGTCTGCCAACATCAGGTTGTTTTCTGAGCCTTGATGTCTCTGAATAGATATAGAAAGATGAGGAAGAAGCAGTACTTATGATTTTGAGTGACTAGAAAATAATAACCATTAATGTACTTTATGTTGGCCTCAATACTTTGGCTGTGTAATAGCACGTTCCAGAATACAGTGAGGTAATATTTACAGCACAATTTAGGGTAAAGTTTAAGACTCAAGAATTTTATGCATATGTAAGTTATCTTTCATGGAAAAAGGCAGGAGACATTTTAAAATCTGTAATAAGTCGGATTTATTTATTTAGATTTATAATACAAAAAATAGATCTCACATATACCTACTTAAAAAAGGAAAATCCTGTGTATGGAACTCTCACCAACTAAGAAGTTAAAATAACTTAATATCCAGGATGCAAAGTCTATAAAAGAACAGGTTGTGAGCAACACCGAAACTAGGTTAACACAAACTGACTTCACATTGTTCAAAATTGGGTGGCAGTGATATAAAATTATAAAATCCCTTTGAGAGACAGGAAAAAGCTGCTATAATAATAATAAAAGAAAATAAAACTCTTATGTCTGACACAAGTGGCAGGAGGTGTGTGTGCATATGCTCTGTTTTTGGGTTGGAGGAGTAGAGGGTAATGTGTGAAGTCAAAAGTTTGCCAGATTCATTTGTGAATAGGAAAATATCAAAAGACAATATTTCATTATCTTGTAATTTAATCTTCAAAATGTTTTAAGTTATGCTATATTGGATGCATAAATGTAAAATATAAGTAAACCTAAGTTAAAATGATTGACAATATTTTTCTTGTCAAATCGCCAGATATGTAAAGGTACAATAATTTTTTGCACTGTAAAAGTAATTGATCTATCTGATGCCAGTTCTTAATATTTATGGAGGGAAAATTTTACACTATCATATGGATAGATTTAAATATTTATAATGTTTGGTCAATACCCTGTCTCTGATTTTAGGCTAAACAAATAGAGAACTCAAGTCAATGTAGAGGATTCAGCTGCCTTAGAAAGACTCTGGTCCACCCCAACCTACAGAAATGTGGGATAATTTGTTGTTGTTGTTGATGATGAATTGAAACATACAGCTGTGAAAGGGAAATGTTCAGCTTTCAGAAATGAAGTGGTCAACCCCCATACAAGTGTATGAAACAATATTTAAGCCTTCATGACTAGATTTGGTGCTCTAAGGGCACCCCATCCAGGGAAATATATCCTCAGACACTACCCTCCAGGGAGCTGGAACTGACCAAAGCATAAAGAGCTGCTCATCTAAAAAAAACAGTATGAAGAAGGGTCAGGGGTCTAGAAAAATTCCTCCCCTCTTTTCAGATGAGAAAGATCAATGGAAATTTGCTGCCTGCCTGGGCCACAGATGAAAATTGGTCACCTTTCCAAAGCCAGATTAAAAACTCTTAATATTTCAATGATTGTTTCACTATACAAAGTAATACGTTGAAACAGGGTAATACCCTAGTGTTTTAAGTTTTTCTGTAAAAGTTACTAGTTTTTACAAATGAGATATGTCGAAAAAGATTTTTTAATATGGAAAGCTGTTTCAATTGTCAAAAATTGCAAACCTAAAATACATGCTTAACTAAAAATACTCAACATGCTCTTTAGTTTTTGAAAGAGATTCAAAATTTTAAATTCACTCTTTCCCGCATCCCACTCCCCCAAAACTGGACTTCAACTCTTATTTCTGGAAACTAGGCTTAGAATATGTGATATTTATGGGAGGAATCAATCACTTACAAATTCCAGAAATCCTACAGCTGCTCTGGTTTTCACTACGTTTCTAGTTACCTATCACAGTGGGGAATGTTTATAATGAATTTGCAGCATATGTTCTGAATGTGTCATTTCTCATGTTGACTCCTCTACAGCAGGTGTCATTTTTCAGTGCAGTTTTGTGGTTTCTGAAGGTTTAAATAATTTAATAATATAGGATCTAATTTTCTGGTGTCTTTTCTGAGTTTCATAGAGAATCTGAGCAATATGATCTTCCCAGTTCTAGATTAGTTCATATATTCAAAATATATCCGTCTCTATACTGACAATCACTTGTCAACTTGATTCTAAGAAGAGCAAAAGCACACATTCACTTATATCATCACACTGGTCACAGGTAAGGGTTACAGGCCTAGTTCTAAATGCTTCACACATTGTCTTAGTTAACTCTCAAATTACACCGTGAGTTAAGTACCACTATGATTTTCACTGTAAAGATTAGAAGGCTGAGATGTAAAAATGTTAAGTAACTCACCCCAGGCCACAGGACTATCAGGTGGCAGGGTTGGGACGTAAATTCAGTCATCTAATGAGATGTCAGGACTACCTTGAGAAACGTGGACAGGAAAAGGCTCTTTCTTGAAATGGGTGCCAGATAGATAATTCATTGAGTAGCCAGAAAGAGATAAAGGCTAAAATGGTTTTAAAAATAGTGAAGAATAAGAAAATAATGTAGAAAACATCCATGAAAGAAACACAAATGAGTAATAAAAGTAAGGACTGGGAATTTGACATTGTGGACATTATGTTAAACACTACATACTCGTGACCATTTTTTACTCTTTCACAAACTGTACCTAGTACATTTTTCAGAGGAGGAAACTGAAGCTCAGGGAAGTTGAACCATTTGTTCGAGGACACAGAACAAGTGGACAGTATTGCCTGGATTAAACCTACATACCGCGTTAGTCACAATATGACTATAAAATGTTCTCAGACAATTATAAATTTTTTAAAAAGTGTGTAACAACAGTTGTTTGCAATAGGGAGTAACATATCTTGTAGTTAACTCTTACTTTTTAAAAACTTCACTACTTTGGACTCAGAATTGGTGCTTATAATTGGAGTAGTTTTTTCTCTTGAAACTAATTCCATGTTTGTTTGACAATTCAGTTTAATTACAGTCTTGTGGAATTTTGGATTAATCTGGGACTTTATGCACAGAAATGACACTAAATGTTAAAGTTTTAGAAACAACTTAAAAATTATTAAATCATTTGTCTTTTAAAGAACCAGTTTTTTTTCCCTAAATGACTCTGGCATTTGCCTTGTGATAGAAGTCCATATTTTATTACATTTAAGCAAATTAGACACATCTATAATGTTTGGTTATATTATACTCATTTTGATTATTGGAAAACTGAACTTTTTCTGTTACTGTAAATCTTGTAGTATTTGACACACTAAAGCACACATTACTTAAAAACAAACAAACGAACAAAATATCCCCCAAAACTCCCAGTTCAGCATATTTATATTAGCACCTTAAGAGGTTTTACTCTCTTCAGTCCTTTACATGGTTCAAACCTGAAAGTCAAGATAACATTGAATAAATGAGAAAACTAAATGTTTATGTTGTCTGTCTCCAATTATGAATCTGAAATTATCTGTATTATTTTGAACATAAAAGCCAAAACGAGACAAATTAGGCATATATTCCGAAAATTTATGTTCACCAAAATCACACACACCATACACACACACACAAACTTGTATTCTGGGTCTTCATACGTTATTTTTTTTTTTTTTTAACATCTTTATTGAAGTATAATTGCTTTACAATCGTGTGTTAGTTTCTGCTTTATAACAAAGTGAATCAGCTATACATATACATATATCCCCATATCCCCTCCCTCTTGTGTCTCCCTCCCATCCTCCCTATCCCACCCTTCTAGGTGGTCACAAAGCACCGAGCTGATCTCCCTGTGCTATGTGGCTGCTTCCCACTAGCTATTTATTTTACATTTGGCTTTATACGTTATTAAATCATTTAGGCAAGGACAGAGAAACTTACAACATTTTAGACAAATGCTATCACAGGCGATATATATTTTCCTTAAATGCAGTAATGTGCATATTCTGTGATTTAAATGAAGAACAAGTTGTTTTTAAGGCAGTATACTAGAAGACATGATAAAGATGTGTACGTTTTGAAAAAAATAAGTCTTAGAATCATTATATTATTATTCAGAAGTTTTATGTGAATATTCTAATAAGTATTACCTTTGATAGATAAGTGTGTAAAATGGTAAGCAAATTACACAGTAAGAAATTTCTTGTTGAAGCAGTTTTTTAAAATAATTTTCATGCTTAAAAAGTATTTTCATGACACTTACCATGAATTCCCATTATTCCTAATATTTTCCAAATCTAGTATTTAAATACATATTATTTAAGGTGCCAATATTCACGCAATCACATTGCCATACTTCCTTCTTAACTTTTTAATAACAAACAATAAAATAGATAAAATTTATAGACAGCTATAAATAAGTACGTATGTATATTGGAAGCCTCTTTATTTACCCTTATTATGAAATCTGTATTTACAGTGCCACTTACCATGGTCCCCCAGTTATGATTGCAGGGCCCTATCTCTGCCCTTTATAGAAATAACTATAGTCTGTTCTTTCATTGTTTGATGTTTGATGTCGGCCCCTTTTCTTAAGAAAACATGTTCCATGTGTGCAAGGCCCAGAGGTTTCTGTTCAGTTTTATAACCTCAGCAGAGTGTCTGACACATAGAAGGAGTTCAAAAAATATTTTCCAGAACATTGACTGAAGGAGTAACTTTAAGAAACTTTGAAAACCTTGAAAGTTACCAACATTAAAAACAAATCACATTTGATGAATAATGTAAAGAATATGATTAAATAGAAATGCTTAGTTTTTAGTCATCTTTGATATGCTAATGATAAAATATTAAAGAAAAATAACTACAATAATACTGTCAGTGCTGTTGGATTGCAACCATAGCTTCAAAGATTATTTTTAAAACCTGGATAGATGCATGCACCAAAATGTTGAGTGGTTCATTTTAATCAGTGGGGAAACATGGGATTATTTTTCTGTTTATTAATACTTTTGTACTTTCCAATAGTATTAACATTATTATTGCTCATCAGGAGAAAAAAGAGTGTAAATACTAAATTTTATTTTTCATTTTCAATTAATTAAAATAGAATATCTTTTTTCTCAGAGTTCAAGTTAATTCAATATAAATAAGGAGTTTTACAATGGTACACATACATACTCAGAGAGTTAAAAATCCCTCTGATTATAAACTTTGACATTCCTGAATGTAATTATACATTACTTTAGATTCATTTGGGACACGGTTATTACAAATTCTTTTATAATATAGCGTTTGAATATTTCTATCTTAAATCAATCATTAATTCATGCATGTAGTTACTTGTCTATTATTTACTGTGTTTTACCATGAGCTAGAAGAAATTCTGGTTTCTGGTATTACCACAGTGGGAAAAAACAAAGATAAAAATGTTTTCCCTTATGGAACCTCCATTCTAATTAAGGGCATATAGTAAAAAATGGGTAAATGGGTATATTCATATTGTGTTGTATGGTGATAGGTATTACAGAGGAAAAACATGACAGGTCAAGTGGAAGGGTATGTATGTAAATGTCTACTGAAGGCAGGGCCTGAAAAGAACTCTTTGAGAAAGTCGTATAGAAACTGAAGAAGTTTTGTATCATACCTCCAATTTTTTCTTCTTAGCAATCCCACGGTGAACTTACTGAAAAGCAGGTTTGTTAATCCAGCCACACATAATAGTCTATCCAAAGTAAAAAACAAAAATGCTTAAATATAAATTTATACAGTGATGCATGCCAATTATTTCTCAATAAAAATGGAGAAAAAAGTGGAGAGAGGTTTGGGATCTATATCAGTTGATTATTATTTTCCAGATATAAATCTTTGAATTCATCCACATAATTTGAAGCTAGAAGTGTTGTGTGGGATTGGGTGTTTTTGGAAAAACATGTGTTCTTCCAAATATGGCATTAGAATTCAGTGTGTCATCAAGAAAAGTAAAGATGAATTCTTACATCGAAACCCTACATAGTTTTTGCCTTGTTACTCCTCCAAGTATGTTTCTGATGTAGGCCATCTTTTGGGTCCAGCCAAGCTTGACTCTCAAATGTCTTACGCTCATTCTGAATATCAAGGTTCTACTCAGAAATTTCTTTGTGACCCATTATTTTCTTTTTTTTTTTTAATTTTTAAATTTAATTTTATTTATTTTTTTATACAGCAGGTTCTTATTAGTTATCTATTTTATACATATTAGTGTATATATGTCAATCCCAATCTCCCAATGCATCCTACCACCATCCCCACCCCCCCTGCCACTTTCCCCCCTTGGTGTCCATACGTTTTTTCTCTACATCTGTGTCTCTATTTCTGCCCTGCAAACCGGTTCATCTGTGCCATTTTTCTAGGTTCCACATATATGCCTTAATAAACGATATTTGTTTTTCTCTTTCTGACTTACTTCATTCTGTATGACAGTCTCTAGATCCATCCACGTCTCTACAAATGACCCAATTTCGTTCCTTTTTATGGCTGAGTGATATTCCATTGTATATATGTACCACATCTTCTTTATCCATTCATCTGTCGATGGGCATTTAGGTTGCTTCTGTGACCTGGCTATTGTAAATAGTGCAGCAGTGAACATTTGGGTGCATGTGTCTTTTTGAATTATGGTTTTCTCTGGGTATATGCCCAGTAGTGGGATTGCTGGGTAATATGGTAATTCTAGTTTTAGTTTTTTAAGGAACCTCCATACTGTTCTCCATAGTGGCTGTATCAATTTACATTCCCACCAACAGTGCAAGAGGGTTCCCTTTTCTCCACACCCTCTCCAGCATTTGTTGTTTGTAGATTTTCTGATGATGCCCATTCTAGTCGGTGTGAGGTGATATCTCATTGTAGTTTTGATTTGCATTTCTCTAATAATTAGTGATGTTGAGCAGCTTTTCATGTGCTTCTTGGCCATCTGTAAGTCTTCTTTGCAGAAATGTCTATTTAGGTCTTCTGCCCATTTTTGGTTTGGGTTGTTTGTCTTTTTAATATTGAGCTGCATGAGCTGTTTATATGTTTTGGAGATTAATCCTTTGTCCGTTGATTTGTTTGCAAATATTTTCTCCCATTCTGAGGGTTGTCTTTTTGTCTTGCTTGTAGTTTCCTTTGCTTTGCAAAAGCTTTTAAGTTTCATTAGGTCCCATTTGTTTATTTTTGTTTTTATTTGCATTACTGTAGGAGGTGGATTGACCCATTATTTTCATATGAACAGCAACATCAAGGAAACATTAAAATTCTAGTCATTTCTCATAAGAATTTTGAAATAAAATATTAGAACTTTTGGAGATAAAAATACAAAGCCTACAGAATATGGGCATAGTGATTTCAGGACTCATGAAATCTTAATAATTAGAACATGCCCTTTATGTTGTGTGGTTTCTAAACAGAACAAATGATATTTATTTATGTAATCACATATGTAACCAATTTCAAGAAATAGAGGTAAAATTTATATCATAGAGAATCAATTACTTTTCATCAAATATCTTTTGTTACTACACATTATTATGGTCATAGAATCTCCTTTAGTCTGACATATATATAATGATATATTTCTACAGAAGGTTGAATAAAATCAAGTATAGATTCATTTTCAGTGTCATTTAAAAAAATACATCTTCAACAGTTCATCGATCATAGATGGACTAAGGAATCTGCCAAAAGCCAGGGTTTCCCTAAAAGCCCAGATGCCATTTATACCACTTCAAATAGCAGTAAGAAAAAAAAATTCTTGTTCGAGTACCCTTTACTATTTTTCGTAGATAGGCTGCTCATTATTTTAACATTTCCATTGCATCCCGTCCACAAAATAAGACATTCGCGATTTAAAAATTTACAGTTGTTGGGAATACATATGAAAGAAATCTAGTGATTAACAGTTTATTGGATTACAGTATGAATAATTTAATTTCTAATTACAATTAGCATTAGGTGAAAGGTTTGTGCCATTGTCAGTAGAATAGCTAGTACCAAGATCATATTTGTGTCATTCTTTTCATATTAAGTGAGAATCATGCACCTATTATATTGCTAACGTCATAAGGGCAGGACACTAACCCCTTTTCACTCAAGAGGTTTCACCGAACAAGCTTGTTCTGACATCTTTCAGGTAACTAAAATAGAAACCTTTAGATGGTGGAAGGACTGAAATCCCTCTGGAAGCACGTCTTTTGCTAACATCCTCCTTCTGGCTCGGCAGTCTATAAAATCTCAACTATCTTTGCTGGACTTTTGAATGAGATAGCTGCTGTTAACTGAATAAGTGACAGGATTTATGATCTTTCACTTTGAAGGAATAAAAAGGTTTTTTGCCAAGGATGATGGTTTGACGACATTTTCTACAATTGGGGGGCCAAAGTGGCCATTTTTCTAAACAGTAATTTGTCAAAACCTAACACTTCACTGAAATTATGTGGGTAATTCGTATGTTAATTAGAAATAATCCAGTGCTGAGACTGTGACTCTATCTATAAAATGTGAAAAATTTTTTGAGATAAAAAAATTTGGTTAATATAGGGTTACAAATGGATAAAACCGTTTGATTTTAGCCTGCTTTCATGTGGAAGGTGAGAAGTCTGATCTAACTGCATTTACTACTAAAGGTTTTCTTTTTCCCTTTGGGCAGTTACTGCATCCTTCCAAGCTGTGACAATCTCCAACCTTTTCCCATATGTCTTATACACCTGTTCAGGATGTACATTCAGGGCTGGTAACACAAAGACTGTTGAGTGAGTGTGACATGTTTAGACAATTGAAAACATAATGGTGTCCAAATGATTGCCAGAAGAGGTCAACTCCGTGGACTGGAGAATTCTTAGAGCTGCTGTGTGTGTCCATCATTACTTCAAGACACTAACACATGCTTCTTCTTGAAAAGCTTTAGTTGTTAAGACATTACCACCTGCAAAGCCATCTGTGTGCTTATTGAAACTTATTTAAGATTCATATATAGATTGATTATAAAAATCAACTTTGGCCCCCAAATTTGGTTTGCTTGCAAACACATTACACCGACATGGCTGATATTTTTAAAACCTCTCAAGAGAATCAGATTATTTCAAAAGTCAGAATGCTTTCAAATGACATTTGCATATTGACCTGGAAATATTTTTTTCTAAATAAAGAATTTGTTTTCTTGTAGCTAGCATTGGCCTACACACCAGCATTTTGCATTAACTTTGTTTCTTGTGACCACTGTTCTCTTTCTAGTTTCTTAGGAACTTAAAATGTGTGTATGTGTGTGTGTGTGTATATATGTATGTATGCATATACTCTAAGACTAGGAACCATACAGAGAAAACATACAAAAAACTCGTGTGTGTGTGTGTGTGTGTGTGTGTGTGTGTGTAGGGTTTGCCATCTTTGTTCACTTAGCATCAGATATCAAAATTTGGTATAAGTTACTTCTGCATATAGTTGTTTTTTTTTTTTTACCTTTTGGGTTTGTTTATTTATTTATTTATTTATTTATTTATTTATTTATTTATTTATGGCTGTGTTGGGTCTTTGTTTCTGTGCGAGGGCTTTCTCTAGTTGCGGCAAGTGGGGGCCAGTCTTCATCGTGGTGCACGGGCCTCTCATTATCACGGCCTCTCTTGTTGCGGAGCACAGGCTCCAGACGCGCAGGCTCAGTAATTGTGGCTCACGGGCCTAGTTGCTCCGCGGCATGTGGGATCTTCCCAGACCAGGGCTCGAACCCGTGTCCCCTGCATTGGCAGGCAGATTCTCAACCACTGTGCCACCAGGGAAGCCCCTGCATATAGTTTTATTTCAAATATCCATTCATTATGATAAAATATTTTTAAAGCTAAGTTTAGATGGAACTGTCATAGGATAGGTACCTGTATTATTCATCTTTAAACTCAATTATAAATGTTACTAAACAGATTTTTTATAAGTATGAAGGATGATTTAAACTTAAAATTCATATAAACTTTTATTTTGTTCCTTTGGAACAAAAGTAACCAAAAGTAACATACTGGATTTAGTTTTCTTAACTCTATTAATTCAGTAAGAAATTGGTGAGTATGCAATGACTGAATTTTTATTTTTGAAAATTGGTTTCAGAGTTATGAGATTAATTTTAACTTTTCTAAATGTAATGCTGTCAAAACATTCAGTTTTGTTCATTTTCCCTTTTGATCATAAAGGAACTTAAGTAATTAGAGTTTTGTATTATTTGAAGTTTAAAGGATGGATATTGATTTTAAGATTTGCTTTCTTTCTTAGACAAGCTAAACAATCTATAGCTTACAAATGGGTACTTACATGGAAATTGCAGAATAATTCTAATTTTCCATGAAAATTCTGTAATAGCAGGGTCTCAGATATTTTACAAAGAATTATTCGTATTTCAAAAAAATTCATATGATTCAGTTTTTCATAGAAAAAGTAAACTCTCAGAGGTAAATTTTGAATAAAGATCCATCATGCCTTGGTTTGGGTTTGACAGGGAAATAATGAGTATATTAAAGGCACCATTTTTTTCTGTTTTAAATCATAGCTGGGTTGTGAAACCACAGTATGTGGAGGATCACAGAGAGGCTGATTTTGTATTAGGTTTGAAGCCCCAAGTTAAAGCAGCACAAGTCTTGGTTGGCAGGTAGAAGGCGGATGAGAGCCTCATAGGGGCTTACGCTAGGTTTTGATTATTCTTTCCAGTGTCTATTCAGTTAGTCTCTGAATACGGTTCATCCCATGCGTTCCACAGTCCCCCTCAAACTGATGCCAGACAAAGCATTCAGGTTGTGAAATTCTGTAACCAATAAACAAGCTAAGGGTTTTTTTGATATATATATTTTTTATTTTGCAGATTTCGGGTGAAAAAAATCAGAGATATATTTAATTTTAGGATAAGTTGCACCTAAAAGGATTTATTTTTCAAAGTTTTAAAAGTGACTAGTTTCTTTCAAAGAGGTATATGAAAAGATGCTCAACATCTTTATCAGGGAAATGCAATTCCAAACTACAATGAGATATCACCTTACATCTGTTAGGATGACTCATCAAAAGAAAAAGATAACAAATGTTGGTGAGGGTATGGAGAAATCGGAAGAATTGTATGCTGTTAGTGGACATGAAAATTAAGCAGCAGTTAGAGGAAACAGTATAAAGATCCCTCAGAAAAATTAAAAGTATAACTGCCACTGGATCCAGCAATACCACTTTAGGTATACGTACCCAAAGAAAATGAAATCAGGATTTCAAGGAGGTATCTGCACTCCCATGTTCATTGTAGCATTATTCACAATTGCCAAGATATCAAAACAATTCAAGTGTCCATCGACAGATGAATGGATAAAGAAAATGTGGTATATTCATACAATGGAATATTATTCAACCTTAAAAAACAAGAAGATCCTGCCATCTGGACAACATGGATGAAACTGGAGGACATTATGCTATGTGAAATAAACCAGTCACAGAAGGACAAATACTGCATTTCCGGGTTGTTTTTGTCATGAAGAACAGAGCAGAATATTTAAGAAGTATTTAGATAAATGTGCAAGGAGACTCCGCACTCCCACTGCAGGGGGCCCGGGTTTGATCCCTGGTCAGGGAATGAGATCCCACATGCCGCAACTAAGAGTCTGCATGCCACAACTAAAGATCCCACGTGCTGCAACTAAGATGCGGCACAGCCAAATAAATAAATAAATATTTTTAAAAAAATGTGTAAGGAGAAGGAAGATAAAAATTCATTTAAGAAAGAGGAGCAAATTGTAAAAATATAAGATATGGAAAAGAGAATTTTAAGTAGGAAGTTATACTAGAAACTTCTTCTGATTTTACACTGTGTATTTTATCCAGCTATCTTTCAATGGGTCAGGACCAAGCTGAATAATAGCTATCATCTTGCATTCTAAAAGGAGACAGTTATTTTTGTGAGTTTTTATAAAGAATGATCCACCCATAGTTTTCAATATTTCTCCCACCTTGCATCATCTTCATATTATCAAATATGTCATATTTTTTTTACAGTCTAGGAATGTAAGATTCCTTATCTTGTATTGGAATAACTTTTGCGTTTATAATGAGAACAAGTTCTTTTTTGAATATTCTGTATTTTTATATTGCTTGCTACTCAAATCCTTCTGCTTTAACTTTAGAAAAAGGCCAATTACAAAGCACTAAAAAAGAAAACCAAAAGACAAACAAACAAAAAAACAGGTTACTTGAGGGGCCAAATATGCTTTTATAAAAAATAATTAAGACATCTAAAATTTTGACAGATAACTTTCTGGGAAATACTACAATAACAACACAAATATTGTACAGGTAATAAGTAGCATTAATAGTTAAATATCTATATGTTGCTGAATAGGGTTTTCAAATAAATGTTAGTAGACAATTAGGCATATTGTGTTGATCAAGTTTACTTAGATCTCAAAGAGTTCTGCCAAAGTCCTTAATACATAGAGTAAAACAAATGCACAAAATATGGAATTCTATATGCAATTTTTTAAAGGAAATGAAATTCAAAGATGTAGTTTTGCCTTACTGCCTCATTTTATAGCAAATTATCTTCTTAAAAAGTCAATAAATAGGTATATCTAATATTAGAAAAACCACCTTTCAAGTGAGTTTTGTTTACTTTAACTTGTGATTCCATTTTAATAGATTTTTCACTGTATTTCAGAAAATCGTTTCTGTTCACTTGAATTTAGCGGCATTTTACACAACTCTGAAGTGTCAGTTTCTTAGCAACAAGAAAAAATGGGGATTATCATGAAACTAATTTTAGTTTCTGAAATAAGTATATCAATAAACCTTCTATTTAATCTCCTACATATACTTTCCTCTGGTTTAGGTACAACTATGAATCTAGAGATAAAGATAATCCAAAATGGTTTTGCTCTGGAAGAAAATCCTACAGGTGTCTCTACTCAGTAAGGTTTTTCACGTTCACAAATACAGGTCGTTAACCTGTGGCTAAAGCCTTCAGGTCTGGAGTAAGACTGTCAACAGCTGTAAAATCTCAGACAAAACAAATTGATACTCTCTAAGCTTTAGCTTCCTTATTGGTAAATGATGGATAATAATAATGTTTGGATTACATGGGATAATGAGCATAAGGTACATCACAACGACTGGAGTATATTTAGTGCTGAATTAATGTTTGCATCATTATGACCTATCTCAAATTCATATTAGAGACATCCAACAGGCCATGGTGATCAGGAACATCCATGGACACCTGCTCCACTACAAAAGTTTTTCATGTATTATGCTCATGTGTCTATGTTCTACTTCTGTGTTTGAAACTTAGTTCAGATGAACTCCAGGTTATTTCTTAAGCACACACAATGTGCCAGCAGCAGTTATGCTTGGAACAAATCTTACAAGGGCAGCAGTTATGCTTGGAATAAATCAAAAAGTTCCTTTTCTCATGGTGCTCCTGGGCAAGGGGCGGCTAGGAGCATATAAGCAGGATTAGCATCCAGTGGACGTTTAATAATTAGATAACAGATTGAAAACTGGGCAACTTAAAAATAGGGAGAAAGCAATTTGTGCATTTTCACAGCAGAGCTAATATCTATGTTTTAGCTTTATATATTTTTACAAATATTTCCCTGTTGCAGATGTGGAGGAAATATAAGCAAACATCCACACGCGTATATACATGCAGAGAGCGAATAAATCTTTGAAGAGGTTCTTAGTTCTTGAGACCACCTAACAGATTTGTGTATTGAGTTGATCATTCTTTAATCAAGATTTTATTTGGTTTGCTATAAAAGTTAATTTAAAAGACATTCAACGGGGACCAAAATTGGGTTTAACTTCAGGAACATACTGAATGTGACTGAGACACAGTAGGATAAAACATGTAAAATAAACATAGAAATATACAAACGGGAACATTGTTTGAAGATCTTTTTTTTGATACTGAATTATATTTAGATTCTCTTTGATATTATACTGATATTAATTTGTTGAGTAATCTTTTAATTTAAAAGAGTAACAATTACATTTATATAAAAATGTTCACTAGTATGCTTATTTGATATTCATTTATACTTTGTTTTGTTTCATTTTGCTTTATTTTCTATCAATGATTCACTAGAATTGAAGCAATTAATATTAACCATTAATTTATATAATCTAAAAATTGAAGATTTACAAGTCTTACTTATTTAGGTGAAACAAATGGAATGCTTTCTGAACCAAGCACTTAACATAGTAACTTAGTCTATTTACAGTCTATAGTGGGCAAGCAAGAGTAAGAGACATTGTCTTTAGTCTTAAGGCAGAACAGTCTTAGCATCTAGTTGTTCCTTCTAGAGTGATATGACTGGCAACAAATATCACAGCAGTGATTCTTCTTGCATCTTGATTTGAATACTTCTCAGTGACATTTTTAGTTGTTGGTTCCATGGGTATGAGAGACACTGCCAGTTGTCAAGCCAATATCCATTCTCCCTTCTGCCATAGTAATTGTGCCAGTCAATAAGACTACACTTTGCTGCCTCACTGCAAAATGGGATGGTCAATCAGATATGAGTGGATATTAGTAGGTATGGCTCCTACAAGAGCAGAGGTTCAGCTAGAAGTGTCTTCTTCTTTGCCCCTTTCCATTCTCCTAAAATGTTGGTCCAGCACATATCTTATGACAACCGAATGCCCTTGGGAGGGAAGACGTGCACTAAGAACGGAAGAATAAAAAGACAGAAGACACGTGTGCCCCTGGTGACTTCTAGAGCTGCTACACCAGCTCTCAGTATCCTATCTTCAGATTAATTTTACATGAGAGGAAATAAACCTGTAATACACTGAAGTCAGTGAACTAAGGTCTCTGATATTAGCAGCAAAATGTAATTCCTAACTGATACACAGGAAAAATACAGAGATTCATTCAGCCTCAAATCATTACTGATAACATGTGTAACAAAACTTCATCGGGTAGCCATGCCACTTCACAGGGCTCCATTCCCTCAGGTACGGAAAACTGCAGCTATGTCACTTTAGCCTACTTGGTTAGACATGGGGATATTTTGCAGTATATACACATAAACACATATCATTAGTTTTTGTTTAAAAATGAAAATAACATTTTTACCAGAAAAATAATACATGGTCATTGTAAAAATTCAAAAACTTAAAAAAATTACAAACCACCGATAATATTCATGTGTAAGTCCTGTCAGTATATTTTCTAGGCATTTTTCATGTAGTTTTGGATATGTATTATTCATGAACTGACAATCTTAATTAAAATATAACATAGACATTTTCCTTGTTGATGAATATAGGTAGCATATTTGCCTCCTATGGCTTCTGTAACATATTATCATAATCTTGATGGTTTAAAAAATAAAAATCTATTCTCTCATAGTGCTGGATGCCAGACCTCCAAAATTTAATATCACTAGACTGAAATCAAAGTATTGGCAGAGTTGTGCTACTTCTGGAGGCTTGGGGGGTATATGTTCCTGCTTCTTCTAGCATCTGGTGGCTGCCAGCATCTCTTGAATTGTAGCCACATTACTCCAATCTCTGCCTTGGTGGGAACATTGCCTTCTCTTCTTTCATCTGCCTCTCTCTTAGGATAGCCTACCGGGATAATTCAGCAAAGTCTGTTCGTGTCAAGATTCTTAATTATATGCACAAAGACATCTTTTCCTTATAAATTAACATTTACGGGTCTCAGAGATTAGCGTCCGATATCTTTGAGCAGCCTCTTGTAAGTGGCATCATCCTTTTTAAGTATTTGCATGATATTGCATGTGTATATATTTGATGCCTAATTTTATCAATTCCCTAGGATAAGCATTTAAGTCACTTTGATTTTTGAGTTAATGTAAACAAAAACAAAAACAACACACACACAAACACACATACAAACACATATTTCCTTTTTTTTTCTAAATCAAAGGATCTGAACATGCCTTATCAAAGGATTTGAACATTGAAATGCCAAAGCACATTATCAAAAAGCCCTTCAAAACGTTACTACACATGCAGCAGTGGGTAGGATTAAACTTCAGTTTTAATCTGCTGAAGCAAAATATCCCATTAATGCTTTTTTTTTTTTTTAATGCTTTTTTTTAATCGGCAGTAAAGGTCAGTGTAGTTCTTACTTTATTTAAATGGTTTATATACATTCTTTGCTCATTTCACTGTGGAGTTGTTCAACTTCCTTTAACTTAATTGCAAGACCACTTGTGACAGGAGGTATAACCCTCTCTTGGTTATATATATATCATAAACATCTTGTCCAAGTTTGTTGTTTAACATTATTAATTGTGTTTTTATTTACAGTAGATTATTTTTTCATCTTCTTTACCACAAGATTATATAAATAATCATCTATATTTCACATGGCAACTAATACCTATTACATAGTTAGGTGTTAATTACCAAGTAATGTGACCAACAGACCTCTTCCCACCCTTCAGTTCTTCCCCGATCCTTGTGAACTTTTTCTTTTTCTTGGTTTGTTGCTTTTTCCTTGAATTCTGCTGTTTCGGGTATCATACAGACAGGAACTTTGTGAGTGCTTTTCCCAAGAATCAATGTCAGATTTCCTGGACAGAATAGGGGCAGAAGGGGAGTATGCAGGGCATGGGGGTAGGGAGGTGGTGAGCTGGGGCTGTGTGGTAGGGTAAGAAAGCGTCTGAGGTGTAAACAGACTTGTAACTGTATACTTTCTTCCAGCTCCATTTCCCACATTCCTGGTGATTCTGTGAGCAAACTGATTTGCTTTCTCTGCATTTATCCCTTCAAGCACGTAGGTTATAGCTTCCTCTTACTTCTAAACTGCTTTCCAAATTCCAAAATGTGTTTTAATATCTGGTCTTCTCTTATTTTACTCTGTCTTTGCTTTTCCATCTTGTAAATTTATACCATTTAAACAGGCTAACTGTCATTTTAGCAATATTTCAGTAGGGAGAAAAATAGACACTCACTCAATAGACCAGATTTCCAGAAGTCTCCATTTTTGTAACCACTCCAATCAGACTTTTGCCCCAGGCACTTCACTGAAATAACTCTTGTTAAATCATCAGAAAACTGTCTCTCACTACGTCCAGTTGTCGATTCTCTGTCCTCTCCTTATTTGACCCTCAGCAGCATTAGACTCTGTTATCAGATGCTCTTTCTTGAACCATTGCTTCACTTGTCTTTAAGGACAACACTTCCTATTGGTTTCCCTTCTGAAACTGGCTGATCCTCTCATTCTCCTTTTCTGAAGCCATGTTGTCTTCTTGACCTCTGAGTTTTCTAATGCTTTAGCCTCTGCTCTATTTCTTTTTCTCTTTTATAGCTTTATATTCTCTACTGATGATTTCACTTAATTTAATTCTATCTGCATGCTCCTATGTGCTCATGCCATCAAATTTATAATCCAGATTTTAACTTTCCCATGAGTCCCGAATATTTTCTTATATCTCTATTTATATGTGTAATGGACATCCTAAACTTAACATGTTCAAAACAGAAGGCTTAGTTCTTTCCCACCAAAACAAGCAAGCAAGTAAAAACTGCTCAAACAAAACTTGCTCCTTGGTCTCCATTTCTTAATGACAACCAATACCATGTATCCAATTGTTTAAGCCGAAAAATTTGGAGGCATAACACTTCCTTGACCCTCATATCTGATTTGCTAGCAGATCTCATGTGGTTAACCTTTATACTATATCCACTTTTTTTCCCATTCCCAACACCACTAACCTAGTCCAAGGTCATCACCATTTCTCATGTTTTCAGCCTATACTCTTCTAAATAGCTAGTGAAATCTAAAAGGAAAGATGAAAGAAGGAAGAAAGGAAGGAAGGAAGAGAGGGAGGGAGGGAGGAGAAAAGAAAAGAAAAAAAGAAAAGAAAAAAGAAAAGAAGTAAAGCCAATTCTTGTCATTTTCCTTCATAAAATATTCTACTGGTTTCCATTACATGGCCCTCCATGCTTTATGCGATTTTTGCTCCTGTCTCTGCATCTCTGGATTCTTTTTCTGTCATTCCCTCTCACTTATTACTCTCCATCCCTAAAAGGCTAGATTTCTTTTTCCCTTGGATAAGTCCCATTTACTCTACCTTGGCCTTTTATAGAAACATTTCCCTTTTTGTTTCTTTAGTTCTACATGTGGTCTCCTCCTTCCCGTCATGCTGGCATGCAGCAGGTGCTCAGGAAATATGTGCTGCATGAATGATATTCAGTGTAATTCTCAGTTTCTATTTTCCAAAGTGAGATATTCACATCAATTTTTTTTTTTAGAAAATGCTTAAAGAGAAATTATTTGAAACTTCTGCCAAAGAATGATCAGTTTATAAAACAGAATGGCAGTTTAACTTAAATTTTTTTTTTTTTTACTCTAAGGCTTTTTTAAAATAATGTGTAAGATATGCAAAATATCTTTACAAGATTAAGAGAAAAGAAGCTGAGATATTAGACTGCAGTTTTGAAGGGTGATAAAGATCTAGAAATTAAAAGACTGAGTTTCTTGCTTTTTTCCTGAAATATGTTATGGTCATCATAAGGTTATTTAATATATAGGCATTTATATTTCTCTTATAAGAGAGTAGACTAAAGACAGGAAGGTTTTTTCCACCTAGTACAGGGCTTCTCAACCTCAGAACTGCACTGTTGACGTTTTGGGTCGGGTAATTCTTTGTCCTGGGTGGCTGTCCTGTGCATTGTCAGATGCTTAGCAGCACTGCAGGCCTCTACCTATCAGAGGCCAGTAGCAACTCCCCCACACCAAGTTGTTACAACTAAAAATGTCTTCACACACTGCCAAATCTCCCCTGGAAGTGAAATCCCCCCCACTCCCACAACCACTCGTTTAATATAAATAATTTCTTCAGGCCTCCTTCAGAAAGGATGTTTTACCCTACCTACTCATATGGCTGACCCTCAGAGCTTGATAGCTTAAAACAATGGTCCCCAACCTTTTTGGTACCAGGGACCAGTTTTGTGGAAGACAGTTTTTCCACGGACGGGGTAAGGGATGGTTTTGGGACGATTCAAGCGCATTACATTTATTGTGCACTTTATTCCTATTATTATTACACTGTAATATATAATGAAATAATTATACAAGTCACCATAATGCCGAGTCAGTGGGAGCCCCGAGCTTGTTTTCACTTGCCACTCACTGATAGGGTTTTGATGAGCCTGCAAGCAAGTGATTTATTATGGTCGCTGTGCAGTCAAACCTCTCTGCTAATGATAACCTGTATTTGCAGCCACTCCCCAGCACTAGCATCACCGCCTCAGCTCCACCTCAGATCATCAGGCATTAGATTCTCATAAGGAGCAAGCAGCCTAGATCCCTTGCATGCACAGTTCATAGTAGGGTTCGCGCTCCTATGAGAATCTAATGCCACCGCTTATTTAACGGGAGGTGGAGCTCAGGCGGTAATGCAAGTGATGGGGAGCAGCTGTCAATACAGATGAAGCTTCGCTGGCTCGCCCGCCGCTCGCCTCCTGTTGTGCAGCCAGCTTCCTAACAGGCCACGGACTGGTACTGGTCTGTGGCCTGGGGGTTGGGGACCCCTGGTTTAAAAAGACTACTCAATGCTCAACAACTAAGTATCTCCAGACACTGACAGATATCCCCTGGAGGGCAAAAGCATCTCAGTTGAGAACCAATGATCTACTATATGAGATAGTAAGTTTCAGTATATTGCTCTTACAAATAAAATGAAAAGGTACTAGTAAATAAACTTCACTGACCCATGTGCTTGGAATTAATCAGTAACATCAATCTTTTCTACTAATTAATATTTTCAGATCTTTAAATCAGAGCTTTGTAGAGCTGAAAGGGACCCTAAGAAGTGTGTAGTTCAAACATTCATTTTATAGGTTAAGAAATTGAAACAACAATAATAAAATGTATGGACTTTATCCAAGATCACATGAAAAACTTTTTAAAAATAATTTGTAACCAATATAATTGAAAGAAGAGAACTGTATCTATAAAAATAGCAAAAATGTAAAAAAAATAAACATAGAACAGACATTGTAGTGAGGAGGAATGGAAATATATCAAGGGCTAACATAATTGATTAAATTTTTAATTTGGTTTAGAAATTCCTCTCAGTTAAAGGAGTAAATTCTCATCTAATAAAAGAACGTTAGGGCTTCCTTGGTGGCGCAGTGGTTAAGAATCCATCTGCCAATGCAGGGGACACGGATTTGAGCCCTGGTCCAGGAAGATCCCACATGCCGCAGAGCAACTAAGCCTGTGAGCCACAACTACTTAGCCTCCACTCTAGAGCCCATGAGCCACAACTACTGAGCCCATGTGCCACAACCGCTGAAGCCCGTGTGCCTAGAGCCCGTGCTCCACAACAAGAGAAGCCACAGCAATGAGAAGCCTGCGCACTGCAACGAAGAGTAGCCCCCGCTTGCCGCCCGCGCACAGCAACAAAGACCCAATGCAGCCAAAAATAAATAAATAAATTTATAAAAGAAAAAAAATTGGCTGTTCAAGTGATACCAAATTTTTGGTTTTTATTAACCAATTTTAAGAGAAATTTGCTACATGTATAAAATATTTTTTTCGTTTTATTATGTACATTTGTTCTGAATAAAAACCAAAGGCATAATAACATTTAAAATATTACCTGTTTTGTTAAAAAGTTAAATTAACAATGAAAATAATGTTCTTATTTCCATGTACCAAACCATGTATAAATTAGAGGTTACATGCTTTGAATGAATACACTGCATGGCACATAAATCTCTTTTCTTGAATATCACTTCTTTTTGCCAGGATTTACCAAAGAACTGGATAACAGCAGTGCCTTCAGATTAAAGCTATCTGGAAAGAACTTGATGTGTCAATATCATTTATTGATTATAGAGGGATTTAAATATTTTAGATTCCAGTTATAGTGTAAGGGGGTTAATAATCTATTATGTAAGGTGGTAAACCAGAACTGTGTTGATCTCCAATTGGAAGGACACCCATCTTCTGTGGGCATGGCCCTCACAGTTGCTGGCAAAATTCAAGCAATTTGTATTTTTTTCCTCAATAAATTGCTTTGCTGCTGCGACAAAACTTGTTCTATAATGATCAAAGGGATTCTGATCAAGGAAGATGGATAATATCTCAGACTGAAATATTTTAAGATTGGTTGTAATCTGGCATCTAATTTGACAAAAGAAGAGCTTCAGTGATGTCCATGTGAAACCTTTGTACTGATCTCTCCTTTCACTTTCAATGCTTTAATTAAAGTGAATTAGCTATAAAAGGTAACTAAATTAATTACTAGATGGAACTGTTTTGTAGTTTTCACTTGAACTTCAGAAAACACCTGCCAGAGTCAATTATTTTAGTTTTGGTTGAGTTTTCATGGAACAATTTTTTTTTTTCCTAACAGAAATTAGATAAGAGAACCTAAAGCTTTTTTTTTTTTTTTTTTTTTTTTTTGAGGAAACTCCTGTTTCGTGATGATAAAACTGTTTTGAGTGTACAGGATGCTTGCCTATTTTAAATTAACTGTATATCACAGCACAACAGCGTTATCCCAGTTCATCTCAAAGCTGTATCAAGTTCTTGAAAAATAAGTGAGGGAAAAGCCAAACTAAAATGCATTCTTTTTATATCACTTGAGATTGAAATCTGATCTGTCCGGAAACTCATCCGGATAGTTCTGACTCATGCAGTCGTGTGAGCATACAGGCTGAGCAGAAACAGTAGCATAATGTGATTTGTGTTAAGCTTATAAAACATGGTCTATAGCATACTAAAAGATGGTGATGGATAGATGATTACTATGAAAACTTTTATATTATTCTTGTTGACTTCTTAGTCAGAGGAAATAAAGTAGCCAGTGGAGCAGTTGTGTCTAAGAACTGGTAGCACAAAGAATTAGAGGTGGAGCTGAGTTCAGTACCAATAGCCTGTAACCATTTGTACATTTTTACTTCTGCAACTCTACCTAGTATTAACAACTAACAATTTTAAAGTACTTAACAGTTTATACTTTACAAAATCCTGGTGAGATCTAATAGGGTTAGCCTGAAGAAATTGTTGCCCCTTTCTAAAGCAGACAATAACTTGGAAGTCAAATATACAATGTGCAAATCTAGAAATGGGCAAACGCAGGCTGCCTAAACACCACAAGTCATCAGGTATTGTTCAGTGTTACTAGGCATCCTGTACCACCTGAGTAACAAGATGAAAAGGAAACATTGATCTGGCTGACTAGTCTTTGGTCTTATTACTTGAACATATTTGGATTAATTTTGTTACTTGTCTGTCCTTGTATAGTTACTGCAGCATATCTGCATGGTAAAGGATGATTGCAAAATGAAATCTTCAAATCCACCTTCAGAATTCAGAAAGCTTAAACTGAACAGTAAAACAGTATTATTGCATGTTTTTGCTTTATTTCGGTATACGGCAATTCCTTTCCTTCAGTTTGAATTCATTTCTCTGATAGTGCCTTGCTTGCTAATGTGATACTGCACTAATTTATATGGTAAGCCTCCAAGCTGCATTCTCTGTGATCGTGCAGCATAATTAGAGCTCAAACCTTCTCATCATTATTCATGCTGAAAATGATGTGACATGTCACTGATTCCTTGAAAATATTTTCTATTACTACAAACTAAGAAAATGAGGTATTATTAATCCTAAAATTCAGGAACTGTTGATGCAGTGCATGGATGTCCTTTTTAACTACTTTGATAAAGTGAAGAACAATTGCTTCCTTTTTGGTTCATTTGTTTACATATTTGGTTTTCTGCATTAGAAATATACTAATTTCTGTGTACGATTTTTGAAAGCCTTTATGGGGCTTTATGGTTGTTATTTCATGGCAGTCATTCAGTTCTAATTTTTAGGTTAAAACCATTTTGAAAACTGGGAAAACATTTGTAAAACTTTATCCCAAATAGTAAAATCATTGTTGTTGAAAGAGAGACACCAGAAAATCTAGAAAGAAACTTGACTCTAATAATATATAAATGGCACCATAAAAACTAGGTGTATTATTATGTAATCTTTCTGAGCCTTAATTATCTCACCCATAAAATTGGGTTAATAATTTATCTTTCCTTGCAGTCTCACAGGGCTTTTGAAGGGCTACATGATATAACGTGTATGAAAGAGACTTGAAAACTATAAAGTGCTTTATAAATTTAAGGTAACATTATGCACTTGTTTTTTGCTAAAGATTATGTTTTCTTCATTGGCTAACGATATTCTGTCTTTGTTGCTATGCAAATATCAAAACATTTTTAGTAATTATCATTCTTCTCTAAGCAAAAGAAGTTAAGTATATTAAGTAACAACATGCTCTATGAAGTTGTGAGCATCTGTAACTTTATTAAGAAAAAACAAACATCTTTTTAGCATGGTTCCATTTTTCCATTTAACAAAATTCTTCTGAAAGTAAAATATATCTTTTTATTGAATTTCAGCCCTGGACTATAGTACTTCTTTAGTGGATTCGTTTTCCTTCCTTCAGTAGTAACTTTCAAAATATGTCAGATTGTTCTATTGCATAATACTGCTATTAATTTTAGTATGCTATGGACTGAAATTTTATCCATTAAAATTATTATTTGCAAATAAAAAAACCATAGAGAGACTGCAGAATAACCAGTAATTTGATTTAAAGAGTGTGGATTATGAGGTGAGAGTTAAGGGTTCAATTATAATTTGTATACTCTTTTTTTCTGAGCAGATTTGGCCATTTGTAAAATTACATGGAGTAATTATCACTATCTCTTAGGGCTTTTTGGAGGATTAAATGAGATGAGGTAATAAGTTCACTGGCATATTGCAGATTCCAAATGAATTCAGATCCATTTCATGCATTCTCTTAAGAAGCTCTGCTTAAAATACACATTGCTCTCTGAACCAAGGACTTCTCCGCTCAATTTTCACTTTGGTATGGACATATTTATCAAATAACCTATGGAGATGGAAACATTGATTCAAAATCAGTATATGCAGTGATAAAAGGTTTACATTAAAGAGAATTAGATTAGCTCCAAAATGTGGAGGAAGCTCAATACTTTTTAGTTTACTTACAGAATCGCCCTTTAGTTCTCAGTTTCCTTTAGAAAGTACATTTCTTATTCATATTCTGATTCATTAACACGTTGATTCGTTCATCATGCAGTCATTAAATCATATACTCAGGTGATATTCAGTGAAAGTCCCTACAAGCCTTGTTCTATGCTAGGCAGTGAAGATAGAATGAAATCATTTGGCTCCTCCGTCTGTATTTGAACTAACATAACGTGATGTTGGCATCTCTTCTCTCCATGCACGGTTTTATCAGGGATTTTGATTGCATTCATTCTGTTTTCACCTTGTTAGAAAAATTGGAACCAGACCTGGGATATGCAGCTGCTAAGATTTTGCCTTTTGAATTCAAGTGATTCACTCAGCAGAACTTAATGGGTTAACTGAGTATAAATCTAATAAATCTTTCCTGTTTAGCCAGAGTATCACAATTTGACACATATCAAGTTAGATTATAGGCTATTCACTTCTTCATGCTCATATTTCCCTAGACCAATTCAACACCGAATAAGTTTTTAATAATTTAAATGTATAATTTGTTAGTTCAGGAAATTATGTTTTCAGAACATTATGAAAAATAATTTTAATAATAAAAAATCTAATCTTTTAAAGCAATTAAATGTAAGCACACTTTTAAAGAAGTCATGGCAGAAAAATTCAATGTATTACTTTGTGTGTATAGTACCTTTTTTCTTTTTGGTAGAGGTTTCAAATTTTATCATTTAGCTTGTTTTTTATATAGAATAGTCAAACTTGAGCATTAAATTCTAAATATGTTCTGATGAGTATAAAGCTTGATTCTAATTTTCTAACAAGTTCAGCATCAGTATGTAAACTTAGGGCTTTTTCATCTGTTCTGTGAATAGACTCGGTGATTTTAATGGCAAAGCATTCTCCTCTGGAGACACCTTCAAAGAGATTTTAACATAGAGTTTAAAAGGATTTTTTTTAAAGTAAATTGGATTTCTAAAATTGATAGTTGCTGTTAAGTATAAAGATGATGTAACTAATTTTAATTTACAGTAAGAAGGAGCTATTATAGACTGTTAACATTTGAATGCTCATGTGTCTAAAAGTCTTCCAGTTGAAGAATATATGAATATATTAGTTTCATATATTTATATAATTTTAAATGGCCTATAATTTCACAAATGAAATTATAATCAACTATGTAATTTTTTAAATACAGAAATGTATTACTTCAATTTATTTAAGTGAAACTCCCTTTTGAGGAATAAGAATATACCATAAAAATGAAGCTTTAACTGTCATACATACAAATATACATACCTACATGACATGATGTCAGTTTCCATTTAAGAATGTTTCATGTGGATTTATTCTCAAAACTGTTATTCTTCTAAGGATGATTTTGTACTAACTACTAGATTTAAATGGTGCATATTAGACTAGTAATAAATAAACCTGCCTACTAAAAGTAGGCTATTGGTCCTCTTTGCTCACACCACACTTGTGACACCAAATATGTAGGTTTCTTTCCCATACCAACCAATTCTCTAACTTTCCAGACACCAACTGGGGTCCTGCAATTCAATTATGACACTGACTACCTGGGGTTAGTGCAGATCCCATAGGTTAAAGGCTCAGTCCCACAAGACTGTCCCATTTTGGATGCCAGTCACAGGTAGTGGATCCCCAGGTTACCCACACTTGGGTAAAAGTGGCTGAAAATGGGGATTCCTACAGTTGCTTCCTCAGGTTGGATACCTTGCTATAATGGTCCTCAGAACTCAGGGAAATAGTTACTTATGTTTAGCAGGTTATTATAAAGGATGTGGTAAAGAATACAGGTAAACAGCCAGAACAGGGCAAAGTCTAGAAGGGTCCCAAGCCCAGGAGTTTCTGTCCTTGTGGAGTCAGGGTCCACATCCTCCACACATATGGGTATGTTCACCAACACAGAAGCTCTCTGAACCTCCCAGTTTATGGATTTTTAGGGAGGCTTCGTCATGTAGCCTTGATTAATTATTAACTCCCCTTCCTGGAGGTTAGGGACGGGGCTAAAAGTTACAGGTTTCTAATCATGGCTTGATCTTTCTGACCAGCCCCCTCCAGGAACACACCCAGTTACTTCATTAGGACAAAAGATGCTCCTATCACTCAGGAAATTCCAAGGGATTTAGGGGCTCTGTGCCAGGAATTGGAGTCAAAGAATATTGGATTGGCCAAAAAGTTCGTTCGGGTTTTTCTGTTAAGGTCACATGGGGAAACCTGAACGAACTTTTTGGCCAACCCAACATTAGAACAAAAAAATACTCTTAGCACCCCTATCACTCAGGAGATTACAAGGATTTTAGGAGCTCTGTGTTAAGTAATAGAGGCAGATACATATATATATGTGTGTGTGTGTATATATACACATATATATAAAATAGTAGATAATATATATATATATACACACACATATATATTATATTTCTTTTTGTTCAGTGAAGAAAATGAATTTCTATGAATTAAAAATAGGTATGAATAATATAACTTCAAACTGCAATTTTAAAGAGGTTTGCATTAAATTTAATGAACATTTGTAAAAGTTAAATTTTATTTTAAAAATATAGTATTATTTTGGCAACTCTGTATGTGTAAGTGACACACTTGGTTTGATAGAAATGCTTGGTCTTTTTTATTACTCTGGGTACATTTGACTATAAGTAATAGAAATCTTGACTCAAAAGTAGTTCACATTCATGCCTCTCAAACTTTGGTGCACCTGAGAATGTCACAGAGGCCTCATTCAGCCCAGGCACATCCATAGGCAACACTCCAAGTTTCTGATTTACTTGGTCTAGGATGGAGCCTAGAATTTACACTTGTATCCATCTCCCCAGTGATGCTGATCTTCCAAACCCATGCACCACGCTCACAAAAACTGGCTTAAACAAAAAGACACATTAAACAATCTGAAGGTTGGACACACTCCAAGACACAATTGAGCCCCAGATTGGCTGGGTTGTTTTTTGCTTGTGTTTCTCTGCTCCGTGCTCCACCAACACCTGCTGGATTTGTCCTCATACAGGCTTCCCTCAGGGCCATGATATGAGTGAAGACAACATCTGAGACAGAAAGTTTCCTTGTTCACATTCAGCAAAAGAGAATGAAAACTTTCCCTGAATCATGAAATATAAGGTCTTTTGTAAGACCCAATGGGACCAACATGGATCACGCACCTAACTGTGAGCAAATAATATTTGCCAGGGGATTGCATGATCAGCTTGGCTTAAGCTGGTGTTCCTGCAGCAGTGTCACTGGCAAGGACGTTAGGATTACCTTGGCTGGTTTATACAAATCAGGAGTAATTTATAGAGCTATGGTTAGGATCTGCTTTTCGGAGTCATGTGGGCTGCACCAAATGGGATGAAAATTGAACAAGATCAATGTTCTGTTATGATGGCAGAAGGAAGTTGATGGCACTGGCAAATACTACTATTGCTTTCAAATACTGACCAAGGTGTATTTTCACACAAAGTGATCCATAAAAAATGGAAGAAAAGAGTTGTGACCTATCACATCTAAGTGCTTGGTAAAATAGCCCTTTCACTAGATGTACTGGGGAGTTTTTTAAAAATCTAGAGAGTTTCACTGGATTAAACTCTCTCTTTTGTTCACAGTTGTTTAATGCACAGTACTTATTAACATTTTTTAAAAATTTACTAATCAGAAGAATTGATTTTGCCTAACTCCCAACCATTTTTGAAAACCTAAAATATTTTGAGGTTGTCCTATGTTCTTTCAAAATTGAATTATATGACTTATCTATATTCCTATTTTTAAGTTGAGGTATAATGGACTTATAATATTAGTTACAGGTGTACAATGTAATGAATTAATATTTGTATATATTGTAAAATGATTACTACAATAAACCTAGTTAACATCCATCACCATACATAGTTAACAAATTATTTTTCCTTATGATGAGAACTTTAAAGATCTACTCTCTTAGCAACTTTCAAATATGCAATACAGTATTATTAACTATAGTCACCATGCTGTACATTACGTCCTCAGCATTTATTTATTTTATAACTGGAAGTTTGTACCTTTTGACTCCCTTCACCCATTTCCCCCACCCTCTCTACACCCCCCCACTCTGGCAACCACCAATCTGTTCTCTGTATCTATCTTGTTTTTCTATTTGTTTGTTTTTTGTTCTCAGATTCTACATGTAAGTGAAATTATACAGTATTTGTCTTTGACTTATTGTGTTTAGCATAATGCCCTCAAGTTCCATCTATGTTGTTCCAAATGGCAAGATTTTTTTAAAACATAACTTTATTTTAGTGATTTATTTATTTATTTTATTTTTAAGAAAGGTTTATTGGAGTATAGTTGATTTACAATGTTGTATTAGTTTCAGGTATATAGCAAAGTGAATCAGTTATACATACACATACATCCATTCTTTTCTTTTTTTAGTTTCTTTTCCCATAAAGGCCATTACACAGTATCGAATAGAGTTCCTTGCGCTATACAGCAGGTTCTTATTAGTTAGCTGTTTTACATACAGTAGTGTGTACATGTCAATCCCAATCTCCCAATTTATCCCTCCCTGCCTTTACCTCCTGGTAACCATAAGTTTGTCTTCTACATCAGTGACTCTACTTCTGTTTTGTAAATAAGTTCATTTGTATATATTTTTTTAGATTCCACATATAAGCGATATCGTATGATATTTGTCTTTCTGTGTGTGACTTACTTCACTCAGTATGAGTGTCTCTAGGTCCAGTCATGTTGCTGTGAATGGCATTATTTTGTTCTTTTTATGGCTGAGTAATATTCCATTGTATATATGTACCACATATTCTTTATCCATTCCTCTGTTGTTGGACATTTAAGTTGCTTCCATATACAAACAATAAATGCTGGAGAGGGTGTGGAGAAAAGGGAACCCTCCTACGTTGTTGGTGGGAATGTAAATTGATACAGCCACTATGGAGAACAGTATGGAGGTTCCTTAAAAAACTAAAAATAGAACTACCATATGACCCAGCAATCCCACTCCTGGCATATACCCGGAAAAACCATAATTTGAAAAGATACATGCACCTCAATGTTCACTGCAGCACTATTTACAATGGCAAGATTTTTTTATCCGTTCATCCATGATGGACACTTAGGTTGTTTCCATGTCTTGGCTATTGTAAATAGCTCTGCATGAACATGGAGGTGCATATAACTTTTAAGTTAGTATTTTCATTTTCTTCCGACAAACACTCAGAAGTGAAATTGCTGGATCATTAGTTAGTTCTATTTTTATTTATTTGAGAAACCTCATACTGTTTTCCATATTGTTTGCACCAATTTATAGTCCTACCAACAGTGCACAAGGGTTCCCTTTTCTCCACATCCTCACTCATATTTGTTATTTCTTGTCTTTTTGATTAGTCATTCTAACTGGTATGAGGTGATATATCTCGTTGTGGTTTTGATTCACATTTCCCTGATGATTAGTGATATTGAGCATCTTTTCATATACCTGTTGGCCATCTGTGTGTCTTCTTTGGAAAAACTGTCTATTCAGATCCTCTACCCATTTTTTAACTGGATTTTTTTTTTTTTTTGGTTTGTTTGTTATTGGGTTGTATGAGTTCCTTATATATTTTGTATTTTAGCCTCTTATCAGATATATGATTTGCAAATATTTTCTCCTATTCCATAAGTTTCCTTTTCATTTTATTGATAGCTTCCTTTGCTGCACAGGTGTAGTTTGCTGTAGTTCCACTTGCTTATTTTTACTTTTGTTGCCTTTGCTTTTTGTGTCAAATCCAAAAACCTCTCCAAGCCCAATGTCAAGGAAATTACTGCATATGTTTTCTTCTAGGAGTTTTATGATTTCAGGTCTTACATTTGTGTCTTTAATCTCTTTTGAGTTAATTTTTATGTATTGTGTAAGACAGTGGTCCAGTTTCATTCTTTTGCCTGTGGCTGTCCAGCTTTCCCAACACCGTTTGTTGCAGAGATTGTCCTTTCCCATTGTATATTCTTGGCTCCTTTGTCTTAAATTAATGGACTATATTTGGGTAGGTTTATTTTTGAGCTCTCTCCTCTGTTCCATTGATCTGTGTGTCTATTTTTATGCCAATATCATACTGTTTTGATTAGTATAACTTTGTAATATAGTTTGAAATCAGGGTGTGTGATGTCTCCAGCTTTGTTCTTTTTTCTCAAGATGACTTCGGCTATTTGGGGTCTTTTGTGTCCCCCCAAAATTTTAAGATTATTTATTCTATTTCTGTGAAGAATTCCATTGGAATTTTGATAGTGATTGTGTTGAATCTGTAGATTGTTTTGAGTAGCATGGGATACAATACATGAGCAAGGAATATCTTTCCAATTATTTTGTGTCTTCTTCAGTTTCTTTCATCAATATCTTATAGTTTTCAGTGTACAGGTCTTTCACCTCCTTGGTTAAATTTATCCCTAGGTATTTTATTCTTTGTGATGCAATTGTAAATGGGATTGTTTTCTTTTAGTTTGTTATTAATGTATAGTTTGTTATTTCTCTTCTGATAGTTTGTTATTAATATATAGAAGTGCAATAGATTTTTGTATATTGATTTTGAATCCTGAAACTTTACCAAATTTATTTATTGGGTCTAAGAGTTTTTGAAGATGGGTGGTGGTATTTTGAGGTTGTTCTGTGTTCTTTCAAAATTAAATTATGTGACTTATTTACATGTCTAACCTACGTGAGTTATAATTATTCAGTCTCTGTGATAATCTTTAAGATTCTTTTCAGATCTGAAATTCTGGAAACCTCCAATGCCTAATAAATTGGAGGTCTTTTATAAATTCAGAATGACAAAATATTCTTTTGAGTTTTCTCTTCTATGCCATACTAGATGTTTTTAGCCAAACCCTTCCATGGATTTGAGATGTCTTCACTCAGTTTTATTATACATCTCACTCTTTCAGGATTTAGATGTCAACAGAGCTGGGAAGTCAATAAATGCTTGTTATCTGAGTCAGTTACTAGAGAGTGAAGAAGGATGGAGAGAAAAAGAGTGATGTGGTATAAGGAGCAACGAATTGAAAGTGATCAGACCACTCTGATCATTGGGCCATTAGGATGCATGTATCAATGTTCTATACTTAAAAAAATTAGAGACTCAATATATTCATCTGTAAGACAGGGAGCAGCTGAATATAGACGACCTCAGACATGCTTTACAGTGCTAAAAGTGAATGACTTACTTGTGACTTTTGTCCTTGATTCCAGAGAATCTACTATTGTGAATTTCAGATTAGATAGATCAGGAGGGGAATTTTTTGTTTTTGTTTTTGTTTTTTGTTTTTTGTTTTTTACAGTCAGAGGGTCTTTAATTATCTTATACCTCCGTGGAAGACAGTCTCTATGCTAGTTTCAGTACATAATATTCAACATAGGGAAATACCATGTGACATGTGCTTCTTTTTCTGTTTCACTTGTACCTATACATACCCAGAGACTGGTTATGAACAGCAGAGTACTACATACCTATTTAAATTTTTCTATCTATAAAACCCCTGGGAAATTCTAAATGAAAACTGTTTATTATACTTTATAAAGATACACTTCAATTTCATACTCAAGTAGTGTTACTTTCATTTTTATCTTGAAGCCATTGTAACTTGATGAAGAGACACATAGGGTCACAAATTAGCTCCCCTGGGAAGATTTTCTATTTTTAGTCAGGGACTTTAGTAACTAAAAGAAAAAAAAAAACTGTCATAAGTTTTTGGAACTACTTTCTATCTTTGTTTTCTAAGGGCACTACTGGTGTTTTTTGTTTATTGTTTGCTTGTTTGGAGGAATGGATATTTGTTTTTCATGTAAGTGTGTGTATTTAATTAAAAATTTTAAGTGAGTCATCTTGATTCACATATATCTAGTATGTCTTAAGAATGTTTCAGAATTTAGCTTATAGATGAAGTGTCCCCTCTGTTCGGCTCAAAAGGCACCAACAACATAAATTAAGACAAATTCCTATCCACAAAGAATTTGTAGTTGCTGGAGGGAACAGACATAAAAGCAGACATTAACACTGCAACCTGCCCAGTGATGGCGTATGACTACTCTTTATAAGAGACATACCTGAGGAGAAGCACTGGGCACAGGTGGATCATGAAGCCTTCTTAGGAGAATTTAGTTTTGAAGCAGCTACGTTTTTAGCTAAGTGAGAACGGGGGAGGCTTTGGCAGCAAGGGCACACCAGGAAGGAGACAGCATTCTATTTATGTGATCATCTTAATTTCCTCACCTATTACAATATAAATAATACCTACCTCATAACTGTTGTGAAATTAAAATGAAATATAAACATAAAACCCTGTACTTAGCCTGTAGTAGGTGCTCAATAAATGTGAACTATTTTTCTATTTGTACTTAATTATATGTCAGGAAATTAATGGAGGAAATGCTCTTTTAAATAAAACTATGCTGCTTATGTAGCCTCTCTGTTAACATAAATTGGATAGCTCTCTCTCTCCCCATACATTCGTACATATATACATATATATATTATATATATATTATATATCAAAAGAGTTAAATCCTTGTAAACCAAAAGAGTTACATCCTTAACTCAAGGAATTGATGAACCAACCACTAAGTTAATTCTCTCGTGTAAAAATGTTTATATGAGACACAAATGAACTTATTTACAAAACAAAAATAGACCCACAGACATAGAAAACAAACCTATGGTTACTAAAGGGGAAAGGGATAAATTAGGACTTTGGGAGTAGCAGATAGAAACTACTATATAAAAAAGACAAACAACAAGGACCTGCTGTATAGCACAGGGAACCATACCCAATAGTTTGTAATAACCTATAAGGAAAAAGAATCTGAAAAAGAATATATATATTCAGTTATATACGTATAACTGAATCACTTTGCTGTATACCTGAAACTAACACAATATTATAAATCAACTATACTACAATAGAAAGAAAGTTTATATGAGAAAGAAATTCTCAAACTCCAGTTTGCATATGACTTGCTTGTGTTTATGATAATGAAGATTCCTGGACCCTGTGGAGTCTGATTTTGCAGGCCTAGTCCACAACCTGGAAATGTGGATTTTTATTAAGTACTTCAGGGGATTCTGGTGCAGATGTTCAGTGAGCAATACTTAGAGAAATACTTACACTGAATGGATTTTGTCTCATTTTTAGCCCAAAGTACTGCATCAGTCTGAAAAGTGAAACATTATACGTCTAGCATAGAGTGTTTTATGGATGACATTAAATACAATAAGCTAGAAACTAGACTCTCTAGGTTCATTTGATCAGATTTGCAGAATGTGCATTTATAATTTTTTCAGCATCATATTTAATATATGAGATATAGTCACCTGTAAGGAGAAAACTTCCTGTAAAATTAGGTTATCTTTTCTGCCATCCTTAACTTTGTGTTACCACTTCTATTAATTCAAATGTTCAAAGTAGAGTGTACTTAAACTATCTACCCCTTATTAATCAGATGTGGATAATCAATGAAGGTTTTAAAACTTACAGTTTATCACCTTTATAAACATACATATGAATCTTCATCCTCTTCATCTCTAAAGGAATTGCACAGCCTCTCTGTACTCAAGGACATGAGCTAATGTTAGTGTTAACTTAAGTGGAATATTAATTATAAGAAATTTGTCTGTATTCTAAAATTGTATTGTGTATCACAGAGAAAAAACACATGACTTTTGAGTTGTTTTGAATTTATGTGATATTTTAAAAACTACAGTTTGATTTATTGGGATATTTCAAAATTAACTCAACTTCTATTTTTTATAGCTTAAAAAATATGTTCCAGGTAAATTTATTTCGTAAAAACAAAATCCACACTGAACTGGATACTAATCTAATAGTATAGTATCATTTCAGCAAAATATGACAGATTCATCTTCTTTTCTTGGATAAAGATTGTAGAAATCATCTCATACATAAAGATACTGATTCAGAAAATATAGTCAATTATTTATGTATTATTATTTAAATATTAAGATATTATTTACCTCTTCTTTTTCATGAGATAGTTTTCTTAGTATATTATAGAGAGAATTTTAATAATTAAATTCACTTAATTAAATTATTCACAAAGATAATTAATTATAGCCTTAATTCAATCCCTATATTCAAACTCCAAAAGGGTATTCATTTCTGTTCCAAACTTGCTGACTCAGGAAATACCAAATTTAGATTATAATTAGATCAGAGAGTTTCACTGTATTCTCAGTGAAGAAAGAATTGGCATATGGCATGAGGGAAGCAAAAAGTCCAAGACTTATTTTTTCCAACCTAGGAAGTGGAGGATCATTAAGGGTGAGGTGGGTAAAATAAGTCAAATGCCTGAGTCCAAATGTATGAGAGGGTGGGGAGAGAGAGGGCTGGAAATATCGAGATAGTTATGGAAATTTCGAGACCAGCAACCATAGTGATGTACTTCACTGGTTATTGGGGGAGGCTGCAAGCCTGTCAAAGAACACTATACATGAACAATTTCAACATGACGTGGGTGGCCTGGTGATAGTAGAATATGCTTAGGCAGATGAAACTGGGACATGGTTCTTGGTTCTCCATGGCTTGCAAGTGGCATACAAGGAGCCATAAGTACTACTTGTTATACTAAGGGGCTGCAGAAGGATGAGAAGTATACTGACAGAAGCTCAGAAAATGAAAAGGCAAAAATGGATCTAAGCATTGAGTCTAGAGGTAGAAGGTTAAGGACCACATTCTCCAATGAAAAGTCACGAGACCAACTGAACTTCAGTCCATAGTGGCAAAGACAACAGCCTCAACATATTGGACCCATGTCCATCCTCTATCTCCCCGTGGTTAAGAAAGTCACACATCTCCTTTGTCTTGAAGAGGGTTTAAGAAAAGAAATGTGAAAGCTTTATGCCTGCAGAGTCAGGACATACACCTAAAGGGAAATGTTTAAATATTAAATGACTGTGTTTACCTGACTACACCATTTTAGTTGTTCTCTTTCTTCCTACTCATACCCCCTCCCCATATCCAGCTTGGCAGATGGGGCATTTAAGAACACATGCTCAGTTAGAAATTAATGTCGACATTAATTAGTCTCTCTCTCTCCCTCCACACACACACACACACACGCACACACACACACACACATTTATATTTATATAACAAATATACAGTTAACCCTTGAACATGGAGGTTAGGGGCACTGAAACTCTCTGCACAGTTAGAAATCTGTGTAAAACTTACAGTTGGCCCTCCATATATAATACGTGGTTCCTCCATATCTGAGGTTCTGCATCCATAGTTTCAACCAACCTGGGATGGTGTAGTACTGTAATATCTACTATTAAAGAAAATTCATGTGTAAGTGGACCCACTCAGTTCAAACCCACGTTGTTCAAGGGTCAAAGGTGTATGTATGTACATGTGTATATATATATATATATATATATATATATATATATATATATACACACGTACATATATATTTATCTACTCCTGTGTTTGCTACTCTTCTTTAAGCGTTCTAAAAGTTATATTCTAGTATTTTTGAAATTATAACCTAAAAAAGAATGGAACTCATCTAGAAAAATTCATTAGAATTAGTTCGAGGGTTTCTATAATTGACTGGTAAGGTCAGTATTTTTCAGTAAATAAATAGATACGTAGTCTTTGAAGACTTAGTAAGAAGGAGGTGTTCAAACCCAAACTGGTGTCCAGGTTTGATAAATGGAATAGGATAAGAAACTATGCCAGGAGCTACATCCTTGACCACTGTGGTTGAAGGTGACAATGTTTTGCTTTGTGCAGTATACATAATATTGTAAATTGTATAACTTTTTAGTTAAAATATTACTATTTAATTTAAAAATAGTTAAAGCTGGTAATGATTACTTGGTGGAGACATTACTTTCTTTAGATGTAAGGTTGACTGTAAGTTTCAAACCTAGCATTGCTCATTTACTAGTTTTGTGACATTGAGCAGTTCATTTAAATTTATCATCTTCTGGGTTCTTCCTCTATAAAATGGCAATATTACTTGCCTCCTAAGTTAGTTAGGAGGAGGATGATATGAATATTAAGAACCCTGCATCTTACCTGGTACATTAGCAGCACTCCAAACGCCCTTTTATTTTTACCATTTCTCATGTATTGTAATGAAAGAGAATCTGTAAAGATTTTACAAGAGATATCCTGTGGCTTTGAAAAAGCATTAGGAAGGAAAACAAATGATATTCCTTTCATTATTACCAATAACCCAAAGAGAGTCAATCGACTCTTCAGTGTTTCTAGAGAGGAATTTCCCACAACTGAATAAAGTTTATGTAAGAACCATTTATGACAAACTGACTTGAAGGGTCCAGGCAGCATCTTCCTTTAGAGGCAAAGGTTGAATTTGAATGAAAGTAGGTTTTGTAACCAAATATTCAGTTATCAATAATGGTGGTGAGGTATAATTAAATATGATAATTTATATTTCTTAATATAATTATATATTATATTACATATGACTTAACTGCATAGTATAAAATAATGCATATTTCTTTTTTTTATACTTAACTTTTTCCACTTAGTAGTATATCTTCTTTTTTAAACTTTTTTTTTTAATATTGGTGTATAGCCGACTAACAATGTTGTGATACTTTCAGGTGCACAGCAAAGCGACTCAGCCATATATATACACGTATCCATTCTCCCCCAAACTCTCCTCCCATCCAGGCTGCCACATAACATTGAGCAGCGTTCCCTGTTCTATATAGTAGGTCCTTGTTGGTTATCCATTTTAAATATAGCAGTGTGTACATGGATACATATTTCTTGAGTCTTAATTTAATACTTGTTAAATGCTTACTAGGTGCACAGACTAAGACCGGAGCATGAAAGCAATGATATATTTACTTGCAATATACCACAAAAACTGGATAAGCTGTTTAATAGTTTTAATAAAAAATTGAATTGTGCCAAAAACATAGTTAAATGAAAGATATTTTTTCTTCTATTAAAATTGTGATTTCTCCTGTTAGCCATGCTTATGAACTTTGTTATGCAACTGGATTTAGAAAAAATTACACAGAGGTAAGGTCACATCTCCTCTTACTCTGTTCTCAGTTATTGCCTAGTAAAACCATGTATTTAGAGGAGGAATTCAAAATATAATTTTGATCCATTTTTACTCACGGTAACATGTAAGAATTTTTGGCAAAATGATAGGAAAAATAAATAAGTGCCTGAACGTAAGCCCTTGATATACAAGATAACCACAAACATCGTAATATGCTTTGATTTTACAAGATCTTGTCCATTCAAAAGAATTACATGTGAGAATTCCTTAGTGGTTTTACTAAATCTCCACTTTAAAAATAACACATTCTAAACATGCTACAAAGCCATCTCTTTAAAATGGTGCAATTCTGCATATATTCAAGAGTCTTTCCCTTTCCAGAAGGCAAAAGATTTTTCAGAGCTAGGTTATGTATTACCTTGTCCACTTAATCCTATGATATAAGTGAATGTCTATAGAGTATATTTTCTGAGTGTGCAAACCTTTGTATAAAAGAAATACTTAAATAAACATAGTTTGTATGGAAACATTAATAGTGAACACAGTATACAATACTTGAAAAAAGAACTATGGATAGCAAAATACAGTTTATGCTTACCTCTAATTAAATTGTGTTTTCGAATCTTCTATGCTATGTTTTAGTTTTAATATCTAAGACTTATGGTATTTTAACTGCCTAACTTAAGAGAAGAATAGAGCCCCTGAAAGAGAAACCAGCATAGTTTGCAATGATATAAATGTAGAGATTTTGCTATTTTGGGCATATGCACATGCATATTCTCTATAGAAAGGAGAATTCGTCATTAGAAAAAGAGTACAAGGAACCCATTGACAGCTGAAATCAGTGTTATTGGAAATAATGACAATTTAATTGTACTACTCTGTTTAATAATTCCATTTTTATTAAAAGGGGAAATTATATTTTATTCTGAGAACTCATTAAATACTCCATAATATTAAGACTGAATAATCATAAGTAAAGAGTGAGAGAAATGTTACAGCAGTGAAAGACTTGACACTTTTTAAAATCATGTACGTGTTCTCTGGTTTAATTTGTTTCTTTGAATTGAGCTCAAAACTAATTATGATGAGCAATTTACCTACACTACTTCACTTACCTAACTGATAAGAAATTCAAAATACAACAGAATTGCTGTTAAATATTTTGTATGGATTAAAATTGAGTTTAAAAGAATGAAAGACTTGCTGTTTAGTAATTTCTCAAGCAATATATTAGTTTTAATGCAGAGGGAAATTTTAAAATAAAATACTTAAACTATGTTTCATCTACTTATTCCCTTTTCCCTTGCCTTAGCTTTAGGGAATGCGGATACATTAAAACGTTTCTTAAAAATGAAATTCTGCAGTGAGTGCGCAAAAGTAGCTATAACATCCATTTTAGCATAATCAAATGCAAATCTTAGCAACCATTCACAGGGTAATACATGCACTCAGTGTTTTTCAACATGCTTGTAGATTTAATAGTTCTGAGATGTGAGCTATATATAAGAAAATTAATCTGAAGTATATTTTGAATTCCTCCTTTAAGTATATGATTTTACTATATAATTAGAAGGGAGTGCAGAAAGATGTGATTTTATAAGTCTAAAGTTTTCTAATGTCGATTGCCATATTAAAAAAAATATGTATATTAAGAAACTGCTGCTTTCCTTGCATTGTTGTTATTGCAGAAATGGATTCCATATATACTTTATATCATAGGTTTTATTCAGGTATATGATGAAAAGCACATTGATATATCAGCAAGGTTTTGTGTGGAAGTCTAAAAGAATACCAACGTTATGCTTATCAATATGTGCTACTATGTTCCCTCCCCTCCCCTCACCATGGAGGACTTTCTTTACTATCAGAGATGGTCTCACCTTACTGTCCCTCTTAGAATTGCACCCAAATCAGAAGGCCATTATCAATCAATAAAATAAGTTGGCATAAGTAATACTTGATTGCTATCCTGATCTTAAGAGAATTTTGTAATCATCCTAGTCAAACTTACTGGTCCGTTGGCAAACACACACACACACTGTGTGTGTGTGTGTGTGTGTCTGTGAGTGTGTGTGTGTATACACACACACACACACACACACACACATGCATGCACATATATGCATACATATAAATACGTTTAACATATTTAAATGATATATAATGTTTTCCAGAGTCCCACAGTTAATGTTCAAGTACATGTTAACAACAACAACAAAAAATTGGAATCATGTACTAGATATAAAATTCTCCTAATACTATAATTAAAGAGTTTTCAGGTGTTGAAAAGGCTTCTTAGGTCCTTGACAAAACACTATTCATGTGGATAGCTTTTAATTCAGACATGATTTGTTCCTATCCTTGTGATTTCAGCCTGATCATAACTATAAAGAAAATACAGTAAATTAGAATATAGCAAGAAACTCAAAGTAATTAAATCTAACACAGGCATTTCATTACATTAATAGCATTTCTAAGAATATACAAACAATAATTCATAAAGTTTAGGTTAAAGGAAGTCTTAAATTCTTTTTTTCCTGATCCCCAAATTACTTTCCTTTTATTTTATTTTGTTTACATTGAGAATTGTGATTTATTTTCCTACAATGTACCCAGGTATTTATAGTATGGCACTGGAACCAGGTATGGCTCTATTGGGAATGAAGGTTTTAATTTTTCACTCTTACTCTTATTGAAAAAATATAGAAAATGTGAAAATGGAAAGGAAATGTGAACTATATGGGTTAGGGTTATCTTAACTTTTCTTACTGAAAAAATATAGAAAACGTGAAAATGGAAAGGAAATGTGAACTATGTAGGTTAGGGGTATCTTACTTTTCCTTTCGAGAAACTTATATATTGGGAAGGATCAAAAGTGACCTTTTCAGAAAATCCTTTTTAACTTGTGCCACCCGTATCAACACAGGAGTACAGTGTATCATGGGCAAGAAAGGCAGATTGCTTGGGAGTTCCAATTACACCACATTTGAGCTGGATAACCTTAGTCAAGTTACATCACTTTTCTTATCCTCAGTTTTTTTTCCTGTCAATAAATCAGGAATAATAGTATCTACCTTACAGATTTGTTACAAGAATTAAATGACGTGAACTCTGTATATACCACCTAGTTTCTAGCTCATAGTAAAGGAACTGAACATTTTAGATGATATTATTATATTTATCTTTATTATTGCCATTATTAGGGCTGTAGTAGTACAGTTTGGCAAGATTTATTAAGATTTTTTTTTACTTTAATCTCATATTTATATTATGAAATAGAGTATGCAGATACAATATAATTTTAAAGCCCATTTTAAGAGGAGTATTAATCATCTGGCACCAAAACGTTTTTGAAGTTAATCTCCAGAAGAGTCTTTTTAATTACAAAGTTTAGGGTGTTTGACCAATCTAATCCCTTGTTCCATTTTTAACTTTATACCGTATGCTGTGCTAACCAAGTAAAATTGCAATGCATCCAAGATTAACGTTATGCACACATTACCATTCCCTGTAAAATATTGCAGAACTGAAGAGAATGGCTTCTGAAAACTAATTAGTACTGTCTGTCTTCCTTCAGGTATTGACTGTAAAGCAATAAAGTTAACTGTCTTCAATGCTTAAAGAAGTGATGAAGACGGGCATGTGTGGTCTCTCTCATTGACCCTAATAATCTGGCAAAATAGATTCAATTTAACTTACAGTGTGGCTACAACTCAATCTTTTCCTACCTGTAGATCACCATGGGAAGCCTTAATTCCTGGAGAAAAAGTGACTGAAAAGAACATTTCTATACCCTACAATCCCTAAGAAACCTATAAGGTTTTAAAAACGTCAGTTTGATCTTTTCAAGTTTCTATTTAAAAAGAGCTACTTTAAAATCTGTTGTTCTCTATGAAATATAAATTTTGTTTTCTAATAGTTAATCGAAGACTAGACACCTATCATGATATCAAATTGCTATCATAGTACTGTTGACATAATATAAATGCTCTTTATAATTCAAATTCAAATGCTAATCATGCTGAGCATAGACTAGCAATTATATATCAACAAATGGAATCCAACATATTTTTTTAGGTATCTACTATGAAGCACTACAGTGAGGCACTGGGAAGTTCTAGAGATGAGTAATCCATGTCCTCTTCCTTCCAAAAGCTGTTTCAGGAAGTTTCATTTCATCTCTACAGGAACATTTTTATCAGCATATGAACATGCTATTACTGCTTCTATCAATTAACAATAAGAACTGCAAAAGACTCTTTTGACCCACAACTGCACATTTCTCTGCACTCGGGGACAATAAAACTCATCAAAAGAAATTTATATACATTTTATTTCCATTTCTTCTCCTTCCATTTTTTCTTGTGTGAACCCCAATTAGGGTTTGGCTCAAAATACTAACACCATTGTTCATATCAAGATTGCCAAGAATTCTCATGTTCCTAAAATCAATGGTCACCTGGTTCATTTCAGTTCTGATAATATCTATTTTCATTTATTGAGGCCTTATTAATGCTTCAAAGAAAAGGATATGATCAAATGTGCCAAATGATATGACTTAAGCTAATGATTTTATTTTCCCAGAAAAGCAGAATATAGCTCTCTCAATTCATGAAATAGAGTCCTTTATGTCATTATGATTGGGCCAAGTTAGGTCCTATGTAACTGCCTTTGATAATAGTCATTTGGACCCTTTGTCCACCAGTTAGCTGAAGCCTTGGTTCCTAAACCAGTTATTTGCAAAGGAAAATAATGGTGTCAGTTTATCAAAATCTATTTTTGGAAATAGGAAAAGAGTCTTTTTATTTTTTTAGATTCTTGAGCCATATGTTACATGGTTATGTAGTTGATCAAAAATAGGATTCTGTTAGGAAGAAGAAATGGGGAACTAGAGGGAATGGTCACCACACAGTTTTAGATGCCTTTTCCCTTTTTTGGTGAGGGTTTTATCACATACAAGCATGTCAAATCTTGGCCATTCATCCAAATGTATAGCTAATAAAAATAGATGAGATATTTATTACAGTGCTTGTATTTGTATTAGTTCATTTGTTTCATCTTTATTCTTTGCTAAACAAAATATTGCTGACTACATGGTGTTCCTTCTGTCTAGGATACTATTCTGGCCTCAGTTTGCCTTATTTCTACTCCAGACATTAAATCAGTAATTTATCTTTTGTTCAAGCAATCATTAAGCATCGACTTCTGTACCCAGTACACTGCTAGGCTCAATAAGGAAGCTAGAACTTGCCCAGTGCCTCACTTCAGGAGCGTTTTTCCTGCTGTCTCTGCTAAATAATCTCATAGCACCCTGTATATATTCGTAACATAGTTGCATGCTGGTGATTATTCATCTTTGATGGCTTTTCCCACTGGTAGCCAAGCATAGTGACTATGACTTTACCACTCTATATTTAGTACCTACTGGTATTAGTTTCCTAGGGCTATTGTAACAAATTATCACAAACTGGGTGACGTAAAGCAATAGAAATTTGTTGACTCACATTTCTGGAGGCTAGAAGTCTAAAATCAAGGTGTCAGTAGGGCCATGCCCTCTCTGAAGGCTATAGGGGGGAACACTTAATTATCTCCTTATAGCTTCTGGTGGTTACTCGCAATCCTTGGTGTTCCTTGACTTGTAGATGAATTATTCCAATCACATGGCATTTTCCTTGTATGTCTTTTTATCCAAATTTCTGTCTTCTTATAGGGAAACCAATCACTGGAATCATACTAATCCAGTATGATCTCATTTCCAAAAACTATTTTTCAAAATAAGGTCACATTCATGGGTACCAGAGGTTAAGACTTGGCCATATATTTTTAGGGGACATGATTCAACCTAGCACCCTATAGTGTCTGGAACATAGTAGAAGCTCAGAAAATCATATTGAGTGACAGACTGAGTGATTTTTCCTCCTATGGATACTGAAATATATTCCACATAACCTGAAATAATTTAATAAATGAATATAATGTGCTATACGTTTTTAATAGCAACTTAGAGAAGGAATTCCTTCAGGATTTATGATGTTTATTCTGCCTCTATTTGCACATTTATAATGAAGGAGCATTTGTTGCTTTGGGAATTTTTTTTTACTAGTTGGTCAGCTCAATAATTATATACGTAAGTTTATATATGTGTGCATATAATTAAGGTACATGCATACATGTGTAAGCAGACTTTTTTTTAAAAGTACTACTCTGACCATTGTATTAAGAATTGACTTGAGTGAAGCAAAGGCCAAAGCAAGGACTCCAGTCTGTTGCTTTTATCCAGGTGAGAGTTGGTGATTTGGACCAAAGTAATAGTCTTGAAGTTGGTGAGAACGGAACAGTTCATGCACACAATGGAAGATGTTGATGAATTGTAGGTAAAGTGAGAAAGAGAGAATTGTCAAGGATGACACTGGATGCTTTGTTTAAGTAACAGCAATGATGAAGTCATTTATTTAGAAGAGGAGGAATTAGAATAATTATGTTTGGGGGGAGAAAATCAAGAATTTAATTTTGGATTTATTGAGTTTAAGATTTATTAGACTTCCAAGTAGAGATATCCAGAAGATAGTTAGGTATTGCAGCATAAAGTCCAGCAAAGAAATCCAAGCTGAAGATACAAACTTGTAAGTCATCATTGTAAAGATTGCATTTTAAAGCCATGAAGCTGGATGAGGTCATCAAAAAGGTTAATGTCAACAGAGCAAAAAAGAGGTCAAGACTAAGCCTTGAAGCACTCCAATGCTTAGAGACAGTGAGATGAGGATAAGCAAACAAACAACACTGAGAAAAAACAGCCAGTAAAATAAAATAACAAATAGTGTGGTGTCCTGCAACTCAAGTTCATTCTAAACATGCATAGTCTCTTCAAGAATTCTCATACAGTTTGCTAATATTTTTTGAGGACTTTTGCAACTCTATTCAGTCTGTAATTTTCTTTCTTTCTTTTTTTTTGAGGTGTCTTTGTCTGGTCTTGGTATCAAGTTAATGGTGGCCTTGTAGAATAAATTTGGGAGTGTTCGTTCCTCTTCAACTTTTTGGAATAGTTTGAGAAGAATAGGTATTAGCTCTTCCTTATATGTTTGATAGAATTCCTCTGTGAAGCTGTCCAGCCCTGGACTTCGGTTTGCTGGAAGTATAATAAATAAAAATATCGAATCAATATGTTGTACACTTGAAACTAATATAATATTGTAGATCAACTATACTTTAATAAAAAAAAGAATTCTCATACATATCAAATTACAGACCTGTCCTCATCTTTAACAAAGAATGATAGTCTCTTGTTTTTATTGCCTTTCCTAAGTTTTAGTATCCAGAATTAAATAGTGTTCCAAATTCATTTTGACAGTGCAGAGTATAGTGGGCTTATCAATTCCCATGATAAGCACACTATAACTCTATTAATGCTGCCTAGGATTAAATTAGCTTCAGCTAGCTTGTCATATTATTTGCTTTGATTAACTGAAAATCCCCAGATCTTTAGCACATGAACTGTTTTCAAGCCAAGGTTCCTCTATTCTTTAACTTTTACTATTGATTTTTAGAAATTATATCCAGAAATTTGCATTTATCCTTATTAAATGACATCATTTAGCTTTAGCTGATTTTGCCTTTCAAATTATTTCTCACTCTTCTTTCAGCAATCAAATAAAATAGTTATAGTTTAACTAGATGTCATATCCAAATTTGCTAACCATATATTATTTGCCTTCTCCAACTCATTGACAACAATGATCAGAAGAGATGAGGTCTGTGGCTCTTAGAAACCTTGATACAGAATAATACTGATTCCTCACGCCATTGTTAAGAGATGATATTTCTTGATGATGGTATTGGGGTTTGCAAAACATTTACAAAATCAAAATGATAAGTCCTGATTTTATTTTTTCTTTAAAAAATACTGTTTATTATTGGATGATTAGAGCATAAAGACATTATAAAATCATTTTCTCCCTATAGTATAGTTAAGAAATGGCTAGCCAATATTGACTGATAGAAGTTGTATATTCCTTACTTGGATAGTCATTTAATCCATAGTGAAACTCTAGGCTAGATACTACTAACATCTTCATTTTACAGAAAAGGAAGCTGAGGTTTAAGGAAGTCAGCAGAGTAACCCTTCAGCTGGTAATCAACACTCAAAAGACGGAGTTGATGTATCTGCCCAGGCACTCAACTCCAGAGCTCCTGCACTAATCCAATAGGCCGTTTTGCATCCGTACAAATCAGTCTTTCTAAGGAGATCAGTGTAAAATTAAAACCATAAGGAATCTCTCCACCAGATATAATTACTGTAGATATATTCAACTGTAGATTTTTCACATTTTTGAGTATAGATCTTTACTTAGACATTAAAAAGGAAAACAATTCTTGCTGTAGAATTGATTTTAAAATCTGACTTTTTTTTCTTTACTAGAAAACATACCTTGAACACATTCCCATGTCAAAGAGTATAGAACTACAACATTTGTTGTAGTGGCCGCATAACTTATACTGAAAGGATGTCCTTATTTTATCAATGTCATATCACCTAACTTTGTTTCTAAATATTTTTTATATTTTAAACAAAGATGATAAAGATGTCCATTACAAAATTGTAGCCATTATGATATAGCAGTTTGGAATCACATTGCTTAAATTTTAATCCAGGGTGCTCCATGAATTACTTAGATTCTATTAAGCTTCAGGTCGCTTATGATGAAAAAATATAGTAACAGTATCAGCTTCATAGAGTTGAGGTATGGATAAAGTAAGAGAGTACCAGAAAAAGCTTAGAGTAGTGCTTGGATGACTAAGAGCTATTATTTTTACATTTATATATGTGCAACCTGTCTCATTATTTTTGTAGACTAACTCCCTGAAAGTGAAATTTGGGGAACATAAAATACAATATGTATAGTTTTCTTCATTTTGGTATATACGTGAAATTTCTCTCCAGAAATATTTTACTAGAACCCATTAAAACTTTACAATGGGGAAACACATTTAATTTCATTGATATAGGTCAGAGGTTTCAGTTTTCATTACTTAAAATAAGGAATGGCATTTTGTGTTCAATTTTCCTAGAACAGGTATGTAATGCATTTGTCCCTGTGTTTCCTTTTGCAAAAATGAAGTTTTCTTCTTCTTATTTCATATAAAACTTAAAGCAATAGTCTTCTTTTTTTTAAAGATCCAATTGTGATGGCTACTTTTACATGACCCTATTCTGACAAAATATTCAAAAATGAAAGTTCAAGAAAAAAAAGTCATGGTAAAGCAATGTAAAAGGAATTTGAGGCCAAGACTATTCCATCAGTAAAGTAATGTGGAATGATATGATATTATATGTTTTCACAAACTAATGAGGTAACTATTTTAGAGGTAACTGTTTTAGAGCTGAAGTGGCTACATGGGTTTCAAGAGAGTCTCTGACCCCTTTATTCCCGTAAACTGGTTAAGGATGCTAATACTTCTGGGCCCTTCCACAAGGAAAATTCTAAGATTGAGTGTGTGAGAACCAAGAGTTTAATTTACCAGAAGGTTAGAGGCCATCAAAACAGTAATGATTCACAATGTATCAGTTTAACTGGAAGAGCAGGTATTATGTTGCCCACAAACTAATATTCCACTATTAACCTAAAGGAAATTTATGCACTTGTAAATTTATGCTTAACTCAATCATCTTTGCCCACATATGGAAGAGTAGCTATATACAAATATATTTCGTTATCTGGGGGTTATATATTTATCAAAAATGACAAAAGAGAAATATTCACATTGATGTTCCCCGATGATGTCAGTGATTTACGTTGTGTATATTTATATTGTGATGCTCCCCAGTGATGTCGATGATTTATATTGTGCTTTCTTCTCTGTCATAAACCTCCCTCTGAACATTGTTTAATGATCAGTACACAAATATTTTAAACATTTGCTATGTGGAATGTATACTTTTTACTCCAAACATCACAACCATACTTTAAAAAAATGAATTTCTTTATCCTTATAGTAACAATGATTCTATGTTGAAACTCCAATTATAATTGCAATACTTCCTGGAGCCTTGGAGTTACTAAGTAACAGAGGGCCTCAGTCTTAGGTTTTGCTTTATTTTTATCTTACAAAATATAGAAGAGAAGCAATGTAAATAAAATTTTCATTTTAGGAAATGTAATTTTGCAAATTAATGTAAAATGGAAAGGCATTAAAGGGTAATGACTAACTTAAATCAAAGTCTCTGGATGTAGGTAGCCTGAGATTTGAGACTTAGCCCCATTATTTACTAGATGTGTGATGTTACTTAACTGTTCTGTGCTGCAATTTCCTCATTTGTAAAATTGGGATAATTATAACTACCTCATGAGCTTATTGTAATGACTGAATGAGTTCATACGTGTAAAGTATTGATACTTATAACAACAAGTAGCACCTAGTAATCAATTAATAATCCATAGCATGTATTATTGTAGAAGTCTATAAAATTTGGGAGAGTACAGCGATTACCTATAAGAACCGATAATAGTTAATATCTGTTTATTACTTAATAATTTAAGAAATGCCTTTTCACAAATATTAGATGTCACATAACCCTTTGAACTCAGTGTTCTTATTTTCATTATACAGAGGTCAAGAAACATAAAGTTTGAAAGTTGTGAGTAATTTTTCCATGTTAAATAGATGGTATAATGGTAGAGCTAGGACTTACACCCAGGGCTGTATGATTTAAATTTATTTCATTATCCATGCTTTATTTTGCTCACTAACAAAAAGATGATTTACTCTCTAACACTATAAAATATATACTAAATGTACTAACAGATATGAATCTCACATAATTGATACATAGTTCATTATTTTCTAGAAATCTTTAGGGAGTCAGGGAAAACTATTAGAACTTAGACAAGAATTTTTGCTAAGAGGAATATAGGCCACAGATTACTATGATTTTACAAAGAAAATATAATTTTGGAATTTAATCATGATGCTTTCTTCATTCTGAGTGTGCCCATAATTACAAATGCCATATTATTGCAATCCTAAGCTAGCAAATAATGCCTTCAATTAATCAGAAGTCAGGCTTTATTGTAATTTTAATACTAGAACAAGAAATTGAGGCTCTCCTGAATTTAATGGTCCACTAAAAATATTTTTAAAAAACAAGGGAATTACTTTTTGTATGACCTCATACAAAGCACCCAGTTAGATATTTTCCTGGTCAAAATGAGATGAATAGAGAGGAAAAAATGCATCCAGGAATGGATGCCTGCCAGTTTACTAATTTCAAGAGCCTCCTTTGATTTCCCTGTTCCACCTGCACCTCTGAGAAGACAGAAATCAATACTGTATCTATTCTGAGTTGTCAATTTGCCAAACCCAAGTGGTGAAAGCACTTGAGAAAATTCAGAATGAGGCTAGGACTGCATGACTGCAGTGAATTGGAATGGCTGCAGCATTCGCTCTGCCCGGATTGGGTTGGTGTGCCTCATTGACACAGCTTGAACCTCAAGGTCCATAACGAGGCACATGCTTTTGGATTTCACAACCTGGACAGACCTGTTGTAACTGTGCTGTGGGCAAGTCAGTGGCTGCTAATTTTGTCAAAGGAAATATATAATGATAGGACACTTTTAATATGTGAAAGCTGGTGAAATTCATTAGAAGGACATTTGAATTGTCAGATAAAGGGCAACTTTGAAGGGCATGTTTTGAAAGGACAAAAAGTTGAATAAGCATGTACTTGGCTTCAGCATTTGCCAGAGGTAGGCTGTCCTTTTCTCAGGAAGAAAAAAAATTAGTGCCACACTCTCCTCTTCTACTGGCTCACTGTGATCTTTTGCAGAAATTTGTAGTTTCTTTGTTTTTTTAAAACTTATTGCGCTACTAAGCTGAAGTATGAGTTTGTTAGGACTTGTTAAGCAAGTACACATTTCTAATTTTCTCAGCAGTTGAATATGCACTGGGAACCCAAAACAATATTTTCACTGGTGATGGTGTATTAGGAGGGAGCATGTAAATCCCAGTTTTGTAGACAAGGAAAGATGTGACACGATTTCTAAGTATGGAGTAATTAGGAAAATTTGGGAGGATTGAAAAATTTAAAAACAACACCAACAACTCAAGGTTCTTTAGAAGTATGTATATGCATCTTTATTTTTTTTCTTTCTGATTTTATGTTTATGTCAATGAAAAGGGCAAATGGATCTGGAAGGTTCATTGTAATGCAAATTTTTAGACTTCCTGAAGTAGAGAAATATTATATTTTAAAACAGAACAGTTAATATTAAAAGAGAAAATGTATTGTCACATATATTCCTTGCAAGGTATAAATGGTTTTAGGCAATTCGTGTACCTGTGTTTTGTATGTGTACGTATAATTTTCTGCCACTACTGATTATTTGTGCCTTTGTACTTTCAAATTCATACATCATAAGCTTTACCCAGAGGATTTAAGCTTAATATAGAACTTTCTAACATGGAAATTGCCACATAAAATCTTAGGAAGTTAATTTCCACAAATTATCTGTATGAAAAGAAAAAGAATATTGAAATAGTCTTGGAAATAAGTACTGATCCATATGCCTAGGACCTACAAGATATCAGTGTGTGTTGAATGAAATTGGGTTGGAAGATGAATGAGAATTCACTGATGGATTTAATGAAAAATGTGCTATTCGTTGCCATTCATTTACATTATTATTATTTGATATTTAATGAATCTCTGATAGAAGGTTATGAATATTTTCGTATGATTTAGGCTAAAAGGAAGGGTGGCAGAAAAAGAAAACTCAAGGTCATTGGTATACATGCATATGAAGATCCAGTAAAGTTAGAGATATCAATGTATAAAAATAGAAATAAGACATAAATACATGCTTATGGTTTTTCACCTTTATTTCACTTTTAAATTAGTAAATGAGAGTTGTGTTCTATAATAAAAATAATATGAGTACTGCTCCTGAAGCTCAGGGCTGGCTCAGCACGAAATTGTAAGTAGCGATGCCAGTGGTTTGTGGATCTTGAAATCCTGTGCTGACACAGATGCTGAGAAGGTTGTGTGTGTCACCGATGTGTTTTTGGTGGAGGAAAAAGTCAAGGAAGCAAAGTATTGCCAAAAGGAGAAACTAGGACCAACACACAAAGTTTTTAAAATAATACAGTTAAGAAAACAGATACGTAGAGAATGGACTTGAGGATACGGGGAGGGGGAAGGGTAAGCTGGGACAAAGTGAGAGAGTGGCATTGACATATATACACTACCAAACGTAAAATAGATAGCTAGTGGGAAGCAGCTGCATAGCACAGGGAGATCAGCTCGGTGCTTTGTGACCACCTAGAAGGGTGGGATAGGGAGGGCGGAAGGGAGACACAAGAGGGAGGAGATATGGGGATATATGTGTACATATAGCTGATTCACTTTGTTATACAGCAGAAAATAACACACCATTGTAAAGCAATTATATTCCAATACAGATGTTAAAAAAAAAGTAAGAAAACAGATAATGGGAGAAATGTAAAGCTTTTTTTATAATGGAGGCATGGCTAGACAGGCAACCTGATTTAGACAGGACTTGAGACTTGAACTCCAGCCATGACTCTACCACTTACCAGTGGGACCCTGAACAGATCATCAAATATTTTTGAAGCTCAAACTTCTCATTGATTAAAAAAATGGGGATAACTGGATTTACCATCCTAATTTCATAGGTTTAGAATATCATAATGAGGAACATTAAATATATATATTGTTTATGAGAGATAGAGTGGTGTGAGAGAAATGAGTCTAAACTTTAATGCCTTGCTCCTTTATTTACTAATTACGTAAACTTGACCAAGTTTTTTTTTTTTTTTTCCTATGATGATAAGTTTTGTTATCTGTAAAGTAGGTAAACATAAATAACAACTCCCTCTAGGGATTGTCAGTATCATTGAAATGGTGACCCCACAAACTCTGAAGCCTATCCTACCTCTAGATTTACTTGTATGTTACTTGGTAAGTTTCCTTCCTAACTCATGTTCAGTTGGAGAAGTTTTATGGATCATAATTGATCTAATGCTCCTCATTTAGATGTTTTCTTGCCTCGAATCTCTGTCCTGGTACATCTTTTCCTCTGAAACTGAAATATCTTTCTAAGAAATCTTATCCACCCATAGTGTTAAATACAAGTATTACTCCTATAGACATCAAATGTGTTTCTTCCATTCAGGTCTCTCTTCAGAAGGCCATCCTGATTCTAATAATCATCTACTTTTTTTGACATCTTCTTTTAGATATTAAATGACTGTCTCAAAATTAATATGTTGAAAATGGAGCTCTTGATATTCTTCCAAAAATTCTACCTCCTTTCATTCTTTTATCATCACTCAGCTGCTTGCTCAGTTTTAAAACCTATGGATTATTCCCAATACCCTCTTTCCCCTCATTAACCATATTCAATACATTAATAAACACTTTTAGATCTCTAATTCATCCATTTTGATCCATCCCATACCTCAGCCTTAGTCTAGATATCACATTATTTGACCTGGACTATTGTTTACAGGCATCCAAAAGGGCTGAATAAATGTACCTTGGAGAAGCCAGAGTGACTTCTCAGGAATGTGTATTAGATCACGTCAATTCTTGGAAAATATTCAGTGGTTTTTATTTTCCTGTTGCTCTTGGAACAAATTCTAAATCCCTCTGCACAACCCACACAGTTCTTCTCTCCATCTCTCTAAGCTTTACTGTCATTCTTCCCCTCCTTCTTGTCATCTAACTAGCTTGGTCTCCAGGCACCCTTTCCCAGTCTTTTCTTTTGTGTGTCTCATCCAAAATAGGCTTCCCTGGCTTTTCTCATGGCTGTCTCATTCTCACCTTTCAAGTCAGCACCAAAACGCCACTTTCTCAGAAAAGCATTTCTTGGCTGCTCTGTCCAAATTGGATTTCTCAGTTACTTTTTATTTTTCAGTTATTTTGCTGGGTTTTTTCCCTTCATAACACTAATCTCAAGCTGTACTTATTTTGTCATTGTATTTCTCCACTTATTTATTATTTTTACCTTGCCTCTCTCACTAGGATGTAAGTTCTGCCAAGAAAATATCTCAACCTGACTCTCACATAGCTATATTCCCATTGCCAAGGGCAGTGGCTAGCACAGAGTAGGTTCTCAACAAGTATTTGTTTAATGAAGAAATGAGTGGGACTACAAAAATATAATGCAGGAAAAATCCTAAAGCAAGACAAAATGTGATGGAGGAGAGAGACATGTATACAAGTTACAATGTGAAACAAACAGGATGAAGACATTGGTAAGTGTAAAATAGCATAGGTAAATAAGAGAAAGGGCAGATAATTCTGACTGAGAGTGATTTGAGAAAACAAAGACATTAAGTTTATTAGAGAGAACTTCTCCAGGAAAGCAAAGTGGAATAAAAACATCAGAGCAATAGAAAGCAGAGTTTTCATATTTATAAAGGTGGGCAAACATCTGGTGTGTGTGGAACCTCCATGAAGTCCTATGTGGCTAGCATCACAGGACATGGTGAGAAGATATGGAGGTTGCTTCTTGAGAACCAAAAATATTCTCAGGCAAAACAACCTCTTTAGATATATCTACAACCAACGTATTTAACCAGCATTTAAAAAAAAAATAGTTTTACTGATTGCTGAGGGCTGGCATGGTACATAATTGTAAGCAGCCATGCTAGCAGTGTGTGGCATTGAACCAAAATTATAACAGATTTTATAAGAGTTGAGCCTGAACTATAGCAGATTTTACAGGAGGTATGAGAAGGCTAAATAAAAAGAACATCTCTTCAAATAGGTATTCCAACCTATTCTTCTTGGTACTCAGATCAGCAAATGATGACATTGTTTTTTCATGTATATGAGTGACTATCATACATTTTCTTCATATTTTTAGATAGAATGTGTTCATCAGATGAATATATGAATAGCAGTGTGCGTGTGTGTGTGTGTGTGTGTGTGTGTGTGTGTGTGTTTGTGTGTTTTAATCATGTAATGTGTCTGGAGGGAGGTATTCCAGGTTAGGTACAGTGGTTCAATAGGAAGTTCCTATCTTTTGCTCTAGTATTTTTCAGAAAGCTGGCTTTTGTACTTAAACTTGTCTTTTTGAGAAGCTGTAAAGGGTCTGAGACTTTACCCTGCTTGCAAAATAAGTAGTTAACCTGCCACAGTTTCATAAAAGCTGGCAGAAGACAGGAAACTTCTGGGTCAGAGACAGAGGACTTTATTACTCATGGCGGAGTAAGAAGCATGAGCTTCACGTTCATATTGGTTCTTATTACCCTGAAAACCTCTCAGGGCCCCTTTGGAGCTGCACCCACACTCAGGCAGGAGGAACACTGAGGAACCCCAAGGTGGGAAATCCCAGATCTTTCAAGGGGACAGCTAGCAAACTTGCCCAACCTTTGCACTGGAGGGAGGAGTTATCTTTATCATCCTAGTCAGAAAACAAATATGCCCTTTTTCCCAAGGGAAATACTATTTCTAGATTTAAAGACTGTTCACCATGCAAACATCCTTAAAAAGATAATCTAAAACAAAAGCTGTCATGATAGGAATAGAAACAACATGGAGAATTACCTCCTAACAGTCTGGTGATGCAAGAGGGCTGCTGTAGCTCCAAAATCACGTCTTCACATAATTCTGTTCAAGACAAAAATAACAGAGCGATGTAAAAACAGGCACTTTTTTCCCCTGCAACATTGTTTTTTTCAATTAGTGATGAGAGTCTTTCCTGGAGAGATGCCAGGAGACTTTCTATTAGGAATTCTTGGCCAGAACTTGATCACATATTTACCTCTAGATCAAAGACAGTCAAGCAGGAAGGGGATTCCCATGTCTGATTTAGCTCAGTTGAGATCACTTCTTTAAAACTGAAGATACGGCCTTACCCCACTGAGAAGGTTGCTGCCTGCTGAGTACATCAGCTGTCTTCTCTTGGTAAGGAAGGAGCAGGAAGTAGGAGGAAGAAGTAAGATAATTCTTTAATAATAATAATAGTAAATGGAACATACTCAGTAACGTTTGCCATGAGCCAGATATTAGTTTAAGGACATAACTATATTCATTAATTTACTAATGTCCTACCCATAACATGTTACACTATACCATAATAATCTCATAAGGCGATTTTTATTATTATTTTCTTTCTACATTTGAGGAAATTGAGACATAGTAACTTTCAAAGTCATGGGTCCAGTATGTGATGAGGCTTGGGTTTAAACCCTAATAATCTGGCTCCAGAATTGATGGTTTTACCTATGATGCCATGCAACTCCCTTCTCAACAGCAAGAAAATTGAATTTATAGAGAAAGCCAACACCTGTGCATTGAATAAATATACTCTAGGCTTTGTTGACAGAAAAAATCTGATGTAAAGGTCCTAATGTGGAAAAAAGTTTAATATGTTCAAGAAACAGGTAAAAGACCATTTTGTAGCTTCACATTGGAGAAGTAGACATGAGCCAAAATACATAGAGGCTTGAAAGCCTAGATACGGAATTCTGATTTTATTTTTTAAATGATGATCATCTATTGGAGGACTTTTGGGTGATAGAATGATATGATTCGAGAGTTTCTTTTAAATATGCTTTGGAGTTTTATTGTTACTCTACCCCTTTTTAAATTGTGGTAAAATATATATGCATAACAAAATTTGCCATTTTAACAATGTTTAAGTATAAAATTCAGTGGTATTAATTAAATTCACAGTGCTGTGCAACCATCACCCCTACTACCTGTTTTGAAAAATTTTTATCAACCCAAACAGAAACTCTGTAATAACTCTAATAACTCCCAATTCCACACCCCTCCCAGGCCGTGGTAACCTCTAATATACTTTCTGTCTCTATAAATTTGCCTACTTTAGATATTTCATATAAATATTTTTATATGAATCATACAAGTATTTTTCTTTTTGTGTCTAGCTTATTTCACTCAGCATACTGTTTTTAAGGTTTATTCATGTTGTAGCATGTACCAGAACTTCATTCCTTTGTAAGGCTGAAAAATAGCCATTACATGTATATACCACATTTTGTTTATCTATTCATCTGTTGATGGATACTTGAATTATTTCCATCTTTTGGCTACTGTGAATAATGCTGCAGTAAACATTGATGAATAGTCATCTATATGAGTTCCTGTTTCCAGTATTTTAGGTACCTAGGAGTTGAATTGCTGGGTCATATGGTAAATCTGTGTATACAGTTTTGAGGAACTGCAAAGCTCTTTTCTATAGCAGCTGCAACATTTTACATTCCCACCAGCAATGTACAAGGGTTCCAGTTTCTTCACATCCTGGCCAACACTTGTTATTTCCTTCCTTCCTTCCTTCCTTCCTTCCTTCCTTCCTTCCTTCCTTCCTTCCTTCCTTCCCCTCCCTTCCTCCCTGCCTCTCTCTCCATTTTGTTCTCTCTCTTTTTGCGTTATAACCATCCTGGTATTGATTTGTGCTTTGATTTGCATTTCCCAAATGAGTAATACTGTTGAGCATCTTTTAGTGTGCTTATTGGCCATTTTGTAAATCTTCTTTGGAGAAATGTCTATTCATGTCCTTGACCCATTTAAAAAATTGAGTTGTTTCTCTTTTTGTTGTTGAGTTGTAAACTTTAAAAATATTTTTAATATTAAACCCTTTTCAGAAATATAATTTGCAAATGCATTTTCCTATTCTGTGTTTTTTCACTTTCTTGATAGCATTCTTTGATCCATACATGTTTTTAGTTCTGATGAAGTCCAATATATCTCTTTCTTGTTGTTTCTGCTGTGCTTTTGGAGTCATATTTAAGAAACCATTGCCAAGTCCAAGATGATAAAGACTTGCCCCTATGTTTTCTTCCAAGAGTTTTATAGTGTTAGCTCTACTATTTATATCTTTGATCCATTTTGAGTTAATTTATGTATCTGGTGTAAGGTAAAGTTCCAACCTCACTCTTTTGCATGTGGATATACAATTTTCTCAGCATTGTTTGTGAAGATACTGTTCTTTTCCATTGAATGGTCTCAGTATCCATGTCGAAAATTAGTTGACTGTAGTTGTGAGATTTTATCTCTAGGCTCTAAATGTTATTCCACGGGTCTCTACATCTATTCCATGTACTGTAATATTTTAATTATTGTGGATTTGTGGTAAATTTTGAAATCAGGAAGTATGAGTCTTCGAACCTTGTTATTCATTTTTTAAGATTGCTTTGCCTATTCAGCTCCCCTGAGATTTCACATGAATTTAAAAATGGATTTTTACATTTCTTCAAAAATGCTGTTGATATTTTTATAGGGATGCATTGAATCTCTAAATTGCTCTGTGTAATGTTGTCATCTTAACAATATTAATTCTTCCAATCCATGAATATGGGATGTCTTTCTGTTTATTAGGTCTTCTTTAATTTCTTTAGAAATGCTTTTTACTTTTCAGTATACAGGTCTTGTACCTCCTTGGCTGAATTTATTTCTAAGTAATTTTATTCTTTTTAATATTATTGTAAATAGGATTGTTCTTTTAATACAGTTTCTGGCTTATTCATTGCCAGTGTATAGATATACAACTCATTTTTCTGTGTTGATTTTGAGTCCTGTACTTTACTGAATTTGTTTACTAGCTTTAACAGTGTGTGTGTGTGTATTCATTAGGCTTTTCTCTTTAAAAGACCATTTTATCTGCAAATAGAGATAGTTTTACTTCTTCCTTTCCAGTTTGAATGCCATTTATTTCTTTTTCAACACCAAGTGCTCTGGCTAGAAATTCTAGTACTGTGTTAAATAGAAGTGGTGAATGTGCGCATCCTTGTCTTGTGCCTGATTTTAGGGGAAAAGCTCTAAATCTTTCACCATTAAGTATTATGTTAATTTGTTTTTTTTAGAAGATTTACTTTTATTGCTGTCTGGAGAATGGACTGCAGGGAGTAGAATAGGTGTACTAATTTGAAAGAAATTGTACCCTTTGTTGCTATCGTGGTTTGAAAGATGAAAAAAAAAGTGGGCATATTAGAGACATATTTGGATGTAGGTTGACAGGAGGTCTACCATGTACGGGGTGGTAGTTTGGCATAAACTTTAGAGGTGCACTGTCCAATACATCATCCATTGGTCGTATATGGCTATTGAAAATTAAAATTAAAAATTCGGTTTTTCACTTATATTAGTTTCTTTTAAAAAGTCAAAACAATAAAATAACATTTAACACATTCTTCCAGGTTTACTGAGATATGATTGATAAATAATATTTTATAAGCTTAATGTTTACAACTTGATGATTTAGTGAAATGACTACCAAAACAAGGTTAGTTAACACATCCGTCACTTCACATAGTTAGCTTGTGTCTGTGTCTGAGTGTGTGTGTGTGTGTGTGTGTGTGTGTGTGGTGAGAACATTTAAGATCTATTCTCTTAGCAACTTTCAAGTATACAGTACCTTATAATTAGTCACCATGCTGTACATTACTTCCTCAGAACTTATTTTTATAAGTGGAGGTTTACACTCTTTGACCACCTTCACCCATTCTTCCTATGTGGCTAGTGGCTATCATATCAGAGAGTGGAGAGAAAGAACAATTCCGTAATTATAGAAAGTTCTATTGGACAGCACTGCCCTAAATCCTGCCTGTGTATTGAGCTCTGCCTTCTTTCCTTTCTCATGGCTCAGAGAGATAAAATGAGTTTAAAAGAAAAACAAACGTAAGCATTAACCTTTAAATAGATAAAATTATTTTACTAATGTAACATACTTATATCAATTAATATCCATGCAAGGTAGTTGCATTTGCTTATATCAAAAGTTCAACAAAGTACATTCATTATAGATGAATATCCATGACAGTATTTTTAAGGAGACAATATTATCTGCTGTTTAAGAAATTATGCTATGATGTCAGACTTCTTATTTTTATTCCATATCAAAACAGATATGAATACTTATAATCCTCTGTTTTTTCATAGATATTATGGGGATGATATTTTTGACTAGTTGCATTGTTATGAGAATAAAAAAATAAAGCTTATAGTACAATTTCTAGCACATTTAAAATGCTTACTGAAACACAAAATTAAAAATATCTATAAAAACATCTATGAAAACAAGTTATAAATAGATGGGCAGATAGATAATAACGTGATTTCATTAAACAGCTCTAATTTAGTTATGCCTGCTTCAAATTCTGAGGAAAGTTCACAGATTTAATATGAGATTTAATAATGTGCATTCCTTTGAGTATACTGAACATTCTAGATTTCGTGCTACTTCTGTATATCATTTAATCAAAACAATGACCGAATGAAAAGCCCCAGAACACCCAAAGGTAAACAGTTACTTAAGTTGTTTAGGTCTTTTTTCTCAGTGAGCTGCTACTATATTAAAATAAAATAATGTTCATGAATTATTATGCGTATTAAACACTACAGAGATAGAATTTGCAGTCTTCTTTTTCTTCATTGATACAATGGGGATGTGATATTTTTGACTACTTGGATTGTTACGAGAATGGAAAAAATAGTGTGGTTACACTTATTTGTGGCTTGGAAAATTGTGTGTCCCTTAATATTTAAAGATGTCCACAATCATCAGAAGGGTGCTTTTCTGATTAAATTACTAAGATATTTTTGTCATCAGAAAAGAATATGATAGATAGTGTGCCTGATGAAACTTTTGTTTTTATTATGATGAATAGTATATTTTATTAAAAATTAAGAATGTCATGAAAGGAGAATTAAAAATTCTCATTAATTAAAACGTAAAACAAAATCACTAACATTGTTTATTCTATGTCCTTAGAATGGTAATGTTTTCAGAAGTCAAATAGTTCAGAGTGCCTTTTTGAAATTATTCTCCGATCATTGTGGAAATGAAAGTTGACAAGCTTTTAAAGTGAACTTTCTGTACCTGTATATAAACAAATGATATTAAGTTAGCATCAAAGACTATTTCTTCAGGATCCAGCTATATGAGGTGATGAACTTATTACTCAATGTATACAATTGTCTATTCATATGTTTTACCAATTTTCTATTGAATTTATCTTTTTCTTTTAATATATAGAGCTTTTTATAAGTTAGGTATGTTAGACTTTTTATCTGTACTATGAATCGAATTTTTTCAGTTTGTTATACCTTTTGCCTTTGATTATTGTGATGGGGGTTAGCTAGGCGTAGATTCTTAATTATATAAAGTAGAAATACATATTTTTTATGACTTCTAGATTTTGAAGCATAGTTAGAATAGCCTTTTCCACTCCATGATCATAAATAAATTAACCATGTCTTCTACACTGCTGCTGGAGATAAATATAAAAATTATATGCATGTATGTATGTATATGTCTTTGATCAATTTTGATCCATTTTAGTGTGTGATGAGGTATTAACTCCATTATTTCACAAATAACTACCGAATTTATCACAATACCATTGATTTAAAATTCCAATCCTACCTGAAATGCTTCCTTTATGATATAGTAAATTTCTATATGTATGTGAGTCCATTTCTGAAACTTTAGCTTATTTTGTTGGTCTGTTAATCTAGAAGTCAATAACTCAATTTGTAATTTTATGTTTGTTTTCTGGTAGGCTTAATCTCCCCTTGTCACTCTTTTTTTCCAAAGTTTTTCTGGATATTTATGCCAATTTATTTTTCCGTATATCCTGCACATGACAACTTCATGAGGCTGAGTCTTTCTGTGGTATATATTTCCACTTGTTTCGTTCTACTTTTGTAATTGTTAAGAGTGTTTAAAATTTTTTCTCAAGTAGACTTTTCCCATTTTTCATTGTTTTTTCCTATGCTTTTGATTTAACTTTTGTTGCTAATATAAATAAGGTCTTCTTTTACCTTATATCTTCAATTGGTCATGTGTGTATACATGAAGGCGATTGATTTCTGTATTTTAATTTCACACCCCACTACCTGAAAGAATTATTTATTGTTTGTAGAAGTTTTTCAGTTGAGTCTAGTGGAATTTCAGGTTTAAATCATATCATCTGCAAATATTAATGTTTTAATGCTCCCTTTTGAGTGTTTATACTTCTAATTTTTCTCTTTTGACTAATTACATTGGTGAGAACATCTAATACTGTGCTAGATAGTAAGGCTGATTATAGGATTTCCATGTGCTTGACTTAGCAATAAAGCCTCCAGTATTAGCCTGTGTACACCATACTTACTTTTCAGACATATGTGATACACACATGTACATATAAGATACACATATATAGTGTACATATATACACATATATGTATGTAATATATATATTATGTATGTATTTTATATATATGTATGTAATATATATCTACACACTCGGTTCTCATTCTTCATGGTAGTTATGTTCTATAAAATCACCACAAACTCTGAATTAGCAAGTACAGACATATCTTGGCAATGCCGTGAGTTCAGTTCCAGACCATTGCAATAAAGTGAGTTATTTGCAATTTTCAGTTTCCCAGTGCATATATAAGTTATGTTTACATCATACTGTAATCTGTTAACTATGCAATAGCATCATGTCTAAAAATATATACATACCTTAATTAAAAAAAATACTTTATTGCTAAAAAACGCTAACCATCATCTGAGCCTTCAGTGAGTTGTAATCTTCTTGCAGTTAGTAACATCGAAGATCACTCTGTGTGTGTATGCGTGTGTGTGTATATATATATCACATTTAAAAAAAAATTTTTTTGGCCTCATGGCATGTGGGATCTTAGTTCCCTGACCAGGGATGGAACCCAAGTCCCCTGTATTGGAAGCGTGGAGTCTTAACCACTGGACCACTAGGGAAGTCCCATATATCACATTTTTTAATCCATTCTTCTGGCAGCGGACACATGTTGTTTCCATGTCTTGGCTTGTTTCTTTATATTTACATATAGTTTCTTGCTTTTATTTTTTAGTCCAGTTTGACATATTCTTGCTTTTTGATCAGAATTTCAACGATTTACATGTGACATTATTATTAAATATAGTTATTTTAATATCTGCCATCTTGTTATTTGTCTTCTGTTTTTCCCAATCTTCTGTGTTCCATTTTCCTCTTTTTTTTTTCTGTTTTCTTTTGGTTTGAGTATATTTTACTACTCAATTTTTCATCTCCTTTGCTGGTTTATTCACTATAACTGTTTGTTTTGTTACTATAGTAGTTAATTTAGGATTTGTAGCCTGTGTCTCTAACTTATCACAGTCTATAATCACATTATGTTACACCACTTTACATAAAGTGAAAGAACCATAAACCAACTTTCTTTTAAATGTATGTAAATGATAATAAAATATGTATACCGTAACTCCCTTAAAAAAAGATTGCTGCTCACAAATCACCATGACAAATATAATAAAAATGAAAATGTTTGAACTATTGCGAGTTACCAAAATAGTTCACACCAAAACAGAAAATGCACAAATGCTGTTGTAAAAATGGCACTGATAGACTTGCTTGACTCAGGGTGGCCACAAACCTTCAATCTGTAAAACAATGCAATATCTGTGAAGCACATTAAAGCAAAGTGCAACAAAACGAGGTATGCTTGTACTGAACCACTGCTCCTAGGGGTAATATGTATGTATGTGTGTGTTTTATGTGGGGGTATAGACGAACCTCACATAGCTTACAATCTTATGTCCTCAAACAACTCATTCTGATATTTGCTTTCTGTACAAAAGAGGAAACAAGATTCAGCAGGGTTCAGTGACTTACCTGAGACTGCCCCACTAATGGTGGTGGAGTTGGCACGCCGATCCTGAACAACTGGCTGCAGAGCCGGGTTCTTGGACCACACTGCGCTGCCCCCTGCTGTCTCCATCCCGTGACCGTCTCTGTAGTTCAGCTGAAACAAGAAGGCAGAACATTGCCACTGGACCTCAGCAAGGAAAGTGCAAGTTTGCACAACACCAATTTTTCACTGCCCTGTGCATGTATGTGTCCCAGAATGGCTGCAGCAAAGCCCCAGGTATTGATTTTAGGGTTACAAATAAACTTCAGCCAGTAGGCAGATCACAGATACAGAATCAGCAAATAATGAAGATGATTGGTAATTGCATTTGTAAGTCATATTAGGGAATTACCCATCAATTTCTATTTTATTCAGTGTTTTTGTTTTTGTTTGTTTTACAAATAATTACTGTTGAGTTTGACAAATCCCTTTTCAGTGTCCGAGAAGGAGATAATTTGAATTTTCTTCTCAGATATAGTAATATTGTGGGTTTTATTAATAAACTTCCTAATATTCTATGTACCTTCCTGGCTTCTTAGAATATCCCTCTTACTTATAATATTCTTTAAATGGAGTCCTAGAATTTATTTTCTAATATTTTGTCTAGATTTTTAATTATATAACAGTAGAGCTTGGCCTGTGAAATATTTGTGCAATATTTGTTGTTTTATTTTTCTATTGATTTGCTTCATCAAAAGATTATTTGGGCGGAAATCTATGCTCTGGAGTAGTTTATAAATTTATTTATTTATTTTATTTTTGGCTGCGTTGGGCCTTTGCTGCGCACAAGCTTCCTTTAGTTGCAGCGGAGACTACTCTTCCTTGCGGTGTGCGGGCTTCTCATCGCGGTGGCTTCTCTTGTTGTAGGACATGGGCTCTAGGCCTGCGAGCTTCAGTAGTTGTGGCACGCAGGCTCAGCAGTTGTGGCTCGTGGGCTCTAGAGCGCAGGCTCTGTAGTTGTGGTGCACGGGCTTAGTTGCTCCGCGGCATGTGGGATCTTCCTGGACCAGGTTTGTACCCGTGTCCCCTGCCTTGGCAGGCAGATTCTTAATCACTGCGCCACTAGGGAAGCCCACTCTGGAGTAGTTTAAATGGCATGCAGAATTATCTGCTCTTTCCAACGGTCTGTTTTAGTGTAATTCATGTTTTAGAAACTAAAAGTACCTCATAAACAATGAGTAAATAAAGGAGTTATGACAGCATAATGCCGTAGTCACATTGGTTCATGTACACTCTTTTTTGTGCATCTTGGGTAACAACACTAAATAACAACAGCTGAAGGATAAGTTCATTGACACAGATGCCTGCATTCATCTCTTGTTCCAGGGGCACTTTCTTGTTTGCCTTCCAGCTGGTACAGGCCTTGATCCTGTGACAGCCAGAATCCTTCCAGAACTATATGGGGCTGTGGCTTGGACATCACACAACTGCCCTTTCTGTCTAAGCAGCCAGCAGATGTGTATTATCCCAGACCTGGAGCACCCTGGGGAAGAAACGCAGGACTTTCTGACAGGGAGGTTTATTGCAGGTCCCTGACATGGAATATTGGGCATGCACAGCTCTTATTCCAAGGTGATCGTGCCTGAGCTCACATGGCTCTCTGGAAGGCTTCAGGAGCTTGTCCCCGATGCCTGATTCCCTGGGCCTGACTGTTGCTCTCAAGGTCAGTGTAGCTGTGAAGGTCAGCGGTGATCCAGCTCTGTGCCAGGGCACGAAGGCCTCACCACTTAGGGCTCTGTCCTGCCTCTGCCAGGCCAGCCTCTCCCATTGCCCCCAAGCATCCACTCCTCTAAACTATTTCCCCATAAGCCTAGTTATTTCTAAACATTATTTTGTTTTGTGAGGGCTTTCTAAAAATGCAAATGTGCAAAGATTTGTATCTGATAGTAATACCCTCTGAATCCACTATTGTGTGTTTTCTCAGAGTACTTTTATTTTCTTCAAAATTTTTCTGCTATCTCTATAACTTGTTTAGAATTTTGTCACCCTCTAGGTTCAGTTTTGGTAAATTTCTAGAAACTTTTCTTTTATTTTTCTAGAAATGATCAATTTTTATCTAGGTTTTCAAATTTATTGGCGTAGAGTTGTGCGAAGCCGTTTCCTATAATTAATTAAATTTATATATTTAATGTCTATGGTTATTTCCTTCTTGCTTATGCTTCCTCCCTTTTTTTCTTGAGTAGATTAACTGATGTTTTATCGAATTTATTTATTTTCAAAGAATCAGCTTAGGAGAGTAAGCGTGTGTGTGCATGAATATATTCAACTCTTGTGAAAATGTTAAGGGTATGAGAATGGCTTGGAATCATTCTTGCAGTATCTTCCTTTTTCCCATCCCCCTGCCTTCTATACTTCTCTATTCTCTTCACTAAGATGGTCCAGGGGATGTTGTGCATGTTGGCAGGGTGAGGAGTGTGACACTGGAAACGCATTAAGCTGAGAAATCCTTGGCAACAGTCTCCAGGATGAGTTAAAAAGCATACTTCAGATTACTCACAAAGGTACAAATGTATGTCTACTCAGGTCCTTTTTTGTGATGATAAATGACTCAATTATTAGTTCACACATTGTCATAAAACATCACATATTTATTAATATGAAGCATTACATTGAAATTCAGACATAAAAATTTACAAATATTCTAGTCAGTAAGCTCATAGTTCATGTAAAGCTTGTCTTGGACTCAACATTTTTCAAGCAAGCTAGTTATAGAAATTATATAAATGGCTTTTAAAACCACAGCACATACTTGGATGGACCTAGAGGTTATTATGCTAAGTGAAATAAGGCAGACAGAGAATGACAAATACTGTATGATTTCACTTATATGTGGAATCACAAATCAAATGAACAAACACAACAAAACAGAAAGAGCCATAGATACAGAGAACAAACAAGTCGTTCTGAGAGAAAAGAGGAGTGGATTGATGAGAGAAATAGGTGAGAGAGATGAAGAGGTGTAAACTTCCAGTTACCAAATAAATGTACAGTGTGGAGAATATAGTCAACTATTATGTAATATCTTTGTATGCTGACAGATCCTAACTAGACTTATCCTAGTAATCATTTGAGACTTGGGACAAAGCATCAACCAACAGAAAATTTCCAAATATTTTATCTGGTCCTTTCCCATCTGACTCACAGCTTCTCTGGACAAGCTACTTTTATGCGTAGGTGTTGAAAGATACACTGCCTATGATACTTCATGCTTCATTCATTGGAAAGCCTTTATCCCACCTTTTCTAGTTATTTTCCTTCTCTTCTTCACCATCAACCCAATTTCTTCAAAGAAGTTTTCCTTCATCTCTTAAAATTTGATAGTAGTGTATATATATATATATATATATATATATATATATATATATATATATTCTCTCATTCTCTCTTTTTCTCTCTCTCTGTCTCTCTGATAGTTCTCTTGTGTCATTTTTGATATTTTACTAGAAATATTAATCTTATAATATTTGTTTAACAGTCACCTTCCCTGAAAAAATGTTAGCTTCACGAGGGCAGGGATTCTGTCTGGCTTTTCCATCATTGCATCCTTAGCACCTAGCAAAGTAAAAGCATAGAAGGCAATCGAATTAATGTGTACATGAGTGGACATGTGAATGAATGAATGGATGGATGAGCACAAAGCCTTTTTCAGACAATCACCAACACCTCATACAGAGTAGTCACTGCTAATTTCATGGAGGGGGAGGGCAGCCTCGGCTTCTATTGTGCGGCTAACTTCATTCTCAGGAATCAGTCAGAATCTGGTTTGCTTGAGACTTTCTTAATAAATTAATATTCACTGACTTGATAACTAACACAATCAGAAATGGTTAGTTCTGATTGTGTTAGTTATCACAGTGGATTTTAAATTTAGGATCTTTTAGTGATTTAATGTCTCATGGGGCAGCTTTGATTTTTGGTGAAATAAACAACCCATTCTCCCATGTCACCTTTGACTTTAATTGAGGTGAAAGAGCTGGTGGCCAACTGACTCCAGGCCAAGTTTGATTCTTATCAGTTCATGGAGTCTTCAGCCAGCTCTTTTATTTTTATTTATTTATTTTTAATTTATTCATTTTTGGCTGTGTTGGGTCTTTGTTGCTGCGTGCGGGCTTTTCTCTCTAGTTGCGGCGAGTGGGGGCTATTCTTTGTTGCGGTGCGTGGGCTTCTCACTGCGGTGGCTTCTCTTGTTGCGGAGCACGGGCTCCAGGCACGCGGGCTTCAGTAGTTTTGGCACTTGGGCTCAGTAGTTGTGGCTCATGGGCTCTAGAGCGCAGGCTCAGTAGTTGTGGTGCACGGGCTTAGTTGCTCCACGGTGCATGGGATCTTCCTGGATCAGGGCTTGAACACGTGTCCCCTGCACTGGCAGGCGGACCCCCAACCACTGCGCCACCAGGGAAGACCCCAGCCAGCTCTTTTAGGGCAGTTGTATCTGCAGGAAAATTAATGGTCTAGACAGCCTCTTTGTCACTCAGTCATTCCTTCCTTTCACTTTCCTTTAAATTTGTTTGTTTCCCTAGATTCAGTGGGTTGGTAGCCAAATTTCAGTTTTTAAGCTTTACTATAAAAGATATTTGCAAAGGCCGTTTTGCAAGTATTATAATATGTTAAGTATTTAATATATGTTAGAATTTACCATTACAACAAAACATAATAGTTACATTTTGATCCATATTTTCACAGAGCAAGACTATTCTCTATTCCCCTAGTTCTTAGCTTTTTGATTGTCACACTTCTGTCTCCTTCCTGGGCTCCAGTATCTCCCTCTTGTAGCCTGATAGGTTCCATGATATAACTAACTTCTTACCAGGCAGATCCATTTGTACTTTCTAAAATTAAATGTTCAGAACATTTAGATAGGAGCTTACATTCAAGTATTATTTCAAAGTTAATACAAGGGCAGATTTCTGAAATAGGCCAGTTCAGATTTATGCTTGCTAGAGACATCTATAGGAAAAGAAGAGTCATAATACATCCTTACAAACTTAAAACAGAAAAAAAAAAAAAAAACTTAGATCATTAGACTCTTGATTGACAGCTGAGTGGGAGGGAGATTCGTTTCCCAGAATCAGTCTGAATACCACGAAAAGTTTATCTTATAGTTGATTGAATATTTTATCGGAAGTGCTCATTTCTTCCCAGAAGGAGGTTGTGAATTACATTCACACAAAAACATACAACAGATTTGGGACATTATTTTTCCTTCACATTCTGTTCTGTAGACACCCAAATACTGTATTTCCAACGTTGAATTCATTATTTCTTCCCATCTGCCAAGCCAGATCTGCACCTTCCCTTGTTCTCCTATTAAAGATTGTAGCCCACCATTCACTTGGACATCCATGGTAGAATTCTGGGAGTCATTCCAGACAATTTTCTTCCTTCATCCGCCACTTTCAAAAATCTCCATGTCTGTCCTCTTACCTCTTAATCTTGTTTAATGCATTCACTTTATTCTCACTACTACTGCTCTAGGCAAGCTCTCCTGTCTATCCGCCAGGGGATCAGAGCAACCTCGTACATGGTCAGTAGTAATGCCCTCATATCTATCCTCTATACTGCAGCCAGGGCAACCTTGCACAGAGTAAATCTGACTTGTGCCCCTGCTTATAGTCACTCAGAGGGTCTTCATAATCCACACAGTGAAGTCCAAGCTCCTTAAAAGCCTCCAGAAGATTAGCGAAAATCCTACCTGTCTCTCCTATATCTTGCCTCTGCTGGTTTCTTATTTTAAGGTATCTAATAATGTATTAGGTTTCTATTTCTGCCTAACTAGTTACCATCAAGTTACTCACTTATAACAACACTGACTTACTATTTCTGTGGGTCAGGAATTTGGACTTCGGTGAGCTGGGTCCCTCTGCTCAGTTTATTGTGAAAATGAAGGCATTGGTTGGGCTGTGCATTCCTTTCTGGAGCTCAGGGTCATCATTCAAACTCACACAGTTGCTGACAGTATTCAGGTTTTTGCCGTTGTAGGACTGAAGTCTCTATTCTTTGCTGGCTGTAGGCCCAGGGTTACTCTCAGCCACTTCAGGCCCCTCGTAGTTCACCTTCATGTGCCTTGTCCACATGCCCTCTCACACCTCAGTATCTCTTTCTTCATAAAAGCTCCAAATCCTGGTAAGGGCTTCTTTGGTTAGCTCAGGTATACCCAGATCATCTCCCTTTTGCTGAACTCAAAGTTGGCAGATTAATAACCTAATCACAGCAGTGATATCCCATCATGTTCACAGTTCTTTCTGGAATCAAGAGAAGAAAGAGCAAATCTTAGAGTCTTTCTTAGAATTCTGCTTTTCATGAGTACCAACCAGTTTGGATTTTCTGAGAATAGTCATGTTTTTGCTTATGCTATTTCTTCTAATGATAAATCCCTTGATAACTTTTTGCTCCTGGTTAATTCTTACTTGCCTTTGAGATTTTTGCTTAAGCATAATATCTTTCAGAAAATAAGATTTCCCTGAAGTCCCAGGATCAGCTAAGGCTCCCTCTGATATGCTGTTATATTATGCTATATGTATGCATATCCCATAGCATGAGTCTTATTTTTTTTTTAACATCTTTATTGGAGTATAATTGCTTTACAGTGGTGTGCTAGTTTCTGCTTTATAACAAAGTGAATCAGTTATACATATACATATGTTCCCATATCTCTTCCCTCTTGCATCTCCCTCCCTCCCACCCTCCCTATCCCACCCCTCTAGGTGGTCACAAAGCACTGAGCTGATCTCCCTGTGCTATGCGGTTGTTTCCCACTAGCTAGCTATTTTATGTTTGGTAGTGTATATATGTCCATGCCACTCTCTCACTTTGTCACATCTTACCCTTCCCCCTCCCCATATCCTCAAGTCCATTCTCTAGTAGGTCTGTGTCTTTATTCCCGTCTTGCCACTAGGTTCTTCATGGCCTTTTTTTTTTTTTTTTCCTTTAGATTCCATATATATGTGTTAGCATACTGTATTTGTTTTCCTCTTTCTGACTTACTTCACTCTGTATGACAGACTCTAACTCCATCCACCTCACTACAAATAACTCCATTTCGTTTCTTTTTATGGCTGAGTAATATTCCATTGTATATATCTGCCACATCTTCTTTATCCATTCATCCGATGATGGACATTTAGGTTGCTTCCATGTCCTGGCTATTGTAAATAGAGCTGCAATGAACATTTTGGTACGTGTCTCTTTTTGAATTATGGTTTTCTCAGGGTATATGCCCAGTTGTGGGATTGCTGGGTCATATGGTCTTATTAACTTAAGGCTGTGTTTACTACTTTATATTCCAAGGGTAGAATATTAGTCAGCTCATGCCCTCATAACAAAATACCATAGACTGTGTAGTTTATGTCCTCACAGTTCTGGAAGCTGGAAGTCTGAGATCTGGGTGCCAAAATGGACAGTTTCTGATGAGGTCTCTCTTCCTGGCTCGTAAGATACGTCTGTCTTGCTGTGTGCTCACATGACTTCTTCTTTGTGCTGGAAAGAAGAGAGAGCAAGCTCTTTGCTGCTTCTTCTTATAAGGGAACTAATCCCACTATGTGAGCCCCACCCCTCAGACCTCATTTAATCCTAATTACTTCCATAAAGAACCTATCTTCAAGTCACATTAGAGGTTAGGGCTTCAACATATGAATTTGGGGGACACAAACACTTAGTCCATAACAGGTAGGAATGGGGACTTCTTCCTTTTTATCATGTTAATGCATAGTAGCCTCTGGACATTATATGTAACTGAACTAGCCTTGCAGGCCAAAACTCATCATAGTTGATGTCTTTCCCTTCTAACCTCTATTATCCAATCAGTTACCACTTCTTATTGTTCTATCTTAATGTTATTTTTTTGTCGTATTCTCCAAATTTGTCACCCTTTCTCCAGTCTTTATGCTCTAATATTGCTTTATACCCTTCTAAGTAATTTAATTCATCAGCTTTAACCTTGATTATATCACCTCATTACCTTATTATTGTATACAAAAAAGTCTATATTCCCTAAACTGATCTAGCTCCAGAGGTCCAGAGAGATAGAGAAATGCTGAGATAAATATCTTTCTTTAACTGAAACATTACAGAGCAACATACAAAATAGAAAGAAATAAATGTTCTGTTATAGGGGATTGGTCATACTAATTATATATTTACAATGGAAACTAATGTATCCCTTGAAATTATATTGTAGAAAATAATAACACTGCATAAAAGTTATGCTGGAATAAGTCAAAAATCGATCTGAAGAAATGATATATTTTTACTGTATCATTTATTTTCCTATCTAATTCCCCCTCCCACCCCCCGCCACACACACACACTGTGATCCTTGAGGAGAGCGCCTGTGTTTTATTCATCTTTATGTCCTTGGAACCTAACAGATTGTTGACAGACTGCAAACACTGAAAAATGTTTTGGCTGAAACTCAATGGGAGAGATATAAAACATGAAAATATTTTTAGTAACACAAAGATACACATACATATTGCCATATATTAGAGTGTAATCATAAATGTCAAATATCTTACATAAATTTTAAAAGAAGATTAAAGCTATCAATGGAATTATAAAAAGAAATCCACTTTCAGAAATGGAAGTAATTCAACTATTTCTTGCGCTCCTTCTAAGTACAAGCACTTTTCTCATTTCAGAATATTTTTCTACCTGTGTGGTTATGATATTATTCCAATTTTGTCAAAAGGGCCAAAATTATTGCCTTTTAAGTTTCTTTAATCATTTTTGTTACTCATGATTTATATAGATTTTATAGAACATAAATGTATTCTGATAGACTACTATACACATCTGCAGGGGAAAATCCTTTAAAAACCTGCAGCTCTAACAGTCAGAAGTAGCTAGAGAAACAGTTCAGTTAGTAAGAATGAACTATTACTGTCCTGAGATTGTTTGTTTTTTAGTGGTGGATTGTATCACCTATATGTTTTTTTTCTTTTTCCCAACTAAAAAGGCTACTTGTTTTGTTGCTGTGGGCCCCGTGGATTTATTTAAACCACTATCTTTTGACTTGAAGAGTAACCTCTTACTTAAATTTATCTCAGTGGAACCTGCAACAAGAACAGAAATAATAAGTTATTATATGTGAATTCACTTATTTTTCCCAAGGTTAAATGTGTCCATGTGCAATTATATATGTGTATGTATATTTGTATTTTCTAGACAATAGTAATTCTTATAAGGTGAACAAACACAGGCATGGCACTTTATTTTGAGATCAAAATAGAACAACCATGCATAAATAGTCATTTATCCATTTAAAAAATATTTGTTGAGTGCCATGTAGATCATATTGTGCTAGACAGCGAGTTTAAAATGGTAAGCAAGAAAGACATATATTCTGTTCTCCAAGGCTTATTCATGTGTGTGTGTGTGTGTGTGTGTGTGTGTGTGTGTGTGTGTGTTTTGGGGAGGAAGGTGGAAAGTGAAAACTCAAAGAACTCACTGAAAGCTATTATACTCACTTATATTTAATTAAAGGGAAAAAGTATAGATTAAAATCAGCCACAAGAGAACTGCATAGGGTGAAACCTGAAGACGTATCAAATGTGGAGCTTCCGTTGTCTTCTCCCTGTGGAGTTGGTTTGTGCTGCTTTCCTAACTTCAACATGTGGTAATACTCATGAGGTATTGCCAAGCTCACACACGCATGGTGTTCAGAGTTTTTATTGGTGCACCATCATGTAGACATGATTGATTGCTTGCCCACATGGTTCTCAGTCTCCATGTGTACTGATACTGCATGACCAAAAGCCTCCACCCTAAATCACACTGTTAGTCTTTTAGTTTTTAAAAGTGACCTGTCTTCACGCTGAATCACATTATGAATATCTGGCTATCCCAAGGAAAACAAAGGTAACCTCCCAGGAGCTAAGGGTAAAGGCTAGACTTCTTTTGGAACAGGGTTAAATTCTTTATTAAACAGCGCTCTTGCATTTTGATGTTCTTAAAAGACGCTACACTAAATACAGATTCAGTAGTACACCAAGGCCTTACATTCAGCATCCCAACTGTGGAAATTTTAAGCTAAAATGACCCCAAATTCTGTATTAAACATAGAGTGTTGAAGTGAAATGCTAGTGAAATAATACTACAATCAAAGTTCCTGTGGAAATTACATTAAAAATCTCATTTATTTAAAAATAAAATCTTTAAAAACACAGGCATTTGTCAAATAAAAATCTAGGTTAAGTAGTTGACTCAATGAGGTCAGTTTCAAAATGTCTTAAAAAAAGATGTGCAGGACTTTTTTTTTGGCGACTAACATAGTTCTGTAAAACTTATAGTTACCTTTATCTGTGTTAACCATTGGAATATAAAAGAAAAATTTGATTATTAAAGTAAATTATGATTCTTGGGCGGGGAGAGTCTCTATTAACACTAATAAACACTGTTAGAAGTGGTGCTGGCCATTCCCAAAGCCCCTTACTTTCCTCCATGAAAGCATTTATCACTCTCATTCTATATGGTAACTGTTAACCTAGTTTTCTCACCTATCATCCTTCTCCTTCCAACACCTTAAGGGAATCTTGCCTAGTGCAGTTCCTTGAGTGAACTGCATATTTGTTAAATGAGTGAATAAGTGAATGAGTAATTACTTTCCATTCAAATAGGAGAACTGGATTATTTGATGTGGTAGTGAGGATAATGGCTCACCCCTAATCCACTAAACTGCTACACCTGGGAATATGTTACTTAAATGGCAAAAGGGACATTGCAGATGTCATCAAGTTAAGGACCTTGTAATGAAGAGATGGTCCTGGATTATCCGAAGGGACCCAATCTAATTATAAGTATCTTTATAAGAAAGGTAGGAGGGTCAGATTCAGAGAACAAAATGTTACCATAGCATTAAAGGTAAGAGAAGAAGGGAGATTTGAAGATGCTTACCCTCCTGGCGTTGAAGACAGAGGAAGGAGCCATGAGCCAAGGGATGCAGTCAGCCTCTAGAAGCTAGAAAACGCAAGGAATTTAAAAGATTGTTCACAGTGAGCCCCCAGAAGGAACGCGACCATGCTGACCCATTTTAGACTTTTGACCTCCAGCATACTAAGATAACACATTTGTGTTGTTTTAAGCCACTAGGTTTCTAGGAATTTGTTACAGAATTGTTACAGGCAACTAATACACTTGGGATCTGCTGCTGTCCTTTCAAATACCTTCCACTGAGCCTTAAATGGAAGAATTGTTATTTGAAGTCTGATAAACCCTGAACTCTTTATCAGGCCGTAGGCCTCGAAAGACAATATTAGACAAATATCATATGATATTGCTTATATGTGGAATCTAAAAAACTTATACAAATGAACTTTTATACAAAACAAATAGACCCACAGACATAGAAAGCAAAGTTATGGTTACCAAAGGGGAAAGAGGGGAGAGGGATAAATTAGGAGTTTGGGATTAACATACACACACCACTGTATATAAAGTAAATGACCAACAGGGACCTACTATATTGCACAGGGAACTGTACTCAATGTTTTGGCATAACCTATAAGGGAAAAGAATCTGAAAAAGAATATATATATATATATATATATATATATATATATATATATATAAATCACTTTGCTGTACACCTAAAACTAACCCAACATTGTAAAATCAACTATACTTCAATAAAAAAGACATTAGATTTTTCTCTCTCTTGTGATTAAAGCCAGATCACAGAAGAGGATGAATAGGCGTTCACCATTCATTCATTTAAGAAATGCTTATACGCTACCCTCCCAAATTCCAGGAATTCTGCTCAAACCTAAAGATAGAATTAAACAAAATAATCATGGTGTGTTCCCCTCATGAAGTACACATCATTTTAGTTAACATTTCGAGTGGTTCCAAAAAAAAAAAAAATAGAACAGGTTTTTGTTTATGGAAATCAAAGCTTGAATGGGTGTGATTCTTTCCGGCTAATATGTTGAATGGCTGTCACCTATTAAACAGGTATTGAATGCGTAAACACCTAAGTAAATACAATATATACCTTTATAGTTTGATGAGACACATATAGATGATAGAGATAGATAAGTAGATAGATAGGTAGATAGATGATAGATAGATAAGTAGATATATAGATAGATAAATAGGTAGATAGATAAATAGATAGATAGGTAGATAGAAAGAAAGAAATGATTAGGACTAGGGACTGACTTAGAAAGGCAGTCCTACATGCCCTCATTCAAGAAAGGACATTCCACCTTTGACCTGAAGAATGAATCAAATGAGCCCCACGAAGATTGAAGGGCAAGGCATTCCAGGCAGAGGGAGCAGCACATGAAAAACCCCAAACTGTGAGAACAACTTAGTGACCATGACTTGTGGAAGCAATAATTGCGTAGCTTAGTTTCCAAAAATGGGAATTTCTTCCTTACATTTCTTAGCAAATTTAAATGTTTTTCTGAATCTTAGTCCTGAGAACAATCAGTTGGGAAATCAGAAAAGTAAGAAAAATTCATACAAATAAGCAGGAAATGCCAACATAGAGCGGAAGGTTAAGGCCAACATTTTGGGGAACCAGGACAGCAGCAGGTAGAAAAGATGTGGTCACAGTCTACTGTCAGTCCTGGTTGGAACTATTCCCACATTATACTGTATGTTTGTGGCTTTGTCTATGGCTAAAGGTGAGTTGTTCTTACAAATCAAATACATATTAAGAAGTTAATGCACTTACTGTATACAAAGCCTATAAGTGCTCCAAGAAATGTCAAGTTTTGGAGGCAAAATAAATCCCTAATTTGGCAATTTTCCAAGTGATTCTGTGTGTTGCTCTTACCTTACTAAGTGATCTGAATGATATGTTATTCAAATGCCACCTAGTACTTTCACTGGAGTTTTCCAGTGTTTGAATATTTACTATAGACTACAGTTCTTTGTAAATAATACTAAACTTACTGTTTCCTTTTTAGTGAGTAAACATTTTACGCTTTCGTAATAATGACTGGAGATATTAAGAATACTAGATAGTTATTTATGATTTGGGGGATGCCTGAGTATTCCAAGAAATTGCAATTTCTTGTTCACAGAATGTGAAGAATTGGAAAGACTAACATTGATGCAGCTGAATTAGATAAGGCAGAAATAAGGAGAAACAGAATATGTGCGGTCTTCACTATCTAATTAGGGTATCATTATTATTATTATTATCTTAAGTGAAATGGAAAAAAAAACTTCCACATGCTAAGCAGAGGAGTAATATAATTAATATTATTTTTTTTTCAGATGATCACTGGCTTCTGTATAAAATGGATGGAAGGGTTACTTAAACAGAAAAACACACTTAGAAGATTATTTAGAATAAGAAATAGCTATGACCTGAAGGACGATGGTGGCAGAGGAGGAGAGAGTAATGGGCATATTTGAAATATATTTTAGACATAGAACAAAAAATATTTGATGGGATATTAGAAATGTGTGAAGGTGGGCAGGGTATCTAAGCCAAGGAAATATCGTGTGCTTAGGAACAGACGAGGGAACAAATTATGAAAATTAATTTTTAAACCTTAACCAGTCTATATCAGTATTTAATTTTTATAGCACAAAGACCATATATCTTTATGTACATTCATTTAGTATGAATTTATGAAACCCCCTTTAAGAGTCAGGCCCTCTGTGAGGTGCTAAGGATTTCAACATAAAGGACGTTATTTTTGCCCTGAAGCAGGCTTTCTCAGCGCCTTCAGGTGACATTTTGGGCTGGATAATTCTTTGTTGTGGGGGGCTGAATGTGCACTGTAGGAGGTTTAGCAGCACCTCTGGTCTCTACCCATAGAAGCCAGTGGCACCCCCTTCCAGTTATAATAATCAAATATTAGATGTTGCTAAACATCTTCTACAGAAATGAGACTGGATCAGTAGGTCAGCACCAAGCCTTTAAGTGACTTGTATGTTAAGAATTTGGATTGGCATATATACATTACTATGTATAAAACAGATAACTAATGAGAACCTACTGTGTGTATAGCACAGGGAACTCTACTCAGCGCTCTGTGGTGACCTACATGGGAAGGAAATCCAAAAAAGAGTGTATATATGTACACATATACTTTGCTGTACAGCAGAAACTAACACAACAAAGTAAAAATTAATAATAAAAAAAAGAATTTGGATTTGGTTTGAAGGCAGTGAGGAGCCATTGAAGGAAGGACTGATATGGTTAGATTTGTGTTCTAGAAAACACAACTAAGAACAAAAAGGTAAACATAAATACACTGAAGGCTAGATTACTTAGAGGACGTTCAAGTGGAAAGATTTGAAACAGGTAGTGTCAGTAGTGATGGAGAAATGAGGACAGATTTGAGAGATAGTCATATGGGGTAGAATACAGAGAATGTGGGAACAAATTAGACACGGTGGGGAACTGAGAAAAAGTTGAGGTTTCTGAATAGAATGATAAAGTGGTTGGGGGCTTGTCATTCACTTTCTTTCTAAAGATAGGGAAATGTATTAATTATGTGCAGCTACACACATACATATAAGTACATAAGCATCAAACAAGGAGAATAAAACTTTTTTGATTTTCATTTGCATTATTTTTGTAATAGCCATGTTTCAGTTATAACTGCTTAAAATCAGAGCTTAATTTTGCATAAGTCACCATGACCATTCTCTATACCAGAATCATCAAGTTTTAATCGAACCAAATTGTATCCTTCAATGTGAAGTGATGGTGCGGACACACTTCCAGGATCATCTCACTTTCAAACACCGTAGTTTTACTTAGCCACTAGTCAGGTGGCATTCCTTATGAATTTTTTGGCTTACAATACTATTATGGCCACGTGTTACATTATGCTGAAGAATACTAAAATATAGTAACCATTTGCTTCTTCACTTTGTGAATTTTGTATTACTAATTAGAGGCAATTTTGATTCTTGCATTGTTGTACTTCTTTTCTAGCCTGATAAGCAACGTACCTTATTATAAAAAGCCCAGCAATATGTAAAATATGGAATAGATTTAAAACAAAACATGTTCTCTGGTGAGAGCCTGCATATATCATTTTAGTTAAAATGTTTAGTAAATGAAGATTTTTTTTAGTGTGGTTGTTCATAGGAAGCAAAGATAATGCATCTTTCTTGAGTAACAACGACACACGTGTCTGCCTAAGTCCTGGGTGTCCTGGAAAATGTTCTATATGTAGAGTCCTCACTTGCCTAGTTTCAAATTGCAATAGAAAGAGAAAGAGAGAGAAACAGAGAGGGGGAGCAAAGGAAAGAGATTAGAATGTCTGTTACAGTGTAATTACCCGTGAGAAAAAAATCATGATAATATTTATGCCTTAGCATAAATGTAACGAAGGAATGGGTTTTGTTGCTGGGTGGTACAGAAAGATTTCAGAATAAGGATAAAAGAATGGTGTGTTAAATGGGGCAAAGAGTATAAATTAGGTTAAGAAGCTTTGAGACGTTGCATAAAAACATATTTTGACATTTAAAAAAATGTCTGGACTACCTTTCCTTCCAGTAGTAGAAGGGCAGATTTAGTGGATTCTCTTCTGAGTAAAAGCACCTATCTATTGATATATATATCAATATATATATAAATTATAATAATATATATATAAATTATACATATAAATTTATATATATATATATATAAATCATTGAATTTAACCATTCCCATTATGTATAACACCTAGATCAATCACTGTTTTCTCAGGAGGCACATCATTGTGGATATTTCACAAGACAACATTTCTTTTGAGATACTGTCCCTCTCATTGTAGAATATTTAGCATCCACAGACCTCTAGTATTCATTCTTCCGTGTTAGACACTTTAAAAAAATGCTCCCAGAAATTCCAAACCTTCTCCCAGTGGAACAGAATCACCTAAACAGATTAAAGTTCACGGAATCCTGAGAATGGTGTTTAACTATGTTTTTGAAGGTCTAAATCAAATTTTCTTTAGCCAAAATGCTCTAGGAAACATATTATGTAAATGCACCGATCATCTAAACTTTTATGTTTTCTACAGGGGATACTTTTTTCTACATACATATTTGCTTTCAATTTTTCAGTTAGTCTGATAAACCATCCCCGAAATTTGGAGCGAGGTGCAATGATTTTTATTACTGAGCATATATTATTGGTTGATTGCAAAAAAAGTAAAGATCTATATTTAACATGTAAAAAGAAAGGAATTTTCCTATGAAAAATGTAAAATGTTCAGAAACCTTTATATCAAGCTGATTCAAAGTATATTCAAATCACTCTTTCTAGAGAACTTTCAACCGTATTAACATATTAAAGATAATTAAGTTTCATTTTTTACCAAATAATTCACTTACACTGATATGTTCATCTGAGAAATGGTGAAAGTTAGATCAGTGTAATAAGTGCACGTTTCAAAGAGTATTTTTGTTAAGTTCTTATCCATATCATAAGAAACTACTGATGCATCTTCAAACTCTTAAAGCTATCTGAATCTATGCTTTCCCACAATTAGCTAGAAATTAATAGAGGACTTATTTCTGTGATTTTTCTTTTGGAAAACATGCTTATTAACAAGTTGAAAAGCCTGAAATGACTTGGCTGTATTCAACAAGGCAAAAGGCATATTTTTCTTCAAAATTGCATGCTTTTACAGTCAGACGATACCATATCTTACTAGTGTTCAATATGTGTATATTTTGCAAATGCCACGAAGGATCTTTACATTATAAAGCTACTTCTCTTCCAAATATTGCTTTGTCAGAATTTCATTCTTAATGAATCTATGAATATTCATAAACTATTGATAATATCAATTTGTAAAATTAAGTATTGCAGAAATGGTAAGTATTTACAAAATAACTATAGTAATGGTTTGTCATATATTGGCAATGTTTCCGGTGTAAATTGCTGTGCCTCGTGTGTCCAATTGCTTGGACTTAAAATCTGAAATATGAGAAGGAGAAACTTTCTCTCTGTCTTTCATTCCCTCGCTCTCTCTATTTCCCAAAAGAAAAGGTTTTATTCTCTAAGTAACATTCTTTGTGTGCTTTGGAGCTATAGTGCAAACTGAAATATCAAAAGAGGCAGGCCTAAAACTGGATAGATTTTGCCTAGCGAAGCCCTTTCAGAGGTGGTGGGGAACAGGATAAATGCTAGCTGGTGCTCACCAGGTGTCTGCCCACCATGTCATTTGGATATGGGCCCAAACATTGTCACATCTTCTAAAGTGTCAAGAGAGACCAGTAATTCATTTAGATTAGGCATAGCTGCGTTAAAAGAGAACCTAACTTCACAGTGGTTTGAAAAGCTGGAGGTTCATTTTTCTCTCTTAATAAAGCCAGCAATCCAGGGATATACATAGTCATTACTAGTTTGGTTCCTTTCATCTTTTGGCTCTACCTTTCTAGTACATGATGTCCATTTTACAAGGTCATTTTATTGTCCTTTGTGCCACTGGAGCACTGGCTGCTATAATATTATTCCAGCCATCAGGAAGAAGGAAGTGAGGAGGACAAAAGGGGCATTGCCACCACTCTGTCCATTTTAGGGGCCTTTCTGGAAATCCAACTCACTAACAGTCCATTAATGACTTAGTAAGAAATGGACATTAGTCTCTATGGGGCTAGGGTCTCTGTATCTCCTAAATGCCACCAATAGAAATTACATTCTCAGCCAGGGCAGAAATAGGTTGATATCCTTAAATCTAACCCTTTCTCTCTCTTGAGCTCTCCTTCTATCATGTGGGTTTCGAGTTCTTCACCTAAAGACATTCCAGAAAATTATCTTTCTTTTTTAAAAAATTTTTTTAATAGAGGTATAATTTATGTATAGTGAAATGCTCAAATCTTTTCTTTTTTAAATTTATTTTATTTATTTTTGGCTGCGTTGGGTCTTCATTGCTGCGCGTGGGCTTTCTCTAGTTGCGGCGCGGGGGCTACTCTTCGTTGCAGTGTGCGGGCTTCTCGCTGCGGTGGCTTCTCTTGTTGCGGAGCACAGGCTCTAGGCGTGCAGACTTCAGTAGTTGTGGCACGCGGGCTCAGTAGTTATGGCTCACAGGCTCTAGAGCTCAGGCTCAGTAGTTGTGGCGCATGGGCTTAGTTGCTCCGTGGCATGTGGGACCTTCCCAGACTAGGGCTTGAACCCGTGTCCCCTGCCTTGGCAGGCAGATTCTCAACCACTGCGCCACCAGGGAAGCCCAGAAAATTATCTTTCTCAATCCTCTTGTTTCCCCTTCCTCACTTGCCTGCTGACCCACACCCTACTCTTATCCCATCTACAATCTCTGCAAACTATTCTACAATTAAGCAATTACAAAATAGGTGACATGAAATGGCTCATGAGACTAATAAGGGAAAATCCTATTTGGGTTTGCTTTTTAAAAATGGAGAAATTTAAACCAGCTCGAAACCTAGACTAAGATTGCGATCATTTTCTGGAATCAATTGGCCGTCAGCTACCAAGCCTATCTCTTAATACATAGTTTGAGGTGTTAAATTTATGATTATTCTTGCACTGGAGTATCAGCATTTCACTTCATGGAAAAATTGTACCTACATAAGCCTAGCTATTACATTTTATAGACTGAATCTATAAGTTCCTCATTATTTGTTTAATGTGCCTTACCATATAATAGGAATTAACAAAAAATAATAATATTGTAATGCCATATTTCTTGAAAAACAAACCGTAATGTATTTTAAATAAATGTCTGTCTTCTTCTCAAGTGTGTGGGAATGCGGGGGCGAATGCACACTGAGCCTGGATTGAAGCATGTTTCATCCTAAGTAGCTGTTAGATAAACTGAAAATGAACTCCAAAGGGGTGTGTGTCTCCTATTCTTGACTATGCACAAATAGCCTAAACCTGGAGGATTTAAAGGTAGAAGCTAAACATGGACCAAAACTCTGCTAGTACACCTGTGTGTGCAGGTCAAAATGGTAGACCCTTTGGGAGATATATAACTGCTTAGTGTATTGGCAGGGTCATTTAGGTCATAAAATATGGAGCAATAAGTGAGATACTGCTCACAGAACAATGATCTGTGGACAAATTAGGAAGGTCAAATCCTAGGAAGCTCCCAGGATTCTTTATACAACCATTAAGAATGTGTCAGGAGAATTTTGGACCTACAGTCATTGACACAGATAGCCTGGAAGTAAGGACTGGTGAGATTTTATTTACTTCATGTAAAGGATTCTGACCACAGAGCTGAATTATTTGCAGATGACTGCCTTTCTCTGCAGTTTTCCTAGGTCCTAGCAGAATGTTTTGAGATGGATCGAATAGTATTTACTGAGTGAAGTCACATAGAGCACTCTTCTCAATTTACAGAGCTGGAGACATGTGACCCAAGCGTTTATAAGGTCTTGAGGTCAAAAGGACTAAGGCAATCATGTCTCAATTCAAAGTAAAAATCCTGAATTTTCTTCCATTTCCTAAATTCTAGGTCTAGCAAGAGGCCATTTCCTTCCTCTATGAGTTCAGTCTTTCTGAATGGCTATTTGTACTTTATCTGTTGTATCTATTTACAGTAAGCTTGTCTTCCCTATTTGAATTTTATTGAAAGTTGTGTAAAAAGCAGAGTGACAGCAGAATGGCTATTTGTACTTTATCTGTTGTATCTATTTACAGTAAGCTTGTCTTCCCTATTTGAATTTTATTGAAAGTTGTGTAAAAAGCAGAGTGACAGCAGTAATATTCTGGATGTGCTCCCTAGGTTAAATTTCCAATTTGGTCCATTCCATTCTTTTTTTATTAAAATATTACTGTTTCAACTCATCCTCCTCCTCATGATTGCATTCCTTATTTTCTGTAAAAAGCCTTAAATTCATGACCTCATTCTTTGCTTTGTTTGTGAGCTAGCTACTTGGCCACATAGTGTAAAAGGTAAAGGGAACATTTTTCCTCATAAATGTAGTTCCTGCATTGTAACTGAAAAGTTCTAAGCAGAAGAAAAGAAATGAAGCAAGCTCTACTTCAGGCATCCAGGGGTTACCTTACGGGTATTAAACACAAGCCTTCAATGATCCTAAGGTTACCAGGGAAAAACATAAGAATAACCTTTCTGTCATTATCAAGTAGAATGAGAAATTCACCTTTCTTTGTGCCAGTTTCTGGAAATTGTTAATTTAGGGGAAAATAAGTATGTGGTCAGTTACTTTTCAGCAAATATGTATTGAGTGCCTATGGTGTGCCAAAACATGGCAACTTGAAATGAAAGAGGTGTAAGCCATGATTCTTTCTTTCCTGAAATTTGTGGGCTAGTAGGAGATACATACATGAATATGTTTTATTCTTATCACTAATGGCAAGTTATCAACCAGTCTTTTCTTGAGGCATTTTCCGTATTCTGTCTTCTAAAAACTATTTTGTTCATTTTGATTGGTTCCCTCATTATTGGCTGGGTTGAATTTGAAGTTAGACACATAGATTCACAGACACACACACACACATGCCTTAAAATTTTATAGCACAGGCTTAAATTGACTAAATGGAAAGTGGTCCTTCTTTTTGTTAATTATATTTTAACTGAAATATTTGCTAATGCAATAAAAAGGATGCTGATTTAATATAGTTCTATATGCAGATTCCCATGCTTTTCAAAATACTGAATTTAAACCTTGGCTTTCATTAGAATTTTTTCAAGGAGCTGGAAGAATTTCTAACAAATATATGAATTAAGAAAACTCAAATTGGGGGAGGGTCAGACAAATTGGAAAATTAATTGTTCTCTATTTTTGGGAAGCTATTGCACTGTATATCATTTCTTCTTTTTTTTTTAAATATAGCATTCATTCCAGCTACCTCAAAATTATGGTATAGATGCTTTCAATGTTGGCCTCCATTTCCGCTACATGCCATCTCTCCACCCTTGTTTGTATATTCGCCCTTTCCATGCTTGCATGGCATGGGAAAACATCATTTTAATACGTGTTGTATACCCATAATGGGTATTCAATCTTTACTTTTAAATAAATGAACAAATAGAAGTACTGAGTACATAGGAAGCCAAAGAACTATAACATAATGACTACAGGTGGAATCAGGCAGCCAGATTCAAGATCCTGGACCAATTACTTAATCCCTTAAAGCCTCAGTCTCCTCAGATATAAAATTCTGACTTTCGTGATGGGTGTGACAATTAAAAACTATAGTGTCTGTAAAGCTTTGACATAGAGCAAGCTCTCAGAGATAGCTATTATGATGATAATTATTACTACCTTTGTGTGTGTAGAGGGTTGGTGGCTTGCAGATAGTGTTTTTCTGCCTCCCATATATTTTTATTACTGGTTAATTGTAAAAATCCTTCAGTGAATCATATTTATTTATCGATAACCCTCTGTGTGCTTGTTACTGAGAATACAACAATAAAATTATAAGACAGTTTCTGTAGTTTCACAAAAACTTGTTGACTTGTTGAGATTAGACCTTAATCTATGGTTTCATCCATGGATGCTCTTTTGGAGAGCACATTTCTTTGTTGAAAGTTATCCATATATGGCATCCTATGGTGTGTCAATATATTATATTATATTGTTTCTACTAATTCTTTCATAAAGAAAAAGGGTAGGGTAAAGAGAGTTCCACAGTTGTTTTTGCATTCTGGCCTTATCTGTAAATAGTTTCCTTTGTCTCTTGGAATCATGTGCACTTTCTAATATGTGTGCCCTTCCTCTTGTATTTCCACCCAGGACACTTTTTTTCTCTTTCCCTCACTTTTTTTTTTTTTTTTACATTTATTTATTTATTTATTTATTTTATTTTTGGCTGTGTTGGGTCTTCGTTGCTGTGCACGGGCTTTCTCTCATTGCAGCGAGCTGTGGCTTCTCTTATTGCAGAGCACGGGCTCTAGGCGTGCGGGCTTCAGTAGTTGTGGCACGTGGGCTCAGTAGTTGTGGCTTCCGGGCCCTAGAGCACAGGCTCAGTCATTGTGGCGCACGGGCTTAGTTGCTCCGCGGCATGTGGGATCTTCCCAGACCAGGGCTTGAACCCGTGTCCCCTGCAATGGCAGGTGGATTCTTAACCACTGTGCCACTGGGGAAGTCCCTCCCTCACATTTTAATATCATCTCTTCTTTAAAACAAGCTTGAGGCTCGCTAAACCCAGGAGCTTTCCCTGATTAATCTTAGGAGGACATTATCACTCCCAGTTTAAATGCAATACCTGTAAACACGCTCACGTAAATGTTTTCTTTTAGTTTCAGGCGTGTTGGTTTTATCTTCCAGGAGAGTAGAACCAAAGCAGCGAAGCATGGAGTGAATAATGGGGATATACTTAACCAAAAGTACGCAGACATTATTCCTGACGACCAGTAGAATGTAGGCTCTATGAAGGCAGGGATCTTTGTTTTGTTCGCTGATGATCTAGAGTTCCTGGAACATAATAGGTGCTCAATAAATATTGGTTGAATAAATGAAAAAAAATATAAGACGGTTTCTATCCCAGGCTATTTATGTTCTTCTGGGGAAGATATTCAAGTCAATAATAATACTGTGTGATATAAGCTATGATAAGGGCTAAGGCAGTTTGCACAAAGTTTGAGGTTAACCATGGAGAGATAATAAACTAGTCTTTTTCAGAGATTGCTGCTAGGGACAGGCAACCCTCAACTGAGTTAACAATGACGAGGAGTTTTTCAGGCAGAACATGGGAAAAAATTTAACAGGGGCCTTCTAGGGAGAGGAAGCAGCCTATAAAAGTGTCCAGATTCAGTGAGATTGGCTAGGATTTTCAGATTCAAACCCATCAATTATTTTAGATAGAAATTGACAAGTAATGAGTCTTCTTTGGTCACGATTAAGTATAGGAACATCACCAACCTAAGGCTTTCAAACAGTAAAAAGTTATTGGGGGATCATAGACAATAGTACAAAGATATCAAAGACGAAAAGTAATACGTTATTATCTAAAGAGAAAAAATGTTTCAGGATTTGTTGCATGTAACCAACTACACCTTAGAGCCCCTGACATCAATTAGATTAGCATTCTGTAGCCATTGCTTTGAGGTGCTCCCCAATATTTTCTTATAGCAGTTATATTATACATATGGATAAATAGGCAAATTTTTCTCATTATATATTTTGGGAATATTCTCCTACCTCAGTTGAAATACACCTTTGCAGTTTTTTCCTAGGATATTCCCTTGAGTGGCCTATACAAAAATTGTTTTATGCCTGACCGTTTCAGTACAGTTGGTGGTTATCCTCACCATTGTGTGAATATCTGTTCTTGCCTTTAAAGGTTTATTAAGATGATTGAGCTGCCAGAAAGGCCACATTTTCTTAACTATTTTATTGTTCTAATGTCTGATACTCTGAAATATTATCATTTTCCATTTTATCTAATCTTTCTCTTATGTAGGTCATGGTTATTACAATGTATATAAATGTGGACCTTCTTTAAAATAAACTGGATATTTCTGCTATTATTGATGTTGATCATTTCTGGAGAAGATACATATTTCCATATTTAGGATTAATTTTAGAACTGGAAGATACTTGGAAATGATTTTCAGTGAATGTTTTAAAGAAAAAAATGTTACTTCATTTAAATTAGTAGATTATCCTTTCATTTTTTTTACTGTTTTGAGGGAACAGATGATAAACTGTGCCATATATTTTAAAGGTTATTGTTTTTCTGAGGATAAATGGATATTCTGTGCTTGACTTAGTAACTTAATTCATTTCATGGCAGATTTTCCAAGTTAGGTTACCTTGTTTTATCAATAACCTTCTGAATTTACAAAATTTGCATAATTTTTCATGTTTTCCAATTCTAAATTAACACTGTCTATTTTAATCCCTATACGGTATAATGAAAAAAAGCTATATATAAGTAACTAACACAAGTAATAATATTGTATCTCAAAACAAAAATGGATTAAAAGACTGAAAACGAAGGAAGGGAGGAGGGAGGAAGAAATAATTTAAGGTTTCCTAAATTGGTCTTCCTGACTCCAATTCTTGGTTTTACTCCCATTCTAGGATGTAAACTATTGCTTTGTTTCGTGGGTGAATTGGCATTTTTTGAATTTTTAAAGTTTAAATAATTTGGTCTTGGAATTCTTTTTTTTTTAATTCTTATTGGTGTATAGTTGCCTTACAATACTGTGTTAGTTTATACAGCACAGCAAAGTGAATCAGCTATACGTATACATATATCCCCTCTTTTCTGGATTTCCTTCTCATTTAGGTCACCACAGAGCATTGGGTAGAGTTCCCTGTGCTATATAGTGGGTTCTCACTAGTCATCTGTTTTATACATAGTATCAGTAGTGTATATGTGTCAATCCCAATCTCCCAGTTCATCCCAGCACCTCCCCCTCCCCCTTGTTAGCCATACATTTGCTCTCTACGTCTGTGTCTCTATTTCTCTTCTCCAGAGAAGATCTAAGTGTCTTTTTCTGGAATGATTGAAGTACACAACTAGTCAGTGAGTGGAAGTGAGACAAGCAAACTTATCAAGGGTGCTTCCAGATCTGTGAGTCCAAATGTTTACAATTTTCAAAGTGAATACGACATTGAATATTCATAAAAAGGAACAAAGATCATGACTAAAATACTTTGTGGGTTAATGGACTTAATAAAATAATCTGAAACTCATACCATGATTTAGAGAATCAATCATTTGTGAGAATATTTATGACCGTGTGTGTAATGTATATTCAATACAATTATATTAAAGCCGATTATATATCTCACATAGTGCTCACTGCTTCTACTTAAATGTTCTTTATCACCCTGTCATAACAGTCTCTTTTGAATTTTTACTCCCATAAGGTCACTGATGGCATACATGTTAAAACAATGCTAAATTGTTCAAATATTTGAACTTTATCCTATGACTAGTAATAATTTAATACTATGCCTATTACTATCATTATTGAGCTAGGTTATTTATTATGCTAAACTTTTCAACTACTTCATAGCCAAGAGGTTCATATATGATTGATCATGAGTGAACATTTGATTTTATACACATTCTTTCCTTTGCGGTCTTGTTCCCATTACATTTTTCAAGATGAACGGGAGAGGAAATTGAGACTATCAGAAAAAACATTCTCTAAGAATGTCATGATGTTGGAATTCATTTTTTAAGATTTTATTTTTTAGAGAAGTTTTAGGTTTACAACAAAATTGTGAGGGAGGTACAGAGATTTTCCATAAACCCTCTGCCCCCAGATATGCATAGCCTCCCCATTATCAACCTCACTCACCAGAATGGCGAATTTTTTTTCCAAGGATGAACCTACACTGATACATCATAATCTCCCGAAGTCCATAGTTTTCGTTAGGGTTCACTATTGATGTAGTACATTCTGTTGGTTTGGAGAAATGTATAATAATATATATCCACCATTATAATACCACACAGAGTATTTTTACTGTTCTAAAATTCCCTGTGCTCTGCCTATTGGTCTCTTCCCACCCCTACTCCTGGCAACTTCTGATCTTTTTATTGTCTCCATAGTTTGCTTTTGCCATAATGACCTATAGTTGGAATCATAGATTATGAAGTCTTTACAGACTGGCTTCTTTCACTTAGTAATACGCATTTAGGTTTCCTCCATATCTTTTTATGGCTTGATAGCTCATTTCTTTTTAGTGCTGAATAACATCCCATTGTCTGGATATACCACAGTTTATTTATCCATTTATCCACTGCAGGATACCCTGGTTGCTTCCAAGTTTTGACAATTATGAATAAAGGTGCTATAAACATCTGTGTGCAGGTTTTTGTGTGGACATATATTTTCAACTCTTTTGGGTAAATAACAAGGAGTGTGATTGCTGATTTCATTTTTTTACAAATGAGTGAAAAAAACTACTGAGTAAAACACCTGAACTGAAGATAGCAGTTTTCTTAGTCTGCTCAGGCTGCTATAATGAAATACTACAGATTGAGTGGGTTACAAACAACAGAAATTTACTTCTAACAGTTCTAGAGGCTGGAAGTCTGAGATCAGGGTGCCAGCATGGTAGGGTGAGGGCCCTCTTCCAGGCTGCAGACTTCTCCTTGTCTGCCACATTGCAGAAGGGCCTCTTTTATAAGCACATTTATCTCATTCATGAGAGATAAGCCGTCATGACCTGATCACCTCCCAGTATAATCACACTGGGCATTAGGTTTCAACATATGAATTTTGGGAGAGACACAAATATTCATACCATAGCAGCAGTGGACAATCATATATTTGCTGCTTATATTTGCACTCAAAACTTTTGAGATGGTACTGCTGGTGGTCAATTTAACAATAGTAGTTGAGGTATCCCCTTTTTAGTGTCACGCTGCCTGGGTAATAGTCAGGTTTAATACCTTCTAACTATGTGATATCAGAGTATTTGCCCATCTTCTCTGTACCCCAGTTTACTCAGCTAAAATTGGGAATATTAAGGTGACAAACTCATAGGAGAAATAAATTAATGCACATTAAACAATTGGTATAATGCCTATCAGAGAATTCTCGAATAAAATAGTCTCCAGTTATGTTTTCAAAAAGTGTTCTCTTTTTATTCAGTAATGGCTGAAGGTTCTTCACAATTGAGATTGAAGGACACCACATCTGACCTTGGTGAACACAGTGTGTTTTACCATGTATCTGGTACACACTTCTCCATTCATATTTATTTCTGTATATTTGCTCATGAGCCCAAGATCTACTCATAACATGGTATACCATGCTACAGTATACTTTGTCCTCATGCTGTGATTAAATTATTGCAGTAAAATGCTTAGGAAGATAATCTCATAGCCAATATAGATTTACGAGCAAGTCTCGGGGGGGGAAGCTTTTGCCTTTGGATATTTATAAGGAGAAATCTGCTCTCTAATATGATATCTGAATATTATTCTTCCCATTTCATTTTGAGTAGAAATAATTTCGTTATTTTATCCTTTGGCTGCATAAAGGGAATTAAAGAACACATAGAGGCAGTTTATTGATTGATAGTGAAAACTCTCTCCCTTGGCAATTTCATCCATTTCCTTAACTTTATCACCTCTAACAAACTGAGTACCAACTGTAACAAAAATAATGATAATAATAATAATAACAATAATGAATCTTCTTCTCCTTCTTCCCCTCCTCTTCCTCCTCCTCTTCCTAGTCCTCCTCCTCCTTCTTCTCATTGTAATGATAACAAAAATCATCATTGAAAAAATATTATAGACTAGACATTTAAATAATCACTTTACTTACATTATAGGTCATACTTCACAGTACTTATGCAAAGTGCGTATTACTTTCCCACTTGGTAGTGGAATAAACTCAGACTTGGAGAGGTTAAGTGACTTCCCTAAGATGCCACAGTAAGTAGCAGAATTCATACTCAAAATCAGTTTAATCTGGTTTAGAAAAACCATTTTGTTTTCACTTTACTGTGTAGAGTTTCTGCTTTCATTCATCTCCATCCTTATCTTCTCTCAAATTTTGTCCTAAATGCTCAACTTCTTTCTATCGATATGTGCCACAGACATCGAAATATTTGCCTCCCTGAATCCAAGTTGTCTTATTTTTCTGTCAACATCTTTATTCACTCTGACTCCTCTGCTCCTGAAATCTAACCCTGGTGGTTCGTTCTCATTATGCATCCACCAGTTTCTTCTCTTAGTTCAATGATTGACACATCTACCTGTTTATCTTAACTTAAGCCATCCTTTGATTGATGATAGATGTTTTTCCTTAAAATATAAAGAGCACAGTTCTGATCAGAGATGTACAATGGCTCTCCAATCTTTACTGAATAAAGTCCACAATCCTTATACTCATATTCAAATCTTTTCATCATTTGGTCCTAACATAATTTTGTTTTCAGCCCATATTAGAATTCTATATTCTATGCACCTGCTAAATACAAATATTTTTCATTCTGGGCATTCTTTATAAGCTTTTCGTATCTATATTTATTTATTCTTGAATAAACATAAGTTCATTCATTGAAAACAAACTAATTTCTGGAGATCAGAGTTACTATTTCTTATAGCAATAATCACATTTATCCCTTTACCTCAACCACTGGGGTGATGCCATAAGGGAGAAGTGAGATGCACATATAGGGTTCTGTACTGCAGGACAAGGGCCTCAAGATCATGAATCTAGATGTTTGTATAGGTTACCTGGTTTCCAGTTGCTACTTCTACCCCTCCTGAGAGAAGGAGAGAAAGCTTACTTCCCTAATATAAACAAATCCTTTGGAATGTAAAAAACACAAACAGTAAAAACAAAATAAAAATACCCCACAGATTTCTCAGGAAGAGAAAGCGGAAGGACTGCCTCCTGAAATACAAACATTTGACATCAGGGATAAAGTTTTAATACCCTTTGAATGGGAGCAGATGGCTCCAGGTTTTATATCCTTGGAATGCAAGGAGCAAATGATAGAAACAAATGAGGGAAATCAGAGGAATGGCGGATTGGAAAGGACTCAGCCCATCCTGGTTGACTTTGAAGGTGCAGGAATGGGGCCACAAGCCAATAAATGTGGGCTGCCTCTAGAAACTGCAAAAGGCACAGAAATGGACCCTCCAGTATGACTTCCAGGAAGAAAGCAGCCTTGCTAACAATTTGAGTTTATTCAGTAAGACCCATTTTAGACTTCCGACTGAGAAAACTTAAAGAAAACAAATTTATGTTGTTTTAAGACACTAAGTTTGTGGTAATTTGTTATAGTAGAAATAGCAAATTAATACAATGCAGAAAAATGAAAATGTTAATATTACTTCCTGGCCATGGCCCACATAAATGTTTGTAGATGTATATTTACATATGTATTTGTGGGTATTTTTTTTTTTCCAACTCTGTACTTCTGCTGTCTGCCTCTTTTTTCCCATCTCCATCACCATCTCAAAATAATGTTATCTTGTAAGACCAGGTCAAAAGACACTTCTTTGAAGTCCAGAGTGTTAATTCCTTTCTGTGAATATATGTGTGCTCTTTTTTCATAGATTAGTTTTTTGCTGTTGTTGCCACCAGCGGTATTATATTATATGTGTTTATGAACTGGGCAGGATTAACTATACATTAGAGATCACATTGTGTTTTGGCATGTTTTATGCCAGGGAATATGCAGAAAAAAGTATTTTAAGTATCTTGTACAAATGAAACATGATGGATATATAAAGTGTGTTAAACATCATAGACTATCATGTGTAATAAAGGTATTAGAGATTTTATAATTAAAAAGGATACATTATCTCTTCTACTAAGTTTTAGTTTGTGTGTAGGTTGTCTGCATTAGGTTATGCAAGTGTCTGCCATGAGTTAACATGAAAAAGGATGGGATGTTTGCTAAATGTACCAAAGTGAAGAATAAAAATAACTAATCAGGGGTTGATTGCTTCCCCGTGGGCTGTGACGGCATTTGGTCTTCTAAGTTCCAGATGCCTGGACCACAGATTGTACTTTCCACTGCTGGAGCCCATCACTTGGCCTAAGCAAATGAAAGTGCTAACATGTCCCTCTGTCCCTAACATCATAGATGTTAATTTTTACTCAATAGGGTGTAAACTGCATGAGAGCAGGGAGTTTTGTCTTTCCTGGTAACTAGTATATCTCCTAGAGCTAGACACATCAAAAATAATTTTTGGATTAACAAGTGAGTATCAGAAACATACATTGTCAGGATCTTCTCACTTTGAGTCTCTAAGTCAGAACACAGTCTACTCAGCCTTCTTTTAGAGAATAACTTTAGGAAATGAACTGAGGATCAAGTATCTGGCATTGAGAGGAGTGTCTGGCATTGGGAGGAGCGTCTGCCATTGTATCCCACATTAATGTTTTTGAGAGGACTCAAAAGATTTGGTTATCTCATGCACAAGGAGGGTTCTATTCTAATATCCATGTGTGAAAAATGGAATAAGAACTTGCATTATGATATCCAGTATAAACATTCTATTCTATTCTATTGTTCTATTTTTGGAACATGAGTGTCAGGAAAACTTAGTCTTGACTGGCCAACTGATATGTTAGAAAGGTTGGTATAAATTGTTTATACTTCAAGGCTCTTAGGCTATTTTGCATTGAGCTCCAGGGATGACTAGTAAATCCATGGAGAGATAACCCAGTCAACATAAAAGCAGAGCACAAAGCAGTGTTTTGAGCTAAAACAGAAAACGATGTCCTCAAAGATTTTATTTAGTGGCAGAATCCTCAAATACTTGACTGTGGAATGGGGAACCTTGGCTCTTGGGTGGACAGCACAGAGAAAGGCTCCCTAACACCTCATGTGGTTGGGCATATGTCTCTTGAGGAATGTCCTCCACTTTCCCAATCCTTTATTAATAAGCTTTTCAAGCCAGTAAGCCCTCTCCCTGTCTGCTATCAGAATACATGCAACTTAACTCAGAGGTCAGCCGGGACTCCCATAATAAGTTGAACTGAAACCTTTTCTTATCTGAAGATTTTATTTATCTTTGATTTTCTCACAGTATACAGAATTGATGTATAAAATAATACGAGTCACTTTTAAATGTGATTATAAAGATAGCCATTTCTACTTCTCTTTTTTTGATACTCAGTAATGACTACTAAGTCCAGCCAGTCAAATTTCACTAGATTTTTGTCATTAGACACTCATCTAATAAGTTGGACCAATGGACATAGAAGTCTAGTTTGAAAGATGTACCTTTCCACAGAAGAATAACTCGATGTCTTTTGCTATCCTAAGTTATAATTCTCTCTCTCTCTCACACACACACACACACACACACACACACACACACACACAAAATATCCAGGTAGTGTATTTTAAGTATTGCTCTAAAATGTACCTCAGCTAAGTAAAAAATTAGAAATGAAGAAATCAAAGTGCACCTATGAGCTGATGAACAAAGGCCTAACTGAATTATATTATTAGAGAAAGGATTTGGTTGATTTTCATATTTTTTCTAAAGTATAGGGAGGACTTTGTTAGATAGGCAGTCAGACAGGATCAACATGAATATCTAACACTGGATGAACAGCTCTGAAAGAAATCATCACACAAGAAATATTGCCATCATTTCTGCTGTCGGGGTGGAGGAAGAGGAGCCTCTCCTCACAGATTTGCATTTTATTCCTTTCACAGTATCCATTTCTTTTTCTGACTCTCTGTTACACTTTAGAGTAGATTCCCCAGCTACCTTCTTATTTTCTCCAAGGTCACGAGCACAATGAATCGAGCTGTGATTCTAGTGCAAGTTGTACAAATATTATTGAAAGTTATGTAAGAGTCCTCCGTGTTATCGGGGTTCTACCAGATAGAAAAGGAAAGAATTCAATTTTGGTTTCTTTTTTTTTCAGTCTAGGATTACAGTCGTTTTCCAGAGATACTTTCCATTTTAATGACACTGTAGGGCTATCTGCAGTGCAGCTGTGCTTCACAGAGTGCTCTGTGAAGCTTTGAGAGCAACAGGCACAAAGCAGATTAACCATTTTTGTGAAGTTTTTGAAAGGCCACTGTCCTAAGGAGGGTGAGACAAATTGGTTTGTTGCTGAGCATTCTTTCAAGATTATAGGCATGCTGCTTAGTTTAAATACTGAAGGCTGAAGAATAAGCTTCATTTTTCTTTTCATTCAGGATCACCTATACTCTGCCTCATAGGATGAAAATAGATGGGAAAAAATTGGCATGCCTCCTTAATGTGTGCTTGCTTTAATCAACTATCACACTTTGAAACTATACGCAGGAACCATTCCCTTTTATAGGCCAGAATATATTGCCAACTATCCTTTAGCCTTTGTGAAATGGAGGTTGCTCTACAAAGCCCTTCTTAGTTAAAGCTCCTCACTAACTGTTTCTAAGTCTAAATTACATTATATTGCATTAAAAATTGAGGAACTGATATTATTTCCCCAGAGTTCTTGGATAATATCTATAAGATAGTAGAGGTAAGACACAGCTCCCCAAGAAAAGATACCACTACTGCAATGTACTGCAGACTGATAGATAAAAACAAGTAAGTGTTTACAATTTGCTCAGCTTATTTCAATTACACATCTCTTATGTTTTGCTATGCATCTTTTGTTTTTTCCATATATTCTAGTCCTGAAAATATGTTAATAAGATACATGTGCACAGTGTCGCAACCAGTAGCAGTGCTGGTATCAGTACCTTACTCCCTCTTCTGGAATTTGAGAGCTGAAAGGACAAGTCAGCCTTAACGTTCCATATACTTCAAGTTTGCCTCCTCAGTTGTGCAGTCAGCATACAGAAAATTTACATTTCTCTCAATATCCAAGATATAAAATCCTTAACTTCTTCTAGTAATCTTTTTTTAATTAAAAAAAAAAGTTTTCTGGAAGTATAGTTGATTTACAATATTGTGTTAGTTTCAAGTGTACAGCAAAGTGATTCAGTTCTTTTTTTCTGATCATATTCCTTTATAGGTTATTACAAGATATTGAATATAATTCCCTGTACTATACAGTAAATTGTCTTGCTTCTCTGTTTTATGTAGAGTAGTTCATATCTGTTAATTCCACACTGCTAATTTGTCCCTCCCTCCTTCCTTCTTCCCTTTGGTAACCATAAATTTGTTTTCTATGTCTGTGAGTCTGTTTCTGTTTTGTATAGAGATTCATTATTTTTAAATTCCACATAGAAGTGATATCATATACTATTTGTCTTTCTTTGTCTCACTTACTTCACTAAGTATAATATTCTCTAGGTCCATCCATGATGCTGCATTCCCTCTAGTAATCTTTAACTCTTGAAAACTAAACAAAACAACACATTACCTCTAGAGCTAGCCTTAGACATTCTATTCTTTCTCGTTTTTGACTCACCTCAGATACCACAGCAGAAGCAGAGAAGTTGCTCCTACTATTTTGTAAAGTTTTTTGGCTTCTTGGATGCTGCCTCAATTGCTCAAATCACTAATATTGCAAACTTAAATTTAAAATAGTTTCCCCTAGACGTCAGACCGAGTTTCTCAGAGTTTGTTACCTTCGAATTCTTGGATTTGGAGGCTTATTATATGGACAAAACGGAGTGATTCCACTTAGAATAATCAATGCAGAACTGAAGAAATGAAGTCAAAATTAGGCAAAAAAATTTATTTTCATGTGGCAGAATCTATTTCATGTGGAATTATGACCAGAAGTAGATACTATCATAATTAAAAACACATAATAAAACAAGTTTGAGCATGGCCTTTGATAGGGTCCAAGTCTATGTCCAAATCCAAAGTCAAAAGAAGGCTACAAAAACTAGCAAGTTGACAGGCATAGGGAATTGGAGGGTACTACTCAGTTTAGTTCAATTCTTTTTTCTAGAATAAGAGTGGGCATGGGCAACAGAGGGACTCTTAGCTTCTTTTGATTATCTAGAAATCTACCCATAGGCATAGCATCTTCAGCATTAAACATATGGCCCCCAGAGGCTGACTTCTCACTTAGATCTTTCTCTCCTTCAAAGATGCCTGCTGTTATTATTAGTATAATTTAATATTATATGTAACTCCTGCTTTTTTCTGACATTCATGAAGTTCTGTTATTTCATCAAATATTCATCATGCTCTTCATGGATATTTTTCTAGGTAAAAACATTTACAAAAAAATGAAAGATTGAGGTAAGGAGTGAGAGAGAGAAAGAAAGAAAAAGAAAGGAAGAAAGGAAAGAAGGGAGGGAGGAATGGAGGGAGGGAAAGAAAGGAGAATATTTTTCAATTTAGTGGAATATTATTTATTATTCACTTTGTGAATGTGCTGTAGAAAAAGCACATTTTGTTAAAGCTTGTTACGTGATTTTGTCTACACCAGCTTTAATTTACACTCATATTTTCAGGAACTCATCTTTCTACAAAGTAAGTTCCCTTTGTAAATAACATACACAGTAATATTTATCTTAACATTCTCATTAAACACACATAGGCCTTGATAAGATTTACATTTTCTTGAGTGGAGAATAGTCACTTTCATGACAATGTAGTAGCTTTAGCTTTAGAATTTTCCTTCTGATATTTTAATTCCCTTGATGTTGATGTTGATCTATGTGGTTTTCTTCCAGTATCTATGCAAGTATCCAACCCATAACATAGTTTATAATAAATGAGTAAACAAAAACAGGGTAACTATTCTAAGTTTATTGCTTAAAGAAGGTAGATGTGTAATCCTTGCTTGAAGCCCCTTCATAGCATCAAAAGGATCTCAGTATAACATAGATGGACCTACCAAGTAACCCATGGCTATAACTGCAGATAGAGTGTTCACTAAAACTCCTACTCATTTGTGTACAACTGAAGTTGCAGAAGTTTCAATTCAAAGAACAAGGGAAAATAATCATGGAATCAGTGAATACTGTAGCTTGATAGAATCTCAGTGGTCACCATTGTGTGGTTATGTTGGGAAGCAGAAATTAAGCCACTTGCCTTAATATATATCACACAGCTGGATTCTAAAATGCCAGACTTCCCACAGTGATGGGCTTACTTCATTATTATATAGTCCTGGGTCTCCTGGGGATCACGAAGTAGTTCTGTGACTCACCAGATATCACATCTGAGAGGAAAGGAAGGTTTCCACTCCCACTATTCCTGGAGTTTGCTACTGAAATACCAAAGGGGAAAACCTTTAGTTGTCAAAGAACATGATACAGACGAACTAGACAAGTTTAGACTCTCTGGCTCCAGAAGGATTTTTAAATATTGTTTATAAAGAAGATTCCCCAGTGATATTATATTTTTTATCTGTTGAAATTATTTTCCTGAGAATACCTTGAGTTTAGTTTCAAAATACTTGGTAATTTCAATTCAGATTTATACTAAAGTGTAAATGAGTCACATATTCTTTGGAAGTTCCTAACATTTTGGGGGGGTAAGATTTTATGCAAGCTTCAGAACACACGAAGCACATTTATATTATCTCATGCTAAATATCCATTCAACCTGAAATGTCTTCTTTAGCAATCTGTGGTTCAAACCACTCAATATATAAACATTTATATATTACTTAAAAACTAACATGTTAAGTAAGTTTTAATTAATTAATTACGTTTTAGTATATAATAAATGCCTTATAAGGTAAAGATACTAGCCTATATTTGTAACTTGGGGACCTAAAAGTCCTCTTTTTTCTGGAATTACTCATCCTTTGAGGGAAATAGTAAAGCACAGTAACTTTAGCCTCCATCTTTTATGTGATTGATGAAATGTCCTAAAGTGTGTGTTTAGTGGTGTTGGTTGTGGATGTTCAGCCCATTCTGTTAATTTCTCCCTTTGCTTCTCTTCTTTGCTTCTCTTCTAGAAGGTCTTATCATGACCTTCTAATCTTGATCCAGGTCTTTCTGCTCCACTTTGCCCAAATCTTTCACTCCATTGTCCCTTCTTTCCCTAATACTAAATGATACCTATAGTTAACTAAGTTTTCCTGGAGACTCTACAGAGTTAAAAGAAGAAGTCTTAGGGAGGAATTAGAATATAAAAGAGGAAACATCTTCGAACTGTTTTATCAGTAAAATCTCAAAATTCATCAAGCCCATGGGCCATACCTAACATAGGAAGTCTCTTCCAAGAGGCATTTCTCTTTTGTTTCTGATGCTTCCTTCTTTCTACAGAGACTGCTATTTCTTCTTTTTCACACATTCCTACATTAAGAAATTTCCAGTCTGAACCTACCCATATGAGATCAAGTATCATTTCACATTTAAGGGCTACTAGTGTCTGCATTTTAACATTATTATTCAAAACTCATTGCAATTTGGAGACCTTTGTTTCATACCCCCATTTTAGACTTGCTTTGGGACCCTAATTATATGTCATTTAAAGACCCAGAAAAATCACCACCTAAATGAAATACAGTTTACCTTAGAGATCAATTTTGCTCAAACATAAAATGCAGAAAGGACCATGATCAATTTTCAGAGCATTTTCCTTTCTATAATACATGTAGTGGGTAGAATCTGACCTTATTCAAGGGTAGAAGAGTCATGCATCTCCAATAAATAAGAAGAAATACACTCTGGCTCTATTAAAAAAAAACCCCATATATAAAATACAATAAACTAACAAACTATAATGGAATTAGAAACTTTCACAGTGGCATCTCTTTTCAAAAAGACTTGAAAAGATACAGATTTTCTCTCAACTGTGATAGAGGAAACCAAAAAAAAAAATGTTTTATATATTTTTGACTATGGGTTTAAATGGAGACGCATCCAACTCTTAAAAACAACTCGGCCAGGAGACTTTGAAAACAAGAAATTTGAAGGAAAAGTGAAACCAGAGGACAGAATCAAGTTACTTAATAGCTACTCCACCCTATTTGTAGAGTGACCTTATATGGACCTAACCTGAAGTTTCTAGAATTTAAATTGTTTTAATTTCCATTTTTATTATTTGTTTAGTTAAAGACCTTAGTGTTCTTATGTGTGCACATGTGGGGGGGGGGGAGGAAAGGTGTTCCCTTATAATATTGTGCTTATTATAATACAATGTATCTAAACTAAGGAGTTACTCTGGAAAAGAGAAACTCATTGGGATCGTTATGGAGATCTATAAGTATTTGAAGGCTGTCAAGTAGAATCTGTAAGTAAATTAATTATGTGTTCCTCAGAGGACAGAACTGGGATCAATGAGTTGAAGTTAGAAAGAAGTGGGATAGATTTCAGAAAGATCACACTGTATAGATCGGGTTCCATTATGAGGAATTGATCTCCTTTTCCGAGGAAACGTTTTAAGTAGACTTTGATGCTCAATTGCTATGGATGTGATTAAGGTAATTCCTACATTAGAAAATAATCTTAAAGGTATAACTTTAAATTCATTTTCAACACTACAAGCATTTCATAAACAGAGGAGTAAATATTAAAAAAAAATTTTGCCTCAAAATGCAATGCTATAATTTGATCATTAGAAATGAATATTTGGTTCAACTCTACTAAAATGTGCATATACTACATTCATCCTATTAACTTTATCTTTATTTTGACTCTGTCACTCTTTTGATAGCTTAAAAATTGAAGATTTGACCACCTGCTGCACAGCTGTCCATTAAGCTTAGGGTCATTAACAAATTGGATCACCGTACCTGTATTGACCATGCATTTACTTTAGGAGAAAGGCTTCAGAAAATGACATGTTCTTGAATCATAGGTTCACCACGTAATAGCCTGTGTATCTAGCGTTAGTTTTAACTTTTTTTGTACTTTGGTTTTCTCATCGAAATATCATAGGGAAAGAAAATCTACCTTAGCTATTGTAAGAGTTAAATGAGATCCTTTATGCAAATCAGTTAGCATGGCATCAGGCTCATAATAAGCATCCAGAAATGTTGGCAATAACATTTGGTAACAACTATTGTTTGGTAATAATTGATATTATAATTATCAATAAATATACTCAAAATATGTTAAGGATAAGAACAGATTTTTTCATCTTTGCATCCAAAATTTTTACACAGTTTTATGTGCAAAAAAGGTCTGAAGTAGATTTTGTTTAACATAGTGAATGTGTAGGTATATGGATGGATGAACAGGAAAAGTGGAGCAAATCACTGAAGAACCCCTCACAATGAAACGCATCCAGATTGACAAGAGCCTTAATTAAATGTCTTGATAAATTAAGAAGCATATATTCTATTGTGTTTTTCTTATGTTTTTTTCAGAGAAAGTGTATTAAAAAGGAATCATCTGGTTCATTGTTATGAACTGCCTGTGGAGAAATCATAGTAGACTAACTAAATCACTGTGAAAGCATGTCTTGTCTTTGATGCATGTAGAAATGTGACTTTATTTCCAGTCATTCAGGGATTGCCAAAAAGGAAATGTGAAAGATGTAAACAGGGCACACAAATAGAAAGGGTCTATTGTTTCCAGAAGGTCTGTCTTCCTGGTGGCATTCTACCAGAAGACATTACTGAATTCTGATAGCTACAAGTTCAAGCTTGGCTACTCTTTCCACTGCTGAGAACAAGCTGGTAAAGGAGAGCAGGTAGGTTTAAATTCACATTTTGAGCACACTGGGGGAGGTGGTCAGAATGGACAGATGAGTGATCAATATGAAATAAGAATAATTAGTAGTCGGTTAACATACAGTATGCCAGTTCAGCCAAATATGAGTTCTTTGGCAATGACCTTCAAGTTTTCTTGATGATGGACCCTTTAGTTAGGGCAATTTTCCCTTTGGCACTCATCTATCATACTTATTCCCACCTTCCTGTGGTGAAAGAACTAAGAGATAAAGAACAGATAGCACTGTGCAATTTCACACAGACACATACACATATACACATTCATATATTTCTTCTTTGAAATATATACTCATTTTATCAATATTTAATATGAAAACAGAAATGTGTATATACTTTTAAATCTGGTTATTGGAATAGTTCAAAATAGGGTTGATGTAGATATGTTTTATTATGAATGATCAAGTTAACCAAACAAAATATTGATAATTAGAAGAAATTTGTTATCAAAAAGAACAGACAACTAATAATCACAACCAAATCAAGAAAATACTAGTGATGCTCTGATAACAAAAGAATTTTCCTTAGAATTATGGGAATTTAAGTTATCAACATGTCTACGTAATGGAAGCCACTTGGTGATATTGCTAAATTTTGTGTTGGTAAGCTCACTACTGCAACAAATAGATACAAGAGTTCATGATTCAAATATAAATGGATTTATTTCTTGTTCATATAATAGAATTGGGTAATTTGCTCTTTAATATGTGGTTTCTGTGTTTGCCCTAGGGGTTAACCCCATTTTAATTAGCTGGAAGAGGAAAAGAGCATGTTGAAGTTCAGATGGTGGATTTTCATAGACCAGACCTGAAAGAAACCACATATCATATCTGCTTGCAATAGATGGCAGAAATCAGTCACATGGTCACCTCTGGATGTCTGTGGGTGTGTCCAGGAGTAACAGAACATTTTTGTGTGTGTGTGTGAGTGTTTAACAGACTTTGCCATACACTGAATAAATATTAGACTTCTTAAAAGCATGATGAACAGTCCTCAGGAAACTATTGTCCTAACACACTCACTTTAGTTCATAAATCTAGATAAATTAAGTTTCATAGCTAAATTAAGATGGTTTCAAGTGGTTGCAATGTATAGGTAAAAAAAAAAGTCCATGAAATTGTACATCATTCAATCAAAAACTCATTTCTTTTTTCATTTTTCATTGAGATATAATTGACATATAACTTTGTGTAAATTTAAGGTTAATTATGTGTTGGTTTGATACATTTATATTTTGCAACATGATAACTACAATAGCATTAGTTAACACTTTTTTAATGTCATATAGTTGTCATTTATTTTGTGTTGAGAACAATTAAGATTAAATCTGTTAGCAATTTTGAAGTTTATAATATAACATTGTTGACTATACTCACTATGTTGTGCATTAGATCTCCAGAACTTATTTATCTACTAGTTGTAAGTTTGTACTCTTAAACAACGTCTCCCCAATTCCCCTTCAGCCTCTAGCCCCAATAACATTCTGCTCACTGTTTTTACAAGTTAAGATTTTTTAGATTCCACGTGTAAGTGACATCATGCAGTATTTGTCTTTCTCTGTCTGACTTATCTCATTTAACAAAATGATTTCAAGATTGGGTTCATGTTGTCATAATGACAGGATTTCCTTCTTTCTCGTAGCCGAATTGCATTGTATATATATATATATATATATACCATTACTTCTTTATCCATTCATCTGTTGACAGATACTTAGGTTGTTTCCATGTCTTGGCTATTGTGAATAATGGCTCAACAAACATGGGAATGCATCACTTTGAGATACTGATTTCAGTTCCTTCAGATATGTAGCCAGGAGTGGGGTTGCTGGATCATGTGTATGGTAGTCCAATTTTCAATTTTTTTTTTTTTTAAACATCTTTATTGAAGTATAATTGCTTCACAATGGTGTGTTAGTTTCTGCTTTATAACAAAGTGAATCAGCTACAGATATACACACGTTCCCATATCTCCTCTCTCCCGCATCTCCCTCCCTCCCACCCTCCCCATCCCACCCCCCCAGGCTGTCACAAAGCACCGTGCTGATCTCCCTGTGCTATGCAGCTGCTTCCCACCCAATTTTCAATTTTTTGAGGAACCACCAAACTGTTTTTCATAGTGGCTGCACCAATTTACTTTCCCACCAACAGTGTATAAGGGGTCCTTTTTCTCTCCATCCTCACCAACATTTGTTATCTCTTGTCTTTTTGATAAAAGCTATCCTAGCAAGTGTGAGGTGATATCTCATTGTGGTTTTGATTTGTATTTCCCTGATGGTTAGTGAAGTTGAAGAAGAGTTCATTATTTTTAATGAGTTGACCTCAGAGAACTCAAACAGGGTTGAGTTTTTATAAAATAGTTTAGTTTATATATTTTTTAAAATTTTGTAATAATAGGATCAATTTTAATAGTACAAATGATATACAATAAAAATATTTTTGGACATGGGTAGGACAAGTAATAAACACAATAACAAAGGGACTCAGCAAAGGGACTAACATTTTTGGGTCTGTGGTTACACAGGCATGTTATAAAACTGACTTCTGAATAGATGCTTACCTAGTTACTTGAGTATTATCAGATAACTGAGGATAACTTTCTTGAGTGGCCTAGTCTTTACGTCAGCGCCTAAGGAATGCTCCTTTCTTACACCCAAACTATTAGTTTACAATTCTGATTAAATGTTTGCATGGACTTGATATCAAAATCTGCAGCATGAAGTTTAAATATCTACTTCATACCACTTCCCCAACCTTTAAAAGTCAGTGTAAGTTTCTTCTTAACCCTTTTTGGTACATTATTTCTCAATGTTTGCTGATTGTAGTTTTATCATTCTGTCAGCCCATTTATCAGCAGTGAGGGCAGTAATATTCCAGATCTGGAATTTAAAGTAGCTAAATCCTTGCTCACCATAATTTTCCTTTTGTAAACTTTATTCCCTCTAAAACCAACAAATACTTCATTTCAATATTATTTTTCAAGGATGTTGGGAGCAAATGAAGAATTTTGCTGTCTAAAGCAATATCTATCTCTTTATTACTCAAAATGACTTTAAAATTTCTTTTTATTCCCTTCAGTATTTGACATAAGCTTCTCTCTGGGTATCAGTATTTCACATGAACATGCTAGTTGTTTATGACTTTCTTGTATTCTGCTGATACTCCTTTTATTTAATTTTTAATCTTCTTATTTTAAAATTCAAGCACATTGAAAAAAATTAGAAATGTATTAATGTTATCACTTTTTGTTTTCATCTTCTAAAAACAGTTCGTTATCAGATTTTTGTTTATTAAGGTCCCCATGTTTTTGAATCTTATTCCCTCTGACTAACCTAATGCTTGCAAGATACTGAAGTTTTTAAAAAGCCATCAATATCGCTATTTTTTTATGCTCCCTTGCATCTCTTCTAGTTCAGTTAGAGGTAATTTATCACTAAACTTACAAAAACAAATATCATCAAGATAATAATTGCTTTGTGGTTACAAAGTATTTTTGTATAGCTAATTGTATAAACATTGATATCTATTATTTAAAATATAAATGATATTTTAGAAATATTTGATAATTAGCAACAGTAAAAATTATTGATGAAACAATTTAAACAAGTTGTTTTTTCCCCCAAATTAATCAAAAGGAACACTTATCAAACTTTGGCAAATGTTTCAAGAGCAATATTTGTCATCATATTCTGGAAACAGAATGAAATACTATACTTTTCAGTGATTTATCAAAGCTAAGATTTTCCCCAAAATAGCTTCTTGTTTATTACTGATAACATTCAACTATTTATTAGGGAAAATGTTTATGTTCAGTGGCTTGTGGTGAAGTTATTGGCTCTAGAATATAGCTTCATTATGTATTGGAGACAGGTGTGTGTGATCTCAATCTCCAAAAATTAGAATAGAACATAATTTTGGAAACTGCCATATTACTTTTCACCCTATTCATGTTTCACCCCTCTTTTTAAGTTTTCTTTCTCTTTCTACCTCCTAGTTTTGAGACATCACTCAAATTTTATAACTATAGAACATAGAAAATGATCTTTTTTCCTTGCTGCTTACCAAACCAAGTTAGTAGCTTGGATTATAATAAAAAACACGGTTTGACTACATCTAGCATTTTTTCCACATGTTCCTTCCACTTTTTGCATTGTGAAACAAGCTGAAAACAATTTCAGTTGCTCTTAACCTACAAATGGTCATGAAACAGTCATTTGTATATATTTATTTTCAGGAGTTCCTATCTTTAATGCCAGAAGCATGCTCTTCCAATGGTATATTTGCCTTCCTTTAAGCATGCTTTATTCATTTATTTATTTAGAGTTCAGGTTGTAAAACTGTCGATATTTTTTCCAAAAAGCCTAAGAATTTATCATTCAGTACTTTTATGCACTCAAGCTGTGAAGCTGCAGAGGGATTTTCTCTTAAAATTTCTTACATGTAACTGAAGGCTTTCATTTGCAGTAATTATGCAGCTGTCTCATGATTCTGCCATGCTTGTCATGTTTGTCTTGCTTTTTTGTGTAATCTCAGTGACATGAGCTATAATATTCAACCACAAAGAACAGTTAAATAACTAGTTATAATGCAGATTAGAAAAAAATTCTTGTGTAAACTTTCCATATTCTTTTAAGCATTTCTCTTAAGTACATGCAATTTTGTTATCTGTTAAATATTAAATCATTTATTATTATCTTATTCGCTCAGTTGGGCAAATCTCATCAGATTAAAAGAAAATTAAACTACTACAACACACTGCATTCCTCAAGAGAAGACTGCAAAAGTTAGAAGTGGTTTTTTTTCTCCTTTTGTAAATGTTATGGTTCTTAATGAGCATCTCCATTGCTCCCATTTGATCACTAAACATGTCAACTACATTTTAAAATCAAGTCATCATTTTGATACTCAACATTCTTTGAGACTGTGAAAACAAAGGGACTTAATATCCTTTCTATTTTCTATCCAGTTTTTTTGCTAAACAGAAAAATGATGGTAGTTACAATAATAAAAAAATCCAACTTTAGGTAAAAATTTGTGATGGAAAAAGCTTTTCTCATCATTAAATTCTCACTGACTAGGACTGAGATATAAAAGAGATGTCTTTATCATATGGCAGTCTATCTATGTATCTAAGTACTTCTATAGGTAGCTGATGTAAATACCTAGAACTAATTATTACAATCCTAGTAAAGATCTTGGATCCTTAAAGTATGATTTGGCCAAGTTACTTAATTCTGATCTTCGTATACGTAAAAAGATGTGAGTTACGTCACCTACTCTTTAAAGGAGTTCATCAGATTAAATGAGATGATTAATGTGAAGCAATTTATTACTGCTTGAAACAAGATGAGCACTCGGGACATGGTGATGATGATAATGATGATTATACAGCTAACAATCACACAATTGCAGAAGTAAGAGGCATGTAACTTTATTTTTATCAGAAGATTTACATTTCAATGTGAGTTTTCATTTGTCGGGATAGCAGAAATTTAAACTTGATCAATCCAGGGTTCCTCTTTCCTTTCTTTGAAATTGGTTGGGAAGATTGACATAGCACCTGGTGGTAGATGATGGGGAGGACTATTTCTGGTTATTGGGATCATCATTTATTCACCCTGACATCCACTGAAATATCTTTACCACCACCCTTAGTTGATAAAACTCACTTTATGATATTCCCCTTTCTCAGCCATTAGAAAGCCACTTCTCTTTCTTCAGATCTGTCTGCTTACTTAGTCACATCCATGTTGTTCTAGCATGAATGAGAAACAGGTGCTCTCTATCTCTAATCCCTATGGATCACTCTTAGGTGTATCTACTTAAACATTGGGTACCGACTAGTATTTTGTTCCCAGGCAAAGCTGGGAGCAAAGAGGCTGGACCTTGCCATTTTTCATGGACTATATTTAGGGACAGAGGACTGATTTTCTTCTCAAGTGCCCAACCTTTCAGGACTTTCTTTCACCCCCATCATCCCCAGAACTGGGTAAGGTACAGGGCAAATTTTCAGGATCAACTACTGTATTTGCTTGAAATTTCAAATTCTTCAGTTTGTAGATGTATTATATGAAATCTATTGGTATATTTGATTTAAAGAGTATTTGATTTATATATATATATATACATATATATATACATACATATATACATATATATAGTTAGTTTTTAAAAACATCCTTTTACTAATTTCCGAAAATATCCACCTAATCATTGTAAGCCTTATAGTTTTTCTGCATGTAACATGATAAACAACATACGTTTTAAAAACAAAATCTACTAAATGCTATGGCAAGCAACAATTTTTCCAAATGGTATGAAGTTTTCGTATCAGCATGGAAATCAACTGTGTTTAAATATTTATAGTTCTATCAACTTCAGGTGAAAATATGCGGCATAATTATTTTCAAATAAAAATGAATTAAGGACATTTTTTGACATCATAACGTTTCCAAAGATAATGAAAAAACAATTCATGAAAAATGATGATGAGCAAATGATATCCTAATTCGTTTCATCAGTTAAAGTGTAAAACCAGTGGAACTGAAAACATTTTATTGTTTCTTAATTGAGACCCTTTGTCTAATTTTAACATTTAAGACACCATTCTTTACACAAACTTGATTCTACCATTTTGTAAGATTTTCAAATATACAGAAGTCTAATTTTTATTTAGATATATCAGATTCTTGAGATTTATACTTTATTTTTTTCAAATATTTCTCCCTTGGAATTTTGTTTTATATATGATTTATAAATAGTTAATTGAAGAGTGTTGAGAATATAAGCGAAAGGTATTTTAAAAGGTATTTTTTTTCAGCTTAACTCAAAACATGGTTGTTTTGTTCAAGTTGAGGGTAATAAATATAAAGGTAATCACTTCCTTCCACCTCTGATACTTGTCATTGTTTATTGAGTTTATGGTGGAGATTAGCTTTGATTTATTCTGTGTCTGCTGACCTAACCCTATTCTTCAATATTTTGACCCAAAGGATGGTAGGGTCATGTTGTCTAACTAAGAAGTCTAGCCTTGGTCCCAATTAATCATGGAAAAACTAAGATAGTTAATTATTTTTCTAAACATTTATCTTTTATCTTAAAGGATAATTTGTTATAAACTCAACTTTAATTTGGCAATAAAGACATAAATACACAGGAATAGCACAAAGAGCAAGATTTCAACAATGATCTATGGGATTTCTATTATTTATTCTATTTTCTAAACATCTTTACTTTTTCAGTTATTAATTAATTTTCAGGGCATCTTCTAAGTGGTAGGCCCAGTGCCAGGTATCAGTATACAAAGAGAAATATAATACAGTGTTTATCAAAGATGTACTTAATTCTCTGGTAGGGGAAGGAGAGAAGTTTTAAAAAAAAAAGAAAAAGCAATCTTGGGATAGGAATTGTGACAGTGGAATGTATAGGATGATGTAGTATTAAAACCCATGATGAGGACAGTGGAGGGAAAAAGATGTGCCAGAGAAAGACAGAACCATGAAGAGAAGAAAAAAAGAGTAAGGGAATCTGTGGTGCTCCTTGCTTCAGGAAGAGGGTGTGAAGCCAGATGGATGGGTGTAGGTCTTAAAGGGTGGATTTAGATGGAGGTGTCATATTTGAGCCAGCCACAGGCAAGGAATGTCCTAAAGTTCTGATTGCAATTATCCAGCCAGAAAAAGTAAGGGCAAGAAGAGAGCCATAAAAAGAAAGCACATTAATAATCATTTTATTATTATTATTATATGCTCACCAAAAGAATGTTCTATTTCTTCCTGTTATTAAGCTTTCACTCATTCAATGAGATAAATTAATGAAAACTGTTCACCTAATCAAATGAGTGAAAGATACAAGGAAACATAAGACTCTATGTCTGATGTAATCATTTTAGGGAAGAGGAACCAGTCAGAATGTGGTCCAGTTTCATAATTCAAGGGTCAATTTGGGTGAAGCATATCTGCAAAAGATTTAATCCTGATATATTCTTTATCTTTATTCTTTTACACAGGAGAATAAAGATGGAAGGAGGAGATTATAATAATTAAAATTATTTTATCTACTCCCACATTTATCACAAGACACAAGGAGAATCTTCAGTCCATGGGTGCATTACCTTGAGAAGCAGGTTGGAAGATTGGGTTGCATGGATAGTTGGTGACAATATATAAGCACTTATTTTTTAAAAACCTTGATGGGATAAAAAAGACCTGAAATAGTAAATTGTTTTCTTTCCAGCCTCATTCCTCTAAGCAAGTGAAGGGCAGATTGGAACAAATCAAAATATTGAGCTTAAGGTGAGGTCTTTATAGAAATGAAACAATCAAACCATGGAGTTAACATTCTCATTATGTATCCAAAAGTACTGAAAACATTAGATAAAGGTAAATAGAATTAGAATGGGAATGAGAGCTCAGCTAAAAATGAAGAAAGATTCTTAGGAAGAGATGCAGAGACAGGTATTCCTATATTGATTTTATCATCCAACAAGTCTAGCTTTAAGGTCCAACTTAAGAGAGTCAGTTTGAGTAAACCTTCCCTTGTCCAGTTTTTTTCTGCCAATATAAAGAAAGAAGAAAAGCGTATTTTCTTTGCTTTCTTTCTTTGGATAGTGTTTTCATTCACTGTGTCAAATATATATTGAGCATTTAAATGCTGGTCTTTGTACTCAGGACTGATTATGCTTACACATGAACTCTGCCTTCAGTCTAGGAGGGAGACCAACATGTAACAGATAAACTATTTTATAACACAAGTAACATAAATAGAGATATCAATCAATTGTACCCAGAATGTAACAGGGCTGAATGATTCTGTCCACTGAAACCGGTATGGATTTTACTGAGAAGGAGAAGTAAAGGTCAAAATATTACAGGAAGAATGTGATTTAAACAGGCAAAGGTAAGGAAGAGGGCTGTCAGGCAGGGGAATGAGATGGGGAAAGGCATATGGATATATGAAGAAATATGCACTATATTTGGAAAATGACAATAGTTCAATGTGATTTTTTTTCAAAGTGACTTTCTAAAGAACTGGGAAACTAATGAATGGCAGAGAAAGCACGATTGAAAATGCAAGATAAAGGGAGTCATTGATGGAACAAAGGACTTGAAGATGGGACAGGGAGTTAAAGTAGAAGGACATCACTACCTTCCCTGAGGTAGGGGGGCAGAAGGGGCGCATGGGAGCTTTGGCAGACAACTCAAGAAATGGAGATAAGGAATATAAAGGATTTTCTCCCTAATGACCTCAATTTCTACTATAAAATTGGAGGCAAGACCGTTTATGGACAACATGGGAGCTCTGTGGAGGTTTGAGACAAGAGAGAAAAACTTGGAATAGCTGCCCCTGGAGATGTTTGACGCTGGGATAGGCTAATGCCAGCCTCGTCCATTTTTAAGCCTAAAACTTAGCAACAATTACTATGTGTCTTGCTTTTTCTAAAGATCCTTAGATAGGCTGCTGCTGAGAACAACTGCTTTTTGAAAGGCAAGCTATTTTAGAGATATTTTAGCGTAATGAAAACCATTACAAAAATTAACAATTTTTCTATATTGACCCTTTTATTTGCTTATGTTGAATACAAAAGAATGCTAAATTAGTGAATTTAAAATGTATTTAGCACAAGCCCAGAAGTTCTTTCAGAACTTTTATTCAGGGTGAATATTATCATTGATGTTTTTGCCTAGAAATACAATTGTATTCAGATTTTAGAGGTCTCAAGGGTATCTGCAATTCTTAAGCTTTATAATGCTGAGTTTGTCAGGATCTATGAAAATGATCCATCTTAGGTGAGCGATTCAGTAAAATAGTTTATATTCACTATCTTTTATCTTCTGTACACAATCACACCTTATCCTCACGACTACTCTAAAATAATTCTTTCCAGGATCATCAGTGCTTATTCTTGTTCAATCTCAAACACTTTTTGTCATACAGTAACACCTGTAAGACATGTTAAGAGAAGGGCATCTGTAGCCAAACTTCCTGGGTTCAAATCTGACTCTGCTACATACTAATTAGTGTAAACTTGGGCAAGTCGCCTGACTTCTCAGGGTCTCCATTTTCTTATATCTAAAATGAAGTTAATGAATCTACCTAACAGAGTTGTAAGAATGTCTGGGTTGAGGTTCCATTAGCAACTGTCACAAACAAACTCGAAGTTTCAGTGACTAAACCATTTTCGGCACTCACAGAACACTCCGACGTTCGTATTCCTGGTCTGCAGAGGTAAGAGTGCTGGGGCTTTTTTTCTTTTTTCTTTTTTTTTCCCTTTAGAGCATTTATTCTTACCTGAAATTATTTTGTTTAGGGACCTTGTCTATTTTTTTCTCACCTGTGCCCACACTGCTTAGAATATTTCCTGAAACTTAAATGTTCAAGAAAAGATTAAACTGACTGCGAATGTGAATATCCTTGGGGATTGGTCTGTTACATAGTTGTTCTAGTGATTTGTATGTTTTTGTTCTTTGCCTTGAGTTCGGGAGGATGGCTCAAGTTGGCTTTTCACTAATTCCTTTTTTCATCCTGTTGGTAGAAGTCATTCAGGGCCCCCTGTTGCTGGCAGCTCTACCATCTTCCACTGCATTGGTGTGCAGTTGCTGGTTGGGATGGATCATGGAGGACCTATCATGAGATGTTTTCACGCACCAAGCTTAGAAATGAGTTTCTTCATTTCCATGTGCCTTCTTTTTGCTAGAACTCAATCATGTGGCTACTTCTACCAATATGGGAGACAATATGGGAGGCTAGAAAATGTGGTTTGGCTTTGTGTTGAGGAAGAACTGAGAGTGGCGATCAGCTAGCAATCTCTGTAAAATTCCACCCTTCTGGACATCAGATATCTATTCAACCTTCTTTTTTATATATAGAATACACTTACACCCCAAGGAAGAAAGGTCAAAGTTTTATCAAGTCATTGTACCCAAGATCTCTGGGTGTAGCAGAGTTCTTTCAACTAATGAACTAAAAAGACTTATTCTGTGGACTGGAGACTGGACAACCATAATACAATCTCTCCGAAGAGAGAGATTCTCTCTTCTTCTCCGAAGAAGAATAGAAGACATACAGTAATTATTGACCAATAGATGGTATGCAACCTGCTGGTAGACATGCTGAAGACTTCCTACCCTAGGAATACGTAGATTGATTAGACTTTGGCTCTGCTCTGTGTGAGAAAATTAGTTGTCTGTGTTCTCTGTGGTCCTGAACTCTTCCTTCTTGAAGATTCTTCCTTATCCGTTGCTCTTCATGGCCATATCTGCAATGGGCATTAGGTGGAGTTTCCTCCTTGGGGCCACCACTGCTTCTGCAGCCCACTTGCCTATTCTAGGGTGGACACATAGAGCTGTTTTAAGGCTCAAACAGTTAAAAGTTTTCAAGGTTTAAACAGGTAAACGTTTTCTCATTGTTTCATTTGATCTGGGTTTTGTGGTTTCTTTGTCAATATTGGGTCCATAAAACCCTAGTTAGTGTTCTTTGAATTTATTTGCTTCCAATGTTATGTAATCCCACTCAAAGTCTTTATGGAGTCATAGTTTTCAAGATCGTCTGTATTTATTTGGCTTCTTGCCCCATGCCTTTTTCTCTCTCAACTTAATAGAGCTTTCTTAAGGCTGCCTTTACTAAAATAAATAGGAAAAGCACATAGTGAATTGTGTTGGCGGTTTGGTTGGCCAGGAATGGATGTGGTAGACATCACTTTTGCTCCTATTCTAGTAGCTAGATCTCAATTACAGAGCCACATCCTCTGCAAAGGGGAAGGAAGCATGGTGCCCACCTGTGTGCTCAAAAAAGGGAATGGTTTTGGTGATCAATTAATACTCACTGCTACACTTGGAACAACATGTGAAACAAAGTGCTTAATTAACATTTCCAATGATATTTCGGCTACTTTGTATATATGACCACAGTTAATACTTACCTTCCAAAGTCTATATCATTTCTAGTTCTCTTCTGAACTCCCAGAACATTTCATGGCTTTCTGTTCTGTCCTTTTACTCTGTCCATAATTTAAATGATAATTTCTCTTAGTGTTTTGTTCTTAGTCATATTTTTCTTCTTAAACTTCTTTCTCTATAGGTGATCATATATTTAACATAGCTTTAACTATAGTTGTGTGTTGATGATTTTGGAGAGTGTAGATTAATCCCTGACCTAATCCCGTAATCGCTGAATTCCAGAACAAAATTTCAGATGATTTGGTAGGTACCTCCTCTGGGATGTCCCTACTACCTCAGGCTTAGTATTTGAGAAAATGAACACGCTGTATTACAAAACTCACTCCTTATTGTGTATGTCCCTATATTAGCATCATCAGCCTTCTAATTTCTTAGAATAGCAACATCAGACTTTTCTCCTTCACCTTTCCCTTTCATACTTTTAGGTTATGGTGGCTAAGTCTTATAGATTCAAATATGTAATGATTCTCTTATTTCTTTATTTATTCCTTCTGTGACTTTATTTTACTTATTATTTTTTATTTGGTCTATTAAAATAAGCCCTAGCAAATTTTCCATCCTATGATTTCTAGACTCTGCATTCATTCTTCATATGGTCATCATGGCCTAGTGTTGCCAGACATAAGCTGCTCATTACAGCTGTCCCTTGGTATCCACGGGGGACTGGTTCCAGGACCCCCTGTGGATACCAAAATCTGTGGATGCTCAAGTTCCTTATATAAACTGGCATAATATTTGCATATAGCCTATGCACATACTCTTGTATACTTTATATCATCTCTAGGTTACTTATAATACCTAATACAATGTAAATGTTTCTAAATACAATATAAATGCTCTGAAAATAGTTGCTGGGTGCAGAGCAAATTCAGGGTTTGCTTTTTGGATCTTTCTGGAATTTTTTTCAAAAATTTTTAATCTGTGGTTGATTGAATCCACCAATGCAGAACCCCTGGATACAGAGTGCCGACGGTTTATGTCCTCTGCTAGTCTCTCAGATGTTAGTGTGCTACGTTTCTCCTGAAGCAACTTCCCTTTAATCTGACCCCTACCTGGCATTTTCCCCATGCCTTCTGGAACATCTGATTTCACAGTAAATAAACATCCCACATAGTAAGCTTCTTTACCTCGTAGTGGTATAATTGACACCTAGCTCTCCACTGAAGCTATTTTCCCTGCAGCCAAATCAAGGAGGAGAAGCTTATTCTCACTCACCCTTCCTTACCTGAAATTAACTTCCTTACACCACTACCATATTATTACTCCCTGTCAGTATCTCTTCTGCCATTGAATAAAATCATCGGCTGTTTTAAAGCTTAAACTGTCAGACCATTTTCCCCCTTCCCTCTCCTCATCCTGTAAAATACTGATCGATAGGTCATTTCATGACATTTTCTGGAGACTGTATCTCCAGGCTCTATACACTCCTCTTTTTTTTTTTTAACATCTTTATTGGAGTATAATTGCTTTACAATGGAGTGTTAGTTTCTGCTTAATAACAAAGTGTATACACTCCTCTTAAACCAAGTCTTGACTAATATCTGGGGCTAATTTAAACATCCATTTGGGCCACACACACATCATATGCCAGTCTTTTAGTTCCTCTACATTTTCATGTTTAGCTCCTTTCACCTTCGGTTTACTTGGACAACTATTTTCTTGGTCACATTCTTAACTTTGTCATGACTTAGAGCTGTTTTACACTGGAAATATTAACTTTAGTCACCTAAAGTTATTATTTGTCAACATATCAATCTTGTATTAAGCCACACGCCCATGCTCTTCTCTACTAGAGGTTATTTCTTCTTCCCTTTTACATTTCTCCTAAAGAAGCTTGACTCATCTTACTCTCTTACAGCTCAAACATCACTTTTTCTCAGGACCTTCCTTACAATCTTTCTGGCATTTTGCCTTAAGTTCAAGTCTCCCTCTGGATTTTGCATGGTGGTGCTCCTTCAAATTTTATTATAATTATATGTGATTGTTTTAGCATGAGAATACCTATTGGTCTGGAGGCAGGGACCCTGTTTTTTATTTCATCACAGTCTTTAGCACCTTTCTGTCAACTTACCATTAATACTTGTCTTCCGTCTTGATTACCCTCTCCTTTAACTCTCATCTCCTACATCTTTAACACTTGTGCTATTTGCTTAAATACAAACTTTTTGCTACTTCCCTGCTTATGAATCTTAAATGATTCATCATAGAGATGCCATGATTCTTACTAGTACATTGAAGGCCTCAGAGTAGGAATCTGTATTAATTTTCTATTGCTGCTATAACAAATTACCACAAACTTGATAGCTTACCACAACACACATTTATTATCTTTTAGTTCTGGGGGCCAGAAGTCCAACATGGGTCTCATACTAAAAAGAAAATGTCAGTAGTGCTGTACTTATTTTAAAGGCTCTAGAACCAAATGAATGCTTTTGCCTTTTTTTCTTTCTAGAGGTCACCAGCATCACTTGGTCTATGGCCATGTCAAGCCAGCATGGTCAAGCCAAGTCTTTCTTATGCTGCCATCTCTGATTCTCTCTATTGATTCTCTCATCCATTTTTTAACAATCCCTTTGTTTACATTGTGCCCACCTGGTTAATCCAGGATAATCTCCCTATTTTAAAGTTAGCTGGTTAGCAAACTTCTTTCTCCTTTGTCACATACCTAAGATATTCACAGGTTCCTTGGAGTAGAATGTGGGCATTTGGAAGTGGAGGCATTATTCTGCCTACCGCAGTATTTTTTTTTTTTTAATTAAAAATGACATTTATTTTCTTTTGGATATGTTTCATTGTTCATGGTAATCAGAGTCTCTATATATTAGGTACTTAACAAATACTTGCAGAATAACTATCTGAAAATTTAAAATGTCATTGTGTCTTTTTTTATTCCATTCCTGTGAACTCCAAACCAGTTTTAGTTTAGTTTTTTTTTTTTTAATTTAATTTTATTTATTTTTTATACAGCAGGTTCTTATTAGTTATCTATTTTATACATATTAGTGTATATATGTCAATCCCAATCTCCCAATTCATCCTGCCTACCCCAGAATTTGTTTCTCCAGGAAACCTTCCCTTATTCCCCTGTCTAGATGATTATTCCTCATTTGTGTTCCTGAAGTTCTACTTCTAAAATTTAAATATCACTTATTATACTATAGGTCACAACCTAAATATTTTTGTCTCTACTGCTAGGTTGTAAACTGCATGATGGCAGGGGCTGCGTCTGTATTAATCACTATTATAATACTCATACACACAGTAGTTCCTCCAGAAATAAACCAAATGAATGAATGAATACATTGTGCAGAAAGCTTAGATTTGAAGTTAGAGGACTAGGTTAAGTCTTGGCTCTACCACTTACAAGCTAATGATATGGAAATCATTTAATGTTTCAAGTCTCCATTTCTTTATCTACAAAGTACACAAAATATTATGTGTCCTACTTTTGAAAGTTATCAAATTAATAATATGAACTAAAACACATAACGTGTGTTGTTAATTGATAAGCCTATTAATATATATATAAAGTGATATGTTATTAAAACATAAATTGAATCTTTTTACTTCCTTTCTCAAAGACCTAGCCATGAGAATTAGTCCAGAAATAAATTTTCAATTTCGATGGATTTTATTAAGATCCTCCATTATCTGGCCTAAATTTATTTTTCTAAAACTGTGTCAAATAATATCCCATAGTCATATCTCTTTTTTCCAGTCAGTTTTTATTATACTCTATTCCTAAGTCATATCATATTTGATCATTCTCTGTAAAATGACCTATTATTAATTTCATTGTAAAATGTATTTTCCAAGAATACTCGTGGCAACTGCCCACTCTATTCTCTAACTATAAAAACAGCATTGGTGGTAGTGGTAACATTTACATTATTTCAAATATTACATGAGCTTTGTATCCATTAACTTTCTCGATCATCACTATACTTTTCTGAGTTTTATTCCCATTAAACAAGGGAGAAAAACTGGTGAAATGATATTTCCAGTGTCTATACTGTTCCCTCCTTCCCAGAATAAATCTTTTCTCATTTTTTCATTTATTGAAATATTAATAATCCTTTAATACCTTCAAGTGTAACCTACTTTCTTAAGATTTAATTTCCTTGGTTACCATTAATTATACCTTTCTCTCCATTTCCACAGCATATTATTTGTGTGTGCATTTCTCAGATATTTTATTCTCCATTAAAAAGTCTATTTTTGATGCAGTTTGATCCCGGATGGAGATCAAAGTTTTAAAATATTCTTTTTAAATATCAAAATGTCTAGCCCAATCTCTATATATACAAGTCACCTATTATAGGTTGAAAATAAATCAGATCACTTAGCAAAAAAAAAAAAAACAAGGCCCATAAGTGCACTAGGTGGCTCTTAAAGTCTCCTCTAGCTGTATTTTATTTTATAAAATCGCATCTGACAGAAGAAAGTGCAGCCCAGGCATTCAAGTACTTAGCCACTGTTTTTCTGAATTTGATAACATGACTTGAAAAGTGTTTTAATATTTAGTTCACAAAGTATCTGCATAATAGAGGCATAAAACTCAAACAGTAAGAGGCCGTCAAGGTCAGATGAATCTGAACTAGAATTCCACTTTTCTTAGTGTGTATCTGTACAATTTACTTACATCCTTAAACCTCAGTTTTCTAATTTGTTGTGTAGGGAGAGTCCAAGTAGCTACCTCAAGGGTTGTTATGAGGATTAAATAAGATACAACTTAGAAAGCACTTATCAAAATGCCTGGAGCATATTTTTAATGATGTTATTATATGAATGAAAATGTTGCACAAGTAAAAATGGGTAGATATACTTTACATTAAATGTATTTACTGTTCCAATATATATCACATAGTTTGTAGAGTTCTCCTTTGTAGTTCTCTCTGTTTAGATAGCCTTCCCTACTTAACAAAATGTGTTCAGTTCCCATTATTGTTTTGGTGCATATTATTTTACCCCTTTTGTCCCTTTCATTTTGCCCTCCTCACCTCTCCCCACCCTGACTTCTGCTTTTTTTCATGCTCCTGCTTCATATATGCTACCTATTTCTTCTACTTTCATTCTACTTATTGGCTTGATATAAATGCATCAGAATAAGATACTACCAAATTTTGTTGGACTGATTTACTAAGCATAGTACCAACTTCTCTTGAGATAGTCTCAAAAAACCCTGGAAGTACTAATCCCCTGTACTTCATTAACTGGACAACCAATTTTTCCCATTATATTTAATTACACTCAAATAGGTACAGCCAATTATACTTTTAATTCTTTTCTATTTTCAATTTATTGTAAATCTTTTGTAATCTCTGGTCCCCATCTTAACATGACAATATATATGTTAAAAGTTATTTGTAAATTAAAGATCATTATGCAATGTAAAGTTTGTAATTGATCACAATATTAGTTATTGCAAGAATACATTGGTGAATTTGAAATGAATGTTTTAGACTCAAATTGAATAGAATGACAATTTTGCTTAAGCAATAAGCCACATATTCCCAGAATAGGTTATCATATCCACAAGTTGGCAAAGATTTCCAATTAAATGTTAGAGACCATGAAAGAAATAACCCTTCACATATGATGTGATATTTCCCCCAAATATCACCCATATCCTTAGCTATCTGTTATTATCTGATGATACAAAATGAGATTTAATTTAAGATTTGGGGTCAGTATTTTAGAGCTTTAATTTAAGAAATTTTATCTTACTCTGCTTTCAAAACCTTTGTACCTCTCACATTTGTAATCTTTCAGTAATTTTGGGAAGAATCTTTTCAGAAGAAAACCTGAGAATATTGAAAATACTCCTTAAGGTCTATTTCATTTCCTATTTAGAGACACAGAGACAACTTAGATATAACCAGATCTACAACTAAGGTATTTTGAACTTAGGAAAAGCTGCTTTATATATTTCAACACTCTAGGGTAGGGTAGATAAATTTAGACGATCACTGAGATGCATAATTTTTTTTTCAAATGCCTCTGGGGAGCATATAAATGTATTGTTAGAAATTCTCTATTTTGACTTGCCTCCATGCTTTGATACCATTCCAAGATTTATTTAGTTCTTTGAAATGCATGTATATTCCCTTTTATAATGTCTCTAATTTATAGCTCATTTTCAACTATGTAGGAACTCTTTGGACTGTTATTATGTTCAGCTTTTCAAGAACACAATTTATAAATGACCATCATTTTCTATTAAGTCTTGACAGTATTTCAAATGTGGTTAGTTACTTAAACATAAAAAAGCTTCTATTATTAAATGTTTTCATCTACAAGGTGACCTTAGAAATAGTTATCGTGACTGGAGTTTTCTGGACAGTCTTGATTTTAAATATTCTGTGCAATTAAAAGACCATATGCTTTGAATTTATATTCAGAAAATGTGATCAACATGCTTCCAGGCATGTGAGTGTTCATTCTACTGGCACCATCCTTATAAGTTTTGATGTTTCAGTCTTTATAAACTCATTTTGATCTGTGGCAATAGACTTTACATTTGTTTTATCCCTCTACTCTCTTTAGTTCCAGTTTCTCTCTCTCTCTCATCTATTCAGTGTCACCAGTTTTTTTGTATTTTTATTTTACCTAAAAGATCAAATAAACTTCTTTTTATACAAGGAAAGCTTTTTGATCCTTTTTTAAAAAATAAAACTATGATGATTTAAGCTTTCTCACAGAATAAAGCAATCTTTATTCTATATATACTCAAGATAACAGTAAAATTAATAGTGACATTTGGTTAATACTGTTTTCCAGATTCTGTGATTAACTCATTAACATTCCTCTTTGAATCCTCAAAACAAGCATCATTATTAGTTCTATTTTATTCCTATTCTTTTTGGTTTCAAACCTCAAACTCTTAATCATTATACTCTGTTGCCAACCACCATGTTTGTGGTTTTTTCCCAAATTTTATTATTTACCTCCTTACAGTCTACCTTTCAGTAACCTGGGATTAATCTCTGTTCCATCAATATTCAGTGCACTTTTTATTATCTATGCCTGTGTATACAGTCTTTCCTTTAACCTTGAATGCTTTACTCACATTTCTCGTATATGAACATTCTTATCAGTTTTCAAGGCAAAGTTTAAATCCTGTGTCTTTTATGAAGCCTTCCTTGATAATCAAGATTAAAATAAATGGCCTACCTTTTCAAACCACAAAAATGGATGATACTAAATACTAACATGTGAGACTTGGGGCTTACTGTTTTAGTTCCCTGGCGCTCTTACTAGACTCCTGACTCCTAGAATCAAGGAGAAAATACAGGATAACAGAAAATGCTTGGGTTTGGAAATGAAAGATACAAGGGTTTTAGACCAGGCTCTGGCATGAAGAACTGATTTACCAAGTGGCTAAGAAGATGTGAGGGAAATGGAGAGTCCTTAGTTCCTTCCTTAAACTATGGAATCCAGCCCATGGTTAAGGAATTACTTACATTAGCAGGTGTTCATTTAATGTTTATTGGCTTGAATTATGCCCTTTGCGTTGAAAATTAAATAGCCATTTTGTAATGCATCATGGGCTAATCAATTAATTTAATTTATTCTCACCTTGTGTATTTTGAATGACCTGGAGAGGGAAAAGTATAGAATAAGTAATGTTGATGATGGTTGAGGATGAGCAGTAAGAAGCCTTGGGTTAGAAGGTGGAGGCTTCAGGTGTTTTCAAAGAGGGCTGTTCTGTGATTATATAATTAATGAGGTAGAGAAACTGGGGGAGGGGAAGAAGGCTGAGGAAACAGTAACAAAGGGAAAAAGTTATGAGGATTCAATATGAGAAACTCATGATATAGATTTTAAATGGCCATAATGATGATGGTCTTAGCTTTTAGCAGTGCTCCTTTAGTAAATAATTAAATGCCAGGCATTGTGCTAGGCATTTTACATATCCTATCGTATTTCTTCCGAAATTTTTTTGGTTGATAAAACATGTCAGAATGGTATTGAAATTATTGTAAGCATATATAAAAATATATTAGTATTGAAAACACTACAAAAATGTATTTTCATTTCATCTTAGTGAACTAGCACTTGAATCGCTATCTGAATGACAAGTTAATGGCCTCAGAAAGCCTATATGCTTTTGTAAACGTGAGTAAGAACTGTCAAAGTTTTTCTTGGTAAACCAAAAGTCAAGAGACAGTAAAAAATTCCCATACAATCAACTGTAAATTCTTCGGGTTCAATATATCATCTTCTTCCTTATTAACCCTTCCTATTGTGGGCGTTTTGCTTTGTGTTATTTTTTTTTTTTTTTTTTTTTTTTTTTTTTTTTAATTTATTTATTTATATTTGGCTGTGTTGGGTCTTCGTTTCTGTGCGAGGGCTTTCTCTAGTTGTGGCAAGCGGGGGCCACTCTTCATCGCGGTGCGCGGGCCTCTCACTGTCGCGGCCTCTCGTTGCGGAGCACAGGCTCCAAACGCGCAGGCTCAGTAGTTGTGGCTCACGGGCCCAGTTGCTCCGCGGCATGTGGGATCTTCCCAGACCGGGGCTCGAACCCGTGTCCCCTGCATTGGCAGGCAGATTCTCAACCACTGCGCCACCAGGGAAGCCCCTGCTTTGTGTTATTTTAAATAGTAGTCACTTAGAACAACAGTTTTCTTAAGAAAACAAAAAAAGTGAGCACCAATATTCTAAAAACTAAAAGTAACAAAGAGGAGAGAATATACAGACAAGTAGAGATTGGCTCCATTGCCCACTCCATGTCTTACAACTGCAGTCCCTGAAGAGAGTTCTGTAAAACTGGGCAAAATTTCTAAACTACTACACTAGAAGATTAAAATAAAATGCATGAGATTAATTTCAGGAGTATATTTCATTTTTATTCTGAAGACTAATTTTGAGATTTAAAGTTTATTTTCATAAGGATTAAGTAACAATAATGTTTTCAGATTAGCAAATTATAAATTAGAGTAAAATATCCTATAATAGGTATAGTTATTTTTTAAGGAACATGGGGTAGCTCCCTTTATAGAAGCAATCTAGAAATTGCTAAGGGACTGGAAAATAAAAGTGATTTCCTTTCAAATAATTCTTTGGCAACAAGATCCCATTTAAAAAATTTCCTATCTCATATATACAATCCTATGGTACAATATAGAGTAAAACACAGGATAAAATTTGTAAAATAAAATTCTTAAACAATGAATTTAATGCCAGTCATACCATTCATTTGAACCTTTCTCCTCAAATTATTTTTTGTTGTAACTATACGAAATATATATTCCACATCTCTGAAAATATGTGTCTGGATCATACTTTTTAAAAAGAAATTTATTTTTTTCTAAGTAGTTGCCAAATACACATGACATAAAATTTACCATCTTGACCATTTTTTTTTTTTTTTTTTTTTTTTAATTTTTTTTTTTTTAATTTATTTTTTCATTTATTTATTTATGGCTGTGTTGGGTCTTCGTTTCTGTGCGAGGGCTTTCTCTAGTTGCGGCGAGCGGGGGCCACTCTTCATCGCTGTGCGCGGGCCTCTCACTATCGCGGCCTCTCTTGTTGCGGAGCACAGGCTCCAGACGCGCAGGCTCAGTAGTTGTGGCGCACGGGCCTAATTGCTCCGCGGCATGTGGGATCCTCCCAGACCAGGGCTCGAACCCGTGTCCCCTGCATTAGCAGGCAGACTCTCAACCACTGCGCCATCAGGGAAGCCCCCATCTTGACCATTTTTAAGTGTGCAGTTCAGTGGTATTAAATATGTTCATATTGTTGTGCAACCATCACCACCATCCAGCTCTAGAAATCTTTTCACCTTGTGAAAACTGGAACTCTGTACCCATTAAATAATAACTCTCCATTGCTCCTTCCCCAGCCCTGGCAAACACCTTTCTACTTTCTATGACTATTCTACCTAGCTCAAATAAGTAGAATCATACAGTATTTGTCTTTTGTGACTGGCTTATTTGATATAGCAAAATGTCATGGTTCACCCATGTTGTAGAATGTATTAAGGCTGAATAATACTCCATTGCATGTTTATACCACATTATCCACTCATCTGTCTATGGGCATTTGGGTTGCTTCTACCTTTTAGCTATTGCTGCTGTGAACATGAGTATACAAATATTTCTTTGAGATCCAGCTTTCAACTTTGGGGGTGGTGTATATCCAGAAGTAAAATAGCTGCATCACATGGTAATTCTATTTTTAATTTTTAAAGGTACCGCTTTATTGTTTTCCACAGGGGCTGCTGGCTGCACATTCCCACCAACGGTGCACAAAGGTCAAAAGTTCTGTTTTTTCACATCCTTGCCAACACCATTACTTATTTCCTTCCTTCCTTCCTTCCTTCCTTCCTTCCTTCCTTCCTTCCTTCCTTCCTTCCTTCCTTCCTTCCTTCCTTCCTTTCCTTCCTTCCTTCCCTCCTTCCGGTCTTCTCTCTTTCATAGTAGCCATCTTAATAGGTATGAGGTGATATCTCATTGTGGTTTTGATTTTCATTTCCCTAGTGATTAGTGATGTCAAGCATCTTTTCATATGCTCCTTGGCCATGTGTATATCTTCTTAGGAGAAATGTCTATTTAAGTCCCTTGCCCATTTTATAACTCGGTTGTTGGTTCTTTTTGTTTTTGTTGAGCTAAAGGAGTTCTTTACGTATGCTGGATATTAACCCCTTACAAGTTACATGATTTAAAAATATTATCTCCCATTCTGTAGGTTGCCTTTTCACTTTGTTGATTGTATCCTTTGAAGAAAAAAGTTTTAATTTTCATGTAGTCCAATTTATCTATTGGACTATCTATCAATCTGTCTATCATCTATCTATCATCTATCTATCTATCATTGCCTATGTCAGCAATACAACTTTTGTCTTTTATTGATTCTCCATGTTGTATTTTTCTGTTACTTTGTTCTCTGTTTTTTTCTCCTTCTTTCTTCTTCTTGCTGTGATTTTTTATTCCTGTTACAGGTGTACATCTAACTACTTTTCAGTATTTCGGGGGTTTCTAATATAAGCATTTGAGATTATAAATGTCATGCTTAGAACTACTTTAGCTGTGTCCAATAGTTGTTGACTTATAGCATTGTTCAGTTTTAAACTGTTTCTTATTTCTGTGTTTTTGCTTTTTCAGATTTTTGCTTCTGAAGAATTCTAATTTTATTCTCAGTTCAACAATTTTAAAAGACTCAGTCTAGCATATTTAATTACTTTCATGGTAGAGGCAGTCTACCATTTTCCTGTAAATGGAAACTTTGTTCATTATTTTAATTGTCTTTTTGTTACTATTTCAAAGCACATATGTAAGGCAAAGGAAAAAAGGAAACTGTTTCTAAATACAGAAACCTTTTTGTTTTTTTGTGTGTTTTTGGTAGACATGAGCCTTGCTTAGCATTATTGATGACTAAAATCTACCCTTGAAAATATTTTAATTACAAAGAGAGAAATTAGACTTTGAATTTCAGGAGTAAATACCATCATACTATGGTAATAACTAGTTTAAATTAATATATGATATTTCTCTTTATCCACTAACATAGTAAGTGAATCTTTGTATAATGCTATTTAAATATACAGAGGGAGATGGGAGCATAACATACTCACTTTGGGACAGCCCAGACTTCTCTGAAATTTGACTAATAATATTATTCTCATTTTTAGGAATGATTTAAAGGTGTGTTTAATATGAGGTTCAGTTCATCACAGTGCATTCAATTTATAAAAAAACTAAAAATGTTTTAGTACCAATTATGTTTTAATTTTTAATTCATGTTCTTAACTATTACTACTTGACCTTAGCAATGCCATTTAACCAAGCCTAATTAGGACTTGGTTTCCAACTCTGTGAAGTGACAAATGCATTAAACAAGACACAGAGTATTTTGCACTCTGTGCTCCTCAGTACCATACAATTTTCATTGTTTGGGAAATTAGTACAGCCAATTGTAATTTTTACTGTTAAGCAAGGCTATAAAATTTGAACAATATAAAGATCAAGGTAATATTATCTGAGTACTTTTTATTTAGATAGCCTAATAGTATTTTATGAATTTTACACATAGATATTATCCCATCTACCTTTGAGATACAATATTTATGTAAACCATTTTTCCTGACCTGGTCTCTTTACCTCATTCTTGTGTCTACTGTAACTATTGTACAAGGAATCTTGATTATCTGTGCTAAGTGATCTCTAGCACAGAAAATAAACAACTGATTTACCCAGTTGGGCTACAGAGATGAGATGTTTGTTATATTGCAAATTGATCAACTAAATCCAGGTCATAGCCATTTTCTCTAAAATAGTGCACGCTCCTCCATTGCCAGCGTTGGCTTTAATCCGAAAAGAATTCTATCATCCTGAAGAGGTAATTTATGTTTTTCGCTAGGTCATATTGCAAATAGATAATAAAAACATATCTTTCTGTTTCCTTTCAAACTCTTCCTTTTCTTTGCATTCCTGTCATTATGATTCTTGGCCTCACTTTTCTCACAACCAGAATGTTTCAGTGGCCTCCAAAATGGCTTATTTAAATTTAGATATCCCTTGGACTTGGAGGGCATTATGCTAAGTGAAGTAAGTCAGACATAGAAAGACAAAAACTGTATGATATCACTTATATGTGGAATCTAAAAAATATAACAAACTGATGAATATAACAAAAGAAGAAGCAGACTCAGAGATACAGAGAACAAACTAGTGGTTACCAGCGGGGCGGGGAGGGGCAATAAAGGGGTGGGGGAGATGAGAGGCATAAACTTATTGGGTGTAAGATAGGCTTAAGGATGCATTGTACAACACAGGGAATATAGCCAATATTTTGTAGTAACTGTAAATAGAAAGTAACCTTTAAAATTATATAAAAATTTAAAAAATTAAAAAAGAAATAAGACATAATGATAATGTAAAAACACTACTAACAACAAAAAATTCAGATACCCTTTTCTAGCCTGAGGGTCACCACAACACCCTTCTCTTCACTTGCCTTTTGATTATGTCACCCTCCTGCTCAGATGATCCATAGCATTTGTGGGTCACAAAATATTTCTATTGGGCAGTACTGACTTAAACACTGTTTCAGGTAGGTCAAGTACTTTAACTTAACTATGCCTTATTTTCATCATCTATAAATAATGAAAACTGAAAATAAATACATATGCCTTATAGGGTTATTGTGAGTCTTCAGTGAGAAAACACAAAGTTATCTATATCTTTGATTGTAATTATCATTGTTTTCACAGAGTATTAGTTGAATATTGCCCAAAAAACAAAAAACAAAAAAGCACAAGTGAACAAGCAACATTTTGTTGTTAAAGTATATACATATGATATGATGGTACAATATAAAATAATTTTCAGTATATAAGTCCTTGTAAAATAATATGAAACACATGCTAGCTATCAACAGATGTGCTTAATCTTGAGAAGTTTAGTCGTTTAAATTTTCTTCTACAGAATTGTATAAATTTAAAGCAGGAAATCAGAAATATGAAAAAAGGACAAGGATTTTTTTAAGTGCATGTGCTTGATTTTATAGCATAGAAAATTAAGAATCTGAGTGATAATGTGATTTACTCAAGGTCATAAAACAAACAATGTAGTGCAAAAATGTATGAATATAGAATTCTTCCTCTGTGCAGGTTTCCATTTCTTAAATTTTTTTCTTCATCAATTTATTCAATACAGAGTTTACTTCTCCATTAGGTGACTACTTGTTACCTTTTATGTGAATGGTTACTTGTGTTACTAACTTGTGGGAAAAAATAAATTACCTGTGATTTTCTTTTGATTGTTAATTTTTTTTAAAAATATTATAGAGTCAGTTGCTTTTAAAAATACCTAGGGGGGAAGAGAAGACACTTATTGTGACTAAGTCTGTAATTAGGAGAACTGAGTCATTTCCCACTGACGGAGCAGATCACTGGCAATTTTCCAATTTGCCAGATTTTCACATATATCACATGAATAACTGAATAATGAGAATCAGCCAAATCCAGGAGAGTTAATTTTAGTTGGGTGAATTCAGTGCCATCTGGACTTCTGGCTTTACTAACTTTTAATTGACCTAGTTCTTTCAGGAGAGTCGTAATACCTAATTTATAAAATAGTTATTCAAGCTCAGCCCAGAATGAGGAAGGTCACTTGTTCAAATACTTAATCGCAATTTTATTCTAAACTTTATACATGAAATAAGTGTATGATTTTTGGCATTAAAAATTCATTTCTTTTCATTGTCAGCTTAATAATTATATAACAATTTAGCCTGATGTCTGAATATTTAACTTGTGTTTTCTTACCACCTCCCTTTTCAGCCTTTATTTACTATTATTTTTGTGTTACCTAATTGCTGTCTTTGATTAGAATATATCAGCTTTACCAAAAACATGGTCACCTTCAACTTCACAGTCACCTTAGCCACCTGAATTCTTTCCTTCCTAAGAAACATTTTCATTAAATTATCATCAGAAGAGTCATCACACAATTTAACTAAGGTTTCAATGGACCTCAAAATATTAATTTTTCTACAAAACTCAATTTTAATTATTCTCTGGGGATCCTCTTGGCATGATCTTCCTGTTAAAGTTAACAAAAACTTAATTTCCATCTGCTGCTAATGCTTAAACTTCATAAATTAAAATATGTTATCTAATATTAGCGTTATCATTAAGTCCTCGCCCAGTACAAAAAATAAAAAATGCCTTGGAATCCCCCCACCCCATTTTGATGTAATAAGACAGTTATTTTAGATGTTAAAATTAAATTTATATTTCTCTGAAGTTTGTCCACTGAAGAAAAAACACTATTAAAAGTCTACACATTTAAAAAATATTTTATGGTCATCATTAATTTTTCTTTCTAATAAGCACTTAAAATAATATTCAGCAGATAGAAGCTGAATGTTTTCTGCATTCTAAAATCATATTTGCATTATATTTGAGTATGTACAGCATTTAACTATTAAAAATATTCTTATTTAGAGGAACTCTGTAGTCCTGAGATTCTTGCCTATTTTCACATTTATGGCCTGAGTAACCAACAAGAGGAATTCTGTCTCTGGGAGGCATGGGGAATAATTAAAGTGTGAGAAGTTAGTAACTAAGGCATATATTATATGTTATTACTAAGTCACATATTAGACAATTTTTTTTGTTGTTCTTGTTCTTGCTATTGTAACTAGTATTAGATTCTTTTTGTTATTGACTTTATTGTTTTTATTCAGTGTGAGATTTTTTTTTCTTACGGAGTGTGTTTGATAATTGTTACAACTTTCGATTATAAAAAAACAAAACTTGAGCCTATCAAATTTGGCACCAAAAACACGTTCAACATACGAATCTAGGGAAATATAAATATACAAACCATTCCTATACATACATAGAGAAATGTGGTTTTACATCAATATTATACATAATTAAATTATACATTTTATTGGAAAATGCTTGGTTTTGTGCTCCCATTTTACTTATTATTTATTTTTTATTGAAGTATAGTTGATTTACAATGTTAATTTCTGGTGTACAGCAAAGTGATTCAGATATATACACATATTCTTGTTCATATCCTTTTCCATTATGGTTTATTACAAAGCACTGAATATAGTTCCCTGTGCTATACAGTAGGTGCTTGTTCTTTATCTATTTTATATATAATAACTTGTATCTGCTGATCCCAAACTTCTAATTTATCCCCTCCCCACCCCCCTTTCCCCTTTGGTAACCATAACTTTGTTTTCTATGTCTATGAGTCTGTTTCTGTTTTGTAAATAAGTTCATTTGTGTCATATTTTAGATTCCACATATAAGTGATGTTGTATGGTATTTGTCTTTTTCTTTCTGACTTACTTCACTTAGTATGATAATCTCTAGGTCCATCCCTGTTGCTGCAAATGGAATTATTTCATTCTTTTTAATGGCTGAGTAATATTCCATTGTATATATGTACCACATCTTCTTTATCCATTCTTCTGTCAATGGACATTTAGATTGCTTCCATGTCTTGGCTATTGTAAATAATGCTGCAATGAACATTGCAGTGCATGTGTCCTTTTGAACCATGTTTTTCTCCAGATATAGGCCCAGGAGTGGGATTGCTGGATCATATGGTAGCTCTATTTTTAGTTTTTTGAGGAACCTCCATACTGTTTTCCATAGTGGCTGCACCAATTTACATTCCCACCAACAGTGTAGGAGGGTTCCTTTTTCTCCACACCCTCTCCAACATTTATTATTTGTAGACTTTTTAATAATGGCCATTCTGACCAGTGTGAGGTGATGCCTCATTGTAGTTTTGATTTGCTTTTATCTAATAATTAGCGATGTTGAACATCTTTTCGTGTGCTTATTGGCCATTTGTATGTCTTCTCTGGATAAATGTCTATTTAGGTCTTCTGCCCATTTTTTGATCGAGTTGTTTGGTTTTTTGTTATTGAGTTGTATGAGCTGTTTGTATATTTTGGAATTAAGCCCTTGTCAGTTGCATCATTTGCAAATATTTTCTTTTAGTCTGTATGTTGTCTTTTGTTTTGTTTATGATTTCCTTTGCTGTGCAAAAGCTTGTAAGGTCGATTAGGTAACATTGCTCACATTTTAATCTTAACAAATAGCATTTTTTATACAGTCATGTGACTTTTCTATAGATTATTACAAAAACCCTATGATTAAATGAACACATAACTCTCCCTCAGATTACTCCAATTATACTTTTACTAAATTAAATTGTCTATTTAATTACAAATGGATGGTTTTTCCATCTGACTTTGTTTCCTAATTTACCACTTTTATATTTTTATATATTCCAAAAACTCTAAAAGATCTTTAAATATACTATACATTTTTCTCTTTGTTTTATTTCCACGAATCTTCAGAAAAGTGTGTAAACTTGGTAGAAAGGATTTTTCACTCACCATTTTTCACAGATACCTGTGTTAAAAGTTTAGTAACTCCTCCTTAGCATTTAAAAATATTATTAGCCTCTTCACAGTGTTTTGTATTTAATAATGGAATTACATTTTAATACCCATTATAAAATAAATGAAAAGTAATTTAAAAATATTAGCATTGTTATAGAAGTCCTGCTTCAAGGAAAAATGTAGGTGTAGTTTTCTTGATTTCTCCCACTAAGCCCAGCTAAAACAACCTGGATATTGGATATAAAACAAAACTGAGGAGCTTTTAAAAGTTATAGGGATGCAGGCGGACTGGCTAAGGATGTTGAAATCCAAGCACTGACAGTTGATGAGTTCCTAGATTTGCTTTTTGCCTCATATGTCCCAGACTTGGTGTGAAAATGCCAGTAAGCCAGAAACGCCATTGAATGTAGACCAAAAAAAAAAAAGCCTCAGTAAAAGCCTGCTCTCTAGCTAAACAACCAGGAAAGGAGCTGGCTAGCAAAGACAGATAAAAATTAGATGGTAATGTCTCTACCCCAGCCAAACACTTACAGAAAACCACTCTGTCTTTACTGCTCCCATGCCAGCAAAGACCAAATGGGTCCTAGACGTCTACCCTTGTCATGCTGTAATAAGGGAGCCAACCCCCAGATCGAGGGTTGTGCCAGGGAAGTCCAGGTGAGTGGAAGCCTGAATTTTTCATCCCTGCTGGGTGGTAACAAGACCCCTCCCTCACAGTGTCAGTAGAATCTACATGTGGAGCACGCATGTTAACCCCCACCAAGCATTAACCAGACTTGCCTTCCTCTCTCCACTGGTGTGGTGTCAGCAGAGGCCAAATAGATAAGAAGACTTTTACCACACTCAGCAGAAATGAAGCAAGTCCCGCCCCAACCGTGGTGTCAGTAGGAGCCAGGTGGGGAGCAGTAGCACTGCTAGTAGTACTGGTAGTATTAGTAGCTTTATGACTAATACTACTACTTCCAACAGCAAGGGTGGACTTAGCAAAAGTCTAGCTCAGAGCTGGCACTCTCACCCCCCACCCCCCCAGGAACCATTTCTTCTACTGGGTGCCAAAGAGGCTGAGTAGGGAAATTGGATGTCTACTTGCACCTGGCAACAATGCAGCAGTGCTCCCCCTTTCCACTATATAAGGTATCAGGGGATGCCAGCTATAAGAGATGATTTAAATAAGACCCAGTGTCTTATAACACAATACATAAAATATCTAGGTTTTCAGTAAAAATTGATAGTCATACCAAAAACCAGGAAAATCTCAATTGGAATAAAAAATATGAATAGATGAAAGCATTGAGATGTCAGATGCTTTAGAACTATTTGAGAACTACTTGAAAACATCCATAATAAAATTGTGTCATTGAACAATTATGAACAAGCTTAAACAGTAGAAAAAAAAAAAAAGAAACCCTCAGTAAAGCAATAGAAAGTCTCAACTTATTTCAACTATTTTTTCTTTTTTTTTAAGCAGCAGCAGTGTTTATTCAAGACACAATGGTGAGGGAATCTGATCATCTTCATTTCTCCCCAGAGAGGGTACATCTTGAAGAGTGATAGAGTGGAAATCTTTGAAGCTCTAAGTTAAATTCATTAAAACCCCTCCCTTCTCCTCCTTGCCAGGTCATCACTCCCTGATGGGCTAGTTTGGGTGCCCTCTGGTGACAGTGTGGAAAACTACAGTCTGAGGCCATCCTGGATCTTGGAAACCTATGGGCTGGGGCCTCAGAACTGTCCATGCCATTTGGCCTTTTGCCTTGTGATGTTGTCTCTTAACACATGGCCCAATTACTCTTGAAAAAGTTTATATAAAAGAATAACATTATTTAAAAAGAACCAAATGGAAATTTCAGAATGGAAAAATACAAAAATTGATTTAAGAAACTCAGTGGAAGACTTTAACATCCTTCTATCAGAAATGGACAGATCCAGCAGGCAGAAAATCACACAAGAAAAAACAGACAGTCTGAGTAGGCCTATATCTATTAAATAAATTGAAACAATCCTTAATAACCTTTGAAAACAGAAAGCACAAAGTCCAGATGGATTCATTGGTGAATTATACGAAACATTTGAGAAAGAAATTGTATCAATTCTCCACAATCTCATTCAGAGAATAGAAGCAGAAGGAATACTTCCTAATTCATTCTAAGAAGCCAGCATTACTCTAATACCAAAACCAGACAAAGATATTACGAGTAAAGATAATTGTAGAACAATATCTCGCATGAACATAGATGCAAAAATCCTCAACAAAATATTAACGAATTTAACCCAACAAAGTATAAAAAAGAATTACACACCATGATCAAGTGGGAATTAACCCAGGCATGCAAGCTTGGTTCAACATTTGAAAATTAATTAATGTAATCCATCACATAGCAGTCTAGAAAAGAAAAATCTTATGATCATTTCAATAGATGCAGAAAGGCATTTGACAAAATCCAACACCCATTCATAAAACTCTCAGTAAATTAGGAATAGTGGGGAACTCCTCAACTTGATAAAGAATATCTACACAAAGCCTACAGTTAACATCACATTTAATGGTGAGAGGCTAGAAGTTTTTTACCTAAGGCAAGGATGTCCCTTGTCATCACTCCTTTTCAAGATTGTGTATGAAGTCCTAGTTAATGCAATAAGACAAGAAAAGGAAATAAAAGTTACACAAATTAAGAAGGAAACGGTAAAACTGTCTTTGTTCTTGGATAACATGAAAATCTATGTCAAAAAAAAAAAAAACCTGAAAGAATCAACAAGAAAACTCCCTAAACTCATGTGATTACAGTGAGGTTTCAGGATACAAGGTTAATACACAGTCCATTGCTTTCCTATATACTGTCAATGAAAAAGCAGAATTTGTATTTAAAGGCACAATACAAAAAATAATTACTTATGTATAAATATAATAAAATATGTGCAAGATCTATATGAGTAAAACTACAAAACTCTGATGAATGAAACCAAAGAAGAACTAAATAAATGGAGAGATATTCCATTAATGGAGAGAAAGATACAATAATCTCAAGATGTCAGTTCTTTTCAGTTTGGTCTGTAGAGTCAATGACTTCTCAATTAAATTCCCAAGAAGTTGTTTTATGGATATTGTCAAACTGACTCTAAAGGGAGAGGCAAAAACCCCAGAATAACTAACACAATAATGAGGAAAAAAGTTGGAGGACTAACACTAACAACTTCAAGATTTACTATAAAGAAGTAGTTTCAAGAGAGTGGGGTATTGGCAAAAGAATAGATAAATAGATCAGTGGAACAGAATAGATAACCTAGAAAAAGACCCACATAAATATGTTCAACTAATCTTTGACAAAGAAGCAAAGGCAATAAAATGAGGTAAAGATAGTCTTTCCAACAAATGGTGCTGGAATAACTAGATATCCGCCTGCAAAATAAAAAAAAAAAATCTAGACAGAGACTTAACACTCTTCACAAAAGCTAATTTCAAATGGATCTCAGACTTAAATGTAAATGCAAAAGTATAAACCTTCTAGAAGATAACATAGGAGAAAAAACCTAGCTGTTCCTCGGTTTGGCAATGACTTTTAGATACAACACCAAAAGCATGATTCATGAAAGCAATAATTCATAAGGTGAACTTCATTAAAATTAAAAACCTCTGCTATGCAAAAGACAATGTCAAGAGAATGAGGAGACAAGACCCAGAGTGGAAAAAAAAATTTGCAAAAGACACATCTGATAAAGGACTCTGATCTGAAATATGCAAAGAACTCAAAATTCAACAATAAGAAAGCAACCTAATTAATAAATGGGCCAAAGTTCTTAACAACCATCTTACCAAAGAAGATATACAGATGGCAAATAAGCATACGAAAAGATGCTCCACATCACGTGTCATCAGAGAAATGCAAATTAAAACAACAATGATACCCCTACATATCTATTAGAATAGCCAAAATCCAGAACAATGGCAACGTTATATGATGGCAAGGATGTAAAACAATGGGAACTCTTATACATTGCTTGTGGGAATGCAAAATGGTTCAGGCACTCTGGAAGTCAGTTTGGCAATTCCTTTAGAAAACTAAACCTACTCTTACCATATGATCTAGCAATTGTACTGGGTATTTACCCAAAGGATTTCAAAAGTTATATCCACAGAAAAACCTGTACCCAAATGTTTATAGCAGCTTTATTCATAATTGCCAAAACTTGGAAGCAACTAAGATGCCCTTTGGTAGGTATGAACATCCAGACAATGGAATGATTTTCAGTGCTAAAAATAAATGAGCTATCAAACCATGAAAAGATATGGAGGAAACTTAAATGCGTATTACTAAGGGAAAGAAGCCGATCTATAAAGGCTGCATCCTATATGTTTTCAAAGCTACGGCACTCTGGAAAACACAAAACTATGGAGACAGTAAAAAGATCTACGGTTGCCAGGTGTTGTTGCGAACAGGGGTGAATGTGCAAATCTCTGAGTATTTTCAAGACAGTGAAAATACTATAGTGGTGAATACATATCATTATACATTTGTCCAAACACAAAGAATGTACACCCAAAGTGAACCTTATATGAACTATGGACTTTGGGTGATTATAATGTATCAATGTAGGTTAATCAGTTGTAACAAATGTACCTCTCTGGTGAGTGATGTTGATAATGGAGGGGGGCTATGCATGTGTGGAGCTAAGGAATACATAGAAAATCTCTGTACCTTTCCCCAATTTTGCTGTGAACCTAAAACTGCCCTAAAATATGATAAATTCTTTAGCAAAATCTCAATGGATTGGGTAGCAGTAAATGATAGGGAAAGAGAAAAAAGAATTGTGAACTTAAAGACAGAACAAAAGACATTGTCTTATCTGAATAACTATATATAGTTATATATTGCTTCCCCCAAACAAAAACAAATATATTCAACATAAATAATAACAAAACACAATGAACAGAGCCTCAGAGATCCATGGGACTATAACAAAATGTCTAACATTTATGTCACTGAAATCCCAGAAGGTAGATGGCAAGGAGGAAAAAGAACTCAAACAAAGAACACCTTTTCAAGTTTGTCAAAAAACATAATCCCTCTGATTCAAGAAACTGAAAAATCCTGAATAGGGAAATGTAGAGAAATACCTACTAAGCCACATCATATCAAACTTCTGAAGGCAAAAGAGAAAGAAAAAATCTTCAAAGCAACAAGAGAATAATAACACCATACTAGGGGAAATTCAGTTTAAATTCAGATTTCTCATTAGAAAAAATGGAAGCTGGAAAGAATTGGCAGAACGTTTTTTTCAAGTGCTGGAAGAAAAGAACTGTCAACCCAGAATTCAATATCTACTCAAAATCTATTCAATTGTTAGGAATAAAAGGAAAATCAAGACATTCTCAGATTAAGGAAAATGAAGAGATTTTATTGCCATAAAATGTAACCTAAAAGAGAGTTCTCCAAATAGGAATAAAATGATAAAAGAAGGAACCTTGAAACATTAAGAAGGGGAAAAAATAAGAGTAAAAATGGGTAAGCACAAAACATTTTCCTTCCCATTTTTTTATATTATTTTTGAATTGTGAAATAAAAATAACACTGTCTTACATGGTTCAAAATAAATTTGAACGAACATTTAAGACAATTTTATTATAAATGGGGAAGAGAAAAGGAAGTAGATAGATGTATGGTGTCTATGCTTGAATGAAGTGGTATTAACCCCAGTAGACCATTGTTAGTTATGTATTTAAAATGTAATATGATAAAACTCACAAACAAACAAACATGATTTAAAAATGGGCAAGGGACTTGAATAGAAATTTCTCCAAGAAGATACAGAAATGACCAATAAGCATATAAAAAGATGCTCGACATCACCAATCTTTAGCTAAATGCAAATCAAAACCACAAGATATCACCTCATTTCCGTTAATATAGCTACTATTTAAAAAAAATCACAGAATAGCAAGTGTTAAGTGAGGATGTGGAAAAATTAATAAAACCCTTGTGCACTGTTGGGAGAACTGTAAACTGCTGTAGCTGCTGTGGGGGAAAAAAATGGTAGTTTCTCAAAAATTTAAATATAGAATTGCCATATGATCCAGTAATTACCCTTGTGGATACCAAATGAATTGAAAGTAGGTAGGGTCTTGAAGAGATAGTTGTACACTATGCTCATAGCAGCATTATTCACAATAGCCAACCATGGAAGCAACCTAAGTGTCCATCAGTGAATGAATGGATAAATAAAATATGCTGTATACAAACAATAAAATATGAATCAGCCTTACAGAGGGAAGACATTGACACAGGCTATAACATGAATGAATCTTAAGGTAATTGTTCTAAGTAAAATGCTGGTCACAAAAAGACAAATACTGTATGATTCCATTTATACGAGCTATCTAGAGCATTCAAACTCATAGAAACAGAAAGTGGAATTGTGGTGCCCAGGGTATAGTGTTTAGTGAGAAATGAGTTTCAGTCTTGCAACCACTTAACACTACTAAACTGTGTACTTTAAAATGGTTATGATGGTAAATTTCATTTTGCCACAACTTAAAAGAAAAAATATTTTCCAGTGTCATTTTCAGAAATATATTTTTATCCTCATGGTTCATTAAAAATGTTTGTGACTCTCTGGCAATGTGCCTTTCCTCTCATCTGGCTGCATATTGTTATAACTCTGAGTCTTTAGTGAGGCTGGTTGAATTGATGATTAATTTCTTAGGCATACCATCCCTGTAACAGATTCATATGTTAATCTTTTCTGAATATATTTTGAACTATCCTTCTATATGACTCATATAGATGTATTATCTCATCCACATAATTTATTGGATTTGTCTGTTCATATATCTGTCTCTCCTATTAAATTGCCCATCCCTCAAAGGCAGAAAAATTAATACACAAAGTAATCAATAATAAATAGTACACAAAAATGTGTACTCAAAATAACTATAGACACATCAAAATGAAATTCTAAAAACTAAGTAACCTACAAAAAGATAGGAAAGAGAAAACATAAAAATGAAAAGCAGAGAGACAAAATAAAAATAAAAAATAAAAATACCTAAGTCCAAAAATATCAATAATTGCATTAATTACAAATGGTATAAGTATTCTAATTAAAAGGCAGAGATTGGCTGAATGGACCACAAAACACAAGCCAAATACAGATTGTCTATGATAAACCTCACTTCAAAATGATGGGTAGGTTAAATGTAAAAGATTAGAAAAATATCATGCAAACATTAATTAAAATAAAGCAGTAGTATCCATTAACATCAGATAAAGTAAGATTCAAAGCAAGGAAATCATAAAGAACTGCCTAATATAATCAGAAACCAATCCAATATGAAGACATATTAATCTTAAATGTGTGTGCACCAAAAGACCAGGCTACAAGATTTGAGAAACAAAAACTAATAGAAATGAAGGAAGAAATAGAAAAATCCACAATTATAGTTGGAGATTTCAGTGTCTCTCATCAATTGGTAGAGCAACTAGAAAAAAAATCAGCAAGAATATAGAAGAACTTAACATCACTATTAGCCAATAGAATATAATCATTTATTTAACCCTTTACTGTAAAACAGCCCAGTACAGATATTCTAGTACTCATGGAACATATAACAAGTAGAAGATCTCCTCAATCATAAGATAAACCTCAACAAATTTGAAAGAATTATAATTGTACAGTGTGTTTTTTGGTCATGAAATCATACTAGAAATCAATGACAAAACAATATGAAAAATTCCAAACACTTGGGAACTAAATCACACACTACTAAATAAACTGTAGGTTAAATAATAAATCCCAATATAAACAGAAAACACTTTGAACTAAATGAAAAGAAAAATACAAAGTATCAAAAATTATAGTACACAGTTTAAGTGATAGAGAGAAATTTATAGCACAAACTGCTCACAATAGTAAAGGGAAAAAAATCACGTATCAACAATAAAAAGACCTCAAAAAAGAAGAGCAAAATAAACCCAAACAGAATTTTAAAAAATAGAGACAATAGCACAAATCAATGATTAAAAACAGAGAAACAATAGACTGAATTAGTAAAACATGCAGGTTCTTTGGAAAAATCAATAAAATTGGCAGAACTCTAGGAATAAAAACAGAGAGAGAAGACACAAACTACCAATATCAGGATTTAACAGTGATTATCACTACAGACCCTATGGATATCAAAATGATAATAAGTGAATGCAATGAACGACTCTACACACATACAGTTGACAACTTAGATAAGATGAACCAAGTCTTCAAAAATACAAACTTTCATAGAACACCTACTATAAAATATTTAATTTTACTAGCCCTATGACTATTAAAGAAATGGAATTTTTAGTTTTAAAACTCCAGATAAATAGATCTCTAGGCTCAGATAATTTCACTGCAAAACTCTACTAAATATTTAAATAAGAATTAACATTAATTCTGTACAATCTTTCTCAGAAAATAGGAGAGGAGGAACACATACCAATTTATTTTTATCACCCAAGTGTTACCTGATATCAAAACCAAAAGAGAAAAAAGAAACAAACAAAAAACAGCTCCAAAGTAGAAAACTATAGACCAATCTCTTTCATGAATATTGATAAAAGTTTATTGATAACATCTGAGTAAACAGAATTCAACAATATGTAAAAATAATTATACATAAATGACAAAGTGGGGTTTATTCCAGTGTTGCAAGGCTAGCTCACCATTTGAAAATTAATAAATGTAATCCACCACATTAACAGGATAAATAAAAAAGATGATCACGTCACTTGATGAAGATAAAGCATTTAACAAAATTAAACTAGGCATGGACATCCATCCACTCTAAGCTCTTCTACTCAATATATTGCTGGAAATTCTATCCAGTAAAATACGGCAATAAAAGAAAGTTAAAATTCTACAGATGAGAAAAGAAGATATAAAACTGTCACTGTCTGCAGATGACATAATTGTCTACATAGGAAATTCCAAGAGACTCTACAAAACACTTCCAGAATAATGAAGGAATTCAATAAGTTTATAGGATACAAGATAAACATTCAAGAATCAATTGCATTTCTAAGCTAGCAAAGAACATATCGACGCCAAAATTAAAAATACAATATCATATACAGTCATTCAAAAAAAGGAAATACATAGGTGGTGCAAATCTAAAAAATCATGTACAGGTCTGCCATGCTGACAACTACAGAACACTGATGAAATAAATGTAAAAAGAAGTCAAACATTTATGAATTTGAAGATCCAATATCATAAAGGTATCTATACTCTCCAAAGATTATACAGAGTTTTAACACAATTCCTATCAAAATTCCAGCAAGATTATTTTTCTGTAGAATAAACAATATTATTCTAAAATTTATGTAGAAAGTCAAGAAACTAGATGACCTAAACAATTTTGAAAAAGAAGGCTGGTGGGGGAGAAAAAAATCAGTCTACCTAATTTTGAGACATTATATAGCTATAGTAATCAAGACTGTTGTATTTATTGAAGATAAATGCATAGATCAACTGAACCAATACAGAACCTAGAAGTAGACCCACAAAAACATGATTTTTTGATACATGTGAAAAAACAATTCAATGGAGAAAGAATACCTCTTTCTAACAAATGGTGCTGGAACAATTGGATATCTGTAGGTGAGAAAATGAACTTTAACCTAAATCTCACATTTTATACAAAAAATAACTTGAAAGAGATCACAGATTTAAATGTAAAATGCAAAACTACAAAATATTTTCTTAAAAAATAGGAAAAAAACCTTTGGGATCTAGGCTACACAAAAAGTTCTTAGATTAGATACCAAAGGCATGATCCATATAAGATAATTGATAAATTGGATTACATCAATAGTAAAAATTTTTTTTGCTCTGTGACAGATCCTGTTAAGATGATGAAAATACTAGCTGCAGACATACAATATGGAGAACACATTTGCAACTCACTCTCAATAGTCTTTTTTAACACTATCTATCTATCTATCTATCTATCATCTATCATCTATTTATATACATCAAAACTCATCATTAAAAAAATCAAATTATAAAATGTGCAAAAGATACGATCAGATATTTTACTGAAGAGAGTATATACTTGGCAAATAAGCACATGAAAAGATGTTGAATATAATTAGCCATTAGACGCAGTCATTAAATCACAATGAGATATTACTACACTCTTATCTGCATAGCTAAAATAAAAAGAAAACAGTGACAACAAATGCTAACAAGAATGTAGAGAAACTGCATCACTCAGACATCTGTCCTGGGAATATAAAATGGTACAATCATCATGACCCAGCAATTTCACTTCCAGGTATTTATGCCAGATAAACGAATGCATGATCACACAAAAACCTGTACATAAATGTTCATAACAGTTTTATTTGTAATAGCCAAACCTGGAAACAACCTAGATGTCCTTCAACAGGTTAATGGTGAAACAAACTGTAGTACATCCATACATGGAATACTATTCAGCATTAAAAATGAACAAGTTTTGATAGCAGCCACAACTTGGATGAATCCCCAGGAAATTATTCTGAGTGGAAAAAGAAACCATGACAATAGGTTACACACTGTGTGACTCTATTTATATAACATTTTTGAAATGACAAAATTATGGAAATGGAGAACAACTTAGTGATTGTCAGGAGTTGGGGGGTAGGACAAAAGTATATGTAGCTAAAAACGGACAACATGAAAGATCCTTGTAGAGATGGAAATGTTCTGTATCTTGATGTGTCAACGAAAATATCTTGCTTGTGATGTTTTACTATAGTTTTGTTAGATGTTACCATTGGGAGAAACTGATTAAAGGGTATATGAGTTCTCTATTATTTTTTGCAAGTGAATAGGAATCTACCATTATCTCATAATAAAACTTTCTAATAAAAATATTTTATAGCATTAGACAAACATAGCAAGAATTGTGCTCGAATACTAATTGATTGATTAATCCATTCAGGGAATATTTATTGAATGCTTGCTTTACGCCAGGTGCTTACAATTATTGGGTAAAATTAAGGCACACCATTCATAGTTTTTTTTTTTCTTTGACCATAAGTTTACCTAAAACATCCAGATCAAACAAACACTGTGACAATGTACTGATAAAAATCCTCACCTCCCTAGGTTAACTGCTCCTATTGTGTTCATGGACAGTATCCAGCAACAGTTCTGGACTATGACACTCGATAAATATTTAATTAATGAGTTAACTCATCCCAGAATAAAAAGTGCTCCAATCTGCCAGGTATCAGCTTTTCCAGAGAACCATTTATCTAAAAGACAGGAGGCGACAATTGAGAACCAAGCCCAATCTGTGGATTTAGGGAAAGAGCTCTGAGAACACAACTACCTCTGGAACTGAAGCTTCTGCCTGTTTCAAAACCACCAACCATTCAAAGTGGGATTTAGTAACTGATTTTCCTCTTACAGGAGGCTGAGTCTCTGTAACAAAGGATTAATTTGGTGATAAACAATTCAGTTGAAAATTGGAGTTTCATGTCTACGTTAGTGTTTTTCCCTAAATCTTCTCACCCCAAATTTCCATGTGTCAATATAGCATTTGACTTTCTTGATACTTATGCCCTATGGTACTTATTTCCTAAGATTGTATATGAATATAAGAGAGAGAAATTTGCAAAAAACAAATTTATTGCACAGTAATAAATGTCAGTTATTTTTCCTGTTACCTTTCATCATACACATCACTACTGAACCTAATAGTGTCCATGAATATAAAATTATTAAGTTAATGCTACGTACATATTGAGATATTTTTATTATATCAATTAAATGTACTTGGTAACAAGAATCTTGCCTTTATTCATGATTTTCATTAATAATTTATCATTTTCATGTTTTCATTGTACTTGTAATTATCTTATGATTCAGAATATTGACTATTTTTTTAAACTCATCTTGACACAGTCTTCTATATTCAAAAAGAAAACTCAAACTTATGATAGTGACTGAGCAATTAAAAACAACCACTTTTATATATCCATTTTCACTTGTTTCTCTTAATCCTCTATTGCTGAGATGGAAACACTTTTTGTTTTCTCCTTTCAAAATGATATAAATCTTTTATTTTTCCTTTTGTTTCCTCTCTTTTTTCCTCTGTAGTGTCCTCAGTTTACCCCACCCACACTCTTCTCTTATTCTGGGAAATTTTCTTTAGATACTCCCTTGATTATTGTTTCACCGTTTTATTTTCTATTTTCTTTGGTCACATGGAGTGACTCTCCATGATAAGTTTTTAGGTTCATCAGTATTTTAGACCTGTTTATTCACTTCCTTTACAGAGTCAATAATGAAGTGATAATATAATCGTCCAAAGATTATATTTCAGTGGTTGTTATATTTCCCAAAGTACTGTCTTCCACTGTCATCTCTGGTATATCCTTCATTATTCCCTTTCTTTTTTTAAAAAAATGTCTTTTCTCGTTTAACAGTTTTCCCCCTGCATCCTTCACAGTTGTTCTTCCTCTATAGGTGTGTTAGCACTTTAACTGAATACTGCTTGTTTATTTACTTTGCACTAATTAGGCTGCACACCTGATTGGTTCTTTCTGTTGTGATTAACCTTTCTTTCCAGATATTTTCAGTATTTGCATAGGTTTTTCTCAAAGTGTTCTGTACTACTCAGTAGTCCAGCAACCTGTTTTTTTTAAAGCAAACTTTGAGGAGGAGACATCATTTATTTTGTTAAGAATCAATAGATTATATTTATGAATTTATTTTCTTCTACATGCATATTTTTCATTACAAGCAGTTCCAGTAAAGGGATGAGACATAATATCCCCATTGTGGAATAACACTCTTTTTCTTGTGATGGAGTACCTCCCTTTGTGTTCGGTGATGTTAACGTTTTATCGTGGAATCTAAGCTTCCCTGTGGATTTACAGGACTTCATCCTTCTCTGGAATCCTTCTTACGCATTAGAGACATTAGAGACATATTGGCAACCTTCAGCTTAGTGGTTTTTTGATGTAACAGATTTTTCCCATCATTTTCCCAATTTCATCCTTGAATTCCCTCATCACAGCTGGGTGATCCCATCGAAGAATCTCTTTTCTTTCTCACCATCTGTGTTTCTCACTCTGAGACTTTTATTCTGTGTACTCTGAGGCTGGAGTTTGGACTCTACTATATCACTTATGAAAGCAATTAATCGTAAACGTCTTTACTCATTCAGTTCCTACAATTCTACTGCCCTCTTCTGAGAAATGTGAATTAGTCCCAAGCGTTCTTTAGCTCCTTCTACCAAACAGATATTTACATTCTTTATTTCTTGGATGACTGTTTAGTCAGGGCAATAAAGGATTAATCTATAGTCAGTATTTTGTTTCTATTATAATAATTTATATTAATATTTCTCACATTCCTCCCCATTTTATTGATAAACTTCTCCCAACTTCCTTTCTTCCCACCATTCTCTCTCTCTCTATATATATATATATTTCTCTCTTTCCCTCTCTTTCACCATATGCTCCCTTTTACAATCCCTACACACACAAGTATCGTGCATTACTATTAAAATCCACCTTTCAAAATTGCTGCTAATCTATAAAGAAGTTAAGTTCATTACTTTTGGTGTCAAATTCCCTGGATTCAAGCTATTGTTAGGTATACATCCTTAGAGAAATAATTTGCACCAAAACCCTCTCATATGCCAGAAGGAGATAAGAAGAGCATATATACCTCACAGTGCAATAGTTTAAACCAATGAGTCACTTTAAACACAAGTCTAATTTAACTATCATTTCAAATTCCATCTTGAGGTAAATGTTACTTGACAATCAAAATTTCAAATAATATAAAAATTTTGCTTTTTGCCTGTCAAACTTTAAACTTATTGCCTGTTAAAACTTCCATTTTAATGTTTTTAGGAAAAAAACTAGTCAAAGTATATATTATATATTTATCTATACCCTAGCAGTATGGAATTTGAGTTTGTACAATCAGTGTCTTTCCCTTGCCTTTAGGCTGACACAGATACGAAAGATTGAAGATCCTCTTATAACTGATAGCAGGACTCCTCTCCCCAAAGTGCATTAGCTAATGGAGGCTGTGAGCCCCAACTCTGTAGACTTCACTGCACTCACAGACAATGGTAGCTTTTTTTTCAACATTCAAATATATGTTTCGACTTTTAGTAGGAGTAGGTTTTTACCTAGTCCTTAGTGGTTCTCAATTTAAAGCAAATAGTTAACTCCTAACCACCCCTAGTCACTTGAACACTCAAAGAGCCCAACTGAAAAATGCATTCTTCCACTGAGCTTGGTTTTCTGTGAACTTTAGCCAGGGTGTGTGCGCACAAGTCAGAAACTTCAGCCTTTTTCTTTCTTAGGCGGTTATTTCATTTTAGCTCACATGATAACATTCACTCCTTTGTTGTTTCACTATGTATTTATTGAGTGACTACTATGGATCATGTATCTGAGTCTTAAGAATGCATAGTTATAAAAAGAAGACGTAATCCATGTCTATGTGGAGCTTATTATATAATGGAAGAGGCAGACATTAATTGAATAACCACACAGATAAATATATTAACTACTAGGAAGGAAAAGAATACTCTGCTATGAATACATAGCAGAACTATTTGGAGACAGTGTTGGCAGAGCAGAGAAAACAGCAATTTCCCCATGTGTTATTGATGTCTTTGAAGGGTTATATAGTGGGTGATATTCAACTAATTTCTTTTCTTTTTTAAAATTTTTATTTATACTGGAGTACAGTTGATTAACATTGACATTGTTGTGTTAGTTTCAGGTGTCTAGCAAAGTGATTCAGTTATACATATACATGTATCTATTCTTTTTCAAATTCTTTGCCCATTTAGGTTATTACAGAATATTGAGCAGTGTTCCCTGTACTACACAGTAGGTGCTTTTTGGTTATCTATTTTAAATATAACAAATTTATTTTATATGAATCCCAAGCACAGAAGACAGGAGGACTAAGTGTCTGTCAGATACTATGTTTCAATTTGTAATCCATAGATTCTGACAATAATATCCAGAGAAAGGTAACATTACCAGTTTATGTCTCAGAAGCTTTTTGTGTGTAAAGTTGTATTTTGACAACTCAAGCCTGACTCAAACTGAAAGGTTATAATTTAGGGAATGAGTAATTTATACCTTGTAAAATTAAAATTATACATTTTTCTGAAAATTTATTTTGTCATAAAACACCATATCCAGCCTCCCTACGACATGTGGATTTGAAAGACATAAAGTTAATAGCAAGTTGAAGTAAATTATATGTATCTTAAAACCTGTGACCTACTACAACACATTTTTATTTTCCTTAAAAATCGTAACATTTAAAAAGAGTTTTCTTTAAGATATTTTAAACTTATTACAGGAAAAATATTCTATTAACTTGAGTTACTATTACTTAAATATAATTTTTATTATGGAAAATTTTCATAAAAAGATTAACAATTTGGATTCACTGTCTCTAAACATTTAGTTACTGTAAAAAAAGTCCTTGATCTTGACTTTTTGGAGACAACTTGAAGGTTATTTGAAATTAAGAAGTGTATGAAGTTTTGATTTATTGCAAGCTCAGATATTTAATTGGTTAACCACATTGTCATAATTCATGATTTATAAATATTTGTTCCAATGTTTAAGGTAGAGGTTGTACCATTATAAAGAAATCTCAATGAAATTATTGCTTAAATGTTTAAAGAAATTATCAAATGCAGATTAATTTTTCATTAGCAGGTAACTATACTTTTGGCATTTATTCTTACTGATGAGCATTTAATTTATTAATCTGTGCCTGGACCAAGAAAAACAGTTTGCAGATTCTTTGAGTGTGGCTCTATTGAAAAATTCTTTTGTTAATTTTACTCATTAATTTCACTAAAGCTTATTACCTTGATCTATCTATCTAGCTAGCTAGCTAGCTATTTTTATACACATTGACATCCTGGGACAAAAATCTGTGACTTCACAAGTGTACACACACCAAAATTTACTAAGAAGTAAACTGTGCTCCTTGCACTATTTTAGTTAATTGCTACAAATTTTACTTCTTTAAAAATGCTACAGAGTCAGTATTATTGGACGTACACTTACAAATGAAATGACTTTACATCAGTGAGGTTAAGAACTTGCCAAAATGTGATCACCTTTGAATTTTGTGAACTGAATTGGTGAGGATGAGATTTGAAACTTTAGCTATCTGACTCCTAAATCCATTCTCCTTTGGAAAACTAACATTATCTAGCTCCCTAAAATATTTAAATTTATGTAAGAAGTGTAAATTTTTCAACTTAGTAACCCAAATAATTAATTTTTTAATTATAAATTTCAAAAAAGAAACATTTGTATTTGTTTATTGCTTTTTTTCGCAGGGAATCAGTAGACATTTTATTTTAGCTCAGTTGTGTCTGTCTCTTAGCTTATCTACACTGATCAATAATTACCAAATCTGTATAATTATATGAATGTGATTGAGCAATAATTGTGATGAGTTGTAATAGATGTTAAAACTATACTTCCAAAATTCAGAAAGAAAAGCTTTTGCTTGTTAAATAATTCCCTCTCTCCTCAACTTAGAAAGTAATTCATTGACAGCATGTATGTATATTTTTTACATCAAAACTTTTGCTAACATCTCTTCAAAGGAGTGATTTAATTTAAAAATGGATAATAAATCTCTATAATATATATATATCTGCAAGGGTATAAGCATGTGGTACCGTTATAGTCCTAGGAAATGAATTACCTTTGGGAATAATGACAGTAACTATGACAATTGAATTCTGTGGTATTTCCCTTAAAATTTTATTTAAAACCCTATTTATTAAACTACAGAAAATGATTTAAAGCTATGTAAGATAAAATTAAATCACTTTCAGTTATTTCATAGCCCTAAAAATTTGACATATTTTAAGAATTAAAAATATACATTAGTAGCCATAAACCAGACCATTCTTTAAAAATTCTTAGTAACCCCACCCCAATCTTATATATTCAATAATATAGTCAAGAGGCTACAGCTACAATGAATTCTTGCTGCTTTACTGGGTTGGACAGTGTTTTGTTGCAATAATGCTCATTTGTCTTCTCCATTCTCCTGTGAATTTGGCAGCTCATTCAAAACACAATAGTCATTAATGATGCTTCTCAAAATCCTGCATGTAAACATTTCACAAACGTCATATTTGTGATTGTGCCTTTCTTTCAGTATTTTTTAAATAGATTCATTCTTCTAAATTCCTAGCTTCACACCAAAATACCTCCCAAGCTTTAAGAACCCTGCTACTGTTAAATTAAAAAAAAAAAAAAAAATAGTAGTGTATTAAGGGGCAGGAGGGTGAAAGAGAGTGGATTCTCTACTCTGCCAACTGCTCAGCATTTAGCTGCTTTTAAAAAACTACCTTCAGAGCTACAGCTATTCAGGTCATTAGGAACATTTCCCTTGTTCTGGCCAAAAGGAAAACAGCATCATTTGTGAGACGTGGAAGTGCTACAGAAAGAACGTTAAAAGAGCCAATTTTATATATAACAGTTACACATAATAGAATTATGGGGGGATAGTACTGATTATTAGTGGCATTTCTTAAGATCAGTATGACTTTACAGATGTAATTAGAAAGTTATTACTACTAAAGATTGGCAATTCAATTTATAATTCTTAGGCTGGATTTGTTCACAGATTAGTGCTTGGGTAATATATTTTGTTTCAATATTCTGTTGTGTCTGCAAGTTTTAATGAATGTTGACAGAATTAAAATTGCAAGCCACAAATTTAGTATTGTGAAAAGTAATGTAATAAAAACTTTTAGGGCTTTACACAAACAACTTTATTTAGTGTTAAGTTAGCAGTTAAAGATAAGCCTTTTCAGCAAATGCGTCGTGTGATTTTATCAATATTTTTATGTTGCCTTTCCTTTGGTAGTGAGTCCAAAATATATAATATCAACAGTGGCAGATTCTGTATTTTTCAGGAACCAAATATACATGTGTAATTTTAAAGAAATCATGGTAGTTAATATATTTCAAATATACTGAGTACATTTATGCATTCACACAGAATTTAAATACAAATAAGAAAGGTCAGTGGCAATGTGGCAATGATGTAATCATTATTTAAATGGAATTTGTTGATGTCATTCTGGTTTTCCAACCTTTTTTATGAGCTGCGTGGGGATAAAATTATATATTGTTGTAGAAAAGTAAACATTACGTGGACACGCATAAAAAATGATGCTTGCAAGTCAGAATTTTTAGCAGCAAACATATAACTAATCAACTAATGGAGGCTCGTTAGAGCCAACAAAAACATTTTCAGAGTAATGTTCCGGCTGAACTGGTTACAGGCCATTTGTGTGTTCCACAAAATAGTGGCGATTCTGAAGAGGCTGAGTTAAATTAAACGATGATTGTGCTGATTTCATTTAAAGACTTCCAAAGGTTGCGATGAGAAGATATTTACGTTCTGTGAAGGCTTCAGGTAGAAGGCAGCATTTAGTTAGATACAACAATATTCTTATTGAATATAAACATAATGCGTCTGGATAGACTCCATAGATGCCATTCTGTAAAATGCTCTCATTATGATAATCATACCAGACAGCATGTTTTCAATTCAGCACTCCATTGCTTTGTTTTTCCAAAATTTAACGAGTGCGTGGTCTAGTTCCAACTGAAGTGGATCTATTCTTAAGGAAGGAAAAAAAAAAAAAAAAACTGTGCCCATATGTTTCTAATTTACGTACAACCATTAGTTCCTTCTTGCCTTCTCAATTTACCCCACAAAGTACTCTACATCAGCCATGGTATACTAGATGACATTGCTAGAAAGCAAGGAAACCAACTACTAACCCTATAATCTTGGTAGCTTTACATGACAACATCTCTTTTTAGTTCATGCTCTTGTCCATCCTTAAGAAGCTGCAGGGGTAGTGGTTGAAGGATGGGAATTCAAATCATATTTGCTGATCAAGGTCCCAGGCTGAGGGTCCAGGCTAACCTACATGCTCACACTTTATTGGTCAAAGGAAGCTGCGTGGCCACACTGGTAAATGCAATCATACCTGTGCCCAGGTAAGAGACACAATATTTGTATTCATATCTATGTCCACAGCTCATAGTGTGGTACTTAACTGTCCAGAGATGATTTCCTTTAAAGTGCTCTTATCACTTCTCAGGATGATTTCTGTACTAACTAGGCTTTCACCAAAAATTTATGGAGATCATAACAGTGATCATATATCATTACAATATAAACCAAATGTGAGTGGAAGTGAGAGATCTCAGTTCTCAAACCAACGTTTATTTTTTCTACTCAAATTATACTTTTGGGATATACACAATAGAAAGTAAAATATTTACTTCATTCTTTATATGAAAACATAAAAAAAAACTAGGAGAAGAATTTTAGATGAAGCTCTGAAAATTAAGAAAACAATTTGCTATGGTTACTAACCTGTTTTTTAAAATTCATTCATTCATTCATTCAGTTCGTTAGTTGATTGGTTGATTAGTTTAGTTATAGTCTTAGTTTGGTGATACTCCCAAATAGTTTGTCCTTTACTTTTGGTGTTGCATGACAGAGAGGATGCATTAATCAGATGGGGTGGCAAAGTGTTTTTCCCACTGAAATGTCAAAAGGTGAATTGAGACCATAAACTTAATTGAGGTTAACATACTGCGGTAATAAAAAGCCTCTGATAGATGAAGAAAGCTCCCTGGAAGGTTGTCCATAGTCTTAGGCTCTTTATAGCCTTATGAAGTGTGTGAATATAAGGAAAGAGAAAACATATTCGAAGTGAGTTAGATTAGCAACATTTATATCAAGGAATTGGGCAGAGGGGTTGTGCTCAATAAGCTACTGGCCTACTTGTATTTTTGCACATAAAAATATTGTAAAGCCATTGAATTGCAATTTATTCATTCATATTATACTTCACTTAGTATAATTTTGGAACCCTTGAGGTCAGAGGTTTTCTTCTATTCATCTATATTACTACCAAGATATCTGGTAGTTACGACAATAAGTAGCAAACCATTAATAAATTTTCTTGTTAAATTAATGTTATAAGCTGATTTCAGAAAGTGATGTAAATTTGTTATAGCTCTTTCATATTACATCTATTCTTTGTCAAATTTAAGAGGAACAAACTAAAGAAAGTTGCAAGTATTTCAAGTCAGAATAGATCATGGGTTGGTACTGATCGCAGGTTGGTATTATATATTTACAAATTGTTAAAAAAATAAGGGAGGCTAGAATGGCACTCTCCCAATATGTAGTTACCCACAGCCATCTAGCAAGAAATACTCAGCAGTTTAGAGAGAGTTTGTATGGGTTGTAAAATACCACCACTGACACAATCTTCTTGGTTATTTAAGTCCAATTACTTCACTTAACAATTCACATTTTAATTTATGAGAATATACATATGAGTTTATAAATTTGGTAATTTAAACCATTGAAAAAGATATACCACAACTTTAGGTTCAAGCTGTGTTACTATCCCTTGATAAAATTATAAAGTTTTTTCAGCAAATAAAAAAGTAAATGCTTGAGGGTAAAGTTTGGAAATTAATGAGAAGCTATTATTTAGATCATGGTTTAATAAACAACTTCTTAGAAGCATTGTATTACTATATACCTTATATCACAAAATACTAAAACTTAAATATTTTATTTTAAATGCTCTCCTTCACAGTTTTGAATATGTATTTACATATGTATATTCTACATATATATCAAACACACACATGCACAAATACATTCCGGTAAATTTCTTACAAGATGAAAAGACATTAAAAATTACTGATACCAATTAAGTTTGGAACGGTAACAATGACATTCTTACTCTCTTCTGAGGAAATATGAAGTAATAAATCCAGTATAGTATCTCTAAAAGCCCAAGATTTACTGAAAAGAGAGCACTTTGAGTAAATTTTAAAAACAACATACCAAATTACCTAATCAGTAGTTTTCCTCCAAGTATGATCCCCAGAATAGCAGTACTAGCATTGCTTGTTGAAAATGCAAACTCTTGACCCCATCCGAGGCCTCATGTATCAGAAACTCTGGGATGGAGTTTCCAGGTGATTCTAATAGGTGCTGACATTTGAGAACCATTGGTAGAATAATACTATTTAAAACTGTTTGGATCAGCTGATTTGCAGAGGTAATAGGGAGAGTTTCTCAATGAAGGAAACACTAAGTTGACTTATTTTCAGGCCAAGGCCTTACCTAAGATTCCTTAGTGAATCTTACCTTATAATTAACTTCCAAAAAACTGGATGGATTATGTGGCTGCCAGACGTGTGTCACAGGAACAAATTATTCATGGCGAGCGACTCTATCAGGGACATGGTTCTTGGTCCTGGAAGTATTTACTGTTTTTCCTTATTCTGTGTAAAGCTATTCTGTGCTTCCCCACATCTAGCCTCTTTTATTTTTCCTTTAGAGACTAAGTATCAAATACCACCTCTCCAGAGCTGCCCTCAGGTCACTTAAAATAAAATAGGGCCATCCTGCCCGCAGCCCTATGGCCCATCACAGCAGTCTGTCTGTGGTAGCTCTCAGCCCTTGTCACAATCTGGATGTTTTTAAAATTTAACTTAACATCTTTATTTTATTTATTTTTAAAACTTTCTCTAGAATGTGAACTCCATGCAGAGTCTGGTTCACAGATGTATCTGTCATGCACCTTTTTGTGGTGCATTCCAGGAATTTTTTGGAGGCAAAAATATAAATAAGTATGGCAAGTATTTATACAATATTTAATCAACATTTTATTTGCTAAGTAGTAACGGAGTTAAATTACACACATAGGAGTGTTTAAATCTAGTAGAGGGAAGTCTTCTCTGTGGAAGGTATTTGAGATTTTATCAGACCACTCCTCAGAAAAAAAATCTGTATGGTTGATATCAGGCAATCCAGTTCACCATAGTTATTTTCTAAAGTATTATTAGGTTGACTTTAACTTAATATAAATGTAGACATTTTTTATATATAAATCTTTTATAATCATATTTGCTACTTCTCTAATTTGACCATATCCACCTTAAAAGTTATTTTGCATCTTGAGTAATTACTAATTAAGTTGAATTGGGGTTTCAAATTATGTTGTAAACAATAATTATTATAAAAAAACAGTTTTTCTTTGGATCATATTTTTAAAAATTCTTCTACAGCACCTTAATATTCTTGAGGTTTTACAAGTTCCCACTCTAAAGTGAATAGAAAATAATCATTAATGATGAAAATAAATTTATTCTTTTTTCAATTTCCATTGGAAAATGATAAAATATTACTTTAGTTTCCCTTTTTAAGAAATAATTCTACATTAATATTCTTTACATAATGAAATCATTTTTATGAGTACATTTTTCCTTTGGAAAAAAATCAGTGGAGTCTGTTGCTTTAAGTGGTTTATTTTTCTCTCCGTGACTTGGTTGCAGGATATTCACTCCAGCTACATAAATTATAAATATTGCTTCTCCTACTTACTCATAGCACATGAAGTATTATTACAAACAAGAATCATTGTAATGTAGTGACCCCAACGAAACTGTCAAGTGAACTTTTCAAATGAAAACATTCAGATAGATTATGTATTTACGAATAAAAATAAATTTGCTTTTCAGGGAGTTTGGCCGCTGGAAAGTAAATAACCTTGCAGTTGAGAGAAGAAATTTCCTTGGCTCCCCTCTGCCTCTTGCCCCTGAATTCTTCCGCAACATAAGACTTTTGGGACGTCGGCCTACCCTTCAGCAAATCACAGAAAACCTTATCAAGAAATATGGGACACATTTCTTGCTATCTGCTACTCTGGGAGGTACGACTCTTTGAAAATATTTGTGCCTGTGTGTGCTTGTGCATAAAACTGTATAAATCAAGGAAAAGTGTTGATTCATCCAAATCACTGCAGTTTGAATAATCCTAAATTTCATTCATTAACTTAATCAAAACATTTATTGAGTTATTACTAAATATCTTGTATGGTGATCACAATGATGAGGTGGAGGATTTTCACTTAGTTTCTGCCTGAAAGCAATTTACAAACTAATAGCCTCTGTTAAATATAGGCATAGTTATTACACTCTATAATGCAAGGTGATGAGCCAAATTTTGTTTAAAAATTGAATAATAAGCAATCAAGTCACAGCTGGGACTTCAGGTTACAGAGAGCAGGAAAGGTCCCAAAGTAAATGTTGAAATTCTAAAATTACATTTTTTAGAGCTACTTTAACATTTCTGATTGTAGTTGATATATGATGTGAAGAGAGTAATAAATAAATATCAATGAAGATGCACAATATGAAAGTAGAGATTAATAATGTCACCCTCCTCAATGTGATGTAGTATCATTAAATGTGTGTTTTATCATGGTGATGTATAATTCAGCATTTTGAATACACTTCAATGATTTGGGGGGAGATAATCTGTAATAGGAAGAAAGTGACATTTTTCTAAAACTTATAAATACCCCAGAATTCTGTATATTGAATTTTGGGTAGGACTTTAAATAATGTCCAAACATTCCGTTTTAAATAGATATTACTCTTTCCTATAATAGGAGCAGTGGACAAAATTGGATAGGAATCACCATGAAAACAGTGATTCCCTGCTCCCTTGTCAGTCTCTCAGTTAAGTTTACCGAAGCCGGGCAGGCTAGTTCACACCAATGGTGAGGCAGTGTGAAAGACCACATGCTCTTCATTTTCCCAGTCTTAGAGGATGTGTCTTTTTTTCCATTTACCTGGCAGTCCAGTCTGTCACCAAGTCACGTCAGTTTATTCCTCTAGAATATATCCCATATCAAACTCTTTCCTGACTTCTACCCCAATGTCCCTACACCAAGTCACCACCATGTTTCTCTAAGAATATTCCTAAGGTCCATCCTTCACACAGATCTTTTAAGCTTGAGTTGGGTTAAATCATTTTCTGTTTTAATTAAAACCTACAGTTAGCCACTTGAAATGAAATCCAGATGTCTTTCTGTGGTTTCTTAAGGCACCACATGAATGCTCTGCCATTGGCTTTCATCTCAGACCTCATCTGTTCTCTCTCCTGATCATGCTCTATGTTTCAGCCACAAGGAAACTTCATATTTTTCTGCTCAAAGGTTACTTTCTCAGAGAGGCCTTTTCTGATCATCCTACCAGCAGCAGTGCCCGTAGACAACCAATATTCTCTACTACTTCATGATCTCACTTTGCATTCTTCATAGTATTTATTATTATGTGAAAATTTTTTATTTTCTTGAAAACAAGAATCTTGCCTGTATTTGTTACCAATTTACTCCCATAGTGATTGTGTATGGAAAATGTCACCTGCCATATCAGTAAACAAAGCATGTTGCGGCCATCAAGCCAACAGCCACTGCAGCTGCCTCTGACTGTGCACCCTGAGGGGACTCAGGATGGAGAAAAGCAGGATAGTGGCCCTAGATAGTTAAGGTGCATATCAGAGGAATGATTTCAGTGAGCCCAGACTCTTGCATCTTCCCATAAATAGAAAAGCGCTAAATTCATTAACTTGAGATGTCCGGTTTTCTTTAATTAACAGCAATCTTTTGATGTTCCACTACCTGCTTTTATTGCAAAACTCCTATATATCCTGGCTCATCCCTTACTTCTTTGGAGTCATCCCTCAGAGCTACCTGAGATGCTGTGTTCCGGGCTGAAGTCCTCCATTTTGTCCACCAAATAAAACTTAATTCTCAACTTTTAGGTTGTGCATTTTTTTCAGTCGACATTATAGTAGTGCTTGGCACACAATAGGTTCTCATTAAATACTTGTTAAATGAAAATAAGTGAAACTACACTTTGCTAGGAGGCTGAGGCTGCCCAGTCCACTAGATAAACATCAAAACTCTGAAATGGACAGAGGATAATTGAGATCTAATTCAGGAAGAAGACTGAATGAGAAAGAAAATCCATGGATCCAAAAAAGGTCAGTTAAACAAATAGATTCAGAATTGGAGAGAATCAGGATGAAAGGGAGAGCAGGAGAGCCAGGCATGGAGAGGGTGGAAAAAGAGAGATCCCTGGATGCGCCAAAGAAACAAGTCTGCCACGTACCCCTAAGGAATTAAAGGCAGAAGATGTAGGGCGTTCAGGAGGACAGAAAAGGTTAGCTGTGAATAGGCACTCTCTCTCCATTGCTTTCCTCCATAAATGAATAATACTAAAATAATGAGAGAAAGAGATCAGACAAGCCTGGTGTTGAATCCTGGCTCCTTTTTTTTTTTTTCTAAACCAGTTTTGAGACTTTAAAAGCTGTTAAGTAACTTCACTGATTTTTAGGGGTTTTTTTTTAGTTGAAAGGGGGAGAGTAACACCTGTGTGACAAGGCCATGGGAAGATTAGTGTAAGTGTAGGAAAATGTCCTTGGCATAAGCATGCCATGAATTAATGTTACTGCTGTTGTTACTACAGCAGTATGGATAGCAAAACAATGACAAAATATCCCCATAAATGTGAAAACTGATTCTTTGAAAGGTGTGTCTATTTGGCTTAGTATTGACAATGATTATTAATGTAATAAAATCTGAAGTAAAAGTGACAATTAAATTATTTCTATAACACCTCCTTTTAAAAAGTTCAGTGGTCTTGAAACACATCCTAGGTTTCGTTACCATTGTATTAACAATACAGAGTTCCCAGAAGAATTTCAGAACATGAAATGTATTCTTCAAACAAGAAAGGAAGGAAGGGACAAGGGGGAAGGCAGAAGAGATCAGAAGTACAGATGATTCTCAAGGACATTTTTGTTCCTTAGTAGCAAAATTACAGTGACATTTTGATTTATTTCATTGTTTTCGCATTATGAATGCCACACTGTTGTCTTAAGATAGTTTTTGTTTTGCATGCTTTTTGTTTGTTTTTATAAAGGGGGTTTATAAAAACCTTTGTGGTAAATCACTTCTTTGGGTTGATTAATAATGACAATACGCTTTCTCAAAATTGCCTTACTTCAATTATTTAAAAGTCTCGTTCAAGCACTTTCTTCAGTGGTGGGGAGGGGGAAAGAATAGAATTGCCACCCTCACTTGCCTTCTAATCTCTGACCATTCTTTGGATTTAGTGTTCCTGGTATTTTCTGCTGGAATTCTCTTTTTGTCTTTAAGTGTTACTTATATTTTCCTTCAGGAATCTCTCTGTTGGGTGATGTTAATAATTTAGCTAAAATGCATGAAATTAGTTGAGTAGCTTAAGGATATAAACTGTTTGCAATTAAAATATATACTAGGTTGATTTCAGGCAATTTTTAAATTATTGCTATTGTAATTACACTAAGTCTTTTTTGTTGCTGTAAGTGTATTTTAATTTCATATGTTTTACCTGACTGAACATGAAATTGTATTACTCTTTTTCTTAAAAAATTGAGGTTGGTGGTATTTAACTTGAGCAAATTCTCTTTCTCTCTCCTTAATTGACCCAGATTGAGGAACAACTCTAATATTAACACACTGAGGATGTCATGTATAGAAGCAAATATTTTTAACAAAAAGCCAGTTTTTTAAAAATTATTTTCTTATTTTTTATTTTTAATTGAAATATAGTTGATTTACAATGTTGTGTTAATTTCTGCTTTACAGTAAAGTGATTCAGTTATACATATATATATATATATATATATATATATATATATATATATATGTATATACATTTTTGTACTCTTTTCCATTACGGTTTATCACAGAATATTGAATATAGTTCCCTGTGCTACGCAGTAGGACCTTGCTGTTTATCCAGTCTATACATACTACTTTGCATCTGAAAAAGCCAGTTATTTTATAGGTAGATGCCTCCTAAGTAACTAGATCTTCAACTAAATTTATACATTTTTCAAAACAAGTTGAGTGCAAAATACTCTCTACCAGCATTAAAGCGATGAAAAGGAAATAAATGAAAAATGTCTTTTTTTTCCCAAGAGTTATTTAGTACATCATATTATTGACTTAGACATAAAACTTGGGATAGCATATTTGAAGCCTTTAATGGGATATTTTATGATAGATAAAGCCAGTGATTGAATTATCTTCCTATAGGGAAAAATAAGTTATAAAAAACCTTCTTCAATATATATCACTTTCCCTATTTGTTTCATCTTATAGCTTCCAGACTATTTATCAATATAGTAATTTAGCTTGCTTCTATTTGGGATAATGATATCTAAACTCCATCACTGTTTAAAAATCTAAAATAAGCTACTCAATTTAAAGAATCAATCTTGAAATAGATTGCACTCCTGGGATATATTGATTTCTAGCTATGGAATATATTTCATGACTGTTTTTTTAATGTATTTCATTATAATACAGTATATGACAAACACTGAAATAAAAGTGTATCTTTTGTTTCAGTGAATATAGAAATACAAAAAAAAAATAAGTGAATGAAAACAAAAAGACCTTAAAATTGTTGGGCTTACTGAGCAGACAGAAGGTGTTTGCTAAAAGTACCAGATCAGGATTTTAGATCCATAGTAAAGGACAAAGGACTAAGGAAGATGAAAACCAAAAATTCATTTAAAAATTTATAAAAATGTTATAACAAAATATTTATAGTAATTTTAAATGTGACCTCATCTTCACCTCCAGAATTACACAGACTTGTCTAATTAGTCCATAGGCCAAACCCTGAGCCACTCACAGTCATATGAGAATGTGAACACCTCCTGGGTGAGACTTGGCTCTCTAAAGCTTAAGGCAGTGAGAAGCTAACGGAAACAGGTGCTCTGCTCTCCGGACAGCACATCCTATAGAGGAAGAAGAGCAAGAGGCTGGGTTACTCATGCCAGTCCCTTCCCTACACCCAGCCTGTCTGTCAGCTCACTACACCTCTGTGGGCGGAGTCAGGAATGTGGACACAGTGAGGACTTTGGAGGCAGAATAGCTTCCCTCCAAAGTACTCTTTTCCTGATAGAGATTTTTTTTTTTTTTATTGGACCAAAATTCATTCTAGGAGCAACTGGATAATGTATTAAGATTTGTTCATTTACAACTTTAAAGAATATTTTTCATTCTCAGCAACATAAAAACAGTTCCATTTTTACCACTGGTTTTGAATGCATAGTTTTAAAGGCCATAATTAAATTTTAGCAGAAAGAGTTACAATTTTTTTTTTTTCACATGCAAGTTTGTTTTTGAAATTTTTTTCTGAAAGTGCTTCTTCTGATCATGTATCTGCGGTTACCATATTGTTCAACTTAAGTATTTTGTCAGGTATTTAATTTGTTAAATATAGAAAATATTTTCTTCATTGTTGGAGTGAAAAAACTGCCTGATTGTGGTCCAGAGTAAAATTAACTTACAAGGACAATTATTTAAAATAACAAGTACTACCTCAGTGACTACATAGTATATGACTAAGTATGCCTTCAAGGTAGTTTATTTAGCTCAAAAGTTTTATGATACATATTTTTTGTGTGTATATCTCTCAAAGAAAAAAAAGAGGTAAGCTGGGATATGATAGAATATTAGTTAGTTTTTTTCCCTATATTCTAGCATCCCTGTAAGTATAGGACTCCAAATATCCTTGTTTAATTTCAGAAATACTCAATTCTCACTCTTTACTATGTGAATTACATTCTGTATAAAGTATTCACAGATAGTTTTTAATTCTATGTCATGCACCATCTTCTTTCAAAATACATTAACAGCTGTCTTTCTCATTTTCACTTTGTCTCTTCTTAGGAGGTACAAATCCTTTTATTTTAGTTTATCGTAATGTAATTTAAAGAAGTTAATCTGCCAAGATATGTAAATATAATTTATTTCTTAATTAAATATAAATAATTACTTGAAGATACATGGAATGTATGCATTCCATTAGAATGCATATTCTGTTGAAGAAAAAGAACTGAAAGGAAGAAAAGAACAATTTTCTGAAGCTTTATATCCCAGGGAATTATTAAAATAATGGTACTGCCATACTGGTATTAAACTGAATATTTACTCATACTACTTAAGGTTAATTATATCAGTTCATCTCTCTGTCTCTGTCTCTCCTTTCTCTCTTTCACTCTCTCATCTCTATCCCTATCTCTCTTGTTTATCTGGTAAATAAAATGAAAACTTTGAAATTAAAATAATATTGTTAATTCACTTTTAATGGTTTATAAGGCAGCTGTCTACTAAAGTGATTTGAGCCCATTTATAAAAATAATAATAAAGATAACAAAGAAGAAGATGAAATTAAAATTGCTATGTCAGTTGATCTTAATAGCTTCCTTGGCAACTAAGTCAAAAGATAAATGCTAAATTTTAGAATTTTGTAAATATGATTATATACTTTCTTGTTCTTTGTAGCACTTTAATAGGACAGATAAATCACCTGTCCGTTTATTTGACACATATGTACTGAGTTACCTATAAAAGTGCAAAGATTCACTACCTTCCTTAAAGGAACACACAGGTCACTGATAAAGACAGACATTTAAATTGGTAATAAATTTTACTGTTGTTTAGAGCCTCATTACTTGAGTGTGGTCCATGATCCAACAGCATCAACATCACCTTGGAGCTTGTTAGAAATGCAAAATCTCAGATTCCATTCCTGATTAATGAATCAGAAAGTACATGTTAACAAGATCTCCAGGTGATTTACATGCACATTAAGTTTGAACAGCACTATTTAGAATATCTATATAAATTTAGAGTGTACTTACCTGTCCCAGAAATCTCGCTTCTAAGAATTAATCTTACCAAAATAATAGCAAGAGTCTGTAACTTTACATAACAAGTTCATTATAGCATTGTTTGTAAGCAGCTCCAAAATAGAAGTACCTTAATTGTATTTCATTCAGGATGTATTCTGTTCCCTCTATCCTTGGAACTATATATTTCCAGTTACTCTTTTTTCATGTCATTGTTCTATAGAGACTATTGTATCTGGGCAATTTTATTTAGAAATTTTCCAGACTTTTTAGGGGGGATAACTGTTAATCATAAGATCAGTTGCTTTCTTTTGGAATGTTTTACAAAACATATTATGTTTCTTTGTCAAAGCTGTAGAAGGCTAGCTATTTCCTTCCAAAAATATCTTGCAGATGCCAATTGGTGTTAAGCCAACATGTCTGGTTTTTACTGTCTTTATATATTGGCCTCTGCTCCTTGTTAGAAGCCTATTTTTCTAGAATTTTTTCCCTTCTATATGTTTCTAAAACACTGTTTTTTTCTACAACACTTTGTTAGTGGAAAGATACATGTCAGGATGTATACCTTTTAACACATTAAGCTAGGGAAGGATGATCATTAGTAGTGAGAGTAAAGTAAAACACTGTGAAAAGTGAAATAAAATTTCAAAAGGACAGCGATGCTTAAAATATAGTAAAACTTAGGGAATTTTTTAAGGAATAAAAAACACAATGAATAATATGATCTGTTATTACTAACAATAGGATAACATTTTTGAACTAAAATGATACATCAAAAGTAAAACCTACAAACAATTACATTTAAGTTATATTTGCACTGGTTATTCCTGTGCAAAGAATTTCTACTCAAATAGCAGTTTTTGATAAGTAAAACTCACACAAAAGCAAAATAGACATTCACAATAAGATTTTCAAGTATAAGGAAGTTGAATGACCAGAAAGATATTTGCCATAAATGCACCTTTTTTTCCCTGGGTAGAACGGTACACATTACAGGTCAGGATACTAGTTCAAGGGCAGTAGCAATGATAAAATAAAATAAAATACAGCCAACATCCAAGAGTTAGCTTCATTGCAGTTAAAAAAAGCAATAACCTCGAATCTCAGTGCATTACAACTATAATGGTTGTGTCTCCCTAATATTACATGTTTTGACTGTGGATCCCCTGCGATTCTGCTCTGAGTGTTGTTGGCTCATTCTGGGAATAAAGATGAGGAAAGCCCTCTTCAGAACACGCTGTCCTCCTGGCAGAGGGCAAAAGCAAAAAAATTAGTATAACTTTCTGATGCCTCTCAAAACTTGTACTGAATCATGACATAGCTGGTTCGTATGTATTCACTGATCTAAACATTTTTATTTTCGATACCAGGTTAAAGGGCATCACTTGTTCTTTACAATGGACTATAAATACATGTATGCATGTTTGCATCCATGATAGAATTAAAATTGCAAAGAATACTCTGCGGCATCGTCTTGATTTATCCCTAGGATTCTTTTACTCATTCTCTTATCCATTGCTTGTTGTTCTAACATTTTGAAAGTATTACCTCTATCCCCAATAACTATATACATGAGAATGCCAGTTGAGAAAATCCAAGTGGAGAGATAATAGTATGAAAGTTCTTTCATTTGTTTGTCATGGACACAACATCAATTACCTGAAAACCAGGACAGAAAAATACATAGTTGTGAGGTCCACAACATATCAAATATATCTACTCCTACCCTATGAACTAATCATAGGATAACATAAAAGTCATGATTTTTTTGTTTTATTGTCCTCTGTTTCTCATCCTCTATGAAAGCATCCTTCAATATGTGCTTTTAATGTCCATAAACTACCGCAGCATTTTAGTCGTATAAGGCACAGCTGCATGATTTCTATGTGAAATAATCACATCTTTTTATCTCTACAATCATTAATCCTTTTCACTTTCTAACAGACTCAGAATGTTGAATCACTTCAAAATCACATTTAGTTTTTACAAAATGGGTGGATGTCCTTTGGCACTCATGTCATGCTTATGAGCTACAGCTGGTTTAAAAAATGTGAATGAAAATGACATTTGAACACAAAATTTTAGTTGAATAATATATCTCAGTTTTCAAATCTGAATATTTGTATATTGAGAGAGATTTGCAATTAAAGTTGAGAATGCATTCTTCTTTCTTAAGACGACTATGAAAGTCTCAAAGAAGGTAAAGACCATGAATATCACAAAAGCATGGTAGTTGTGTATAATTTGAAAAACAGATCTCTTGGAGGAAAGAAATAGCCTTATTTTCCATCTAGACTGAATGGCCTTGTCAAAATATCTTAGATATTTAACAATCCATGATTTACAAAACTTGGAATGTGGCATAAGCTAGCTAGCTTACATCACCTAGTTGTCTGGTCTGTTGTAAGTAAGGGTTTAAAACAAAGCATTCATAAAAGAACAATTACGATAATTTAAACTGCAGATTTAAACTGCCTCACATGCTTGACTGCAGTGAAAGCTTTTGCATACATGGAATAATATTCCATTGTGGAGAAGAACCACAAGCAATTTATGAATGGCTTCTCTTTATCTGCTTATTGGAAGGATAACCAACTACTGTCTTTAGTAATCCTATACATCCTGATTAAAAGTTCCACTAGAAAACAATTTTGACTAAGATCAGGTTTCTCTGGTGAAATTTAATATCTATGAAATTCTAACTTACAAAAATTTAAAAGCTCATCATTTCCTGTTAGGCCCTAATAAAAAAGGAAAGGAGAGGAAATCAACATTTATTGTACACAGCAAACGTGTTGTGGCAGACTCTAAAGAGGAATTGTATTGTTTAATCTTCTCTAACAGTTGAGAGTGGGATATTGCCTCTGTTTTAGAGATGGGAATGCTAAGGTTATGTGTGACTTTAACAAAGTCCTACGGCCAACAGGTAGCGGGATTGTGGGCTATGAGGATAAGCCCTCATATACACCTGACTCCAAAACTCATGCTTTCCTTTACCTCAATATATCATGAAATTTTATCAAATTAAAAAATAAACAGCAAAATTAGTAATAAAAGTGTATTAAGATTTACAATGATGTTTTTCCATTTGATTTTTCCCTGTTGTCTGTAACATATATTTATTCTCAGCATAGAATGCTAAAGATACATTTATCTGTACCTTACAAGCAAATGTGAACTCTGTGAAAAACAAAAGAAATATTTCAAAAATCTCCGGTAGATAGAGAATGAAAACTTCAAATATTCATGATGATGTTCACGGGCCATCATTTTCCTACCTTCATCTTTGATTGCTTAAACATATATTAATGTTTGTCTTCTCCTTTATATTCTTATAATGAGAAACACTCTGAAATAGTTAATCTCTAGCTCTTATTTTGTGTCATTTTCCAGTTGTATCATGAGACAATCTAACATTTGTAAAATATTCTTAAATCAAATTAGTTTGAATTTGCTTTTTATTTTTTTTATCCCTTACCCTTACACCACCCCTCCCTTTTCCCCTCTCCCCTCTGGTAACCACTAGCTTGTTCTCTGCATCTGTGAGTTCGCTTCCTTTTTGTATTGTTCACTAGTTTGTTGTAGTTTTTAGGTTGCACGTATAGGTGATATTATACAGTATTTGTCTTTCTGTGTCTGACTTATTTCACTTAGCGTAATAACTTCCAAGTTCATCCATGTGGCTGCAAATGGCAAAGTTTCCTTCATTTTATGGCTGAGTAGAATTCCATTGTGTATATGTATCACATCTTCTTTATCCATTCATCCGTTGATGGGACACTTAGGTTGCTTCCATATATTTGTAATTGTAAATAATGCTACTATGAACATTGGGGTGCATGTATCTTTTCCAGTTAGTGTTTTTGGGTTTTTTTGGATATATACCCAGGAGTGGAATTTTGCTGGGTCATACAGTAATTCTATTTTTAGTTTTTTGAGAAGCCTGTTTTCCACAGTGGCTGCACCAGTTTACATTCCCACCGTGAGTGTATGAGAGTTCCCTTTTCTCCATATCCTCATCGATATTTGTTATTTGTGTTCTTTTTGATGATAGCCATTCTTGCAGGTGTGAGGTAATATCTCATGGTGGATTTGATTTGCATTTCCCTGATTACTAGTAATGTTGAGCATCTTCTCATGTGCTTGTTGGCCATCTGCACGTGCTCTTTGGAAAAATGTCTATTCAGGCCTTTTGTCCATTTTTTAATCCAGTTGTTTGTTTTTTTGATCTTGAGTTGTATGAACTGTTTAATATGTTGGATAATAGCCCCCTATTTGTCATATAATTTGCAAATATTTTCTCCCATTTAGTAGTTTGTCTTTTTGTTTTGTCAGTGCTTTCCTTTGCAGTGCAAAAGCTTTTAAATTTAAGTAGGGCTCATTTGTTTATTTTTGCTTTTATTTCCTTTGCTTTAAGAGACAGATCCATAAAAAATGTTGCTACAATTTATGTCAAAGAGTATTCTGCCTATGTTTTCCTCTAGGAATTTTATGGTTTCCAGTGTTGCATTTAGGTCTTTAATCCATTTTTAGTTTATTTTTGTATATGGGGTAAGAAAGTCTTCTAATTTCATTCTTTTACATGCAGCTGTCTAGTTTTCCCAGTACCACTTATCGAAGACACTGTCTTTTCTCCATTGTGTATTCTTACTTCCTTTGTCATAGATTAACTGACCATAAGTGAGTGGGTTTATTTCTGGGCTCTCTATACTCTTCCATTGATCTGTGTATCTTTTTTTATGCCAGTAACATAATGTTTTGATTACTGTACTTTTGTAGTGTAGTCTGAAGTTAGGGAGTGTGATTACTCCAGCTCTGTTCATCTTTCTCAAGATTGTTTTGCTATTTGGGTCTTTTCTGTTTCTATACAAATTTTAAAATTAGTTCTACTTCTGTGAAAAATGCCCTTGGTATTATAATAGGGATTACATTGAATCTGTAAATTGCCTTGGGTAGTATGGTCATTTTAACAATATTAATTTTTCCAATCCATGAACATAGTATATCTTTTCATCTGTTTGTGTCATCTTCAGTTTCTTTCACCAGTGTCATAGTTTTCCAAGTAAAGGTCTTTTACCTCCTCAGGTAGGTTTATTCTTAGGTATTGTGTTCTTTTTGATGTGATGGTAAATGGGACTGTTTTCTTAATTTCCCTTTCTAATAGTTCATTGTTAGTTCATAGAAGTGCAACAGATTTCTGTGTCCTGCAACTTTCCTGAATTCATTGATGAGCTCTAGTAATTTTCTGGTAGCTTCTTTAGGATTTTCTATGTATAGTGTCCTGTCATTGGCAAACAGTGACAGTTTTACTTCTTCCTTTCAAATTTGGATTCCTTTTATTCCTTTTCATTGTCTGATTGCTGTGGCTAGAACTTCCAATACTGTGTTATATAAAAGGGTCAGGAGTGGGTATCCTTGTCTTGTTCCTGATATTAGGGGAAATGCTTTCATCTTTTCGCCATTGAATATGATGTTTGCTGTGGGTTTGTCATGTATGGCCTTTATTATGTTGAGGTATGTGTTCCCTCTATGCCCATTTTCTGGAGAGTTTTTATCATGAATGGATGTTGAATTTTGTCAAAAGCGTTTTCTGCATCTACTGAGGTGATCATATTATTTTTTATTCTTCACTTTGTTAATGTGTTATATCACATTGATTGATATGGGGATATTGAAAAATCCTTGCATCCCTGGGATAAATGTCACTTGATCATGGTTTATGACCCTTTTAATGTATTGTTGGATTCAGTTTGCTAGTATTTTGTTGAAGATTTTTGCATCTATGTTCATCAGTGATATTGGCCTGTAATTTTCTTTTTTGTGTGTGTGATATTGTTGCCCAGTTTTGGTATCAGGGTGACACTGGCCTCATAGAATGAGTTCAGAAGTGTTCTTTCCTCTGCAGTTTTTTGGAGTAGTTTCAGAAGAATAGGTCTTAACTCTTCTCTAAATGTTTGGTAGAATTCACCTGTGAAGCCATCTGGCCCTGGACTTTTGTTTGTTGGGATGTTTTAATTACTGATTCAATTTCAGTACTGGTAATTGGTCTGTTCTTATTTTCTATTTCTTCCTGGTTCAGTCTTGAGAGATTGTACCTTTCTAAGAATTTGTCCATTTCTTCTGGGTTGTCCATTTAATTGGCCTAGAGTTGTTCATAATAGTCTCATAATCTTTTGTATTCCTGTGGTGTTGGTTGTAATTTCTTTTTCATTTCTGATTTTATTGATTTGGGCCCTCTCCCTTTTTTTCTTTTCTTTCGTTTTCTTCTTTTTTTTGGCCGTGCCATGCAGCTTGTGGGATCTTAGTTCCCCAACCAGGTACTGAACTCACACCCTCTGCAGTGAAACTCCAGAGTCCTAACCACAGGACCACCAGGAAATTCCATCCCTTTTTTTCTTGATGGGTCTAGCTAAAGGTTTATCAATTTTGTTTACCTTTTCAAAGAAGCAGCTTTTAGTTTCATTGATATTTTCTATTTTTTTTTTAGTCTCTATTTCATTTATTTCTGCTCTGATCTTTTTTTATTTCTTTCCTTCTACTAACTTTGGGTTTTATTTATTCTTCTTTTTCTAATTCCTGTAGGTGTAAGATTTAATTTGCTTTTTAAAATTAGCATATGCTATTCTCCCTTTTTGGGTGAGGTAGGACTCAATAGAGGTCCTATTAAGAAGAATTAATGATATAGCATATTTTACCTGAAGAGTGAAGACATGTAGGGGGATACAGTATTTAATGGACTATTTTGGGAGATCTTTACTCTCTGTATGTGAATGCAAACTAGGATTAGAGCTAATAAATTTATAAAGAAGGAGATCATTGAAGAAGTAGGACAGTCTTCTGTTCCTCACAAATAAGACAAAATAGCTAAAATTACTAAAAATGCCCAGATATGGAATGAGTTGCTTTATGCAGTTCTAAGGAATTGTGATGAATAAAAAAATGTGTACTAGCAACTTCTGAATTCTAGTCATGTGGTAAGTCCTTTACAGATATTATCTGTTTCATGCTTATAGCCATACTTTGTAGAAGAAATTACTATACTCATGTTATGTAAGAGGAAACAGAATCATAAATTATATATTCAAGATCATTCAATTACTAAGTAGAAGCCAGCATTAGAACCTGAATCTGTTTGGTACCAGTAGTTGGTACACTTACACCTAAACCATAATAATTAATTCTACATTTTTTTTCTCATACAGAACCTCATAATCCAGTGAAAGAATCCATTATAGTGGTCTAGTTATCTCTTCTGCTCTATGACATATAATTAACGTTGGACACCTCTAGTAATGGGAAAATCACTACAATGCAAGAGAGACATAGTGAAGATGATTCTCTTCACGTATTTACATGGCTTTCATGCCTCTCCAGAAGGCAAAAGTAATGTTCAATAATCAGTTGAACCAGTGTTTTGAACTTCATTTGTGTATTGCTGAATTGAAGTAAAGATTAGAGTAAGCGTCCTTCTAAATACAGGAATCTGTAGAAAACATTACGGATGCACTAAGGCTGAGCTTGGATTTAGATGTATTTTACAAATGGAATCACCTGAAACTGTCAAATCATTTAGAATTTTATTTTAGTCATAACATTAAAGTCATGAGTTTACTAATTAAGAAAATTTTATTATGACTAAACATATTTTAATCGTGGGCCAAACGTAAACACTTATGCCATGATATTTTTTTCCAAATGAAATTTTCAGACACACTCAAAGTAGAGAGACTTGTACAGTGAATGCCCATACACCCATATGTAACCATACATACTATATAAAACTGACTGCAACTACTAATATTCCTACCTACAAATAGACTACAGAATGAAGTTTTCTGATCCTTTTTACATTTTTTGTCCTCAGAATATATTCCAAAAATGGATTTACATTTAAAGTACTATGTTTGTAAGTCACTTAAAATAATTACTTCTCTAAACAATAAGCATTTAGTAACATTGGCTTCTGTTTTTAATTCTTAGGGATTGATATTTTTTCTATTTGATTTGATTGATTTTTACAATAAATAAAATATTTTAAAAAATCTTTCCAGTGTTTAAAAAACTTTAACAAAGTATATTCAGAGAAGTCTTTCTTCCCAAAGTGTTACCTCCACTCTGTAAATATAGATAAAAGATTTTGGTTAATCCTTCCAGTGGTTTTTTTTTTTTTCCCCCAAATAAAAAGAAATCCATCCATATATTTGTATCATACACTTTCTTATAAAAAAATCCCACTAGTGAAGCATACTTTTATCCACTTTTCTTTGATCGTATTTGTATGCAGAAATAATCCTCACTACTTTCTTGTGGCTGCACAGTATTTTACTCTCTGTATTAACATAGTTTATTCCTATTGATTAGGCATTTGTGTTGTTACACATAATATAAAAAAGCCACAGTGAGAAAACTTTTGCATATTTTAGCAATTGTTTCTTTGGGATAGATTCTTAAAAGTAGGATTGCAGAGTCAATTATTGCTAACTATTGCCAAATTTCTCTCCATAGTTATATCATTTTGCACTCCAGCAGCAATATATCATAGGGCCTGTTTCCTTCTAGTTTGCCAACAGCTTTGACAAAGTTGTCAGATTTTTGAATTTTGGTAAATTCCATAATAGCTATGTGATATATCAATATATTTTTAATTTGCATTTCTCATACTATGACAGATTGAAAGCCTTTTCAAATTTATATGGGCCATTTTGTCTCTTCTTATCTAAACACTATTTTCCTATTTGTTATGCCCGAACCTTATTTCTCTTTTTCCTTGAGTTTTAGGAGTTTTTGGAATGTTAGAGGTATTAGCCATTTGTCCCTTATGTAAGTTGCAAACATCTCTTTCCAATGCAAAATTTACTTATGGTGATTTTGTGCTAGGAAAAAATAATCTCTTTTTATATGGTCTAATTCATCTATCTTTTATTTTATTACTTTCAGACGTTTAGTGATAGTTAGGAATGCTTTTCCCACTCATGCATTTTCATTCTTTTTTTTTCTAGTTGAGTAGTTTCATCTTATTAAATATTCCTGTCTCCAGTTTGTTTGCAATATCTCCTCATATACAATCATATCCTTTACTTTGCAAATGACTATTCTGATGTCAAAGTGTCATTTATTAGAAGGTCCACCTTTCCCCAATTGAATTAATATTCCATCCTTATCATGTACTAAATTTTCATACATACTGGGGTTTTTAAAAATTTTCCTGTTCGAGTGTTCTGTCTATTCATGCTTCTGTGCTACACTGTCTTAATTATACACATTTTACTATATATTCATATATAGCAAGGCATCCTCACTGTTGCTTATTTTTTGGAAAGCTTCTGGTGACTTTTCTTTGATTAATTTTTACCTAAAAAATGTATAATTAACATGACTAGTTCAAGGAAACAAACAAAAAATGATGTTTGCATTAAACTTATGCATTAACTTAAGTAAAATTGATATATTTTAATTTAAATATTCCTATTTGAAACAAAGTACCATGCCATTTTCAGTTTACTTTTGTTATTTCAGGGGTGGCATATAATTTTTCATATATGTATTGCATTTTTATTGGTATTTTAAATGGTATATGCTAATCCATTATTACCTCTAACTAAGTATTATTTGTATATTTCAGTTTGTTAAGTTAGTAAAGTTTTTATTATTTTCTGCAGTTACTAAGTTCTGTTACTCTGCATAGTAGTTTGTCCATTGATTTTCTTGAGTTTTCCAGATGAATAATCATGTTATCTGCAAAAAGAGATAATTTTAAGTGTTTTTTAAAAACTATTACTCTAATTGTATTCTCTTCTATATTTACATTTTAATATATTTAATATCATGTCAAAAAGTAGTACCAGTTGTGGGTTTGTTTGTCAGTTTATGATTTTAATGGGAATGACTTCTGGGTTTTCCAATTAAGTAAGACAGTTGGTTTTAGGTTGACAATCACATATTTTATCCTTTTAAGGAATTTTCCAGTGACTCCTAACTTACTGAAAATTACCCAGCAATAGGTATAAATATTCATCAAATGCATTTGAGGCATTAATGGACATCAAGGTTTTTCTTTCTAGATGTGTTAATATACTGAATGATATTAATGATTTCCTAATATCAAATGACCCTTGCCCTCCTAGAATTATTCTTTTTGAGATATATATTTTTTAAAACTTACTGTGTGTTACTGTTTACTATTGCTTTATTTATTATTTTGCATCACTAATAATAAGTTGTAATAATGTTTGTTGTAGTTGTTTTTGTTGTTGTGTGTGTGATCTTTCCCAGATATTTGTGTCAATGTTTTACTCAATTTATAACAACTAATTAAAAGTTTTCCTTCACTTCATATTCTCTGGAAACATTTTAAGTAAATAGTATCAGATTTTTTGATCTTTAGAGTTTTGTCTGAACTCCCCTGTGAAACCATCTTGGCCTATTGATTTTTTTTTTTTTAATTTTGTGGAGGTGTTCTATGACACCTAAACTTATTTGCAAAAGCTTTGCAAAATAATTTTATTTTTAAATAATATGTTTACTTTACTCTTATTTTATTATTTAATTTTCTTTCTCTATTAAAAAAGGTAGATTGATGAGTTGGTGTATTTTTCTGTTTTTTTTTCTTCCTTTCAAAGGAAGCTGTTTTTCAATTTATTATTCCTACTTTTCTTATGTTTTTTTTAACTCATTAACACTAGTTTTCTTCCTTTTAGTTCTTTTTAATTTCTAGAAGCTTATTTTTGTCATTTTTTTTAGTTTTAGAGTTATATGGCTATCTCAAATATTTTCATAATCTACATAAAGTACATATTTAATGCTGTGAATATTTATTTGAGTACTGCTTTAGCCATGTCCCTTAGATTGTATTATATACTGTTTTCCTCAGGTTTTCTTAGAAAATTTGTCATTTTGCTTTCACATATGCTATTATTCAAGAATTACATAATAGAAAATTTATCCTTATGAATTTTTTTTTAATTTTTCTATCAATTTTTAATTGTACTATATTGTAGTCAGTAAATGTGTTAAAGAAACAATATTCTGACATTTGTTAAAGAACAGTAAGGCAGACTTCATTCAGGGGGTCTCCTGCATTTGAGTTCTACAGGAGGGGAGAGAGACTGAGCTCAATTTTGAACAGAACCAGGAAAAGTGGGAATTTATTGGCAATGAGCAGAGTAGGCAGATTAGTGGATGGAAAATTACAAAGAGGGTAGGATAATTCTTGCTAAAGAGACCTAACAGGATTCTTGCTGAAAGCAGAGCAGGGTTATCAAATATCACCAGGGAGATGGTAGGGGATGAGGAATTTGGTCAGATGTTAAAGATGATCATAGGTCCAGGGTAGGGGATCCTTGGTAAAGTGACTTGACAGTATTCTTCCTAAAACTGGGCTCTTGAGAACATGCCCAAGAAACAAGCTCATAGGAGCCTGTCTAGCATTTGGTCAAGGAGAAAGTCTTTATCAAATGATTTGTTTTTTCAAATTTTTGGAATTTACTAAGGATTTTTTTTAAACAAAATATATGGCCAATTTTTCTAAATGTTCTGTGTACTCTTGAAAAGAGCTTTCATTTCCTCTTTATTAATATAAAGTTTAATATTTACCTATAAGATCTACCTTATTAAGTAGGTTGTGTAGATCTCTATCATTACATTTTTTACCCCCACTTTGTCTACCTAGGTTTAGGAATTGTGTGCTGGAGTCTTGTAATACTGGCAGTTTATATTTACTTTAACCTATATCTTCTGTATATTCTGCTTTATGAAAAGTGCCGCAATTAAAGCAGTTTTGCAAGTTTTAGTCTTTAGCACTATTCAGTCTATTTCATTTTCTCATTTAATAATTTTGTCCTGAAGAGATCATCAACTTTGCTTCCTTTTTTATTTATATTCACCAAGATATCATTATCATTTTGTTTTTAACCTTACTTAAGAAGATATATATCTTGATCTCATAGTCTGTTCGGGCTGCAATAGCAAAATACCACAGATAAGGTAGCTCATAAACAACAGAGTTCTGGGGGCTGGAAGTCTGAGATTAGAATGCCAGCATGGTTGGGTGAGGGCTCTCTTCCAGGTCACAGATTTTTCCTTGTATCTTCACATGGCAGAAGGGACAAGGAATCTCTTTGGAGCCTCCTTTACAAAGGAACTAATTCCATTCTTGAGGGCTCTGCCCTCATGACCCAGACACCTCCCACAGGCCCCATCTCCTAATACCATCATCTTCAAAGGATAGAATTTCAACATATGAATTTTGGGAGACACAAACATTCAGGCCATAGCACTTGCATGTGTTGTCAAGCTGCATTATAAATTCTTAGACTATCACAACGCTGTTCTTTCTGTCTCATGTACAAGATGTTTGTTTGGGCACATGGGTGGATTTCTCAGATTCAGTGGTCTTTCTGAGAATGTATTCACTCAGATTTCCACACCAGTTCATCCTCTCCTTTAGGGGTAAATAATTGCTGTGGATTTTTTTTTTTCTGTAGTATTTGACATATGTATTCTCTTTTTGCTTTCAGATATTCCCACCGAAAGCTGTTTATCATGTACAGGACTTAATGCTGTTGATAACTTGACCCACTCATTCATATTTTTGAGAGTTTTTTTTTCCTTCAGCAATTCTAGTTAGTCTGCTTCATTTCCAGCTTGCATATTGATGTCCAAATACAAACTGAGAATGCGACTTTCCGAAATAACATTGTTGACACCTTATTTCTGATACCAATTCACCTGATCTCTTGCAGAGAAGTATGAACCGTCACTTAGAATTGGATGGTCAGTTAGGCTGCGGCATTTTAAAATTGGTATTATTTTTAATTTGGAGAAGAAATGCAAGCTATTCTTCTGCTAGAAAATCTTGTTTGGTCTTTTAGAAAACTGGCTTGACAAATTGTCAGTGGGCATAATGCCACCTAAACAGATGGGTTTCTGAAAGAATGAGAACAAGCTTCTAGTTTGACAATTATATGCTAGATGAATATCTAAGAATCTGGAAGTCTGAGGATGGCAAGTTCTTAATGTTAGACTTGAATGGCATTGACACTTTTTCGTCAATATTCAAACATTGAAAATTGCAGCTTAGTTGTAATTTGCTTTAAATTTCACCTTAGAGAATCCATTGTCAAGTACCTAAAGCTTCTCATGGAGGTTAGTGATTTCCGTAGAGCTTATTAACACACAATATTTTAATATTTAATGCCATGTGTAGGAAACCTCTGAATTTAATGCATAAATATTTATATTACTATATATGCATGTATATATTTTCTCTGCGTTTTAAGGGTACAACTGAAAACAGCTAATGTTTTGTAATATGCTTGGTCATGTTTCCATTTACCATGCTGATGTGTAGTAAATGTTGAGTTTGTTTTACATATTTTCCTATCTTAATTTGCTTTGAGACCCAGTGAGTGTTCGGTAAGCTAAACTGTATGAGAAAGTCAATGTAATCTAGAGAACGTGTTCTGCAAAAGCTTGCTGTTTAATATTTATGAAATATGTATTCACAACCATCAACATCCCGGGCACTTTTCTAGGTATATGGGAAATCTTTGTGAACAAAAGAAAAGTAAAACTCCCTGCCTGTTTGTTGTTTATCACTCTTTTGTTTCATTATGGCTGTAAGCTAGGCTTCCTCCCCTGCAGGTAGTTGAAAAAATTGATTTGAAGTGGGAAATGGAATAATGTAAAATATTATTAATGCAGGAGAGGAGTCACTCACAATTTTTGTGGACAAGCGGAAGCTGAGCAAACGATCTGAAGGAAGTGATCCCAGCGCCAACAGCTCCTCAGTCACTCTGGAGACGCTACATCAACTAGCTGCTTCCTATTTCATTGACAGGGACAGCACCCTTCGGAGACTTCACCACATTCAAATCGCATCCACTGCCATAAAGGTATGAGTATGTTTACCCTAGAGTTACGTCACAACATTTTGTTCTCTGTCTCTAAAATCCATGTCTATATATGTTCATGTCTCACTGATTTAAACAATTGAGTCCTGAAAAATAATTTAATATGTCCTTTTGCTTTAAGTGTTGCAGTACATTTAAGATGAAATTGTATATATTTTCATGTAATTTTGTTAACTTGATGATTGGGTCAAGGTGTTTCATGTCAGAACATTAATTCAAATACACTTGAGTAGTATCAGTTTATCCTCGGGTACACAGACTCCCTCACAAAGCGTACATAGATGAAACTTTGTTTTAATAGCACTGATTTATTTTGTAAAACTTCATATTTTATTGTGTGCATTTAAAAACATTATCCTGAGAAGGGGCTCTATTAGGTTCAAAGTGGGTCAGTGACACAAAAATCATTAAGTCTGGTTCAAGGAGTATTCCCCCCCCCACCGTGTTTTTAAGGCACAATTGAGAAGTACAAGTATTTGTTTATAAGTTTCTAGAAGTCAAGATATACCATAATCTAGAACTACTGGATAAACTCTGTATGTTCACTAAAATCCTTTGCCTTTGAAGCAACTAAGGTTGACTTTACAAAAACTGAGAGCATGGGAGAATAAGATACCTTTAATTTTCAGAAGAAATGAAGGGAGAGAAAGAGAGAGAGACAGAGACAGAGAGAGAAAGGCAGTGGTTTCCAAAACAGTAGATGTTTTGACATATTTCTCTGGCAGTTTAGATCAGCATGTTATTGTGTTTGGCCAGTGGCCACTGCAAAACTAACAGACCAAAGAGTTGGCACATGTGATAGTGTGATTCTGGACTAAGTTAATAAGAGCAAAATAAAACATAAAGAGCATTTCCCAGTGTTTCAAATGTAACATTTCATAATTAATGTAAAAAGCACTCATTAAATATATCATTTTATTGCTTTATGAGATTAAAATTAATGTGTGTTTTTTTTTTTCAGTTAATTGAAAAGTAAGTATGTTGATATGTTGAGAATGCTAAGAAAAATTAGCCCAAGGTACATCTTTTGTCCAAGACTGTCCCAGAGAGAATAAAAGATGACATGAAAATATTTTTAGCTATATAGAGACACAGATGTAGAGAACAAACATATGGACACCAGGGGGGAAGCGGAGAGGGAGGGTGAGGTGGGATGAACTTGGAGACTGGGATTGACGTACATACACTAATATGTATAAAATAGATAACTATAATAGATAACTATAGTAGATCTATATAATAGATAATAGATAATAAGAACCTGCTGTATAGCACAGGGAACTCTACTTCACTTCGCTGTATGGTAGAAACTAACACAACATTGTAAAACAACTATACCCCAATTAAAAAAAAAAAAAGAAAGAAAATATCTTTAGCTTAAGGGTTACACAAACCATAACTGCCCATCTTCAATACTGCTAGTGGATGAGGTTAAGAAAAAGACTTCTGTAGATATAGATTATACAATTATAGTTAGTCTACTTCTGACTATAGGACTTACATTATATTGACTAATCAAGTGTATAAATAATATTTATGCTGAATAGATAAAAAGGTAGCCAGCATGAACGCAGATGTTGTAGTTAATTTAAAAATATTGTAAGGTAGGATAGTGTTGTAGGTATTTAGCTTGAGGTTGCTGAGAAGAAATAGGCTTTTTCAGAAATCAATTTCAATGATATAAACAGAAACTTAAAGTGTATTTTCTAATAGAAGACATCCTTGTAGTAAGTATGTTTATTATACGGCTATTGATTTTTTTGCTCAGTGCCAAGTAGAATTATACAGTAGACTTTTTGTATCCATACTGATTAAGAAATATTCATTCACAGTTCATGTCAAAACTTAATGGATATTTGTATGTACTCTTTTCTCCCACAAGAGAAGTATGTATCACAAAGACACATGTTTTAATGGTGCAGGCTGTTGTATACAGGCATTGTTCTTAGACCCTGATGATACAGCTAGGGATGATAAAGCTTCATGTGTGGTAGAAATGAGCCAGCCCCAAAGGAGAAGTGACTTTCATAAAAGAGTGATCTAAGAACAGCTCTGGGGAAGACAAAGGAGTAACCTGGAATGTGGGAGAGTGAACAGCCTCACCGTGAAAGGACTCCAGAAAATGCTGGAGCCCATTAGTCTTGGAAGGGAGTTCTAGAGCACATAATGGAAGTATTTTAAAGTGTGTGTAGTGGGGCTGGGAACGGGAAGGAAAAGTGGAACTTTAGATCAAGGGGAGGAAACAGAGAACAGTATGGGAATGATACAGAGATGGGTTGTAAAGAGAAGTACACATATCTTGTGCATAACTAAGGGGGAAAATAAACCGAATGAGGTATGTGTGCTGGCAGCAACATGACTAAGAAAATAATCCTGGAAGTACATAGGGCAGGCAAGGGTGAGTTAGTAGGGACTGGGAAAGAGGGGAGGGAGGTCAGACTTTTCAGGATTAAATTTAGGCCTGGATGGAGTTCTCACCTGAGGCAGTTATAGTTTTAAGTGACGAGTGATTATCTGGCCCAGGGTCAGCTGCAGTCTGGGCTACTGTGAAAGCTCCAGGAAAACTGCTCCAGCAGGTCGACATAGTCCTTGAACTTCATGCACGCTTTTATGCTCCTGTGTAATTTCCTGAGGAGAGTATCTTTTATTTTCCTTAGTTATCAAATGTATCCCAACCCAGGTAAAAAATGTCTCCCCACAATTATAAGATTTTAATTGCTTAGATGTGAGTTAACAGGGTAAGAGGGACTGAGGGGTGAGGGTATTGGGTGTGTAAATGGAATCCAAGGGCATTCAACTACTGAAATCCTTTATACTTGAACAAATAACTCAATGCAAAGTGCTTCTGTAGATATTTGAAATCAAAAGCTTAACTCCTTTACTAAATCTCTAAAGGTTCAGTGCATTGATTTTATATTATAAAGATTCACACGAAGGGTAGCAAGTCTACAATTTCTTTGATTAGATAAAAACACCTTGGGTTTTTAAGTGCCGTGTAGTGGGCATTTAATTTCTTGGACAAATGTTGCATGAAGATGTCCCTTGATTCACAGAATTTAGGAGACAGAGTTTTGTTAAAAAATAGAGTCAAATAAAATCATTATCCGAAAACAGCAAAAATATAATTAAATCTGCATAAGCATGCCTGCTTTTATCATGCTAATTCTTGCAAAAACACAAAAGAGTTGGACACATAGCGTTAACTGAGCCAGTTTCTAGAAAATGGAATCGAACAAATGGTTGTGTTTAACCTCTTCTAATTATGAATGTAAATGTAGATTGAATTTCATTAACACATCTGTAAACAAAAATGAATGGCTCAAATGCCCATAGAGCATAATTAACTGCTATACTATTTCATAATGGCATTTATATCAAATATTATTTCTCAATATAATTATTAGTGCAAAAACATGTCAAATATAATGTCTAGAATTGTCAATTATTTTGAGAAGATTCAATTCAATTGACTCAAGTTATCTAAAAAAATCATACTAACATATTCTTTAGGTTTCTTTTGAAATAATCAAATAAACTTTAATATGTGATTGACAATGCTGAGAAAATCAAAATATACATTTCGGGAAAAATCCAATCTATTACCTGATGTGGTATATGGATATTCAAAAATTTCCTTAATACTTTAAGTTTTAAAAATCAGATTACATGCAGTGAATAAAATTAAAATATTTGTAACTGTTAAAAAATTTAAAAGAGCCAAGTTATTATTTTTGTAAAAGAAAAAATAACATACTGTATTGCTAGCATTTTTCTAATATAGAAAAATTATTTGAAAGATTTTAAAAATTATGGTGTTTAGAATTTTTTCCAACAAATTTAGGAAAAAGCACAAACAATATGATAAAGTTAACTTACAGGTCAGTATTCCAGCTAAAAATCTGTCTCCAAGTGATGTCTTAGTGCTGCATAGTTTACTTAAGGGTGTTGAAGGTGATGTTGAGAAGAGGCTTCACAACTTAGAGCTACATTTCTATTTCTGAAATTATAAAAATACATTAAATTAAAATTTCAAAATCTATTCATAAAATTAGGATATACATTAGAATATTAGACTATTCAATGGAGAAAATACAGTCTCTTTGGCAAGTGGTGCTGGGAAAGCTGGACAGCCGCACGTAAATCAATGAAGTTAGAACACTCCCTCACACCATACACAAAAATAAACTCAAAAGGGCTTAAAGACTTAAATATAAGACATGACACCATAAAATTCCTGGAAGAGAGCATAGGCAAAACATAGTCTGACATAAATCGCAGCAATATTGTCTTAGGCCAGTCTCCTAAGGCAATAGAAATAAAAGCAAAAACAAACAAACAAACCAACAAAAACAAATGGGACCTAATCAAATTTATAAGCTTTTGCACAGCAAAGGAAACCATAAACAAAATGAAGACAACAAGTGGACTGGGAGAAAATGTCTGCAAACTATGAGATGGACAAGGGTTTAATTTCCAAAATATGCAATCAACTCATACAACTCAAAACCAAAAAAAAAAAAAAACCCAATCACAAAATGGGCAGAAGACCTACATTTCTCCGAAGAAGACATACAGATAGTCAACAGGCACATGAAAAGATGCTCAACATTGCTAATTATTAGAGAAATGCAAATCAAAACTACATTGAGGTATCACCTCACACCAGTCAGAATGGCCGTCACCAAAAAGTCTACAAATAATAAATGCTGGAGAGGTTGTGGAGAAAAGGGAACCCTCTTGCACTGTTGGCGGGAATGTAAATTGGCTCAGCCACTATGGAGAACAGTATGGAGGTTCCTCAAAAAACTAAAAATAGAGTCGCCATATGATCCAGCAATCCTACTTCTGGGCATGTATCTGGAGGAAACTCTAATTCGAAAAGATACGTGTACCCCAATGTTCATTGCAGCACTATTTACAATAGCCAAGACATGGAAGCAACCTAAATGTCTATCAACAGATGAATGGATAAAGAAGATGTGGTGTATATATACAATGGAATATTACTCAGCTATGAAAAATAATTAAATAATTCCATTTGCAGCAACATGGATGGACCTAGAGATTTTCATACTAAGTGAATTGAGCCATATAGAGGAAGACAAATATCATCTGATATCACTTATTTGTGGAATCTAAAATATGATACAAAACAGAAAGAGACTCATGGATGTAGAAAACAAATATATGGTTACCAAAGGGGAACGGAGTGGGGAGGGATAAATAAGGAGTTTGGCATTAGCAGATACAAACTACTACATGTAAAATAGATAAACAACAAGGACCTACTGTATAGCACAGGGAACAAAAATAAATTTCAAAAGCTATTGATAAAATTAGGCCTGACAATAATTTTCCAAGAAGCATTTTTGATATGTAAATTATTTGATTTGGGGTAATTTAAATTAGGAAAAGTTTACAATTAATTTTTAAATTTCTATATGTTCAAAAACTCTTAATTCAAGAAAACCCAGTAAGACAATTTACATGTAAATACTTCATAATAATTAGAGGTTTGATTTCATATATTAGTTTTATTTTCAGGAAGGTCTCTCTTTTAAATAGCAAACTCTCTTCGGGTTTCAAAAGAATGTTTTAACTTACGCACACATAAAAGTATTTAATTATTTAGTACAAGCTGTACATTTAGCTTAGTACATTTACACCTTTTTTTTTTTAATTTATTTTATTTTATTTATTTATTTACTTATTTTTGGCTGTGTTGGGTCTTCGTTTCTGTGCGAGGGCTTTCTCTAGTTGCGGCAAGCGGGGGCCACTCTTCATTGCGGTGCGCGGGCCTCTCACTATCGCGGCCTCTCCTGTTGCGGAGCACAGGCTCCAGACACGCAGGCTCAGTAGTTGTGGCTCACAGGCCCATTTGCTCCGCGGCATGTGGGATCTTCCCAGACCAGGGCTCGAACCTGTGTCCCCTGCATTGGCAGGCAGAGTCTCAACCACTGTGCCACCAGGGAAGCCCAGCTTAGTACATTTAACAAGTTGGACAATTTTGATCAAGTTGACCACAAATCTATCTGAATTTTTTATTTATCTGCCCCAATTTTTTTAGTATAAAGGAATAATATATCATTCAAGAATAATTAATATGTGTAAATTTAGTGTCATGATTAAATTCATGAAAGCAAAAAGTTCCAGAATAATTAAGAATCATATATTTTTCATATTCTGAACTTTCATATGCTTTATAATATTTTTCTAGTTTGCATTACAGATATTTATTTCCCCTCTGCCATGTCTTCTCTAGTTTTGACAAACAATCCTAATTTGCTGGAGGGCAAAAGCAGAATCTGTTTTTATTTTTGTTTGGTTTTTAATCAAAATAACTTCTTATATATATAGTGGCTACCAAATGGTAAATTTGTAAAATAAAGTTAAGCTTTGTTGTTTAGATTAAATATTAATTATATAAATTAGGGAAAAAAATTAAAACTTCAATTTGTGGTATATTTTAGCATCTGTTTCATTCCATTCTTCTTTTTTCAGCTCTTTCCTAGTCAAAAATCTTATTTCCTGTGACAAAGCCTATACTATTTGAGGCCATTATATTTTATTTGTTTTCTGCTCTCTCACATCACAATTGTCTTACTATCTTCACTCAAAATGCATCTTGTGTTTATCTTCCTTGTGACAAATTATATATAATTATATTTTCTGTGTTATAACTGAGCGCTGACTAAATTATTATCTCTTCCACATACAAAGAATATTTGACCTGAAGAAGCCTGAAAAAATAAAATCAAGCAAAGCAAATAACACTAAATAAAAATTTAAATCTCTAAATAGTTAGAACTGCTTTTAACCAAGATGGATTAACAGGGACTGAATTTACCCTCCTACCTGACAATCAAAAACAGTGATAAAAGATATAAAAATAATGGTCTACCAGGCATTGAACAATAGGTAATAAAGGGCAATGATTATGAGAAATGGACACAACTGAGGTGAGTGCTATGATTGCCCCAGCTTGCTGTCTTGAAAGAGTTTCCAGGATGTGGTTCAGGGAGAGAAAATCCAGGCAGAGACCAAAAAATTCCTTAAATTGAGGATAGAGGTCAGAGTTGAGAGACCTAGGTGTTTTTAGTTGTTGGACAGAACACCAAAGAGGAGAAAGCCATGTAGAGAGAAAACCCCAGGAACCGTAGGGGTTTGCCCTCAAATACTTAGCAGAATGCTGTTGAGTACATATATGTGTAGAAATTACCTGACATCAGGGAAGAAAACTACACCATGGATTAGAATTAGAGAACAGTATTCGGCACTCACTCAGGGCCTAGAAAAGTGTTCCCATAAGCCAGAAAGGAAATACTAATAGTTCATGGAGCACTGCATGAAATGCTTAGAAATGGCATGCCTCAGTGGTGGGGAATAATCAACCTTGATTAAGTTCTTCTCTGGACTCACCTCAAAAATTATAAAAAATAAGACCAACATGAATCAAACTCTTTCCAAGAACTGCACCCCAGAACAAAACTCAAGACTGCTTATAGGAATACAAAATAAATAAATAAATAAATAATCTATTATCCAAAAAAGTAAGATTCACAATGATAAAAACCAGTAAAATTTCCCAGGCAGTAAAGAAGCAGGAAAACACAAACCATAATGAAGAGAGCATTCAGCCAATTAAAACTGACTCAGAATGAACACAGACATTAAACTTATCAGACAATAACACTAAAATGGATATTATAACTGTATTCCATATTTTTCAAAGTATTAGTACAGACATGAAGACAGAGAAAAGAACCAAATTGACCTGACTGACATTGGCTGTAATGTGTGACATAAAAAATACACTGAATAAGAGTAGACACCTACAGTTGTGTCTGTCTCTCATAATCATTGTCCTTTATTGCACAGGAAAAGACAGGTGAAATTGAGACATAGATATATAAACTATTTACAATGAAACAAAAAGAGAACAAAATGCAAAAAGCAATCGACAGTGAGCTCTGGGACTTCATGCAGCCATAAATATGTGTAGTTAGAGTCCCCAAAGGAGGCTGGGGGTGGAGGGAAGTGTTAGATACCTCTTGCTGTATAGCAATGTTATCGTTACTTTAGAGACATAATAAAACACATTATCACATTATCATGCCTTCGGTTTTTTTTTTTTGAAGGTCAAGAGTCCAGGCATGGCTTACATGGCTTAGCTAATGCTCAAATCAAGGTGTCCACCAGAGCTAGATTTTCACCTGACGGTCAACTTGGGAAGCATCCTTTTCCAAGCTTACATGATTGTTGGTAGCAGTAATGTCCTTGTCAGTGTGAAGGACCCTTTTCTTGCTGGCTGTTGGTGGGAGGTGACCCTCAACTATTAGCCAAGTGACCTCCTCCATATGGCAGTTCACAACATGTTAATTTGTTTTTTCAGGTTCAGCAAGGAAGTGGGTCATTATAAGACATCACAATCTTATATAGTGAACTTATAGACAAGTAATCACATAATCACATGCATTAAATCACCTTTGCTGTATTCTATGGTTAGAAACAAGTCATAGGTCCTATATACACTCAGTGGGAGAGGATTACAGAAGCACATGCATACCATAAGGAAAGGGTCAGGGGTGGATACCTTAGAATCTGTTGCCTCAGACAAAATAAAAAATACTTGAAGAGTTAATAGCCAATTTCCAAATTAATAAGGATATTTAAAACCCACAGATCCAAGAAACTCAAAAAATGCCAAACATGAGAAAGGTCAAGAAAATTACACCAAGGCATTTCATCAATTGCTCAAAACCTATATTAAAGAAAATATCTTAATTTTCATTAGTTATCAGAGGATTCCCAATTTGAATAAAAAGCAACTCTATTAAGATACAAGGCTGACTAAGATTGTAAATGCTTAGATGTAAGTTCATGAGGTATGGGGGGATCAGGAGAAAAAAGAGACACATCAGGTGCAGAGGAACAGAGCTAAGGATGACAGCAGATTTCTCAGAAACAATGCAAATAAGAAAACAGTGGAGATGAGAGCTTTAAAATACTAAAAAATTCTGTCAACCTAGAGCTCATTTTCTAGCAAAAATGTTTCCAAAAAATGGAAAATATATTTGCAGATGTAAAAAACCTGCAAGAATTTCAGTGGCAAACCTGAATTAAAGAAATGACAAAGGAAATCTTTCAGGCAAGAATGCAGCGGATGTCAGTCAGAAATATGTATTTACACAAATGAATGAAGAAAAGTGAAAATGGTACCAACATGGGTCATTATATCTTTTATCATCAGCGTCATTATTATTATTATTCTTTAAAAGAGAATCAATTCTTTAAACAATACCACAATCAGTGTATCATAGGTATATGTAGAAATAAGCAGTATGCCAACAATAGCATAAAGATCAGAAGAAGTGTACTGGAAGTACAGTCGACCTTTGAACAACACGGGTTTGAATTACAAAGATCTACTTACAAGCAGATTTTTTTCAGTAGTAAATACTACAGTACTACACAATCCATGGTTGGGTGAGTTCATGGGTGCAGAACTGAGGATACAGAGGAAACTTGGAGACAGATGGCCAACTATGAGTTATACTCATATTTTCTACTGTGTGGAGGGTTGGTGCCCCTAACCCCCTGTTGTTCAAGAATCAACGGTATAAAAGTTTAAAGTTCTTGTATTATCAGTGAAATGCTATGATATAATTTAAAGGTAGGCTGATAAGTGTGTACACTATGAACCTTAAAGCAACCACTAGAATAACAAAATAAGGAGTTACAGTTAACAGGACAAAAAGGTGATATAATAGAATTATCTTAAAAATTAATTCAAAGGAAGTTAAAAATAAGCAAAAGGAAAGAAAGAACAGATGGAGAAATCGAGAACAAATATCTAGTAGATAGACTTAAACCTAATAACATCAATAGTCATATTAAATACCAGTAGTCTAAACTTTCCTATTAAAAGGCACATTGTCACATTGAATTCTTTTAAAAAGCAAGATTAAACTATATGTTGTGTACAAGAAAATCACTTAAAATTTGTAAGTAATTAAAAGTAAAAGGATGAGAGTAGGTATACTATGCTAGCACTGGAGTGGCTATTTTAACATAAGAAAAATACGTCTCAGCCAAGAGTCTTACCAGGGACAAAGTCATTTCAGAGTGATATACTTGGCAGTTAATCCAGAGGAAATAATAATCCTAAACATGTAGCAGAGCTTCAAAATTTTAGGAGAGAAAAAAGTAATAAAGAAATTCATAATTATAGTCAGATTTTAACAGCCTTCTCTCAATCTTTGACAGAACAAGTAGACAGAAAATCAGCAAGGGCATTGTAGATTCAAACAACACTATCATTCGAGTCATAAAACTGTATTAATAATACAAGCGTATCAGGAAAATCCTCAAATATTTAAAAACTAAATGCCAAATTTCTAAATAGCTCATGGCTCAGAGAAGAAAGCAAAAAGCGTATTAGAAATTATTTTGAACTGAATGTAATAATGAAAATACAGCATATCAAGATCTGTCAAATATTGGTAAAGCAGTACTGAGGGGAAAATGTGCAGCAAACAATGTGTTTATTTGGGAAAAAACGTGATAAAACAATGACCAAGATTTCCCCTTAAGAAACTAATGATAAAGATGAGCAATTAAACCCAAAGTAAAATAAAATGGAAAGCAATAGAAATAGAATATAAAATAGAAAACAGAAAATAGAAAGCAGAAGAATAATAGAGAAAAAAATGGAACCAAAAACTGTTTTGTTTCTTTGGGGGTTTTTTAGTGTATGAATAAAACTGAAAAACATTTAGCCAGAATTATTATGAAATAGAATAATGAATAGACAAATTATGAGTATCAGGAATGAGAGAAGTAACATCAGTAAAATTACACAGGTTTCTAAATGTTAGTAAGGACGTATCACGAACAACATTGTGACTATCACTTTGAAAATTAGTTAACACATTTCTTGAAAGACAATTTCCAAGGCTCATTCAAGAATAAATAACATGAATAGCCCTAAATTTATTAAGCAAATTGATGTTTAGATAAAAACATTTCCTGCAAAGAAAACTCCTGGCCAAGATGTCTTCACTATTGAATTCTAACATTTTAAGGAATATAATAACAATCTATATAAACTCTTCCAGAACATTTGAGACATTTGACAAATTATCAAATCATTGTTTAAATCCAGCATTACTCTGATATAAAAACAAAGTAAAATATTACAAGGAAATAAAACTATCAATATATTTCATGTGTATATATACAAATATTTTTAACAAAATTTAAGCAATTTGAATCCAACAATAGATCAGAAGGATTACACATCAGGACTACTTGGGATTTATCCTAGAAGTTCACGATGAGTAGTATTAAAAAATCAACCAACGTAAATTATTATATCAACAAAATACATATAGATATAGATAGATACATAGATCGATAGATAGACAGACGGTATCTTCTCAGGGCTTGCAGAAAAATCTTTAGAAAAAATCTGACATATATTGCTTATTAAAAAAAAAAAACTAGAAAGAGAAAAGAACTTCTTCAACTTGATAAAGAGCATATTTGCAAACCTGTGGCTAGTATCATACTCAACAGTGAAAGAGTAAATGCTTTTTCATTTATGTTCAGGAACAAGACAAAGATTTATGCTATCACTACTTTTATTGTAGTAGAATACTGCTAAACATTCTACTAATAATAGTACTAAATATTGGGCTTCCCTGGTGGCGCAGTGGTTGAGAATCTGCCTGCCAATGCAGGGGACACGGGTTCGAGCCTTGGTCTGGGAAGATCCCACATGCCGCGGAGCAACTAGGCCCGTGCGCCACAAGTACTGAGCCTGCGCGTCTGGAGCCTGTGCTCCACAACGAGAGAGGCCGCGACAGTGAGAGGCCCGCGCACCGCGATGAAGAGTGGCCCCCACTTGCCGCAACTAGAGAAAGCCCTCGCACAGAAACGAAGACCCAACACAGCCAAAAATAAATATAAAAAAAATTAAAAATAAATAAATAAATAAAAATGCAATAAAATTAAAAAAAAAAAAGTACTAAATATTCTAGTAGTAACATTGAACTATAAGTTCTAGACAGTGCAACCAAGCAATAAAAAGAAATCAAACATTCAGATTTGAAAGGAAGAAGTAAAACTGTTTTTATTCACAGAAGACATGTAGCTATAGAAAATCCAATGAAATAGTTTTAAAAGGTACAAGAAATAAAAAGGGAGTTGATCATTTGAAGGATGTAAGATTAATTTATGTGTAATTCTATATATGTATATTTCTATGTGTATTTTTGTATATAAGCAACAATCAGATGTTTAAATTAAAATCGATACCATATAAATTTGACAAAAGATTTAAAAGCTCTGTATACTGAAAATCCCAAAATTACTTAAATTAAATCTAGTTGTTATTTTATTATTTCCATTCTATTTTAAATACACACACACAAAAAATACATGTGTATATCCCCATTCATATATGTAGATATCATCCATCAGTCCGTTCTTTCTGTTTCTCTCTCTCTCTGTCTCATTCTCTCTCTCTTTCTATTATATTATTGTCTTCTGACCACCATTTTTTTTCTGATGAGTAGTTAGTAGTTACTGTAGTTTTTCTCTTGAATGTAATATTTCACTTCCCCTAACTGATTTGCACACTTTCTCTTTGTTTTGAACTTTCAGCAGATTGACTGTAATATGCCTTGGTGTGGTCTTCTTCCCATTTATCCTTCTGGGATGTCTCCTCTGGGACTCTGATGCTAGACTGTTTGATATCGTCCTTAAAATCTTGTACTATCTATATTATGTTGCCATTCTTTTTCTCTTTGCTTTTCAGTTTTATTAATTTCTAATGACTTGTCTTTAGTTCATTCATTTTTTCCTTATTTGTCCAGTGTAATATAAAGCCAATTAAATAAATTCTTCCTTTATGATATGTTTTTCTTTTCTACCATTTATATTTGTTTATTTTTTATAGTTTCTGTCTTCTGAAATTCCCCATTTGTTTATTTATATTGTCTAACTTTTCTACTAGATATTTTAACATAGTCATTAGTATTATTTTAAAATTTCTGTCTGGTGATTCAACCGTATTCATTTCTGAGTCTGCTTCCCTTGATTATTGCCTGTCTTGCCCTTTGAGTTCACATTTTCATGCTTTTTCACATATTATTGTTATTGCCTAACATCGTGTGTAAAAAAGAGCAAAAAAACAGACAAAAAAAGACACTGAGGTAAATAATATTTCCACTGAAAATAAACATACCCCTTCCTCTATTAGGCTGCTATTATGTGAGGCTGAGTCAGTCTAATCTGGAATTGAGGTAGACCTGTGCTTTCTTCAAAATTTAACTTGATTTATTGACTTCTGGCTTAAAACAGTTTGAAGACAGCATCAGCACTTTCCTTTTAGAAGGGCTAAGGATCTGGCCAAGAGTGAGATTCAGGAAATTACCACATCTTCACAACCCAGCTGCCAACCTTCTAAATCATGGGGGAACTCTGCATGAAGGCTTGGCTGCCAATCTACTGCAGAATTATCTTTGGTTTTTAGTCTTGCCCTCGCTTTCTACACACTGAGGGATCACTTTCCTCCTTGCTGCCATGTCTCTAGCATTTGGAAGGCCAGTGCCTGGTACTTGGTAGAAGCCGGAAATGCTTCAGAGGCGTCTTTCCCAGCTCTTCTTCCCATTTTGTGCCCTGAACTTGGTGAAAGCAAAAAGCACGTTGGAGGGTTTCTCCCAAAGCCTTGTACTTGCGGAAAGCCCAGGTGCTTCAGAGAGTATTTCTCTCAGCTCTGCTGTTTTGCACGTAACCTCCATGTGCTGTATTCATGTACTCTCTAAAGGCTAATGGCAGCAATTTACTGGGTGGGTGTATACTCACTTTGGTACTTCCTGGTATTTTAATCCATCATATCAGGACTGACACGGCCATCAAACATTCTTTCTGGTTTCCCTTTACCTTATCGATGGCAGATTTATCCTCCTCCCTCTCTGCCAGAGATGAGAACAGCCTTGTGTTCCTTTCCTCCCAGAAAGAGCTAGTGATTTTCTGGACTTTAGTTCATTTACAGTATCCACTGTACTCTTATAGTTAAACCAAGAAACTTTGAATTTGAGTTTATCTGACTTATTTTCATTGTTAGGGTGAGAATGATGGCCTCTTGTGATTTTCTACATCCTAGCTAGAGTTGGAAGTCCTTACTTTTAGCCTCTGCTATTTCATTCCTATTTCTCTGAATCCCATGTTAACTATATAAATGTGTTCAAAACACTATATTGGATCACATCAGTTTTTTTTCTCATGTAAGGTCATAGAAACTTCCTAGAGATTATTAAGACACTCCAGGTTTTTATTTTATACTCCATAACATTTCTAGCATTATTCCTGTTGAAGTGCATTAGCTCTAGCATCATACACTTTTTTCCCCCCTTAGAGACTTCAGAACCAATTAAGAAATACTCATAGAAATCACCAAGACTGAAGTTAAAGTATAAGCTCTATTTCAAGGCATCATGGAAATGTGCAGACACAACAGGCTTCTGAACAGTTCACTCCCAATTAAACTTAAATAACTAGCACTCTCCCTCGGGGCAGAGCCTGCTCCTATAAGCTTAAAAAAAATAGACACGATTATAACTCCTCTGATGGATCTATGCAAGTGGTATTTCAGAAGGAGCAGAGTAGAGCATGCATAATCCCATCCTTCAATATCACCAATCAGGTGTTCTTTTGTCTTTGATGGAAGCTATTGAATGTAGGAGGGAGTTGGGCTAAGAGAACTCATGAAGGGTACCCTAGTAAAATTCCTGTCAATGAAACATTAGGCAAAATAAAATACAGTTTCTCCTCTAGTAACATCCAGGGAATCCTTCTTAGATTGATATAACCAGTGCCTCAAGATTTTCAAAGTAACACTGTATACATTGTGACCACTGTTCTTATTACTATATTGTTATCTAAATAAGTCTATTTTATTGCCTAGTATATTATCTCCTCCATGAAAAGCAAAATTATTTTTAAAAACATAATAATGTTGATCACAGTCATCCTGCCTTCAACCAGGAAAACAAGGCTCTTTTGATTTTGTTTTGTTTTGTTTCAAAATAGCTATTGATATTAGATCACTAAATTTATGTAACTGTTTGTCATGTAACCTTTACTTTGAGATTGGAGGCAGAATTCAATAGCATTGTGTCAGGGATCATGTCTATTTTCCAGAACTCTGAGTGGAATTGTTAGAAAGAATGATCTGGAACAAAGACTCTCAAGAGCAATACTTTAAATCAATAAACTCGAACTCCATTTCTTCCTACATATAAATTAATCCTGAAGTTTCCACAGGAATATAAAAGAGCAAATGTCAAGTGATATCCCCAGTAAAGGGTTCTATATTTGAGCTCCCTCCATGCTCTGTCTCCTGCCCTAACTCTGTGTGTGTGTGTGTGTGTGTGTGTGTGTATGTGTGTGTGTGTGTGTGTGTGTGTTTGACTGGCAGCATGTATTAGGAGAGCTCTGAAATCTTAACTGATACTCTTCCAGATTTCAGTTTCCTCATGCCAGTCAAGCCAGCCTGATCTACAAAATCCAAACTGCCCAAGAATATTGAAAGAAAAATCAGTATGCACATATGAATACTCCTGCAAAAATCAAAATACATTGTTAAAATATATATAGAAAAAAATAGGAAATGTTCATAAGGCTAGCTTGAATATTTGTCCATTTCACAAAAAGAACCTTGGTTTATTTCTTACATATTTCTGGTTTTAAAGGAAGATGTGAATGATATTACTAATGTGATCACATTTAGGAAATACAGGCTGTAAATTTTCCTTGAACTTCTTCCTAATTTAGTGTGTTAAATTGAAAAGGTACAACTACATTATAATACCATGTGGTGTGATCTGATGTAAACTGACATTTAATGTTCATTTAAAAATTACCTTTACTGAGATATAATTCATTTACCATACAATTCACACACTTAAAATGTCCAATTTAGTGTTTTTAGTATATTCACAGATACGTAAAAACATCATCACAGTAAAATTAAAACATTTCATCACCTTACAAAACAACCCAAAACCCTTTAGCTATAATCCCCCTATTCCCTAGCCATCTACATCCAGCCCTAAGTAACCACTAATCTACTTTCTGTCTCTATAGATTTCCCTATTCTGGCTTTTCATATGAATAGTTTCATTTAATATGTGGTCTTTTGTAACTGTCTTCTTTCAAGATACTCTTTTCAAGATTCATCCAAGTTGTTGCACGAATTAGTCCTTTTTCCCTTCTTATGGCTGAATAATATTCCATTGTATGAATAAAGCACACAGTTTATCCATTCATCTACTGATGGACGTTTGGATTGATTCCACTTTTTACTATTATTAATAATGCTGCTATAAACATTTATGTATGAGTTTTTGTGTGGACATATGTTTAGATTTTTCTTAGATATATATATAGGAGTAAAATTGCTAGGTTATGTCATAACTCTAACTTAGGAACTTCCACAGTGTTTCCAAAGCTGCTGCACCATTTTACTTCCCACTATAATGTATGAGGATTCTGGTTTCTTCACTACCTTTCAAATACTTGTTATTATCTGACTCTTTGATTCTAGCCCTACTAATGGGTGTGAAGTGGTATCTGTTTGTGGTTTTGATTTGCATTTCCCAGATGACATCACTGAGCATCTTTCACAGATCTTTTGGTCATTTGTATATCTTCCTTATATAAATGTCTATTTGGATCCTTTGCTCATTCTTTAATTGGGTTCTTAATCTTTTTTTTTTTATAAAAGAAAAAAGAGTTGAGTTGTAAGAGTTCTTTATATATTCTTTGTACAAGTCCCATATTAACTATATAACTTGCAAATATTTTCTGTCATTCTGTGGGTGGTCTTTTCACTTTCTTGATGATGTCCTTTAAAGCACAAAAGTTTCTTAATTTTTGAGTAAGTCCAGTTTACCTATTTTTTTTCTTTTGTTGCTTGTGATTTTGGTATTACGTCTAAAAATCTTTTGCCAAACCCAAGGTCTAAAAAATTTACTTGTATGTTTTTGGAGGTAAGAGTTTAACTTCATTCTTTCTATTTGGCTATCCAGTTGTCCCAGCACCGCTGCTTGAAAAATCTATTCTTTCCCCATTGAGTGGTTTTGGCATCCTTGTCAAAAATCACTTGATCATAGATATATGGGTTTATTTCAAGACTCTCAATTTGATTTCATTGATCTATACATTTATCCTTGTGCCAAAACCACACAGTGTCTTAATTACCATTGCTTTGTGGTAATTTTTGATTTAAGGGAGTATGAGTGCCCCTATTTAGTTGTCCTTTTTTAGGACCGATTTGATTATTCCAATTCCCAATTTCTTTCAACAACATTTTGTAGTTTCCAGAGTACAGTTTTTGAACTTATTTTGTTAAATTTACTCAAGATTTTCTTCCTTTTCATGCTATTGTGAATGAAATTTTTTTCAGATTTAGTTTTTAGATTGTTCATAGCAAGTATATTAGTCAGGGTTTCTTAGAGAAACAACCAATAGAAGATATATGTCTCTATATCTATATCTATATATCCATATCTACATCTATATCTATCTATCTAAAGAGCAATTGGCTCACATGATTATAGAGGCTAAGAAGTCTCATGATCTGGCCTCTGCTGGTATAGTTTATGTCTAAGCCTGAAAGCTTGAGAACCAGGGAAGACAATGGTGTAAGTCCAGTCTGAATTCAAAGGCCCAATCAACAGGATAACTGATGATGTAAGTTCCAGTCTGAGTTCAGGAGAAGACATACATCACAGCTCCACAGTCAAACAGAGAACAAGTTATTGCTTTGCATTTCTTTTTTCCTATCAGGCCCTCAGTGGATTGGATGCTGCCCACCCATACTGGGAAGGGCAGTCAGTGTTACTCAGTTTACCCTTATGCTCATCTCATCCAGAAACACCCTCACAGACACACCCAGAAATAATATTCAGGCAAATGTTTGAGCACACTGTATCCTGATCAAGGTGACACATAAAATTAATTATCACAGTAAGTGTATAAAACTACAATGAAGTTTTTAATTGATATTGTATCCTGAAATCTTGCTGAATTTGTCAGTTTATTTTTTAGTGGATTCCATGGAATTGTTTATATATAAGATCATGTCATCTTCAAATAGAGATAATTTTACTTCTTTTTCTTCCCAATGGATATGCCTTTTATCTCTTTTTCTTGCCTAATTGCCCTGGCTGGAAGGTCTCTTATAATGATGGATAGAGGTAATGAGAACAAATATCCTTATTTTTTCCTGATTAAGGAAGACAGCATCCTTTCTTTTACCATTCCTGATTAAGGAAGACAGCATCCTTTCTTTTACCATTAAGTATGATGTTAGCTGTGGGTTTTTTCATAGATGTTCTTTCACATGTGGAGGAAGTTCCTTTCAATTCATAGTTTGATGAATGATTTTATGATGAAAAGTGTTGATCTTGCCAAATGCTTTTTATGTGGCTAATGAGGTGAGCATATGCTTTTCACTTATTAAATTCTGATATGATGTGTTACATTAATTTATTTTTGGATGTTGAACCAACCTTGCATTCATGGAATAAATCCCACTTGGTCATGGTGATATTTTTTTTTATATGTTGATGGATTCCAGTTGCTACAATTTTGTTGAGGGTTTTTACACCCATATTCATAGGAGATATTGGTTTGTTGTTATCTTGTGATTTTCTTGGTTTTAGTATCAGAGTAATACTGGCTTTATAAAAGGAGTTGGGAAATGTCTCTCTTTTATTTTATGGAGGAGTTTGTGAAGAACTGGTTTTAAGTATTCTTTAAGTGGTTGGTAAAATTGAGTGATGAAGCCATTTGGGCCTTCACTTTCTTTTTGTGGGTTGCTTGATTACTACTCAATATCTTTACTTGTTACAGGTCTATTTACCCAGTTTATTTCTTCTTGAGTCAGTTTTGGTAGTTTGTAGGAATGTCTCCTTTTATTCTAAATTATCTAATTTATTGTTGTACAATGGTTCACAGTGTTCTTTTAAAATCCTTTTTATTTCTGTAAGGTAAATAGTAATGTCCTTTGTTAATTCTTCATTCTAGTTATTTGATTCTTCTGTTTTTTATCTTGGTCAATCTAACTAAATGTTTGTCAATTTTTTTGATTTTTTCACAGGCCCAGCTTTTGAATTCATTGATTTTCTTCACTATTTTTTTTATTCTCTAGTTTATTAATTTCTACTTCAATCTTTATTATTTCCTTCTTTTGGCTTGCTTTGGGTTTAGTTTGTTCTTTTTTCTCCAGTGCCTTCTTTCTTGTTATAGGAATTTACAACTATATATTTCTCCTTGTCTTTTACCGTCAGCATTGTTATTATGATGTGTCAGTTTGTGGATCTCTTTGTGCTTACATTACTTAGAGTTTGTTGAGCTTCCTGGATATGTAGGTTATTGGTTTTTCAATAAACTTGAGAAGTTATTGCCATTATTTTTTCAACTATTTTTCTACTCCTTTCCTCTCTTTCTGTGTATGTAGATGCACTCAAAGTGTTCTACATTTCTCCGAGGCTCTGTGTTGTGTGTGTGTGTGTTTTATTCTTTCTTCTCTGTGTTCTCAGGCCTGCATAATATCTATTGATCTGTCTTCAATTTTACTACTTTTTAGTTTTTCCAGTTCAAACCTACTGTTGATTCCCTCTGGTGATTTTTTTCTTAACTCAGTTATTGTACTTTTCAACTCCAGAATTTCCATTTGGTTGTTTTTATAATTTACATCTCTTTATCAATATTTCCTATTGGATGTGACAGTGACTTTCCTTTGCTACTTTAGTCTTGCTTTCCTTTGGTTCTGTGAAGATATTTATAATGTCGATTTTGAAGTTTTTTTCTGTTAAATACAACATCTGGTTGCTCTCACAAGTAATTTGTATTCTTGCTTCTTTTCCAGTGTACAGATAATAATTTCGTATTTCTTTGCATGCCTCGTACATTGTGGTTGGTAATGTAACAGGACATTTTAGATAATACACATAGCAACTCTGGGTACTGTTCTCTAGTAATCTGAACATCCTAAAAATAACCAATTTAATAGTTAATAACAATATAAAATTATTGAATAACTCTTATAATGACTGATGAACAATTCTAATAGCTTAGGAATGAGACATATATATACATATATGTGTATATTATATAAAAATATATTTTTATATTATATAAAAATATTTATATATTATATAAATATTTGTATGAAAATAGACTATATTATTAAAAAATGGACTATATTATATAAAAATAATATATTTCAAGACCTCCTCTTACCCTCCTATGATCACACCTCAATATTTGATACCATTCAAACTTCCAGTAGCATAAAAGTGAGAGGACTTAAGACATAGACTGGGGAAAGAACTGGATTTTCAGAAAGTTGCTAGATAATTAAAAAAAATAGTCTCCTGCAGGATGCTGCTTTCTAAATCCCATGACACCTAGATGAATTAATACACTCAACTTCTCCTTGACTTAGGTTCATTGTCTCTAGAATGAGGATCATAGATTTGTTGTGAGGGTCAGATGGGTTAATATTTGAAAGGCTCTTAGAAAAGTGCCTAGCATGTAAAAGTGCTATAAAGTGTTAGCTGTAATTACTTAACATGTAGTTATCGAGCTTGTGTAATATTCAAAGAAGTAGCTTATTTATCTTCTGATCTCTCCACCCAGAGCTCAGTACAAGATAGGAGCTCAATAAATGCTAATTGAAATTAGATGAACCTAACTCAGCATGAGCAGATTTGATGATGTAGCAATCAGAAACTGCAGCAACCCCAGAGTTTCAGATTGCTAAAATTAGGTAAGTGGTTGCAACTATAGCATGGATGCTGAAACAGCTTTGACAGGTTTTACAGGAATCCCCGGTACTCTTATCTTTCAGCATCCTTATATATCTTCTGCCTCTGAGTAGCAGAATAACAGCTCTTCTAATAAGCAGAAAGAAAATTCAAATCCATCTTTTGGAAATACCTTATTTTTTAATAAGAGCATAGAATTTCTCTTTTCCTTTGTTATAATTCTGTATATTCTACTTCCTGTTCTCCAAAGCATCAAGACCACAGCACTGCTAAACTAGGAAATCCCATCACTGTAAATAACACACGAAGCTCTTTGGCAGAATCTTCTGGTCTTTGAAATGCTGGCAGCACTAAGCATGGAACACATGCAGTACTGTACTTGGTGACTGACCATTTTGTTGAATTTGTGAAAGACCAGCTGCCAGTAATAAAGGTGCTTAGAAGGTAAAAATCGGCTTCCTTAACTAAGTACATATTGACTATCTGTTGAATCCTTTTTACAGTATATCTGACTACCCTTGTGTAGAGAGACTTGTGTTCTCTCATTCATTGAGTGAATAGGAATTTGTTTTTTTCAAAATTATCTTTTAATGAACTGTTAGTGTATGAATACAAAAAAAAAAAAAACTGGGTTGGTTTTCTTATATTTGATAACAGCGCTGGGAAGTAAAGTAAGAAACTGTTAGTTGGAATGGGAATGAATATGCATTGTTTCTGAGTTATCTGGGTTTTTAAAATTTGTTTATTTTTAATTAAGAATTTATTTTTAGAGAAGGTTTAGGTTTACAATACAACTAAGGGGAACAGATGTTTCTCATGTACCCGCTGCCTTCACATATGCACAGCCTCGTCCATTATCAACATCCGCCACCAGATGGTACATTTGTTACAACTGATGAACCTGTATTGACACCTCGTAATGACCCAAAGCCTGCAGGTTACATTATGGCTCATTCTTGGTGTTGCACATTCTATGGGTTTGGATAAATGTGTAATGACATACATCTATTATTACAGTATCACACACACAGTATTTTCACTGCCTTCAAATTCTCTGTGCTCCACCAACTCAACCCTTCCCTCCTCCCACTACTGGCAACCACTGATCTTGTTACTGTCTCCATTCAAAAAGATAACCACTAAATATCATATTAAGTTTAATGACATAAAAAGAATTTTATTCCACCTCTCCCATATTGTTCTGAATTTGATACATCTACCTGTCAACAGATGGTAACCAGCCACTGTTAGACATTACACGTTTTTCTCAATTTCTTCTATTACATTCCCGGGGATAGAGTCAAATAATTAAGAGTGATAGATACTATTGTTTACTTTTTCTCTACATATTTTTATATATTCCCCGGTTTAGTATGGCACATCATGTCAGAAAGAGCCAAGGGAATAGAGCCGTGAGGAGGCCTGATTCTGCAGCCACAGCCCTCTGGGTTGGAGCCCCAATTCCACTATCTACTGATTGTGTGATTTGCTCAAGTTAACTGTCTTCTCTATCAGTTTAACCATCTGTAAAAGGGAGATAATAATAGCACTTAGATTATCTGGCTGTCATGGAGATTAAAAGAGTTAATATATTTAAGGTACTTACACCAGTGCCTCACACCTATTAAGTGCTATATAAATGTAAATTTTTTAAATTATGCCCATGGTTACAAGTACAAGATGAAGCAGATAAATAGAGGACTCAGGAACAAGCTCTAATACAGAAAAACAATTTGAAAGAGAGAAGAAATAAGTCAAGATCCCTTGACCCTTTTCAAAAGAAGTCAGTTATTAAAGAGGGAACCAAATCAAGGGGTAGAAAAGGGCAGATTACTAATTAGAACTAAGCTACAATGCAGCAGTCCTCTATTGGAATTTATGAAAACTCACTACACCTGAGATGGAGGCTAGGCTTTCTTCTGAATTTATGTATTTCCACTCAAAGTCACAGTAAGGCTGTTGGGGAAAAGAGTTTGTAGAACATTCCAAAATTCTCCTTTCCAAGTTTCGGGGAATAAGCAGAGTTTTAGAGCTCCCAAATCTAGACAACCTTCTTTTCATGAGTGGTCAAGTTCAATTTTTGCCTAGTTTATCGTTAATTATGGGTAATAAGATTATTAGGTCTAGATGTTCCTGACTTGCCTTTTATCCTATAACAAAGTGATTGTTTTTCATGACTAAAGGAGGTGATAGAAAATTTGATATGCCCCCCTCTGAAATTATAGCAATTTTTAACTGGTTGATAAAATGAGAAAATCCTAGGAAAGATCATCTTCAAAATAAACCTTTTCAAAGAGAATTAAAAACTTAAATATTTGTAGCTTTATAGAAAAGTAAAAGGTATGAAGTATAGTATCAGGGAATAAATGACCTATATACCAGTTACTATCAGTTTAACTCAATATAAGGAGGATGTTGCTACTAAATAATTGTGAATTTGAGATACATTTTTATTAATAGAAGTATTGACATTCAATAAGATACATTTTTATTAATAGAAGTATTGACATTCAATAAGTTATGTCAAAGAAGACCATCTGTTTTATGTATTTTATATTTTATCAACCATCAACACTCTGTCAGCAACCCCTAAATATGTACTGCCATTCCCATCTCCAAACCCAAGGTCCCCTCTAATTTTTTCAGTAACCTAAAATGTTTATCACATTTTTATCAAATTCTAAATGATTACAAATGAATTCTTTGTATGCTATTCTCTCTGTTTATTCTCTGTATTTAATCATTCTATGAGTACTGCAACTTTCTCTGGTTTCCATCCCTTCCTTTCCATTCATGATGGGAATCTAGTTGAGGCACTTCCCATTGTAAAGCTTCCCAGCTGTTCTCCCTTACCTTGTCTTATTACCTTTCTAATGCAGCATGCATACTATCTCAAGATAAATCCTCCACAATACTTTCTTGAACCATACTACAAAGTTGTTCAACACTTGGAGGACTTATTTCCTGTTACATCTAAGGCTCCATAGGGAGTAGTCTCTAGATTTGAATGATGCAGTGCTTTTGACCGTTTCCTATTCAGCCATTTCATCACTGACTAGAGTAACAATATAAAGGACAAGCTGAACAAATTGGTGGAAACTGGAAAGGAAATGAATAGAGATCCAAAACCATCTCAGTGAGCCGGAGTGCAAATGATTGTGAAAACATGGCATGTCATTGATAGAAATGTAAAGTTAAAGAAAGATATTGCATTTTTCTTCTGTAACATTCTAAACATTTAATATATTATTTTCCTACCTTAAAAGTTTAACACTTTTGCCCAGGGAATTGAAGAAGACTAAGCTAGGTTTAAAAAGGAATTTTTGATGTGCTATATAATACCAAATTTATTTTATGCCACTTGATAACAGATATTTTTCCTATCACACTGCTTAAGAGGATCTCAAAGTTTAAGTGATCAAAACTCACTCGAGAATGTGCTGGGCAAAGAATTTATATTTCAGATTGCTGCATTTTCCTCCAGCTGGGTTGTAAAAGGTTAAGGTTAAATTACTTTTACATTTTAAAGTGCACTTTAAAGTGCATTAACTTCCTAACATTTCTGCCCTGAAATGCTACACTAATTTGATATTTGTCCTATATCTCTTTTTCTATCTAATCTAGACAGAAATCTGAGTTGACCTTAATTGTATTTTCTTTACTTTTAATCTACAATCCTCTTTTAGCAATCTTTGGACACATAAATGGAAAATTTTGTCATTTTAAAAATGATTAGATATTTTCTTTTAAATTTAGAGGTTTCTTTGAGAAATGTAATAATCCTGTCAAGTTTAAAATATATAGCATTAGTCATTTATGACTTACGTAAGTAGAAAAGGTTGGAGCCTATTTTAGTTAGGTGCATGAAAAATGTACTCTCACCTTCACATAACTCAAAAATGGCTAAAGCAATTTAGTTCAAACTCTCAAACAAGTTCACCTTTGGTCCAAGATAAAGTTTGAAAAATCTCGTCCAAAATGGAATCATGCCTGGAGAAAATTATGACCTAAAAAGGAGATTAAAATTTTAAATTATTTTTTATTATTTAAGTGAATACATACAATTTTTACTTACTTTAAAACCTTTTATTTTCTTGATTCTTATTTTGATAGAAATCAGTTGCTAGTTTTTAAATTTGAAGCATCTAATAATTAAATTTTTATTTTAATAAGATTAATTAAAACAATTTCTCTTAGTTGAATAAATAGATTTGGAAATTAAAGCAACACATATACATAATATATGATCCTGTCATTGCTAGATATAGTGTTCAGTGCCCTATATCAGTGTAAGGTTGTCCAGAAGTTTACAAATTACCCAATTAACTTGCTTACTTGGTGAATGTTCATTTAAGATCTGTAATGTACTCAACACTGCTAGGTATTAGGACTAAATAAATGAAAATAATATGATCTTTAGCCTTGACATATTTAGTCTGGGGAGGCATATATCTGGACAGAGAAAGACAATATGGCAAAAATAAATTTACTGCAAGGACACTCATTGGTTCTTGTCTGAGAGAATTGATAAGAATGCTCAGAAATATTTGATCTGGGTTTTGAAGGATAAATAGTAGGGCGGTATCATGGAAAGTTAAATCCAGACAGAAGACAAAAGCTTTAAAATGTGAGAGAATATGGCATGCTAAAGAATATGGAGAATTTCAGCGTGTCTGAAGAAGTCTGCAACTGATTTGTGAAGAGCAGTGTTTAGCAAGGTAATAATGACATAAATAGAGTTGGTTTTTTTTTTCCCAGTTCTTTACCCATGCCTTTAGCTTTTCCCAATTATTTACCCATGCCTTTAGCAAACCCTTTGCCAAATGAGTTTGTAATTTTTCTGATGATGTCTAGGGAACATTTTTTCTGTCCCTTTAATATTATCCTTGGTCATGTGATTTTGGTCAGTAGAAAGTTACTGGACATGACACACAGGTTCGAAATGTATTTTTGTGGTTAAGTTTCTGTTCTTGTGCTTCCGTCATTGTCATGTGAGAGATTTTCTCTAGAAAATCACTGTCTGCTTAGCCTGGGACCTAGAATGAACACTTATAGAGCAGACCTGAGCTCACTGCACAGCCAGGAGCCTGAGCTCAATGTTAGCCTGACCAAGCCATTGTAGCAGACACTCGAACCACTGAGAATAAATCAAAATAAAGCAGTTTTTAGCACCAGCTATTTGAGCGTAGAACTACTTCCAGGTAGTTACAAAAATGTGTGAAGAAAGCAAGAAGCCAGTTGGGGGTCTGTAGCAATCTTTTCACATGTCAATAATTTTGTTGTTGTTGTTATATGAAAAATTTATCAACATTATAACTCAGAAACATAATGGAGAGCTTATTAGATTAGAAAAGTCTAATGGCATATAAATAAGTTAGGATGTTATTGAAGTAAATAATGGAAGAGTGGATAAAAGGCTTAACTCATGCAGTAGCAGTAGAGAAACATGTGGGTTTGGGAAAATAGAATTTACATTATTGCATACTAACCAGTGTTAGGCATATAGGGGAAGAAGCTAGAGAAGATAAAAGTGGATTTAAGACTGAGAGATTTGGTGGATATGGTGCTTCCATTAATTTGATAGGGCATGACAGAAGACAGGTTTTATAGATAGACATAGTAAGTTCAGTTTGTGACACAAAATTTGTGAGGTATTAGTGAAAATCCAAAGGACAACACCTAGAATGTAGTTGCAATTATGTGTCCTGAAGTTCGAGAGAGAATCTAATAAGGAGAAAATATGTGAGAATCACCAATATATAGGTAACAAATGAAGAGATGAGAGTGAATTAGATCAATCACTGAGAGCTTATCAGTTTGAAAGATAAGAGGGGCATTTGGGCACGATAGCAGGTTAAAGAGAGGATTGACGTTCTTCCATCCCCCACTCCCATTGCCACCCATCCAAACCTCTTGAGCCAAATAGGCTTAGATGCCCAAAGGAAAACAGACCCTGGACAGACTAAGCATGAGAAATATGTGAAGCATTTTCTTCCATCTGAGATTACTGCAAACCTGAGAAGCAGCTTCTGAAAGTCTTAATTTTGAGGATTCGAATGTAACTGTTACCAGGGAGAATTTAGCACTCAAAGATGTCTGGCACCATATGAGTTTAGCTTTGTTTCCCTGACCCTTAGGAGCTGAGGAGTAGTTGAATAAATGGGCAAGTTTTCCTACCTAAGGCATGGAAAGCTCTTCAGGGTAAAGAAACTAAATCTTAATAGCAGAACAAGAGAACTATGAATAGGCTACTGCTGTTCTACTTGAGGCCACAACTACATGGCACAGTCTTCACTACTCAGAATTACTGCCAATGGAGTATTCTAATATTCTGGCAGTTGAAGTGGAGTCCCAGTGAGTAAACAAAGAAAAAATATCAACCTATTTAAACAGAGTCAGATCAGAAAGAGAAAGCATAGAGTACAATCACTCTAAGCCTCTAAATAAGTATAGATGATAGAGAAAATTCTTGAAAACTTGGAAAATATAGCCCCAAATACTTTGTGGTTGAGATTAAGTATACCAATTAGTGGAGAATCATTACGAATAAAAAATTAACAGAAAGTTTATCTCAAACCTAAAAAAATGAATACAAAGAAAACTACAAAAATCTGAAATTAGGATGAAATTTAGATAATATATCCTGGAGATATATCATTTGAAAATATAGAAATTTCACAAAAAAGAAAAAAGCACACAATAAAAAATAACAGAGAAATAAAGTTTATAATCTACAGAAGTAAAACATCTTCAACTCAAATACTATATAACTCAAAAAATATAACTATGAAAATAGGATTCGTTTGTAATGATAAAAGATTTCATGAATATGCAAAAATTGAGCAAATATATCATTCATGCACTCAATCTGAAGCTTATATTTTTAAAAAGGATTCCAACCAAATAATAAATGTTAAAACCAGAGATCACAGGATAGGAAAGATGAGAATTTAAAGTAGTGGTAAGTGATGGATCTCGAAATATACAAATGTGTGTACGCATCGGAAGCCAAAGATATTCAATAATATCCTCTGAACTGAGAAGGAACTTTGAGACTGAAAAATGAAGCAGGGAGCTTTATAATGTGCAATATGAAGTTTATTGTGGGTATCATACATACAGGCAGGATCAGGCAGATGATGATCCAGAGGCGTTCTCAGCTGCACTCCATGCTGCCGAAAGGAGTACAGGGGCGTTGAAAGGGGCCAAAGCTAAAAATAGAATCTGACTACCAAGGGAGAAGCATGTCTGCACCAACCCCCCTGGGGGTCTCATGACTATTAACCATCTGCCTCAGCAAAAGGCACTCTTCCAGTTTTTATAAGAGAGGCAGGCAAGGGTAAAAATTGACTGGGAACTTATCTGGTTTGTGTGCATTTCTTGTGAGTTAGGCTGAAGCTCACTCGTGTAGAAAGGGAAGGGGGTGTGGAGAGAAGGGAACCCTCTTGCACTGTTGGTGGGAATGTAAACTGATACAGCCACTATGGAGAATAGTATGGAGATTCCTTAAAAAACTAAAAAGAGAACTACCATACGACCCAGCAATCCCACTACTGGGCATATACCCTAAGAAAACCATAATTCAAAAAGAGTCATGTACCACAATGTTCACTGCAGCTCTATTTACAATAACCAGGACATGGAAGCAACCTAGGTGTCCATTGACAGATGAATGGATAAAGAAGATGTGGCAGGTATATACAATGGAATATTACTCAGCCATAAAAAGAAATGAAATTGAGTTATCTGTAGTGAGGTGGATGGACCTAGAGTCTGTCATACAGAGTGAAGTAAGTCAGAAAGAGAAAAACAAATACTGTATGTTAACACATATATATGGAATCTAAATAAAAAACCAGAAAACAAAAATGGAAACAAATGGTTCTGAAGAACCTAGGGGCAGGACAGGAGTAAAGACGCAGACGTAGAGAACGGACTTGAGGACACAGGGAGTGGGAAGGGGAAGCTGGCACAACGTGAGAGAGTGGCATGGACATATATACACTACCAAATGTAAAATAGATAGCTTGTGGGAAGCAGCCGCATAGCATAGGGAGATCAGCTCGGTGCTTTGTGACCACCTAGAGCGGTGGGATAGGGAGGGTGGGAGGGAGACGCAAGAGGGAGGGCATATGGGGGTATATGTATACATATAGCTGATTCATTTTGTTATACAAGAGAAACTAACACAACATTGTAAAACAATTATACTCCAATAAAGATGTTAAAAAAAAAAAAAAAAAGAAAGGGAAGGTGTAGGACAGAAGGCCTAAGACAGAATTGACAAAATGGAGTCCGTGTGGTTCAGCCACACTGTATGTGTGTGTCTGTGTGTGTGTGTGCATGAGCGTGTGCACGTATAGTCAGTTATAGAGTTCAATCTAAATGTAAACAGATACAGTCTTTGAAAATACAAAATATAAGTTCTAAATCAAGATTTTTTAAACATAAGTCACATATTGCAAAAGTAATTCTTATGCAAGTATAGAACTATAAAAACTTAGGGGAAAAATACACAAAAATCTTGTATTTGATTGAAAAGTGGAAGAAAATAGGATTCCAAAGGTCTTTATTCATTTGGGGAAAGGTGAAGAATAATAGATGGTGAGAAAAGAAAATATTCAAAAGATATCATCTTAATAGGTAGGGGACACATTGTGGAATAGAGTTTTGTGGAATATAATTTTCATATTATGGCAGAGAATAATTTTGATTATTAGTATTGACAAAGGGAAAGTAAATATTAATGGAAGACAGAGGTGCAACAGTATATCCTATATTATAAGAGAAAAAAAGAAGTAAATAACAATGTGATTAAATCAGTGAAGTGAGGAAAAAAGAAGAAAGAATCAAATAAAGAAAATAAAAAACAATCCTAACATAAAAAAGGATACAAATCAAGAATATCAATAGAAGGCAAAATGTGAATGGATTGGATTTTGCCATTAAAACAAACAAGCAAACAAACAAGAGACTATAAAAAAGAAAGAACAAATTAATGTAATGTGATTAAGAATGTCAAAGCTTTCTTCTCATGTAGCAAGAGGTGACGCAGATCTTCCACTGAAAATAACTAAGAAAGGTGGATAAAATATTTTGTTTAAAAAACACATTTTTTTCTATGAATCCATATGTTGACATGAAGTGAATTCTGAAACAGGAATGAAACAAGAAACCATTCAAAGAAGGGACACTAAACTAGGCTTTTTGCCTTGATAGCATTTGCTGAATTGGATGGATTTGAACCTTCCAAGGCTTAGTCTCATTGGGCACAAGGTACAAATGACAATATTGACTATATGGAGTAGTCTTTGAAGGATGGTTGAACTAATAGAAACAATTTTTTAGTATAAAGATATTAACATATATGTGTTAATCTCTCAAAAATGTATACATATAATTATATTTCAATTAATATTGTGTAGAGGAGATCAGTGAGAGGCAAAAAAAAGCCGTAATAAAAAAAAAAAAGAAAACCAAAGGGGTATCCTTTTTCCCTCCCTCTACCACCCACTGCCATTTGAAATAAGGTTAAGTGTTAATCAAAGGGCGTTAGGGATCATCTTCTTAAATTATATCCTTTTATATGTGAGACAGCTAAGGCCAATTATTTTGGATGATTTCTTCCAGGAAAAGGAAGAACTAGATTAGGACTGGAACCCAGGTTTCTTTATTGAGAGTGCAAAATTTAGAAATATTGAGGAGGTATAACCTGATTTGATAGATTATCATGTTGTATAATACAGAGGACCAGAAACTATTCACTTCAGTTTTACACTATTAAAGACAGGTAAACAGTAGAATAACTTTAGCATCTTTATGTTGACATTAGGTCTTAAAACTGTACCATAAGAAATGACTCAGTTATTTCTACATAACTCATCTTTTTATTGTTTGATGATTTTAAATTCAAAATATATAATTTCTTTAAAAATTATGTCAATTAATTTGATCTACATTTTCAGAGATTGCACAAATATATAGATTATATATAAATATAGATACAGATACAGATCTCTCTTGAGATATCTTTCCCTTTCTATCTCTCTATCTCTCTCTCTATCTACCTACCTATCTTTGGAATATCTTTCTTAGAAAATCTTATATATTGAGTATTCATGTATGTCAAGTGCAGTTCTTACATGCAGTTCATCTATCAGATCCATCAACATGGACAAATACACAATTTCTGATATCTAAGAACTTTACCAGCTTGTTAACAGAAACTTGACTAATATGAGAAGTATACCGTGGAGTCTTTAGGTTTTTTTTGATAACAAAAGCCTGGATTTGTATAGAAATTAACTAGTTCATTGTATATAATATATGTAATATGTATAATATATAATACAATATAATATATATAAAAATTTATTTTTTCCCAAGATAATTCAGGTAAAGTATTTTTCTTTATCTATGGGGAGGCTGTTGTGGAATCTCAGCAACTTCTTACTTGTAGCTACACAACTAACAGGTGACAAACCTGGAAATAGAAATTAATTCTCATCTGTACTTTTGGGGTTTTTTTTCCCTTTCTGGTAACCTAATTGCTTCATCCTCTATGCTTGAAAATTTAGCGTAACTATAGGATTAAGCATAATCCTGATACTTGTAATTTGAAATATATCACTTTAAAAAATTGGAGTGTTATTTTTCAATACCTAAACTATATTATGTCAGAAAACTTAAAGGCAAGTAGAGAAGACTCCTGAGTAATCAGTCAAAAGAGATTTCCATTCCTAAAGCCCATATCTTTAGGATATGGCGTCTGCCATATTTTCACATAGAAACTATTCAGGAACAAATCTGCCCAGCTTGCCTGTCTGACTTCCTCACTGATAATAGATTAGTAATAGACTTTCAGGAGACAAAAATGGCTGCTAGTGGGAGACACAATGGTTGTATCAATAAGGGAAATTAAATTTATAGTAAAGTAGGGGGAGCAGGCAACCAACCTAAACAGCTGAAGTAACACCTCAACATAGTACAACTGAAATAGCAGCTCAGATGTTTTCATCAGACCCCATATAATGCACAGGCAAATACTCATACACTCAATATGTTAGCAAGTAAAGACTACTTGTTTTCCAACTGAGCCAAGGAAAGATGAAATTATAATTTGTTTTAAAAGGCAGATTATTTTCTAATTTTGAAAATCTTCCATAGAGAATAATTAAAACAAAAGCTTTTTTACAAAAAAATTAAATGAGCCAAGGTTGAGTTGCTTAGAGTAAATCGCTTCTTTAAAAAATTTTTCCTAACAACGTTAAATGAATGAGATATGAATCAATAGGTGTTTTCTTTGTAATCGTTCATAGATACAAAATCAAAATTGTATACCCACTGAAGAATCATTTTCTCCTTTAGGATGATGAACATGGAGGGTTTTAGTGTTTAGTGTGGCTGAAAATCACCTGGTTGTATGTCTAAAGAGAACCTCCAGAGATTCAAAGTTCATGTACCTGGTGCTTTATAACCACAGGGGACTCCAGCGCACGTGGTTTCTGGGGTTCATTGAAATGCTTATTGCCGGCAAGGCTCCATGAAGTCCCAGAGGTGGCATGGAGGTCCAGAAGTCCCTTTGGCACCCTGGTTTCTGAAGGATATAGTCAGAAAGAAATAATATAACGGAGATAGGATTTGGGCAAGAGTAATAGAAAAGGAAAATAAAGATTTCAGTGAGAGTGCACATTGGATTTTTATTATTTTACTCCTAAATTTATTCCAGGAAATACACAAACACATACTTGAAAAATGAAACTTTGTCCTTGCCACTTTTGTTATGCTTCCATTAATTTTTTATGATAAAGAATTATCTTAATTATAATCCTCAGTCTATGTTTCAACTAAAAAAAAGTGGGCAGAGAACAGCACTGAAGAATATGATTTTGATATTGCTGACATACTTGGCCAATTTATTGCTTTTTTCTGGCTCTTAGAATTTTAATAACACATATGTAATTTATGTGGGCTATAAGATTCTGCCTTCTCTTACAGTTTTTCAATTCGTTTGAAGTCATCTTAGTGCCGACTTTTAGTGATAATCAGTTGCTAAAGAATTTGAATTTGCCCTGTTTTGTGTGTGAGCAAAGCCAATTTATTTTTTGACAAAAAAGAGGAAAGAAAGGAAGGAAGGAAGAAGAAAGAAAAAGAAAGAAAGAAAGGAAAGAAGAAAGAAAAGAGTGACAACAGAACCGTTTCTGTAATGGCCAGTTGAAACAAGAAATCCAATTCTGTCCCTCTAATTATGCCTCTGTCTGTTGAGTTTTAGTGTGGTGCACTTATCAGTTCTCTGGGAGCTTGTTTAATTGGATGACAAATGGAAGAATATGACACTCTAGTTATGAAAGTTTAGCCAGTCTGTGCACAGGTATTAGTTGTCCTATTATAATAAGATAACTGAAGTGAGAAGCTTTTGATATGCTTAAGGAATTCAGAAATATTCAATACTGCTGAAACTTCAAAAGACTATAATAAAAAGTTTTCCATTTCTAATCAGAAGCAATAAGAAATGTTTTAATAAGTAGTTCGGAACAGTCATATTAAATGTGGAATTTCAGAGGAGTCATGCGACAATTTTAACGAAAGTATTTTTTTGAAATAAAATAGTGGAAGCTGTGGGAAATGTTATGATACACTCTACTGACTCCTAAATTAAAGGAGAAAATTAAAAATAATAATGATGAAATAGTTTTATTAAATTTGCGACACAACATGAGCCTATTCTAACCAGGTGCCCTGCTTCAGTATCTTAGTATGGCAGAGCATTTTGCAGTTGGCATTTTGACAGTGACAGATTGTCCCGGGGTGTGCTTTATATGCACTACCAGCCATGATAGAGTGGCAGCACCCTTGATTCAGCTGCCATCGTCCTCTAATATGGTGATGGGTGCTTTTCCTCCAGCACTTGACATTTGCATCTGCATATTTTTAGCTACTCTCTCAAAAGGAAGCAAAGTAGATAAGTCAACTGGTTAGTGTTTATATCATCTGGAGCATCAGCTCACAGTTAACTGCTTGACTGAGACTCCAGGTGAGTACCAATTGGGCAGATTGGATAGATTTAGAAATATACTGATAAAATAATTTATATAACAGGATTAATGAAGTAAGTGGCTCTGTTTAGTGTTACCCTTTGCTCACTCGTCCTGGCAGCAGGTTTTTGTTTGTGAACTTAGTGGCATTTGCTCAGTTGTAGGTTAGAGTCTATAACATCTTTGGTATATTCAACCTAACTGCTTCTTTGCTTACTCCATCAAAGAAGAGAGAAAACACATCAAGACAGAGGAACGGCTTGGAGTGATTGGATCCAGAGGTACAGAAACCATTTGGGAAATGAATAAGAAAAACCAGAGGAAAGAGCCATGCATGTTCTTTTGCAATTAGAGGTTACTTTCTCCAAGGGAGTGGCAATAGGGGCTGAAGAATCTCCTAATCCCATTTCTTCAGTGATGTTGTTATATTCAACGTAGCATTTCATGTAACTCCTAGTTTTGTATTTTCACTTGTATAGGATCGCTGACAACATCATTGTTGAAAATGATTACAAAACACTGTTAGTTTTATATCATGATTTACACGAACTCCAAAAAAATTGTACTTGTATTCTGAAATTGCCATTGCGTTTTAAAATTCATGATAATTTTGAGTAGCTTTAACAACTAAAAGGCAATGAGATTGCAAGTCATAGAATAAACAATAAAGAAAGTAAAATCATTCTTAATGTTTTACCTCTTCTGTTTCTTTCATTTCTAAAACAAATGTAATGAATGCTATTTGAGATTACATCTATTTTTTATGTGAAGCAACAGAAAAAAGCCTCTGGCTCCTGAGTTCTCTAAAGTGTAATTTCTCAGGTCTGGGGGAAGTGGCATTCAGGCTCACAGTAGCATTAACATGTGCAGTGGTGGCCTAATAACTCTTGCCAGAATGCACATGGCATGCCACAGCCCTGAACCGGGTTGCAATCTGTGTTTGTTGTTAGTAACTGCCCTGTGGCGGTGAAGCTTTATTTTTTTCACATTAATATTGAATACATCGAAAACTCTTAGCCAACTATAGTGTAATGACAATATCCCTTTAGACTTCATATAATGAGGTACAAGGTTACCATTTATGTAACATCGTCAGTTATAGCTATCACAAATGCAGCTTTTTAAAAAATGTCAGTTTTATAAATATATATATAGGTAGTTAGAAATCTAATGGCAGACTGGAAGGGCCTGAACCTGAAGTTTGTGCTGCAGGTTTATTGGGACTATTACCTGATGGGTGACCAGTGCTTCCTAAGGGACATGTAGCCTGTGTGTCTGGCTGTGATGGAGTCTGAAATGAAGTTTGACAAGGACCAAGATGGACTCATTGAGAATGGAGGCTATGCAGACCAAACCTATGATGGATGGGTCACCACAGACCCCAGTGCTTACTCTGGAGGACTGTGGCTGACAGCTGTGGCTGTGATGGTCAAGACGGCTGCTCTGTGTGGGGCACAGGAGGTCCAGGATAAATTTTCTTCCATCCTTAGCTGGGGCCAAGAGGCCTATGAGAGACTGCTGTGGAGTGGCCGCTATTACAGCTCTGCAGCTCTCAGCCTCGGTCCTATAGCATCATGTCTGACCAGTGTGCTGGCCAGTGGTTCCTGAGGGCCAGTGGCCTAGGAGAAGGAGACGGTGAGGTATTTCCTACCCCACATGTGGTCCGTGCTCTCCAAACTATCTTTGAGTTCAATGTCCAGGCCTTTGCAGGAGGGGCCATGGGAGCTCTGAATGGAATGCAGCCCCATGGTGTTCCTGATAGATCCAGTGTTCAGTCTGATGAAGTCTGTGTGGGTGTGGTCTACGGGCTGGCAGCCACCCTGGCAGCCAGCCACGGCTGAAGGCTGCTACCGTACTGTGTGGGAACGCCGGGGCCTGGCCTTCCAGATCCCGGAGGCGTACTGCCAGCAGTGGGTGTTCCGCTCGCTGGCCTACATGCGGCCACTGAGGATCTGGGCCATGCAGCTGGCCCTGCAGCAGCAGCGGCATAAAAAGGCCTCTGGGCCAATAGCCAAACAGGACACAGGACTGGGTCAGGAGGTTCAAGACCCAGTTGCAGCTCTCATTTCACTTATGTGATAGGGAGATGGTAAAACTTCCCTAGGTTCCAGATACCTCATTTGTGTAATGAGATGGTGAGGTAGATGATTTCTAAGACTCCCGATAGCTCTAAAATTTATATATGCTAGCACTGCTCCATTTGCTTCAGAAGGTTCTCAGAAATGTTAAATAAAGTATTTTTAAATAAAGACTTCTAACTAAAAGGTAAATATTTATCCACCAATTTGGTTCACAATTATTGAATTTCTGCCATGTGCCAGGTACTGTGTTTAACTATGAATAGGAAGTTTACAGTTAAATAAGTAAAAAAAAAAAAAAAAAAATGGAAGCAGATGATTGTAATTTTATAATTGCCATATTGAAACAAAGAAAATTTTGTGTTAAGAAAAAGGAGTAAGATATTAAAATATCTTGAGGGTTTCAGTCTCCTGATTCTTAGTACATTTACTCTCTCAAATAATGTTCTACTCTTGGGAAATAGTGCTTGTAATTTTGTTTAAAACATCGTTGCTTTCAGAAGTCTTTCCAAGTAGACCCATGGGGTCTTTTTCTGATACTGTTGTCATTATTAGGGTTTCTGTTTTGAGTATTAATTATAGAAATTCAGTAAACTCTTATCTTTTTAATATCAAACAATGATTTATTTGCAAAGGATTTCAAAACTTTTAACCAAAGTAAACCTAAAAATTAATTCCCATTAGGAAAAATGGAATATTTAATTAGCTTGCTTATATAATCATAATTTTATTGTTATACCTATAGATGAGATTATTAGGAAAGGGCTATTTTCTTTTTGTCAGAGATAAGTATATATTTTGGAATTATGAGTAACTACAAAATAAAAATGAATGATTATAAGTTAGTACCTAGTATATAGAATTGATTTATCATATGCATATCTGCAATTATAGAATAGGCATAATTGTGGCCTTGAAAAAAGATAAAATAAATATGATATTTTAAGATGATTAAAAGGGGATTTGATTTGATTAAGTAAGCTATTATGTTAATAATCTAAAAATAAGTCATTTGTTTTTCACAATCATTCAGTGTCAGATTTTAGCACATTCTTTTTACAAAATCACATTATAATAATAATTTGAAAGGATACATGTGCAAAGATCCAAGCTAGTATTGTAGTATAAATAGATGACTGATGAATAGATAGATGACAGATATATAAATTGATAGGTAGATAGATAGATACATAGATATCCATATAGATGTAGATGACATGGTACCTGCCCTGATGTAATTCATGAGGAGAATATTAACCAACTTTTATTGGTAAATGTTTTACTGATATATAACATATATACAGAAAAGTGCAAAATCATAGTATTGAGATTGGAACACATTTGAGCTTCCATCATCTATATAAAACACAGAACATTACCAGAATCCAAGAAGTCCCTCTATATCCTCTACTATAACTTCTATTCACAAAGTGTTACCACCATCCTGGCTTGTAACATCATAAATTATTTTTGTCTGACTTTGAACTTCATATTGGAGGAAGCATAATATATGTGGCTTATTTCACTTAACATTATATTTGTGAGATTCATTCAAGTTATTCTGTGCCATTGACTTTAATTTATTCTTAAAGTGGTACAATATTCAAATCCTCAATTTACTTATACATTGAATTATTGATTAACATTTTGATTTCTTTTCCTGTTAGGGATTATTGAGAATGGTGTTGTTATGAACCTATTTGCATGTGTCTTTAGGTTACACACATGTTCATATTTTTGTTGGCTGTAGGTCGGGCTCATAAGATTTGTCTCCATCTGCTTATGTGGATAGTTTCAAAGAATTTTCTAAAGTGTAAGTGGTGGTACTAATTTACACTTCCAGCTGCAGTGTATGAGAATTACACTTCTTCTGCATTATTATCAGCACTTGGCATATTCTGTCATTATACTGTTTTAAGACAGTTGGGAATGGATAATGCTACCTCATTGTTATTTTAAATTTCCTGATAAGGAAATTGCAGAGTTTCATGATCATTAGATGCTAATGTTGTCTGTTTGTCAAGTGTTTTTTTAAGTATTGCTGTTGCCATCTTACCATTGGTTTACAACAGTAAGTTGTAAGTAAGGTTTACTTACATTTCTGCCTGTTGGGCCTGTCCATTTCTAATAGAAGGGTGTTGAAATTTCCAACTAAGCTATTGGATTCATCCATTTCTTTTTACAATTCTATTAATTTTTGCCTCATATAGCTTGATGCACTGTTGTTAGGCACATACATATTATTATTATATCTTCTTGGAGAGTTGACATTTTCATCATTGTGTGATGCCCTTCTTTATCCCTTGTTACTTTATTAGCTTCAAAGTCTGCTCTGTCTGAAATTAAGATAGTTATGTAATTATACTCTTACTTTCTTTTGATTAGCGTTAGAATGGTATATTTTTCTCCATTTATTTACTTTTAATCTATATATAGATTTACATTTAAAGTGGGTTCCTTGTGGACAGTCTATAGTTTGGCCTTGTTTTTTGCTCCATTCTGACAATTTCTGTCTTTTAATTGATGTATTGATGTTCCAAGTGATTATTGATATCTACCATATTCATTAATGTTTTCTATTTGTTGCCCTTGTTCTTTGTTCCTTTTTTTGTCCTCCACTCTTTGTCTGCCTTCTGTGGTTTTAATTGAGCATTTTATATTATTCCATTTTCTCTCCTGAAGCATATTGGTTATAATTCTTTTTTTTTTTTTTTATGTCTTCTAGTCATCATCCTGGAGTGTGCAATATACATTTATAGCTAATTCAAGTCCACTTTCAAGTAACACTATACCACTTCATGGGTAGTGTGAGTACCTTATAATAACAAAATAAGCTTAATTTTCCCTCCCATCCCTTGTATTACTCTATCATTTTTGTCATTCATTTCACTTATATATATATATATATATATATACACATATGTGTATATATATATATGCAATACACACATAAGATATATATACTCAAAAGATATATATGTAAACATACATAATTTATACATTTTTGGTATTATTATTTTGAATGAACTATTATCAGTTAGGTCAATTAAGAATAAGAAAAATAAAAAGTTTTTATCTTGTCTTCACATATTCCTTCTTTGATGTTCTTTGTTACTTTATATAGATCTGAGTTTCTGACCTATAATATTTTTTCTTCTTTATGAAGATCTTCATTTAACATTTCTTGCAAGGCAAGTCTACTGACAACAAATTTCCTCAATTTTTGTGTATGAAAGTCTATTTCTCCTTCATTTTTGAAGGTTAACTTTATAGGGTACAAAATTCTAGGTTGGTGTTTTTTTCTTTCAACACTATAAATATTTCACTGTAAATATTTCAGTGTCTCCTTGTTTTGTTTCTGAGGAGAAGCCAGATGTAATTCGTATCTTGGTTCCTCTATAGGTAATATATTTTATTCCTCTGGCTTCATTCAGGATTTTTTCTTTATTTTTGATTTTCTGTAATTTAAAAATGATATGCCTAGTATCGTTTTTAGGCATTTTTTTCTACTTGGTGTTTTCTGCTCTTCCTGGATCTGTGGTTTGATCTTGAACATTAATTTGGGGGAAATTCTCAGTCATTCTTGCTTCAAATATTTTTTTCTGTTCCTTGTTCTTTCTTCTCCTTCTGGTATTCTCATTATGTTTGTGTCACACCCTTTGTGGTTGTCCCTCAATCCTTGGATATTCTATTCTGTTTTTTTTTTTTTTTTAATCAGTCTTTGTTGTCTTTGCTTTTGAGTTTTGAGAATGCTATTGATATATCCTCTAGCTCAGAGATTCTTTCCTCAGACCTGTCTACTGATGAATCCATCAGAGGCATTCTTCTTTTCTGTTACAGAAGTTTTTTAACCTCTGTTTTTTACCTTCTGTTTTTTACCTCTAGCATTTCTTTTCCATTCTTTCTTAGGATTTCCATCTCTCTGCTTATATTGTCTATGTTTTTGTATGCTGTCTACTTTATCCATTAGAGCCCTTAGCATATTAATCATAGTGGTTTTAAGTTCCTGATCTGATCATTCCAGCATCTTTGTCATGTCTTGTTCTGGTGCTTGCTCTGTCTCTTCAGATTGTGTTTCTTGCCTTTTGGTATAACTTGTACTTTTTTTCTTGACAGCTGGACATGATGTACTGGGTAAAAGGAACTACTATAAACAGGCCTTTAGTAATGTGATGATGAGGTGTGGGGAAGGGGAAGCATTCCATGGTCCTATAGTTTGGTCTGTCTTTTATGGAGCCTATGCCTTTGGACTGTAAACTTCACGAGAGTTTCTCAGTTCTTTTCTTCCTCACCCCTGGAGTGGGACAAGATGGCTAAAGTGGGCTGGAATTAGTTATTCCCCTTCCCCTAGGTCGGTTAGGCTCAGATAGTCCCACAGAGAGTTAGGCTCTGGTTAACTAGTTTCCCCTGAGGGCAGAGGAGAGCAGAGGGCTCCACAGTATTTCAAAATGGTTCCATTTCCCCTTGCACTGTGGGAAGCAAGAGGGCATTTTTCTTTAATATTTACTGTAGGAACCTGATAGAACTCCTGGAGGTAGATCTCAAAATATGATGAGGACCCTTTTTATGACTGGGTCCCTCTGGAGTTTTTAACTCCCAGACTTTTCCACACACTTACTCTCTAGCCATTTGTCAATGGAAGTTCAGTTTTTCTTACCTTAGCACTGATTCCCATACTTGTTTCAACTCTCAAGTTTCTGCTCTGAGCTGTGACTCCCTTTATTCCCTGTCTTTCCAATCTTGGGGGTAGCAGTTTGCTTCCTTCTCTGATGAGTCCAAGAAGAGTTGTTGATTTTCCAGTATGTTTTCCTTATTGTTAGGGTTTGACTTGTTGTTAGGAGGCAGTAGTGACTTCCAACCTCCATATATGCAGAACTGGAAACCAGAAGTCCTATAGATTTCTTCATATATTCTGGATATGAGTCATTTATTGGATTGCAGTGATGCTAACTGATGTTTTTTAATAAAGAAAGAGATAGTAAAATGAATAACTTTTGAGGAAAAATTTATACAATAATACATCTTTATTTTTATTTGAAAGAAATTACCAGTTCTTATATTAAGTGAGAAAACTTGTTAAGATGTCAGAAGTGCAATATGAGACAAATATGGTTGATGTCCTCTAATTTATTCTTAACAAAAAAAAAATTTTTAAGTGTGTTAGGTGATTAAAGATTAAAAAGATTATTTCTGGCAGAAGTGGCATTTGAAGTGTACTATATTGTATGGCATTTTTGAATGAAATATGGAAGAATGTGGTCCACACTAAACAATGTAGGCAGTATCTGGTACTGCAGTTCATCCAGATGTAGGTACCAGTAACGAATTTCACTGCTCCTTCCACCCCAGCCCCCTGTGTAAATGCATTTCTCTTACTATAATACGGGATAGGCAAGATCCTCTCTTAAATATTAGCATTTCTTTTGTATTCTCTAGCTAAGATGTAGGTCTCTAGAAAAGATAATCAAATCCACAAGGGAGACACTAGGTTCTCTCTCTGCACATAACTCTTTGTAAATAAACCAGATTGTACTTATCAGTATTCTATTGTTTCATATACATAATCAATGGTGATATGAAATTATTCAAAAACTGTTTCAATATACTCTAATATAATTTTGAAACAAATTAAATGCAATATTTTTTAAGGAGAAAATGGCTGTAAAAATGTAAACACATGAAAATTTGGTGCTGTGAATAAATGATGGCCGTGAATAGCAGTTGTTCCTAATTTTAACCATTTTCAAGTCTGATAAAAAGATGAGGGCAAATATATAATCGGGGGAAAGTAGTTGTTCCTCTGGGCTTTTCAGTTTATTTCATTGCTTGAATTTCCAACATGCACATTTATTAATTTTGTCATTAAAAATGACATTTTGGAACAAACAATAATCCTGCTATTCCATATTTATTATCATATGATCAATAAATAGTTTATAGATGACAAGTCATTGTAATAGAGAATAGACACATTCCTATCTTTTTTTGAGTTTAGGAGGTAAAAATATTTCTCCCTCTTGATTTCAGATAAATTTTCTAGGAACATTATAAACTTTTAAAAATGTGTATTTACAGATTTGCAATAAGAGATACACTGTTCATACAATCATGCATTTTATTATGTTGTCGATAAACAATAATCAGTTCAGTTAAAATGGTAAACTAAAACTGTTTCATTTTGAAAAAAGCTTAGAGCAATAGGAGGTTCACAGAGCTATTTATAATATACGTGTATGTATAATTTTACAAAGTGCGTATACATTTTCTTTCACTTTTTTCATTCAGTGTGGATAAAGATTTTCTCATACAAGCATACTTTTTTGAGAGACTCCTTGATTGTCTTTTACACTAGAGATAAGGAAACTTTTTCTATTTTCAGTGTAGTTGCTGTTGTTGTTCTTTTCCGTTCATGTTCTTTTCTGTTCTATGCCGTTGAACTACCCATTGTTTTTTCTATACCAATATTTCTGATTTAGTCTTGTTGTGGATTATTCTTACTATATTGTACTTGATTTGCATATCGATGTGATGTACAAAATTTGTGCATAGCCTCATTTAAGGGTGAGTTTGATTTAGGATGTTCTAAAACACAGACACCCTTTCTCTGTCTACAGAGAAAAATGTTAACATGCAGCACTGATGTCAGAAAAAATAATAGGATTTTACAGCCTTAATTGAGAGGTGGGCTATGAATGATTCCAGTAAGTTTACCATAGAGTTATTGTGCCTCTGCCTTTTAATAGTAAACATATACACACATTTTACATTTACTGTGAAAGCATTACTGTGGTCCAGGCCCATGATAAGCACATATCATGGATTATCTCATTTTTCTTCACAACCTCTTTATGCTGTAAGCAAATTTTACCCATTTCACCAGATGGAAACTTGAATCTTAGATCGCTTCCTCTCTAGTAAGCAGTGGAGTTATGATGGTGACCTGAGCATTCTCATTTAAGTCTATTTTCTTCAAATTATATAACATGATTATGATTTTGACTGGAAGTATTTTAAATATATAATGTGTTAATTTTAAGACAATGAACTCTCTAATAGTACTATAGTACTAATAGTACTATTTTCCTTTAGGAATGTGATGTGTTTTTGTTTGTTTACTCTTTTTTTGTCCCACTTTTTTTCATTGTTTTAACTTTTTTCTTTTTTTTCCTTGAGATAGTTTATTTTTTTTGCTTGAGATAGTTTTTCTTCAACTAATTCTTGCTGAATTAATTTTATAATTCCAATGCATTGTTGTGGCATGATACTATCTTAAGAATGTGTAAGACTCAGAAAATTTGATCAAAAATAACAAAGACTTTTTATTTCCAACTAAATTATCTATACCACTTTATTTTAACCTAAATAAAGTTGAATTTATATTATTGTTTACATAATTACTTACAAGTCATCTCTTTGAATTAGGAATATTATTTATTTTCTTTTACTCTCTGTAAAATTCTCCAACTGTGAAAATAATAGGCATCAGTTTAATGAAACAAAATAGAAACAATATAGGAAAAGTTGAAATGAAAGCACGGGCATTTTTTTCCATTTACTATACTTTTAATATCCTTTCTGAATTTTAACAATATATTTAAACACAGTTCACATAAGTGGTCAATTAGAGAAGAGCACATTTGTTACATTTTTAAGACAAATTTGTGCTAAATACATTTTGAAAAGTTTTGAATTTACATTCCACAGCTGGCCTAGCCATGTCTTCCATTTCTGTACATTCCACTCCCCTTTTCAATTTCCCAGCCCCTCAAGAACATTAATTTTCCTCATAATATTCAGATAAAACCACAAATCAATGTAACACCTCAGAAAGAACATCATTTTTGTATCCTAAAAACAGTGTTCCCTGTTTCAACATCTTCTCACCAAGAGATAAGTGAAAAAAAATTTTTTTCTCATTCTATATGTCATTTATCAAAACACTGAATGCTATCAGTACTGGGTTATTGTCAGTCTTAATCATTTTTTTTTAGAGTTCTTTTTTAAATAAATTAATCAATTAACTTATTTATTTATTATTTTTGGCTGCATTGGGTCTTGCTTGCTGCGCGCAGGCTTTCTCTAGTTGCGGCGAGCGGGGGCTACTCTTCATTGCCGTGGCGGGCTTCTCATTGCGGTGGCTTCTCTTGTTGCGGAGCACGGGTTCTACGCACGCGGGCTTCAGTAGTTGTGGCTCATGGGCTCTAGAGCGCAGACTCAGTAGTTGTGGCTCATGGGCCTAGCTGCTCCGTGGCATGTGGGATCTTCCCGGACCAGGGCTTGAACCTGTGTCCCCTGCATTGGCAGGCAGATTCCCAACCACTGCACCACCAGGGAAGCCCTTAATCATTTTTAAGTTTAGCTATTGAATAACTCTTCCTTTGTTACATTATATATGGAGACCCCAAAATCGGTTGTTCATCTGTCAGCTGATGAACAAAAGTTCAAGCTCTTTGTGGCACAACTACATAATTCATTTTTTGGTAGAGTTAACATCTCTATAGAACTGTTTGTACAATAAGTTAGTTTTTATTACTTTATTTTCATTTTTATTCCTTTCACTAGTATTGAACATATAAAATAAGTATTGACACATTTATTAATGCTGACATGTAAGGTTCTTAAAATATAATACAATTGGAAAAATGGATTTGCATCATTGAATGTGCTAGAGTTTGTGAATTTTTATATTAAATCAGACAATGATCAGTGAAGTCAGCTGTGAGTGATAAAGAACAAAATTAAGTCATCAGTAGGATATACTATATTTTATTATTGTATGCTGTGAAAGGTAAGGGATTAAAATGATCTATAGCTATAGAGGTAGATAGAGATATTAAAGCCTCTAAATTTATAAGACTGTTATTTAAATCTTCTGCATTTATTCTCAAGAACACAGTAACTGAACATAAGGGACTGTCTGTAATGAGATAAAATAATACTATTTATCCTCTTTCAACAGCTAAGTGTTCAGGAGATTGCATACCAATTTCTAAGATCTCTTATGTCAATGTGTATGTGCTTTAAGCCACTTTTATTTAGAAAACTTCCTTAAAAATGACAAACACTGGAATTTCTTTATATTAATGTGGTGTGTATACATTTGTGTGTGTTGGGGGAAAATAGTTAAGCTACTTGATAGGACAAGATGAAGATTTAAATTATCTTAAATTATAAATATTTCCTTTGGTGCCTTAATCTTCCTTTTACTCATTTGTGATTAATAATTTATATTTAATATTAATCATACACACATATACATGCACATGCATGTATGTGACACATATCAACATCAGAAATTATTTTCCTGAACAAAATAAGGGATACTCTGTGTCACCACTAGAGAACAGCAGTAGAGGACTACACAGTCAGTGTGGTGTTAGAGAAAGAGTAAATCACATTCCCAGTTGTTGCTGTGTGCTCATAGCCAATCTCGGTTATTCCAAAGGACTCGTTGTTTAGAAAATATGGTAGAGTTGTCATGATACAATTATGTATTCCCCCCATGCATCTGAGCTAAAGTGTCCATCGCCCTATCTTTGATTATCACCTATAAGTTTTTGATTCCTAAAATAGTAATCTCATCTTCGACATAACTTCTAAGAAATATATCTACATTGTCACTTCTTCTACTGGATGTTTCCAACTAAGAGTGTTATTCAACTCAGAGTCAAAATAATCAAAACCAGGCTTCCTTACATTCTCTTCACAGTGGAGCTTCTTTGCCCCATATCTTAATATTATCACTTATGCTAGAAACTTCTGTTGCATTTCCCTCCTTCCATCACGTACATTTTCGATGTTTCATAATCTTGCCCATTCTAATTGTTTTTCAAAATCCATCTTCTTCAGATAAATCATATTGCCACTGCTCCATTCAGGCCGTCATCATCTTGATAATGGCCTTAATATCTTCCTTGGTTTGGTTTTCCCCTCACACTCTCTGCTTCTCTTTGTCTTAATATTAATACCTATGGGCTTATACCAGAACATAATATGTTCTGTGAATACTTCAGTAAACAAATAGGCAATATTCTCTGTACTTGTGGAGCTTGCATTCTAATAAGAGGTGTTGACCATAATCATGTTAAGTGAGTAAATTATACAGCATGTTAGAAGCAGAAAACCACTGTGGAAAAGATAGAACAATGTAAGGAGCAAAGGAAATAATGGTTGGAAGAGGGAAATGTGGGAAGGTATATTCATTTAAAATAGGTTAGTCTAAGAAGTCCAGAGAGAGAGACATTTGAACAAAAACTTGAAGAAAGTGAACGAGTGAGCTTAGAAATATTTCGAGGAAGAGCATTCCAGGTTCAAGAACAGCAAGTCAAAAATCATGAAGCAGGAGGATAACTAGCATGTGTTTGGGGAACAGCAAAGAAGCCAGTGTGCTTGGAGTGGAGTAAATGAGGAAAAGTGGAAGAGAGATGAGTTCAGAGAGGTAACCGGGAGCTGGAAAATAGGGCATCTTTTTAGCCATGGAAAAGGGCTCTGGCTTTTACCCTGAGCGAGATGGGAAGCCATTATGTGGCTGTGAACTGCGAAATAAAATGAGCTGAATGATGTTTTGCAAACCATTCTGGTTGTTGTGAATATCTTTTTAAAACACAAATATGATTACAATGCTCCTCTGCTTTAAAATGCTTGGTTTTAAAAAAAATATATCCTCAGGACAAATTTCCAGTCAGACATAATTGATTAAATGCCTCCTCATCTCCTGATACCATCCATCCAAGACACTCATGGGAAAAAAATTACTCTGCAATATGTGATTCCATAATTAAGTGCTAAGGTTGGGCCCTGCAAACCATAACTTTATAGAAATAGTGAAGTAATACAAGTGGGAATCATTAGGGACTACTTTGTGTGGGTGTTTGAACATGAGGTTGATCGTGAGGTTAGAGAAAACCAATTAGTCCAAAAGGAGAAAGGTGGGATAAGGTGAAGGATGTTGTATAAGCAAAGGCATAGAATTAACAAAGTCCAACTGGACAGCAAGATCACCTGCCTGCTGGGAGAAGTGGGGCAGATGGAAGCCAAGCAGAAGAATTTAGACATTGATACCACCATAAAAGAACAGGAAATTATAGATTTTTAAGTAGAAGAATAAAATAATAATATCAGTCTTCAGACCGTAGCCTGGTAAATGGTTTTGATTTATTGAGGAAAGATAAACAAACAAAAAACAATTTTCATATGAGTCAAACTTGCTCTCTACCTAAAAGCATGCTCTGTCTTATCTTGGGTAAAATTGGTTACCTTATATGAAGGATGTTGTTGACCAAAGAGGGCTTCTGTTATTTTCTCTGAAGATTGATGACTGGCCAAAGAGAAGGAAATGGAATTGAAGATAAAGGGTGTCATTTGTCTCCTCTGTGCTTAGGTGTACTGTTGGTGTGTATCAGATCCTAGACCTTTTAGTGATGTTTACTGTCAGATGTATAATATCAGTGTGTGGCAACTACATTGAATGGAAAGAACACGGTAAAGTCTGGCGTATAAAATAAAGTTGATGTTTTGTTCTTTAGGTAACAGAAACACGGACGGGTCCTCTTGGCTGCAGTAACTATGACAACCTAGATTCTGTCAGTTCTGTTCTGGTTCAGAGTCCTGAGAATAAGATTCAGTTGCAAGGTATGTAGGTACAATTTCATTAATTCTCTATGAGCCTGAATGACAGTTATCCAGTTGTGATTTCTTTCTTCTCTCTTCCTTCCTTCCTTCCTCCCTCGCTCCCTCCCTCCCTCTCTCTCTCTCTCTCTTCCTTTCTTTTTCTTTCTTTCTTTCTTTCTTTCTTTCTTTCTTTCTTTCTTTCTTTCTTTCTTTCTTTCTTTCTTTCTTTTTCTTTCTTTCTTTCAAGCTGTATGTGCAGTACTAGGCTTTTACAGTTCTCATAAAAGGCTAATCTCCTAATTTTTAACTGATATGAACATTCTAGACCAGATGAAGAGAATGTCAAAATTCACTTTACTTCTTAAATTAAGTAATTGATAACAATTGAGAATGTTTTGTGATAATATTTTTCTTCCATACAGTAATCATTGTCTCAGTAAGTAGCAGTTTTTCGATAGGTCTCCCTGAGCTTTGACTTCTTCCTTATAGATTCTGATAAAAATCGCAACCATATTTATGCATACTGTGATGTGAACATTTGACATTTTAAATATAAACTAATATGATAATTAAGGCTTCATTTCTCTTCTGACAAACAGAAATATACTTAAGAATATATTAACAAAATACTTATACTTGCATTATTTCATTTATAAAGATACATTATATGATAAAGGTAATTTATCATCTTCTTTCTATTACTATATTTTGTGAGATAATTCAATAGAGGACTTTTTAAAATAATTTTAACAAATACATATTATCCTAACTGGTTATAAGGATGTGTATATCACTCATTCATGCAGTCAGGGAAAGGTTATGAATCCACATGTTTAAACACGTACTAGTTGAATAAATTCAGAAATGTCTTTGTGATGACAGATCATCTAAACTAAGTTGACCGATCAAAGGGATAGTTTTGAGTTGTTCTTTCTAGTCTACCTTTTTTAATTGCAGAAGTTAGATCTGTATTTACATTATTCAGTTTTACATAAAAATGCTTAAAAGTTTCAGAAATTATGCCATTTTTCCTCAACTTTTCCATCTAAAAAATGTAATGGCATCAGGTTATTTAAATTTACCCTAAATAATAAATGAATTTCATTCATTTAAAATTGTATAAAAATCACAAAGAAAGCACTTAACATTTTTAAACTTTAAATGCTATCCAATTTATCATTGTCAATTTTAGATTTAAAGTTATTGAAATATTTTCTCTAATTTAAATAGAAACCCAATCTATCAATATTACTTGTAATTCTCTACTAGTCACTCCTTTTTAAATGTATGTATTAACTTTCCATCAGAGTACTAACTTTAATAGAAAAAGAGAAAGCATGTTTATATCAAATATGTTTATTTCAATTGATTTATTATTAAATTTTATTTATTAACACTATTTATTGATTTTTACTCTTTGTGAATCACTGTGTTCAGTTTTAAAAATATTATGTTATAAACACAAAACTTCAGCCTCCCATCTTCTTTGAAGAAAAATTAACACAAGGAATAAATGAATCAATACTCCTTATATAACTACTATTTCTACTCTCCTCAGTTTTTGTAAGGCAGAAACCTGCATCTCTTTCACCTTTTTTATTTGCTAGGCCTATATTTTCAGTTGTCTATTGCAACTATATTTGTACCCCAATGAACAAAGATCCTTCCAAACATGACATTAGGATATCAATATCGAGACCCTCAATTTCCCTTGTACTCTTTCTTAAATTTCATCTGTACTTATAGTACAAGTATCAGGTTGATTCACCTTTCAATCTACCTTTAATAGTAGCTCTTCTCCACTTTGAAAAAGAATGCAAAGCATTCACAAATTCTGTAATAACCTTACCATGATACATTTCTTTAAAGGGTATAAAAAACTCTGGATCACTATATGTGGCAATTGGAAAAACTTGTGTCTCTGAAGAATCTTTCATTAAGGTACCACCAGACGTCTTTGTGTCTTTCATAGTTAGTTAGTTATACAGTTATATAGTAAGTTGGTTGGTTTTATGGATAGATGGATATAGACATAGATGACATATTGTGTGTGTGTGTGTATATATATATATACATATATATATGTATATATATATACAGAGAGAGAGAAAGAAAGAGAGAGAGAAAGAGAGAGTTAGGGTCTCCTGTTGTGTTTGTAAGCACAAGGTGAAGCATTAGAATCAGTGTTTGACCCATTTGGAGATCTTCTGAATTCAGCTCTATTATTGAGAGGAATCTAGAATTATAAGAGTTTTTCAGTATTGACCTTCTTCTTCCAAACCTCTCCTCTTGTAGAAGAAGAAGAATTACTCCTGAAGTAGAATTTTATCAGAGCAAAGAAAGCATCAATAAGAATTATTGAAGCTACAGCATTAGGCAACAAATTCAGAAAGAATTCCATGACTTAACTATCTATATTGGAATTGACATTCATAAATGAGATGTCAGAGAGATGCATTACACATTAACACACTGATTTTGACTGAAAACAAATGAAATGAAATGTTTTCTGGCAGTGAGTAAGCTGGATTTACCTGCTTGTCTGTCTGGCTTTGCCAATTAGGGTACAGAACAGACATTAAAAAAAAATAACTGAAATATCCATATCTACAACTCCAAATTATTAGTAAAATATATTTAAAACATATGACAAAAAGTAATTCATAAGAAGTGTGAGCAAATACATATTGAAATTAACGATATTCCAATTTCTTCAACCCCATATGAATTTAACATATCAAGCAAGGTACATTTGAGTGAAAGGGTAACAGTAGTAATTAAAAGTTATAAAATCTTGGTAGTAACTTTTTAGTAAAATTCCCAGAAAGTGAATGATCCATATGACTAGGTGACAAATACTTTTCAAGATCAGTTAGTTCCTAATGTTTTATTTCATCAAAATTGGCAAAGGACGGCATTATTATCAAATAGAAGATTTAATGTAACTTTTAAAGATGGGACACCATGCAATTATCTTTTGCTTGTAATAAAAATCTGATGATATTGCTTAAAAAATTTTTTTCTTTCCTATTGTTTATTGGTATGTTGGAACAAATTTTCTCAAGCTTTACACATATAAAAATTAAAAGAAGGCAAATAATTTATATTGAAATAATTTATATTAATTTATATTTCTAGCAAAAAAAACCCCATAAACTAATTAACAGAGCTCTATCAATTCATTAAATCATGAGTTTTCAAGGAACAGATAATATTTGTTTTTAAAAGTTATTTATCGGGGAGACCTTCAAGATGGCGGAGGAGTATGATGTGGAGATCATCTTCCTCCCCACAAATACATCAAAAATATATCTACATGTGGAACAACTCCTACAGAACACATACTGAACGCTGGCAGAAGACCTCAGACCTCCCAAAAGGCAAGAAACTCCCCACAAACCTGGGTAGGGCAAAAGAAAAAGGAAAAAACAGAGACAAAAGAATAGGGATGGGACCTGCACATCTGGGAGGGAGCTGTGAAGGAGGAAAAGTTTCCACACACTAGGAAGCCCCTTCACTGGTGGAGACCGAGGGTGGTGGGGGGAAGCTTCGGAGCCACGGAGGAGAGTGCAGCAACAGGGGTGCGGAGGGCAAAGCAGAGAGATTCCTGCAGAGAGGATCAGTGCCAACCAGCACTCACCAGCCTGAGACGCTTGTTTGCTCACCTGCCGGGGCAGGTGGGGGCTGAGAGCTGAGGCTCAGGCTTTGGAGGTCAGATCCCAGGGAGAGGACTGGGGTTGGCTGCATGAACACAGCCTGAAGGGGGCTAGTGTGCCACAGCTAGCCGAGAGGGAGTCTGGGAAAAAGTCTAGACCTGCTGGAGAGGCAAGAGACCACTGTTTCTGGGTGCACAAGGAGAGGAGATTCAGAACAACGCCTAAACAAGCTCCAGAGATGGCAGAGCACTGCCTAAGCAAGCTCCAGAGACAAGGGCAAGCCACGGATATCATCTTGGACTCCAGAGGCGGGCACAGACTGCTAGAGCTGCTGCTGCTGCCACCAAGAATCCTTTGTGCAAGCACAGGTCACTACCCACCACCCCCTGGGAGCCTGTACAGCACACCACTGCCAAGGTCCCATGATCCAGGGCCAACTCCCTGAGAGAACACACAGCAGGCCTCAGGCTGTTGCAACATCATATTGGCCTCTGCCACTGCAGGCACGCCCCACATTTCAATTATGACTACCGTACCCCTCCCTTTCCCTGGCCTGAGTGAGCAAGAGAGCCCCAATCAGCCCCTGCTTTAACACTCCACTGTCTGGGCAGGGAACAGATGCCTAAGTGTGGCCTACATGCAGAGGCATGGCCAAATCCAAAGCTGAACCCCAGGAGCTGTGAGAACAAAGAAGAGAAAGGGAAATTTCCCTGTGAAGCCTCAGGAGCAGCGGATTAAATCCCCACAGTTGGCTTGATAAACCCTGCATCTGTGGAATACCTGAATAGACAATGAATGTTCTGAAAATTGAGGGGGTAGACTTTGGGAGCAATTGTAGACTTGGGGTTTGCTTTCTGCATTTGATTTGTTTTTGGTTTTATATTTATCTTAGTTTAGTTTTTAGTGCTTGTTTTCATTGGTGGGTTTGTTTATTGGTTTGGTTGCTATCTTCCTTTTTTTTTTTTTTTTTTCCTCGTGAGTGTGTGTGTATGTTTCTTTGTGTAATTTTGCCCGTTTAGTTTTGCTTTTACCATTTGTCTTGGGGTCTGTTCATTTTTTGTTTTGTTTTTTCCTTTTCTCTCTTGCTGTGCAGCTGGCAGGGTCTTGGTGCTCTGGCTGAGTGTCGGGCCTGAGCCACTGAGGTGGGAGAGCCAAGTCCAGGACATTGGACCACCAGAGACCTACCGGCCCCACATAATATTAATTGGCGAGAGCTCTCCCAGAGATCTCCATCTCAACACTAAGACCCAGCTCCACCCAACAGCCAGCAAGCTCCAGTGCTGGACACCCCATGTCAAACAATTAGCAAGACAGGAACACAACACCACGCATTAGCAGAGAGGCAGGCTAAAGTCATACTAAGTTCACAGACACCTCAAAAAACGCAAACAGACGTGGCCCTGCCCACCAGAGGGACAAGATCCAGCCCCACCTACCAGAACACAGGCACCAGTCCCCTCCACCAGGGAGCCTACACAACCCACTGAACCAACCTTACCCACTGGGGGCAGACACCAAAAATAACGGGAACCACAAACTTGCAGACTGTGAAAAGGAGACCCCAAACACAGTAAGTTAAACAAAATGAGAAGACAGAGAAATATGCAGCAGCTGAAGGAGCAAGGAAAAAACCCACCAGACCAAACAAATGAAGAGGAAATAGGCAGTCTATCTGAAAAAGAATTCAGAGTAATGATAGTAAAGGTGATCCAAAATCTTGGAAAAAGAATGGAGAAAATACAAGAAACGTTTAACAGGGAACTAGAAGAATTAAAGAGCAAACAAACAATGATGAACACCACAATAAATGAAATTAAAAATACTCAAGAAGGAATCAATAGCAGAATACCTGAGGCAGAGGACCGGATAAGTGACCTGGAAGATAGAATAGTGGAAATAACTGCCGCAGAGCAGAAAAGAAAAAAGAATGAAAAGAATTGAGGACAGTCTCAGAGATCTGGTACAACACTAAACGCACCAACATTCGAATTATAGGGGTCCCAGAAAAAGAAGAGACAAAGAAAGGGTCTGAGAAAATATTCGAAGAGATTATAGTTGAAAATTCTCTGAATTTCTTTTTGCTTTGGGGGGTGTTTTTTTGTAAAATTAAGGTTGACATAATCAGCGGGTTCCATATATCTGGTCCATAGACTTACAGTTACCTGCGATGTTAAAACATACAATATTAAAATAAGTATATTTGGACTCCTGAGTCACATTAACAGAGACTCTGACTTTGTTTTTAACACTGAATGGCAGAATTTTCAGAAGCAATCACTAGATATTTCTCAACTATACAGTAATTTGGTGACCCACAGGACTAATCATTTAAGAATATTTCTGGCTTTATCATTTTATTCCTTCAAGTCATTTGACATATTTCACCTGCCTTACATAAAATAAAGTAGTGTCTAGTAGATTCTCACTCCTCTTCTCCTGTCTCCTAAACTGCCTTTTGATCACCATTTCCTTAGTTTAGATATTTTTTAGTCTTCCGTCTAAACTGATCTTTTTTCTTTATATCTTCTATATCGAAATAACATACCACTCAGAGTACCTTCATTGTTAAACATCATTTAAATACAAATGAATTAATTCCATATACTTCACCCTGTTATGGGAACCCCAATAACATTACTCTAGATTTATTTTTCTAAGCAACTCACTCATTGCATTCTTATACTGCATATGTATTAAAACAATACTACTAGTTGCTATTTTAAAAAATATATTCCACAGTTCATTTGTGTGTGATGTTGTTAAGGTATTATCCTATGCCACAAAAAACCTCTCTTAATGTTGAAGCATATCCACATGTCAAATACTGTTCCAGTCTACCTTTTTTATGGAACAATTAATAATACCTAGTGAAATATCTGTAACCCAACTCTAGTAGTTATTAAGTACTATTGTATAATATTATTACATACTTCTAATATTACATATTATATTACTTCTTTTATTTTTCCTAAGTGTATTGCAAGTACCTTTAGGGCAGAGATATGTTTCGGTCATCTTCATATTTGTACTTTCCCTAGAAAGTCTCTTCCAAATGGAAGGCATTCCATAAATGTTATTTATTTGAGGTAAAATTAAAATGAATAATAAAGTAAATATATAAGTGCTAAACGTACTTTTCCTGACCCACCTATGGGAGAATTAACCTGAAAGAATGAGATAGGTATAATTGTCAAGATATTTACAAAGTAGATCTTTTTCCTAAATGCTAATTCATGATTTTAATTGAATTAACCTCATAGATGATGGTTGTATCAAAAAATTGTGGTTTTTTTGTTTTTGTTAGAAAGGAGACATGTAAAAGTTGTAAAAATCAAATTTTGTAGTAAATAGCAATTAGGTATTGACTAAGTTTTCCCTTACTTTTATGTTTATTTTATTACATTGAATATTTACCTTTTTGATTAGATTTTTCTATGTAGCAAGAAATGCTAAAATGTAAAAACTAGTAGAGATCTCCGAATGTTAATTTTATAGCCTTATTTTCATTTTTTATATTTTCTTAAGAGTTAGCAAATTTACTAAACTTGCTTGTAGAAAAGAAATAAACTGTATCACTAAGGCTGTCTTAATACATGACAAGGAAATAAACTGTGAAATAATTAAATCAGTCTAATAGTTTCCCTGTAGTCAATCTAAGTGATCATATAAAAAATAAACTCATATAAAGTTATGTGTTGTTAGTGGCATGAGATAAGCATTATAGCAACATTTCATAACTCTTTTGCTGATGCCACAAATCCTTTGTATTATGATATCTATGTAGATGTGAGCTGATAGAACATGAGCTAAAGGTATATGAAAGTATTGAAAACTATATGAAATCAAGTAGTGTAAAATAAATGCATACATCTCTTTTCAAAAGTATGGGAAGATAGGTTCTATCTACATTATATAAAAATAACCAAATATTCTGATCAATTAAGTCAAATGCCAATCAAATCAGTTTAAAAAACAAAATCAGATAGTCTGAGATATTAAACACCTCTATAATTTTCAGGATTCTTTTTTTTTTAATTTATTTAATTTATTTATCTATTTTGGCTGCATCGGGTCTTAGTTGTGGCTCGGGTATTATTTGTGGCATGCGGTGTCTTCATTGAGGCATGTGGGATCTTTTCACTGTGGGCTGGCTCTTCGGTGTGGCGCTCAGGCTTCTCTCTAGTTGTGGCGTGCGGGTTTTCTCTCTCTAGTGCGGTGTGCAGGCTCCAGGGCGCATGGGCTCTGTAGTTTGCAGCACATGGGCTCTCTCGTTGAGGCCGCAAACTCAGTAGTTGTGGCACGCAGGCTTAGTTGCCCCACGGCATGTGGGATCTTAGTTCCCCGACCAAGGATCAAACATGCATCCCTTGCATTGGAAGGCAGATTCTTTACCACTGGACCACCAGGGAAGTCCCAGTTTCCAGGATTCTTGAACAGTTCATGGAGTCAGTATATATTAAAAAGAATTATAAATATTTGCAATTTTACAGACTTCGATAATTTTCTAATGATGGTTTTAAAATATGCATAAATACATAACAATATACACAAATTTTGACTTTTTATGAATATGTAGATATGTATTATGCTTTTTTCTTTATCAGAGTAAACTTACTGTTTTGGTTTGTTCTTTAAGGGCTGCAAGTACTCCTTCCAGAGTACCTTCAGGAGCATTTTGTACAAGCAGCCTTGAGCTACATTGCTTGCAATTCAGAGGGAGAGTTTATCTGCAAGGACAATGACTGCTGGTGTCAGTGTGGTCCCAAATTTCCAGAATGCAACTGCCCCTCCATGGACATTCAAGCCATGGAGGAGAATCTTCTTCGCATAACTGAAACCTGGAAATCCTACAACATCGACTTTGAGGAATCAGGTAAGACATATATTTTATCTAACACTTCTAAACTTTGCCAAAAAAAATTGCCATATTGAGAAGACTGTTTTACCCTTTTGTGAGAAACTCTTCCATACTTGGAGGATTTTATTCAATTTATCCTTATTATTCTTTCAAACGGACCTGTGTATTGCTTTTATTGCCGGTTATTCAGTATTTTACTGAAAGCCTATATGGTACTTTGTGTATTGCTATGTACTATTGGCACTAGAACCTAGCCTGCTCTTGAGCTGATTTAGTAGTCATTTAATGAAGAAAGTCCTTGCCTTTCTCAATATAAGAAGTTAAATTATTGACTGAAAAAAAATGCACAACCTAAAAGTTGAGAATTATGTATTTATGTTTTATTCGGCGGATTTTCTGAGCACTTCAAGCCCAGGAGACAGGACTCTCAGATCGCTCTAAGGGAGGGCTCCAAAGAGGTAAAGGAGGAACCGGGATATATAGGAGTTTTGCAAGACTCCTATGTAGATTCCAGGTAGTCAGAACAGTATCAAAAGATACTGTTAATTAAGGAAAACCAGGTATGTCAAGTTAAGGAATTTAGTGCTTTTCTGGGTATGGGAAGATGCAAAGTCAAAGCTCATTGAACTCTTTCCTTGATATGCACCTCAGCTATCTGGGGCCAGATAGCTGAGGTGCTATCCTGGCTTTAGGTGCCATCCTGGTGATAGAAACCTATCCTGTGCTTTCTCATCCTGAGCCTCCTCAGGGCGCACCGTAGGAGGGTGGCTGCAGAGGCTGATAGCTTGATAGCTGGTATCTTGTTTCCATCCTGAGTTCCCTCAGGGCTCACGTCAGGGTGGCTGTAGTGGCTGAGGTGGCTGATGGCTGATGGCCACAACAGCCTTTGTTTATTGTTTATTGATATGGCAGGCAGCGTTCTTAGTCCAGTACCTCTGATACCCCTCTGGACTATTCCCATGGGCCCCGAGATTCACTTGTGAGGCAAGATCCAAAGTGTGAACGTTCTATACTTTTCTTTACATTAAAGTGAATCTCATGCACGTGCACTTTCACTCAACTACTTATTTTTAAACCAAATTCAGATCAATTTTGACTTAATGTTTGTGCAGTTTTTGTTATTTCTGAATTTTTATGAGTGCATAATTGTGTTTTCAATATTGTTACTTATGGACTATGTAACCTGTAATGGCCTTCATTTCATAAAACAATGAACTTTAATAAAAGGTTAAGAATGCCTCAAAATGAAATGAAAAATATTGATAACAACATATATAATCATTCATGATAATAGAATAATAAAAATCCCCAGAATATGGGGGATTTTTATTATTGACTAAATGCTACATAAATTATGTAGCATTTAGTCAAAAGTGTTGGACATGACTAACTTTCAAAGTGACAAGAGAGGTTTCAACTGCCAAGAGATCAGATTTATATGTTTGAATGTCATAATTTTTCCAGTGATTCATTTAACCAAGCACACTTAAAAATGATAATGAAATTTAACATACATTCACAATAAAAACACTTAATTTCGGCACAGAAGGAACATATTTCAACATAATAAAAGCCATATATGACAAGCCCACAGCTAACATCAGACAAGAAAAAACACAATTGATGGTTTCAACAAACCCTCATCTTTTTGTGTAGTAGAACCACCAAATTATAAAGTAAAAGGGTAGGTAAATAGATTTAGAAAGAGTTAATAGATTTAGATTTTATTAAGATATATTTTGATCAAAATAGTGTATAATAAATAATCCTCCTCTATTAGGGTAATATTTCTCTGTATACAAATAGCAAAAACTGTCTAAGAATCAAAAAGTCATATCTCCTTGACATTGTTGAAATGCATTTATTTCTAACCTCAAATTCTTCTTTTGTTTTTCCGATAGAATACTCATAAGTAATGTATTGGAAATCTAATATGTTATATTCAAGTAGAACCATCTGATGTTAAAAATAATCATGAAATGCAACACTTTTAGATAATGTATAATGTGTTATACCAGGGAATCTTAGAAAGCCCGTATTTGTGGAACTCACATAGGATTGCCACCCCTATTATTTTGCCTTGAGACTATATTTTTAAAAATCACCAAATGAGCATTGGGTTTTTTGTTTCCAGGTGAAATGTAGTAGATTGAAGTAGGCCAATACTGCTATTGATAGTAACTAAAAAGTAGAATAATTTTTAAAATTATATTTTTAAAGACATAATAGATCATAAAAGTAACAACTAAATAGACTAAAATGGTGTGAGATGTGTGGGATCCATAGCTTGTTTCCTTCCTTTCTTCCTTTCTTTGTTTCTCTTTCTTTCTTTCATTTTATTCATTAATTTATTGAATTCTGAGAACAGAGCCTGAGGGCTTTGCATTTCCCCAGGCAGAGAGTGGCTGATGGGAGAAAGAAAAACCAACACACTTCTAGCATTTATGGAGACTAGAATGACAAAATTCTGGACTCAGTGGGCCTAAAGAAGTTCAGTTTTACCACAAGATATTTGCTGAATTTCAGATAGTGCTGGATGCTAAAGAACTATTCAAAAGTCTTTTCAAACTTAATGAAGTTTACCGCAGACTTTAGGTGCTTAAGAGATAAAAACTCTCTAGTGGGAAGAGCTTGAAAATAAAACAGGGAAGGATGGAAAACCCCAGAGAGAATGAGGAAGTGACACTGTGTTTCTATAACTGCTTTCCCCTGGGGCACATTTATCAATTCAGGGCAGAGTTAGAAGCTGAGAATCTAGGACTAGTCCCTGAAAAATGCTGGCATTCCAGGACAGAGAAATCAGAAGAAAATTTGGCAGTCATAGTAGATTAAAGTGAGAAAATTGGAGGCTTAAGGAGTTTTAAATATATGACCAGTCTTCTCTTTAAGACATTTGCCTTAACCCATGTCAGATGTTCCTAAAGAGATAAACTGAAAACCTCTGAATGATAGCATTGAATCTTCTGCAGTGTTACAGGCCTGAAGTAGCAAACGCTCACCAGGTCCATAACTGAAGGTTCTGCAGGGCCATACCCTAAGAACAGGGGAGAGTCAGAGCCAGACTGAGTTCTCTACAAGTCTAACCCCACACTGATATAGCTCATATCCTGATTTTTTTAGGATCAGCTCCCTATAGTGTCTGTTAAATATGAAGAGAGTGACGTCTTGAGGAGGAAAACATTTTCTAAAATCTCTGCAAATTTTTTTTTTATTTATGATGAACATAAAACTCTAATTTACAACGTATGTGAGCAGATAAGACCTTATGGCTAATATCAAAAAGAAACAGGTAACAGATGTAAGATTATCCAGATATTGAAATTAATAGGAACAATTTTCAGATAATTATTATTAAAATGCTCAAAAAATGAAAGGAAAGGAAGGATAAAGTAGATGGAGATATTGAAAAGTTCACCAGAGATTTGGAATCTATACAACTGGACTAAAGGACCTTCTAAAACATAAAAATGCAATATCTGAAATAAATAACTCAAAATTTTGTTTTCATAGGAGTCTTGGCATAGTGGGGAACAGGATTAGTGAACAGGAAGAGAGGTTAATGGAATAGATAGAAATGGAAGCAGTGAGAAAAGCAACAATGAAATATTGGATAGATGCATGGCAAGCATGTGAGATATGCATGAAATTTTTTTAAACTGAAAACTTCCAAATTCAACCTACAGATTCAAAAAGCACAGCAGGGCTTCCCTGGTGGCACAGTAGTTGAAAATCTGCCTGCTAATGCAGGGGACATGGGTTCGAGCCCTGGTCTGGGAAGATCCCACATGCCATGGAGCAACTAGGCCCGTGAGCCACAACTACTGAGCCTGCACGTCTGGAGCCTGTGCTCCGCAACAAGAGAGGCCGTGATAGTGAGAGGCCCGCGCACCACGACAAAGAGTGGCCCCCGCTTGCCACAACTAGAGAAAGCCCTCGCACAGAAGCGAAGACCCAACACAGCCAAAAAAAAATAATGATACATAAATAAATTAATTAAATTAAAAAAAAAAAGCACAGCAAACACAAAGAATGATTAATACAAAGAAAACCACAGATAAGTGTATCATAGTAAATCTGTTGGAAAAAAGACAGAAAAAAATTCTTCTAACATAACTAGAGAAAAAAGACATTACTTTCATTGGACTCGCAATGAGCCTGACTTATCAAAACAAAAACAAAAACAGATTTTTGACATATTTAAAGTGCTAAAGAAAATAACAGTCAATCTAGAATTATGTAACGTTCCACAAGAGTTTCAAAAATGAAGGTGAAAATAAAGATGTGTTCAGACAAGAAATTCCAAATGAAAACATAGATGTGTAAAGGGGAAGAGGAATTCTAGAGATGGCAAATATACATGAGTAAATATAAGTGAATATCAACCTTACAAGATAATAATTATGAGGTGATGTGGACATAAAATATATGTAGGATTTTAATATATGATAATAGTGTTATAATGGGTGGTGAATAGAAAGAGTTAATATTCTAAGTCTCCCAAGGTACTGGCATTGTTGAAGATGAGCTAAGAGATGTAATTTGCATTAGAGTGAAATAAATCAAGAATAATGTAATCTCTGGAATATCTACTAAAATAAGAATGTTTAATTATAGTCAAGAAAATAAAATAAGATAAAAATTATTTGATCACTCCATAATAAGAAAATAAAGTAGAAAACAGGAGAAAAATCATCTAGGTCAAATAGATCAATGCAGCGGAAAGAGGAAGGTTTGGATTGTCTTTACAATAAATGTGTTGGGTCAGATTAATTCCACTGTAATGGTTATTATATTAAATATTCTATTTTCTTATTACACTAAATAGTCTAAATAAAAGACTAATATTGTAGGACTGGTGATTAATAATAATAAAAATAAATAAAAGACTATTTGCTGTTTACTAGAGACCTGATAAAGACATAGATAAACTGAGGTTGAATGGTGGAGAAATATGTAATGTAAACACTAGCCAAAAAATACTAAGGTAAATTTGAAAGCAAGATACATTAATTGAGATTAAAAAATATTTCATAATAATAAAGTAGTCAATCCAACAGGAATCAATATCATAATTATTCATTTATGTGAACTGCAAAATAAAAATTACACCACACCAGTTAAACGGGCAAGTAAGACTGCTAAAGACTCTTGTAATAAAGGATAGAGACTTACAATAGGGAAGGAAGATTGAAGTCAACTCCTCTGATACAAAGGACAGGAGAATTTTTAAAACACTGGAATTAGCTCATGGAAAAGTACCAGAGAAGAGTAGCAGGGAGAATGGTCGACATTTCTGCAGTATCAGTTGTAACTTCTCCTCTTTCATTTCTTATTTTGTTTATTTGGGTCTTCCCTCTTTTCTTCTTGGTGAGCCTGGCCAGAGGTTTGTCAATTTTGTTTACCCTTTCAAAGACCCAACTCCTGGTTTTATTGATTTTTTTTCTATTGTTTCTCTAATCTCTATTTTGTTCATTTCCTCTCTGATCTTTATTATTTCCTTCCTTCTGCTAAATTTAAGTTTTGTTTGTTCTTCTTTTTCTAATTCTTTCAAGTGGTAGGTTAGGTTCTTTATTTGAGATTTTTCTTGTTTTTTGAGGAAGGCCTGTATTGCTATGAACTTCTCTTTAAGAACTGCTTTTGCTGCATCCCATAGATTTTGTATGGTTCTATCTTCATTGTCATTTGTCTCAAGGTATTTTTTAATTTTCTCTTGGATTTCATCATTGACCCATTGGTATTTTAGTGGAGGGTGGTCCACCTGATTAGGCCATCTGTATTTGTTAATTGTCCCTTATTGAGGTTGGTCTCCTACTTTTCCACAGAGACTGGGAGAAAAGCGTACTATCTCCTTTTCCTTTGATGATTCCAAGTCAAAGGGATGACTCCTAGATCCTTGAGAATGACATATCTCGTTTGAAGAAGATTTACTTCTTTAAGGGACAAAGAAATACTTTATAATTGCAAGTTCTCTAAAGAAAAGGGAAGTCAGGGAAGAAACCTGTTTAAACTTTAGTGAAGCTGTGGCGAATCTTCAGGCTGTCTTGGTCAATACTTAAAAGCAGAGCCCCAAAAACCATGAAGATAAACTGACGAAACTAAAAGGAACAAAAAATCCATACAGAATCATAGTGTGACATTTTAACATGCTTATTTATTAATATATGAAAGAACAAACAAATTGAATATCAGGGAAGATTTATTGAACTTGAAAAGGAAGTTAAC